>NC_000078.6:100085943-101285943 GCF_000001635.26 Mus musculus
CTAGTCCTGGTATTCCCCTACACTGGGGCATCGAGTCTTCACAGGACCAAGGGCCTCTCTTCCCATTGATGACCAACAAGACTAATATCTAATATATACAAAGAAATCAAAAAGTTAGACTCCAGAGAACCCTATTAAAAATGGGGTACAGAGCTAAACAAAGAATTCTGAACTGAGAAATACGGAATGGCTGAGAAGCAACTAAAGAAATGTTCAACATCCTTAGTCATCAGGGAAATGCAAATCAAAACAACCCTGAGATTCCACCTCACACCAGTCAGAAGGGCTAAGATCAAAACCTCAGGTGATCTGCTGTATCCTGCTGTTCGAGGATGTGGAGAAAGGAACACTCCTCCGTTGTTGGTGGGATTGCAAACTGGTACAACCACTTTGGAAATCAGTTTGGCAGTCTCTCAGAAAATTGGACTTAGTTCTACCGGAAGATCCAGCAATACCACCCAGAAGATGCTCCAACATGTAACAAGGACACATGTTCCACTATGTTCATAGCAGCCTTATTTATGAGAGCCAGAAGCTGGAAAGAACCCAGATGTCCCTCAACAGAGGAATGAATACAGAAAATGTGGTACATTTACACAATGGAGTACTACTCAGCTATTAAAAGCAATGAATTTATGGAATTCTTAGGCAAATGGATGGAACTAGAAAATATCACCCTGAGTGAGGTAACCCAATCACAAAAGAACACACATGGTATGCACTTGCTGATCAGTGGACATTAGCCCAGAAGCTCAGAATACCTGTTTTCTTAATTAGTGATTGATACGGTAGTGCCCAGCCCATTGTGGGTGCTGCCAGCCCTGGGCAGGTGATCCTAGGCCGTATAAGGAAGCAGGCTGAACAAGCCATGAGGAGCAAACCAGTAAGCAGCACCCCTCCATGGCTCCTGCTTCAGCTCCTGCCTCCAAGTTCCTGCCTTCAGCTCCTGCCCTGACTTCCCTCACATAACCTGAGAGTTCTAAGCCGAAGTGAACCCTCTCCTCCGTAAGTTGCTCTTGGTCCTGCTGTTTCAGCACAGCAATAGTAACCCTAACTAAGACATCCCATGTGGATTAGTCTGACATTTTCTCATGATTAAGCTAGGGTGATGAGTTTGGCAGAAGCCCATAGAGGTGCCTCATGAACACACTTTGACAGAACTCATGTTAACTTTGGCCCTTGAATAAGACAGTGTTCCCTATGTTTGTCCACTGAGAAATTACTGTTTCTCACTTTCCATATTGGGTTCCTTGGAAACAAATCACTATGTCTGGCCCACACACCATAAGAGAGAATGAGGCTCTGCTTCCTGTGAGGGATGGTTTTTCTATGCATTATTTGAAGTTGTTATGACATGAAAATATGTGCATGGGTACGATTTACCTTGAAATATTTCACAGACGGGAGGGTGGCTCTAGACACCCTCCGTTCCTACTCCCTGGCTTCTCTTCCTCGTCGGATTAGAGCATGAGTTGCAGGCAGTACCCTATTTTGGTGTTCTAGTAAGCAAAACCCATTCAAAGGAAGCATCCTGATCTCTGATGTCACTGCCTTGAGAGAGGCCGCCTGTAAGAAGCCATGTTCCCCGGTAGGAAGCTCTCCAGCAGGTCTAGGCTCAACCACAGTGGGTGGAGCATCTTCTCTCCTACTAACCGGTTGCTTCTGTCCTTGGCCATATTGAAGTCCCACCCCACACATAATGAATGAGGAAATGCCTCTTCTCCTTTCAGGGGACAGTGTTTATCTATTATCTGGAATTCTCTCTGGAAACTTAAGGAGGGGAGCTCACACGGAGCAGCTCAGGTCTTGGGATAACCATTGGACTCATCCCATAAACAAGATGCCCCAGGGGACAGAGTCTGAAAAGGAGGACTGGCGCCATTTTCTCCCAGTTGTTCACTTTTTAAATAATTCATTGGGTGGGTGCCTATGGTCTCGGGAGACTAAAACAGACTATTGGTAAACTGAAGCAGGCAGCCACTCAGCATGGCCTCCTCTCCTGTCCATCCCAATCCACCCAGAAGTCTGAGGGTCCTTCTGGGCCCTCCTTCCCTTCGCTCATCCCTATCCAGTCAGGCACCAGGTCTGTGGTGCACACTGGTGTGTGAATAGAAGGGCCTGACAGATCCCAAAGAAAGATCTGGCTTTTACCCAGCTCCCTGGAGATAGCCTCTAAACCCCGGCAATGCACTGCCTGCTAAGAGTGTCCGTGTTTATCAGGAGCCTTGGGCCATCCAGACACTTTATGCTGCCAACACAAGTAACAGCAAAGGTCTTGGGCCATGCAGCATTTGCCAGAGTTCCCAGGAGGACAATAGCTGAATATCTCACAAGTCATATGGGTGACCAAGGGCCTGTAACCAACCTGTAATAAACACCCTGAATGTCAAGGTTCATCTGACCAGCTCTGCACATATTGTCACACATCATTGATGAGAGAAGCAATGTGGGACTCCTCTAGGACAGGACCCTGAAAGCACGCATCTGGCACTGTATGTACCGCCCCCTTATGCATCGCTGGCTTTTGCAGGTTTTAATCTTTCCTGTCTGGGTAATAAGCTACAACTGTGAGTTCATCGGCTCTTGTGAGTTCTGTGAGCCCTTCCCACAAAGCACTGATCCTCAAGACGGTCTTGGGGACAAAGCCCTTGTGTAGTAGACACCCACTTTCCTTGTATGTGGGTGGGCTGTCTCCTGCACTGCATCCTGAGCTCTGAAGTCAAGGTGGGTCCTGTCCAGTCTTGCTTTCTGGGAGCACTCGGTCTGGGGACAGTACACTGCGGGCATCTCAGAAAGGTGTGCCGCTTGAACTGCTCTGATGTGACAACACACTCAAGCACCAAATGACCCTCGACACTCACACACAGTAGACAGGACAGAACTTAGTGGGGCAAGATCATGCGATCCCCCAACAGATGGCTCAGCTTGGTTTCTGCCAGTGGCCCTTGGCCTCTGACCTGGGCAGCCAATCCTCAAGCCCTCTGGTATCTCTGACTTCATCTTCTCATCCTCTTTTGTACAATGCATGCCGAGATCTGTTTCTTCTTTAGAAATTCATGTTTCCTTGGAGAGAAGGGAGTGGAATACTCTTAATGTACCCATCTTCCAGGAAGGACTGCATCTGTCCAGCCATCTGGACAGATGTGGCCTGGTCCATCATACTGGCTTCATCATTGGGACGTTTCATCAGGATTCTGCTTTCCAAATGGAGAGCTGAGTGCTCAAAGCATGGACCCATTCATTCTCTCCGTACTCTTGGCTGTGGGTGTGATGTGACCAGCTGTCTCAAGCCCCTTCTGTTTTGCCTTCCTCTCAGAGATGGGCTGTAACACGGAACTGTGAGCTAAAATAAACCTGTACTCCCAGTTGCTTCTTATAGGAGCGCTCTGTCACACAACAAAAATCAAACAGCAGTTATGTTCACCCCTCCCTTCCCTTGTTGGGAAAGAAGATGACACATTTGTCCTGTAATGCTTCTGGAGAAAAGTAATGTTATCTCTAAATTGGCGTTAAACTCCACAGAATATTTGAATCATACTTCCACTTTTCTAGAAGATTCTACTCAGCCTGGAGCCTTTCAACACTTCCTTTCTCAAATCTCCTACGCACTCAGCTCCAGCTTTGGACAGCAACTTTTCTTCAATTAGGGGATGTTTGCGGTCAGGGCTTAGAGGTCATTTGGGTTGCATTGTTTTTTTGTTTTGTTTTGTTTTTTTCTTTCCCCATTATTAGAAATTGAACCCGGGGCAAAGCACTCCATCAGTGACCTACACCCAGACTGGTTTGTATTTTCAAATGAAGACAAAATCTTACTAAATTGTTTGGCTGGCTGGAGCTGGCTCTATAATCCAGTTATATAATCTTCCCACCTCAGGCTCCCCCCCTAGGAGGTTACGGGCCTACACCACCAAGCTTGGCTGGCAAGGGTTTTTATACAGCATGTCCTGCTGAAGGAGGACCTCCATGAGTGGCCCCAGAACTCTGCATTTCTAGGAAACTTCCAGGATGCATTTTGGGAGGGAACTGCCAGCCTCCTTCAGCCTTCACTTATATGTAGGTGCCAATTTTCTCCTGAGCCTGGTGTCTAAGTTAGGGTTTTACTGCGGTGAACAGACACCATGACCAAGGCAACTCCTATAAGGACAACATTTCATTGGGGCTGACTTACAGGTTCAGAGGTTCAGTCCATTATCATCAAGACGGGAACACCGCAGCATCCAGGCAGGCATGGTACAGGAGGAACTGAGAGTTCTACATCTTCATCTGAAGGTTGCTAGCAGAATACTGGCTTCCAAGCAGCCAGGATGAGAATCATAACTCACACCCACAGTGACACACCTACTCCAACAGGGCCACACCTTCTAATTGTGCCACTCCCTAGGCTGAGCATATACAAACCATCACACCTGGCAATAGTTCCAGTTGCCTCTTTGCCTCAGTGGCTGCTAGAATGATACATCTAGAAGACTGTTTCCTCAGTACTCAGCTCCCAAATACTGTCCCCTTCCCCTATGGACCTGTGTCACCGGTTTCCATCACTAAGCAAGCATAGTTCTCAGCCTCTGGTACCAGGAGCCAACTCCGGAGGGTGCGCCAAGCTGTCCATGTGGAAGCTGCCTACGTTGTCCATGGAAATGAGAATGAGGGGAAGATTCCTGCCCTCATAAGCTTAAACAGAACTGACTGGAGAGACATAGAGCCTGGGATCCAATACGCAGTCTACCAGCAGGAAGCAGGGAAGGAAGAGTTGGCCAAGAGAAAGGATCAGAAATCAGGGTGTCAGGATGGAAGAGGAAAGAACAGAGCAAAGAGGGAGTAGACTCCCAAGGCCACATTTTCCAGTTCTGGCTCATGATGGATAGCTCTGTAATTGAGAGGTAAGTCATAGTGACCAGGACCACCGATATAAACCTCACCAGGTAAGAGGCCATGACCGGCAGGACCAGGGGTACATTCTATTTCTAGAGCTGCCCCTGGGCTTGTCAGAGCATGCATCACAACTGTCTGACGCCTTTGACTTCTAGGGTATCCCCCTACTCCCAACATGCAAATTCTGTCAGGCTCAGAGCATCAGAGGCCACCTCCCTCTCTCGTTGTCACCATGTCACAAATTTCCATTGCTATCACCTTGGTTCTCTCTCCACTCAAGAGCAAGGAGAGGGGTCCAAAGCCATCATGCAGCCTGGATCACTCATCTTCCTTCATGGTGTCCCTCTGCCACACAGCAGGACATGGTGGTGGAAAAAACTTGTGTGTCCTCATCCTTGGAGAAGTCCTAGTGTGTCGTCCTAGATGGACGGTGAACAGGTAACATTACACACTAACCTGGAACTTCCAACTCTAACTGTGCTGGGAAGTAGAGGGATATGGAAGCCAGTGGTAGACACATCAAGAATCAGGGAAGAGGATCGGTTTCTGCTAAGCTGAGCGGGTACCCCTGGGATCGCTGTGGCTCCCCACACTGGGCCTGTTGCTAGGTTAAAAGAGTGATCATTGGAGCCTGCAGATTCCAGCCTCTTCAGAAAGAGCATTAAGGAGAAGAGTACAAATGTCAGTAGCTAACTGTAGCCACAGTCTCAAGGTTTCTCAGCTGCCCATAACCCCTCTAGTCAAACCACCAACAATCACCTACCACCAGTACTCTGAGCCATCCAAAGAAAAGCCTCCAGGGCCTGGTGAAATGGCTCAGCGGGTAAGAACACCAACTGCTCTTCCGAAGGTCCTGAGTTCAAATCCCAGCAACCACATGGTGGCTCACAACCATCATTAACGAAATCTGACACCCTCTTCTGGTGTGTCTGAAGACAGCTACAGTGTACTTACATATAATAAGTAAATAAATTAAAAAAAAGAAAAAGAAAAAGAAAGAAAAGCCTACAGCCAGAAGACTGACTTTGAAGAAAGGGATCAAGCTGGACTCCCCCTTCTAGCGCGGAGGACTTGAAAGAGGCAGCTGGTCTCAGAGCTTCGTTCTCACCAGTCTTGGAAGTGAGACTTTAGTGTCAACCTGAGGAGGCCGAGTAAGCTCCTAGATCATACACCTCTGCAGCTCAGCTCTGGCACTGCCCCACGTGTGCCTCCGTGGGGGCAGGGCAGCTCTCATGAGGTGGTTCCAACAGCAGTCATTTGGGTGCTGTATCAACCCAAGTCTCCCAATATGCTTCCTGGGAGGGCCTGGAATCAAGGCTGGCTCCTCAGCTCCCTAGGGTGCAACTAAGAGGCCTGGGGTTGACTGGTTCCCTGCAGAGGGGACTACACACAGCTGGCCACCTTCTCACATCCCTTAGGAGTTGGCAAAGACTGCCTGGTACTGATGCTGTGAGAGGCTGCAGCAGGGCTTGGTGCCATTTGTGCTGCTTACCCAGGTGTGGTGGTACTCCAGGACCAAACCTCCTCAGGCCCCACCAGAGGTCCTGAGGACAGAGGCATCCCTGAGTAAGGCTACACGGGGGACTTTATACATCCACACGAGTGATTGTTATCTTTCTAGGGAATCAAGCGCTCCTGTCTTCCACTCTAGGGACCTTCCTTATGCACACATCTTCAGCATCAATAGGAAAATAATCCACCTCTTTAAAATGACCCAAGAGTGCCACTTCCCAGAAAGGTACATTCCACAAGAGAGCTGCTGGGGACCTTCCTTCAGTGATTGACAACTCTGTTTCCAGGCGGCTATAAAAGGTGGCATATGACTGTCCTATGCTGTCCACTGGGAGGTGGAGACAAATTCCCAGAAGCTCATGGGCCAGTTACCTAAACAGCAAACAAGAAACCCTATCTCAAAACACGGTGAAAGGTGAGGACCAGCATCCATGATCGTTCTTTGACATTTATACATATGTCACATGCACAATAACAACAATAAAACAAAACAAAAAATAATAATATGCACATCAGTAGGTGTGGTCTGGCACCTAAAAGGATTTTCGTAAGTCAAATCCCCCAAGAGGAAGCACTCTAAGAGTGGATATATACAAAGCTGCCACACAGCCTGAGGAAGGGACATGTTGGAAGGTACTTGGAGTTCAGGGACCCTGGATAACCCCAGGCTAGTTACACAGCCTTTCTGGAGCTGCGATTCGATGACAACACAGTCTCCTGATATTGCTGTTATGATACACTAACTAATGCAGGTAAGATGCGCGGCGCAGAGAGTGAGCCATCGTAAATGGCAGCAATTACTGCTGTCACCAGTGCTGGGAAGAGGAAATGAGGGCACGGATCTTGGAAAAAGCAGACCATCTCTGCCCTCCACCGACCTTGATGCTGTGTATAATGGGTTGATCTCTCCGTTGCTGCTCCTCACTGGTATGGGAGCCCCAGGGAGAACGGTGATCTGGCAAAATACCCAACACTGTGTAAGCACATATGGAATGTGTTAGCAGCGCATGGGTCAGTACTTTGAAAAGAAGGGAAGGAATCATACACAGGATGTCTGTTCAGAAGAATGAATGGTTTGATGGGGAATGGATACATTCATTGCTTAGGTCGTGAAACGCATACGATGCGTGGCAGGGAGGGACCTAGAACAGGGCCATCACCATAACTCAGTTCCACCTACAGAAAGTTCTCAGTGTGGAGGGAAGGAAGCAAGGAGAAGCCCTTGCAGGCAGATAGAGACATAGGCACAGGTTGTATGCATATTGGCTCCTAAACCCGAGTTCAAAATCAGCTGAATCCTTGCCTGCCCACAGCCACCGTCCCTAAGGAACTTGGCACCCCAGCCAGATTGCACTGATGAGCGACCAGCCTGAGCCTCCAGGAAGGAATGGTGGGAAGACCAAGGACGTGTGGACACGACCCTGGCCTTCATCTGCCACCCATCTCCAAGTGTCAGGAGACCTGAGTTTGAGTCCTAGTTCTGCCACGTACTGCTATGTCACGTGTGTTTCAGGATCCATAAGACAGGCATGGGGTCTTACACGCGTTCACGACAGGCCAGGAAAGACGCAGCAAACCGGAATCTTCTGCGGCAAAGCTTTATTGCTTACATCTTCAGGAGCCAGAGAGCAAGAGAGCAAGAAAGCAAGAGAAAGAGAGCAAGAGCAAGAGAGCAAGAGCAAGAAAAAGAACAAGAACAAGAAAGCAAGAGCAAGAAAAAGAACAAGAACAAGAAAGCAAGAGAGAGAGAACAAGAAAGCAAGAAAAAGAACAAGAACAGGAAAGCAAGAGAGAGAGAACAAGAAAGCAAGAGAAAGAATGGCAAAACCCCGTCCCTTTTAAGGAGAATTATCCTCCGCCTAGGACGTATTACTCCCTGATTGGCTGCAGCCCATCGGCCCAGTTGTCATCACGAGAAAGGTAGAACACATGGCGGGAAAACTGCCCCTGCACGTGTGCAGATTATGTTTACCACTTAGAACACAGCTGTCAGCGCCATCTTATAATGGCAAATGTGAGGGCGGCTTCCTACAATGGGGACACTTTCAAAGCCTTGTAAGAACAACAGAGGCACACGAGAGGCACCAGAGGTTTGCTCAACAGTGCTCAGCTCCATAGAGGCGTTTGCTACTATTGTTAGAGGACAGACAGGAAAGATGGGGGCGATTCATATTCTGAATTATAGAGGCGCATTCATACTCGATATTGTAGAAATAAATCTACATGAATGTCTTATTAATAGCTTAGAGCATAGCACTGTTAATGGCTTGTTTGTTCTGTATTAAGCCCTTCCAATCAAGAAGCCCCCGAAGGAGGATAAAGTTGATGTCAACAGACACTTACCAGACTTAGCAATTCAAGAAGTGTTTAACCTTGGGCTGGGGAGATGGCTCTGTGTTAAAGCACTTCCTGTGCAAACCTAAGAACTGGACTCCATGTTCCTGAGAACCCACAGGTGGGTTCCAGGTGGGCATGACAGCCGGCCTGGAATTCCAGAGCTCTGAAGGCCGACCCACCCCCCGCCCCCGCCCCATCCCCAAATAAACTGGCTAGCCAGAGTAGCGGTGATCAGCAAGCTCTGGGTTCAGCTGAGAGACACTAAAGTGGAAAGCAATGGAGAAGACTCATAACATAACCCTGACCTCCACATGTTCACACATGTGCACATGTGTACAAGCACATGCGAACATGCCTACACATATGCACACTACACACACACACACGCACATCTGAGTCCACCTGACCAGAGGAGCAGGCTTGGGCTCCAGCATAACTGACCACCTCCCCACCCCCACTCCCACCCACCCCCACTCATCCATCCCCTGCTATCCCTGCATCCTCCCCTATATAATCTTCTGGTTGGAGGTGAGATGAAAGGCCAGTTTTTAGGATGTTAACTCAATGTCTTCTCTGATCCCCAGTTCTCTAGACAAAACACAACGTGAAGTTTCCATTCCTACCAGGAGCAGGAACAAGCAGAAGGAAAAGCAGAGGCCTGTTGCTCTCTGTGGTGACAGGCATCTTAAATTCCAGCGATCTGACTATACCATTATCATTATTATTTTTAAAGCTACTTTATAATTTATAATGGTCACCACTATGGCCTAAAGGAAGGCCTCAGTCTCTGCACAACAAAAAGAACTTTACTGGTCTTAGCTACAGAATCTCACGAGGGGTCCCAGAGACCTGCTCTTATTTCTGTATTTTCCTCTGGGCTCCTGCACCTTAGAATGACGGTGGTTTTTCTGGGGGTGTGGGGGGGGGGGATTTGGTTTGGTTTGGTTTTTTGGTTTTTTCAAGACAGGGTTTTTCTGCGTGGCTCTGGCTGTCCTGGAACTCACTCTTAGACCAGCTGGCCTCGAACTCAGAAATCTGCCTGCCTCTGCCTCCCGAGTGCTGGGATTAAAGGTGTGCGCCACCACTGCCCAGCCTTAGAATGAGTTTCTGAGCCAGGAGTCATAGTATCTGTGGTATGGCTTGCATAGACGTCCCCCAGAAGTTTCTTTAGGTTTAGTTACCTTGGAGATGGGGGAACCTTTAAAGGTTCCCACTGGGAGGAAGTTAAGTCCCTGGGGGCATGTTCTTGAAGGGAATAATGGGACCCAGCCCCTTGGTGTTTGCTGGCCACCTTGAGCAGTTTCCTCTGCTCCGTGCCTTCTCCATGGTATACTCTTTCACCCCACTGCAGACTCCCAAACAACAAGCTAACCAATCATAGACTGAAACCTTCAGGAAATGTGAGACATAAGAAACCTTTCTTCTTTTTTTTTTTTTAATTAGGTATTTTCCTCGTTTACATTTTCAATGCTATCCCAAAGGTCCCCCATACCCACCCCCACAATCCCCTACCCACCCACTCCCCCTTTTTGGCCCTGGCGTTCCCCTGTACTGGGGCATATAAAGTTTGCAAGTCCAATGGGCCTCTCTTTGCAGTGATGGCCGACTAGGTCATCTTTTGATACATATGCAACTAAAGACAAGAGCTCCCGGGTACTGGTTAGTTCATATTGTTGTTCCACCTATAGGGTTGCAGTTCCCTTTAGCTCCTTGGGTAATTTCTCTAGCTCCTCCATTGGGGGGCCGTGTGACCCAACCAATAGCTGACTGTGATCATCCACTTCTGTGTTTGCTAGGCCCCGGCACAGTCTCACAAGAGACAGCTATATCAGGGTCCTTTCAGCAAAATCTTGCTAGTGTATGCAATGGTGTCAGCATTTGGAAGCTGATTATGGGATGGATCCCTGCATATGGCAGTCACTAGATGGTCCATCCTTTCGTCACAGCTCCAAATTTTGTCTCTGTAACTCCTTCCATGGGTGTTTTGTTCCCATTTCTAAGAAAGGGTGAAGTGTCCACATTTGGTCTTCGTTCTTCTTGAATTTCATGCGTTTTGCAAGTTGTATCTTATATCTTGGGTATCCTAAGTTTCTGGGCTAATATCCACTTATCAGTGAGTACATATTGTGTGAGTTCCTTTGTGATTGGGTTACTTCACTCAGGATGATACCCTCCAGGTCCATCCATTTGCCTAGGAATTTCATAAATTCTTTTTACAAAGCGACTCACCGGGGTGTTGTTACAGCAGCAGAGGGCTAGCATCTTGGAGAAGGAGCGAGGGAGTGAGACAGGACAGAGCGATGTTACACTCTCCTGGAACCCAGAAACATTCCCAAGTCATGTCTGCTGAGGCTGGTGGGTACTCACAAGGCGTGGCTCACATTCCTTCTTCCTTCAGATGGGACCAGCAGGCGACTGCAGATGTGTGAGGTTGGCTGAGTCACTAGAATGGCAGAGATGATGGCTTGGCCTGCCCCGTCAGTTACAGCTGGGGACATTGTCCTACATCCTTCCACACTCTGTACATGTAAACTCACCCGAGTCCAAGGAGGGAGGTAGAGTCACAGAAGTCCAGAGCGTTTAATTAGCTTCTCTGTGCTCACACTCTTTCTCTGATGGCATAATAGGGAATCTGATGCAGTAATACCCCCCCCCAAACTTAGGAGTTCTTTAACTTTTTCTGCCTCATCTAGTAGGTGGTAGGGAAGAGTTTAAACAAAGAACATCTGGGCACATCTGCAAACAGCCTTCCTTCACTCTCAGCCTTTGTGATAGGAACCAAGAAGATACGCCCATGCTCAGGTGCTTGTGTTCAACCAGTGACGGGTCTCCAACCATTCCACTTACTAAGGAGCCAACAAGTATTAGGGTGTCCTGCATGCCAGATACTGAGATGTACTTTGCCTTCATTTGATGTTCAAAGCAACCTCACTTGTTTCTTTTTGCGACAAGAGTCCCACTGCACAGATCAGACTGGTCCAGACCTCATCTTCTTCCCTTGGCCTCCTCAATGTTGGTATAACAACTTGTGCCACCATACTAGGCTCAAAGTAACCTCCAATCATATTCTTAGTCCCATTTTACAGATGAAAAATCAGACCCAGAGAGTTCCAAGGGTCTCCCAGTCATTAGATGCCACTCATGTGACCATTGTTTCAAGTCCCTTTGGATGCTCGAGGGGACAGCTGTCCTGGGTCTCCCTGGATTTGTGGATCCAGGTGACCGTAGCATCATTTGCAGACCTGGATATTGATGGAAGAGTCCTTAGACATTTGGGACAGTTTGCTCTTTTTTTTTTGCTACATCACAAACAGCTCCAAACCTCAAAGGCAACCACCATGTGCACTGAAAAGCTCAAGGGCTGGAAGCTGCTGGTGGCAACTGCACCAGACTGGACCCAGCCGGAGGAAGGTGGGGCCATAGAAACCACGTGGCTATAGGATGGGTGCGGGAAGAATGAAAATCCAGGTTCATTCCTCTCCTCTTCCCTGGACCAGGCAGCAATGGGTGACATTGACAAGTCACAGTTCCTGGGACATCACAGTGGTTGGCTTCCTCTTCCCCCCACCCCACCAGGATGAACTATTATCGCCTTTGACAAACACACAGCAGTGGGTGTAAGAAAAATATTAGCTGTGTTTTTCTTTATTTCATTGCTTCTGGTGATGCTGGTAATGATAATGTAATTTGCAGTTGTCTGGGTCTTGGAAGAGAACAAGATGTTCATTATCTCGCTGATCTCCACATCAACCTAGGGAGGTACGCAGAGCAGGGAGAGCAGCATCGACGACGACGACGACATATAATTAATTACCTCAATGTAATAATAGAGCCAGCGCCACTTCAGCTCCTGCTCGGCTCCCACACTGACTAACACAACTGGCTCACTGAGCGTCCAGTCATCTCTCAGTGATGAGATAAAAGAGTGAGATCAGAGCTTGCTTGAGAATCCCAAGGGCCCCGTTTCCTTGCTGAGTGACCTGGGCAACTTACATATGCTCTTTGGTTTGTTTCATAAAACTTCTGCTACAAACCATCCCCCTCCCCCCCACCCCACCCCCCACCCCCACCCCCCGTCGGGGTGGCTTACAATAGTCTGCCTCAGTTTGGGAAACAGAAGTCTTCCTTAAAAACGCCCATCACGTAGGGATAAAGGATCGGTCTTCCCGGTGATAACTCCATATTAACCCACCCAGCTGAACGAATAAAGTCTAATATGACCCTGTTTCCAAATGAGATCACATTCTGACATTTATTCATTTGGGGGGATGGGGGAGACCATATGTTTATATAGCTGGATGGGTGGTGCATGTGAGGGTCTGTGCACACATGCACACACACACACACAGACATACACAGACACACACACAGACACACACACACACACACACACACACACACACACATGCCCATAATGTGAGAATCAAAGTCCTGGCTGGGTCTCCTCCTCTATCACTATCCACCTTAATTTTGAGACAGGATCTCTCAGCCCCATGATCCTGCCTACCAGCCCCACTCCCACCCAACCCCAGAACAGGGATCACAGGTGTGTGCTGCCATGCGTGGTACTTCTTTATGTGGGTTCTGGGGCATGGAAATGTGGACTTCCTGCCTATGTATCCAGCAGTCTAGTGACTGAGCCGCTTCCCTCTTCGCTGTGAGGAGACATCTTCCCACCCAGTGCACTCTCTGAGGCTTGCTTTTCTTCTTTTCTGTGATGCCACAGCTTGGCTCTCTATGACATCATTGTTATGTGCAGTAGAACAGGAAAGCACAGCATAGAGCCTGGCCAGCTTGGACCCACTTATCAAATAGAAGCTATTGTTGTCACCTTCAGCACTGTCACCCCTACTTGGTATTTGGGACCCCAGAGGTGGCACCAGCTATCTGCCCCTGAATGTCAGGGCTAGGTCTTCTAACTCTCGAACCAGACTACTGTGCACACAATAAATGCTCAATAAATGTGTTGTGACAACCAGATGAGCCCCAGAGATACATATCTACCCTCAGAGTCCTAGAATCACTCCCTAAGCCCCATGGAGGCTCAATCTTCCCTCCTGTGAGTCTAGGTCCTGCCATGGCTCCAAGTGACTAAAAGTCATTTTAAGACCTGGATACAAAGAAAGGAATCCTTGGAAATTTGTTGCAATGTTGAGATTGAACTTGGAGCCTCATACATATTAGACAAGTATTCTATCACTGAGCTATAGCACTTCTGTCTGTTTTGCTATAATAACACTGCATGTAGTACCACTGCAGGAGTACCACTGCATACAGTACTACTGCACATAGTACCACTGCATGTAGAACCACTGCATATAGTAGCACTGCACATAGTACCAGTGAATGTAGTACCACTGCATATACCAGTGCATGTAATACCACTGTATGTAGTACCACTGTATGTAGTACCACTGTATGTAGTACCAGTGCATGTAGTTCCACTGCATGTAGTATCACTGCAGGAGTACCACTGCATGTATTGCCACTGCACATAGTGCCACTGCATGGAGTTCCACTGCAGGAGTACCACTGCATACAGTACCACTGCACATAGTGCCACTGCATGTAGTACCACTGCATATAGTACCAGTGCATATATTGCCACTGCATGGAGTACCACTGCATACAGTACCAGTGCATGTAGTACCAGTGCATACAGTACCACTGCATACAGTACCACTAAATAGAGTACCAAGCCTCAAGCCTCAAAGGCAACAAGAGCAATAAGCTGATGAGGCTGTGGCTGAGAAAGGGCTGAGGCAGATCAGGCTCAGCTGAAGATAAGCTTTTTCTCTCCTTTGGCAGACCCAGACCTCATCAACACCAGTGCTCTGCCTGGGGGAGGGCCCAAAGACACGCCCGAATATAGGCCTCTACTCTGCATACACCAGCAGCATTCCATAGATGGCTCCATCCCTGCTGGCTGGAATCTGTGACGCAGCTGGTGTCTCAGCTGTTAAAATGCCACAGGGACTTGCTGCTTGCTGAGGTTCCCCCAGGGAGATTAATCTGTCAAGAAGGCTTTGCCAAGACAGCCAAAGTGGCACGTTTTGACATTTGGGGAACATTCCTGTTTACACATCACACCTAATCCTACCTCCGCAAGGACTTCCCTGGACACACAGCTGATGTCTTCTGGGGATTGGAGAGCGCCTGTAGGGACACAGAGAAATATGCTGGTGGGTAGCTCTGCTGGGGTAGTGTGGTAAGGCTCAGGCAGAGCCAAGCTCAGATTGGTAGAGGTCTGCTCAGATGGTGGCTGCTTAGCTCCTGTCCCAGGATGCACCTGTGACCCTTTGAGGCCTTGTTCCTTTACATTTCCTTCATAGATGAGCCACAAGCCAGTCATGGTTTCCAGGAAACAGACAGGATCACTGCCATGTAGTCTCAGAAAGAGAATGAAATTCCCAAGTGTCTCTCTAAGTCATAACTGGAAAAGTCTTAAGATGGGAGGGGGAGGTCTGTAGAAGCCAAGAAGTTAGATATAGCCCATGAGATGGGGGGGGGGGGCAGGGAAGGTTCCCTAAAGAGCAGTGGTGGGTGAGATAATAGAACAGAAAGTAGAGAGAGGCAGTACTGGGGAGTTAAAGGTTAAAGTGGGGCTGGAGGCAGGAAAATGGGAAGAAAGAGTTTAAGAGTGGGCATATATATATATATATATATACCCACTAAGGTAAGTTTGCAAGCTAATTTCTTAATTAATTTAGAATTTAAAGGGCAACAAGATGTCTTAATGGGCTGAGCCCACAGTGGAAAGAGAGAATGAACTCTAGAGGGTCGTCGCTGTCTTCTGACCTCCATATGTGCACAATGGTACCCACGTACACACAAAATAGATTCCCCATGCTCTAGTGAAAGACCCCCACTCTCATGCACATGAGGCAAACACCCATTGAACTCAGTGGGTGATTTCATAAAAAAAAGGAAAGAGCATAAATATGGGGGACCTGTTGGGATAGGATTCCAGGAAGGAGAAGAAGAGGTGGTGTAGGTAGATATAATCAAGATACATTCTAAATGATCTCTCGTGACCCCTACCAGACCCTCCCACAAGGGTCCACAAGGGTCGGCCTCTCAGCCCTGCCCCTGCCAGGGTGGCAACAAAATCTTTTAGTTGGGATCCAAAAAGATCTCCAGCAGCTGCTTTGGGTGGCTTCTGCTTGTCCATGACAAGTGACAGGTGTGCAGGAACCCTGCAGCTGCTGCCTCCTCCCACTGTCACTGAGGGCTGTGAGAGACAGGGAACAGGCTCTCTGTCCCTGGGAGTCCCTCACTTGAGTTCCCACCAGCACCCCTCATGCTCTGTCATCTGATACACACGCTGGTCTGTAATATCAGGGAACAAGGTGCCAGCCCCCTTTCTAAAGGGAACCCCAGTACCTAAGGGTGACTCTCCTTGAGTCTCACTCATGGAGCAGCAGATGGGGCAAGGAATCCAGAACTTTCTATTTCTATGTGTATTCTTCTCTCTCCTAGGTCTAGTTTTCCTTTAAGGTGCATATGTGTGTGTGTGTGTGTGTGTGTGTGTGTGTGTGTGTGTGTGTCTGTGTGTCTGTGTGTTTGTGTATGTATCTGTATTTATCTATGTATCTCTGTCTGTGTGTATTTCTGTCTCTGTGTGTATATCGCTGTCTGTATGTGTGTATCTCCATGTGTCTGTGTATGTCTGTGACTCTATGTGTGTGGCGCACAGGTGTGGTGTGTGCGTAATAGTGCCAGAATGTGCACACCTGTGTCTTCATTAACAGCGGCCAGAGAAACGTGGGTTGTCCTGCTCTGTCACTCTCTGTCTGGTTGCTTTGGGGGGGGGGGTCTCTCACTGACCCTCGAGCTAGGCTGGCATCCAGCAAGTCCCAGGGATCCTCCACAGTGATCCTCCTGCCTCCACAGTGCTTGATTTACAGATGTCCACGGTCAACTTCTGGCATGGGTGCTGAGAGCCAAACTCAGGTCATTCGTGAGTCGTACTCTAACCCACAAAGCTGTCATCCCAGCCCCCCTTCCTTTACGTTTTGCTATGATGACAATGTTAAATTTGTGGTGATAGCAGTGTTTTACAGCTATATTTTCCCCAAAATGTGTTGAACTCAACCCTTAAAATGGGTGAATTTTGTGGACCATAAGCCATCATATTTTTTAAAAACAAAGCATTCCAGCAAGTACTTAGCAGAAGAAGCCAGTGGGGCCATGAAGGTTTCACACAAGGACCATATGAGACACCACTGCGTTCTTCTGGAGTGACTGAGATAGAACACATAGACAGCATCAAATGCTGAAGAGGCTCGTCTGCTGCTGGTGAGACTGTAAGTGTTCAACTGCTTCGGAAAACAGTGTCTCTGAAGGCTGTGACCACATGTCCACCATACGTGCACACAGTCATAAAAAAGCATGGGACTGAGAGTGCACAAGGCCTTGCAGGCAGTAGTCAATGACACAGCGCACATGACAATCCCTGATGATGGAAAGACAGACTGTGGAGTGACTAAATGAACACTGAGCATCAGAAGTGGCCCCAGATGCAGATGGGTGGTAGATGACTATGATAGGACCCAGACTAGACTCCCAGCTCCACCCCAGTCACTGAAGGTTGATGATATAAAATACAGCTTAGCTGATAGCAGGGGTCTTAGATACAGTCTCAGGACACACACACTCGCCCATGCACGCACACACATACACACCACATACACACACACACACACACATGCCCATGCACGCACACACACACACACACACACCACACAAACACACCTCATATGCTGCTTAGTGAGACTATAAAAGTGTTCAACTTTGGCATGGTGCATGTAGCAACATAGAGAAATCTCAAACAGATTATTGAATGAAAATAGCTACGCTTCAAAATGTGTGCACCATGCAAGCCATGCGTATGAATTTCTAGAACAAATAAAACTAATGACGGTGAAAATCCAGGCAATTCATAGATAGCACAGACTAGAAGAGCCTAGGGGTGTCTCTAGAACGCTGAGAATCTTTTACATTCTATCTGTATGATGGCGGCTCGTGGGCAGACCAAGGGGAGTCTATGTATACAACATCCATTTTCGTTTTGTGTATCTGTTTTTGGTGCATTACCAGCCACAGGCTGTGCCCCAGTGGAAAAGGAAATGGATAGGAAAACAGGCTGAAGCCAGGAGAGAGGGTGAATCTGCAAGAGCCCCCCTCACAAGGACAGAGGCCGAAGGGGAAGGTGGGAGGAGAGGAAATGCAGAGGGGGCAGCAAGAAAGGGGGACAGAGAGAGGGGGGAGGGAGAGTGTGGGGAACTGCTGGCTGCAGCTATACACGGGGGAAGGGCAGCATCGAGACAAGAGGCAGTACCTTCATGCTCCTCCGCTGGACCAGAGCATGCCCCAGCCTTCCTAATGGGCAACATAGAGCACGTCTATGCTCATTTGGCCCATTCATTCTATTTCTAGGAAGTTATTGTACAGGAATCACAATGTGGGCACAAAGACTGTGTGTGCTCGCTCCAGTAATGATACCAGCCAATTTGTGTCGAGTCCTTTTCTCTCATTTAATTGACAGAACAACTATTTATACCCACTTTCAAGATGAAGAAATGGAGGCCGAAAGATGGGGGCGGGGCGGGGGGGGTTAGCTCCTAACTTCCTGACACAAAGGCCTTCCTCTCCACTGTGAATGTTCTAAAATGTTAAATAGACACAGGTCTGATCTCCCAGGCTACACCCCTACAGGCAGAATAGCACTTTGTGGGATGTTTCTTGACTGGTGGAAAGTCAGCTCTGTAAGGTGGCGACATTGGCTGATTTCCCCCGTGCCTACAACAGTGCTTGGCGTGGAGGAGGCTTCCAACACATACATTATGAAATGTCTATCTTTGTTAAAGTCAGAGTGTGAGTCTCTACAGGATACCCAGTTCTCTCCAGGAATACCCAAGCATCAAAGCAAAAGGCTGTGCCAGAATAAACCATGGTGGATTCAAAGATGCTGCCACAGGGGAGTGAGTGCCTTGGGAGGGAAAGAAATCTCTTCCTGCAGATATTTTGAAGCAATGATCCTTGGTCATAGGCTCATAACGGGGGCAACTGGCTGAGGCTGGGCAGACAGGTGCTGGGCGACTGTCCTTGTCTTGCCATGGTGACTGTCTACGAGGTCACCATGCCTAAGATGCTTCCTTCATAACTTCCTGGATCTACTTACCTCCCTTTTGTTAAAGACAACATGAAGATTCCATTTTGGCTTTGACAACTTTCACCTTTCGTAAGGTGAGACGGGATTATCAAGAAATCACGTTTTCAAAATACAGTTAATAACACGGAGGAACTACTCATGATAATCCGATACTTCAGCTAAGAAGAGAGAATGGAGCTGGGGAGAGGGCTCAGCAGGTCCTGTGCTTGCCACACAAGTGGGAGAGCAAGAGTTTGAACTCTGGCATCCCTGTACAATGCAGTCATAGCATTGGCATCCCAGTGCTGGGAGTCTGGGGCAGGGGGCTTCCTGAGCAGATGGTCTCTAGCTACAGGGTCAGGGAGAGACCCTGTCTCAGAAAGGCAAGGTTGAGAGCCACTGAGAAATAACATCGATGTTGACCTATGACCTACAAAACAACACACACACATCGAGTAAGAGAGAGAGAGAGACATAGACAGAGACAGAGAGACAGAGAGAATGGGTGTGGTAGTGCACGCCTATAATTTTATTCCTAGGCAGTTAAATTGTGAGTATAAGGCCACCTTGGGCTATATAATGAGGTCTGCCTCTTCTCTGTACCCCCAAAAACCAGAGGGAGGGCTATGCCATACTATATAGTGTATATATACTATATATATATAATTGAAAGGAAAAATGCTTACAGGAATACACCACACTAACTCTGGTGATCTCAGCATGGTAGAAGAATGGCTGACTTCTTGTATTCTCTCATTGCTACTTTTCTTACATTTAATTTTTTTAAATGAACTTGGGTTCTGCTAGTTGAAAAAAAAATTTTTTTTTTTTGGTTTGGTTGGTTGGTTTTTTTGACAAGCAGAGTAGAGAGAATGGAAACCTGATCTAATCTGAGACGCCTCCAACCCTATTGGAGGCTATGGAGAATGCTGACTACGCATAGCAAGACAGCCCATCCCTTCTTTAAGGCTGCACCAGTTGTCTGAGTTGGAGATTCCAGAGAGGATGCTGATGGGGGAATGCAGTGATATTGGGATCCAGTGACCACAGGGTTTGGGAAGTGTTGACCTGTCCGGAATTAGCGGTCCTGGCTGGAAGAGCCTGAACCAGGACTGAAGGGTGAAGAAGGGGGCCGACTCCAAAAGCAGGGCCCAAGTACAGGGTCAGAGCTCGACAGAGGGCAAACACCAGGCTCCGGACTAAAGGATTCAAAGTGAAAGCGAATGGGCCAGCTCAGACGACAGTAGCGAAAGATCCCAAGGACCCTTGCAGCCCAAGAGCAGAGAAGGCTCCGGAAATTAGTACAATTGCTGGGTTTGGGTTTGATTTGATTTGGTTTGGGTTTGGTTTTTTAGACAGGGTTTCCTTTGTGTAGCCCTATAATTCTGGCTGTCCTGCTCTGTAGACCTGGCTAGCCGCGAACTCAGAAATCCACCTGCTTCCCGGGTGTTGGGATTAAAGGCCTGCGCCATGCCACCCAGCACTAGAAAGCATAGTGGATTCTTTAGGCTGGTTCTTCCCAAGAGTAAGCAAACCAAGCTGCTGAGAGTCGCTTTCAGACACGCCCAGCTGTAAAGACTCTGAAAGCCAAGTAATGGCCCTGAAGAAGTATAAACTAAACTGAGTCTCTTGGAAGGAACACCCGCCAAACCTGAAGTCGTATTTGGTTTCATTGTGCCCTCTGCTGGTAAGTGTCTGAACTGCATGCACCTGTCAGACAACGCGGAAAATAGTCACGCGCGCGCGCGCGCGCGCGCACACACACACACACACACACACACACACACACACACACACACACACACACACACACAGAGCAGTGTAGAGCCAGGGCTCTGAAGCTGAGGTTTACTTCGGGTGCCAGGTTATCATCTCAAGTAACACATTAAAGAAGTTCATTTAATTAAAAGATCAAAATGCTTTAATCCAAAAATATAACATGAATACTAAAATTGCCTCAAACTCATTCCAGACATGTCTCATGTGGGCAATCTCAGCACACTTACAGTGAGATCGGAGGCAGAAGAGTCCACCAGAAGCACGCAAGCTAGCTAGCCTAGACTATGCTTTGCAGTGGCAGAAACAGTAAGTGAGACCCTACCACCACAGGGTAGGAGACAAGACCAAGCCCAAAAAGCTGTCCTCTGATTTATACATGCATGCAGATATGTGCACATCTGCAGACACACCCACACACCAATATTAAGATATTCTAATTTAAAAACATAAAGCTTACAGACATCAATGCAATAAATAGTACATGGTGTTGGGGTACATGCATGCATTATGTGATATTTAAATACATAGAGCATCTATTTCTTTCACTATTAATCATTTCTTTATGGTTAAAAGTTGAAACCCTTTCAACTAGCTTTCTGAAACACACAGTTCACACACTGAGGTAATGTAGAATGCTTTCTCAACATGTACAAGGCTCGGGGTTTGAGACCCAAAAGAAGAAAAAGTAGCCTATGATAAGATCTTCCAGTGGTTTCTGCCAACACCTGCTATCTAAAGTTAGAACCCACCCCACCATGGCTGCGCAGTCTTTGTCCTGTGTAATTTCCTCTATCATATTTATTATCATATGGCATGCTATGCAATTTATTTACCTGCTTATTACAAAATTCATCAAAATTTTGTTTTCTGCTCGCTCATTACAGTATTCCCATCGCCCTCAGGAGAGCCTGGAGCATGGTGAGTGTCCAGAAACTAGCTATAGCAGTGAGAACGAGAAATCTGAGCTGAGTCATTGACCCAAGTGGCACTCTGACATGGGGCAGAGAGAGGCAAAGCCACAAGATGACCACTGAGATGGGGGAGGGGAGGCTTCGTCTGGCTTGGGTCTCATTGTGGTGACATTACCCAAGATATTCTCATTCAAACCACCACATGTGGCTATTCATAATCTCCACCCTCTCCCTCCCCTCCCCCACCCTCTCCCTCCCCTCCCCCACCTTCTCCCCTCCCCCACCCTCTCCCTCCCCTCCCCCACCTTCTCCCCTCCCCCACCCTCTCCCTCCCCTCCCCTTCTTCTTATCCCCATCCATAACTTCTAAAGCATGCGGCTTCTACTTGAATCAGTGCCCACACCACCTCTCTCTCTCTCTCTCTCTCTCTCTCTCTCCCTCTGTTTTTCTTGAGACTGGGTTTCTCTGTGTAGCCCTGGCTGTCCTGGAACTCACTCCTCGAACTCCGAAATCCACTACCTCTGCCTCCCAAGTGCTGGGATTAAAGGCGTGCACCACCACTGCCCGGCCACACTACCTCTCTTAAGAGGACCCAAGAAATAGAAAATAATAGAACAACAAAAAAAAAAAAAAAAAAAAAACCCACAAAATTTATGTTTACTCCATGACAGATAAGTAAAAGCAAGCTGAGTTATCGAAGTCTCTCCGGATGCTTAGGGAGATGGAAGGTGTGGGTGGAAAAGAGGGAGAGTTCCCTCCACGACTGTGTAGATGGGCAGAAAGGAGATTTTAAAATCACGTGACTGTGGCACTTCTGAACGTTGTCTGTCCCACAGAAGGCAAGTCCTAAGCGTCATCGGTTCTGTGTGTGCCGGCCTCTTAGGGAGCCTCCTGTCCTTTCGGTCATATTTGGGTCACACTCCTAGGCATCCCAAGCAATGCTGGCCTTGAAGCCACTTTTAACACAGACCAGAACCCTTTAAATCTTCCCACTTGTAACTTTTTTGCCTCTGAGACAGAGGCTATGTAGCCCTGGCTAGCCTAGAACTTGCTACGTAGACCAGGCTGGTCTCCAACTCACAGTCCTCATGTCTCTACCCACTCTGGAGCCATTTACAGCTCTCGCCTTCTTACAACTCTCTGCTTCCATCCCCTTCTCCCTCTGTCTCACACTGCTGTCAAACAATCCAGTTGCCGTTCAGCGCCCAATCACACATCTAAACGTTGCTGCCACCGTTGGTCCACCGCCTTTGCCTTCACCACATCTGCTGCTTCTCTGTGCTACCAGTTCATGTCTCCAGCCTCCCAAGAGTAAATTTAACTTCCTCCCTTTACCATCAAAGCAGGCAAGACAAGACCAAAGGAAGTCTTTTATTGAGCCTCATGTTACAACATCCAGGGAGGCAGCAATGGAGTGTCCTCCAGCCAACTCACCCAGCAAGCTTGGAGCAGCCTGTATATATAGCAAGATAAAGATTCAGATAACCATAGCACACGTGGGTATTGATGAAGGTTTGTGTTGGCACCAGTCACCTTGTCCCTTTAACCTTCACCTTACAACACACAGTTTCTGTCTGCTGGACCATCAGGGGAAATAGCCCCACCTGGGCTAGGTAGAAATGATGGCAGGGTCTTCTGAAATTCATTGAATGATAGCAAAAGGTCTGATACAAGGTGTTGGGAACGGCTAAGGCCATCAACTGGGATTGTGTATAGTTCTCAGTGTGTCTGTGGAGTACTCAAAATAGCCAGGTCCTTCGGGCTGTTTGACTAACCAGTTCTTTTGTTCAAAGTAGCTGTTAATTAGGGAGTCAGATTTCCTATCCCTCAAACTCTTACTTAGGAATAGGAACACAAAGAGTACTTACATGGACAAGCTAAAGAATTTATCGTTAACATTAATAACACTAATTAATAACAATGTGTAACACCTGCCTGGGGCCCCAAGCCCCAGTTTGTGTCCCTCCTCAGTGATACTTGGACTCTCTCCACATTCAGTGTCCTGTCTTTTTTTTTTTTTTAATTTTTAATTACTTTGTTTATGTTTACATGTATGAGTTTGCACATCACGTGCTTACAGGTGCCCTGAATGGTTGTTAGTTGCCATGTGGGTCCCCTGCTCTTCACTGCTGAGCCCTCTCTCCAGCGCCTCAAGGGTAATTTTAACACAGTATTAGCCACCATCATCAGTCCCTTGTCATCAGAGGGAAGAAAAAAAAAAAAAGCACACATTTAGATCTCTTTCGGCAAAGAACTATTTTCAAGAGAGCTACAAAGTTCAGAAACTAAAGAAGATCATAAATGCTGTGTACACATCAACTTCTCAGTCCCAAGCGCCATTCCTGCCTGACATAAATACTTCTTCCCAATTATAATTTTGCATCCTTTTAAATTTCTAAAATTTTCATATTTTCCCCAAGTCTCCAACGTCCAAGATCATTGTCTTAAGTTACTGACAAAAGCCCAAGATCAGCTACTTAGAATTCCCTCGAGTAAACTATTTTAAGTGCCCACATGTTTAACCAATCCTTGTACCAAACCGCCGAAATAAGCCCTTCGTGCTCAACTTCGCCCGTGAGGAAGTTGGTCCCGATAGGCTTCCGTAGCCTGTTTTTTTTTTTTTTTTTTAAAGTTACTTCCGTTCTGTCCGGGTCGCTTTGGTGGATGCACTTCCGGCGGTGGCGATTTGGAGGACTGAAGGAAGATGGTGAGTGACTAAGGGTTTCGGCTGGTCGTCTCAAACATCCATGCGCCCCAAGGCGGGAGGACGAGGCGATGTGACGCTCGGGTTCATCGCGGGTCGGAGCGGATCTCACTCCCTGGCGGACGCGGGCAGGATGCACGGCGCCCAGGGAGAGACCGGGCTGTGAACCGCTCGAGTAGGCAGGCGCTGAAGGGCTGAAGCCGAGTGGGACAGCCCGGCCGACGCTGGGGACAGCGGCTGAGCCGCAGAGCCAGCGTAGTGTTTCTCCGCAGACGGCTCAGCGCTCTCCGGTTTGGTTGGTTGAGCCGGATTCAGATGTAGGCACGGAGGTTACCGGGCGAGCACGGTTGATGATGGCGCTTCCGTTCTAGAGCAGGGAGACAATAAATATGTCAGGGAACAGGACCGGGCCAGATCGTTACGTAGCTGTGTTGTAAGAAGGTGGCTGGTTTTGTTAGGGTATCAGCGAAGGACCCTTCGTGGATGTGAAATCTAAATCGAGGCCTAAATTAAGGTTGTAAGGGAGTAATCTGTACTGATAGCTGAGCGAAGCCCGGGCAGGGCAGAGGGTCAGGAAATGCAAAAGGAGGCAACCCTGAAGTCCGCCCGAATCATGAGCTGCCAGGCCAATGCATCTGAATGTAGGTGAAGGCCAGAGCACACAAAGGACCGGTGATGACTTTGAAAAGTATCCCAAGCCGGGCGGTGGTGGCGCACGACTTTAATCCCAGCACTCGAGAGGCAGAGGCAGGTGGATTTCTGAGTTCGAGGTCATCCTGGTCTACAGAGTGAGTCCCAGCACAGCCAAAGTTACACAGAGAAACCCTGTCTCGGAAAAGCAAACAAACAAACAAACAAACAAAAAGTATCCCGAACATGCGCCAGGCATTTCCCCAGAGTTGTTCTTACTTCTTAGAACAACCCCGAAGATTATTATTAATGTCCCCATTTTAATGAGGAAACAGAAATACAGCCAGTGACCATTGGTGGGGCACAAATCCTTTCTTTTCTAGAGCAGTTGAGAAACCCTCTGGGTTTGAGAGACAGCAGAACTTAGTGTGATTTCTGTCTAACAAGCTTTGTGACAATATACAGGGCCGTTAACCTCCCTGGACCTTGGTCCTTTTATCTGCCTGTGTATCAAGGGGGCTTTGAGAATCAAGCGGCTCAGGGGTAAAGAACACCTGCTGCACTTTGAGAGAACCCACGTTTGGTTCCCGGCACCCATGCATGCCAGCAGGCTCCAGAATGGTCTGTAACTCCAGCTCTGAGTAGGTCCGAGCCTTGCGTGTGGTCGAATGTGCTTTATGCTTGGCATCATTTCTGAGGTGGTTTTGTCCTGGTACTGAAGCCACCAGTGTTGTAGTGAGAGGTGCTTCCCTAGGGTGGTGAATCAGTGAGTCCACTGTTACTCCTGTTTCAAGCTCCACTGTTGGGCAGATGGGATGGCACTCGACATGAAGCCTGGCAGCTTGAGTTGACTCCAGGACCCACAAGGCAGAAGGAAAGAATCCCTGGAAGTCGCCCTCTGGCTTCCTCTCGAGTGCCCCGGCATGCGGGCACAGACCCACACGTACACTAAACCACATATCTTTGCACAGGAATTTAAAGGACCACCATTTAAGGCATCGCCCAGTGTTAAGCATTGTTTTAAAGTCAGAAATCCCGATGAGCTTTTCATGCGTTTTAAGATGACAGCTTTTCAGATCGGGAAGGAAGTCTTGTCTGGGTCCCAGGCTGTCAGGATAGGAGCTTGGTAGGTTGCTGCTGAAAGTCTTCTGGGTCCTGTGGATCTCTGGAGAGAGTAAATGACCATGCGTGGCGAGTCTCTTTTCACAGTCGGGGAGGTAACTGACATTAGAGGGTGGCAAGTCTGAACCTCCCGGTTGAGAGGGGTGCTCTCTGGCTGCCAGCTTTCTTACTGGCTCCTCATTGTCGCATGGCTCTTGGTTCTAAGAGGCAAGTAATGTCTACACAGTAAGTGCATACCTGGGAGCCCAGGTACTCATTTTCCACACATTACAGTGGGTGGGGGTGGGGGTGCTTGTGTTTTAGAGCCAAAGTACCAGTGAAGTGATAGTATTCTGAATTTATGTGTGTTTTGTCTTTTTTTATCTTTCAGGGTCAAAGCCAGAGTGGTGGCCATGGTCCTGGGGGTGGCAAGAAGGATGACAAGGTAAATACCAAGCAAGATCTGATCGGGCCATAGAAACTGCCTTAGGTCTCGGCGAGTTCTGTATGGTACCACAACCTTTAAGAAGCAAAGTGATGTAGTGATCTTGGTAACCTTGTATACAGATGCATAACCGGTTTCATTTTTAAAGAACGTATTGCCCTGAGTTAATGATTTTTAAACATGAACATTGTGGAAGTTTTAAAGTAGATCACCTATAAGTGTTTAACTTACTGAGGTGTGAGAAGTGCCTCACCTCACCAAACTTAACAAATAAATCAATTTTGACCTTGGTCTACTTACTGAAAAAATCTGAGTCGCTGCCATCTCTCTAAAGAGATTACACTTACTTGCTGCAGTTAGGTCTTACTAAGTGAGCAGGAGTATGAAGTCTGCTTTTCAAAAGGTGGTCATTTTACAGATTAGGAAGGGTGTGTGTGTGTGTGTGTGTATAACCATAATCAAAAAGGCCATCGTTGTGAGGTAGGGATGAGCGGGAAGAAGGAAATAATGTAACCATATTTTAATTTAGAACATTAATAAAAGGAGTAGTTATTGTAAATATCCTAAAAGATGAGAACATTTGTACCTCCTAGAAATAGGTGGTAGCAATACAAAAATAAATGTCCTTTTTCTGGTTTCCATTCTTTTTCCTACTCTTCTAAAAATTAAAGGACAAGAAAAAGAAATACGAACCTCCTGTCCCAACTAGAGTGGGGAAAAAGAAGAAGAAAACAAAGGGACCAGATGCTGCCAGCAAACTGCCACTGGGTAACGAACGCTCTGCTCTTCTGCTGTTCCCCCCACCCCCAGGAAAACGGCTCTGCATGTAGCATGGAGTACAAGGGGAGGCAGGGAGTACTGCGGAGACTGAATGAAGCTAGCTCTGGTTATATATAACCCCTTTCCACTTGCTAACTCCGGTGGAGCCCTCTTCTGGGTTGGCATAGAAGTTACATGAGTTTGTCTCATGCTAACCATGAGCCATGAGCCATGGTGCATGCCTGTAATCCCAGCACTCAATCCACTGAGTTCCAGCCAGCCAGGGCTGCACAGAGAGACCTTTCTTAAGAAAGGAAGAAAGAAAGAAAGAAAGAAAGAAAGAAAGAAAGAAAGAAAGAAAGAAAGAAAGAAAGAAAGAAAGAAAGAAAGAAAGAAAGAAGAGAGAGAGAGAGAGAGAGAGAAAGAAAGAAAGAGGGCTGGTGAGATGGCTCAGTGGGTAAGAGCACCCGACTGCTTTTCCGAAGGTCAGGAGTTCAAATCCCAGCAACCACATGGTGGCTCACAACCATCCGTAACAAGATCTGACTCCCTCTTCTGGAGTGTCTGAAGACAGCTACAGTGTACTTACATATAATAAATAAATAAATCTTTAAAAAAAAGAAAGAAAGAAAGAGAGAGAGAGAGAAAGAGAGAAAGAGGGGGAGGGGAGGGAGGGAGAAAGACATCCTATTCACACAGAGAGACCTTTCGAAAGAAAGAAAGAAAGAAAGAAAGAAAGAAAGAAAGAGAGGAAGAGAGAAAGAGGGGGAGGGAGGGAGGGAGAAAGACATCCTATTCACTGTCCCTAAGTAGTTAACCCCGCTGAGGTATTAACATGTAAGTCATTTATTGCTTTTTATTTTTGTCATTATTTTACGGCAGGCACACACATGCTTCGGTGTGCATGTACAGGTCAGAGGACAACTTTTGGGAGTTGGTTCTCTCCTGTCACTGTTCTGAGGATGGAACTTAGATCGAGGCTCGCACAGCGAGTCCCTTACTCTCAGAACCTCTATCCTGATGGCCCTGTTTGTTGTGAGGCAGGGTCTCGGTTTTGCGGTCCAGGCTTCCCTGGGTTAGTGATGCTTCTCTTGCACCAGCACCCCGAGTGCAGGGATTAATGCACCACAGTGGAAATAGCGTGTAAACTACTGATGCAGTCTCAGAGACACTTTCATGCTGTAAAGGGAAGTATCGCTGTATTAACATCTGGGTATGTCTGGACCGAAGTTTATTTTTTATTTTTATTTAAGAATTACTTTATGTATAGGAATGTTTTGCCTGCAAAGCGGGTGGTTTTGAGCAGCCATGTGGGTACTAAGAACTGAACTCAAGTCCTCTGGAAGAGCAGCTAGTGCTCATAACTGCTAAGCCATCTCTTCAGCCGCTTTATCACAGTTATTTCCTTTGTGTGTATGTGGGGTGGGGCCCATGCGCGCTCCTGCACTCAGATACAGTTGTGAGTATGTGGAGGTCAAAGCACAACTTGCAGGACTCAATTCTGTCCTTCCACCACCACGGGGAACCGAGGGATAGAACTCAGCTCTTGTTGGCAGCAAGCTCTTCAACCACTGAGCCATCCTGCCAACCCTGAACTTAAAGTTTTTTAATGGCTTTCTGGTGAACATATATAAATTTTTTTTTTTTTTAGTTTTTAAGTTCCAAATGTCTAAAGCCTTATTTTTTAATTACAGTAACACCTCACACCCAGTGCCGCCTGAAATTACTGAAGCTAGAGAGAATAAAAGACTATCTTCTCATGGAGGAGGAATTCATTAGAAACCAGGAACAGATGAAACCATTAGAAGAAAAGCAAGAGGTGAGTGGAGAAGGTTCTATAGTCTTCTTTACTGAGTGAGTTCTGTTAAGAACAAAAACTGTGATAAGTGAGAGTCATGGGTGTCAACTGTGACACTTCTGACTGGCCAGCTTTTAAAGCCAGGGAGAGGGCGCAGCAGGTAAAAGTACTGACTACACTCTGGCAACCAAGTATGGAAAGGTAAAAAATCCAGATGAGGTGCACATCTGTCATCCTGGCACCCTACAGCAAGACGAGAGTCAGAGACCTGACAACCACCCAGAAGTTCTCTGGATAGCCAGGAGTACACACACACAGCAAGTTATTCTCTGGTCTCTGCACGCTCAGATGCACATCCACAGAAAGTGAGTGAATGAGAAAAGAAAACATTTGCTGCCTTGTCATTCCAGGCAGATACTCTGTAAATGCATCATCTGCCTTACGGGCTCATCTGCTTTTTCTTCTTGGCTATTATTAGGAGGAAAGATCAAAAGTGGATGATCTCAGGGGGACCCCCATGTCTGTAGGAACCTTGGAAGAGATCATTGATGATAATCACGCCATTGTGTCCACATCTGTGGGCTCAGAACACTACGTCAGCATCCTGTCGTTTGTAGACAAGGATCTGCTGGAACCAGGCTGCTCCGTCCTGCTCAACCACAAGGTGAGCCACTGGCCTATAAGGAAGCCCGGTAGGAGTATGTTCTTGGTGTTAGACCTGGCTGCTCGGGCTGGAAGGGGACCACCAAAGCACTCACAGAAATGGGGGAAAGAAACTGGAATTGCTTGCCCTAGACAAATTGACAAGAACTCCCGGTCACACATTAAGACTTGGTCCTTTGTAGGTGCATGCTGTGATAGGGGTGCTAATGGATGACACGGATCCCCTGGTCACAGTGATGAAGGTGGAAAAGGCCCCCCAGGAGACCTACGCAGATATTGGGGGACTGGACAACCAGATCCAAGAAATTAAGGTATGGTGGGGACCGGGTCTGGGTTTCCAGAGTTTTGGTTTCTTATAGTTGTCCTGTTTGGATGCTTTGGAGTTGACTTCCATGTTTGTTTTTCTTTATTGAGCAATTCTAGCTATGGATCTTTATGTGCTCAGTACTTTGAGGAACTGGAACCACACTAAATTGTGTGCCGGTCCTGTAGTCTTTTCACACTTTGCATATTTAATGCTGACTCAGTAGTAGGTGGAAATGTGACCTTCCCCGCTGTGCTGACTTGTGCTGTTGCGTACTTACTCAGCACACATGTGTTAGGGCCTAGGCCAGGTTCCCTGTTCCTGAGTGATGGAGCCTGTGGCTGTGTGCCCACCCTGTCTCTCACCCATAGGGAAGTCAGAACTGCCAAAGGTCTCCTCTGCTGACCTCTCAGCTGGAACTCGGCACAGAGCGTAGAATCCCTAGTGACAGTAGGACCAGCTGGCAGGAAGCCTGTCCAGGTCCTCTTTCTAGTCTACTCCAAACAGAGCAAGTGTTAGCTTCCTTCAGTTTTATTTTGCTCCAGAGTAGCTTAAGTGTTGCTCAAGGCTGACTTCTGGAAAGGAAAGGGAAAGCTGGGCGTGGCTTAGGAAGGGAGTTGCTATGAAAACTCAGTGAGACACCTGCCCTCTTCAGCGTGTCCCACCCCAGTAGAGGTTCAGAACAGTGAGCTTTCTGTTTATCTGTGTGGAAAACAGCATATTTTCATATCAGGCAATGCTAACAACCCCAGTTAAACTTTCCTTTTCACCAAGGCTTTCTTCTCTGTAGGAGTCTGTGGAGCTCCCGCTTACCCATCCTGAGTATTACGAGGAGATGGGGATAAAGCCCCCTAAGGGGGTCATTCTCTACGGTCCGCCAGGAACAGGTACGCCGTGCTGAACATTGTAGGCACTCCACTCCTGTCTCCAGCAGCTTTGGCAAGATAGAAGGTGCCACAGTCGCTTAGCTCAACTCTGGAGCTGGGCTGGGGAGGGAGAGGTAGAACACACTGCTTAGCAGGCACACAGCCATGGGCTGGGTCCAGCAAACCCACACCATCCCCATACACACACAAAGCAAGATCTCAGCCTTGGCTGACCGAGTACAGTGACATCACCTTGAGAGCTCTATATAGTGCTGCGGCTTGTCCCAGCCTCAGAGGCACACATGCGCTCATCTGCAGCACGGCTAAGCCTCAGTCCAGTGTGGAGATGGCGTTCAGTTATTCTGAGGTGTTGGACCAGGTCCGTTTACTGTGCAGTAGTACTAAGTAAATACTGTGGGATGATGATAAGGACACATTTAACATTACAGTACAACGGTTGTCCTAAGCTGCAGAGGCCAGTGCTTGGCAGTTGATGACCCTGCAGATCAGAACAGGCGTGGTCATTTGCTTCAGAGAGCTGATGCTGAGTTCCTCCGACTTATTTTGAGAGCTATTAAGAGACTGAGAAGTAGCTTCCCTGAGGAACCTGGAGCTAGAAGCCACTCTGCTTTACCTCAGTGGAGATTAAAGCCTGGAGAGGCTGGTGATGAGCCCAGGGCCACAGAGCTCTTGGCGTTGAGCTGGTAATGCCTGGAGCTGCAGCACTGTCCTGCCCCACCAGTGTGCATCTCATGAGGTGTGGGCACTGCAGTGCCGGGTGGACGGGCCTGTCAGAGTGGGAGGCTTGTTCAGTGATTCCCTGTGGCACTTGAGGTAACCCAGCTGCTTTCCTTGGCTCCCAGACACTAAGGTCTCATTGTCCTAAAAGGCCCGACCCCGTCTTTACATCCCGAGTTGGTCTCCCAGGAATACTGTTACCTTCTGAGGCTTTCTACCTGCTGTTTGCTGCTGTGTCACAAAGCTTAGCCCTCTGCCATTCCCTAGCTCTCCCTCTGCATCCTGAGCTAACACCAGGCCCTCATTCACTTTTAAAGGGGCGAAGGTCTTAACAACTCTAAAATCCTTGAGCTGAGTACTCTTTGGTGACTGGCCTATGTTAAAGGCTGGTCTCTGGAGGTGGGACGGGCATCAGTGTTGTTCAGAGCTCCCAAGCTGAATTCACTGTACGTGGTTTGTGTGTGTGTGTGCGCGTGCACGCGTCCAAGAAAAATACCAGTGGTAGAGCAGTGTTAGAAACACTACTTGAAGGGCTGGAGAGATGGCTCAGTGGTTAAGAGCACTACCTGGTCTTCCAAAGGTCCTGAGTTCAAATCCCAGCAACCACATGGTGGCTCACAGCCATCTGTAATGGGATCTGTTGCCTTTTCTAATCTGGGTTGGATAAGTCAGATTAATTTTTGTATTTGTTCGTTCCTTCATTAGTTTTGATACAGGTCCTCATGAAGGCCACTCTGGCTTTGAAGTCACCGTCTAGCTCAGGATGCCCTTCAACTTCTAATCCTCCTACCTCCACTTTCCAAATGCTGGATTCTACATGTGTAGCCCCATGTCTGGTTGCATTAAGTTAATTTAATATGCAACTTAGAATGGACCCAAGAAAGCTCCCTTTCAGAAAAAACAGGTCATTGTATTGCTAGTGCAGAGTGGTTCTTTCTATAGGTAAATATGGCGACTGGTTCTCCTAATGCTGTGACCCTTTAATATAGGTGGACCCCTCATCATAAAGTTATTTTTATTGCTACTTCATAACTGTAGTTTTGCTACTGTTATGAATTGTCATGTAAGTATCTGGGATGCAGAATATCTGATATGCGACTCCCAGATGGGTCTCGACTGCTGCTTTGGATGATACTTTGGGCTCAGGGTGTGAAAATAACCAGGTAGGGCTCACAAAATGTCTCAGTGATAATGGTGTCCGTCACAAGCCTGGCAACCTGAGTTTGATCTTCAGACCCCAATGAAGGTGGAGGAAGGGAGGTGCTTCTGCCAGGTTGTCTTCTGTCCTCCACAGGTGCTCCGCGGCTCATGCCCCCATTAAATAGGCACAAAACAAATATATATTATGATTTTTATGAGAAAAAAATAGCCAGGTAAAGGTATTGCTGACATCATCATGATGACTTTTAGAAGAGCTCAGAGTATGTTGTTAGGTTGGGAGAGCAGAGGAGCAGATAGCTGCGGTGTGTTGTCATTGTTAGTGTCCATCCACTGGGATGGGGCGCTCCTAACAGCAGTTACATGGTTTTCTTCTTATCGTATTCTTTTTACCCAAAATAGGTAAAACTCTATTGGCCAAAGCAGTAGCGAACCAGACTTCAGCCACTTTCTTGCGAGTGGTTGGCTCAGAGCTTATCCAGAAGTACCTAGGTGACGGGCCCAAACTTGTCCGGGAGCTCTTCCGGGTCGCTGAGGAGCATGCGCCGTCCATCGTGTTCATTGATGAGATCGACGCCATTGGGACCAAAAGGTAGACTCACCCTGAACTGTCGTGGAGATAAACAGTATTGGCCCTCCCTGTGCAGCAAGCCCTTGCTGGGCATGGCCCTCTGGATACTTCACTCTGCCCTCCAAGGGGCCTTAAACACCTACCCAGGCAGTGTGTGGAACCCAGTTGTGTCCGAGCTTGCATGGAGCCAGTACCATGCAGACGCTGCAGACTCACTGTACTCATGGTAGTCTTTGCCCTGCAGCTAAAAGGTTGAACCAAACAGGGAGACAAAAAATGGGCCTTTAGGCAGAGTTGCTGTGCAGCGATGTGGTTCAAAAGTGTGTCTGTCTGTCTGTCCCGCTGAAAACGAAACAGCACAATCTGGGTGGTTTAAAAAGATAAGAACTCGTTTCCCCTCTGTTCTGGGCCATGAAATCTAAGACCAGGCACTAACCGTTGTCTGCACAGGACTGCATCTGCCCCAGGAGCACGCGTTGTTGCTCAGTACTTCCAATAGACAAGCATGTCCCAGAACAGCAGAGAAAAGGGGCCCATGCTCGCTCCCCTGCCCTTTCATCACAGTGTTAGATGTAAACTTTGAGAGGCACTCTTGACCCAAGCCTGGGTGCCAATACTGTTGTGCCCGCCGACATGACAGGGCATGACCCTGCCGGCTGAGGAAAGCATGGAGTTCCCTGCTGTGGTTTGCTGTACCTGTCCTTTCAACAGAACGACTGGGTCTTCATTTTCTCTTTTTCCAAAGATATGATTCAAATTCTGGAGGTGAGAGAGAAATTCAGCGAACAATGTTGGAACTGTTGAACCAGTTGGATGGATTTGATTCGAGGGGAGATGTAAAAGTTATCATGGCCACAAACCGAATAGAAACTTTGGATCCAGCACTTATCAGGCCAGGTCAAATTTCCTTCTGTTATCTCATGGAAAATTAATGGGTTTGTGTTTGAAATGTGCATTGGGGTTGCTATATAACAGTACACACACTGGCAAACACCGCTGTGCAGTATTTACCAAAAACATCTTGATTGAAGAGATGGCCTAATTAGGAAAGCACCTGTCTTTGGGCACAAAGGCCTGAATTTGTCTGACAAACTGACATATGAAAGGTGGATATGATGGAGTGTGGTTGTGCTCCTAGTACTGGGGAGGTAGGGACAGATAGTGGGGCTTGCTAGTCTTTGGCAAGTTCTTCGTCTGTGATACTGGAGAGACACTGATCTCAAAAAACAGGTGATAGGTGCTCGAGCACACCACCCACACCTCCACACACACTCAGAGGAGTTCAAGGCTGTCTCCCTAAGCTCCAGAGAGTGACACTGTGTGGCTTGGCCCTTCTCGTTCTAGCTTTGCACTGTGATCTCTTCCTCCCGTTACTCAGGTTCCTTTTTAGCCTAGAACACTGGCTTTTTACCCTGAAGAAAAGATTCATAGGCCATGATCCATGATTACATTCAGGTAGCACTAGAAGCCGTGTTCTGTATGTAATGTTTCTATGGTAGGCTTGCTCTTGGTCCCTAATGCCATTCAAGATCTCCTTGTGCTTAGCCCAGAAGGTAGCAGAGCAGGGGGTTTGAGTGGGGTGAGCACAGATGTAGATACTCACAGAGCACAGAAATGAGTGTTCACTCTTTAGGGTTCAGGTGTCATCCCCACAGCATCTATCTAAAGCGCCACCTGTGGGGGGTACTAAGGCTCTGAGCGGGGCAGAGAGTGGGTCTGGATGGAAGTGGCTGAAAGCTTTGTACCTGCAGGCCGCATTGACAGAAAGATCGAGTTCCCCCTGCCGGATGAGAAGACCAAGAAGCGTATCTTCCAGATTCACACCAGCAGGATGACACTGGCTGATGATGTAACCTTGGATGACTTGATCATGGCAAAGGATGACCTCTCTGGGGCCGACATCAAGGTGAGTGACTGGGTGTGCTTGCCTCTGAACACCTGGGCTGTTAGAAAGACTGCAAACTCTAGGAGTGACAGTTAGGCTGAGAGTGTGGGTCCCTGGGTTTTACAATCAGCCATGTGCCTCTAACAGAACATCCGAATGAAAGACTTGCTTTTTATTTGAAGTCATTTAATGCATTAATTTATGAAGTAAATGGCCTGTGAAGCCACAAGGATCAGTTACTGACATTCATTCTTCCACCTCCTGTGCAAGGCCTGGGTGACCTGCTTGGGAAAGTGAGACGCATCTGCTGGGCAGTCCCCAGAGTCGTTCTTCTTCCCACCCTGTGTTGATGGGCTATACTCAGTTTTACCTGTTGGTGTTGTTGCAAATGTGAGTTGATAGGTTTTCCCGGCTCTCTATATCGAGGCCTGTGAGCAGTGACTGGTGCAGCCTCCTTCCTTCAAGGAGCAGGGGCTTCCCCAGCGTGGTGCCCTGATTAGGTAGAAGCAGCATACACTGTCTCCAGACCAGCACCTGCACCGGTTGCTGAGGTCGCTGGCATTGGTCCTACAGAACTAGGTTAAATAGCTTAGGATAGTTTTCTTTTTTTAACTGAAAATTAATTGTACTACCCAAACTTTCCTTAAAATGTTTCAAGAGTTCAGAAAAGTTCCATCCATCACGAGAATATGTACCTACACGCCCATTGCCTAAATTTAAATGACTGACCATTTCCTGTCCTCGCGCACACCTACCTTGTGGTTGAGCCATTTAAAGTCTGGTGGCCATTTCCTTAACAGCTTTCAGTGCCAGACTTGTAGTGTTTTAGTCTTGTTATTTTGTTTATTTTTAGGGTTAATTTTTAATTTTTTGTTTTGTCTTGTTTGTTTTTCAAGACAGGGTTTCTTTGTGTAGCTTTAGTTGTCCTGGAAGTCACTCTGTAGACCAGGGTAGCCTCAAACTTCAAGACTTGCCTCCCAAGTACTGGGACCACCGGGCTCTAATTTTTAACTTATAATTATATGTAAATGAGCATTTTCATGTGGGACTATGCCTGGCATCAGATTCTCTGGAGCTTGAGTTATAGACCGTTGTGAACCTGAAATGGGTTCCCAGGAACCAAACTCAGACCTCTGCAAAATTCCTGTATGTCAGCATATTTACTGCAGCAGTCTGTGCTCTGACTGTAAGTAAATTAAATGGACATACACTCACCTCTGCCTTTTGGCATATCACTTTTTAATAAGGGGACTAGAGTTAAGAGCACTGGCTGCTCTTCAGAGGACCCAGTTTCAGTGCCCAGCACCCACATGGCTGCTCATAGCTGTTTGTAACTCCAGTTCCAGAGGACCCAACGCCCTCACACAGACATATGTGCAGGCAGAGCACATAAAACTAAAATATTTACTTTATTAAAAAATAAGGACAGAAAGTAAGAAAGGCATTTTAAATGAAATGCAGACAGAGCACATAAAATCAAAATATTTACTTTATTAAAAAATAAGGAAAGAAAGTAAGAAAGGCATTTTAAATGAAAGTGAAGCTACAAGAACTAAGTGACTGGCTAGAACCTGAGACAGTGCAGAATCCCAGATCTCCGGGCCAGTCTACCCCCTTATAGTCTTCCCAGTTTATGCATCTTGGATTCTCAGAAATTATGATACATGAGACATTTAAAAAATAACCTGTTCCCAAATGAGCAATTTGTGTTTAGTCTGTCTTATACTTTATTTCAAAATATCTCTCTGAATTCCTTAAGTTAAAAATAAGTGTTTCGGTCTGAACATACTGTTCTTTTTTTCTTTCTTTCTTTCTAGTCAGGGTTCTCTTTGTAGCCCTGGCTGTCTTCGCTCTGCAGCTGACCTGCCTCTGCCTGGGATTAAAGGCTTCTGGCACCACACCCGACTGACTCATACTGTTCTGTCTTCTAGGCAATCTGTACAGAAGCTGGCTTGATGGCCTTGCGGGAACGCAGAATGAAAGTAACAAATGAAGACTTCAAAAAATCTAAAGAGAATGTTCTTTATAAAAAACAAGAAGGCACCCCTGAGGGGCTCTATCTCTAGTGGCCCACAGTCGTCCTCAGGGATGGGGAGCTGTCCCCAGGAACCCATTCTCCAGTTCAGGTTTGCCAGTAGAAAGCCTGTATCGTGGAGGACACTGTGCCTCCATCTGTTGTTGGTCATTGTGCCGTGCTGCTCTCTACTCCCAATAAAGGATTGGCCTGGTTTGCTTTCTAGCACTGTAATGAGTACCATGATAAAAAAACAATTTGGAGCTTGAGGGAAGAGTTCATTTTCTCTCAGCTTGTGATGGAAGTCGGACCTGGAGAAAGGAACTGAGGCAGGAGCTGTCCTGGGATCACTTCCCGCTTCTGTCTGCTGTCCAGGCAACCACCTGCCTAGGGCTGCTACCGGCTGCTACCCCTCGTGCTAGGCTGGGCCCTCCCGCATAAATCATTTATTAAGAAAATCCCAGAGACTTGCCTATAGGCCAGTCTGACAGAGGCATTTTCTCAGTTAAAGTTCCATCTTCCCAAATGACTGTAGCTTTGCCAAGTTGACAAAAGGTAGCCAGCACAAGCGTGTACTTTGACAGCTGGTCTGTGGCTGCCCGCCTACAGCTCCCTGCAGCAGATGGGAGGGTCCTGTAACAGAGTGGGTAGTTCACGTTCCCAAGAGGCTGAGATCCACAAGGAGTCGGTATAGAATCCTATCCCAACCATGCCTGCCTCGGTTCTGGGTTCATAATCTTCCTTTCTTAACAGATGGTTCCTTAAAGCCACAAAAGGCAGGTGGCCTATGGAGAGAAGGCATATCCCTCTCCCATTGCCAACATGTCTTAAGTACAAATGCATCTTAGTGTATAGGTCAAGAGCATTCTGAAAGCTACGCTATGTTCCTTGCTGGATACTCAAGAGAAAAATCAGTTTTCCTTGAGGTCTCTGTTGGCAGAATTCAGTTCCTTGTAGCCATGGACTGAGGTCAGTGCTGGCTGAGGGCCTTTCCCACCTTGTAGAGGCCACCCTGACTCCTGCACCCCACCACCCTCCATCAAGTCAGAAGGCATGTCAAGCTTTTGAGTCCCGTCTTCTCCCGCTCCCAGTCTTCCAGTGAGCCCCTTCACTTCCTACTTTCCCTTTTCACCTTCCAAGAGTCTCCTGACCAGATTGCGCCTACTCAGATACCTCAGGACAGCCTTCCCCCTTCATTTTTGTCATTAAGATCTTCATATGGAGCCCAGGTGTCATGTGTAGTCCAGACTGACTGATTGTATAGGTCAGGCTGGCATTAAATTCTCCATGTTCCTTCTGCCTCTGCTTAGACCATAAGAATTTGACAGCATCCTTGACTAACCCTCTAAAGGTTATTCACAGGTTCCAGGCCTAGGGTGTGGCTACTATCTTGGGGATGGGAAAGAGTGTGTCTACCCAAGGATATCTACTCATTGGTAGCCTGTGCAGAGTAGACAGTCTACTTGTATAGAGATGTGGCCTCCATGAGAAGCTGCACAGCATGGAAATTCAGCCCTGTCAGAGACCAAGGATAAGAAACGTACGTGTTCATAGGGCTGGAGAGATGGCTCAGCTGTTGGAGGCTAGGCTCATAACCAAAACTATAAGAAACATGTACATAGACGAAAGGTGAGACGTCCACGGGGGACAGCATAAGGCTCTGTGTCTAAACCTCAGCATAAACAGAAATACATTTGAGTATTAACACCCAGGAGGCACGTTCAAGAGAAGCAAGAGTTCAAGGCCACCCTGTTTCAAAACATCCAGAAAAAAGCTCTGCAATGCCTGCAGGCATTCCTGCCGTGAATACAGGCAAGCTATCTTGGGGAGTCAGTCCCTTCTAGCCAAGCTAACAACAGTGAACAGGCTGTGTTACAGAGCTCTCCCTCAGCAAAAACTGACTGCATTCTCAAAAAACCAGGATGAGGTCTGTTGTGAACAGTTGTGACTGTGGTTTGGACTCTGCTCTAAGGTCACCAGCAAGGTTCCTGCAGAGGGCGCTGGTGTCCGGCCCAAGGGTTTCCTTCCACACAGTACTGAGCACAGGAACACCAGGCTCCAATGAAGGCCCTGTGGATGCTCCTGGTCCAAAGACAGGTGTCATCAGCAATGATTAGAAACTTGCCACACCTATAACCCAAGGCAGGCAGTGCTGAGTAAGCATCTTCTGGGCTGGATGGGAGAACGACGCACATCTATCAGCCTAGGGAAAGGGGGATCTCAAATGCAAGTGGCCAGACCTGTGACTCCAGGAGCATGGACACATGCAGTGGGAGGGGCTGAGCGGGGGAAATAAGAAGCTGCACACATGTCAACCACAAAAGGTTTATCACTGGCACGACTCCACTTGTACATAGAGATCACATATATAATATGTAAGTCAATACGTCCAACCCCAGCAGGACAGTGGAGCCTGCACAGCTGCGGCTTTGGGCTCTGCAGGCTGGCCCAGGCCTGGCTGCACACTAATCCTCCAGCAGCAGCTCCAGCTCCTCAAGGGGCAGGCGCACACGGAGCTCCTTCTCGGTCATCACGTCCAGGATCTCCTGCAGCTCGTCTGGGAAATACTCCATGGCGTCCATGTATAGCACCTGTGGGCAGAGAGGAGACCAACACTGGCTGGAAGCATCAAAGAGTCCCACGATGGAGTAGGGTCCCAGTGAGTCCCATCAATTCTCGGTCCTGCTGGGACGAGCTCAGGCAGCTCTGCAATGCCCAGGGGAAAGCTGTGAATGGCATAAAGAGAGTGAAGCCCTCTCTTTATTTGGCCAGCAGGGTCAGCAGGCACTGCCATGACCGTTTGGTTTCCCTCTGGGTCTGGGTAGGACATGGGCATCTGGGCATTGCAAGGGATGCTGGGAAGCAGCTCACCCACGGAGCACCATCGACTGCTACAGGGACAGTCACAAGGAGCTCTGGTGCTGTGGGGACGGTGGCGAGGAAAAGGCTTTGGAAGAGGGTACTGCCCTGCCAAGCCACACACCCTAACACTGCTAGGCAGAGGCTGGCAGGAAGGTCCTTGGGAAGCTGAAGACAACAAGCACTGCGTTTAAAGCTTACCTTTGCCCAAGGACAGCTCTGGAGGGCCTTGTAGAACACGCCTTTGCTTCTTTCTTTGTTTCCTAAGGAAACCTGAGTTAAGAAGAGAGTAGCGTGAGCAATGGAGGCAGGGGAGCCAAGGCTACTACACCACTATCTACGCTTGCCCTGAGACACCGGAAGCCAGCCTGCATGTGCGCTGACACCATCTTGGCAAGCAGGGGGATGGTTCCCAGTGGCAGACAACACTCTGGCTCAGCGTGTTAGATCACACGATGCTGTTAACTTCCTGTGTCCCCTTTATGACACTATTGTACCTGGGTGTCAGTGAGAGTGCTTGGGGTGAGGTGTTCGTGAGGTGAGGCTGAGGACCTGGCACATGGAAAGTCATCTTCTATTTTAAGAACATTATCTTCAGAGAATTAAGAAACTGGCATCCCCTGGGTACCAGTTACATCATTTCTCTGAGAGGCATTACATGACAAACATCTGAGGAGGCTGAGGCAGGAGGATAACAAATCCTAAACCAACCTGTCTCAAGACAATGAATAAGTAAAAATCAAAAGGCAAATTTGCCCATTACTTATTGAGAGTAAAATTTGCCATCAGAGTCTAGAGGCAGCCGGATATCAGTGTGCACAGCTGCTGCCTAGGCTGCACCATGGCGTGATGTTCCTATGCTGCTCAGATGCTTCCGTCTGCCTCTGCTTAAGAGGGAAGGAGGGGAGTGGGGAGGAGAGGAAAAGACGGGCAGAGGATGGGTGAGAGGAAGAAGGTGTAGAGAGGGAAGGAGAACACTCAGTACTCAGTGTGTAGTGAGTTTTCTCCTAGCCCTGAAAATGAAGGCCTTTCTAAAAATGGCCTAAGATCTGAGTGGCCAACAGATCAACAGCAATTACAAGGAGGTAAAGAAAGTCTAACAGTGACAACCGAGAAATACCACAGCCCCCTTTTATGTAGTGGGACTTCCTCCACTGTGCATATCTGGTCCCGTAACGGCTGACTGGCTTATCTACTTAAATGTCCTTCCATACTGTGTAAGTGCACGGCCAGAGTCTCTCTCTTTTTTTTGTTTTTTGTTTGTTTGTTTGAGACAGGGTTTCTCTGTGTAGTCCTAGCTGTCCTGGAACTCACTTTGTAGACCAGGCTGGCCTTGAACTCAGAAATCCGCCTGCCTCTGCCTCCCGAGTGCTGGGATTAAAGGCGTGTGCCACCACGCCCGGCTATAGCCAGAGTCTTGGAGGAAGCTGCCACTGTCTCAACACCGCCACCAGCTTGGCTCAAAGTGCTGATGTGCACACACGGTTAACAGCTAGGAGGTCCCCTCACACTGAGGCTGCCGCCCGACAAAGGTCAGCCTAAGGAGGAAACCTAACTGCTGTTTGTCTGACTCCTTTTCCTTCTCTAGCCAACCAAGGATGGGGCTTAACGCCCAACATTTCTGCAGGGAAAAAGTAAGCATGCTAGCACGCAGCATGCCTGCACACCATCCAGAGGACTCAAGCAAGCCACCCTCCCCGACAGCCGCACACAGCAGCTCTTTCCTGTCCTCTGACACTTCAGCCCACACCTCACACTGGAGCAAGGGAGCTCTCTCTCTCTCTCTCTTTCTCTCTCTCTCTCTCTCTCTCTCTCTCTCTCTCTCTCTCAACTGTAGTTAATTAACAAAAGTGCTAGGAGCCCACTCAGATGCCTCAGGAACTGCCAGGTAAGTCACTGCTCTAATTAATCCTTGGTTTTAACACCACCTCATCAAAGATACAAACTCCTTAAGGGCCCAGACCTTTCTTTTCAAATCAACAGCAGTTTTTTGTATCCAGCCCACGCATACCCAGCTCCCTGCAGTCCCAGTCAAAGCACTGTCACCTGACCTTTTCCTGTGTCCATCTAAACACTTGGGACAGGAAGCTGATAAACAGACAAGTATCCCACTCTGCTCTAAGGCTCCTTTCTATGCTTAGAAAGGTTGAGACACGGGGGAAAGAGATTGACAAAAGCCAGAGTTTCCTGTTAGCTGTACCAGGCTGCCAGGCAGTCAAATCAGGACACACCATAAATACCATCTCCCCATGCAACCCTCTGTTCTGCATGGAATTCAGCCATAAACCTAGGCTTCCGGCTCGAAAGAATTCCTCTAAGTGCTAGGGACACAGTGCAGCTGGTAAAACGCTTGTCATATAAGCACCAAGTTCCCCGGAACACAAGTGAAAAACAAACAAACCCACAAAGCAAGCGTGGTAGCACAGAGTTAGTTAGCACAGCACTGGGAGGCAGAGACAGGCAAGGCCCTGGGGATTTCGGATAAGCCGGCCTAGCCTGCTGCTAAGTTCTAAGCCATGTGAAAGACCCTACTTCAAAACAAACAAACAGTGAAATACACCCAAGAAACAGTGCCCAAGGTTGACATTTTGGCCTCCACATGTACGTGCACACATCTACACACACACCCCCACACACATGACTGTGCAGGCCGCAGCCCAGACCTAGGCACTCAGCACTCTGCACCTAAGCCTGTGCCTGTTTGCCCCATGCACCAAGAGCTGAACTGGGGAACACGTCCTCTGGGTCCCTCAGGCCTTCAGTACAGACGGGGCTGATGTGGAGATCAGGGAAGGCACCCACATGGCTTCTAAGAACCAGGCCAGACTGTCTTCCTCTGCCTTCCTCTCTAGTGGTGCTAGAGACTGACCCCAGGGCCTGGCAAGCTAGAACGGATGACCTACACGTCCCACTCAAAATTTCACATTCTTGACCGATCCTTATCTTTTGATAACAAAGCTGAATCAAGACCAGGAGGCTCTTGTGAAGAGAAAAGCAAGGATGTCAGCTTCTCTGACCTAAAAGCTCCTGGGCCATTCCCAAGTCACTAGTTTAACAAGGTCAAGGCAGAGAAAGCCAGTAATCACTCTTGCATTTCATTCTTCCAAACATCCTGAAAGAGGAGACACCGCTCAGTCGGGTTCGCATAAAAATTAACCCACGCCCCCAGGGAGGGGTGGGAATAAGGCCCTGCTTCCCAGGCCTGGCTACAGACAACTGCAGTTTTGTCTACTTATAAATTTAGACACGGGGCTTTAACAAAGCAAAACCAGAGAGTCCAAAATTTTTTTCTTACCAAAAAATTCAAATACATCCTCCACAGTAGGGGACACTGGTTGCCCTTGTCGCTCCGAATCGCATTTTCAAACAAAGCTCTGATGCGATGCGTAAGGCCAGTCTCGGGGATTGTTGCATGGACCTCTCTGCCTCCTACCCTGCAAGGAAAGAACTCAGGTCATTCTAAGACAGGTTCTGTGCCCGACATCCCAGCGGGAAGACATACTTCAGCAATGGCGAAGCGCAGCGGCGTCTGGATCCGCTTTTCAGAGGTGTTCTGTCCCTCAGGGGTGAGCATGCCGGCAGCCAGTATAGGTGTGGCATAAGCAAGGACACTGGCCAAGAATGTGTTTCTTCGCTATGCTGACCCTGCCCAGGAACCACACACAACCCCATTAATCAGAAAGAAAGGCCTCCCTTGGGAAAGAAAAGGTCTTTCAATTTACAATGGACAAGACTCAGATCAAGTGAATAAATATCACTGAAAGAGACAAAAACCAAGCAAAATAAAGTATCCCTCAGTTTATCAGGATTTCACTGATGTGATGCAGAGCAAACAGCCCAGAAGGAACAACGATTCCTACGCTGACACGGTCCCCAGATGACCACTAGCCCTCAGCTGTAACAAGCTGTCAAAGGAGGCATGGGAAACAGGAGGCCGTTCTCAGGGAGGCTGACAGAGGGAGGCTCGCAGCCGCTGGGCAGCACCTGCTGCACTGGACCTGACAGGAAACCCCAGGAAGTCAGTTCTTCCGCAAATACATTTGACAGGAGGGGAAATGACGTGCTTGCCCCAAATCACCCAGGTGACAAGCAGCAGAGCGGGTACCTGCATCAGAGCCTCTACAGTCTACACCTGACAGCACGAGGCTCTCATTACAGCACCTCAGACACACCAGAAACCAGTCAGGTGGAGCCACTTCCTAAGGTCTGATTCACTCTTCCGTCACTGTCGTGGCTAAAGCAGTCACACCAGGTGTGGCAGAGCCTGGGCCACGCCTGAGACCTGGCAAGGGGCTGCAAACACAGCAACCCTCCCTTTAAGGTCTGTGAAGCCCATGCAGGAGACTGCCAGTAATTACCTCTGAACAGATTCCACTAGCTTTTTCCTCAGCTTCTCAGCTTCGATTGCAAATAGCCAAGGCTCCAAATGTTTGGCAGACCTAGTAACTGTGTCAAAGAACCTTCTGGTCTTGTTAGCACTGTGGGACTTATTCTGAATCTGTACATAAGCCCTCCAAAGAACCTGGTTGCCCGGATACAGCTTTAAAGCATCGGAGAGGGTCTCTCGGAGTGGAGCCAGAGGGTAAACACAAACGTTCATGTGGAATCGCAGCAGGCTTGTGTGCATCATGCTGACAGCCTCGAGCACATTGGTCAAACTCTGGGAGCTGGTGCTGTCCTCTGGCCCTGGGTCTTCTAAGCGAGCAGAGCCCTTCAGCTTGGCAAACACCCTTCCGTATATCTGCACAGCAGCATCAATGCCCACAGTCAAATACTGGAAGAGCATAAAGCATCGGACCAAGCTACCCAGGCAGTCCAAGGCCTCTGCAGGAGCTGGGCTGGAGGCACAGCTCTGGCCCAGGCAGTCCTGCAGCGCGAGCTCGTAAGCCTTCCGAGCTTTCAGCACCTGGGTGGACGAGACCTGCCCCGTGTAGGGCCCGTAGGGACTGCTCTCCGTCAGCCGTGTTAATATGTGGACCGCTCGGCCTGTGGTGGCTCCTCTCGAGTCCGGCGACAGTTCCATCTCCAGCTCGGCATAGAGCAGACTGAGCTCGCAGAGTTCACGGTCCTTCAGCTCGCTGCTGCCTGCCATGCTGAGTGCTGTGTCGAACACTTTTCTGGCATCCTCTGTGTTACCGAGCAACCACTCCAGGTGTGCATACTGCTTCCAGAGGCAGAAGTTGTTGCGGTTTTCTGGCTCCTTGAGGAGATTCTTGGCTAGTTTTTTGCAGCTCTTTCCCTGAGACTTCAATCGCTTCTTTTTAGTGTGTAGACACCAAATGACCTATAGTAGAAAGAAAAGAACAACTCTGGTCCCCCAAACACTCCCTTTGTCTGTCAGGCCGAGGCGGCACCGGCAAGGCAGTGGTGCCCACATGCCCTCTGTCAAATCTGGCTAACACCGGACCCCTGAGCTGGCAATGAAATCAGGGCTCACCATGGCCATAGTGAACATACCAGGTGTTTACTCAAATCCCCAACACACAGGCCTGACCCTCTCCAAGCGCTTGCCTCCAAAGAGATGGCCACACTTTCTTGTCCAAAGGCAAGAGCTCGCTGAGGGCGGGGCATGGTGACACATACCCTAACCCCACATCTCTTTTCCACGTTTCTGATAACTCAATCGCTTGTCAATAACACTTTTCAAATTTGTCAGTATGCTGTGAGAAGACATGAAATGGGGACATGGAAACTAAACATATGATCTAAATACATTCTACTCGTGTATGAAATTACCAAAGGACAAATTTAAAAAAAAAAAAAAAATTGAGACATTGAGGCCACATTATCGAAGAGAAGTCAGTACTAATCCTGGCCAGCAGAGGGCAGAGCAGTGACTGGGAGCCCTGAGCCGACAGCTACAGAGCATAGAGAGGGTAAGTAGCTTATTTGCTATCCTAAGAAGCCCTAGATCCTCTAACCCAGCTTAAGCGGATGCTGCCTCTTGGCACTAAGTGCCCGGATAATCACAGACGACAGACAGGACAGCTCTGGCCACCGAGCACGGAACTGTCTCCTCCCTGTCTGCTGTTCCTCCACATCTGAAGTGACTACCAGCGTCAACTGAAGGAGGGAGCTTTGTGAGGACGACACGCGGGTGCATTTGGGGGAGACACTGAGGTGCAGTGAGGGAGGAGGCAGCTCCAGTTACCTTTGCAATCTCGTACCGTAACCAGGAGAGGCTGAGCTGGGACTTCTGCTTGCCTGCGAGCAAAGGCAGCACCAGGTGGAAGACATTGCGGACAAACTCCTCGCCCTCTCGGTTGTGACCTTTGGTCCAGCGAGGGCGACCCAACTGTTCCATGGAGCCGACACAGCTAATGCCCGAAAAGGAAGGGTTGAAGTAAGTCAGGGGCTTTTCATCATAAAGTTCACTCTCAAAGATGCTGCTCTCGTCCATGGCCAGGTAAAGGCAGGAGGCTGGGGGCAGGAAGCCGGAAGGCACGCCCAGGAACTGCAGAAAGGCCTGGATGAGCTGGAACTGAAGGTCTGGGCTGGAAAGTCTGATCAAAGATTGCCCAATGTCATCAAACAGCACCTGCAAGCAAGACGAGACGGAGCCACTGAGACACAGGGGCTCTCACAGGTCTGAGCACACAGTACCAATTCAACACCCGTAAAGTAAGCTGCAAATAGACAGTAGCTAGGTTTTAGCTAGGTTTCCTCCCAACACTAAAACTCAGAAGGCCTCCCAAGGCAACGTGGGCAGCTGGAGAACAGCAGGCTTGGAGCCTGGAGGGGCCATTAGCACTCACACACCCCCAGGAAGCACTGGGAAGGAGGAAGGACCAACAGGCTGAAGCCAACAGCTTCCAAAGCAACCTGCAGGACTTACAGAAGACCTAGGCCCATGTTCATTTTAGAAAGCAAACAACTGCACAGCTACGAGAACAGCTACAAAGACTTTTGATGCTAGGGTTCGTAGTTCCTTTCTAGAAAGCTGCTTCAGAAAATGGAAACAGCTCAAACACAGGTAAACAGGAGCATGGTTAAGAAGAAGACAACAGAAGCAACGGACTGTGTGAAGCGCAGTTAAAAGCACGGTGCTGGCTGTAAATGCTCACAGGAGCATTGCATCTCTGTAAATGCGACTTCACACTGCTGCTTGAAAGCACACAGACTCGGACGCTGTCCTCTCGAGGTGCCGTCACGCTGACGGCTTTCTTTGCCTCTCACAGAGGACACAAGCTCAAGCACAGTCACACTGGGCTGCCCAGGACTCAACACACGGGACCATTAATTAATCAGAAAGCTTTTCTCCCTTGGGCTTCAATTAGAGAAAATGCAAAGTGACAGGAAGTTACTCAGACAGTCTGCTCCAGAAATCAGCTCAACTGTGAACACTATAACATCCTAAACACCAAGCAATGATCCTCCCTTAAGACATTCAGTAGCTTCATCCAGGGAAGGACTGGGACCTCCCAGCCTCTCTGCTGCTCACAAGGGCCTGCTGAAGTTTCATCGGAGGTTGCTTCTGGTCCACCCCTACTCTCCATTCAAACTCCAGTCTGGCCACTCCTTGCACCTCAAACTCTGCCAGTACAGATTCCATGCTCCAAGATCCTTTCAGCACCCACCAGCTCTCACTATCTGAGCAGAGGCCACAGAACAGCACGTAGGCAAAAGTGGCAAGCAACGAGCAAGAGGCAACGCGCCCTGTAAGGCACCTCACCTGCAGGGAAGCACACAAGAGCCTCATCCACTGAGGGAATCTCTTTAGCTACACGCGCATGGCATCACAAGCCAAACAAGGAGCTGGTATCTTAGAAAACGGCATCAATTCCGGGCATCAAAATTCTTAAGTCAGTGTAGTGGCACACACCTGTAATCCCAGCACTCAGGAGACTAAAGACAGAAGGATCATGAGCTCAAGGCCAGCTTGGACTACACAGCCTCAATACAACAATAAGCAAACAAACAAAACAGCACATCTTCCCTTATTTAAAACCTCGAGATAGTAGACACTAAACGGAGCAGCAGTGTCAAATCAGTTAATGAGGTGAGTGATGTACCAATACTAGCTCCTTCTCCATCCGTCACGCCTGGCCAGGGCTGGAGACGGCTCAGGGGTTCAAAACCCTGAGACCCATTGTTTAGATCTCTCAGCATCTACTTAACAAGATGGAGCTTTGCACATGCCTCTAACCCCAGATCCAAGAAGGGTAGAGACATAAGGATCACTGGGGCTTGCTGGCTTCCAGCCTAGCCTAAAATTCAAGAGCCCTGGGTTCAGGGAGAGATCCTGCCTCAGAGGAGTAGGTGGAGAATAAGAGAGGAGGGGAGGATACTTGATGCTCTCTTCTGGGTATCATGAACATACGCACACGCACACACAGTGGGGAGGGCAGGGTACATGCCTGTCTCTCAGGGTCCTCACAGTCTTCCTCCGTTTGCTTCTTGGTCTTATCAGGGCGCCAGGGACGCCAGTGCCTCTGGTCTCGAGAACGCTCAACAGCAAGCCAGATCTGCCACCGGGGCAGGGTCTTGTCTTTTATCTCCTGGTCCTCCTCTTCGGGCTCCTCGTCATCCTCATCTAGATAATAATGAGACACCGGTTCACTGGAGCAGAAAATAAATCCATCACCACTACTGTCACCTTCTGTGCCAGCACCATGTGGGCACGTGACACAGAGACAGATCGCCCAGGCTGCTCCCTGGCTCAAGGAGAGTCCCAGAGAAAAAGAAGCAGACAAAGGGAATAGATTTCTAGATCATCACTGCCCAAAAGAACTTCCTGAAATGATAAAAACACTATCTGCGCTAAAGTTGCCACCACCTACATGTGACTCACTGAATTCTTAATTTCATTTCATTTTAATGCACTTTAAGAATAGACAGCTAGAGGTAATTATTTTGAACATCATTTTTTAATAAATGGAATTTTATAACCACACTGGCTAACACATCTGATTTTTAGACAGGGGCCTTATAATTATGACTTATCATTACAGTTTGATTTAAAAACTATTAATTTAGGGTATCCAACCATTTATTTCACTGGGTTCCAAGTCTGAACATGTAATAGTAAAGAAGAAAGAAATCTCAGTTGCCTGCAAAGCCAAGTATTTTCAGGGCATAGAAAAAAATTCAGCGACCACACCCAGAACGAGTTTGGTGGTTTCTTATAACACTAGCTGGCACCTACCACTGCAGAAAGGTGAAGGCTGAAATGCACACACGCACAGACACACATGCACACACATGCACACGTGCACACACACAAGCAAACAACAAAGCCTGTGCATCCACACTCAGGGCAGCTCTGCTCACCACAGCCAGAAACAAAGCAGCCTTGATGTCAGAGGGGTGATTACAGACTGTGGCTTATCTAGACCATACACTGATGCTCAGCATAAAATGAACAAACCCCTGGCACAAGCAACAATAAGCTCAGAGACTTGAGCTAAACGAGTAAAGTCACCCTAAACATCACAGAGCAGACAAGGGATGCTGAGGAGGTGGAGGAGGTGGACTGGGCAGCAACAACATAAAATGGTGTCAGCAGCTGTAAAGGACAAGATGGCAGCTCAAAGAATGATAGGGCATGACTGGGGCAGCCCTACCTCTAAATGTGCACCTTAAAGGGCTCAAAGTGGACTCGGTCATGGCACACTGAGGGTCACAGCTCACAACTGCCCAAGATGCAGCAGCCCATGCATCCGAGGTGCATCCGAGGGTCCCCATGCAGGGAAATACTACACAAACTCGAAATGAAAGGAGATTCTGGAACATGCTACAACACAAGTGCCTCCCGACGACACCTCGGGAAGTGGAAGAAGCCAGCTACACAGGGACAAGTATGTGGCTCCTCTTCCGGGAGGTTCCTAAAGTCATCAACTGATACATGCTGTAGAACTGTAGTTGCCAGGGGAGGAGAGGACTCGGAGGCAGGGATGATGGTAACCGAGACTAGTTCAGCTGGAAAATGCAAAGGTCCAGAGATGGCCGCCAGCAACGGCTGTGCACTGTGTACAGGCACATCACTGAAATGCATTCTTTGTAGTTACCACGGTGAATTTTATATTTTATTTTGCAACTATTTTTTAAGTTGTGCAGCAGCTGGGGAGACAGCTCAGAGGGTAAAGTGCTTGCTGAGTGCGTATCACCAGCACCCAGGTATGGCAGTGTACACCTGTAACACCGTCAATGGGGTCGGGGAGGAGAGGAGGAAGAGGCTTGGCAGATCCTGGGGCTTGCCGGCCAGTGAGTCTAGACAAAGTGAGATGCTCTAAATCCCGTGGCAAACTTTGTCTCTAAAACAAGGTGGGAAGCAACAGAGGCTCCCACACATGTTCACACATGCACCACCTATTCATACCTACACACACACACGCATCTATCACATGCACACACAAACGATGATTCCATTTATAATATTATATAGCAAAACTGATCCCTGTGTTCAGTAACTATGAAAAAGGAAGGATGGTTGTGGCTAAAAACAGTGGCAAAAAAACCCAACGCAAACAAACAAACAAACAAACCCCCCAAAGCCTTGCTGTGATGAAATCGATCTGTCATCACTGTGAGGGAGAAGACAAAGTGGGCTCAGTCATGGCCCACCCGTGTCCACGGCAGCACCAAAACTGATGAAACTGTCTGGTACACACACAGACACATCCATATATGCACACTCGTACACAAACACACACACACACACGTGTACACACACATGTACATGCACATATGTACACACAGACACACACAGGAACAAAGACTGGTGAAATCTGAGTCCACTCTGGACAGGACGCACTATCACTCTCTATACCTGTTTTCCAGGTACATACACATCTACAAGTACTTCGAAACTAAAAAGCAAAGTGCTAACAATTTAAGTGGAAAGCGAGGTTCCCACTGCATGCTGTCTTGCCCAGCTCTGGCTGGCGTCTGACCAAGCACCTTTTCCACTGGGGCCTGCCCTCTTTTTGCTCCTGGAACTGTGGCTAAAAGACTGGGAGCCAGAAGTCTGCCTGTTTTCCTACTGGCTGGCTCTGTTACGGGTATAAACCTAGAAAGCACTTTGGAATGACAACTGTGAAGCTAGTTGCCTCTTTGTTCCTTAAGAGGCAAGAAATTTGTCAAAATTTGTTAGTGTGAACATTGACCAAAGACTACCTTAAATCTACGCCCAGAAGGATGGGAAGTAGGAACTAGCGACACTCCAGCCACTTGAGAAGCAACTTGGAAAAGCCCTTCTCTCCAAGAGTGGCTTTCACGTCTACACTGACGCTCCCGGAGTGATGGTTAACGTTTTCTTTGCTGTTTATTATTGAACCAATAAAGTCTGTGAACCCTTAGAAAGAAAGAAAGAAAGAAAGAAAGAAAGAAAGAAAGAAAGAAAGAAAGAAAGAAAGAAAGAAAGAAAGAGGAGGGGAGGGGAGGGGAGGGGAGGGGAGGGGAGGGGAGAAGGAAGGGAAGGGAAGGGAAGAAGGAAGGAAAAGCCCTTCTTCCTCTGGAGGCCTCAGACCCTCAGGTGCTTGGAATGCTGCATGCTGGGAGTTGGAGCTCAGAGCTTGGCGGTCCAGCGCCTGATTAAATCCTGACCCTCTGACTCTTGCAGCACTCCTAAGCTGCCTCACTAAGCATGAGAAACAATCCTGAAGTGGGAAAACCCAGCCCCAGAAGAGAAGGCACGCCCCTGCCCTCTGAAGCACTTACCTGGGGTGATGAGCACCCAGCCACCTCGCTCCTGTTGGTGCATCCACGCCCGCCAGCCTCGGGCTCCCTTCTCCCCAACGCGTGGTTCTCCGCTGTCCCAGAAGGGCTCAAAGAATTCCACCTGGATCAGGTTTAAAGGACAGAAATTAGGCCAACCACAACAAAGCTCCCAAGTGCGTCTCTGGACCACAGGATCCCTGAAATACCATACAACCAATGTTCAAAGGCACACATGGCAAACAGAGGAGTTATTTCGGCAGGCAGCCTCCAAATGGGCCCCCTCACTCCACCCCTGCCTTGGTGTACAGCTCTAAAGTGTGAGCTGGACATGGTGACTCCTTAGATCAGCATATAGAAAGGCTGCTCAAGATTTGGTGACAAGAGCCTGCAGCTGGGTAGGAAAGCACTTCCCAGTCCTCACCCTGCCGGTGCGGTCTAACCACTGCCAGCCCCACTCATGCCGCCTGACCCACCACCTGACCCCTGAAGTCATGTTGTTTTCAGGACATTGGAGAGAACGGGAATTCAAATTTTCAGCAGGACAGACTGAGCTCTTGGAGGGACAATCGCATCTTAAGTAACTGCTTAATGTTAAGATCTAGCTCAGCACACAGCAGGAACTCAATAGATGCCTTTGGCACAGCTGAGTGGAAGGAGGGTAGCTGTGGGACAAAGCCACACAAAGTGCATCTGGAGGCCAGGCCCTGGTGTCGCCTGGACTTGAGAGCAGCAGTGTACGGAAGCAGCTTGCAGGCAGGCAGTCATACCCAGGAACAGAGCAGACATAGCACTGGGCAGGGACTGACTTATGATCTGATTATCGACTAGCAACAGGATTTCCAGGAGCCATCTTCTCTAATGATACTCTAAAGGAACCTTTGGAGGGCGAGCAGGTTTCTGGGGAGCACACCACAGGCTGACAGTTGCAGGGCGTGTCCTGAGGGGAAGAATCCCTCCAAGAGTCACAGGGCCAGGCGAGATAGCCTCAGAGAGCATATGAGGGCCAGTCACCTGCGGGAAATGGGATGGAAGACTACAGATGGGCTTCTGAAACAGTGACTTGAAAATAAACAAATAGCCGGGTGGTGGTTAATCCCAGCACTCCTTTAATCCCAGCACTCGGGAGGCAGAGGCAGGTGGATTTCTGAGTTCGAGGCCAGCCTGGTCTACAGAGTGAGTTCCAGGACAGCCAGAGCTACACAAACCCTGACTCAAAAAAAAAACAAAATAAATAGATAAATAAATAAATTAATTAAATTAAACAAATAACTCAATGCCTACCAAGTGTAAAAGGCCTGGGTTCAAACCCCAGTACTGCCAAAAATAAACAAAAACTACACTCAAGCAAAGGCTGACTTTTTAAGAGTGTGATATGTGTTTATAACCTGAAACAGACCCTTGTAGCAGCCTCTGCCTGTTTTGTCCCATGTTTATGGTGAAGGTATCTCTCAGCTAGACAGGTAGTTCTCTGTATGCTGGCTTGCAGACGCTTAGGGAGCTGTGCAGCTGGGATTTAACATCTCCATACCATGGCTTGGGGCTCTAACAGAGCAGAGCAGGAATCCTTGAAACGTCACCATCAGGCGCAGTGCTGTGCCCACCACACTGTTCACACCACTGATCAAGAGCCTCAGCAGAGGGGTGAGAGAAGAATTCAGACCCTCACCACAGTTCCCAAGTTACTCCTGAAGCATAGTGTAGACTTAAAACATCACAGCACATTTTAAAATTGCTCTCTATAAAAGCTAACTAAAAATTAGCTGTGCCAGTATTATCAGGTTGAATTCTTTAATCCCACTTTGTCTAAAGGTAGCATCATAATAAAAATGTCTTCACTGCCAGTTCACATGAGACCTTAAGTTCCCAAAGATTCTCCTTTGGGCTCACCATGAGCTCAGATGTTCTCGCTACCTTCCCCCAGACCCTTTCACAAAGCAGAGAGCCAAGCTTTTTCAGTGGACAGAGAGAAGTGGCTATTTTACAGCCATGTGGCTCTTATGCTGTGTCATGTCACCAAATGGCAGAGACTGGAAATGTCTTGTCACCTTAAAGATGAGCCCCTTCTTGGTGAGGACTGCTGCCAAAATGTCCACGTATAAGATCAAGCAGCAATTGTAGGCAATGGAGAGGTAGCAACACAACCCAGCCAAGAAAGACAGAGTGACACGTCGGTCAAAATGGCATCACGACTATGGAGACAGGCTGCATTTGTGGTAAGCAAGCCTATCAGTGTACTTTGTATGTGGGAGCAGAGGTCCCCTTTCTCTACCCAGCACACCCCACTGCCATCATGAAGGGAATCTTCCCTGGTCACTGGAATACTTCTGAGACATAGAGTGTGCCATACCTGTACTTTAGTAGGCAGCTCTTTCACACTGTCAGGCTTGAAGAAGGTGAAGTCAACCATGGCCTGGAACAAAGAGATGACCTTCTCTGAGTGGCCAGCCTGCCGTAGAAAGTGGCACTGCTGAAGAAAGAGCCCTGCAAACAGGAGCGAAAGGGTTTTTGTTGATACCACAAAAGGAGAAAACGTGAGCTCTCAACAAGCAACCAAACACCTAGAAGTCACTGTGATGTTCCCAGGGTCCTGATTTAAAAGCACCAACAGGCTGGAGAGATGCCTCAACAGGTAAGAGCACTTGCTGCTCTTCCAGAGGACCTGAGTTCATTCCAAGCACCCATGTTAGATGACTTGAAATCATCAATAGCTACACCACAAGGGGATCTAGCACCCTCTGCTGACTTCTGCAGAGACCCACACACATGTGCACATACACAGAGACACATATACACACACATCAATAAAAGTAAACCTAAAACCTTATTATATATATTTTGAGACAGGGTTTCTTGGTGTAGCCCTGATGTCCTGAAACTCACTCCATAGATTATGCTGGCCCCAAACTCAGACATCCTCCTGCCTCTGCCTTCCTAGTGCTGGGATTAACGGAATATACCACTATGGCCAGCTTAATTTTTTTTTAATAAATGAATAAAAGGACTCATAACAGTACTATAATCAAGGTATTTTTTCTATTCTTGTATGAAACTACACAAACAATAAAACCATATACAGTATCTAAAATAAGGCAAAAGGTATGCCTGAATGAGAGCTATCCAATACTCAAAGCTTACTCTCACAATTAAAGTGGTAGGAAGGGACGGCACCATTTTTGTCAGAAGGCAGAGCTGAACTCAGTTCTCACTAGATGGCATTGTTCTCCATTCGTTCACCCTATATTCAACCAAGAGTGAGCAGAGCACGGTCCTGAACATTTGAACTGCACACTCTGAACATCTGAATGGTGGTAGAGTCCCATTTCCTAAACAGCATGAAGCTGTGTAAGCATATCACGAATAATATCTAATTTCAAAAGAAAACTCCATGTCACTGCTTTAATCTTGGTGTTAGGGATTAACACCATGTTAGGGCATCACATATGCATGGAACTGTACCTTCCATCCCCCAATACAAGGCTCTGTGCCAGTGAGGGAAATTCTTATTATTTCTACAGCGATGCACCTGTGTCTCCAGATGTTAGGATAACTAACTCTTAATTCCAGGGGTTTCCATGAAGTGAATGCTTGCCACGTACAGATCCATCAGCCCCTAGCTCCCTTCCCGTTCACAATGGTCTTGTAAAGCAAGTGCTAGCCTACTGTCCTGTAAGGAAACAACAGACTCAAACAGGTTCAGAAATGTGCACACTGTTACAGATCAGTATCTGTACACTGTCACAATAAAGGATAGATCCAGAACCCAAGCTGAAGAGTGACATCCTCCATCCACAACATGAGATGCCTGCTGTAGCTCATGACTGCCAAGATTTTTTTCTACAATCATTGAGGACACACCAAAAACATTAACACTTAATTCCCGTCACTTGCATGTATGTAGTAAGTATACCATCTCACGTACCGCACTGCCAGAGACCCTGTAACTGGGTCTCATCAGCTAAGACCGCTGGCAGCCAAAGCAATTAAGACTGAGATGTGTTTATTTGGTGAATAAGTAGAAAAGATGGCCAGTCATCTTTTTCTAACTCTGCTAGTTCTAACGAGCTGCCCACCCACCCTGCAAGCTGGATGGGAATCTGTTAAAATTAGACAGAGTGGTAACACTCGAAATAAACCCCCCCCCCCCCTGCTCTGACAATTTAGACCTTTCTAAAATAAGCCTAAAGCCAAACAAAAACAAAACCCTCCCACACAGCCACTTCTGTTTTTCTTCTTACCAAACATGGCCTCCTCGGTGCCCGGCAACACAGGGTGGGATAGCATGCTGCCATCTTTAACAGCAGACAAGGTACTCAAGCACTTGCCATACAGACTGTGGAGTTTGGACACAGAAAAGGTACCAAACTGGCTCTGGCAAAAGGAGAGATAGCGCTGCCACAGGCTTGTGTTGTTGGGGTGCAGGAAGAGGAGCTTCTGCCACTCCTTGGCCAGCGCACTGGGCTCCCAGAACTCTGAGCACAGCTGCAGCTTGGCAAGCTTCAGCTCCACGCTGCCTGGGTTGCTCTCGATGGCCCGCTCCAGCACAGCCAGCTTCTTCTCCAGGAGGAGCTTCAGGGACTTCCTGTGCTTCTCCTGTTCTCCTTCCCCAAGGGCATAGATGCCAGGACTCCTCATGACCTCGTCCTCAACAACAAGAACAACAGTTTACTAATGTAAACTACACACGTGTGCTCCTCAGTTAGACAGTGCTCCGCCTGCATGACTTGCAGTGGGTTTCCAGCTTTCAACAAAAGCCACTAGTAAGACGTTGTTGATAAACCGCTTACTTAAGACAATTCCATTTAATAAACACACAGCACCGTTCCTTTAGTGCCTGCAACACTTTCTGTATTCTCTTTATTTCTCCAATCAAAACTGTCTGGACTTGTCATCCTGGGTTTTTAAGACTTACTTATTACTATTTATTTGGTTATGTGGCTATGTGTGTTCCTATGCTGTGTGTAGGTACATATGACTGTGTCTGTCTGTCTGTCTGTCTGTCTGTATGTATGTATGTATTGACCAGAAGAGGCTCCTCTACCAGGCTTCTGCCTCATTCCTGAGGCAGGATCTCTCCAGCAATCCTCTTTTGTCTGCAGACACCCACACCCACACCCACACCCACCTCAGAGATTAGAATCTCAGGTATATACGGTCTCTTGTGACAATGTCTCTTGTGACATTGGAACTTAGATCTGAACTCTGGTCCTCATGATTGTGTAGCAAGTGCTCTTACCCCCTGAGCAATTTCTTCGGCCTCTGTGCCGTTCAACATGAATTTATACATCAATCACTAGTCCACAGCGTATTGGCAGCTGTGCATGCGGGGCAGGAGCGCACGCCCTGAGCCGCCGTGACCCTCAGCCTGTGGACTCTGCACCCCAGAGCTGCCTTGTCTTCATTGTCAATGCATCTCCTCTCTCACTGCACTCCTGGGCTGAGATCCAAATCAGGGATAGATGTTTGTGTAATCTTTGAGGCCCTGAGTTCCATACCAGCACCAACCCTACAGCCACCCACTCCTACCACTCATCACCCACCCCTCCAACCACACTGCCACACCCAAACCCTACTGAAAAACAAACATTCTATTCAAGTCTCACTCTATTCCCAGATAACACAGCATTCCTGCTCTGTGCTGCGTTTTTTCCTCGGATGGTTGGGCTTCCTCACCTGGACTTTGAGCAAGCTCGGGTCAAAGGCTACAATGAACAAGAAGCTAGGCCCAAAAAGTGCTACAGGACAGGACCAAGTACAGTGGTGCATACCTATGATCCCAACTACATTGGAGGATCCCAACTATAGGAGGATGGCAAGTTCAAGGCCAGTCTGTGAATCTTAGATCTTGGCTCAAAATAAAGCAAAGAAGAGCTCGTGGGCGGGCGGGGATCAGTAGCAGACACTGATATATGCAAGTATATTCGAGATCCTGGGTTCACTTCCCAGTACTAACAAAAGGATGAATGCATAGATGGATGGTTGGATGGATGGATGGACAGACAAAAAAGTGCTATAGAATAAATGAGTCAGCTCCGAATCAGAAATGTCATTTCAAAGTAAGAGGTCCAGGACAGTGACACTTACCTGGAAAGCCACAAACGCCATCCATAGTTGCGTGTCCCAAGGATTCTCCCGAACCCTTCTGTTAAACTCTTCCACTCTGGCCTTGAGAGCAGCATTCTCCCTGTCCTGTTGCGAGTCCGGCTGCTTTGACTCTTGCTCTGCTGGACCCTGTCCTTGTAACCACTGTGTGGTAGACTGATCATAAATCCCCAGAGGATTCAGCCATGATGTAACAGGAGTAGCTGCCTCAGCAGAGTCCTTCACTGGGATGAATGTGACGGGCTCGGAGGAGGCAGGCTCGGGGTTACTGCACACAGCAATGCCCTCTGTTCTCATTAACCCCACATTCTTCTTGGTAAAATAGCGCTCCAGGTGCCTGTGTGAGTGCTTCTTTGCTGCAGAAGCCCCTTCCCAAGATATACACTGTTTCTTAGGATTGATACCCAGGCAGGAGTCTCCCTTCCTCTTGTACCTAGTTAGAAAAAGACATTGAGACAAGATATTTGTTCCTCATGTACAACTGGACATCCTAAGACCTCTTTTTCCACATTCACCTTATATGTAAAAATCTAAACATAGACAGACCCTGTGACCTGGCAACTCTATTCCAAGCTATTCACCCCAGAGAAAATAAAGCACGTGTCTACACAAAGCCTGTGCTCACATAGCCTCAGCAGCCAAAGGCTGGAAAGGATCCAGGTGGCCATCAACAGAGAATGCACAACAAACAGCGGCAAGGCCATAAAATGGACGAATACAGGAGACAACATTTCTGACAAATGCCACATGCTGACTGTCAGAAACACTACACTGAGTGAAAAGGCCAGGCATGCTGGAATCCCACTTACAACACTCAGGGGAGACAAGACTCACAGGATGGGAATCCTGAGAGCAACAAATGCCATTGGGACCCGAGGGACCATGGAGGAACATACGGGTGTCACAGGGGTCACGGTTACACAGGTGTAGGTATTTGTCAATGTGCATGTAAATTTTAAACCAAGGGAAAGACCCTAAGAAACTAATTCAGGAGGCAATGTACAGTGTATTATCTGAGGCTCATTCTGAAATGTATCAAAGCCTCTGATGGGCTGATGGCGGGTGGGTAAGGACTCAGCGTGAAGGATGTTGTCAGTGGGAGAATGCTGTAGGAGCACACGAGTGTAAGAACTCTCATTCCGACAGAGAGTAACTGTTTCAGAAGAGCCACCAGCTCATGGCTGCGCAGTGAGCGCGAAGCCAGCCTGCGGTATAGAGGGAGCTCAAAACAGACGGCAAACAAACAAAAAAGAAAACTGACTTCCAAGGTCTCAGAGCTAAACTGCATGGTTAATAGCTTTGATCTTCAAGACCTGGGAAGTGAGAGCAGGGGTCATAGCTTTGTCCTTTATGTCCCGAGTTCCCTACAAAGTCCTAACTGTCTACAGGGAGTCAGTAAACACTCAAATTTTGTTTCGCTGCTGCTGTTGCTTTGAGACAGGTGACTCTCCAAGTTGCCGAGGCTCCCCTCAGGCTGACAATCACGCCTCTGCCTCACAAGTAGCAGGAATTAAAGGAATGCACCACCCCGCACACTTTTTTCAAATGTTTTTGATAGATTACAGAGAAGAGTTCTAATTCATTACTGAGGCAAATGTCACCCCCTACTTTTATGATTCTCTGCTGGTGCCTGCTAGAAATGATGTGACAAAGGCATTACCACCAAATGTCATTTGTTAGGTGGCATATGTGTGGGGCTGAATAAATAAAAATGCTCTCGCCTCTTTTCAAATGGCAGGGACATCAGACCACACAGTTCCTGGATACCCTACGGCAGCTAATTACTATAAGGTATTTTTAGATTCATTCGCGAACAAACATTTATTGGACACCCACTCGGTCAGGCACCATGCTGTGTGCCCGTGATGAAATGAACCCTAACTGACCTTCCAGCTAAAGTGTTCATTTTAGAATATAGAAGAGCCATGTGCCTATACAACTCAACAGCGGGGAAAATCCAACAGAATCCATGAGAGAGACAGACAGACAGTGCTGAGAGTTCAAAGGAGATGCTACTTCTAATAGAGAAGAGGAGGAGGGGGAGGAGGAGGAGGGGGAGGGTGGGGAAGAAGGGAAGAAAGAAAGAAACCAAGCCAGGGACTACAATGGCTACCTTGCTATATCCCCACGATACAGAGATTTATACTCCCAGTTGGCAGGATCTGGCTTCTTATCAGTCCTGAAGACGTCGGTCAGATCGTGAATATCTTCCAGCCAAATGGACCGATGTCCAGCAGCAGCAGCAACAGCAGCAGCCGCATTGCTTCCCTGACTATCAGACAAAGGAAAGGGGAGAGGAACTTTAAAACTTCTTCGGAAACATTTGGCATCCTCAGAAGTACATAAGCTCTATCTATCAAACCACCCACGGCATCAAACACACCCAGGTACACAGAACCACACAAGCAATGATGGGAAGAGGGCTTTCACTATGGGAAGGGCTTGAAAATGAAGCAAAACCTGCAACCACAAAATAACACTTTACCAAGGAAAAAAACCCATCCTAGTGAGTGCCCTGAAGGATACAGTCACTCCTTTTGAATCCTTACATTTCAGCCAGGACAGCCTACACAGTCCTGGCTACTCAGGAGGCTAAGACAGGAAGAGCATAAGCCCAGGGCAACTTAGTAAAATGCTACTTTAAAACAAAGAAAAATGCAAAAAGAGAAGGAGATTCAGTTTAGTGGTCCTATGAAATAAACCCTGAGAAATAAACAAGCAAACATATAAAAATGTCTAAATGCCTTATAACTAATTCTTAGTTGCTTTATTATTGTAAAGAGATACCATGACCAAGGCAACTTATAGAAGGAAGAGTTTACTGGGGGCTGGCGTACAGTTCCAGAGAGTTAGAGTTCATGACCATCACAGCAGGGAGCATGGCATTGGGGCAGTAGCTGAGACATCACATCTCAAGACAACCACCATGAGCCAGAGAAAGAGCTATCTGGGCCTGGCATGGGCTTCTGAAACTCAAAGCACACCCCCAGTGGCTCACTCCTCCCACACAGCCACTCCTTCTGACCCTTCTCAAACAGCCTCACCACCTGGAGACCAAGTACTCAAATATGAGCCTGTGGAGGCCATTCACTTCCAAAGACTACAACCACAACTGCAAACAAATTTCCAAAACAAGGTTGTTTAGAAAACCGTTCCTGCTCTACGACACTCTAGGGGCATGACCACATGGCCAAAGGCAATAAGCCTTTACATTAAAGTGCACTGCCCTTACCTCATATGACTTACAGTAAAATCTTATAGTACAGTTTTATTACAAGTGAGTACTTCCAAGAAAAGAAAGGCCATGACTCTGACTTGCTGTATCTAATGTCACTCTGGCATGGTCTCAGAGTCTTCACCTGGGTTATATGGACATGTGTGCCTCCTACAGAAGGGCAGAAGCATGAGAGTTTCCTGCAGGAGCCTGACTTGTCTCTAGGAACCCATCTACGGACTGGCAGAGGTTCAGCCCAGACACAAATGGATGAAACGCCTCCCTGGACTGAAGAGACCAAAGGAAGGTTTTCTGGCCTCTAACAGCTTTTTTCCCCCTCTGAAGAAATGAGTTCACAAAGTTACAGACTTTGTTTTGTAGCTCTGCCCAGATACAGTTAAAGATTCTGGAGACTTCTAGATCCCTCTTGGCAGGGAACATAAGAGAATGGTATTTCAGGGACACAAAATAGCTACTCACTAAATAATTGTTGAATGGCAAGCCTTGGGTTGAAACATATTGAGAAAAGTACAAGTGCCTGCAGGACAGCTGTGATTTCTCTACCAACCCCTATGGAGCAAGGGAAGGAGGGCAAGCGTGCCGGAAATGAGCAAAAAGCGTCCACAAAGGAAGGAGCCGCAACCCCAAAGAGCGACCGGCAGGGCGGCCGCAGAGAGCCTCTGGGGAGCACATAGGCACCCACCTCTCCCTGGTGGGAAGTGAACTCGGAAAGAGGATGTGTTCTCAGTGCACACAAGGTGCTGCCTCCTCCTGAGCAGCTGAAGAGCTCACCCAGGAAACAAAGGTCAATTAGTGCCTAACACCTCTAGGGATTTGTCCCTCAATGCCCTCAAGTGAAGACTCACCTGCTATGCTACCCTCCATGAACCCACTTTCCTGACATCACGGAAAGACTCTTTCACAACTCACTAAGATCTTAGTCTTTGCTGTGTGACAACAAACACTTCTTCCAGCTCAGCTTTCCCAGAGTCAGACGAAAGAAGTTATCAAGAAAACAGAAGAGAAACACTAGACCAATTGATTTCATCTTTAAAAAAAAAAAAAGAAATTATCCAATACAATGACCTAAAAAAGCTCTCTGAGAAACAGGTAGATACCGCACAGTGAGTGCAATGCTTTTGCTTGCTTGGAAAGCATGAAGCCTAACTTCAGATCCCACATAAAGAGACAAGGCAGCTTTAACTTACTTTCTACCAGCTCCAGGAAAGGAGAGAGAAATAAAAGTTTCCAAAGCTACAACACAGTAGCTCATTTTAAAGGCATTAAAGTTTTAAAGACTGTTAAAAAGAAGCGGGGGCTGGAGATCAGGGGTTCACGGGTTAAGAGCACTGGCTATTCTTGCAGAGGACCTGGGTTTGGTTCTCAACATCACAAATGTCTATTACTCCAGTTCCAGGGGATCCAATGACCTCTTCTGGCCTCCACAGTCACCAGACATGCGTGTGATGCACATACACAAATACAGGCAAAACACTTATACACATAAAGGTAAAATAAATAAATCTTCAAAAGCAAGTACAAGGAGTACTACATCTGGCTAGATGGCTCAGTGGCTAAGAGCACCGACTGCTCTTCCGAAGGTCCTGAGTTCAAATCCCAGCAACCACATGGTGGCTCACAACCATCCATAATGAGATCTGACGCCCTCTTCTGGAATGTCTGAAGACAGCTACAGTGTACTTACATATAATAAGTAAATAAATCTTTAAAAAAAAACAAAAAACAAAAAATCAGCCAACAAAAAGATGGATGGTGTCTAAAGAACAACACCTAATACAAACCTCTGTCCTACACACTCACACACACTCACATACACACACTCACATACACACACTCACACACACTCACACATACACACTCATACACATTCACACACTCACACATACTCATACACATACACTCACTCACACTCACACATACACACACATACAGGCATACATAAAAGAGACTATATTCAACCATTGAAGCAGTGAAGATGCCTGGTACCAGACCCTACCTCAAGGGATGAGGGCCAGGAACACAACAGTCAGTCATCAAGGCAGCCATGATCCCTGCCTCCTAAACTCAGTTCTGAACATTTTTGCTAGATGCTTTCATTCCCCCTCCAACAGCAAGCATGGGTGACAGCCATGGCCCCTAAGCTACATACTGTTGAACAAATCTGCTCTCCTGAGCCCTTGGTCACCAACATTACCGAGTATCTTGGAAGACTGCAGTGTTGGCCTCTGATGGAAACAGGGCCAGGTTCCAGGCCCTCAACTACAGAGTGCTCTCTGACATCCGCAGAGCTCCCAAGCACATAATGAAAGTGCACAATCCTCAGGGAGATACAAAGGTCTCAATGGCACTACGTGCTTGTGTGCCATTAAGGAAAAAAAAATAGCCAGGCAGTGGTGGTGCACACCTTTAATCCCAGCATTTGGGAGGCAGAGGCAGAGGCAGCTATAACCAAAAAGAAAGCAGGATATGTGTGTCCAGTGGAGTGACTGCACACACCGAGGCGAGGGAGGGAGATCTTCTGCTCCTCTCTAAGTGTGGAACCTGCTGCTCCCACTGCATGGACACACAGAGCAATACACAGCACATGTGCCGTCTCCCAGAATCAGGCCAGGTGTGGTGGCGCACACCAACAATCCTAGCACATGAGAGATGGAGACAGAGATCAGGAAGGAGTTCAAGGCTGCTCTCTGCTACACAGCAGGCCTCTCTTTTGATCAACTGGCTAAACGAACATCCAGATGTCTAGCTGATTGTTAAGAACACTCAAGAAAGAACCATCGAGTGTAAAAGAGCCCTGTATCCCTGTATCTGAGAGCACGACGCACCAGGGTTTCTCGGCTTCCTTCTGGTCGTCCCTGATGCTCCGGGAAGCCCTGTCCTTCCCAGCCTCTGTGTCTGACTCAGAGCCGCTGCTGCTCAACTGCTCGTGCCTCCTCTTGGTTTTCCTGTGGTGCTGATGCTTCCGTCTCTTCTTTTTCTCCTTCTTCTTCTTCCTGCTTGTCTGTGCGAGCTTCTCGCTAGTGTTGCTCTCACCTGAGAGCTCTGACTTCAGAGGACTCCTGTTGGAAAAACCAACACTATTGTTTAAAAGAGAAGCAGGAAAATAAAATCACACTGACAAATAATGAGCAAGAAGCACGAATGCCGGCACCTGCCCACTCCTAGCCCGTATGCTACATGGTACCTTCCTGGATAAAACTCACCTTAGAGACCTCAGGACTGCAGCCAAGTCAAAGCAGGTGAGGAAACTCTCCTAACACTCTCTAAGCCAGTGCTTGTCACTCTTCCCCACGCTGTGACCGTTAGAGCAGTTCCACACGCTGCGGTGACCCCAACCATAACACTGTTGCTACTTCATGACTGTCACTTCTCCTACTGTTATAAATCATAACATACATATCTGTGTTTTCCGACGGTTTTAGGCAAGCCCTGTGAAAGGGCCATTTGATCCCCCAGGGGGCTGTGGCCCACAGGTTGAGAACTGCCGCTCTAAACCCTTTTCTCCCTATGTACACAGTCGTAATGGAAGCGATCTACCAGTTGCTCTATCAAACTGTGTGGCAACATTACGAGAGGATTGCTATTAACCCAGTGAACATGCTAAGGGAAGAAAGGCTTTACTGTGGTCATGGCCCTTCTTTGTAAAGGTGACAGCAGCTCTTCTTCCTCAGAGAAGGGGAGCCAATCATGAACTCCCTCCTGGTCGTCAGCTATCGTTTCCAGAGGCTTCCTGTGTATGTGGAATAGGAGGCTTTCCCCATGTTAATGAGCCCAGCTAGTCTATATTTACGAACGTACATTTCTCAGTTCAATGGTCTACAAAACTTCTTTCACAGCCACAGAAGATGTGTGTCATCCGGCTCCCCAATGAGCCTAGGAGATTCAGCCTCTGTTATCTTATATCAGCTATTTTTATCCTTGTTGAAAATGAAACTAAAGAAATACCCAAATTAACAATATTCTAAAGGTCACTAATGAGGTCAATGAAGTCACCAGAGAGTCACAATGATGCAATTTCCCTCATGGCCTAATTATAAGCATTAACTATGTCATGGACTTTTGCTATACAAAAGGCAGGATCCATAGGAGTTAGGAAGATGGTCACAGATTGCCTGGTCCACTGGGAGCAAAACGAACTCTACTCAGCTCTTCCCCACCCAGGGCTTTTAGGGAGCATCACTAAAGCTAAGCTATGAACGCAGCACAAGACTAAACCCACCTGATAAAAGAGTACCTTGGCGGTGGTGACCCTTCAGAAGCAAGGGCTGTGACCTCTTCAGTTTGTCGGCTCAGAGAAGTTAGATTTCCAACACGAAAGCTTGGGTTGCTCAGCCAATCTAACTCTGCACATGCAAGAGAGAAAATCAAAAGACAACGTTAGTACCACAGGCCTTCTAGCCCAGGAAACCACCCATGTTATCAACTGGCATCTGCATTCACAGCCCTTATCAGCCAGTATCTTGTGCAGTCCGCAGAAACCAAGTGGAATCCATGAAATTTTTATTTCACAGGGCATGATGCTTTAGCACATTCTAAAATATTTAAGATTGAAATCTTCTTGCAATATCAGGCTGTGGCTTGAATAAAAGCCACGTGGTGAAAGTGGTCTGAAAGACAAAATTTCATGCATGCCGGAACATCTCAATGCATCTGGTCTTAGAAAATCAGTTCTCTTCCCACAGGAAGACACACTGGAGACAGCGACAGGACCACGAGATCAAGTCCACCCTGGGCTACTCGGAGAGTTCTAGGCCAGCTTCACACCTGACAAGATCCTGTGTCCACTGCTTGCCATCTGAAGGGATGGGTACCACTCAAGAGACACTCCATGCTCTCTACACTAATGCAGTCAAGAGCAAACTTGTTCTTGTATCAGTATCCTTTGGAAATACAAATGCTAAACTTTAATACTAAAATGTATTAACATTAAAAATTATTTCTGGATAGTGCAATTAAATGTTGATAATCTTTAGCGTATCTATAATTTCTAACTTCCTTTTTTAATGATTTATTTACTTTTATGTGCATTGGTGTTTTGCCTCTGGAACAAAACATTGGTGGTGTCTGCCCTCTGGAGCTGGGGTTACAGACAGCTGTAAGCTGCAATGTAGGTGCTGGGAATTAATCCCAAGTCCTCTGAAAGAATAACGAGTGCTCTTAACTGCTGATCCATCTCTCCAGCTCCCTCAACCTTTTAAATAATTTCTATTGCATTATTTATTTAGTTGGGGGGAGACCAGAGGATAACTTTTGAGTGTGAGTTCCTTCCATCACGGAGGGCTCAGGGATTGAACTCAGGTCATCACACTTGGTGACAAGCGCTTTCACTAACTAGCCTAGCCATCTCTCTGTCCCTCTAACTTCTAACAAGCAAGTCTCTCTACATTTCTTACTTTACAACTCTCCCGAGTCCTCCCCACGTTTCTAAGCCTTAACTGTGGGACGAAGGAAAGAAGCACGGGATGGCACGTGGAGGAGCCACAGAAAGGCCTTGCTCCCTCACATGCTGGGAATGCAAAGGCTTGGACATACAAGAGGACAGCAGCTGAGACGTCAAGTGATGTATCATAAAATTCACCCCTGCAGCAACAACAACAGCTTTGAGTATATTTAGGAGTGTGCAGCCACCTCCGTAACTGTACATTTTCATCCTCCTGTGAAGAATAGCCCTGACTTGTTCCTCACCCCCATGCTCTACCGCCCGCCGTCCGCCTCAGCCTTATGTAATCACTCATCTCCCTTCTGTCTCCATGGATTTACCTGCTTGGTACATTTCATATAAACAAGCTTACACGCTCTGTGGTGTTTTGTAAACTGGCTTTTTTCACCTTCTGGTTTGCAAGGTTCATTCAAGCTACATCCATACATCATTATATCATTCTTTCTTACTGCTAAACAATACAGCATTTGACGGATGTAACATACTGCGTCTATCATCGGCCAGCTGTCACGTGGGTTATTTCTTTTCTGTGGCTACTGTGACAATGCTGCTAAGAGCATTCATACACAAGCTCTCCAGGGTGGATATTTAGACAACTGCTAGGTGATATCGTAAAGCACATCGACATTCCAAGGAACTGACAAGACCATGTGTTTTACCAAGTAGCTGCATCATCTGACTCCCATTAACAGCGCACGAGGGTTCCATCTTTATGCATATAACTAACATTTCTGGTTGCTTTTCCAATTATCATCATCCTAGCAGGTAGGATGTTACTTCATTGTGGCTTTGTTTTCATTTCCCTTATGATGATAATAATGTCAACATCTTTTTACTTAGATATTGTCCATCTATGTATTCTCCAGAGAAATGACTATTCTAATCATGTACCTATTTCTAAATATGGTCCTCTTAGTATTGAGCTCCACAAGTTTGTTTGTTTGTTTGTTTGTTTATATTCTGGAATCTAGTCCCCCATGGTAACTGCACATTAATAAAGAGAGGAAGACAGCAAGCGAGCTCCCTGAAGACTCTGCCACAGTCCCAGCAGCTAGGGCGATGCTCCCAATAGAGCAGGTGGTCAACAAATAATTGCAGGAAAGAGGGATGAGGAAGGGAAGATTCCAAAGGAGAAAATAAATATTTAAAACCAGGGGGAAAAAATAATGTAAGTGCCCACGGTAGGCCAACACCAGGATAGGCATGTACGGCCACACATCTTTCAATCCTCATAACTAGTTCTAGGGAAGTACTGTACCCTACTTTACAGACGTGGAAATAGGGCTCAAAGGGAGTAAGGAATTTATAAGGCCCTATCTAGTAAATGCTGAACAACTGCTCTACAGTCTTTTTCCGTCTCCATGTTCTGAGATTCGTTCCTTTCCCTTGGGCCTAACTCCTGGCAAGAGCTAAGTGAAAATAGTCCTTGTTGCTCACTGAGATCGGAATATTTCCATAGCAGATTCTACCATAAACAAAGGGGAAGCGGGGAGAGATGGAACAAACGGTGCACAGGGAGAGATGTTCTCCCAGCATCCCAGTGGATCGTCACGCCACCAACACGCTAAACAGTGACAGCAGGTGAAGAAGTGTGGAGAAACACCAGCCTCTACACAAGGCTGCTGCGGTACAGTGTGTGAGGGTGTGTCTCTTCAATATTTATTTGAATTCGATCTGCTTTTTAATTGCTAATTCTTACAGCAGTATGCAGCAGTATGTAGCAGAGGGCTCTTGCCAGCAGGACTCTGGGGTTGCCATTTCTATGGCTTGAAACTGGGTTTCCTATTGTGTAAATCTTTCTCACCTGCCTAAGGCAATCTAGGATTGTATCTGATTGGCTGGGAAAAAAAAAAAAAAAAAAAAAACCAAGCTGATGACCCCATAGCTGGGCAGGAAGTAGAGGGCAGATCTTCCAGGGAGAGAGAGATGCTGGGAGAAGATGAAAGGTGGGAGATTCGACAGGGACGCGGAGGTGGACAGACCAGAGCGGAGCAGATAGACCTGGCCACATGGCCAGACACAGTACCAGGCAGGATCAGTTGGGTTAGAGTAGCTGGGAGAATGACCCCGCAAAACACCTAAGATTTTAAATATTAAAAAGCCTCTGTGTCATTATTTATATCGCTGGCGGGTTCGAAGTTGTCCCACTATACAAGGTAACACAGAGGACTCACCAAAGCCTTCAGAGAGGGCCTGTCAGGCTTCCTCTGAAAACAGCCAAGGGTTTGCCACATGCAGCCACTGAGGAAGAAGACCCTTCTAAAGAACTGAAGTCTCCACATGGCGGCTCAGAACCATCTATACCGAGGTCTGATGCCCTCTTCTGGTGTGCAGGCGAGCGAGCAGACAGAGCACTCGTATACATAAAATAAGTTAGTTAATTTTAAAAACCTGAAACTCTTGGGTTATGAACTCAGCTCTGAGACAGTGACCTGACAGGCCATCAACTGGACACACACATTACAAGTTCCAATCCCAGAAGCACTTGAGAGATGCTTCCACACCTCATCCACAGATTTTAAACTTTTTTTAACCAAGGAACTGTAAAACAAAACCTCTGAGTTCAACACAGAGAACAGGAACAGCAGGGATGCCCTGGCTGTGAGCTTGCTGCCTACGGAGGCTCAATGAATGGCCAAGGGCAAACACTGAAGCCTGGCTGTTCCTTTCTTCCACTAGGGCTCTGCACCATCCATACCATGGACTACTCTGAACTTCAACTAAAGTCTCCTGACGGGTACATAAGTAAGGCTGTCAGGGCAATTTCCAAATTGTGACTTCATTATCTGCTTGTCCATCTTCCTACACCATTCTATGCCAACTCAAATCCTGCTAAGGAGAGGTTAATCATTGTTAGTGTGGCAAGGGCGTATGACTTCCATTACAGCTCTGGAGATAAAGGCAGATCTCTATGACTTTGAGGCCCATTTAAAAACAAAACAAAACAAAAAATGGCAATTAACAAACAACAAACAAACAAACAAACAAACCCAGGGCTGGGGAAATGGCCCCATGGTGGAGAGCACCAGCTGTTCTTCCAGAGGATCCCAGTTTGACCCCCAGAACCCACGTGGCAGCTCACAGGCATTTGTAACTCAGTTCCAAGGAATCTAACAGAGCCTCTTCTAGCCTCTTAGGACAGCAGGCACACAAGTGCCACAGACCTCCATGCAGACAAAACACATACATACATACATACATACATACATACATACACACTCATACATACATACATGCAAACACAACAACTGGTCTGCAAGTCTTTCATCCTTGTTTCCAGCTCCCCCTCCTGCTCATCTCTTACAAACTAGAAGCACCTTGAGGGTGGGAGCCGTTACTACTCACTCCCACACTATCACAGTGCCATAGCATAAAATACCGACTCAATAAGTTGAAATGCAGAGGATGTGAAGTCTGTCTTTATCTTCACACCAAAGGCTCTAACCTCCTCCAAAAGTCCAATCAAAGTATGAAGTGCAGCCGTCATATGACTCGTCTATTCCTTACAGCAACTGTGTAGTCAGTCATTAGATTACCTGCTATGTACCCTAGCACAATTCCAGGTACTGGGGAGACCGTGATGGACAAGACAGCGTCCGCTCATATGATGCTTATACTTGATCATATCCTTGCCTGTCAGATGACACACCTGAGATGTGAGATTCAATTTTTAGTGACACAGAATCCTGGACAGAAATATCTAACATTAAATGACATTTTATTCATCAGATTGCTAAGTCCTTTTCTTTTTCTTTTTTCTTTTTTGCTTTGATATTAGTTTGAAGTTACAAATGCTTGTGAGCTGCCATGTGGGTGTGCTAGGAATTGAACCTGGGTCCTCTGGAAGAGCAATCAGTGCTTTTAACTGATGAACCATCTCTCCAGGCTACCAAGTCCCTTTCAGTGGTTACTTACAACCTCCTAACTTAGAGAGCCTGACAGAAATCAAGTCTGTACTTATTACCACTAAGCAGGGTGCTGTGTGTGTGTGTGTGTGTGTGTGCACTTACATCACTAAGGAGGGTGTAGTACATATGTACTTTCATCACTATGCAGGGTGTCATATATTATATGTGTACTCGAATCACTAAGCAGGTAGACTATACTACAGAAAGGAACAGCAGGAAAGCAAGCAGCTGGAGCCTGAGAGGGATCTGGAAGACCCAACCTCTGGGGATCAGCACAGAAATCTCAGGTTAGCAACTGCTGAGAGCCTGGCACCGTACTTCACACACCCATGCATATGAGAAAGGAAAAGAGGGAAATAACCTCCTCAACGCCACGTCACGTGCTGCCCACCCACTGCCGGGATATAGAGCACCTACACACACCTTCAGAGAAATCTGACAGAGGTAAGCTAACAGCCCATCACCGAGGACTCACTGACATACCTCTGTGGTGAGCTTACTAAGACACTTTACTAACCCTCCATCTCCACTGAAAAGGCCTGCGTTCAGTTCCACCAAAGGCAGAGGGGCAAGCCAGCATGAATAAGCTTCTAAACTAGGTAACTTTATAAGTGGGTATCACATCCAAGTTCAATATCCATTTCTGTACCTTGTCCTAACAATGTAGCCCTGGCTTCTAGTCTGTTTAAGTGAACTCAGAGATGAGGGGCCACTCCTCCAGGGGTAAATCATTCAAACAGCATTTCCAAGGCTGATGGTAAAAATGAGTTAGCAATCACATTAATGAAGATATTTGTTCTCTTGAGAATAAGCCGTTCATTTTGATTAGGACTGCCATTTTCTGATTGCTGGAAGCTCGAACTCACTTGTACAAAAAGCACCAGCAAACACAGGTAAGAATGGCATTCAAGGTGTCGACGTTTTCCTGGGAGTTGATCTACCCCATGAAGCAGCCCAGGAACTGCGAAGATGTTTAAATCACAAGATTCCCAACCCTGTCATAAAAAATTATAATGCAAGTTCTAGAGTCAGAAGAAACTCTTTGAGTCTCTTTTGCTCATTCAAGGTGATTACACACTGGAGGCTAATCTGGGTCCCAGTGAGACCCTGTCACAAGAATATAAAAAACATCACTGCAAAATTATCAGATGAAGGTGTAATGGCATGGTTGGAAAGACGGGTCAGTGATTAAGCACACTGGTTGTTCTTCAAAGGACCAAGGTTTGATTTCCAGCATCTACATGGAGGCTCACAACCATCTTAACTCTAATCCCAGGGGATCTGATGCCCAACACGGACCCCCTTAATATCACTGAAATCAAAGATTGGACCCTCCTGATAGGACTTAATATTTGTGCAGCACTCCAAACAAGCTACCCTCAACAACAAAAAGTATATAGCTAGATCTTATCGGCTCTTTAAATCTAATTATCAGTTCCCAGGAAATAATGGGATGGATAAATAAAGGAGCAAGTTACAGGAAGATTTAGCGGGAAACATCTTCAGGATGGATAACCAGCTTCCTCAACAAATATATCACCTGAGAAAATACAAGAGCAGAGAAACTGTTTCATACTCAAGGGGACCTACGGGTACATGCAGAAAATGCAGTGTGCCTGGACATGGGAGCACTTGCCTTTAATCCCAACACTAGGAAGGCAGATCTCTGTGGGTTTCTGGCCAACTCTCTGTCTTAGTCAGGGTCTCTAGTCCTGCACAGACATGACCGAGAAGCAAGCTGGGAAGGAAAGGGTTTATTCAGCTTACACTTCCACACTGCTGTTCATCACCAAGGAAGTCAGGACTGGAACTCAAGCAGGTCAGGAAGCAGGAGCTGATGCAGAGGCCATGGAGGGATGTTTCTTACTGGCTTGCTCAGCTTGCTCTCTTATAGAACTCAAGACTACCAGCCCAGGGATGGCACCACCCACAATGGATCCTCCCACCCTTGATCACTAACTGAGAAAATGCCTTACAGCTGGATCTCATGGAGGCCTTTCCTCAAGGGAGGCTCCATTCTCTGTGATAACTCCAGCTTGTGTCAAGTTGACACACAAAACCAGCCAGTACACCCCCTCTCTCAGAGAGAGAGAGAGAGAGAAGACAGAGAGAAAAGGAAGACAGAGAGAAAGAAGAGAGAGAAAGGAGAGAGAGAGAGAATTCTGACTTCTTTTGGATCCCTATAAGCAAACCAACCGTAAAGAAAGCTGAACAGTAACTCATAGTTAAATAATATATAGTTAATTTTCTTAACTATATTTTGTTTTGGTTTGGTCTTTTTTGAGATTAGGGTCTCTCTATGTTGTGGCCCAGGCTGTCCAAGAATTCACTACGTAGATCAAGCTGAGCTTGAATTCAGAGATCCACCTGCCTCTGCCTCCCAAGTGCTGAAATTAATGGTGTATGCCACCACTGCCAGCCCTTCAACTTGACCGTACACTTTCAGTATTAGATGTATTTTCTGCATTTACCTGCCATGGTTAACTTCATTATAGCTGACACTTGTCTTAGCATTTAAAATACGCACCCAGTTCTCTAATCCCATGCTTCTCTTCCACAGCCCCTTGAAGGTCCCTGAATTCTTATCTATACAAATCATATCCTCTTGAAGACCATTCCAAAATTCTGAACGTTTCATTTTTATGGTTGACTGTGGCTCATCTATGACATTTGTAGCATACTACCTTATACTGATTTGTTGCTGTTGTTACTTAGTTTCGTTCATGCAACAGGTTGCATTATCAATCCTGACACACTTATTGAATACGTCTATATTTTGGGCCTGTGTTTCTAATAAGTGTGCTACAATGAATAGACAGTCTCGGAATTTGTTGACGGTTACAATTTAGTAAGGAAAAATCAGAATTACGCCAACCACAATTGCAAGTATTTTAAGAGGGTTTCTTTTGCAATGGAGTTGTATCATTGCAGCTTCTAGGAGAATGAAGTCCAAAAATACGGTAATGTTAGCGCCAGACATCATCGTAGGCTTAGTTTCCCCTCCGCTTACTTGACCACCGTAGCGCCTGAAAGAGCCTCTGGCCCTACACTTCAGACAAGACCCAGAAGGCTTTGCAGCGCCGCGGAGAACTCTGGGATACAGGTGGATAAACAAAGCAAAGAAAAAAGGCCATGACCCAGGCCCGAAAATCTGCCATTAATTTAATGGATGTCTTTTTCGACTCTTTTGGGGTGCTTACCTTTCCTGAATGCCCCATCACCGGAGGCCTCACTTACGTCCGCAAAAGCCGGGAACAGCGCCATGATCACAGGCCGCACTACCACTCCTGCCTCAGAAATGGCGCCGTCTGGAGAGCTCTGGTTGGAGGACGGTGACTCGCGAGGCACTCTGGGAAATGTAGTTCTTCCTGCACTCTTTAAGGCTTAACTCCTGGGCAAGGCGGTGCGGAGACCCAAAGGGTAGAGAGGGGAGGAGGGAAGAGGGTGAGATTGAGGAAGAACAGTTTCCTTGTAGTTAGTGCCCTCCGGCTTCACTGAACAATGGACAAGCAGGAACCGGAAGAGGAAGTTGGGAGGGGGGAAGGTGTGGAAACTGGAATTCAGCTCCTCTGGTAAAAGCACATTGCCTCCTTTAAACTGGATCAAAGTAATCAAATTCTGTAAGATTCATTTTCCTCCTCTGCAAGATTGTGTGTGTGAGTGTATGTATACGTACACATATACATGTACAAATTGCAATTGTTTCACCCATAAGAAGCATTTAAAAGGTGGCTTTAAACTGGGTGTGGGGGCAAACCCCTTTTAAGTCCCAACACTCAGTGGTAGAGGCAAGTGGATCTCTGTGAGTTCGACACCAGCTGGTCTACATAGTAATTTCCATGAGAGTCAGAACTGTATAGAGACGATGTCTCAAAAAAAGCCAATAAAAAGAAAGAAAAGAAATGAAAAATTAGCTTCTATGTGAGATGTGACAAGTTCCACGGCAAAATGTAAGTGATCCAAATATAAGTTGTCATTTTAAATACCCTAGGAATACAGAAGAGTACAAAGTCCCAATAAGATAAAGGTCTTTGACAATAAATGCATATACTTACCTATAAAGTATTTTTGAGATTCCCCTACCAAAAAAAAAAAAAAGGTTGGGTGCAGGAGCCAATGAAATGGCTTAAATAATAAAGGTACTACCAAGCAAGCATGGATACCTGAGTTTCATCCAGGCTCCACAAAGTTGTCTTCTGACCTCCAAGTGCACAGGGCACCACAATAAAATAAAGTTTAGAAAAAAAAAAAAGCTAAACCCAGAGATGTGACTAATCATCTAAACAAAGGAATGGATGGAAACCTATCCAAGCAGCTCCGTGTACCATGTAAACTGTGTGTACCATGTAAACTGTGTGTGTCCAAAATAAATGTCCAAGTTTTCAGGTCCCTAAAAGTACTTGGAAAAAGGAGGCCAGTAGAATCCACTTGTCTTCAACTGTAAATCTCAAGTTCCGCCAAACCTGACAGGAAGTTATCTCAGTTGATTAAATCAATATCTGCATCAGGGCACGATGATGCTCACCTTTAATCTCAGCACTCTGGAGTCAGAGGCACTGGCACTCACTCTGTGAGTTTGAGGCCAGTCTGATCAACAAAGCAAGTTTCAGGACAGCCAGGGCTACACTGAGAAATCCTGTCTGTCTTAGTTAGGGTTTTACTGCTTTGAACAGACACCATGACCAAAGCAAGTCTTATAAAAAACAACATTTAATTGGGGCTGGCTTACAGGTTTAGAGGTTCAGTCCATTATCATCAAGGTGAGAGCATGGCAGTATCCAGGCAGGCATGGCACAGGAGGAGCTGAGAGTTCTATGCCTTCATCCAAAGGCTGCTAGTGGAAGACTGACTTCCAGCAACTAGGGTGAGGATCTTATGCCCACACCCACAGTGACACACCCATTCCAACCAGGTCAAACCTATTCCAACAAGGCCACACCTTCAGATGGTGCCACTCCCTGGTCCAAGGATATACAAACTATCACACTGTCTCAAAACAAAACAGAAAACAAAACTAACTAAAATGGTTACAGTCTTTCCCCAATGTTTCATCTCTTTCTATTCCAGAAAAATAAGAATTAAATGTGAAAGGCTTCAAAAAAATTTTGAAAGCCATGATAATGTATTGATAACAAGGAATCTTGCTGTAGTGGATATTTGTGTATTTACAAACATGTAAGAGACTTTTCGTAAGCAATTCATAAGGACAACTTAATATATAATCAAGTTACTGATACAGATTTCTAAAGTTTTGTTTTCTGGGAGGATTTTTACTTTTTTAAAATTTGTGTGTGTGTACGTGTGTGTGTGTCATTATGCTTATGTGGCAGGAGCTGATGGCCACTGAGACATCTCACCTGCCCTGTCTTTTGGTTTTAGTTTTGTTTTTGTTTTGGTTTTTTTTTTTTTTTGTTTTGTTTTTAGATAGATCTCAGTATGTAGTACAGGCTCAGACTCTTTATCCTCTTGCCTTTCTCTCAATTAAAACAAAACTTCACTTTTAGTGTAACATACGAGTAAATTTTGCAAAGGTTTAGCAGACACAGACATTTGTATGGAGTGTGTAGCTTTCACCCTAACAAATGTTGAAAAAACAGATTCTCTATGTAGCCTAGGCTGTCCTGGAACTCTCTGTGTAGATCAGGCTGGCCTCAAACTCACAGAGATCTGCCAGTCTCTGCTTCGCAAGTGTTGAGATTAAAGATATGTACCATAATGCCCAGTACATTTTGAAAACGTACAGAATTAATTTTCAGTGTAGCTGCCGCAGAGGCTGGAAATCCTGCTTGGTCTCCAATGTTTCTATGTGATCCTTTCCTGAAAAGCTGTGCTGACCTTTGGTTTAAATGATCAACGTTCGAGTGGTAAAGGCCAGTGCTTAAGAATACTTGCTGCTCTTACAGAGGACTTGGGTTGTTATTTTTGGGGTTTTTTTTTGTTTTGTTTTGTCTTGTTTTTGTTTTTGAGACAGGGTTTCTCTTTATAGCCCTGGCTGTCCTGGAACTCACTTTGTAGACCAGGCTGGCCTCGAACTCAGAAATCCGCCTGCCTCTGCCTCCTGAGTGCTGGGATTAAAGGCGTGTGCCACCACGCCTGGCAGGGTTGTTATTTTTTTTCAACATTTGTAAGGGTGAAAACTACGTGCTCCACACAAATGGGCATAGGACTAAATTTGCTATGGCTGTGATTGCCAGACCTTTACAAAATTTGCTACTAGGTTAAACTAAACGTTACGTATTGAACTAGACCTGGTGGCGCACACCTTTAATCCCAGCACTTGAAAGGCAGAGGCAAGTGGATCTCGAAGTTGAAGGCCAGCCTGGTTCTGCAGAGTGAATTCCAGGACAGCCAGGGCTACTTGGAGAAACCCTGTCTCAAGAAAATAGGAAAGTTTTGAATATTCTTTTCTGCCTAGAAAACCCATCACAAAGGACGTGAGAACCACTGACTTCACTGATCCTTACTCTAGCTTCCACGTGTAAACTCTGGGTATTTCCAGGGCGGGTGCCAGGGATTTCTCAACATAAACCAGAAATGGTTTCAGATCACCGATTGGCTCTATGGATATATGGCTAAGGGAAGAAGTGCGGTAGTTATTGTTATCAAGACCTCTGAAACCCATGACATCACATAGGTGACAGCGAGACCCCCATACCTGTTGCCAAGGCAGCAGCCACCATATTCACAGAATCCACTTGGCTCACCTCCCACCTTTACCTGTGACTATGTCACCATGCATATATAGAGAAAGGCCCCTCTGATCTCTCGATCTCTCTCTCTCTCCTTCCCTCCCCCCCCCTTCTCTTTCCACTGCCACTTTGCCCTTCTCTCTCTCAATAAACCTCACGTGGAACTGTTTGGCCTGGTGTGGTCTTTCTGGAGCTGGGAGACGATCACAACACTAGTAGCCACCCAGTGTGCGTGCAGAGTACAATGGCCCAGAAGATGAGGAAACTCAGCCAAGCAGAGAAAAAAAAGGAAAGGCCAGGTTCGAGTTGAAGAAGACCCCAGTGGTTTTGAACTGCTACTTCTTGATGCCCCTGGAACCCAGCCTCACTTCTGTGTGTTTGCTATAGAAAACCACCGAATATACTTATTTTTCCCATTTGGGGAATCAAATTCAAGTTCACTTTCTATCACTGCAACCCAAGGGTCTTAGAAACAGAACAAGTGAGTAAATTTCCACATGCTGGGTCATGGTCCCAGAATCTGGTCCTGTTCCCGGTCAGTTGGAATGATGACCTCTAAGCTGGTCTACTCAGGCTAGGCCAAAATCAGACTCCCTTTCATCTTTCTGCAAAAAAGAATCCACACTAACTCAGGGAAACTGGAGGAACAGGTCTATCTGCCCACTCCATCCTAAGGAATTTTTTGTTGGTCCCTATGAAGAAAACAAAAATATGCCCTTGGGAAACCAGAGCTAACAGCAAGAAAATAAAGGTCTGGATCTGTTTCAGCATGTGGAGGGGAGTGGGGGCAGGTTGAGGGTGGAGGGGAGTGGGGGCAGGTTAGGGGTGGAGGGGAGTGGGGGCAGGTTGGGGGTGGAGGGGAGTGGGGGCAGGTTGGGGGTGGAGGGGAGTGGGGGCAGGTTGGGGGTGGAGGGGAGTGGGGGCAGGTTGGGGGTGGAGGAGATTTTGCTTCTTACCTAATTTGTTTTCTTTGGAAGCAGTGTGTGTGTGTGTGTGTGTGTGTGTGTGTTTGGTGGGGGGTGGGTCTAAGATTGAAAAGTTGTGGGTTTTTTTTTTTTATTCAGATTTATTCTATTTTATACAGATGTGTCTGACCTGCTCGTTTATATGTGTACCACATGTGTACAGTTGCCCATGGAGGCCAGAAGGAGGCATCAAATCTCCTGGATTTGAATAGCCTGATCTAGACACTAGACATCTACAAAATCAGCTAGTGTTCTTAACCACTGAGCCATCTCTCCAGCCCAGGAAAGATGTTAGGTTTTAGTGGTCAGATACAATTCCTAAGATCATTCTTTGGTTAAATCTATAAATAAATGCATAATTTAAGATTCACACAGTCTACATTCTGTCTAAAATGAAAAAGGTTTTGAGAAGCCCCTCAGAAATACACAGAAAGAACCCAACCTGGGTCCTCTGTAAGAGCAGCAAGTGTTCTCAACTGCTGAGCCATCTCTCCAGCCCCAATGTGTATTTTTATAATTATACCCGTGACTATTTTTCCTCTTAATGTTTGGAGCATCTCAGTTCCTCACTGAGGAACCTCATAAACATGTAGTAGAGAAACCATTATACTTCATTCAAAGGATAGGCCCATGATCCACTTACCCAGTTCCCTCTGGCTAGATATTTAGCAGAATCCACTTCTTGTATCATCTCACCTTTGTTATCTAAGATTTCTCTAAAGTGTTCAGTGGTCCCAACAGGCATAAGATCTCAAGTGATAACTTGCCCACCAGTATTCTGGGGAGTACTTGTAACGCTGAAGTGATGGATGGTTGCTTCCCTGGTGCCCTAAGTGATAAAATGCACAACCAAGGACAGTAAGATGAGACTTCCTCAAAGACAAACAATTTCAAGTAATAAACCTGAGGCTCTGTATATACATTCCAGAAAGGTTCTGACTGCAGCCAATAGCACTCTGCATATACATTCCACAAAGGTTCTGACTACAGCCAATAGCACGCAGAGGCTTCTCCACAGGAAGTCCTGGCCTGAAGAGTGAAGTGCAAAGATGGTCCTCGTCAGAAGACAAACTCGTGATACATTTCTATTGAACACCTCATTTGCAATTGTGGAATCAGGTAACATTTCACCTTAGAAAATGAAGTGGGCATTCCAGTGCGCCAAGAGAGGCACCTGGTTTTGCAAACAGAAAACTATGGAAAGAAGCAGAAATTAAGACCAACAACTTCAGAGTATCAGAAAGACAGAAGCCACTGTCTGCTCCACATCAGGTTAGTTTCAGATTCCTTTGTTGGTAAAGATCAAAACAGCGCAAGTGTTGTGGTCGCATGAATTGAAACTGGAAATCTGATCTCCTCCTGACTAAGTCTTCAGAGGCACACTTGAGTTTGATGGTACAGTGTTTTAGCACACATGACTCCATTTTGATTCTTGGTTTAGTCCTCTGGGGGGCAATGCAGAAGCTTAGTCCAAAACTGCGATGACCTATAGTGTTTCTATGACATCTATGAATAAACAACAGTTTAAAAGCAGCACGGGAGAGGTAGAAACGGACCACCCCTCTGGAAGACTCTACAGAGGAAGAGCCATTTAACTGGGTCTTAAATTGTGAGGCATTTACTAAATAGGTAAATGAAAAAGACAAATGAGGAAATGGTGTGTGCAAAATTTCAAGTGTGCTCAAGGGTCCTCAGGGCAGACTGTGGCTGAGGTGACACGAGAGGGGCTGTAAAAGCCTGGAAGAATAGCCGGGAGGAGGGCCTAGATACTCCTGACGCTGTATAACAGAGAGTGTAGGGGCTTGAGAGATGGCTCAGTGGTTAAGAGCACTGGCTGCTCTTCCAGAGGACAGGAATTCAATTCCCAGCATGTACATGGCAGCTCACAACCATCTGTAATTCAAGTTTCAGGGAGTCCAACATCCTCTTCTAGTCTCTCTGGGCACGCCTGTATGTATGCAGGCAGAATATTCATACACATACCTTAAAAATAATAAATAATAAAAACAAAAATAATAAATGAATGAATGAATGAATAAATAAATATTTGTTGCCCCTAGGGGGAAGAAACATTAAACCCTTCAAATTCCCAAGTAATAAGATGGGAGAATAGGTAGGCCTTGATCGTAGCTAAGTTTAAGCTAACAACATCCTGGGAGGGGGAAGGAGGCCATTCCAGGAAGACCAGCTATGGGCTTGCACTGAAGAGGTTACTGGAGACTGACTCCCATCATGTCTGAGTAATGAAAAAACCAAATGAACAATAAGCCAAGAAACTTCCAGAATACGGCTGACTGAGCTTCCTAAGCAGGCAGAAGCTGCTGCGGCAGGAATGGTACATCTCAATTCCACAGGAAGGGGGCACACAAGCTCCATGTTAGGGACCCTGACAAAACTCACCCTCTGAGTCTTCTCATTTGGCTGATCCTGACGTCTAACATTTGTAATAAGACTGTAAGAGTAGACACAGTCATGAATATGCATGAGAGATTGGCTCCAGACTCTCCATGGATATAAAAAACAATGGAAGTCCCACTTAGGATGTATATGCCATTTCCACATAACCTACACACATCCTTTGGTATTCTTTGAATCCATCCAGACTACTTGTAATACCTAGGACACAGCCAGCCAACTACAGAGGCCACTTTCTGAATCCTGCAAGATTTTCTAGCAAATTATTGAATCCAGGCAGGTGTTAGGATCCCCAAATTTGCAGCCCTTTGTGTGTGTGTGTGGGGGGGGGTGCATGTGAATGCAGGTGTCAGCCGAAGCCAGAGGTACCAAGTCCCTTGGAGCAGAGTTACAGGTGTTTGCCAGCCAGCTGACGTGGGTACTGGGACCGGAACACAGGTCCTTCACTCTTAACCTCTGAGCCACCTCTCCAGCTCTTGATTCATATGTTCTTTTTAAAAGGTAAGAAGCCAGATCTCAAATCAGGACTTTCAAAGTCAAAGACCTCAGCAGTGAAAAATCATGTGATAGTGACTGTTATTCCAGCATAAAAGCAATCCTCTGCCTCATTATTGATGCTGACGTCATCGGACCTTCATCACGCAGCTTGAGTGGCTTGGGCCGGAAGAACCAGATCTTTCCTTGGTAGATTAAAAGGCGGCATGGAAGATGGAAGCCTGCCCGGTGCTTGTTCACAAGCCTCAGATGTTTAGTTAACTGATTCATGGGAGCAGGTTTTCAATGTCTCTCAAGAACACCAAGCCGCCGATTCCAGCTTCTGCCATCCCTACAGCATATGTCTGCATAATCTGTGGGGGATTCTACAGAAGATGCTGATCATGGCTTCCTCCATGACCTTCCAGTTAATTATCACTACTGAATCTTTAATGCTTTAAACATATACATCGCTTATTTTGCTTCCAAATCAGTGGCTTAATAAATGCCAACACACACATTAAAGTATATTAATCTTTCATATAGTTTTGAGTAGTCAAAAGTATATTAAACATTAAAATAAAATTAATTTCCACCTTCTCATTCTTAAGCTGCTGGCTAATGTCATTTTTAAAGCATGCTATCATGTTCTATGAATTGACATTTTGCTATGAATTAATGAGCTCGTATTTATTTACTGCCTCTGGTGTTACCCATTATGTTTTCAGTTGTTATAGAACACCATACATCATACTGTGAAAACCCAGGCAGTCAGATGAACTGTGATGGGTGGGGTCATGTACTAATGACAAAATGTACTAAGGTGATATCTTGAATATGCCAGGCAGCCTTGCTGGGGTCCATGATGGTGGGCTTAGGGGGAAAGCTAGCCCTCCTGCCCTTGAAGAACTGAAGGCCTGGTACCATGGTGCAAAAATCAAGACTCCCTAGAGTCTAAAGAACTGGCCAGAGGAGCTGGGATTTTGGGAGCTCTGCCTTGCATCCCTTGCAAACTTTTATAACTGTCAGGATGGCTATAACGGTCCACACCAAGACGGTGTGGCCAGGCAATCATTGTCTTTGACTATTTAACTAAGCCCGGACAGGGCTATGAGCACTATCTTGGGCTTTGTGTGTGGATTGAGCTCAGACAACACAGAGATAACATTCCCTTGGGGAGGGAATTTCCCGGCAACCCCTTGTCATGGCAGGAGAGCACCCTGTTCAGAACACTGTTTAGAACACGGGAAACGGCACAGGGAGGTGAGGCTGAGCATGGAAAGCTTGGAGATTCTCTGGGCCGCTCCCTAACCACAAAAGCCGTTCACAGAAGCACTGGAAGGAAGAGCGGGCGGGGGTGGTGGTGGGGGCTGGGGGGGGTGGAAGGGGGTGTGCGTGGGGAGGGGGCGGGGCGAGAGGGGATGTTGGGGGCGGGGAAGACGGAGTGCATATGGGCTCAGCAGGAATCCAACTGCAGCACCTGCCTGGCTAGCTGGCCGGGCTTTGGCAGTAAGCTACTGAGAGGAGACTCCCTACCGGCCTCTTCCAGGCAGCTCTGGCCACTCCAGCTATGCTCCTGCGTCTGCTCACACTGAGAAATGTACCGCTGGACTAGGAAGCGTTCCCAGGTTGTGGCTCAACGAGAACACACGTGCCTCGAATGCACGCCACCCTAGGTTCAACCTCCAGCACTCAAACAAAGAAACAAACAAAAAAAGGGAAGGGAGGGGAAGCTCTCTACTTAAGGGATTAAAGACAGAAGGCAAGACCTGTTACTGAAGCAGAAAAATTGCACCAGATCCATTTGCACAGTTGGCTCAAGAGCCTAAGCGCCCTGCGGCTATGTGGGAAATTTGAGAGCAGCCCACTGGAAAGGCAAGAAGGAACCTTGTGCGAGAGAGAGGAAGTAGTCACAGTTAGGAGATTTACAAGGTTATGCAAAATAGAAGCCCCACCGGAAACATCAGTGATTTCCGGAATTTCATTTCTATATTGAAATACATGAGCCGGGCGTGGTGGTGCATGCCTTTAATCCCAGCACTCGGAAGGCAGAGGCAGGAAGATTTCTGAGTTCGAAGCCAGCCTGGTCTACAAAGTGAGTTCCAGGACAGCCAGGGCTACACAGAGAAACCCTGTCTCGAAAAACCAAAAAAAAAAAAAAAAAAAAAAAAGAAAGAAAGAAAGAAAGAAATACATGGAACCTCAGAGTTTTTAAAACTACATCTACCCATCTATCCATCCCTCCATCTTCTACGGGGGGGGGGGGGGGGGGGCAGGGAAGTTCTGTATGTACCAAAGCACGGGAAAAGGTCGTAGAATCCACCGCCTTCGGGAAGAGCAGCAGACACCCTTACCCTCTGGGCCTTCTCACTGATCTTGAACCTCAGCTTTCTCAGTCACCTTTTGCCCATACTCAAATTAGCAAGGCCCTTCTGTTCCTGGGATCTCAGCCCTGGACAGGTCGGTGAGGGTCACGAACTGTCCCGGTTACAGTTACTTCTGTTGTCGCTGTAGTAAAATACCTGACAAGAGCAAATGGAGAAAGACCGGCCCACAGGTCATGTGCGCAGTCCATCATGGAATGGAAGTCATGACTGCAGATCACACGGCATCCACGGAGATGCATCGTAGTGTTCAGCTCACTTCCTCCTGTGTTTTTAGCTCAGGACTCTGTTGCACATAATGGTTCCACCTACATTTAAAGTGGGTCTTTCACCCCAGTGAACCTCCGCTGGGGTTGCAGGTAGTTGTGAGCCATGTGATATGGGTGCTGGAAACCAAGTCAGGGTTCTCTGTAAGAGTCATACATCTTCTTAGCCATTATGCCATCTTTATCGTCCTTCAGTTATTAACCACTAATATGTTTCTTTCCTGGCCCCTTGGACCTGATACTGAGGCCTGCTTTCCTACATCTCTGCTTCTGCCTTGGAAGACCCTCTAGGTATCCCTCACCCATTCAGGCTGACTCTCCTACTAAGCAGACCAAGGCAGAGATGGGTAATTTGCTTTTGGGAGCCAAGAAGGATATTTCTTTTGCTTCAATTCTTATTACACACATCCTTGTAAAGACCTAATGCACATATTGCCTGACAGTCTTTGCTGATGAGGGATGTTATGTATTTCAGGTTCCTCTTGCAAACATGAAAGCCCAGAAGGGTTATGGTTCATCCAACCTCAGGCTTCATCAGAGAACAAGACCGATGTTGGAATCCTCACTTGGGAGAGCTCTTTTGCCATTTGATACTTTCGACCAATGCTATAAAAAAATGCAGAGGCAACAGGATACGAGTTGTACCTGTTCTGGAAACCTTTTAAAGGACCAGTATGGCATAATTATCCCAATAGGCCCCCAAAGCTGTGGAGAAGCTGAGGAAACAGAGAGATCACCTTAGGCCTTTAAAATTGCCTGTGATGGTTTGAGTCCCCATGGGTTTGTGTTATGAACATGTTCCCATACTGGTGACAATGTTTTGGAAACATGTGGAACTTTTAAGAGGCAGAGCCCAGATTGGAGGAAGTGGGCTGCTAGGGGTGGGTTTTGTAAGTTTGTGCTCAAGCCCCGTTCTTGCTTTATTCCACTTCCTGGTCCAACATGACACTGAATCTGTCACACCCTCCAGTCAGGATGACTAAGCTCTTAGTTTGTCCCTCATGGCAAACTAAACTCTCTGAAACTGTAAGCCAAAATAATACTTCCTCTCTTCAAATTGACTGTAGCACACAAAATTAATGAGCATAGTGAATCTGTTCTGCCCTGACTACCAAGGTGTGATGGTTTGTATATCCTTGAACCAGGGAGTGGCACCATCTGGAGGTGTGGCCTTGTTGGAATAGGTGCGACCTGGTTAGAATAGGTGTGCTACTGTGGGTGTGGGCATAAGATCCTCACCCTAGTTGCCTGGAAGTCAGTCTTCCACTAGCAGCCTTTGGATGAAGGCATAGAACTCTCAGTTCCTCCTGTGCCATGCCTGCCTGGATACTGCCATGCTCCCACCTTGATGATAATGGACTGAACCTCTGAACCTGTAAGCCAGCCCCAATTAAATGTTGTTTTTTATAAGACTTGCCTTGGTCATGGTGTCTGTTCACAGCAGTAAAACCCTAACTAAGACAGAAGTCTTTCAGTGAACCAAGGAACCGGGATAGAGAGGCTGACATACATTGACTCTATTGACCCGAGTTTAACCTTTATGCCAGTCAGGACTGGTGCTTAGATCTAGGATGGAGATGAAAACTGATCTGCACAGGGCTGTCATCTCTGTCTGACCTGACCCTTAAAACAAAACAGCAACAGCCTGGGATGCTGGCAGAAGCAAGATTCAGGGATGGATCCAGGCTTAGCATCTAAAACATGTATCGCTTTGGCACAGCTTAGAACTAGTGATTTCCTCAAACGCAAATCCCCCCCCCCCAAACACACACACACACACACACACACACACACACACACACACACACACAATGATTTCTTGTGCAGTGCACAACAGTCCCAAGATACTTTGTTTGGTAAATAATAATTTTTCCTTATCTCCACTGGGAACAGGCTCCAAAGAACTCTCACTTGAGTACAGATTATAGCCTCAAAAGAGGTTAGTACCCCAGCTGCTACCCTGTGCGTGAGTTAGAGAGAACTTAGCCAGCAAAGAGGTTCTTGAGATGTACACATGCTGTGAAATGACTGTGAAAGTTTTAGAGACCTCAGTGTAGCGCGTTTATGTTTCGTTTACCCTAAGTGGGATCAGTGTAACAGAGTCAAGAATTTAAATACTGAGTCTATCCTTCTCCACCTTTTTTCAAGTGTGTGTGTGTGTGTGTGTGTGTGTGTGTGTGTGTGTGTGTTTGTAGAGATCAGAGGTCAACTTCAGGTATTTGACATCTTAGTTTTGGGGACAGGGTCTCTCAGTGGACCTAGAGAGAGTCATTTGAGCTACAATGACTGACCAGCAATGCCCCAGGATCCTATCTCTGCCCACCAAGTGCTGGAATTACAGGTGTCTGCCGCCATACCCAGCCTTTTTAGTGGAGATCTGAACTTAGAACCTCATGTTTATGGGTGAATACTTTACCCACTGAGTCATCTCCCCAGCCCTTTATCCTGACTGTTGTCCAGGCTCAGTGTTTATGCTTTATAATATATTAATAAAATACTTTATGAACAGTTTTTAATCACAGTAATTCTAAGTTCTAGAAATAGTATCTGCCTTAACATTGCCCCATCATTCACACTGAACAATATACCTCAGTGTTTTTCATTGTGGTTATTGTTGATACCTTCGGTTCATTCATTCTCAAAATGAAACCTCTCATGAGTTAATCTAAGAACTCACATCTTCCCTTCCAAAACTGCTGCCCAAAGTACAACCCCTGACGTCCAAGTGTAGGGAACAAAACCCAGCCATTCTCCCTCACACTGTCACCTGCTCCAGGTCGCTCTGATTGCCACCACCTTCACAGTACAGTCATTCCTAATCTGAGGCAGGGGGATTGTAATTCATCCATTTCTTCATCCACCAGGGCCCCTGGACCCCCAAACCACACACATCATCCTTGGAATACGCAATGTGTATTTTTCATAAGGAGAAGATCCATAGCTCCAATTTTCTTCTCAATGAATCCATTACAGTCTTCTCCAAAAAAAAAAAAAAAAAACAAAAAAAAAACTGGCTGTCACTTTGATCAATATTGTCATTATGTGCTTAGAATAATCAGTCAGCATCCTTATTTGTCCCTCGCCTCCAGTCTCCTCTGCCAGGCCGTTCTGTACAGTGATGTCATCTTGCTGTCTCCATCCAGCAGACAGAGGGCTTGACAGCCTCGGCTTCTTCCCACTCTGGCCGTCTGTGCAGTCTCTCCCTTGACGCTGTCATAGCCCTCCTGCTCCTGTTTCTCCACTCAGTCTTTCCTACTCAGGACAGCTCCGTGGCCCTTTCTCCACAGCCGACACTTGACCAAAGTCAAGATCAGTCCAGAGATGATAAAGACTTTAATTTCAGGAAGCCAAACATAATTGAACGGGGGAAGAGGGTTAAAGAAGAAAATGGCAAGGCTAGCCTGGTCTAGAGCAAGTTCCAAGACAGCCAGGGCTACACAGAGAAACCCTCTCTTGAAAAACTAAATAAAAACAAAACCCCAGACAAGAGAGTCCAGGTGGGAAATGTCTGCCTTTTACTTAGATCTTTAAAAGAATGGACTCTCCAGTGTACCCTGAGTTAGAAAGCGCTCCAAAGTAAAGAAAGCCAAAACCTATCCATAGTCCTCAACTTCTGTCCTTCTACAAGCCACTAGCTTCAGCAAACAGCAACACTCGACACTTACAGAATGAAAACAGGGGCTGGCTATGGTGGCCCACACTTGTAGTCCCAGCACTCCAGAGGCAGAGGCAGGTAGATCTCTGAGTTCTAGGCCAGCTTAGTCTACTAAGTGAGTGAGTTCCAGGACAACAGGACTACACAGAGAAACCCTGTTTTGGGAAAACCAACCAAGCAACCAAGCAAGCCAAAACCAGAATGAGAACAGAACACTAAAGCCAGTAAAAGGGAAGTGCTAGCCCTGCATACCTGGTGAGCAGAGTTCCATCCCCACGGTCCACACAGGTAGGAAAGAAACAGCACCACAAGTTGTTGTCTGACCTCCACACATGCTGTGCTGTGTGGTACCCCACTTTCACATAACACACACACACACATACACACTAGCAATAAAGTTTTAAAATACTTCGAAAATAAAATATAACTAGAACCTAGCACAGAGCCTGTCACATACTCATAAGGACAGCTATGGATAAGGGTCAGGCAGAAGAATTGGAGTTCACAGCCAGCCTGGGCCACAAAGAAAGACCCTATCCTGCCCCCCACCCCAAAAAGAGTGGGGATAAAACTTTTTTTTATAATTATTTATTTATTATTATACTGTAGCTGATTTCAGACTCACCAGAAGAGGGCGTCAGATCTCATTATGGATAGTTGTGAGCCACCATGTGGTTGCTGGGATTTGAACTCAGGACCTTCGGAAGAGCAGTCAGTGCTCTTAACCACTGAGCCATTTCACCAGCCCGGGATAAAACATTTTTAAAAGGTAATTCATTTTTAGAAGTTATTACCATATTCCTCACATCAAGAGATCATTACTTGTAAACTATGGTTGACAAGAATTAATTATGTAAACCAAAATAGCTGGTAAGAGGGTTTTGAACACTCCTGATACAAACAAAAACTAAATATTTGACGTCTTGAATTTACCAATTACCCTGGTATGAATCACGTACATAACTTCAGATGTTGCATTGTGCTCCATAAGTAAATACAATTACAGTAACAATTAAAGTGGTTGCCAGTGGTGGTGCACACCTTTAATCCCAGCACTCAGGAGGCAGAGGCAGGCAGATGTCTGTGAGTTCAAGCCCAGCCGAGTCTATATAGCAAGTTTCAGGACAGCCAGGGCTACATGAAGACAAAAAAACAAAGCAAACAACCAAGCAAAAGTCAACTACTTGGGTTTAGAGATGACTCAGCAGTTAAGAGCACTGGATTTTCTTCCAGTGGTCCTGAGTTTAATTCCCAGCAACCACATGCCAACTCACGATAGGAAGCCCTCTTATGGTGTGCAGGCATACATGCAATCAAAGCACACACATACATAAAAAATAAATCTTAAAGAAAAAAGTAAACCAGGGCCCCTGGGATTGTTCAAAACATAAAAGCTCTTGATCCTGCTCTGTGGAAGAAAAAAAATCTGAGTTCTACAAGTTGTCCTCTGACCTCCACAGACCTCTGTAGCATGTTAGACACACACACACACACACACACACACACACACACACACACACACTAAATAAATGTAAAAAAATTTAAAAATAATCCAAAATACGATTTTAAATATAAACTATATTTTAATTGGGGGAAATGACTCAGAGGTTAAGAGAATTGGTTGTTCTTGCAGAGGACCCAGGTTCAGTTCCCAGTACCCACAATAGTTCAAGGGGCTCCAACAACAGCCACTTCTGACCTCCTCAGGCACAGGGCAGATACATGGTCCACAAACATCTTTGCAGAGATAGCAATCACATAAAAATAAAACAAATCTTAAAAAAAAAAAGTCACAGTTTCAGAGCAGCTGAAGTACAGGGTCACACACACCTGCTCGTTCCCATTAGCATCTTTCACAGAATGATCAGAGTGTCAATCTAAAGAAAAAGAAAGAAAACTGGCTTGCAGTGAATAATTAATTGGTAAACAATTATCTCTGATACTTGCTAATTACTGTCACTTAAGTGACTAACCCACGGCATAAATATTTTAAAAAGGACCCCTATTCTCAGTAGCAAATTCTAAACCAATAGTATTTGTTTTTAGAAAGTCATGAATCCACGGTAAGTCAGCTTGGATTTAGCATGATGAATCACATCCCATATCCGGATACACAGTTTCCTCCCAAATACTGACCCAGTTATACTTCAAATTCCCCCCAGGACTTAATCATGCTCTGTGGCCCCATGGACAAACAAAACAAAACAACCTTGCAGGTGGGGCTGGAGAGATGGTTCACTGAGTAAGAGTGCTTCCAGGTTACACATAAGCACCAGAGTCTAAACTTCCAACACTGATGTAAAAAGCCAGTGTGGCCATATAGATTTGTAACCCCAGGGAGGTGGAGACAGGAAGCTAGCTAGAGCTTGCTGACCAATAGGCTAGCTTCAGGCTCAGTGAGAGACACTGCCTAAAAAAAAAATAAAAATAAAAATAAACACATACACAGTGGAGAGTGATCTGACATCCTCTACTGGCCTTTGTGTACATACATAGCTATGTATGTATGTTGCCCATACACCACACATAAGACACGCTTGAAAAAAATTAAAATAAAAAAATGTAAAAAACACCTTTCAATTATATTTCTGAAGGAAAACACTAAAGAGCTGGGAGCATAGCTCAGTGGTAGAGAGCTTGCCTAGCATGAGTGGGGCTGTGGGTTCAATTGCTCACACAAAACAAACAGAAACAGAGAAACAAAACACTAGAAACTCGCCGCCTCTCGGCTTTCTGTCCACAGCATTGCCGAGCTCGGCATCCAGACCACATTGCTCAGGTGTGCCTCAAACCCTGAAGAGAATTTTAAAACAAGGAGAGCCCTCAACAATCACCATGCCTTTCACTTTGATAAAGATGAAACAGACGCAAATGCCCCGAGAGACCTGGGCCAAACATTGGGATACTTAGCTATCAGGGCTAGCTTTTCTGGAGATACAAGCAGGGTCCTTCAGGAGCCCTGAACACCTTGGGCTTTTCACTATTAGTGGAAAGACATTACCAGTATGTAGCATTCTGAATTCTTTTCTCTATTATAAATTGATTTTTCTGTCCTTGCCAAAGTTTTTCCATTCACTTCCTTTGTAAGCCGTAACCATAATGGTCCAGTATGGCTACCCAGCTGTATACTCGAGGATGTCTGCCTACTAGACTCCTTTGTAAAGCTTAATGAACACTGAGGAAGAATAGGAAGGAAAGGTCAGAACTTTAGTGTTGTAAGACAGAACCAGAGACGAGACCTTGAATGGAAAAACTACCCAGAGAGCCCAGCAGAGAAGAGACTCGAAGCTTGCACAGCAGAGCAGTTGACTCTGCCCTTCAGAGACTAAGCTCTGACTTGCTCCTACCAATTAAAACCCCCTTGCCCTTTTCACGTTTCCACACTGGTTGAGACAGATGGCCCAATTTGCCAGCCACCAAGGCAGAGGCCACAGGCTGAGCCGACTCATTCACAACGGTAATGCCTCCCAGAGACCATTCCACATTCATTTAGATGCCTGAGCAATTATTTGTGGCTGACAGCTGTAATTACTTTTTACTGCAGGTGGGTAACCGGTCCAAAAGCTAAGCTCATAGGACCACGGATTTCTAAAGGGCTTTGAAAAAAGTAATTTCCAGGCAGCCAGCACAGCATGTTTAATAAACTTTCCTCACAGGCCAATTGCTTTCTCTGTGGTGAAGAGCCACAGGCAAAGTGTGGATTCCTGGATGAGACGCTGTGGACCTGCACAGTCATTTTCGAGCAAGTCACATTTGCAGGCAACTCATTAGGTTGCACGTTGTTTGTTGTGTTTGAATATGAAGGCTCCTCCGTGGCTCCTTGTTGAGTGTTTGGTCCCCGGATGATGACTGTTATTTTGGGAGGTTCTGGAAACTTCAAGAGATGGGACTAAGCCTGAGGATGTAGTTCACTAGGAGTATGCCCTAGTATGTTATGGCAGACCCCCCTTTCTCTTGATCACCATGAAGGTCCTGAGTTCAAGACCCAGCATCCACACAAATACAAAACAAGGGGTTGGCGAGGTAGCTCAGCAGCTGCTCTTCCAAAGGACCCAGGTTTAATTCCCAGCACCCACATGGCAGCTCACAACTGTCTATAACTGCTGTTTCGGGTATGCATGACACCCTCATACACACATACGCGCTACATCAATGCACATAAAATAAAAATAAATAAAAATTTAAAAACAAAAACAAACTAAAAAACCAAACCAAACAAACAAAAGGCCAGGCACCATGGTGGGGCACTTAAAAGCCTAGCATGGGAGTATAGAATTGAACTTAAGGCACTAGAACCTTCATGGGGAAGAAGAGAAAGTAAGCCAAACTTTGAAATTAAACAGATGGCCATGAAATTAGACAGCTACAGCTCTACATTTTGACACTAAAACTGTACCATTGCAGTTCCTCCCCAAAGCTCGGCTTCAGTTAACTCAAGGTCTACCCTTCTCCATGCAACTTGAACCTCATGGAAGAACTCTGTGAAGTACCTTTCCTATGGTGACTTCCTTTGTGCGGAGTATCGGTTCTGTAACATGTATCTTAGCACTTGGTTTGGTCGTTTAGTTTTATGATTGAATAGTTAAAGAGCAGAAGGCACTGAATTGGTAGTAACATTTAATAAGCTAACGAAGGCCTTTGAACGACCTTTGAAGAACTCCGGATCCAGCGGGTCCCAGAGATTTGTTATGTGGGAACAGGGACCGGAAGTGGGGGGAAAGTGGAGATGGCGCCCACAACGAAGCCCTGGATTCAGACTCCGGAGCCGAGCATCAGAGTGCAGATCTAACTTTATTGTTTATTACATGAGCTTATATGTAGCTTTTTAGCCAATTTGGGTATGTTTATGTATTCAAGGCCAAATCAGAGTGTAACTATTGTTGTTTAGCAGAATCTGACTCACCTGACCACGAGCCTGCAGGAGAGAGTCCGATCCCCGATCCCCCAGGGAGATTTCCATGAAGACAAGCAAAGCAGCCACTGCTCTGGCCTCAGGTTCTTTGTGTTGTCTCACGGGTACGCCCGGAGCAAGTCAGATCATACACTGTGGACACTGGATCAGGACTCTTTAAGGGGTCGTAGGAGCTTGGGGTGCCTTGTTCTCCGTCTCATTTCTTCCTTCACCAGGTTTGCCTCCACATCCCCCCACATCTATGAATTATTAACACAACCACAGAATAAAGGGGGTAGGTCAAAACCAAATGTACATGATTTAGAAACTTTGTAACATGATCTGAGCACTGGAAATAAAACTCCAAAAAAATTTCTCAAGTATGTGCAAAAAAAACTACCAGAGCAAGCATAGGAAAGAATTCCTTTCAACTTTGGCATGAAGTTTAAAACATTTAAAATATTCATCAGACTCTTATATATGTAACTAAAATAAATGGGAAAATATAGAGGTCGCTGTCTCCTGATGGGAGAAAACACTGAGACTTAATTTACACAGCTTCCTGAAAACAATTAACATGACCAGGTCAATCCAGCAGGAGAGGACATTATAAAGCAGCAGGTCTCAGCCTGTGGCCTGTGACCCCTTTCACGGGAAGTCGAACGACCCTTTCACAGGGGTCGAATATCAGATATTTGTATCAAGACTCATTAACAGTAGCGAAATTACAGTTATGGAGTAGCAATGGAATTGTTTTATAGTTGGGGTCAGCACAACACAAGAGGCTGTACTAAAGGGTCGCAGCCTTAGGAAGGTTGAGCACCACTGCTCTAGAATAAAGGGATCTGATCATTAAATCATGCGATAAGAAAAGGCAGCAGTCTTTCAGGAGATATCAGGAAGGAAGTAATCTCACCCAGGATCTCTAGTTAGCAAAAAAAAAAAAAAAAAAAAAAAAAAAAGTTAAAAAAGGAGGGATGGGGTGAGGGGAACCCTGGGAAGCTAAGCTCTCCGATGACTGGCATCCCTGCTGAGGTTTGATGCGGATGTAAGAATCCACATCAATGAAAATGAGTTATAGCAAGTGCTTATGTTACCAGCCCGTCCAAAGGGTATTTCTACTGTGCTGTAATTCCATTAACTCAAAGGGATTGAAACCTCCATGAATAATGAAAGGTACTGAAAGCAAACCGAAAGCCCTTGGGGAACCAAGTGTGGTCTAGCAAACATCCCAGAATCAGCAGCCTTAAAGAGACCTACCCTATTTGTCACGGGAAGAATGGTCTGAATGTCCATCAACATCAATCCTTTGCAGGGGCCTGGGGGGTCTGAACTTGGAGCTCTGTGGTAGAGTGCTTGCTTAGCATGTCTGAGACCCTAGCTATGATCCCGGGCACTGGGAGGAGGGGGGATTAAAAGCAATCTTGTGTCTCAAACTACCTGAGTGAGAAAGAGACAAATAATCATATTTAAGTTTGGATTGGGACCAAAGAATAATTGAGACAAATTTTAAAATTCATGCAGGGATTCCCAATGATTTGTCTTTGACTCTTTTTTTTTTTCCTTTCGCACTTTTTAAAATTACGCTTATTTATTTAACATGGGGGGTGGGGTGGGGAATGGGTATCCATGTGGTCATATGACAATCTGTGAGAGTCAGTCCTCTCCTCCATCATGGGAGTTCAGGGATTGGACTCAGGTTGTCAGGCTTAGTAGCACAAGCCTTTCCTGGCTGTGCGGCCTTGCCAGCTCTCAAGTTTTGAAAAAGCTGAAAAAACCTTTTTTTTCCCTTTCCTATGGCCCAATTCCATCCACACGCGGGATGAACAAAGGTCCTATATTTTGCATCATCCAGGTGGCCAAAGAGGAACGTTCAGGTGTGTCAGTAGGGGGTGATAGAAAATTCCAGAACATTTGCAGGCTAGACCTGCAGGCTGTCTGTGCTCCGTCGGTTTTCTTCCAACTGCATGAAAAGAACAAAGTAGGCTGTTCCATTGTCCACAATGGTAGCCGAGTGACTGATGGCAGCTTTGATGGCTTATATGAACCATCGCTTACTTCAAGGCACTTCCTGGCAGAGTTCAAAACATTTCTAAAGCCAAGGGGAGCCACCTAACTATAGCCATTTAGAAAATGAAATGTCCAGAAGGTAATTATTAGGATCAATGAACAATGTGTCAGTTGGAGGGAGGAGTCTAGTCTTAACTTCTTTTCCAGGCTTTTTTTAAATGAAGAATTATAAGAACTTGGGGCTAGAAAGATGGCTCTGATGGTCAAGAACACTCACTGAACACCTGGAACCCTGGCTTCACCTCAGCATACCCCCACAAAAAAATTACTGAAGAGAATAGAATGAAAATATTGTATAAACTTCTTGGGAGTGTCATCTTTGTGAGCAGGTACCCTCTTGATTTCTGTAAGAATTACCTCTTAACACTAACAGGTTCACTAGTCTGTGTTTCTGTAACACTGGTCAGGATCCATAGATGGCAGGCCTAGACTCCACGGTGATGTTTTGAAACGTCTTCACATGGATACTGGAGAGTCTCTGCAGTCTGTGGATAATGGTCATTTCTGGGGCATCTGTGAAGCTTCGTCTGTAAACAATGAAACATATCATCTATGACTGACCCAGTACAACTTATTCATAATGAATTACAAAACAAAACAAAACAAAACAAAACAAAAAACAACCCAAACAAACAAAAAACTGTCACAGGCAAAGAAACTGAGATTACCTATTTGGTTCTGCCTTTGTGCAAGGAAATTGGGGCCCAAATTCCAGTACCTGACCCAAAGTTACAGGCAAAAGGAAGAGTAGAGAAAAGGACCAGAACCTTGGGTTTTCCCTCCCTGTCGACACCAGTCCGGACGTCCACTGTACCTGTCCGAATCTCCATGGTGATGTCATAGCCCGGTGACGTCATAGCCCGGCGACGCTGTGGTCCAACCTCAGCACCCTGGAGCCCATCTTTGTGTTCTTCCCGTGGCTTTTTAATTATCAGAGAAGCCAATCCCAGTCACCTCAATTCCTCTGGCTGCAGGCGAGGGATTCCACGGCTCTCTAGATAAATAATTTCATGTACCTGACCAGGCTGCGGGGTGAGAGAGCAGGGACTAGGAGCCACAGGGAGAATAAGTAACTTATTTGGGGTCGGGAGGTGGGGGTGGGGCGAGAGACTCTTTCTAATTAGGAGAAACATAAATGTGTATGAATTTTAAGTATGAAATACATGAGGGGCAGAGAACCGTGTACTTTATGAAGATTGGGTCAGACCACTCCCACGGGCCTGCAGAGGAAGTCGGATCAGTGCCGCTGTGCAAAGCTCAGAGAGGACCTAGCCAAAAGGCTCCCACTGTCTTCCATGACCTACACGCCAAGGTCGTGTTACAACTGTATCCTGCGGCAGGGGGTGGGGGTGGGGTGGGGGGAAAGCATACTGCTAGTCAAATACAACGCAGGTGCTCCTAAGAAACATTTAGCTTCGACATGTGATCCGTCGTGGTACATTATGAAGAAGATAATGTGACTCGAGCATCAATTATAATATCTGATGCATATGGAGCAGAAAGCACTTCTAGCCAGAACTGTGGGGAAATCAAGAACAGGTGGACAGGATTAGTAAAATAAATCCAAGGTGCTAGTTTTAGGTCCTCATAGGACTTTTTTTGTATTAAGGATTACTCAATGGACACAAATACAGAGGTCTTGGAGGCTCGATTGAGGAAGGACTTTTTCAATCTTTCCTCATCTGAGAGGATTGAGGTGATGTGTGGTGGGGGCATGGTGGATAAATCTAGAATCTAACATTGTTTTTCTTTCACCCTTGTTTTACTTTTGAACATGATTTTGTTTGTTTGGTTGGTTTTGTTTTTTGTTTTTGTTTTGTTTTTTTCTTTGAGACAGGATTTCTCTGTATAGCCCTGGCTGTCCTGGAACTCACTTTGTAGACCAGGCTGTCCTCAAACTAAGAAATCCGGCTGTCTCTGCCTCCCAAATGCTGGGATTAAAGTCGTGCGCCACCACTGCCTGGCAATTTTTTTTCCCCGTTTTTGGAGACAGGATCTCCAGGCTGGCCTTAAACTAATGGCAAGCCTCCTGTCTCAGCCTCAGAGCACTGGATTACTGGCAAATGCCAATACAATTGGCTGTATACGATGTTTTGTTTTGTTTTGTTTTGTTTTAACATGTGTCTATTTGGTGCACAAGTGTGTGTGTGTGTGTTTCACATGTGTGGAGGTCAGAGGACAACTTGAGGGAGACAGGCCTTAATCCCATTGTAGGTTCCACAGGCTATTAGGGTAGTACAGTGCTTTTGCCCATTGAGCCACCTCTCTGGCCCCCATTGCAAATTATTTTAGAAAATTAGAAAATAATTCCAAAATGATAGCTTCCATTCTTTCTCTGTGCCCGTTAGCACACACATTTCACAGAAAATCACGACTTATTTACACAGGAAGACCTGGAGGACCATGTTCCTCCTTATCAGCCTTTCTACAGCAAAATTCAGCAAATGCAGGAGGGGAGGAATACAAAGAAACTCCCTGATAAAGAACTCGATACTTAGTCTCTTCATAAAATTAATCTCTCAAGGTAATAAGCCGACTTTGAAACAGACAGTACTAAATTTTATAAAAAAACATTTTATGAAAAAGATCTCACTTAAGTGCCTTGGTTCTTAAAAGAATTCACAAATATTTCATGAATTTTGAAACAAATAAGTCTAGAATTTAAGACTTTAAAAAAAATTGATTTATTATGTATCCAATGCTCTGCCTGTGCACCAGAAGAGGGCGCCAGATCTCACTCCAGATGGTTATGAGCTACCATGTGGTTGCTGGGAATTGAACTCAGGACCTTAACCTCTGAGCCATCTCTCCAGCTCCCAGAACTTAAGACTTTCAAACACTGAGTTTAGTAATACAGCTCTCCCCCACCCCCCTCATCCACATCTCTGAGTTCCCATCAGCAACTCCCAGACCAACTCCTCACAGACATTAGTAAGGCAAGGTCTGTGGCCAGGGGTGAACCTCAGCCAGTCGCTTGTCCTCTCAAGCCTAAAGCCCCTTCCTTGTGACAAGGAGCAAGCTCAGTCCAGTGAGCAGTCAGTGAGACAATGGAAGTAACCGTACAGAAACAGGGCATGGTGGTGCACACCTTTACTCCCAGCATGCACTTGGGAAGCAGAAGCAGGCAGGTCTCTCAGAGTTTGAGGCCATCCTGGTCTATGCGGTGAGTTCCAGAACAGGTAGGGTTATGTAGGGGGCTTTGTCTGTGCAGTTCACTGGGCATGCTCCACAGTAGTACCTTAGAGTTTGTCTGTCATTTCTCAAAATTTTCAAAGGAGCACAGGAGTGCAGGGCTGTCTACTCACACAGGCTCACACTACATACCTTAACAATGCTAGCACAGCCTTGTCTTGTCTGATGGGCCCTTATTACAAACTCCCCTTCCTCCCCTTCCCTGACACTGTTCTTTCCAGCCTCTTCACCTACATTTCCAGTCTTCCCTCCCTGTAGAATGCCTTCCTCGGGGACATCTGTATTGATCCTCGAAGCCACCTCCAGTGCCACGAGGCCGTGATCCAACAGAATGAATCCTCCTTCTAGACACCTGAAGTGGTGACCATTGTCTCCCACCTTGCAAAAAATGTGCCACTTCCGTTTAGTTTTCTTCCAACTAGTAAGAGTCCGTTAAAAACCAAGGTCCAGGCACGTTATGCTTCTCATGCCCTTGGTCTCCAGTCCAGAGCCACACTCCTGATAGGTGTATCACAAATATTCACTGAATGAATGAGTAATTGGCTACCCATAATAGACGTAGAATGTGGGAACAGGAGACGTGAAATAAGTGTTAAGGGAGCCAGTGGGTGGGGTCAGGGGAGTGTTGATGTGAGCTGATCTCACATTTGAATTCATGAGCCTGCCCTGTTTGGGCAGGGCAATGATCCAGGTAGATGTGGTTGATTATCTGGGCTACAGATTAAACCAAGGGCATGAGATAGAACCAGGGATGGGAATGTGCCAAAACGTGACTGTGTGTCCCTTCCAAAGTTATGCTGGAACTTATACCATAAAAAAGGGAAGTGATTAGTCATGAGGGCTGTGCCCTGGTGAGTGGGTTCAACTTCCTTATAAAAGAGGCGTCAGAGCTGCCTGGGCCTTTCATCTCCTCTGCCACATGAAGCAGAGCATCGGTGTCCCTCTGGCCTTTGACCTCACACCCTATGAGGATGAAACAGAAAGGCACTGTATTAGCGGGAGGAGCCTCCGCCAGACTCCAGTCTGATGTTGCCTTGATGATGCACTTCTCAGCCACAGAACCGTGAGAAATAAACGTCTGCCCTTCCTAAAAAAGCACTAAACCCATGACAATCTGCTGTAGACTAAGCAAGATTACAGCAAAACCAGACAGGCGTGTAATACAGAAAGCAGTGGTGGCTTGTTGAACTGAAGGCTGGAGAGGTCAGAAAACAGAAGGGGACAAAAGTGGAGCCAGAACGGCAATGGAGAAGCGGAGAGTGAATTGTCCTTAACCTGGACTCCATGGAGAAAATTCAGAGGCTCCACGAACTAGGACAGAAAATGCGCTTTGCCTTTTACCGAACTCTAAATGCTGCCTGCATGAATTGTGACTCCAGCAGCAAAGCCCACCAGCATGAGAGGTGTAGTAGGCCAATCTATGAAAGCAGGATTCTGAAATGACTACAAGAGTCGGGCATAAAGCCCATACCCATAATCCCAGCCACTCAGAAGAATTCCAAGCCACTAATATAGAAGTATTAGTTCTGTAGGTTTTCTTATACAGAAACTTTCACGCAGCATAAGCTATATAGCAAAGCCTTATCTTAAATAGACTAAAAATAGCAATTTAACAGGAAAAAAAAATTTAAGAACCTTAAAGCCCAAAACTATGTGCAGGGACTGAGAAAGAAAACCAGCAGACAGAAGTTACGTTTGACTCTAGAAATGCATTTATTTCCTCGTGCCCATCAAACTCCAGAAAGGAACCCAAACCACTCTGTCTTTGTTTTCACTCTGTTCATCCTTTCTTTCTTTCTTTTTTTTTTTTTTTAAATAAAGGTTTTATTTATTTTATGTATGTGAGTACACAGTCACTGTCCTCAGACTCACCAGAAGAGGGCATCAGATCCCATTGCTGTGGTTGTGAGCCACCATGTGGTTGTTGAGAATTGAACTCAGGACCTCTGGAAGAGCAGTCAGTGCTCTTAACCACTGAGCCATCTCTCCAGCCCTTCATCCTCCCATCTTAAGGCATTGGATGTTTTCTATTCATCTTAAGGCATTAGAAACAGTTCAAAGGAGATTCGTTGTCTGGTTTACCTAGGACAGAGGGTGGGCTTTATCAGACACAACCAATGGTAAAACTAGGAAAGTTTGACATTGTAATAATTGCCTTATGAGCCCATCATACCAACTCTGTATAAGACTATCCTAAACATACTTACATTAAGAAAAGCAGTGTCAGGGCTAGAGAGATGGCGTGTGGGTTAAGAACACTTGCTTTTAACTGGTCTGCTTCCAGAGGCTCCAGTTTGATTCCCAGCACCTAAACTGCAGCCCATGACTGTCTGAAACTTCAGATCTAGGCGATCTGGAGCCCTCTTCTGGCCTCCAAGGACACCAGGCACACACACGGTGCATAGGCAGACATGCAAACAAAACACTCACACACACACACACAAATAAACCTTAAAAGTATTGTTTAAGGTTTCTTTTAGATATGAGTCAATCTGTGGATGGACAGTCTTCCTCTCTTACGGTCAGAGAGTACAGGTTAAGTACTTAGCAATTGCCTGACCTTGTATCCATGGTTCTACAGTTTGCAGTCTTGACACATTCACAGATCATGCAATCCTCAGAACTGTGTGAGATAAATTTATCACAAAACCACTGAAGGAATCCAGCCCCTGAAGACTTCTCGGCTTTATTTCTCGAAGCAAGTGAAAACTCCTAGCACCGGCTGCCAAACGCTGAAATACTGTCTGTTAGCGATATGAGTGGTTGTTGCTATGTAGAGATTATGCAAAGCTCCAAGTTTCTTTCTTTTGCAACGTCCATGAGCTCAGCGCACTCTGGCATTGTCTTGATAGGCACTCAGTTAAGGTGATGGTTTACATATTCTTAAAAGGTATGCAAGTCAACAGTTGTTCAAAACTAGTTAGATTAAGAATAGCAATAACTTGCAAATCAGAGTGTGTGGCTTGTAGTAAAAAAAAAAAAAAAAGAAAGAAAGAAAAAACTGCTTCTAGATGCATTATCTAATCGGAAAAATCTACACTTAGTGTGTGTACTCTTGTTAGTCAAAGACAAATTGACACACCCATGTAAGTAGATGTTGATCAATCCAGGAATCTTGCAGGGGTACAGGAATGGAGAAAACCTGGATACACAAACCAGGGCAGTCAATTTAAAGAATTCAGGCAACAGAGAGGCCAGGCCCTGTCAGCTTTTATTGGTCTTAACAATTCACTGCCTCCCCTCTCCCAGTAGCCATGGCAACACCCACAACCAAGGCGTTCCAAAATTCACCTTTGGATATCCAGGATCCACCGAATGCGCACCTACGCACCTCAAATAAAACCAAGATATCACCACGCACTGAACTAAAACAACCCTGACCTCTTTTCCGTTTTCCAGAATTCTAATCCAACCAGGGAACTTTTTTTTTTTTTCATTCTTTCACCACAGAAAAGAGGCTAAGTCCTGAAGTACGACTTTTATTGGATAATTACATTCTCTTTTGTAGCGGGAGTGGGCATCAGAGAAGGATGAAAACCGGATGCACACACAAAACATTTGCTTTAAAAAGGCAAATAAGTTGATACAACCAAAATCCAATTCTCGTAGCACGCCTGTGGGGCGAACTGTTTTGCCCCTATCTCTGGAGCAGAGAAATAGTTTCCAGCGCGGCCGTTTGGAGCACAGTTAAAATAAAACAAAACGCATTAGGAGCCCGCGGGATCGTGCACAGCGTGAGCAAAAAATGACGTATTCGGGCGAGCTTTCCAGAAGGACCCTGCAGCTCGAGCAAGATGCCCAAACAGCGAGTCTCCTTTCTGCTGGTAGAGACGGAATCGAATCCTGTCCCGGGTGCCCAGCCCAGGACGCAAACCAAGCAGCTTTATTAGGGCGCTATCAAAACCCCTCCTCAGGCGCTCTCTTTCCCCCGTGACCAATTCTGCCCGGGGCGCCAGCCGGAGCATTTAGCTTTCCCTCTCCATCCACATCCCTGGGACCAGTTCAGAAACAACCCACAGTCAAGAAAAATAAAGGCGTGAACCCAAACAAAACTGCTCTCGCAGAGCCTTTTTCGACTGGTCAAAGCCGTGGAAAAACCTGAGCCCCGGCCTGCGCGCCTTGCCCCTAGTAAAGATGGCGGCCATAGGCGGAGCCGCTCCCTCCGGAAATCCGCCGGTTACCCGGCCAACCAGGACCATTCACGCGGAGCCCTCCACGCCCGCCGCGGCTTGACGCATTGCAGGTGCGGAGCGGCCAATCAGGCAGCTCGACTCTTTCCGGCCAACCACTGCAGGATCTCTCTGGCCTATCAGAGAGTCCTTGTCCAACTCAAGGAGGAAAGAAACCTCAGCAGCGCCAACTAAGCACCCGGCTAGCGAGTGCGTTCGGAGGGGTGTGTGGCCACAGCCGTGTGCTCCTCCGCGGAGAGATATAGTACCCTCGCCCGCGCCCCGCCCGGACCCCGCCCGTCAGAGTTGCGGGGTGTGAGGCTTGCTCTTCCTCTCAACTATGTGGGCTTTGGACCCTCAGAAATGCATAATTGACCTAAAAATACTATTAAGTCCCTGTGATGTGTTCTGTGTCTCCCCCCCTAAAGGGAAGATGTGGAGCGACCCTCGCTGATTCCAGTCCTCGCAGGTGGCGCGTCTTTGCAGTCGCCAGGCGCGTTAGGGAAAACAATTGCCAGCAAGGAAGGAGAAAAACTTCCCACATTCTAAAATCCTTGCTCGGGTTGATCCCTTGTTTAGGAGCGCAGGGCTCAGCACCCCGACTCTCGGAGAAGAACCCTCATGGTCACTTCTGTTTCTAGAAGGACCAGTGTTCCTCCCTATCTCCCCCAAGGCTAGGTTTCCCCGAGGGGCTAGAAACGAGGGTTTGATACAAACAATCCGGTGGCCAGCTCTTTCACCACAGTTTGCTCAGGCACGGTGAAAACTGTCACGCCTTAACTCACAGCAATTTGAGAAGCGGAGCCCGGAACCAGATCTAGCTGGGTTTCAACTACAGGTATGGCTCACTTTCTGGAGCCAGACTAACAGCTGTGAGGTTGCACTGGGGAACAGTAACTTCACAGCCCAGGAATCAAGAAAACCTGCGGGGAAGAAATGCTACTTGGTTATACTCACTGCTCTAGGAACCAAGCTAAGAAAATGAAATCTTGTGGATTTCTTGAAATTCCCAATTTAACCTCCAAACATCTGTGGTTTTGACACATGAGGGTTTGGATTATCTGATTTTTTTTTCCCTGCAACTATCCTTCTTCGAAGCGTATGTTGTAATGGGCTTCTCTGACATTCCTACAGGTGCCTGCCTTGTCTTCAGGTGAAACTCGTTCTTTGATCTAAAGGGATAGTCACCAGTTGTTTATTGCTGTTTCTTAAACGCAAAGATTTGTTCAGAAAGGAGAAAAGTTGTGATTGTCTCTTTGTAGGCCTCAGGCAGCCTCTCCCAACGTGTTTACCAAGTGGGTAAATAACTTGGCACTACTGTGTGGCTATCTCACCACAGAAATATCTCCCCAAAGAAACAGCACATCACATTTCTTTCCAGGTGTACCTGGAGTGGGAAGTGTCTACTGTGACTTGTTCATGTCAAGCCAGATCCTGATGTTAGAAAGAGATCCCAGAATGCTAACAAGTTGGGAATTCTTGGGTAAGTTCCCTTATGCCTGGACCTCTGTTCTCTAGATTGTGGAATGAAAAGATCAGATTAGATGGCTTCCAGATTGCTTTCCAGCTGTAATATTTGATCCTGCTATGAAGAAATTGAACCCTAACCTAATTGTGTCATAGTTAGAACTGTATTTAGACCTATTCCTGTTTCTAGCACTTTCAGCTTTTCAAAGTTGCTTTTAAATTTCTTTTCTTTTCTTTTTTTTTTTTTTTTTCTTTTTTGGTTTTTCGAGACAGGGTTTCTCTGTATAGCTCTGGCTGTCCTGGAACTCACTTTGTAGACTAGGCTGGCCTCGAACTCAGAAATCCGCCTGCCTCTGCGTCCGAGTGCTGGGATTAAAGGCGTGCGCCACCACACCCGGCTTGCTTTTAAATTTCTTTTCAAGTTCAGTCAAAATATTTCTCAGGGGCAGGTTTATGTTTACAACAAGGAAGGTTAGATCTTCTAGAAAGCTGTCACAGGTTTATCTAAATATGAAATATTCTTTTTAGCCTGTTACGTCAGCTCATGTACATGGGAAAGTTGTTGGGGTTTGTCCCCAGGATCAGTGAATTGTCTCCTTGACTTGTGAGCTCCTTCGAGATGGGGGCCTCTTCAATACGTGCTTATACTTTCTACACAGAGTAAATTTGCTTTTGAGCTCTAGTCCAGAGAAGGTCCACTGAAGGAGGGAAGGAATGGTTTTATTCCATTCCAGGTCAGTGGTAGAAGAGCCTAGAGTTGATCTGATGAATTAAGGAAAAAAAAAAAAAAAAAGAGCAACTAGTACTCACAAAACATCTGCAATGTAGAGATTACAGCTTCTCTTCTTGACTTATCTCTAATTTTGATTTTTAAATTAAGGGCATATCATGGAAGAATCATAGATATTAAATAACTATACTCTCTTTGGAATGCATGACTTTGTTTTGAAGAATACCAAGATTTAGAAGAAACTTATTTTAAAAAATGAAACAGGGCTGATGAGATGGCTCAGCAGGTAAGAGCACTGACTGCTCTTCCCCGGGTCCTGAGTTCAAATCCCAGCAGCCACATGATGGCTCACAACCACCCGTAATGAGATCTGACACCCTCTTCTGGTGTGTCTGAAGACAGCTACAGTGTACTTACATATAATAATAAATAAATCTTTGGGCCGGAGCTAGCAGGGGCTGAGCAAGTGGAATTGACTGGAATGAGCAGGGTTGACTGGAGCAAGCAGAGGTCCTAAAAATTCAGTTCCCAACAACTACATGAAGGCTCACAACCATCTGTACAGCTACAGTGTACTCACATACATAAAATAAATAAGTCCTTAAAAAACCAAAACAAGCCGGGTGTGGTGTCACACGCCTTTAATCCCAGCACTCTGGACGCAGAGGCAGGCAGATTTCTGAGTTCGAGACCAGTCTGGTCTACAAAGTGATTTCCAGGACAGCCAGGGCTATACAGAGAAACCCTGTCTCGAAAAGCAAAACAACAACAACAAAACAACAACAACAATAACAACAACAAAAAACAAAACAATGTGAGTCACTCAAACACATCATTGGCGTTCCGTCTTGTTGCTTCTCTGGCCTTTTGTGAAGAGACAGTGTCCTCTCCCAGCTTTTGACTGTCTCTTTTTCCCTTCCTTCTTTTTGGTAATTTGGAGGAATAAATATCAGGATCACTTCTTGAGTAGACATGGCCTCCTCTGGTCTGACTAATTTACACAAGTGCCTTAAGTCACAGTGGCATTCTATACTCTCAATCACAGAAAGGCTCCCTGGCCTGACTTTTCCCTTTTCCTGAGAAGAAACTGAACTCCTGAGAGTGAGAAGCAGGGGCTGGCGCAAGCTTTGGGATCTCGCTACACTACTGTTTCCTTTGACTTTGGACCTCTGAAAACATTGTACTCAAAGAGCCCTTGTAATAAGGAAAGCGGGGTGGGGGGGTGGGGCTGTTATCATCTCAGGACCTCCCAGTGATTATGGGAAAGCCGAGGATGATTTGCTTTGGACTTTGTTATTTCACTTGAGGACTGGCTGTGCAGAAGTGTTCTCTCCCAGCTAGGCCTTATCTATACTGCTGGTTTAAACATCTTTGACCTTCATCTAAGTTGCTGACACCGTCTTGTGTTAAGCCCTAAGGTCTCTCTGCTTCTATCCGCTTCAGGGTGGCCCTATTTCCTTTCCTCAATCCTAGGAGATCACAGAGAAATATATATATAAATATTTTTTTTTAAAAAGATGGTTAGCAAAAGAGTGTAGCTACACAATTAACATTTAGTGTAACATTCTGAAGTTGTTGGTTGTTTTTTTTTTTTTTAAGAAAATGGTAAAGTGCTAATTAATAATAATCAATAGTCATGCACCCATATTCCCAGAGCTTAAGAAACTGAGGCAGGAGGATGATAAGCTTGGGATCAGCCTGGGCTACATAAAGATAGTGAGGATGTAGGGAGAGGAGGAGAAGGGGAAGGAAGAGAAGACAAAAGAAAGATATGGGAGTGGTGTGTGTGTGTGTGTGTGTGTGTGTGTGTGTGTGTAGTCCAGTTGATAGAGTGCTTTCCTTGAACCTATGGAAGCTCTTGGTTCAAATCCAACATGGTAGTATACACCTGCCATCCCAGAATTGGGGAGTATAAACAGGAGGGTCAAAAGGTCACAGTTTTATTTTCATTTCACATTATGCAACTTTTAGCTGGCGTCTTCAGTTCTTTTCCAGGTGGTTCCACAGGTATGGCTGGGCTTGTTTAACCCACTGTGCTCTTTCCCAGATCAAAGTGCTCACTGCCTGGCTTTAGCAGCACGCTGACTCCCTAACTGAGCAAAAAATCCAGAGGGTAGGGATGGCCAGGCAGAGGCCTGTGGTCCTGCCATCCGGAACGTGGGCTGCAGTCTGCATGCAAACCACAGAGAGAAAACACAGAGCTGGGTGCTTTTGTTTAGCCTCTGCCTTTCTTTAGAGTTTGGACGTTGGAAATGCTTCTATGGAAAGCACTCACTTAGAGCATCTACAGTAAGGTTTTCGTGTTGCAGTTGAGTTCTGATTGTTTTCCCAGGTTTCCAACTTGATGTGAAACAAGCTCTCCTCTGAAACTGTGTTCAACACGTAGAGCTGGCGCACCAAAATCGGTGGTCTTGAGTCACAAATCTCCTGGGCTTTGGAAGGCATTGATGACCCAGCAGCATGCCTTAGGAGTGGTGGCATGGTGGGGGCTCAGGAGCCCAGGGCTTCTGGCCTTTGGAGCCTGCCTGTTGAGGGTGCTAATTCTCCTACTGCTGCCCCGCCTACTGCTGCCCCGCCTACTGCTGCCCCGCCTACTGTTGACCCCTCAGCTCTTCAATTTTGGTTCTGAATCGACTTCAGACCTGCTCTGCTGTTTTGGCAGACTGATCTCTCAAAGAATGAAGAGAAGAAGCGCACCCTCTGTTTGTCCCTGAAGCTTATTGTTTGCAAGCTAATCCCCCGCGCGTGTTTTCCCTCGCATGTAACCCTCACACCAAGCCCAAGGTGTATTGTCCATACACCGGTTTCACAGATTAAATAGTTGGTACTGGGGAGCAACGGAAGCAAGCAACCTTGGAAACTAGGCGATGCTGTTTTACAACCTTGTCTTTTGCTTGGGAAGTCACTGTTTCTTTGTCAGAACTAAATGAAAAAAAGCCCAGTAGCCTGCCATTGAAACAGTGCAGAATTTCTGCATTTCACTTGGCTTATAGAAGAGGATGTGAAAAGGAAGGGAGTGTAGCTATACTCATTTGTACAATGGAAAACGCACTTAAAAGGACTTCTTTTCATTGATCATGTAAATCAGCCATGCTATTGTGATGCCTAGAGTTGGTTAATTGGTCAATGGCTCAGAGGATAAATAAAACTCCAGAAGGCTCTTCATTAGATTTGGGCAGAGAGATAGCTTTTTCAAAGTCCAATTTGCCTTTAGTATTTCCTTCATTATAAAAAGCAAGGAATAGAAGCTAGTTATGTAACTTCCTGAAGAGAACTGCAGACAAAGATGGATCAGCCTTTTGGCTACCCATTAGGGCAGAAGGCACAGGTCAGAGTCAAAGCAGGGACAGTTGAGCATGTTCTTGGAGCCATGTGAGGGTACCACCAAATTAGGAAAGAGAGATTTTGTGGTAGGTCATCAATAAAGAGACTTCTTTTGCTTTGTTCAATTTAATTTCTACTTCTTCTGTTCTCTACAGTTCCAGAAGTGACTGCACTACATCTAATTCAATAATCTATTAATATTGGTTGAGCCAAAACTATTGTGGTTTGAATATGCTCTACCCAGGGAGTGACTAATACTATTTGAAGGTGTGGCCTTGAAGTAGGTGTGGTCTTGTTGGAGTAGGTGTGTCACTGTGGGCATGGGCTTAAAGACCCTCATCCTAGCTGCCTGGAATCCAGTTTTCTCCTAGCAGCCTTCAGATGAAGATGTAGAACTCTCAGCTCCTCCTTCACCATGCCTGCCTGGACGCTGCCATGATCCTTCCTTGATGATAATGGACTGAACCTCTGAGCCTATAACACAGCCCCAATTAAATACTGTCCTTATAAGAGTTGCCTTGGTCATGGTGTCTGTTCACAGCAGTAAAACCCTAACTAAGACAACTATCTTGCGTTCCAAGAGTATAAGATGGTAACTTTTGGAGCTATGATGATTGAGGAGGTTTGAATGGAAAGAAGCCACTAAAGATGCAGAGCATATCTACTAAACATGCTGACATGTTGAAACTAACGTGGCATCTGTATATTCGGGGATCAGCAAAGGGGTGGTTCATTGGTCTAAACAAAGAATCGTGGGTGTGATTTTTAGGATGTTGGGGGTGTCAGGACCACTGATCTAAGCACTCATGAATCCATCTTTCTTTTTTTTTAAATGTCAATGATACCACCCAACAGAAGTTTATCCAGTGATGCTTTCTTCTGCACTGTCCAATACAGTAACCACCAACTTTATGGGATTATGTATTGCTGGCAGAGCTGAAGAACCATGTTTTTAAATTTAAATTTCTTGCTTTAAATAGCTACACATGATTAGTGGCTACTGTAATGGATAGTTCAGCTCTGGATGGACAAAGGCTATTATTCACTAGGCATAAAAATCCAATCACACTATTATTTTACTAGATCCCTTTATGTTTATTAGTGTGTGTGTGTGTGTGTGTGTGTGTGTGTGTGTGTGTGAAAGCATGTGAGGGTGCACATGTCTGTGTGGAACACAGGAGTATAGAGAAGGAGTCAGATGTCTTCCTCCATCACCCTCTCTGTCTTACTGTCTCAAAAAAGGGTCTCTCAGGGAGGTGGTTTGATTATGCTTGGCTCTTCAGAGGTGGCACTATTAGGAGGTGTGGCCTTACTAGAGGAAGTGCAGCCTTGTTAGAGGAAGTGTGTCACTGTGAAGGCGGGGCCTTTGGGTCTCATCTATATGCTGAAGTCTGACCAGTGTGATCTAGACCCTCCTGGTTGCCTGCAGAAGAGAGTCCCCTCCTGGCTCCCTTCAGATCAAGATGTAGAAATCTCAGCTCCTTCTCCAGCACTGTGTCTGCCTGCACACTGCCATCCTTCCTGCCATGATGATAATGGACTAAACCTCTGAAACTATAAGCCAGCCCCAATTAAATGTTTGCCATTGTAAGAGTTGCCTTGGGGGGGGGGGGACTTTTGGGATAGCATTGGAAATGTAATTGAGAAAAATACGTAATAAAAAAAAAGAAAGAGTTGCCTTGGACATGGTATCTCTTCACAGCAATGAAATCGAAATTAAGACTGAACTGGAAGCTGGCTGATAAGGCTGCCTGCCTGGTTGGCTGATTTGCTAGTGAGATCCCAGCGTCTGTCTATCTCCCTGTCTTCCAATGCTGGAATTACAGGCACATAAAGCCATGCCTATCTTTTTACGTGGCTGCTGGGGATTCAAACCCAGCTCCTCGTGTTTGTGCAGCAAGCCCTCTCACCCCACTGTACCATTTCCCTGTCTTCTACTAATTGGATCCTAACTTCTGGAATTGTCGAGGCCATTTTCTTTGATATATTCTGCAATCAGCATCAATTTGTCTAATTTAGCGTTACAGTTCAATTTTATGCCCATCAAGGTCTTGGTGACATTCCAACTTGTGTCAGTCGCTACCTCTGCTCTTTAAGAAAACTGAGTCACAAAAGAACCAAACCAAACCAACAACAAGAACAACAACAAAACCCTACCATGCCAGTTGACTGTGATCCTCCCAAGACTGAACAATTACTGAAAGTCCGTTGTCATAAATCCGGGTTATGAATAGCCCCCCTCCCCTACACATCTAGAAGAAGTGGTAACGTTACTGACTATACTTTGAATACTGATTCAAGGTAATTTTTGCATTTGGCTTTTGGATAAGGAAAATAGTTGCTTAATTATTTCCAAAATGATATGATTTAAAGGTTTGGTCTTGGTAGCATGCCCCTAAAATCCCAGCATTCCAGAAGGAGAGGCCTCTAGAGTAGTAAGTTCAAGAGCTGCCTGGGTTTCATAGAGAATTCTAGGCTGGCCTGAACTGCATAGCAAGACTCTCAAAAAAGCTAAACAAAACAAAACAAAAACAAAAAACCCCTACATTACACAATCTGTCAGATGCCTCTTTTCAAAGGAGCTTGAATTCAGTCTGTTTGAGTTTCAGATGCTTTCATACATTCCCCAAAGCTAACACAGATTCTTCACAGCAAAATCCCTCACTTAGTTACCAATATCTGTTCTAGTTTGTTTTCTATTGCTGCAGTAAATACCACAACCAAAATAAACTGGGGCAGGAAAGGGTTTACTTTAGCTTACTGGTTATATAGTCCATCAGAGAAGCTCCTAGGCAGGAGCTCAAGGCAGAAGCCAAAGGATGCACGCTGGTTACCAGTGTGCTTCCTCACCCCAGCCAGCTTAGTGCTTAGCTAAGGTTCCTAGGTGGCCCAGGCCCACCTGCCTAGGGATGGCACCACCCATAGCAGGCTGAAACCCTCCTGCATCAACCACAAATTAAGAAAATGCCTCACAGAGACGGCCACATATCAGTCTGATTTGGGCAGTTCTTCAGTTGAAGTTCTCTCTTCCCAGGTGACTCTAAGTTTGAATCAAGTGGAAGGATGAAATTAACTATGACATCACCCTTTGGCTCATGCTCACGGATAGGCATCGTTTTTCGTTCAGTTGTTTTAACTGAAAGCATAAAACTAAGATCTTATCCCGTTGGACATTTTACTCTCTCAAAGCATGCACTGGGTTCCTATGTCTCTATAACCAACAGCTGCTTGTGACTTAAGAGTTCAGTTGGTCAAAGCATAGAGATAATGAGGTCCAAGACGAGCCAGTTATTTCTCTGTGTCCTGGCTCCCTATCGCTGACTCCATTGTGTTGTGTTGTATATGGCTTTGGGGAAGGTATGGAAACATTTGGAACTTTAAGCTGGAAAACCTGTTAAGCCCTCAGTATTTAGTGGACTTTTCTCTAAGAACTTGGAAGACAAGATGACTGAAATAAATGTAGATGATGGAGGCCTGGCCTGGAAAGGTCCAGAGGGAACTGTGCCACTCAGAGATGTTACCAGGGTCGTTCATGCGATATATTTGAATTAAGACCCTTTGGAAGGGCTAGAGAGATGGCTCAGCAGTACTTGCTCTCGTAGAGGAACCTGGGTTCGATTCTGGGAACCCGCATGGTGGCTCACACCCATCTATAACCTCAATTACAGGGAATCCAACAGACCTGGGACACACATATGCATATAAAGTACAATAAATAAATCTAAAACTTTAAAAAAGGGTCTGTGGAAGTGAAGTCTTTGCTTCACTTGGACAATGAGTACTGCTCATGTAGGACAGAAAAATCAGCTGTGATTATAGAAGACACCCGGCTTGCTGAGGTAAAAGCCTTCTGGAAGTAATTCCTTCGTGTCAGCACACAGAAGCTGTGGTCCAGAGGGGCCAAGGCTGCGCCACAAGCTGGCAGCTGAGCTTGGCAATGCTTACGAGCCTCCCACGTGGTACTGGTTTGAGCAGCGTGAAAGCTGGATTGTTACTGAGAGGACCTGAGGCTTGGCACAGGGTGGTCGAGATTCCTGGCCCAGGGCTGCATTCTTCTTCCTTCTCTTCTATCTAGCATGATTTAATTTAAATAATTTCACATAGAACTACTTTCTTTAAATATCACAGAATGTTCCATAGGCTTTTGGGTTCTTAGTATATTATGGCATTTTTATGTGGCTTTTAAAAATCGCTGACCTCTTCATAAATTAAGACATTAATTCACTGGGACACGAACATTCAGTGGACCTATGTTGTCAGACAGAAAACCTGACGTATGAAGTAGTCAAGTCTCTAACATTGTATCTTTAAATTTTCAGATACTGATTTCACTAATATACAATCTAATATTAGAGCCCTGAGCAAAGGCTCACGCTCTAGTTTATGCCCAATCACCGCCTCACAGGAAGATCCTGGGCAAGTCACTTGACCTTCTTATATTTCAGTGTGTGAAACTAGCCATAAAACTGTGCAAAGCATGACCTCATTACAAACCCACTACACTTGAAAGCTAAGACGCGCTTTGATATGTTAAAGAATTCCAAAAGAGCACTCATTTGTAAAATATAAACAAACAGAAAATTGTTCTATGATGATTAAGATAATCCTAAGGTGAATAGCACTTAGCAAGTAAAGTCATGAAAAGGTTTCAGAGCACTTTATTCAGTGAATTTGTTAAATGACACAGGAAAGTATTGGACAGGTTTTGCAAAACCATAGATTGTAGCTATGTAACCAAAATAACTATAAGGGATGGAAGACTACCAGAAACAAAAGGACCCCAGTAATTAAACATATTTTCATTTTTAGGACATCATTTCTCCCTTGTCACTGCATACCAAATGTTAAAATGCACTTAGCTAACTTCCTTAGGAAGTCTGACAAAAAAAAAAAATCCAAATTCCTTTAGTAATCATTAGTTATAATAATGAGCTTGGCTATGTAGACCTGTAATTCATTGGATTATTGACTATGCTTTAAACTGAATTTTTATTAGTCTCTTTTCTGTGAACATAGGGATATTATGTGTCTGACTGTGAATGGTTTTTAAACCATTTGCAAGAGGGCCAGCAGTACCCTTGGGGGGGGGGGGCTGCCTGCTACAGCTTCTCCTTAAACAGCAGGTTAACCCTTTCTGTAGCATTCTAGGAAGAACAAATTGAAGCGCAGTCCCACAGCTGCTGACATACTGTCTGAGGTGATCCTAAGAAGTCCTCTGGCGTTTGCAATGTTCAGGGACATTTTTGAATCTTTTAAAACACCTATCTGCAAACTTTGACAAAGCCAGAAAAGAAAGGTAACTAGTCTTTCCAGAGAGGAGCATGCTAATCACACATTTTGCCACAATTTCTGAAAGAAGAAACAACCTGCAGCTTGTCCTGGCCTTGCAAACAAAAGATCAAATTCTGCGCTTTGTCTTGGCAAGAAACGAAACTGCAGCATTTTGTTAAGATTTTCTTCTTCTTCTTTTAAGTTCCAGGCTCCAAACTAAGACCTGAAACAGTTTTTGGTCGTCCCTGTCCCCACCCCCACCCTAGTTTACAGAAGAACAAAGAATAGTAAATTTAAAGGTTAAAACATTATTTAAGGACTATAATTAAGATTGTAATTAAGATAGTGGAGCACCCTACTAGAATCAATTGGCTGCACAAGTTCCAGCTGTAATCAGAGTGATCCTGTGTATCTTTCCCCTTCTTTGTATATATCAATTTATGAATTTCCAGGACCAGGACAATTAGGAAAAACTCAAAAGCGTGGGCTCTGAGGGCGACATAAGCCGCTCACTACGTTAATTTTGGAAGCAGGCCTAATAGAATTTGCCACAGGAAATAAGGAACAAACCTAGCAAGGGACAACTCTTCAAGCATCTTTAAAATTTTAGTAGGTATGTAAAAACACGAAAACTAGACTGGTTGAGCGTGTCAACACCACACAGACCTAGCAACTGAGCTTCTAACTGTGCCTCGGACAGTTCTCCAAAATGAGAAAAGTAACATTATCTGACCAATTTCTTCCCCAAGGCCAACCACCGTGTCCTCAACACAGTCCTCTCGCCTCTACAGCTAAGGTTGGATTCCGCCTCCCCGCGGCTGTCCTCAGCCCCTAGATCTCCTCCAGGTCCTCCCCTGTGGGGGACCCAGGATTGGTGGCTCTGCAACCTCGAAGCCACCAGGAGTGGTGGGAGGGGGGACACACAGGTGAAGTGGGGCTGAGTGACGGACACGCGCCTGGAAGCCCGGGACGGCCCCCCAGATTTCGCTACGCAGGCATTCCAGCTCTAGAGGACTCTTGCAGCAACAGACCAGCACCCTCGCTCAGGTCTCCGACTCCCCAGTGACCCCTGCCCGCGTAATGGGCCCGCCGCGCCGGGCGCGCCTGGGGGGCGGAGCCTTGCGGTGAGGTCCGGCTGCCGCAGCGCCGCCCTGCGCGAGGCGGTACTGCCGCGGCGGAGGGATACCGCGCACCGTATATATATCGCGGCACACAGGCTCGCGCTACGGCAGTGGTGCTGGGAGTCTCGTGTCCGTGGTGCCGTTACTCGAAGTCGGGCGGCGGCTGAGGCTCAGCGCACAACGCAGGTAGCGCGTTAGCAGCAGCAGAAGCGGAGGCACCTCGGCGGTCACAGCCCCTGCGCTGGTGCAGCCACCCTCGCCTGCTCCGTTCTTCCTTCCTTCGCTCGCACCATGGTAGGTTGGGATCGGCAGTGGCAGACGTAGCAGCTGCCCGAGCTTTCTGAACAGATTTGTAGTTGAGTCTTGGGGTCTCCCCCTTTTCCTGGTTGAGGTTACCCCCTACCCCATTTTGCCAGGTGTTACGCAGCAGCTGCAGTGAAAGGGGATGTATTTTCGGGTTTGCATCTCCGCTCTGGCTGCCAGAGAACCTCCTCTGAGTTTTGGGCGCCTCTGGGGCTGGACTCTACAGTGGGCTGTGCGCGGGCTGGAGCCGCTGCCACAGCTGCACCGGGGCCTTCCGCATCCACCCCCTCCGCCAGCCCCGCACCCACTGCATCCAACGCGCCGCACCCGGGCTGCCTGCAGCGCAGCGCCTCGGCCGGGGCCAGCGGGGCGGGGGAGCCGGGCGGGGCAGGCCGCGACGTCCCGGTAGTCAGTCCCCGACCGCGGAGAATGAATGGGTCGCGGCGAGCCGGGAGACGTACAGGGCTTGGACCGCGGCCTCGGGGTGTCCTCAGCCACCTTCAGACCCCCTGACCAGCCCAGTCGGGAGTCCCCCCTCGCTTGCGGTCCCCTCCTTCCTCCCGGGGGGCGCGGCGCGGGCGTGAGCTGGGAAGGAAGGAGCCGGGGAAGGGTGGGGTTGGGGGCAGGAAGGCGAAGGCTGGGGGGCGGAGAGGGCGGAAGCGGCCGCCCTGCGCCCGGGCGGGGCCCCGCAGGGTGGCCGCGCGCGTGGCTGGGCCGTGCGACCTCGGTCCCCCTCCCGGTGCCGCGCGAGACGGGCGCGATCGCTCGTGTCCGCGGGGAGGCCCCTTCCCGCGGGAGGTGCTCGGCTCGCGCTAATTGGGGCGGCAGGGCGGGGGAGGAGAGAGTTGGCGCGCTCCTCGGTTTCCATTAGAGACGCAAAGTTTCTGCTGGGGAGGAGGCGGCGGCAGGCTCAGTGCCTGGGGGAGCAGGAGCGGTGGGAGGTGCTGGAGATAGGCAGCACCACGGTCCTGGGGCCCCTTTGGGTCTTCACCCTAGTGCGGCCCCTCGCCCGGCATGCCCCTTGTCTCTCGCTGCTCCCTGGGCGGCAGGGAGATGCCCATCTGTACGTTTCCGCTTTCTCTGCCGCCTCTGGATTGCCAGATGCGAATATGTGGTTGGCCGTGTGCGTGTGCCGTAGCCCCCTTCTCCCTCGCCAGGCAGAGCTGACATCACCAGCAGCACCTTCAGCCCTGGCAAGGTGGCTAGGTCGTTCTCGGCAGGTTCTGGAACGCCTTTGACCCAAAGCCAGAATGACTTGGGGTTGAGGTGGGGGAGTCGTTGTCCCGAAGGTAGATGCACTTGACAGGCCTCTAGTCAGAGAATTTTCCCGAGGAGGTGGAACTCCTCTCCTTGGTGAGCTGGTTTCTCCTACGAGGTGTGACAGTGCTTCCTGTCGTGCAAGACTGACATGGCGAGCATTACATAAATCGTGTCTCCATTTGCCTTAAAAGTAGCTTCCAGTAATGGATAGAAGGGAAGACCCACTTAGAATTTAAAAAGTAGAAGTTCGTTCTCTCCCAAATCGATAATTAACTGAGTTGCCACGGAAAAGAAATGAGCTCCAGTGCCATCGGATTTCTCTTGGGGTTTATTTTGTAACTGGCTTTATTAAAGCATATATTCTCCTGGCTAGAGGCACAGGTTCAGAGGTGCAAAAACTAAATATTAATGCAAATGAAAACCACCTTTGTGGCCATTTAGTACCTAGAACATGGAAATACCGAGTATTGGCATTAAAGCAGAGTCCCTGTCAATCTTAAGGTGGGCAGGATTAATACCAGGAAATGATAATAGTTACTCCTGTACACGAGGAAAGGGGTAACGTATCGCCTCATAATTGTGGTGGTTTCTGTGTGCTTCATTTTTGCAGTTTTGTAACAGTCCTAGGATTCAGTCTTTCTCTAGCTTTAGAATCATAGGATAATTTGACTGAAAGGTATTAGCCATTGTAAATGGTAGGCTTTTAGCAAATAACTGCCTAATTTAAATGATTGGAAAGCATTTATTATACTGAAATGAAACCTGGATTGGTAACCCATTACTGTATATTTTTCTACTTAATTGTTTCTCATAAAATGGGTATAAAAGCCTGTTAATCCAACCCAATACCATTATGTAACGCCAGTGTGGAGATTTTGGAGGGCCCAAAGCTATGCGCAAGGTGCACTAAAAAGCCTGCCCCTGGACAGGATCCTGGTCCTGGCTGCCTTCTTGTCCGCGGCATTGGGCTGGGTCTCTTGGATGAAATCAGCAACCGCAGTGTTTATGGCGCAGTAGGTGGCGCTCTTCCTTCTCTGCCTGCTGCTGCAGCTGCTGCTGAGGGTACTTTAACCACTAGAGGCGCCATTTCCCACATGCGACTGACTGGTTTCTTTGCAGTGCTTAGCGCAAGCCGCAGGCCAAGCAAGCCAAGCAAGCCGCAGGCCAAAGAAATGAAGCCAGCAGAGGCTGTCACTTCGTTGTCACCCTTTATTGTTAAGCTAGCTTGAACAGTTTTCCTTTATTGAAGTAACTGCGACTAAATGCCAGTACTAATGAATTCAGCACACTTTTAAAATACTGATTAGGAAGAAAAGCCCCACAATTTTAAAGTATAATTAGGAAAGCTAGGTTATTATCAACCAAACTTGTCTAGATTAAATTATGATCTTTTCTTTCTCTGTGTAGGCTGATCAGCTGACTGAAGAGCAGATTGCTGGTAAGTTGAAGACTCTGGAGAGTCCCCAGGAAACTGGGACTAGGCTCTGCTTTGGCCTTGTGTCTCCTCTCTTGTCCCTCCCATCTACAATCTGTGTGGTTTTCTAAGAATTCTTAAGCAGCAACAGTGAGGTCAGGTATTTTAGGGATGACATGGAATGGACTCTGCTATGCCTGTCACACTCGGGTGTGCATAGCTGTGCTGTAGAATGAGATCCACCGAAGCCGCTACTCTGAAATAGACTTCATAGTTCTTAGGCCATAAATCTTTTAGTAATCGACCAGGAAAACTCCTAAAACACATGGAAAAGGTAAACATTAGAGTTGTAATAATTGGAAAGTGAGACATCAAATTGGGTTTTGTTTTGAGATGGATGTCTCATACTGTAGTGCCGGTTATTCTGGAACTTGCTATGTAGACCAGGCTAGATTTGAACTTAGAAGATCTGTAGTTTGCCTCCAGAGTGCCACCATGCCCAGCAACTCACCTTAATGTATTGCTCACTGGGCAAGGACATTCGCTGCTCTTTGCAGAGGACTCAGGTTAGGGTCCCAAGACCCATATGGAAATTTGCAGTGGCTTATAACTAGTTCCAAGGGGTCCAATGCTGCCCTACCCTCTGCAGACAGCAGGAGCGAATGTGGTATACATAAAGACACATATACAGGGGATGCAGGCAAGTACTATACATAAATTAATAAAAAAGTTTCTGTTTAGGACTTCTGAAAAAATGTCCTGAGTGTGACAGAGAAAGAGTGTGGTGACTGCCTGGGAATGCATGTTTCTAGTAACCATGTTGCTATGAAACAAGCTCACTGTGGCTATAAAAGTGCAGCATGAAAGGACTCTCTTGAAGGGACTTTATTGTACCTGGTAAATCGGCAGTCTCAGATTACACTTAGTGACCAATTTAAGTATGTTCAAGCTAGTTTTCTTAAAAAGTAGGATATTGTGACTTTATTGAGCCTGGTCACTAGTGTTTGTTTTCTGGGCTACTATGTGTTAGCCAGACCAACAGGTCTATTGTGATCATTATTTCAGTAGGTTGAGGCCAGATGGGTTCTGGCAACTCAGACAGCTTGTTGTGGCAAGCCCCAGTGAAGTGTGTGTCACAACAGTGTTGATTCTAAAGAGTCAACTTCTCTTTTCAGAATTCAAGGAAGCTTTCTCCCTATTCGATAAAGATGGTGACGGCACCATCACAACCAAGGAACTGGGGACCGTCATGCGGTCACTGGGTCAGAACCCAACAGAAGCCGAGCTGCAGGATATGATCAACGAAGTGGATGCTGATGGTAAGGGCTTTAGAACTGAGTGAGCACCAGGGATATTGTGTAGTTCAAGTTCAGACTCATTACAGAATGAATAAGGTCCCTAGAGCAAAGCTGTGTGCAGAGTCACTTTCTCTGGTTGCCTCAGCCTCCTGACATTAGAATAGAAGACTGTAGGCCTGCCTGTCAGGTCGCTCTGCTGGCTGCCGTAGTCTAGAGCATTTCCTGGATTGGTTCACTATTGTTCTTTTCTGCTTACTGAGAGCTACAGCCCAGTCTTTTATCAGCTGCCTGCTGAGGCTGCACCAAATCCTGTGTGGGAAGTAAAAACAACTTGCTGGAGAACCTGCTTCTTAAAGGAGCTGTTGTTTCTCAAAGGAGGAAGAGCCCGAGGGCACTGGGTGGAGGGAGCACCCCTCAACTTTAGTAGAGTCTGAAGACTATAAGGAATCTGTGGAATCTTAGAAGGGAAGCTGTGCAAGGCTCGGGCCAGCAAAGCCAGCAGCTTCCCCATGACATTGACTGTTCCTCCTCTAGATTACAAACTTACTGCTCCTATTTGTCAGTGAACTGGTTTGGAGGCACCCTCTCCCCTAATTGAAAAGTCACATATATGTAGGAATGATAAGTTTTAAAGGAGCTAAGAAGGTACAATATGAACCTAAGGTGTGCTTTCTAGACAGTTGCTGTGAGAGGAGCCATTTGGGAAAATATGGCGCCATTAAGTGTCGTGATGGACTTGGGTTTTGTGTGCACATTGAAAGACTTGTAAAGGTTCTGCTCCTCCTCGGTGCTGCTTCTGGTGACAGAGTTGATCCTCTGTACGCAGCATGGGCTGGGCCTTTCCTGTTGTATGTAAATCCTGGGAGGCCAGGCTCAGTAGGGAGCGTGCATTTGACTATCATATCATATGGAACAGTTGGAGAGGTTGAATAAAGCCTTGTTTTGATACCAAAAGCTATCTTCTCATGCTTATAGATAACACTTAGTTGTTTGTTTTTGTCTTACATGAATAGAGAATCTTTGATGGTGTGTTCACGTATATTGGTATGTCACTGTGGGGATTGAACCGAGGGCATGAAGCCATCCATACACAGTAGCCTTGGCAGTTACTTGTTTTAAATGTTCTGGTGAAAATGAATTGTAAATAACTACTGGTTTTTGTTTTTTTCCTAATTTTATTTTTGATTTGAAGCTAGTGTTAATGTGGGATTTGTCTTTGGGAGTATTTATCCCTTAGCTTAGAGGAGTCACTGAGAATATTGGCTTTTGAGTGGATTCCTCTGACAGTTTCTTGAACATGAATGATCCTAAACTGAAAATGGTTTCTGAGCTTTTTTTCCCCCTTCATTGGGGGTTTAGGAGCAAGGGTGAGTGAGTGCTTAGCGTATAAGAGCCCTGGGTTCAATCCTCAGTACCAAAAAAGGCCATGTTGGGTAGGGACATGGCTAGAAAGGACTAGGGCTGGAAGTGCACCTGGAGAGGACTAGGGAGACTGGCCAGGGGGTAGCGAGGTGTTTTCTTCTCTCATCTTTTTCCCCTAAAACATTTTGTACATCACTAGGGCATTATTAGTCAGGCCCGAGGCGTCTCCCTGGACAGGCAGTTGCACGCTTCCTTTTTCTTTGCCCTGCCTCATCTGTTTTCATAGTTGAGAGTTCAGGTGCAGCTTCCTGTGCACCTGTAGGTGCTCTGGGCACCGCCTAGCAGTGGAGTCACGTGATGTTGTTGCTCTGGGAGATGTTGGAGCATTTTGGCTAAAGAGGGTTAACCTAAGAAGAGCAGTAGTTTATCATTCTGGTTGGCACTTGAGTCCTAGCAGATGCGGGGACATCCCATACCGTGGCTCTAAGATTATGGCTACACAGGAGAGTCAGGTGGTCCTTACCCTGCGTGACTGTTTCTCTTCTCATTAAAGGCAATGGCACCATTGACTTCCCAGAGTTCTTGACTATGATGGCTAGAAAAATGAAAGACACAGATAGCGAAGAAGAGATCCGCGAGGCCTTCCGAGTGTTTGACAAGGTAATCTTGCACACTGGCCTTGGAGAGGTGCACATGGTGCCCTGTGCTGGCACGGCTGAAAGTTGCACCTGTTGGCTGGTTAGAGTTGGCCTGAGTGTCTGACTCCTGTAAGGGGCAGTATTGGCCTGGCTGAGGTGAGGTCCAGCAGAGAGAAACACTGAATTGACTGTCCCCATCTTTGTTCTGTTTGGTGTCTGTCTGCTTTTGAAAAACCGTCTGCGTTCTGTATTTGATAACTGGTGGGGTCTGGGGATGGGGGAGGGTTGGGGTACAGAGTTGGCATTACTCTGGGAGGAAGAAGAGTAAGTTCATTCAGAGAGATTGTCCTCTTAAAACCGCCATCCCCCAGTGCCTTGTAACGTCATTGCTTGTTCACAGGATGGGAATGGTTACATCAGTGCGGCAGAACTGCGCCACGTCATGACAAACTTAGGAGAAAAGCTAACAGATGAAGAAGTAGATGAAATGATCAGAGAAGCAGATATTGATGGCGACGGACAAGTCAACTATGAAGGTAAAGGCTAAGTGTAGTCTTCAGCCTGGTTTTCAGTAGCCCTGAGGTCTGTTACATCAGGTCAGCGCCTGCTGTGGATGGTCACCAGTTGTGCTGTACACAGTAGATGTGTTGGCCACAGCTGCTTTTGAAGATACTGAAATGTTATGATTATTTGTCTTTTCAGAATTCGTACAGATGATGACTGCAAAATGAAGACCTACTTTCAACTACTTTTCCCCCTCTAGAAGAATCAAATTGAAATCTTTTACTTACCTCTTACAAAAAAAAGAAAAAAAAAGAAAAAGTTCATTTCTTCATTCTGTTTGTATCTAGCGAAGCTGAATGTCAGAAGCCCCTCTGTCCACACACAAAGTCTGCATGTATTGGTCGGTGGTCCTGCCCCTAAAGTCAAGCCCCTACATCAGTTTTACAGTATAAATACTCGTACTACCTTATAAGGAAGCACTTAGTGGACTCCTTAAAGTTCCATTTGCTAATGATTAATACACTGTTTGGGCTGGCCAGTTTCTCATGCATGCAGCTTGATGATTGAGCACAGTCAGGCATTTGTATTAAAACTGAAAAATGGAAAAAACAAATTCAAAATCTCAGATGGCTTCTAGTTCAATCTGTTCAGATAAATTGTCAGCAGCCAGTTTACTGCAAGCAAACATTTAAAATTGGTTTACCTCAGGATGATTGATGTGCAGAGAATGGGGGAAGGCTAAACTCTGAGACACAGCCCCAGAAGTAGGACAGTCCTCATCAAGTGCCCCAGTCCCATGGTGACAGTGACACCCTGGTGGCGAGCCCGAGTGTGATGGTTCATTGCTGTGCGCATTGCATTGGAGTGACTGAACAACAAGGCTGTCACCAAATCCCACACATTTTATTAAGAAATGTTTCCTAAGGGAGCATTTTTGGACTGTGTTTTAAAACCTAGTGAACCATGACTCGGAGCCAGCAGAGTAGGCTGTGTCTGTGGACTTGAGCACACCATCAACATTGCTGTTCAGGAAATGATAATTTACGTCCATTCCAAGTTGTAAATGCTAGTCTTTTATTTTTTTTTTTCCAATAAAAAGACCATTAACTTAAAAGTGGTGTTAAATGCTTTGTAAAGCTGAGATTGGAAGGGGGACAAGGCCAAGGCCGCTGGAGGGGAGGTCAGCATACACAGAGACACGCAACATCCAGTGCAAGCTGGATTTCCCACCAGGTTCTCTAGCCACAACTCCTGAAACCAGACAGACTCGGAGTTCTTTGCCGTCTATGACCACGTAAGTCTTGTTATTTTCTGTGTTGTGTGCACATGCGCAGATCACAGTCAGGTGATGTTCAGACTAGAGCCCTGGTGAGAGAAGGCGTCTCCAGCGTACAGTTAGGATGTCTTGGCTGTGCTGCTGCTGACCTGTTGTAACTACATGAGGCCATCTGTGCGGGAGACATGATTTAGTGTGTCTGTATTCCTATACTCACTGTGTATGGCAAAAGCAGGCCAGACAAAGACACTACCTTTGATTCAGTTTGTAATTTATGGTTATACTTATCTTTAGCCGCTATACTTCTTTATTATTATTATTTAACTGCCTTTTCTCCCCGTTAAGTACAGTTAGTGCATAACACTGTAGCTTGAGAGCAAAGAAACGAAACAATATCCCAGAATGAATTTCCTGTCTAATTACAAACCTGTAACCAAAACGTAGACCTGCTGGTACTGGTCCCTTCCAAGGCACTGGTCTACTTAAAAAGCCCCCCTTAGAAGTGTGTTGCATTTAAAAAACAAGGGCCTTATACATTTTTCAGGGTGTTAACTGGTTGTATCTGACTAGCAAGGAGCTTTGGCTTCCAAGTTCGGGGGTGTCGGAGCTGCAGGCTTCTAGCAAGGCAATGAGAAGCCCTTGGCAACCACGTGGGTGCACTCGGGGCTAACCTCTAGATCCCTGGTTGCTCCCTCTCCTGCTCCCTGTCTTTCTGGCGTTTTGTAGCTCCTTAGATTTTTTTTTTTTTTTTTTCTGCCAGAGGGATGGGTCCGAGCAGTAGAGAGGAAGACATTGCCTGAGCACCTCTGCTCATCCTTGGACTGGGTGGTTGGCACAGGCTGATGACTTTGACTTTGGTATCTGAATCGTTAGGTATTCCCTCCTGGTAGAGAGGACTGGGGGAGGGGGGGTTCCAGGTGTGAAGAAGTGAATGGCAGTGGATATGTCTTGTAAGAGGATTAAATCACCCAGTTGATGACCCGGTCTCAGGCTTGTCTGTAACCTCTTGGTGATTTCAAAGGGGTTTGGAGGTGACTTTTTAAAAAATTGCCTCCTATCTTTTACCAAGTCTGTAGAAGCTGGGTAGATGATGCTTTAACAGCCCATAGCCTGTCCTAAAAGCTTACCTCCAAAACAGGATTCTTGTGTAACTAGGAATCCTGCATGAGAACCAGAAACCCTAACCTCCGAGGAATGTGAAGCTGGGGTTTGGAACTGTAGGAGGCAGAGTCGTCCCCCCCCCCCCCACTTCAGCCTTCTGGCATCCTGGGGCACAGGCAGCCCAGGGCTTGGTGTTGGCAGTTTGAGTTCGTGAGATAGAAAGAGTGGGGTGTCAAGGCAGTACCCCTGAGGTCAGATAACACTTTCCTGTAAACTGTCCCTCACTTATAACTACTCTATAAATATATACATATATTTATATAAATATATATATATAAAGTGACTAGTTAACTGGCATCCTGCTTTAGCCTGAGACTTGCCCTAAGAAACTGCTGAGCCCTTGGCACACCTCTACATAGTGTGTTTTCTGTCTGTTGGGGGGAGCTGTTGAACAAGGCAAACATCTTGATAGTTCAGATGGGCTTTAATGTACTGTTGCCAGGGAAGGCTTTTTCTGATTTTTTGACAAATTTTTGCACACTTTAATTGGTGTCTTTGAGCAACTTAAACACATTGAAGATGAGCTATTGTACATATTTTTATATTCTCTTTATAAGTGCATGTCCAACTTGTAACTATATTGTAAGGAATGGCTGCCCGGTAGGCCTAGTGTTATGTCACACAAGAGGAATAGCATCTATCATTCGCCCCTCAGCATCCTGGGAACTTCTTCTTGAATGAAGACTGTAAATTTGGTCAAGTCAACTCTTAGTTCAGTTATCTTAATCATTTGAATGATTTATTGTGTGTCCTATGTGTATTTCTCTTTGGCAGCGACCAGAGTTACACTGATGTGTCCCAACTGACCCACTCAGCTGGCGGTCACCTACTTAATTTTTTTCAATACCCCTTGAAGTTGTCCGGTAGAAGTCAGATTATTTGCCATCTATCCCTTTGAGTAAGAAATCAGGGATGTGTGCTCCTCCCCTATATCGACGATGTTCATTAAAACACCTATAGCAAGGATGGTGGTGGTCCTTCTGTTACCGAAGTCACCCTTCACTGTGGCTGTTTGACAAAGAGTTGTACTTGGACGTTGTGTAAATCTTGAGATAAACTGTTTTGGAGATTTAACCACCTCTCTGACGGGGGACCAACTCTATGGAAATTGTAAATAAGTTTTATTTATAAACCTGGCACTGTATTCAATAAACATTTCTGCAGCCTTTCATCTCTTAACTGTGAACTGTGTAGGTTTTTAGCTCTTATAGCTTCCAGTTCCCTTTGCGGTATACGAGACAAACCTTCCTGCCCTCAAGTAGAATCCCCAGGACCTATCTATCTAGCAGGTGAGAGTGTGGAGCTGGAGATAGCAGGGGCAACAGAGGGCCTATGTAGTCTATTCTAGCATTAAGTAGTTTGGAGGTTACCCAATCTCCAATACCACCTTGACTTTGAGAAATGTATTTTTAAGCTGGCTGTGGTAAAGCAGAGACAAATGGATCTCTTGAGTTTAAGGCCAGCTGGTCTTACTGGAGTTCCAAGTCAGCTAAGGCTGCATATGGAAACTCAGAACAAACAAACATAAAAAGAAACTAAAGAAATGGACATTTCAGGTGGCAGGATGGAGGTGTAGTTCAGTTGGTAGAGTTCTTGTTCACCATACACGAAGCCTAGGTGTTACACTTGGCACCGGACATCCTAAGCTGGATGTGATGACGCACGTGTGTAAGCTCGACACTCTGAACGTTGGAGAGGTAGAGGTAGGAGGACTAGAAATTCAAGAACATCTGCAGCGACACAGTTCCTGTACTTACTGTACCTTCAGAGAGATTTTATCCAAACCCCCTCTTCCCCTTGTTAACTTTCCTATTCTTGCAGAATGCAGGGAGGACTAGAAGGGGGAGGGGTGTTGGGGATCAGAATGAGCCCCTACTTGGCTAGAAGAAAGCTGTATCCTTAGAGGCCCTCTCGTGCACACAAACTACAGCAGAGGTCCACCTGGGATTTTAGGGCTGTGCTCAGATTTGTCCCTGGGTAGCGTCGGGCAGGTTCCCTACCGTCTTGGCCTGAAAATAAGATTAGACCAGAACCCGTGTCTGTGGCTTTCAGGGATTCTGCCCAAAGCTGGTTTGGCATCATTGCTTGGTGTCTAAATCAATCGAAATTGAAGCCTAAAGAATAAGAAGTCCCATAGGAATTGCTGTGTCCTTTGAAATGACAATGGGACTTCAGCATTCTCAGTAGCTCCATCTGGGTGGGTAGAATGGAGGGTAAGCTTACCGTTAGGACTATGAAAGGTTGGGAAAGTGGAGAAGAGACTTCCATTCTCCCAGAACAGAACCGGGGCCACCACTGAGCCTGTAAGAGGCTGGGTCCAACTGACCCTGCATTTGGTTTGTCAGTGGCTCTAGCAGGGAAACAACAAAAAACCCAAGCACATACACATGACCGATCTGAAGAGAACTGTCTTGGGCACCCAGTGACTCAGGATGTCTTAGAAGGGGAGAAAGCAAAGCTTTTTATAGTTGCTGCTTTCCTTTGACTGCCCTCCACTCACTGCCTGGCAGAGTGGGGAGAGCCAGCTCATGCGGCAGAGCCACACCCCAAAACTGAACTGCATAGTTCCGAGGCTGGTTTGGCCAGTTTCCCAATCTTGACAGTCTGAACTTGGGGCTGCGGGTGGGAGGAGGCCAGTCCCCCTCATAAGCATGGCTCGCTGTATGTGTCAGCAGCCTTTGGGCTGAGTGTGAATTGACTCTTTCCCAGAGTATCTCAGCATCTTAACATTTTATCACCAGGCTTACAAGGACCAAAGAGAAAACCTCGTCTCCTTTGATGACCCTTAACAGTTTTATTTATATCTGTGTGTTTGTATATGCACGTGCACATGCATATGCATGATTTTGTGTGTGTGTGTGTGTGTGTGTGTGTGTGTGTGTGTGTGTGTAGATGCACATGCATACAGTGCATACAAGTAGAGATCAGAGGACAATCTATGGGGTTGGTTTTCTCTTTCTCTGTGTGAGCTCCAGGTTTGGAAACTTTGCCAAGCTTCCCCAGCAAGTACCTTTATCAGTTTAGCCATCTCACAGCCCCTCCCCCTGCCCCCATGAGTTCTCAAGGATTTTATTAGAATGTAATCTGTCTGGGTTTTGTAGAAACATGCAGAGTTTGACTTTAAACTAATATTCTTTCCCTTTATAAGTTTTAGTATACTCATTAAACTGCAATATTTCTCTGTAGTTACTCATTTAGTAATAAGTCAGATTGATTATTATTATTATTAAAAGGAATTGGGGGAAATATATAGCATGGTGGAACACATGCTTGACTTGTATGAGGAGGCCCTGTAAAGGATCCACACTGTATTGTGACACGGTGGCACGTGTCAGCAATGGCCGCACACAGAAGGCAGAGGCAGGAAGCTCAGGAGTTGCAAGCCACACATATAGTTTGAGGACAGCCTGGGCTACAGTGGAACCTGTTGGAACACAAAACAATGACCAGTGCGACTGCAGGAGAAATACCTGTTAAGAACACACATTGCTCTTGCCAAGGACCTGAGTTTGGTTCTCAACACCCACATCAGCACAGCTGTGGGGACCCAGTGTGTCTGCACATGGATGCACATACCCACTGAAAGGAAAAGTCTCTGCTCAGGATGCCCAAGACCAAGTTCTCAGCTCAAAGGAGATGTATTTGCCCCAGAGAGGCAAAGGGTAGGGAATAAGAGACAAGGACAGGAGATAGAAGAAATCAAGGAAGAAGGGGAAGGAAACAAGGGAGAGAGGCAGGGAACAGACAAAGAACTGCCTTTGGGTAGAGAGGAGATTACCATGGCACAGGGCAAGTGGCGGTTACTAAAGGAGAAGGGGGAAACCTGCGTTAGGATGAGGTGTTTAATTTTATCTGGGCATGTTAATTAGGTGAGCCAAAGGGTGGGGGTTGATTGCTGAACCTTGGCAGTCAGCCTCAGAAGGAGGAAGTGGCCAAATAAGGAATAGAGCTTGGGGGCCAGCTGCAGGAATAGATAAGCCAACAGGCTTTTATCCAGGTAGAGGGAACTGGGGAGGAGGGCAAGGCCTGCCAGAGCCCTGTCATGTGCTCCAGTGTCCCTTCACACACCCCCATGTACACATAATGAAAAATAAAATACAGTGGCGGGTGTACTCAGGAGGCACAGGCAGGCAGATTTCTGTGAGTTCAAGGCCAGCCTGTTCTACAGCATGAGTTCCAGGACAACGGGGGCTAAACAGCGAAACCCTGTCTTGAAAAATCAAAAAGAAAAAAAAAATCTTGAAGTGAACCAAGAACATTATAAAAGGTACTGTTAGAGAGATGACTTATTCCAAGTATGAGGGCCTGAGTTGAGTTTGGATTTCTGACACCCATGTATAAAGCCGGGCACAGCAATGCAATAATCACAGCCAAGAAAGGCAGAGACAGGTAGATTCCTAGAGTTGCTGGCCAACGAGCTTAGTCCAGTCAGTAACCTCAAGGGACCTCCATGGTCTGTGAAGGACCCTACACACACACACACACACACACACACACACACACACACACACACACGAAGGAGCCTGGTGAAGTGGCTCTGGTAAAGGACTCTGCCATGTAGAACCAGGCAACCTGAGTTTGGCTTCTGGAAATCACGGCAGAGAGATTTGACCTCTGGAGGTTGTCCTCTGACTTTTAGATGTGAGCCATGACACATCCATTCACACAAATGACATTGTAGCTAAAGGTACTTATTAAGTCAAATCTCCTGCCAACACAAATGTCCGTATCTGATGGTGTTCAAACTTTTTGGATTGTTTCCAATGACAAGGAACTTAACCCTAGGTTATCCTTCCTTATTTTCTAAAAGCATTCTTCTGAGTCCAGAAGAAATTCTCTTGTGTAAAACCTGTAACATCAGCTAGATATGATAGTACACTCTGATAATCACAGCTGTTGGGAGGTAGAAACAGAGACTTAGGAGTACAAGGCTATCCCTGGCTTCATATCAAGTTTGAGGCCAGCTCAGGCTACAATAGACCTTACCTTCCAACTATGTCAAATCACCCACTACCTTATAAACAGTCATGATTACTTTGTCTTTCCTTCCAGAATCTTTTTTGGCCATATAGATTCAGAGATACAGTTTACATATTGGGGGATGCCTTAGTTTCTTTCCTTGCTGCTATGATAAAATACCTTGACAGAAGCAACTTAAGGGAGAAAGGATTTATTTTGGCTCACAGTTTAAGGGTGCAGTCCTTCATGGTGAGGGAACCAAGGGATTAGGAACTTGAAACATAGGGCATTCACAGTCAGAAACAGAGAGCTGTGAGTGTATGCTATGGCTCAATGCCCCTTCTCTATCTACACAGTCCAAAGTCCCAGCCTAGGGTTTGGTGCCACCCATAGTGGCCTTTCAACTTAACATAAGCCAATTCCCAACAGGAATGCCCAGACATCCATTTCCCATGTGCTTCTAGATCCTATCAAGTTAACAACACCATGGCCATCAAAAAATCTTCATGCAGTTTTAAAAAAGAATTAAGTATTTAGTATTACAATTACATATATATATGCAGACAAACAGGTCTGTATTTGTGGCCTGCTTTCTCCACAGATATAAACTTTGGCCAGTGCCGTTTCTGTGCTCTAGTGTGTCCATCTGAGAAGTGGGAACACATTTTCCTCTCAAGGTGGCCACGAGAGTAAACGAGATGGTAGAATTTTCTGGCACAACAGCTCGCCCGTGGAAGATGTGTGAAAATCCTCTCATCCACACACTGTGAGTGAATCACCATAGAAAGAACGAGGCAGTTCGACAGCTGCTCTGGTTTAATCTGGTTTCTTGGGGTATAATAGCGAAAGTGTCCAGAGTTTAGTATTCTGGTACATACCCTGCCAAGCTTATGGAGAGAGTTGCTGAGCCTCCGGCACTAGGGGAGACCTGGGAACATCCGGCTCATTTTCTCAGTGGGTCCATCTGTAATATCTGCAGCATTTGGGGCATGTGAGGGTTTGGTACTATCAGAGGATGACAGAGTCACCTAAACCTAGAAGAGGCTGGGGTTTAGGCTTCTCCTTCCTCTGGAACATTCGCTCAGATGTCCCACCCCTGGGCAGAGACCAGCCTCTTTCTGCTCATTCTCTTTGGTAACTCCTGTGGTTCTATCAGACATTGACTAATTCTTGAGAGATGCTCATAGCTCCAAGCCTGAAGTGATGATTCTCTAGTGTGACTGGATGAATCCCAAACTTCTCTAGCACCATGGGAAGTGAAGCCATCTGCTCGAGTCTCACTGCCTGTCTTCTCTGCTAAAGTCTTGAAACTTCAGCTTTAAAAAAAAAAAAAAATCACCTGATTCCCTTCAATAGTCAAGCTTTTCGGATTCCAACTCAAGGTCAAACTCCTTGTGGGAAGCCCAGAAGTAGGCAGTGAGCCAAGAGTTGGCTAAATCATAGAGAGCTGCGATGCTTTGCAGGGAGGAGAAACTTGGTCTGGGCACAGCTGTTCAAACAAGGTAAATACTTTAACTCAGCTTGCCAAACACTTCTGGGGTTTTGCAGTCAGCCTAGCACCTGCAACCATGTGAGAATTCATCATGTACTTCCTTATCTGTTTCTTTTCTAGTGGAAGATCTATCTAATTAAAGGGAAGAGAGTCAGTGTGGTAGCTTGGGTGAGACCCCGCCCCCATAGGCTCATATGTCTGATAGAACTATTTGGGAAGGATCAGGGGGTATGGCCTTGTTGGAAGAGGTGCATCACTGGAGACTGACTTTAATGTTTCAACAGGCCAGGCCATTCTTAGACTTCACTCTACCTTTTGCTTATGAATCAAAGATCAGTTCTCAGTGACTGCTCCATGGCCAGGCTTGTCTGCTTGCCTGCTGCCATGCTACCTGCCATGATGTTCATGGACTCTACGACCCTCTGGAACCAAGAGTGTCAATTAAATGATTTTTTTAAAGTTGCCTTGGTCAGTGTTTGGTCAGCTCCTGCTTCCTGACCTGCTTGCATTCCAGACCTGACTTCCTTTGGTGATGAACAGCAATGTGGAAGTGTAAGCCGAATAAACCCTTTCCTCCACAACTTGCTTCTTGGTCATGATGTTTTGTGCAGGAATAGGAACCTTGACTAAGACACTCTCCAACAACCTTTTTGGTCATGGTGTTTCATTCTAGCAATAGAAACCCTAACTTAGATACACAGCAAGAGCCTGGCAGACAGCAGTGCCGAGAATAATATGGATGACAGAGGCGAACAATATTAACAACTGAGATAGAGATTATTTCTGTGATAATTTGGCTGGTTTTTTTGGACCTAACAATCTGCTTGAGGCTCAACTGAAAAGTTTTGGTCTAATTTCATTGGCAGAGGAGACTCCAAGGCAGCCTAGTATTGACTGAGCCACCTGGTGATTAGTGAAGATCTTATGAAGATCTACAGTAAAAAAAAAAAAAAAAAAAAAAGAGCAAGCAGAAGAAGAAGAAACACCAAGTCAACTTGAGGAGAAAAAGGGTCCAGAGAATGTAAGGATGGAACCAAGACTCGTGTTCAAAGACATGGGATGTTTAAAGAAAAAGCCTGATGTGAAATTAAATTGAATAATAAAATTGAATAATGGGGTTGTGCCCTCTGGGAAAGACCCCACCCAGCTAAGCTTTCAACTTGTAAAAAGGAAATGCTCTGGAATATTCTGCTCCTAAAGCAAAACAAATCTTATTTAAAAAAAAAAAAAATCAACAAATCAAAGCTCATGCAGAGTCTGTCCTAAGCAGGCAGCATTAAGTTAACAATATTGGCCATTTGGCTCTGGCTTTGGGGTCATGAAGGATAGATACAGATACATGAAGGATGATACAAAGGGGCTGTGGAATCTTTCTCCATGGTTAAGGAAAGCCATTGAGGCCAGGTGTGTGTGTGTGTGTTCCCCTGCATGGAAGTCTAGAGAAGCCATTGTATCAATCAGTAAAGGTGAGGCTTAAATTATATTGGAGACTTCAAGATGTTGGAGTAGCCAGAGCCATGGCGATGTCTGCAGTTAGGGAATGGGAACAGCCCACAAGAGAGAGTCAGCAAAGCTGGACGGTTGAGCCATCTAAGCTCTTTGATAGCAGACATGGAGTTAGAGGATTTGGAGTTTACCCTGCTGGGTTTTAGACTTGCTTTGACCCACCATTTCCTCCCTGTGTCCCTGTTCCTCCTTTTTGCTACGGTGTTGTATATTCAGCACCGTTGTATGCTGGGAGTGTGTAAATTGCCTTTTTTTTTTTTTCAGGAGGTAACAGTGAAGAGATTGTTGTGAGTCTCAAACGATACTTTGGGCTCTTAAACAGTCTTGAGACTGAAAGACTATGAGGAGTTTTGAACTTGGACTAAATTCATTTTGCATTGTGATGTGGCCACAAACCCGTCGGGGCCAGGAAGTAGAATGTAGTTTGAGTGGCCCCAGGCTCATCTGTTTCATGGAAATATTTGGGAAGTATTAGAAGGTGTGGTCTTGTTGGAGGCGGTGGGCCTACTAAGGGTGGGCTTTGAGATTTCAGAAGCCCACATCATTTCCAGTTAGCTATCTCTGTCTGTCTCTGTCTGTCTCTGTTGCAGGATTTTCCCTGTCCAATCACATTAGGGCAGTGGGAGGCCTGTGATTGGACAGAGAAAGGGGAGGTGGAGCTAAGAGTTGCAGAGAGAGGGAGCTGAGTAGGAGAAGAGCCAAGATGGCTTCAGATGTGTACCCGTGTGGGTACACATAGCCACCACAAGTAGCTATGATTTCACAAGGTTAGAAATATTGGGATAAAGCTTTATCATTATCAATTGGCTTTGAAATCATTGTGTTGGCATCTTGTAAATTGTGATATTATTGATACATAAATCTGATTGGTTAATTAAGCTTTAAGAGTTACGATTCTACCAGGGTTCTAGGTATTATGTTATCAAACCATGAGGTCGGTGGATCTATTTGATTACTGGAGTGTGGAACCTCCAATTACAGGGGATTCTAGCAGAGAGGAACTAGTGGCTCACGGGTCAAGCGAGTCAAATGCTGCGGGAGCGCACAGGAGCATGGTCCGGTCCCGCCGAGAGCTGGCAGATTCAATTTTTTTATTTTTCCCACAACACCTCTCTCTCTCTCTCTCTCTCTCTCTCTCTCTCTCTCTCTCTCTCTCTCTCTCTCCCTCTGCCTGCCTGCCTGCCTGCCTGCCTGCCTTGGCTCTGTCTTTCTCTCTCTCTTTGCCTGGTGCTTGTGAATCAAAGGTAAGTTCTTAGGTACTGTTCCAGAGTCATGCCTGTTTTCCTGCTGCCATGTTCCCTGACGCGATGGTCATGGATTCTACTGCCCTCTGGAGCTGTGATTCCCGATTAAATGCTTTCTTTTGTAAGTTGTCCAAGTCATGGTGTTTTGTCGTGGCAGTAAAAATGACTATGGCAGTGAGGGAATTGTATTCTTGTGATTTGTCCTCAGGTTTGAAGTTTACAATGTTCAAAGGTCTAAATTACTGTATTTCAAAATCCTGGAAGGCACGTCTCTATTGTTTAAGGAGCTTTGCTTTTTGTTTAATAGAAACAAAATTATTCAACCCAACTGAATGGGTCAATAAGAAATCCTAATGAAAATCTATAAGATGTTTAAGATTGAATGAAAGAAGTCTGCAGGGGCTGGAGAGATGGCTTAGTGGTTAAGAGCAGATTGCTCTTTCAGAGGTTCTGAGTTCACTTCCCAGCAATCACATGGTGGCTCACAACTATCTGTAATGAGATCTGATGCCCCATTACATCGGAATAGGTAATGAAATACATATTCTGAAGATAGCTACAGTGTACTCAAAAATAATTTTTAAAAAAAAAAAAAAAAAGAAGTCTACAGATCAAAACCCAGGTGCAAATAAAAAGTCAACAAAGACAATTCAGAATGGTAAGAAACAGTGTATTGTTTTGTCAGATATTGAAAGTGGGATTACAATATTCTCTAGCAACTCCTTTCCTAAGTAGATGTCTCAAAGAATTGACTGTGTATTTGTAGGTATTTGCATAACCATGTTCATAGGAATATTATTCAAAGCAGTCAAAACCCTATTTTTATGGGCCCAAGTGTCCATTGATGTGGTGTATCTGTGGCATACATGCACGGGGGGCTGGGGATGGAGGTGCGGGTAGGCATATACACACTAGAGTGTTATTTAACCTTTAAAGAAAAGATGTCCTGTCACATGATCTGACATGGAAGAGTCTTGATAATGTTACATGAAAGATGTCAGAAAGGCAAATGCTGTATAATAAGCTCATATACTACTTGTTCATAGTGTTTGTATGAAGTTCATGAGTAATAAACTTATAGACACAGATGAAAGAATGTGCCGTTTCCATATACGCCACTGGCAGGGTGATAGGGAAATCCTGTTGACTTGCCTTACAGCTTCAGTTCTGCAAGATAAAGGACATCCGAGGACAGATGACAGGATGCCCACCAGTGAGAGCATACTCCACTGAACCTGGAACTCACTTTGTAGACCAGGCTGGCCTCGAACTTAGAGATCTGCCTGTCTCTACCTCCCAAGGGATGGAATTGAAGGCATATACTACTATTCACGATTGCCAGCCATATTTTTCTATTATCTTTGGAAGCATCTTCATGTTTCTCAGGACTGGATAACGTTTGATTTTAGACTTGTCAATGTTGAGAAACTCTACCATCATATAAATACATGGTACAAAATAGAAGATGCCTATGCAGGATCATTTCAGAAGCTGTTGGAAACCTTGTCCCAATCCCAAGCCAAGAGTCAGTTAACAGTCTTTGTAATGCCTCAAGCAGCAATTTTAAAAAATTTTAAAATGGAACCTCTTCACACAATCCAATCAAAAGCTATCCAAGTGTGCTGTGTGCTGAGGAATGGTTGTAGGAAAATAGTGTCTGTCCTTGTTTTTCATAATTAAGTCATTATGTTTCTATAAGAGCAGAAAATTTTGTGTGTGCAGTAAAAACAAACAAACAAACAAAAACAAAAAACAAAAAACCCACTGCAATCCATAATATGCAAGAATCAGGAACCTAAACTGAGGCAGTTTGGGAGGTGTTGGTTTAGTGTTGCATGGCGTGATGGCACATACAATGTAAACTGCACATGTGGTATGTTCAGAGCTAAGGCTGCAATGGAATCCTGCAACACACCCAGAGAGAGCCCTGCCAGGAGCACCCCAGATTTGTTGTACGAAAATATGAAATATCTATTTATTTTTACGCAATGAGCCATCTCAATATCCCTCATCAAACTTTTGACTTTGAATTAATTTTAGGTGGTTGTGTGTTTACAAACCTTTTGTTGCTGTTGTTGCTGTTGAGATTTTTTTGTGTGTGTGTGACTCCCACATTCTGTTACAGTGTAAGTAGCTGCATTCTAGACTAACTCAGACGTCTAGCTAGACCAGGCAAGAATTCCTTACCCGCAAAGTCATGAGATAAACGAGTCGTGATTGTTCTAAGCTACTAAACATACAGGTTCATCCTGTTTTGAAGTGATAGATGAAGCTACCAGAACCAAAGACATTCTCCCATTGTTTTGGCTGTATTTATACAGGGCTCAGACACAGTAGAATGTGTAACTAAGGGGCTGGAGGGATGACTCAGCAGTTAGGAGCACTTACTGCTCTTGCAGAGGACCTACACAGCAGCACACACTCATTTGTAACTCCAGTTCCAAGATGTCTGATGCTCTTTCACCTCTTCTGGCCTCTATGGGCAACAGGCACCATGCAAATACACACAGACAGGCACACAGACACACAGACAGACACTAATTCCCAGGAAATAAAAATAAACGAATCTTTAAAGAATGTGTGACTTGCAGGGTGTTAGTGGCAGCAGCACACAGACTTTAATCCCAACACTTGGGAGGCAGAGGCAAGAGGATCTCTGTGAGTTAGAGGAGTTCCAGGGCATGTATGACTCAGTGGCATTTAGTATCACATGCTGAGCAGTCACTATCTCTGTCAAGTTCCAAACATTGTCATCAGTCAGAAGAAAACCTTGTGCTCATCAGAAGTTGGTCCCTAACGCCTCCTCTTGTGGACACCGTGATTTGCCCTTTGCTGCGGATTTACCTATTAAGAACATTTTATTGCCATAAAAGATCACAGTCTGGGCTTCTGCTGTGTGGCTTCCTTCATCCAGCAAGGGTTTTTCAGTGCTGTGCATTACAGGCAAAAGAAGCATACCAGCTTGAACGGTGAGGTTCCCCACAAGATGGCTATGTTGAGGGGCTCCCAGCAGATACACAAGGCTTGTGTCAGAGTGAGGACCCCAGTGTCTGGACTCTGGATTGACCCCCCCCCCAAAAAAACCCCAAAGAAATAGGTACAGGAACCTTACTGTACCAGACGGTGTTTTTTTCTCCCTTGGTGTATGCATTGTTCCCATGGATCCCTGCTAAAGCTCATGCGTCACTGACCACGGAGTAAGGGAGCCCTCCAGGTGGAAGCAATGCACATGCCCACTGATGATACAAAGATGAAGGAAACAAGTCCATCTTTCAATGGATCATCATTTAGTCCTGAAGAGACACAATGTTACTTTTTGGGGGGTGGGGGTTGTTTTGTTTGTTTGTTTGTTTTCGAGACAGGGTTTCTCTGTGTATCCCTGGCTGTCCTGGAACTCACTTTGTAGACCAGGCTGGCCTCGAACTCAGAAGTCCACCTGCCTCTGCCTCCCAAGTGCTGGGATTAAAGACGCCAGCACACCTGGCAAGAAACAATGTTACTTAATAAGAGGCACAACCTTGAAAACATTATGCTGAGTGAAGAAAGCCACGTGCACGCATACACACACACACACACACACACACACACACACACACACACACACACACACACACACACACTGCATGGTAGATTCTATCGCTGTGAACACTGCATGGTAGATTCTATCGCTGTGAAAGATTCTTGGTAGGTAAATCCAGAGCGATCCCCAAAGGCAGTTTCCAGGAGGAGCTGTCCAACAAGGCTCTCTGGTGGTCCAAGCAGTGGGGCCTCGAGCATCCAAGACAGGCATGGCAGAAAGCAGTAGACTGTAGGTGGGAGCAGCCTGTTCTCCACTCCTGCCCTGACACCTCCTGCAGTACTCAGCTAGTTCTCTTCAGCTTCCAGCACACATCCTGCCATCCTGCAGCGCCACTGAAAGCGTCCACAGGCAGATGTGGGAAGAAAGAGGACTGGGACCAATGAGGGGCTTGTTCAGTCTCTAACGTATGTCCCCTTGGGGTCAGAGTCCCAAAAAGCAGTTTCAGATGAGGCTTGTTCCCTCTCCAAGCCTGGACCTTGGAACTCTGATCCAAACATACTCAGGAAGCTAGGACGGCTGCCGAGGTGTCTCCAGAAAACTGAAGAGAGCAAAGAAGACTTGCCAGTTTCCATGGAAACCATCCAAAATTTAAAAGACTAGGAGTTTAATCTCTCTCACACACACCCCTGCCTCTCTCCTCCCTCCCCACCCTCCCCTCTCTCCCCCACTCCACACTCACACACAAATCCCATTGTGCTGCATTATTCTGATGAGACCTTGGCGGGGCTGCCGAGAGGAGTCAGGATTTGGGGCTTTCTGTAGAACACGGAGCCCTAGAATTCATTTTATGGGTTTAAACTAAAGCATGAAGAAACATTTGGAATGCAAAATACCTAAATCCTCTATGCCGCGGAAGATCAAAAAATAAATAAATAAAAGAGGTGAAAGCTTTTTGCTAGATTAAAAGGAAAGAAGATGTGGGGGTGGGGTGAGGAAGGTTGGGAGCCTGTCTCTGGAGCTCAGCTGTCATTCCAGCCCACCCTGTCCAGTGTCTCCTTCTCTGAGGCTGCTGCAGATGACAGGACTGGACCTATTTTATTGCTTAGGTAGGAGACCCAATCAGAGCAAGGGACTAGTCATAAGATGTTCGTTGGGCTTCCGCGAGGGATAGCCTCTGCTGCTGTGGTCTGAAGTTTCTACATGAACAGCATTACCCAACTGGGAACTGGGTGGGGGTAGGGGGTGGGACTGGGAGCATCAAACTGCACATGAACCAAACACAGATTCTCTTGTCGTTACTCCCTAAACAATCCTAACAGCCACTTAGAAAGTATTTATATTGCATTAAAGCATCTAGAGATGGCTCAAAGCACATGCATGTTGTGTGACTAACCACTTTCCATAGGAGCGTTGAGTACTGGGGTTTAAGCATCTGCCTGAACACGCTCGTGCGCGCGCGCGTGTGTGTGTGTGTGTGTGTGTGTGTGTGTGTGTGGTTATCCTGGAACCAGACTCTTGGAAACTGACTTGTGCTGTGAGCCTATACCTGCACTATTTGTTTTTTTTAAACCTTCCGAGCCCTTCCCTCTTTCCCAGACATCTTATCTCATATATTTGCCCTAACTGCCCAGGTCTTGCTGCCCCTCACCTCATCAGTGGTCCATGTATTCCACTGATCAGCCTCTGGCTTTATTCAGTAACTTCATTTTTTTTTATTTTTTATTTTTTTTAAGATAGAGTCTCACTATGTGTATCTCTGAATGGCTGGAACTCACTAATCCAGCTGGCACTGAGCTTACAGAGGTCTAACTAGCTCTGCTACCCGAGAACCACCAGACCTGGCACTATTCTTAGTCCATGGAATATTTCAGCCAGGAAGTCATGCCAATGGATCTAATCCTGCCTCATTTATAAAGAAAATAAAATGATCCTCATTTTCTCAGAGTCCCCACAACAATCCAGCAAGGTCCAAGGCTTTATTACTGTACAAACATGAGCTTGAATCTTGAGAGATTTTCAGTGGCTTGCCCAAGGTCTCATGGCCCTGTACCCACTGTGTTTTCTGTTTTTATTTCTCTTGATGAAGATGAGTCTGAATATGTGTGGGGTGAGCGTGTGTACTTGCCTAGGCCCTGCAAGCCCAGGGTGTCCCTTATCCCACTTGGCTGCTGGTCTCCATGAGGTACCAGCAGGCTTGTAGCTTGGGGATCTTAAACAGCGCATAGCAGGCCAGTCTTGTGTCCCTGACCATGTCAAACCCCAGAGACCTCTTTGAAGTGCCATGACGCTCCAGATGAACAACATAAATTCATGGAAATGTTTCACAAGGGCGTTTTTCCTCTGCCGGTCTCCATTTCCGTGAAAAACACAGCCTTGGAGGTAAACACTGTTTGCTGCAAAAAGGGAGCGAGAACTGATTTCCCTCCACACCCCCAGCCCCCAGCTCTGTTTCCTCTGCCCTTCCGCCCTGCAACATGCAGGGTCCCCCAGAGGCCCAAGCTCCAAAGATGGATGATGGTTGCCCCAGGGACATCTGGAGCCTCAACAGTTTCCAGGTCTCCTCGATGATCACACCATCTGTCCCGGAGAAGCAAAATTGGGGAGGGGCTTTGAGGATAGAAATGGCTGCTTTTAGCCTGAAACCGAGGCTCCATCTCCAGTGGGAAAATAGTCCGTGGGCTTGAACACTGCTTTCTTTTTACCTCCAGATCCTGGAATTTGCTCGTAAACAACACGTTGTCAGCTCAATTTTCTGCTTCTGGAAACTAAATGCTCTGTTAGGACAGATTTGCAAATTTCCAACTGCAGGGAGCCGAGTCAGAGGAACTTCTGTTTGTCTGAGCTTTCTGTTTTATACTTGCAAAATGCTTCAAAACATATTTTATTTTATACCAAAGATCCACACCCCTTCTAAGATCCTACTGGAAACATTCTTTTTGGGGATGGGGAGGGGATAGAGGGAGGAAAGCAGAGGTGGGGTGACCTATGCCGACCCGTGAGGCTGTGGTTTTGGTAGTTCACAGGCTTCTGCCACAGCCTCCCAGGCGCAAAGATTTCGTGCCCCTGACAACAACGTGACCTGCTTTGAGCGACGGCAACAGCATAAAAGTGATGATATACTGGTTCTTTGCCTTCATCCTACAGCTATCTCTATAACAGCAACTTTCTCCAAAAGTCCTGTTAATCCTGAGATTTGCTGGGATTAAACAAAACCAAACCAAACAATTTCACCGTATCGGCTCAAATTTAAAGCAAGCTTTAGTAAACATTAAACATTGATGAAGAGATGGGTTTTGCTCAGGACCATTCCCTAGAATTTTCCAGCTGAATGGCACTATGTGTTGTAGGGGTTTTTAAGAACAAACTTATAGGCCACCATACTCTCCCATGAGGGAGTTGCTATTTTTCAAGAACTACAATTCCCAGCATTCCAGATAGTTATCTTGGTCAGGTAGGGCTTACAGGTTAATTTTGGGCAGAATAGTCCTTTATCCTGGACTTGAGTTTGGGAGTTTGGGAAAGAGGCTCACTTCTGCTGATCTGAAACCCTTTGACTATGAATGGATGTTGGCTTTGTGAACTCTGTTTGGAGGCAGCTTGTTACACAGCATGTTGTGATATTAACTGACCGATGCAAATACTTAGCTGGTGTTCCTTAGGCAGGATGGTTGCTGATGGCACTATTTGTCCAATTTTATTCCTTTAGATTTCCTTTTTCTTTTGTGTCTGGCACTGTGTTGAGTGTTAGGATATTAAAAAAACCAGAAATCAGTAAAATAATAATAATAATAACAATTATTATTATTGTTATTATTAAGCACTTTTTGTTTCTAGAAATTGTGCTTAACTCTTCGTATCTTCCATTTATTCTCATAACATCCCTATGAGGAAACTGAGGAAAACAAGGATTTGAGGATGTAAGTAACCTCGTCCAGATTATCTAGCTCTGATGACCCAGTTCCTGTTCCCAAGAAGCCCGTGACCTGCTGGAGAACATGAGGTTCACGACTGCTTGGTGACTGGGCTGATGGCTGCTGTCCAGGCAGTAGTGAGCAAGCAAAGGCAGGCTGGCAGGTTTGGTAGGAGAACCTGCCTTGCTCCCATCTGTAGGCAGAACCTTTGAGAAGAGGCTGTTGGGGAGTCAGGGGACAGTGAGGTACTGACCTGGCCCTCACTGCATGGAGGTGAACATGCCAGGGACCCCACAGAGCCTTGGGAAAAGTTTCTGAGTTGTACAAGCTTAAGACAGTTTCTGTAGTTCTGAGCCTACCCCTTGCTCCAGCAAGATCTGTGGCCTTGGGTCTGCCCCTTGGAAGCTGCCAAGCAGCACAGACAGGAAGGATCGGAGTCTTACTTAGATGGGTGCTAGCTCTGTCTGAGGTTACCACTTGCTATACCCTAGGTCTTCATCCTGTTCCGCAAACATCAGGGAGGGCTGGTGAGATGGAACGAGCAGTAGGTAAATACACTTGCATCCAAGACTTGCAACCTGAGCTCCATCCCTCGGACCCACATTGGTGGAAGGGGAGAACCAACTCCTGCAAGCTGTCCCCCCACTTCCACATATGTGTCAGGACATGGCATGACCCCCTTCCACACTGAATAAATAAATGTATAAAAGAAAAAGGAAAACAAAAAAAAAAAAAAACACTGGGGAAGGCAGCTCCTGGGATGGGTCCTATCTAAGGAGTAGCCTGGACCCTCTTTATGCATTGAATTGATAGTAATTTGCACCTTTTCACCATGCAAATTACGCGTCACTCTCCTTGAGGTAATTTTGTGGCTCCGGAGGGGAAGCTGGTAGGACTGGTGAGAGGGAGTTTTGAGATTTGTTTTCTTTTCCTGTTCATATTCTAGACGCTGTCTCTACACCCCGCCCCCACCCTCTGTCTGCTTCAGCTCCATCTCCATTTGTATAACTACTCCAGGCTCTTTGGGGCCACCATATGTCTCTTCTTATGCCTCCCTGGAAACTCCATCTTTCTCTGTAGATTCTGCCTGCCTGCCTGCCTGTCTGTCTGCCTGCCTGCCTGTCTGCCTGTCTGTCTGTCTGTGACATTATCTCTTGCTCTTTCTCTCCCCTGCCCCCCCCCACTCCTCTTTAATCAGGAAGAAGAGAGCTGGCTGTTCTGAATGCACAGCTCCTATCTCCTTGCTAATTTCATCACCTCAATTAATCAATCAAAACTCACGTGGGAAGGGGCCAGTCACATGTGCAAGCTGTAGGTCAGTCCTTCAGTCTCATTATCCCCTTTCCTCTCTCCCTCCGAGCAGGAGGTGGCAGCCATCAGTGGCTGGCTTCTCTGTGGGAAACAGCCACTGGAGGCCTTTGCACCACCGTCCCTGCTGTGGACAGCAGCGATGACACAGAAAGTCCCCACAGGCTACAGTAGGGCGTCTGTGATGAACAGAGAGATGTGAAGTTGTTTCCCCTCAGTGTCCACAGACTCTTCCCGGGTGAATCTGAGGAAGGCTGGCCCTGTCTCCATGGTAACTGAGGGTCTGAGGACCAAGTAAAGTGACTCACCATAGGCCACACAAGTGTATTACTGCAGTAGAAGCGTATTCTACTTCTACTGAATGTAGAAGTTAGAAGGACAACCTCACGTATTGTTCCTCGGGCACCTCATTTATTTATTTTAATTTATTAAATTTATATTTAATTATGTATATGTCTGTGTGGGGGTGTGTACACACATTGACTGCAGATGCCCTTGAAGGCCAGAGGCATTGAATCCCCTGGAGATGGAATTACAGGTGGTTGTGCGCCTTCCCAAATGGGTGCCTGGAATCAAAGTCAGGTCCTTTTCGAGGGCGATATGCAGTCTTAGACAGTGAGCCATCTTCCCAGGCCCTCCACCTTGATTTTTGAAACAAGATTTCTTTTCATCCTGGAGCTGGGCACACAGGTTAGATGAGCTAGCCCAACAGCCCGGGCATCCGCTGGTCTCCACCCATCCAACCCTTGGATTATAAAGATATGCCACCACACTCAGATTTCTAATATGAGGCTCAAACTCAGGCACTCGTGTTTGCCAGGCACAAGAACTTTCTCCACTAATCCATTTCTTAGCCCCGGACTGCTTTTGACCCAAACCTTCATTTGCATTTATTGCGCACCAATGGTTTACCAGGTCTGTGACATACTTGGCATTTATTTGGCAGTTGTGTGACTTGAACCTGGCATAAAGTAGGCCCACAAGTGTTTGCTGAATGAATGAAATGGATGAATGAATGAATGCCTTCTCCCAGGGCAGATTTCACAGGTGTACAACCTGAACATCCAACTCAGAAGGACGCACACTTAGCATAATGCCCTGTACCATCGTGAAGATCATGATAACTTTGGCCAAGGCCCTCACATTTGCCTGTCAGGCCCAGATATTTTTGCATCTGGTCCTGTTTCTTCTGGTCCCAGCTTGGACTGGACAGACAAATAGTGAACCCTGGAAAAGGGAATCAAAGTCACCCATTCTTTAAACTGCATCCAGGGCCCAGGCCTGGTCCTTCCCAAGGTAGGATGCATCATATTGTGGCCTCAAGCCTGGCTGGGGACCTATGACAGGTCTACAGACTCCAGTTTCCCTTCAGTTCTTAGAGGTTAAGGGTCTCAGTGTCTTTGGAAATGCTCACAATTTCTAAGAAACCTGACCACTTGGAGTTCAGTCTTCCTATCATTATTATTTTTTGTTCTGAAAGACAAGAGGGACATGGGAAAAGGACAGAGAAGCACCATCCTCATGGAGAGCCAGCGCTCTCCTTAGGCGGAGCGTGGCAAGGGGATACAGACAGACAGCAGAGAGCAGCCCCTCACCCTGTCTGCCTTGGGCCAGACAAGCTGGTCCCCTCCTAGAACAAAGGGAGGCTGATGTATGTAGCTTAGTCACTGCTAACGTTTGACAAATTACCGGCCTCAGGAACAAGACTGCTTGCAAAGTTCCTGTTGGCTCCAAGCTGGAGACGGTTTATGCAGAGGGAAATAAGGCTGCGTTTGCTGAGGTGAGGGGCAGACAAAGAGCTGTTTTTGAGCCACACTGTCTGAGCCAGAATCTTTTCTCTCCCTGCAGCAGGCCTGTGTTCCTCCCCATCTAGTTCTTAAGGAGAGAGCCTGGCAGGAGGATGCTCAGGAGCAGAGATGTGAGCTGGGGAAGGTTGCACACATTCTTTAAAAATATCAGAAAGCCTGTACTGCTTTGAGGCTGAGCGCATCTGAATGGAGATGTAGGCGGGAGGAAACTGCCAGTGTCCCCCTTCCCCCAGCCCGAGGTGGATTTGAGAAGCAGAGGAAATGGTCTGTGGGTTCCTTGATTCCCCCCCACACCTGAGAAGCTGAAGGCAAGAAGAGAGCCAGCGTCAAGTCTCTGAAGAACACATACTACAGGGCTTCACCCTTTGGGATGGTTGTATGTGTGTATATGTGGGGGTGGGGGTGGGGTGGGGGAGGGGGGAGTTGGGGAGAGGGTGGAAGGACAGAAGGAAGGCTAGGTACTGCTTTCTTGGGCCTTAGATTGCTCCTTCATATGACACTGGAGCCTGGACAAGATAAATCTTTTCTAGTTTGTACACTTTGAATTATGAACCTAAAGAAAAAAAAATTCAGGCTGGGAGAGGTTGATCAGGAGCCCTAAAAGGTGGGTGTTAGAACACAGGCCAGATCCTATAGCCTAACTCAGGCCACACCTCCCTGGACTCTTTCTGGAACACAGAGTTAAGAAGCCACCCTCAATTTGTGGTACCTGGCTCCTGCATGCTCCTGTCCTAAAAGGGTTATAAAGGTCAGACTTTTCTATTGCTCTGGGGTTGGTGGAGACGCCTCAGGGAGACAGCTTGAGGTTGCTCCTGACACAGTGACTGCCCCCTGAAGAGGCTCATCTTAGATTTATCAAGAAGCCTCTCCTTCATTTTAAGGCCCCATCATCTTTGGATGTGGCTGTGCATTGTACAGTTTCTGTCTATTGCTGTCTCCCTCACCAAGCGGCCTGATCACAAGGTCTTTCATTATAATAAACTCCCCCGAAGGGAAATATGTGCCGGTGTCCCCGGCAGACTGACTGCTGAAGCTTTTCATCGTTATTGTTTTTAAACAGTGAGCAGCAGTTTATAGTTCACAAGACTCAGTAAACCGACTGTCCATTTCCATTCATTATTGTCAGAGCAGACACACAGAAAAGACAAACAGTATGAGGGGTATGAGCAACAGGCTGAGGGGCAGCTCAGTGAAGTGTTTGGCATCCAAGCATGTGGGCTTGGATATGATCCGCATAACACATGTGTGTTGGTGTGTGCATATAATGTCAGCACTGGGACTCAGAGGCAGGAGGACTTCTGAGCTCACTGGCTGGCCAGACTAGAATACTTGGCAAGTTCTAGGTTAGTAAGAGACTCCAAAACACAAGATAGGGTGACTCTCCCTTGAGCCTGTACCCACACTTGGGTGCATTTTACTTTCTGAGACTCTAGTCGGAGAAGCCCATACTGTGTCCTGGGCTTTCTTCTGAGCGCCTCTGTCTCTCTTAACTCTTGTGCTTCAGCCTATATTAGGGACTAGAGAGATGGCTCAGCAGTTAAGAGCACTTACTGCTCTTGCATTAAGAACCCCCCGGTTCAGTTCTCAGCACCCACACAGTCGTTTACGACTGCCTGTAACTCCAGATCTAAATGATTCAACACCCTCTTCTGATGCTTGTGAGCTCAGGCACATATGTGACACATGTACAACTGCTCAGTCTCTCACACACATACACATAAAAATAAATTAACATTTTTAATATATATTTATTAAACCCCGACTCTGCTTCCATAAGAAAAAAAACTTAAGCAATCAAAGTAGAGTAGCACCGAGGAATGGTCTTTGGCCCCTACACATATACATGTGTACACTCACACAGTTGTCATAAGTGTGGCAGTCCTAGGCACCCATGTGACCCATCACCTAGATCCATGTCGAGTGATGGAGTGGTTCCTGCTTCCAGCCCTTCCCATCCATACACCCTACTAACTACTCCAGGTTCTTATTAGGTTTTGTTTTTTCATTCTAGGGTTTCTCTGTGTAGACCTGGCTATACCGGAACTCACTCTGTAGACCAGGCTGGCCTCAAACTCACAGAGATCTGCCTGCTTCTGCTTTCCAAGTGCTGGGAATAAAGGCGTGGGCTACCATGCCCAGCTCACTCCAGGTTTTTTATGAAGATAATTTTTTATCCCTTATTTTTTATTTAATTTTTCAAGATGGGGCGCCTCACTATGTAGTCACACAAGCCGGCCTCTAATTCTTGGGCTCACATGATACTTCTGCTCCCACCTCTTAAACAGCTGAGGACTGCTGGTGTGCATTCACTATGCTGGGTCTCATTTCCTCCCAAAAACCAAATTACAACAGCATATATTTACCCGAAGTCACAAAGATGTGGACTGTTTCAGACGGCTCTGTCTTTGAATTCTTAAATTATGTGTTGTTTTTATGGAGCATCATTTATTCAAAGTCATGGTTGTGACACTTGACTGTCTTCCCAGAGTAGGAAAAAAAAAAAGGAGTTCCAGGGGCTTGAATGACACGTCAGGAACTAGTTACCACAAATTGGGGTGTGGAGCTACACTCTCTTACTCCACTGCCCAGTGGTGAACTGAAGGTGGTGAGCTCTATTTCCAGCAGTATGGCCATTCTTGTGGGCTGAGAACAGAAGAGATAGTCCATGTCATTGAGCCAAACTCATAGACTCCAGGCAAGCAGCCTTACCCAAGAGCCCTGCCCCTGTGATCCCTGTGTGAAGGTGGCTATCCAGCCCCAAATAACACACGTCCTTCTATTCAGCATTTCTCGTGCTAGTCAACCTTACTGTGACAAAATACCTGAGACATTCAGCTTAAAAAGAAGAAAGTCTTATTTTGGTTCATGGTTTCAGGGGTTTCAACTGGTTGCTTTGGGGACTGCAGTGAGTCAGAATGCCAAAAAAGGGTCAAAAGAGACAGGAAGAGGCTGCAGTCCCAGGAACTGCTTCCAGGACATATCCCCAGTGAGACAGAAAGGGGCTACAGTCCCAGGAACTGCTTCCAGAGCGTGTCCCTGGTGACCTAACACTCTTACCAGGTCTCATTTCCTGAAAGTTCCAACTCTCAGTTGGGTCAAAGCATTGGCACCAAAGGATTTACCACACAGACTTTTGAGGAACTTTCTAGAACCAAACTATGGCAGTAGGCTAATACTTTTCGATTTCTTTACTTAATGGTCACGTGGGCATTTGTGGCAAGACAAGCTCTGAGAAATTTTGTCTGATATAATTTATGTCATCGTGTAAATGTCACCAAGTATACTTATTCACCTATATGCTAGCATATATCTAGGCTATATGTGTATATGTATAATATGATAGCACCTCTCTTTTCCTCCTTTCCTCCCTCCCATCTTAGGGTATGGGTATGTGTGTGTGTGTGGGCATGTATGTGTGTGTGTGTGTGTGTGTGTGTGTGTGTGTGTAATAATCTATTGCTCCTAGGGCCATGATGAACAAAACAACATGAAATTAAACCAAGCCCAAGGGAGACTGATGCAATCCAGAGATGCTGTAAACATGAGCTGCAGGAGGCTGCTGCCAGCATAATGCGGCCAACTGTTTGATGGCACCCTTGTTTCCTTTCAAAATTAGGTTTGTGTAGTATTAATTAATTCATGTATTGATTTGAGAGAGTGGGCATGTGACATGGTACATGTATGGACGTCAGAGACTCTGCAGGAGGGACTCAGGTCATCGGGTCTAAAAGCAAGCATTTTGACCTACTGAGGCATCTCCCCAGCTCTAATTTGTTTTTGTTCTCTGACTTTCCTTTATTTATTTATTATTTATGATCCTTTCAAGACAGAGTTTCTCTGTGTAGCCATGGCACTTTGTAGACAAGGCTGGCTTTGAACTCACAGAGATATGCCTGTCTCTGCCTCCCAAGTGCTGGGATTAAAGGCATATGTTACCTTCCCTGGCTCTCTCACATATATGTGTGTGTAATAGAACACTTTAAAATAATAACAAAGTAGAGTAAATACACAAACCAGTAACAGTGATTTGTTACCACTAGTATACGCTAAGTCTTGGCTGTAATTGGATATTCTATGCTTTGATATGGCTGGTATGGTGGCAGTTCACTATAGAATCACTAAGGACATGAGCAATACCTGTGCTGAGACATCAGAGCGCTGTTGCTGCCAGGCCTAGAAATTCTCAAGCTTCCTTATAATCTCATGGGACCACTGTAGTGCATGTGTTCTTCCATAGATAGAAACCTCATTTTGCACATATGTCCATGTATAAGTTAGGCCATATTTGTCAGCCTGAAACGTAAGCCGGCGCCCTCTCCTTTCAAACATTTTTAGACTGAGCTGGTGGGAACAGTGCTCTTCTGAGTTTCTTCTTAAAAGAAAAGTTGGGTTTTCACTTCATAGGTTCTTGCTCATGAAACTGAGACAAACATCATATAAAATATGATTTCCTGCACAAGCCCTTCACACAATCGGGCCTATCAACTTTCTGTTATGGGTGTGTGTGTGTGTGTGTGTGTGTGTGTGTGTGTGTGTGTGTATGGGAGGCTCATAAGCCCTCCACCCCTCTCTGAAGAGATACTAGCTGTTAATGGTTGCTGGGAGAGAGGGAGACATTTTCTTTAGTGGTGTAGCCACCAAATGTTGCCAATGCTTTGGCAAATATCCTTTCCTGATGTGCAGATAAGCAACTCCAATAGCACTCATTGGGTAACACAGCAAAAGATATAAAAATAGAAGGGAAGTAGTTTGGGAGAGGACAGGGGTCAAGAGGAGTGGGAGGGGGGCACAAGAGAGTAACGAATGAAGAGTATATATGATCAAGATGCATTTTATATATACATACATGTGTCATAATGAAATCCCATTGCTATATATAACTAAAATATGTTAATTTTTAAAACTGCATAAAATTGTGGCATTTTTTGGCAGTGGGAAATCCCAGAGTAGACTCCCTGTTCCTTCCTGAAAAACTGCTCATTCATGTTGCTACAACTTTATTCGGCCTTTCAACTTCGGATGCTTAAGGTCTTGGAAACACTGTAATTTCCAACAGTGGCATGAATTAATTCCCTCACACCATCTGAGGCAGCCCTGTGGAGGCAGTCACATCCTGGCTCCTTTCTGGAGGGTGAGATTTGGAAGAACCGCTGTCTGGCTAGAGAGAGGAGGCAGTGTAGGAGTTGGGGCCAGGGTTCCCTAAAGCCTGAAGAAGTTGGGCTGGCAGAGGTTGGAGTGTGTGTCAACAGGGCAGGCTAGACAAAAGGCAAAGCAAAACAAAAGAGAAACCAGACAAAGTGGGCATTTTAGAAACAAGGCTCAGGGGTCAGCATGCTTGGAAAGGAGACATGGATGCGACGTCAAGGGCCTGACATGGCCACTGTCCCTGGGAAAACCTCCTGAAGTGTTCATTATAGAAGACTCCCTTAGCCTCTTCTGGGATGGCCAAGTGCTTTCCCCAGGAACACCACAGACTCCAGCAAAGAAGACAGTTCAGGGCTGGAAGCTGGGGAGCCCACAGATGCACATGGGGTACTGCCTTGAGCACCCCATGTGCTACCACACTTGAGAAAAACGTCCCAACAGTTTTATTGACACTGCCACTTTATCTCAACATGGAGCATTGCTGTTCCTGCCTCACAGATGGAGAAACTGAGGCACAGTGGCGCTAAATGATAGGCTTGGGGGTCACTCAGTGGCGGAGCTAGGATTTGAACTCAGGCTCTTTGCCTCCCCTGAGCCTCTCTCCCCTCTTTTATTTTTATGGTTAAAAAGCAAGGGGTTAGGAACTGGTGAGATCCAGCGTCTATTCTTGCTTGCAACTTCATTGCAGTCTGGTGTTACCCAAGGCAACAGAACCAACCTTAAAAAAAAAAAAAAAAAAAGAATCATCTTTGTAAAAGATGAGCCTGCCAGGCTAACCTGATTTCCTTCCTGGAGCTCAGGAGATTATGAGTGAACAGCCAGCCTGGGGGCATATCCTGCTGGTGGTTTCTGGAACACTGCAGTAAGCCAGGGGCCGGGAGGGGTTGCTTTGTTCTTCCTGTGTCTAAGATGGAGACCGGGTACTGTGAGAGTATCCTATAAGGTGAGCCCACCTCATCCTTTGACCACTCGCTCATCTGCCACAATGATGCTGCCCTGGTACTCATGGTCAGAAACACCAGGGGAGGGACTCACAGCCCGGCCTCGTTCACCCTTTGCAGCCATTGTGAATTGGGGTTCATCCAAACAGGATTGGGTATCTGAGGCTTTGGCTGCATTGAATGCCGATGGCCCCCTACTCTGAGGTTGAGCTCCACGTGGCAGGATCAGAGAGAGTTCTGTAGTAGTTGGAGTGCCTCCACCATCTTCTTCCTGCACAGAGGGTGAAGCTAGCTTGGAGAAGCTTGCTCAAGTACAGGTAGAGAGGATGCTTGGGCGGCATCTGTTGAAGCAGAGTCTAATATCTGATAGGCTTCCCCAGGTTTCCTTCTCATCCTATACCAGCTGAAGAAACCATGCCCCAGAGGCCAAGGGCTGGCACCCAGAAGACCCCAACAAATGCCAACAAACACAGACACAAGTGTGTACTTGTCCCATTCTATAAAGGACCTTTCTGAGAGTGTGGCTCGCTCAGCCAGCCCTGCGTTCTTGGAGTCAGAGCACAGGAGCGAGGCCAGCCTGGCTGCTTCCAGTGCCTCTCCAGGCCAGAAGGACACAGCCCAGCATGGGGCTCAGCTGTCTCAGCCAGCAGGGCTCCACATGGACATCTGTGCTGCGTCTCTAGGGAGGGCATTGCTCTGCTGTCTCGGTTCCCTTGACAATGTGATGCAAACAGAATGGCCATTGCACCTACATTGCAATGTCTGTGCTGAGAGTGAGCTCATCTCAACAGCACAGTCATCCAGTGAGGCGCTTGTGTAATGGCGTGATATAACTCTATACAGGTGGGGACACTGAGGCGCAGAAAGGTGTAGAATAGAACCTTACTTGCATGTACAAATAAGAGGTAAAGTCAAGATTAGAGACCCAGGTCCTCGGATTCCCCATCCACCTGACAGCAACACGTTACAGCCTCCTGAAAGAAAATGAACACTCTCTCTCCTCTCCCCCTCCCATTCCCTCATGCCCTCCCCCACTCCTCCCTCCTTTCTCCTTTCTGTGGTGCTGCGGGTCAACATTTAAGGTCCACCCACCCCTTTAGGTCTGGGTTGGTCGTCTACATACCAAGCCCTGCCCAGTGGGTGGGCACCATGCTTCATGCTGAGCCAATCAGACTCTGTAGATCTTGAATCTGAGGCTGAGTGACTGACTCAGCCTCACAGTGGTATCCCACCAGAGCCCACTTCTCCCTTTGCTTCTTCCGTTCCATGAGTCACACAGTTTGCTCCCAAACAAGGGTGTGGTTCTACACCTACAACTCAAGAGCCCTCTAGAAACGACCATCACAGGAATGATGCCTCTCCAAATGAATGATTTGCCTTCCGTTTTATGTAGAGTCAAATCCACGGGCGATTAGATCTAGCACCCTCACAAATAACCGAATCTGAAGACGCTCAAGTTCGGTATATAAGATGACATTGTACTAGTGCGTGTGACGCATACCTGAAAGTATTTCTAGATGATATCCGATACAATGTAAATGATATCCGATACAATGTAAAGGGATGTGTTCTATACAGCTTAGTGAGCAGTGACAGGAAAAGTTCTCTATCTAGATGATATCTGATACAATGTAAAGGGATGTGTTCTATACAGCTTAGTCAGTAGTGACAGGAAAAGTTCTCTATATTTTTGATACAGGCACAACTTTCCCTGCCAATTATTTTCAGTCCGGGTGGAATCCGTGAGTATGGAAAGTGTAGATTTGGAAGGCTGCTGTGAAGTTTTAGTAAGAACTGGGCACGGGCTCAGGCAGGACTAGGTTCAAATGGGGGTCTGCCACACTGAAGCTGTCGTCATCTTGACAAAGTGCCCTTGCCTGGAGCAGGAGATCTCTCTTTAAGAAGTAAGGATACTCTCCTGGTGGACAGGCTAGTGATCCAGGAAAAGAGAAGAGCAGGTTCAACCCCCGCCTTGTCAGCAGGCGCAGGCTGCGTGGATGCCCTGCTTTGTTGGCCTTTTGTGATTCTATGACTTGGGCCCTGTTCCTTGGCTCATGTTTCATGGTTAGTTCTTTGGTCATCATGGAGGAGAGGTGTAGCAGTAGGTGATTAAATGTTTCTCAAATCAACCTGGTGGCAGTGGAGCCTGTTTCTTGTTACCTGCCCTAATATTCTGGGTTCCTGAATGAAAGGCACACACACATGCACACGCACACACACATGCACACGTGCACACACACACTCAGACTACTATTTTAATATGTCTTAAACAGCTCAATGGCTGGGCTACTCCCAAACCTCCACATGGCTAACACTTCCCCTCCGATAATCCTGAATTATTACTTACTAAAATCTATATTCCATCTTTGTTGCCCTAGACCCAGTTGGGGGTGGGAGGGGGATGCCTAGGGCTGCTCTTCCCACCTCTTACATGATTGGCATGCTCTCTCTGCTGTACCTCTCAGGCCTGGACCTGACTCCTTTTCCAGCATGGCAGTTCTTCTTCCTCCCCTGTACCCTTTCCCATGAATCCTAAAGTCCTGCCTCTGTTTCCCTGAGCAGCCATTAGCCACCGACAACTTTATTTGCCAATCCAAACCAACTAGGGGCAGGGACTCTCAGTGAATCTTACATGCAGATTCTCGTGTAATCTTGGGGACCCAATTAACATAATAGAAGCATTAGAGAGGCCCTTTCCTAGCTCTTTGCTGGTTTTTGTTTGTTTTGTGTTTTTGAGACAGGGTCTATACTATGTAGTTCAGGCTTGAACTTGCGATCCCCCTGCCTCAGTCTCATGAATACTGGGATTGCAGGCATGTTCTACCAGACTCAGCATTGTCTACCCACTAGCTCTGAACTTTGGCTTCAGCCACACATTTTGGGCAATAGATTTAACTTCAGCAGAGACTTGAGGAGCGCTTGCTGGGTCTCTTGTGCTGCTGCTGTTGCCTACACACAGGTATACCCACGGTGGCCCACTGGGCCCGGCAGGAGGCGAGGAGCATTGGGAACAAACCCATCTCCAGCTGCACTAACCCAGCTCCTGAGTTAACCCAGGCCAAACAAGCAAAACCAGGCAAGATCAGCTAGGAGCTGGCTGATTCAAAGATAATCGGCAAATAACAGATGATTGTTATTTTAAATCACCGAGATTATTTTATCACATAGCAATAGTAGATCAATAAGGAAGCTGGTACCCAGAAGGGATATACTGCCAAGCAAAACCTAAAATGTGGTGTGTTGATTTTTGGAACTGAAAGGGAAAATGCCTTACAGGGAGGCTGAAAAACTACATTGCAAGAAAATGTCTATAGGAGACCGGGGGGGGGGGGGGATGGCAGCCCATGTTACACAGTGGGGAATCATTTGGTAAAACCATTGGCCACAGTGACTGGGGAAATACAGCATCTACCTAATGAATCCCTGGTCTTGTGCAAAGACGTTTCCAGGCAGAATATTGAAAATATCTGTCTTAGTTAGGGCTTTACTGCTGCGAAGAGACACCATGACCAAGATAACTCTTATAAAAGAAAACATTTAATTGGGGCTGGCTTACAATTTCAGAGGTTCAGTCTATTATCATCATGGCGGGAAGCATGGCAGCATCCAGGCAGGCATGGGGCTGGGAGAGCCAAGAGTTCTACATCTTGATTCAAAGGCGGCAGCAGGAGACTGGCATCCACAGGCAGCCAGCAGGAGGGTCTCTTACACACTGAGTAGAGCTTGAGTGCTAGTCACCCTCAAAGCCTGCCTAGCACAGTGACACACTTCCTCCAACAAGGCCACACCTATCCCAACAAGGCCACACCTCCTAATGGTGCCACTTCCCATGGGCCAAGCTTTTTGAAACCACCACCGTCTCAGTCAACTTAAAGCTGAAATAACATTGATAAGGTGCTACGAGTGAACATAAACCCAGTGCGTGAGCTACCCCGTTCGAAAACACTATTACAAAGAGGGCTGACAAGATGGAACTGGTTTTTGCTGGTTTGTCTTCTGGTGTATGGAGTGCAACCAACGCAGTCAGATGAATAATGTTTAGAAAGCTGTGTTGTCACAAGGAAGTGAATGATTCCATGAGGTTCAAAATATAAAAAGGGGGCTGGAGAGATGGCTCAGAAGTTAAGAGCACTGACTTCCCGAAGTCCAGAGTTCAATTCCCAGCAACCACATGGTGGCTCACAACCATGTGTAATGGGTTCAGATGCCCTTTTCTGGTGTGTCCGAAGACAGCAACAGTGTACTCATAAATATAAAATGAATAAGGGTTTTCTGGGGGCTGGAGAGATGGCTCAGTGGTTAAGAGCACTGACTGTTCTTCCAGAGGTTCTGAGTTCAAGTCCCAGCAATCGCACCGTGGCTCACAACCTTCTGAAATGGGATCCAATGCCCTCTTCTGGTGTGTCTGAAGACAGCTACTCATACACATAAATAAATAAGGATGTATCTTACAACATATGAGAAGAGGCATGAAGGATGGCAGAAAGGGGAAGACATCACAAGAGGCAGGTGCCGTGGAGAATGGCTATGACATAAATCTTTGGACTGATTGGAGAACTTCTCCACACCCAGGAATAATAACTAGAAGCATCTTTGTAACAAGGTTTCAGAATTGCTATAGGCTGGCTGTTGCCATGGCTCTCTCTTCTCTCCAAGCTAAGTACCTGTGACTTTTGTAGTTGCCCTTAGTGGATAACTTGTCCATTGGAGTCTGGATCAAGAAGAGCTGCATTTGGTCCTGATGTGGAGCACGAGAGAGTGGCTCCTGAGCTTGGTGCCCCTGTTTACTACAGAGATGTAGTTGGGCCTGTGATGGGAATGCGGAGCAGGCAGAAAGAGCCTGGACCATTAGGGTTGTGAGCATGCAATGTGTAGGTTCCTCACCTCTCCCTGTGTCCATGGTCTTTGTCAAGGAACTTTGCAGCTCCTTCCAGCCTCTATCCTTGGGATGGATGGCCTTTGGAGTTGCCATGGCAGCTGACATCGCTGAAAGTGATGGTTGAATAGCTCCAAGCTCAAGTGGTAGAAGCACTCACATTGCAGCTGGCTGCCTCTTCAGAGTGTGCAAGCCTGGGCTAGCCTCTTGAAGGATGAGAGACCATACATATTCAACAGAGCCCAGTCGGCCCAGATGTCGCAACAAAGGCTCCAGACATGTGAGAGTCTAGCCCACGCCTGCTCTGCCAGGTGGCCGCAGAGTACGTGAGTGAGACCAGCCGTAATGAAAATGTCCTACAAAAGAAAAAGCATCCTTAGGCCACAGCACTCTGTGATTGACAACTGACAGCTGATACAAGGCTGGAGGAAGGCAGAGGGGGGAAGGACAAACACTCCGAAGATGAAAACTATGGGGGCTGTTTGGGGTCAGGGAATGAGCACCCAAATTTCTGGTTCTAAAGGGACTGAGGGCCACCCCAAGGTGTCCTCAACCCAGGCGATCCAAAGCCTCCGTTGTCTGGCTGGCTGGACTGGCTGTCAGGTGAATTAAATGAAGGTCTGATTACTTGGCTGTCAAGGACCAGACTGCAGGCTGGATGTCTGCCAAGCTCATTACCAAACAAGTTCACCTGGGGGAGGGTGTTTTAGCAGGCTCTCGTTTTCTTTTTTCTTACTTTGCTGTCAAAAGCCGATTCTGCAGTCCTAGTTGGTCCTACTGTTCTTCTCACTGGATGGCGTTTCCTTGGTTCCTGTGCTGGAACGCAAACAGGGGCTGGGTGAGAACCCACCCAGCCACACCCAAGTGGGAGGGCCAGGATTCTACGAGGCTGGGAGTGAATGCCCTGTATCTAGGTGAACCCCGCAGGTCAGGGATGGTCTTAGGCCTTTGAGTTGGTTGCTGGTGGTGTGTGTGCGTGTGCATGTGTGTGTGTGCACATGTGTGTTAGGAAATGTAGGAACTTCTGGAAACAGCTGAAAGCCGTTCCTCATCCCTTTGTGCCATTACCTCCTGGAGATGTGGCTCTAGGAGCCTCCTTCAAGTTCTCCATGTCCCTATTGTCCCTACTGTGTTGTTGACCCTCTGAAATTAGCCACTCCTTCTAATAGCCTATGTGGGGCTTCAGGTAGACCTTGATGGCCTAGGAGGGATGGAATCGGGGCTTAGAGGTGTCCCCTTCTTTGCAGAGGTCACCAAGGCTGGTGCTGAAATATGCCTGAACTTTCTAGTCTGACTCCTTCTTGCAGGAATGGGGAACTTGAGGCCAGGGCACAAACATTTGCCCTTGCATCTGCAGCCGATTCATAGGGCTCAGACAAACCATGGGCCAGGTATCCCATCATACCACCAGAAATTGCCTCTCCTCCAACCTCCTCACCTACTGAAGTCAAGCTCCCCACCTCTGCCATCCCTCTTTAATGGTGAGGGACATGGGGCACTTGATCACAGAGCCAGTCCCTGTTTTGACACTGCTCTCCTAAGTTAGAACTCAATAAAGATCTTCCCTCTGGGTCCAAAGACTGCTAGATACGTTGGATGCTACAAGTTAGCAGACACTCATCAAGATCCAGTCATGGCTCCCTCATCTGTACTTTTGGCTGGTATGTCTACCCTTTGACAATTTGTATTTTTAAAAGGGAAGGAGGCCACCTCTGTGGGGTGCCTATTGTATGCTACAGGTCCCAGGCACTTCCCAGGATCTGGAAGGTTCCAAAGAGTCATAAGACCATGTCCAGATTCCACGGCTAAAGTGTGTGTGAAGTGACCTGAGTCATACCCAAGTTGGAGGACCAGGGTTCTATGATGCTAGGAAGGAGAAGGTGAGGTGTGGACTTAGGCCTTTATGTGGGAGGTGGGGTGGGTGGGAAAATGTCTTAGGAAATGCTACCTGAACACCTAGGTGGATTGCCTCCCATCAGCACTTGGGACTGTTCGGTTTCAGGTAGAAGTGGCTTTGCAAGGCAGGCCTTGTCACCTCCCATTTTAAGCTCCCCAGCTCAAGCCTGCCCCTGCTGCTTCTGAAGCCTAGGTCAGTCTATGTTCTCTTACCTGTATGAGTTGAAGAACACTGACCTTGGTACCAGGCAGCCATGAATCAGGTCCTCAATTTCCCCATCTGTAATCTGGGTAAGCAGTGGGGCTTTCATTCAGGGCAGAAACGGGGGACCAGGGGCAGGGCCCCCCCAGTCTGCAACTTCGTCCATTTTAGAACCTTTTTGGTCCATTTAATTGGTCCATTTAGAACCAATTTGGAGCTCCTAGGTCTTCTCTTAGGAGAAAGAAAACCTACTCCTGTCTCTCCATGGCCTTTTGAACTTTGTTTGTTTGAGATAGGGTTTCTCTGTCTAGCTCTGTCTGTCCTAGAACTCACGCTGTAGACCAGGGAGTCCTCAAACTCAGCGATCTACCTGCCTCCGTGCTGGGATTAAAGGCATGCGCCACCACACCTGGCTATCCACGGCCTTTTGAATGATTTTTTAAAATTTTAATTAATTAATTAATTTATTTATTTATTTTTTATTTTTAAAGTACAGTGGTCCCCAAGACAAACTCAAGATCCTGCGGAGCTCGGGGTTGTGGGCTCTACATTTGGGAACCTGTACTTATCCCAGAGGTCTGCCGTGGTTGTGGGTATTGGAATGGCAAGCTTTATTTCTGCTTCCCCCTGGGCATCGGGCTGGTTCCTAGGCTGGCTCAGCGACTGCCTGACTCCTTTGGGCTCTCCTAGGGTTTGTTTCTCTCTGCCTGCAAGGAGCCGCTCTGCCCCAGGAGGTGAAGAAATAGAGGTGCTTAGATCTCTCTCTCTCTCTCTCTCTCTCTCTCTCTCTCTCTCTCTCTCTCTCTCTCTCCTCTCTCTCTCTCCTCTCTCTCTCTCTCTCTCTCTCTCTCTCTCTCTCTCTCTCTCTCTCTCTCTCTCTCTCTCTCTCCCTCCTCTGTGAACTTGGTAAAGGCCCAAGTTGCCTCTTTTGAAGGAGAGGACACTGCTGGGTCAGCCAAACACAAGACCTCCGACCCTCTTTGCCGCAACGCTTTCTGCGGCGAGAGAAGAGTGTCTGGAGCAGCCAATGACGGTTGAAGTTAAGCATTACATCATCACTATGTGCTCTCATTGGCCGACATCGCAGCCTCAGTCCCGGCTTGCTTGCAGATCAAGATTCCTAAACTGATGAAGGGCTTTGTAGGGAACGCCCCGGGCTGGGTAGAGCTCGGGACCTGCAGGAGGTCTGGCTCGGCCATTAATTAGGAAACAGGCAGGGAGTCGGCAGGCGTAGGTTTCTTCAGCTCTGTCCCCCTCCTAGATTGCACCATCTGACAGAAACCGCCTACTCTAGGCCTTCCAGTTTAGGAGGTGCACACAGCTCACAGGAAAGGTCCTCTCCAGGGCTGAGAGGTCTGCAGTCAGTTTTTTGTTGTTGTTGTTGTTGTTGTTGTTGTTGTTTTGTTTGTTTTTTTGTTTTTCGAGACAGGGTTTCTCTGTGTAGCCCCATGGCTGTCCTGGAACTCACTCTGTAGACCAGGCTGGCCTCAAACTCAGAAATCCACCTGCCTCTGCCTCCCAAGTGCTTAAAGGGATTAAAGGCGTGCGCCACCACCGCCCGGCCTGCAGTCAGTTTTGTCTGTCTTCTGCTCCTTTGGTGAAGTGGGCATTGAAATACTGGTTAATGTTAACAGCAGTTTCTAAAGATCAGACTCTGGGCTGAGCCTCATCCCGGAGTTCGTCCCGCTGGAAACTAGTAGCCCCAATTAATTGATTGCGTAGAGCTATTACCCAAGGGCTTTGAAGATGGGTGAGAGGAAGCTGGCTCTAGACCTTAGGGTTCTGGGAAAGATAGGATTAAGTCAGTAGGCAGGCTATGTAATTCTTAACCCCGGGCCTGGGAAGGAAGGAGGCCACGGACCTTCACCACGGTACTGAGTTTGAACCCCCAGCCTGGTGGATAGTTCTGGTGAGGAGCAGTCTTCGGGACCCCTGGAGAATTTCAGCTCCCCTGCCGCTGCAGGGATGGTGGGGGATAAATCAGAGAGAGCAGGCTCCTGTCAGGTCCACGGTGGCAGTAGCTGCTCTCTCTTCCCTTCTGTTTGAGTGCCGCAGATTTCCGTTTTCTTGTGAACCAGACTCCCTTTGTCCTCTTTCTTCTTTGGGCCTCAGCACTGGGAAAGGATAGCAACCTTCACTCCTAGGGAAATCTACAAAGTCCCACCCGCACTCTGGACCTGAGCGAGCTGGCATGAAGACCTGAGTTTGGTCCCTAGAGGTGCTAGCTCTGTGGGACCAGAGTGGGGGAGTGGGTGTCTGGGGGCTCAGTAGAATGGGTGTCTCAGGCCTTGGGGAGTCTTCCAGGAAGCCAAACTTGTTGACTTAGATCATACATGTTTAGATGTTAAATCATGGACTTGCCTACTATGTCTGGTGGATGCTTGGAAGACAGTGGAGAAAGATTCAGTTCCAAAGGGCTATCTGGTGGAAGAAACTACTAGCACTGGCAGGGTCACCAAAGGTCCCATAGCAACAACTTTGAAGCTACCCAGAATGAGCACCTTGTGGCAATGAGTGAGCCTCCTGTCTGCAGAGGCAGGCAAGATAAACACTTTTCCCTCTTTCTGCTCTTTGGGGTTTTTGAGACAAAGTTTCTTTGTGTAGTCTTGGCTGTCCTAGAACTAGCTCTGTAGATCAGGCTGGCCTTGAACTTACAGAGATCTTTCTGCCTCTGCCTCCCAGGTGCTGGGATTAAAGGCTTGTGCCACTACTCCTGGGCAAGAAGAGCACTCTCACTTATGCATTCAGACAGACCTATACAGGACACAGGGCTGAGTTCCCAGAGGAGCAGGTGAACCAGACACTGTAGCAGTCAACCACATTGAGGCCTGGGGAATGACAGTAAGAGCTGAGCAGGGAGCACAGGCAGGGGATCTGGGAGCACAGGCAGAGAGTCTGGGAGCACAGGCAGGGGGTCTGGGAGCACAGGCAGGGGTCCTCAAGGCTGTTTCATAGTCTTCTGATAAGCCTTAATGGAAACAGGAAGCCCACAGTACAGAGACCCAGGAGAAGACTTGTGTTCACTCACAAACTGTTTCTGAAGTAGAAAGGCATGCTGCAGAAGAAACACAGGTAGCAACAGAGACCAGGACTGGGGCAGGAGTCGACTTAAAAATGCACAGAGTGGCCTTTACCACAGGGGCAGGGTTGTTTCTTGGGCAGTGATGCTTCTGGGGGACACGTCCCCAACTCCATGGAGTCCTAGGTGGGGCCTGGAGCCCCTGACCGGCCTGTTTGCAGGACACTATCTCCTCCCACCCTCAGCATGCCCTGCCCATTCTTGTCCATGAGCTGCTCCAGAAGGAAGCAGCTTGAGAAGGCTCTGGGAGCTTCGTATCCTAGCAACCCAGCAACCTCGGAGGCTGGCATCTGCAGGGCTAGGCCTAGACTCAAGGCTCTAATTCCCTAGCCATCTCTTAATGGGGAGCTTTCCCATAGGGATGTAGGAGGGGAGGAGGGAGAGATGGGGGGTGCAGCATTACAGCCCAGGTCAAGCCTCTCCAGCGGGACAGCTAGGGATGGCAAAAGGGAGTGGTCCCATAGCTGGGTATGCTACCTGTCTGTTAGCCATTTAAAATACAGTGATTATCAATGACACATTTCCAATTACAGGGCACAGGGAATCCTGCCTCTTTAGATGGAAGGCCACTATGCCAAAGCACTGAACCCCCAATCACACCAAGCCTCTAGAAGTGACCCCAGCTATGCGATTTGTTGGCACGACATAGAAGACAACCTGTCAACAGGTTTAATGTGTTTAAAGCACACCATAGGGATGGCATCCGAGTTTATCTATGGGAAGAAAAAGAATAAAGAGGCAGTAGGGGTGGGGATGAAGCCGCCTGAGGATGTAGCTCAGTTGGTAGAGTATACGCCTCGTATACAGGAAGTGATGGGTTCGATTCCCAGGCACAGCAGAGAAAGACTAGATGAAGCGGCATGCACATGAAATCTCGGAGGTGGCAGAATCAGAAGTTCAAGGTCACCATAAAAAAAAAAAAAGCTGAAGGGAAAGCGAGAGAATAACAGAAGCATCAGAGAAACACCTAGCAATTGTCACACAAACAACAAACCACAGAACAGTCACCAGGATAGGAAGGAAAAACATCTCCAAGACAACTGGCAGCATCTGCAGCAGACCAGACACAGCGATGTCAGGAATAACTTTCCTGTTTGAGGAGTGTGAAGATAGTATTGGGATATTGTTTAAAAGTAGTCTGATTTCTGATTCGTATTGAAAAAAAATTATGGGTGGAATGATCAGATGTATGGGGTGAACTTAAAAAATAATTCAAATAATTCATAGTGGAGAGAGGGAGAGAGTAAAGGGTCAGACGAGCCAAGGTCAGTGCTGGCTGCCCCTTACTAGAGGTAGGGGTGGGTGGTGACTGACATGGTGATGTGCTTTCAAAACATCCATTTTGTAGGAGACCAACTAATCCTTTTTATATATTTGAAAGCTTTCATGGTAAAGTGTTCTTATAGAAATGCTATTTTTTTTAAAGGAATGTTTTATTTCTTTTTTCTTTCTTTCTTTTTTTTTTTTTTTTTTTTTTTTTTGGTTTTTCGAGACAGGGTTTCTCTGTGTAGCCCTGGCTGTCCTGGAACTCACTTTGTAGACCAGGCTGGCCTGGAACTCAGAAATCCACCTGCCTCTGCCCCCTGAGTGCTGGGATTAAAGGCGTGCGCCACCACTGCCCGGCTAGAAATGCTATTCTTGAGGTGATAAATAGGCCGGATATTCCGATTTGACCATTGCATACTGTACTAACATATCCACATGTAACTGTACCTTGAAATATTTGCAATTGTGATGTGCTGACCAAAAGTTAAAACCATGTTATTAAAATTCTTTTAGGTGAGGGTTACTGGCTCACCCTTGTAATTCCAGAACCGGAGAGGCAGAGATAGGAGGATAAGAATCTAGGCTAGCCTGGGCTACACATTGAGACATCCATCTCAAAACAACGAAGGAGGGCAGGCAGGATAGCTCAGTGGGTAAAGGCACTTGTCACCAGGCTTGGCATCAGAGTTCAATTCCTGGAACCCACACAGTGAAAGAGGAGAACCAACTCATGCAAGTTGTCCTATGACTTCCACACATGTACTGTGACATCTAAACACACACACACACACACACACACACACACACACACACAAACTTTTAAAGGCAAAGAGTATGGCCCAAACTTGAGGACTCCTCAAGATCAGCATGAAAATCTGTAGGGCGTGTCAAAGAAGAAGCAGAGAACAGTGCATTGCTAACAACAACAACAACACCAGGCACGTGGGAGTAACAGTGTGCCTGCCTGTTATGGGCGTCAGACTCCCAGAAACAGGCCTGGATCTATCAGAAATAAGGAAATGGCTCCATTGATATTTTAGTTATTCCATAAAGAACAATAAGAAGTCAAAGAATCTAAACAAGCAATAGACCGGTATGGAAAGGAAAGTTTTTGCTTGTTGGATGGTGGAGCCCAGGATCATTCCTGGATCATTAAAGTTCCCTGCAGGACATTACCTAAGACCCAGCAGTGGGCACAGAGACCTGGGATCCCAGAAGCCTGAAGGCTTGGACTCAGCTCTGGGAAGCACAGTGAATACCCTGCATGTTTCTATAGTCGTGGTTCCCCACTTGGAGGGAAGGCTGGTCTCTATGATAAGTTTCTTACTTGGTCCTCATTTTAGCTGACTGTTGAGTCAATCATTTGACCAACCACCAAGGTCTTTTTTTGTTGTTGTTGTTAATGTCTTCCCTTTGCTGAGCCCTGTGTTGGCTGCTGTGGGCAGTCCAAGACTCTATCTCAAGTTCATGAGTAAAAGCTGGCTCTGTGTCTTACAGCTTTGTGGCCTTGGACAAACCTCTACTTGGCCTCAGTTTCTTTACTTGCAAATCCTGGATAATAATAGTTAAATAAGATAAAGTGTATAAACTTCTCAATGGTCTCTGATTCATTGGAAGGGTCGATAAATGGTAAATATTATTGATTATTATTGATTATTATTGATTAGATGAAGTCTGGCGTGCTTTACAACAAGTTCCAACCGTGGTTCTGAATGACCTGTGACACAAGATATCCTTAGGGACAGTTGTCACTAAACCATGAAGAGTAAGAGAGTCCGAAAGCATTAGGTGACCTCTCTCTATTGATTATCCTCCCCTTTAGTAATGAACTGAGACTGCTTTTCAGTCTCCCTGAAGAGAGATGGAAACACATGACAAAGTCCTGGCCACAATCTGGGATTACAAGTATTATTTGAAACTTCTAGAAGGGCCAGTTGGTAGGAACTAAGTCCACAAGAGAGATAACTTGTCCTAATCTTTTTCCACCACTGGTTTGGAATACTGGCCAGTATTCCAGTATGGAATACTGATGGCTTGAGCGCCGGCATCATCTCTGTGGGGAGAGTTGACCTTACAAATACAAAATGTTCATTGAACATGGTAGAAGCTTCCATTTCTGATGATACTATGGAGCCATTATAAGATCTCTGGGCTTTCTAGCACTCCCCCGCCCTTTTCTGTTTGTCTGTACATAAGAGAAGTAAACTTCTGTCCTGTTGAAGTCCCTTCCCTCCTTCTTTGTTGTACTGATAAATATCTCTGAATCTAATACCAGAGATGATACCCCAAGTGTTTACCGTCCGGAATGGCAGAGTACTGACTAACAGGAGTGGACTCCTCCCAGAGTGCTAGAGCAGCTGAGAAAGGGATGGGGACCAAGGGATGTGACTTATTGTTCTAATCCCCAGTCCAGCCATCTCAGCGACAGCCGTGGGAAGCTTGTCCTGCTCGACCTTAATGAACACGGTGAGCAGTGAGAAAATATAGAAACAGCTAGGAAGATGAGGAGGCTTTTCATAATCATGGGGGCCACTCAAAGGTTTAGAGCAATGGTTTTCAAGCTTTCTAAGCTGTGCTCTTGTAACACCTCGTGTTATGGTGACCTCAACCATCCAATTCTTTCATTGCTACTTCATAAGTGTGATTTTGGCTGTTATGAATCATACTGTAAATACTGAATGTGCAGGATATCTGATAGATAAGCCCTATGAAAAAATTATTCTACCCAAAGGGGTTGTGACCCACGGGTTGAGGATCCTTGGTTTAGTGGAGGCTCAAAGATTAGGGGTTCCTTGAATAATGAGAACTGTGAACCTGTTTGACTTGAGAGCACAGAGGGATAGGGAGAGGAGGGAGAGGGAGAGAGAAGAGGAGAAAGAGAGAGAGAGAGAGAGAGAGAGAGAGTGAGTTATAAGGGGACTTGGAAACCATCACTGGAAATAACATCCGTGAGGTCATAAGAATCAAATTATAGAGGCCATTGAGAGGCAGACCCAGCCTTGCTCTTGAACTTGAGTCAATAAAAGCACAGATGGGTGGTGGAAACCAGATGACCACGGGAAGTGAGGAGCCTCGGTTTTAACACTGTGCCGTCTCAGTTACAATTGTATTATACTGAGCCATTCCTGCCAACCGAAGAAATCACAAGGCACCGGACCAAAGGTGAGCAGGCACAAACAGGTGTCATCTCTCCACAGGAGGAACATCAAGGTCACAGCTGGGGAAGGCACCGGGCGTGGACCGGTTACTATCACCTTTGGGAGCATCCCTGTAGGGCAGCGGGAGGTTTATGCACCTGTCTTGCTGAGAAGCCCACCTCCCACCCCCCACCCCTGGTGGATACCTTCTTTCTTAGCTGTTCCCTAGCCTGCTCCTGGGCATTTATTGCCTCTCATCATCTTCTAAATGGGATCCGCACTGTGCACCTAAATTATTTATGGGAAGCAACTGTATCTTCGGTGGAAGACGTCCAAGAAGGAACTTAAGCACTGAAGTAATAGCTAATGCAATCAAAAGGAAGCGAGTAGTTCTGACTCTTTAAATACGACTCAAAAACAAGAAGTGGATTCTTCAGTAGGAGGTGAGATATCCCCATCACTGTCCAAATTTGCTGGGGCCATGAGTCATTCATTTAGCAGAATCTCCCAAGAGCCTGCTTGGTACCAAACACAGTGCTCCATCCAGGCTGCAGGTGAAGCCAGGCTAGTTTCCCCTTGCAAGTGCCTAACGCGTAGCAAGAGGATTTTATGAGAAAGGTGGACTATGGCAGGCTTATGAGAGAGGGACTGGCCTCATGGAACTTTGACAGAAGACAAGATCGTCCAGGTGACCTTGGAAGGTCCACGAAGGATGGTTGTGTCAATCATGGCTGAATTTATTTGTTTGTTTGTTTGTTTGTTTGTTTGAGACAGGGTTTCTCTGTGTAGCCCTGGCTGTCCTGGAACTCACTCTGTAGACCAGGCTGTCCCGGAACTCGCCTGTCTACAGAACTCACCTGTCTACAGAAATTCGCCTGTCTCTGCCTCCCGAGTGCTGGGATTAAAGGCGTGTGCCACCAAGCCCGGTTTATGGCGGAATCTTTGTGTGTCACATGGACCCAAAGTTTGAATCAGTGTGTGTTATACAGTCATGTCCTGATATCTTATGGGGAACTTCCCTCTCTGAGTTAGGGTTTCTATTTCTATGTGATGAATACCAGGACTACAAGCAACTAGGGAAGAAAGAGTTAAGTCTATCTTATAGCTCTCAGGCCACACTCCATTTCTGAGCGAAGTCAGGGCAGGGACTTGGAGGCAGGAACTAAAGGAGGCAGAGGCCATGGAGGAATGTTTCTGACACTTCTTCCCCAAGGCTGAGTCAGCTTGTTTTTTTTTTATACAATCCCGGAGTGGTCCTACCCACAGTGGGCTGGGCCCTCCTACATTACATAGCCCCTGGATATGCCCACAGGCCATTGTGATAAAGGCAACGCCTCACCCGAGATTCTCTCGTCCCAGATACAGCTAAGTTTGTGTCAAATTGAGCAGATCCAACCAGCACTTCCCCTTCCCAATCCCCAGAAGGTCCTAAATGTATTGATGCCCAAGTCCCCTATATAAAATGGCATAGCATTTGCCTATAACTTATATGCACATCTCTGGTATTCTTTTAATCCTTTCTGGATGAAGGCTTCTTAAATTTTTTTCTACTCACAACCCTTTTTACTGAAGAAATTTTTATGTGAACCTGGACATAAAGGTATGTAAAGCAGGTATGCTTGGGCAGTGAGATGTCTTAGGTGCTGACAGCTCTTCCTCTGAAGCCTGATATGCCCCAGAACTCTGTAAAGCCAGAAGTGAGCTGACTGCATAGATTTGTGCTCTGACCTTAACGTGTACACTGTGGCATTCATGCACATGGGTGCTGGCAACTGAACCCAGGTCCTGTCCAGGAGCTGCTTTTAAGAGTCGGGCTCAACATTATGAACTAACCAGTACCCCGGAGCTCTTGACTCTAGCTGCATATGCATCAAAAGATGGCCTAGTCGGCCATCACTGGAAAGAGAGGCCCATTGGACACGCAAACTTTATATGCCCCAGTACAGGGGAACGCCAGGGCCATAAAAGGGGAGTGGGTGGGTAGGGGAGAGGGGGTGGGTGGCTATGGGGGACTTTTGGTATAGCATTGCAAATGTAAATGAGCGAAATACCTAATAAAAAATGGAAAAAAAAAAAAAAAAAAAAGAGTCGGGCCACCTCTTCATTCCCAGGCTTCTTTACTTTTATACAGAGCAGTGGTTCCCAATCTGTGGGTCACGACCCCTAACCCCCACCCAGAGCTGCATAGCAGATATTTACATTATGACTCATAACAGTAGCAAATTTACAGTTACAAAGTAGCAACAAACTAACTTTATGGTTGGGGGTCGCCACAACACCAGGAATTGTATTAAAGGGTCGCAGCCTTATGGAGGTTGAGAAGCACTGACAAAAACCGATCCCTTGGCTAAGTATTTGATACTTGAGAGGCCCAAAGCATCAACAGTGCCTTTCAGAGCTCACGGATGCTTTTCTTTGATCTTCAGATTTGTCAACACTGAGAATGCTGCCTCACATAAATATGCCCAACAAATGGCACAAGTATAAGTAGAGCCATTTCGGAAACTGTTCATAACTGCATCCCAATCCCAAGGCAAAATTAATTTAGTGATTTTCTTTTAAAAAAAAATGACAGTCAACTCAGCAACTCTAATAGCCATTTTCAAAATCGGATACTTTTCACAGCGTACAATCCAAAGATGCACTAATTTGATGTTTACACGCGGAGGAATGACAGTAGGAAAATATTAAATGCCTTTGTTGTCTTTAATTAAACCATCATACTTCTACAGCAGGAGAAAACATTACACGTGCAATAGGCGCACTGCAGCTCACAGTGTGTGGCAGTCTGGGACGTGAGCTCAAGTGTTGCAGGCAGCTTTGGCGGGTGCTGCAAGGTGTGTCGGGGTGTGGTGTGCAGCCCAACGGACGGACGCAGTGAGCCGGTTGCATGTGTGCTTCCTTCAGACCCACGGGGAGGGGAGTTTGGGTGGGCTCCGCTAGAATCACTTCAGGTTCATTACACGCCTGATTTTGAACTAAATTTTGGTCATTGTGTAACTCTGAAACGGTGTACATGTGTGTGTGTGTGTATGTGTGTGCGCATATGTGTGTGCACGCGTGCGCCACGTGTGTGCTCGTGTGTTACACACTTAACTACACAACCCCATATGGGCTCAGAAACCTATGCTTACGAGCGAGGTTAGGCTCCAGATTATTTACCCACACAATGAGAGCAACTATTTAGTTGTCGTCCTGTTTTGTTTTGGGAGTAATGAGGAAAACATCTGTACACATTCAGTACAGATGCAATTTTTCCTCCAAATATTTTCAGCCCATGGTTCGTTGAATCCACAGATGCCAATTATACAGCAATATGGGGTCACTCAGGGAGAGCAAACGTTTCAAGCCCAGAGGCGATCACCCAGTCATATTTAGGGCACTGCTGGGCCATCCACATTTTAAATGATCTCTGGGATTCACTGTTTAAATGAGGCAAACCAAACAAGCATGCTTTAAATGCCCTGTATCTTAAGGGAAAATCACCCATCCTTATGTAAGTTTTAATAGCACTCTGATGCATCCTCTAATGTTCTCAGTAGCCCTGTGAGGAACTTTATCCCTGTTCTCTTCATCAGGCTCAGCAAGTTTGAATGTCTTGCTCAAGGTCAAGGTCAGACAATCAAAATCAGAAATGGAACTCTAATCTCTCACAAGGTAGACAATTAATTTCTCTGGCAACACCAGTTCTTCCATGAGGCCAGATGAAGGACATTCAATCAATTGGGCTTGGTCGACTGCTGGCAAACTGGAGTGCTTGCCTGTGTGGCATGGTCTTCTCAGCCAGGAAGGAATGTATTGCACATCTTAGCACCCACATTCTACTGTACAGAGCTGGACCTGTGTCAAGGCTTGGATGGTTACAAAATAAATCCTCCATCAGTCAGAGTCTTCCCAACACCTGAGTGTTTGGTGTTCACCGGTCTCTGCTACAAACCAGCACTGACTGGTTGCTTGTAGGCATCTACCAAGCTGTCTTCTAAGAGGTATGACTGTTAATACACACTTAACTACACAGGGAATGGCCTGAGTCCTTGCTGCTGTGGTCTGAGTGTCGGCCTCCTCCAAAATACAAATTGAAACTTAATTGTCATGGAATTGAGAGGTGGGACTTTTAAGAAATGATGGTCGTGATGTCTTATTCTCTCTCTCTCTCTCTCTCTCTCTCTCTCTCACACACACACACACAGACACACACAGACAGATACACTCACTCACACACCACCATCTGCTATGAGATGGTACTTTCCAGGTATGCTTCCCAGATGATCTTGGATTTCAGGGCCTCCAGGACTGAAAGCCAGTACCTCTCTGTATATTGTGAATGACAGCCTATTGTGTTCTGTCACGGCAGTACAAAATAGACACAGACTCCCACCTTTTAGGATAACGGATGTGAAGCACAAAGAATGGCTTAGTAATGAAGTACCAGCTGAGACTCCCACTCTGGCCCCTGGAGCCCAGCTGTGTCAACCCCACATACGGCTCAGTGGCTTCCCCTTTAGCTTCCAGTCTCCATCCAGGTCTGCCTTTTCATGTGTCAGGTGTCCCTTGTTCCCATACATCATTTCTTGGCTTTAACTCTCCCCTGTCTGCATGCTCCGAACATTTGGGCTTCTGTCTCTCTGAGCATCTTATAAATCACTCACCACTGAGTCTAATCATGAGTTTATGCCTCCACAGTGCTGTGGTTCCTTCTGGAATGTTCTTCACTTCTTCCTAGTTCCTCAAGATGAGGCTCAGAAATCTCCCTCTGACTTTACCAGACAGGCTGCTCTTCTATGTCCCTGGAGTCACAGGTCCTCACCTGTTCCACACTATCTTGTCAGGGTTCTCTACTTGAGTCTCTCTCTCTCCGGAACAGGATCAGCTCATTGTTACATCCACTATCTTTTCCATGGGAACCTCGAGGGGCTGGCACTTCAGGCAGAGGGGTTGTGGTTCTAGGGCTGCCCCATTCCCAGCTGACTGTAGGCTTATTGGCAACTTGTCTGTGAAGGGAGCCTATGGTCTTGAACTCTGGCAGCCCAAAAATCAATATGGTGGCCATGTGCCATTCCCATGACCCGGTGTACAGTGTACTCTCTGTAGGGCCATTCCAACACAGGCAGGGCTGAGGATGAACACAAGCAAACTCAGTGCTCTTGACCCTTGCTGAAGTGCTGGTTCTGAGTTGATGGAGCTTGCCATTGGCTGGACTGTAGGTTCCAGGTCCTATCTGATTGGAAAGACTTTGATCCCTCCCACCCCAGGCCTGGCATTCAGGCCAGAAGGAAGAAGAGGAGGAGGAAGAGGAGGAAGAGGAGGAGGAAGAGGAAGAGGAGGAGGAGGAGGAGGAGGAGGAGGAGGAGGAGGAGGAAGAAGAAGAGGCCTGCAGGCCTGAAAAGAGGTAAGGAGTGAGGAAAATGTGTGAAGCTGTGGAGGTTGGTCATGGACCCAAGAACAGGATGCAGTGTCACTTGGCACCTAATGGCACCTAGAAGTGAGGATGCTTACATAACCACTGTCCTACCAGGGTTCTCTGACTCTACAAATCATGCCTGCAGGCCGTTGCCATGTGACAGACACTGCTCTAGAGTTTTCATTTACTAACTCAGCCCCTCCTCCCATTTTATAGATGAGTAAAGAGAGACACAGAAGAATCAAAGAGCGCATTCCAGGCCACACAGCCAGGAGCTTGCAGAACCAGAATGTGGGCCCAGAGAGTGGGGTTCCAGGCTCTGCATGATTCATGCCTTTGCAGTGTTCCCTCTAGTTTCTGCGCTAATGCATATTCATTTTTCTCACTGAATATTTAATGAGCTTCTGCCCTGGTCAGACTTGGGATTGCACACTGGGAACATAAGGGTGTAGCTGACTGGAGGGAGACCAACGGCAAACCCTGGAGATGAACTGGAAGGAATTTTGTTGTCCTTGGGTGAGGGTGGGAACCCCAGCTCCTTCAAGATTCTCTCTGAGGAGACGCTCTGACATCTGACCCGGGCCCAAGCATGTGTCCCACTGTGCTAGAAGCCAGAGAACAGCCACAGGGCAACACGCAGGCCGGAGGCGGACAGCAGCCATGGACCCTGCTTGTGCACACAATGGCCTTTCTCTCCTAGCCAATCTCTAAGGACTTAAGTCCTTATCAGTCCCCTGTGCCCTCTCTAGGCCCTGACTCTCATGGTTGCACCCTGTGGACTTCATAACTACTTGCCTTTCAGAAAATCAATTCCATTCTGTTATTTACTAATTGCTTAGTTATTATTTTGATGGATGGAACGGGGCACTCAGCCCTCTGGGCTTCTGTAAAATAAATTGATGTTCAGCCCACATTACTGCATAAATAATAGATCCTCACATTGGTAGGTTGAGAGAGGTATGACAGGATACCATGTCCAGTGTTCTTGCTTCCAGGGACTCATAGGGTAGGTTCCCCATCTGTCAGTCTCTCTAGAGACATTGACTTTCTTTCTTTCTTTCTTTCTTTCTTTCTTTCTTTCTTTCTTTCTTTCTTTCTTTCTTTCTTTCTTTCTTAGCTGAGAGGAAGGGGAGACTTGGACAGAAACAGAATGAAACTGGAGAGAAGCAGGCAAACCAAGGAAAGGCCAGCTCTGCCTGCCCTGTCTCAGGCTATCTCTTGCTGGATCACTGTATGTGATGGCATCACAGCTTCCTCCATCAGGCTAGGGCTACCAGGCTCATCCATCAGCCAGGGTGAAGCTTATCACCCTGGGTAGAGGGTGTCACATGGCCCCCTTGGGAGGAGAGGGGCTAAGAGCCATACCTAGCTTGGCATCAGCCATTCATCTGTTGGATTGACTCTTGTTCCAAATAGGTCACAGGTGTGACTCATCCTTCCTGGGCTAAGTTATACCCTGGCATAGTTATTCATAGCCATTTTCCATCTGATCAGAGCCTGTGGGATTTTGCAATTTATATCACCAATTGAAGTACTTACTCGAACCGAGTCCTATTTGGGTTGTTACTTACCATGGCTCTATGAAGTAGATGTGATCCTTCCTCTGCACATTTTTATTCAAAGATGAAGCCCAGAGCCAGGCCAACCTGTTTAACCTGGTAAGGAAGGAGCTGGGCTTTACCCCAGATGGCTGCCCCTCAGCTAAGCTGTTTCTCCTGCCCTCATCTCCACTTGCCTTGGCTGTTACACACCTGCCTTGATCACTGTAAAATGGTCTCCACATTTTGGTCATGCATCCCTCCAGTTACAATTTTAGAGCATGATCCCCTCCAGTGAGTATCTGTTGGTGTGTTGGTTCAGGTTTTGTTTTGTTTGTTTGTTTGTTTTATAAGCACTGCAGCAGGTGAACAGAATAGGAAAATGATAGACCAATCAACCAAACAGCAAGCTAAGAGAGGGACTAGGAACACTTGCCCTCAGGGACATACTGTTTACAGTAAGGTCATGCCTCCTTAAACCTCCCCAAAGAGTGTCACCAAATGAGGACCAGGTGTTCAAAAATGTAAGCCCATGGGGAATCCTTTTCATTCAAACCAGCACCACATACCTTTTGTGTTTCTGTCTGACACACACACAAACACACACACACACACACACACACTAACCATGAACTCTTTTCTGTATTTTGCTTGTCTCTTCATTTTACTTTGAAAATTGTTCCCCAGCCTTACTTGGAAATGATCATTTTAAAAATATCAACTAAACTGCATAGTATTCCATTGGCTGTGTATGTTCAACTTATGCTTTATCTTTAAATATTGGCCTAAAGGCCTTTCAGAGGCCCTACCCCTTAAAGGCTCCATCTATCTCCTAGTTGACGATGGATGGGATCTGTCTCCAGATTTTTCTAGATTTACATACTGTACTGGCTAGTTTTGTGTCAACTTGACACAGCTGGAGTTATCACAGAGAAAGGAGCTTCAGTTGAGGAAATGCCTCCATGAGATCCAACTGTACGGCATTTTCTCAATTAGTGATCAAAGGGGAAAGGCCCCTTGTGGGTGGGACCATCTCTGGGCTGGTAGTCTTGGGTTCTATAAGAACTGAGCAAGCCATGGGAAGCAAGCCAATAAGTAACATCCTTCCATGGCCTCTGCATCAGCTCCTGCTTCCTGCCCTGCTTGAGTTCCAGTCCTGACTTCCTTGGTGATGAACAGCAGTATGGAAGTATAAGCCAAATAAACCCTTTCCTCCCCAACTTGTTTCTTGGTCATGATGTTTGTGCAGGAATAGAAACCCTGACTAAGACACATACCATAAGTAGGTTCAATCGATTTATATTATTATAGAGACCCAAAGCACATTCACTCTTCTATAAAACCATGGCTACATTGTTCTTCTTGGGTTTGACTTTCTGGTCGTCTTTTCTACTTTTCCTCTATATGAAACTTATAATCTCAGATCCTACAGGAAAAACCCAATGTTACTAGGGATATTTCTCATTAAATCCACACATGATAATGTGGGGCTAAGAGAGGGCTGTATGGTGAAGAGCACTGGATGGTCTTGCAGAGGACCCAGGTTAAATTCCCAGGGTCTGTATGGCTGTCCCCAAGCATTTGTAACTCCAGTTCCAGGGGATCTAGCGCCCTTTTCTGGTATCCATGGATGCCACAAGGCGTGAATGTGGTCCACATATGTACCTGCTGACAAAGCACTCATACACATACAATAAAAATAAACCTTTTTAAAAACATGAGGTAGTAATAACATTTTTATTATGTTGAATTTTTTTTCCATCCCAGAACAGGGCAGCAATTTGTTCAAGTGCAAATTTGTGTCTTTCAGGAATATGGTTTTGGAATTTACATGACAAAATTAGAAACATCCATCATATTTGACCTATTGTCTATTTCAGGATTGCAACTGAAGTTACCCAAATTAATACTGAGCTGAGGAAGGACACATGGCCTCTTCCTCTGGCTGTCCCTCTTTTCATCCCTTGCAACCCTGCTAAAATGCCGGCTCTCTGGTGAGGCCTGCAGTCTCTGTAGAGATATTAATGAGTTAATGACTCATTCTTCGTCCTGTGCTCCTGGGACACCTATGTTCTCCTGACGACAAACTGGGTTGTGAAATTTTTTGTTTATATCCCTTCTTAGCCATCAGTGAGGTGTCTGACTCATAGGTGGTGTTCAGCAAAGGGTGCATGGGATAAATGAAGTATGTTTGCAGTATGATGCTGTGTCACATACATTCACTGGATGAAGACTGACATCTGCAGATTGTCTGCATGAGATGTGGCACTAGTCCATTGAACATTTCTCCCAGTCTTAAATCTCAGAACAAAACATTTGAGAAATAGCGGTAACTCTGGGTTACCTCCAGGGACATATCTCCGTTAAGGTTCCCATTTTTTTTGTACTGGAGCAAGCAACATGAGCTGCATTTTATAGGCCCTTCATTTCTTTCTGTGCTGGGTTCAAGACTTGGCTCTTTTGGAACAGGCTCTGTGGTCTTAGGCATGGGGTCTCACCTTGGGCTCTCACCTTGGGCTAGAATACTGCTATAAGGAAACACCCTGGGGAGGGAAGAGTTTATTCAGCTTACGTTTCCATATCACAGTTCACCATCAGAGTCACAGGAACTTAGGGCAGGAACCTAGAGGCAGGAGCTGATACAAGAGGCTGTGATGGTTGCTGCTTATTGGCTTGCTCCTCATGGCTTGCTCAGCCTGCTTTCATATAGAAGCCAGAACCACCAGCCCATTGTGGGTGGTACCCTCCTGTATCAATTGCTGATTAAGAAAATGCCCTATGGGCTTGCCTATAGCCTGGTCTTCTGGAAGCATTTTCTTAATTGAGGCTCCTTCCTTGAAGATGATTTTAGCTTGTGTCAAGTTGGCACTGGACTGCACAGCACATGGCGGGGGAGTGGGGGTACTTCTGATCTGCGGGTGGACTTAGAAAAGCTGAACTGCAGGAAACTGAGGTCTCACCAGAGCCCCACAGCCAAGTGCTTGTGCACAGTTCATATCAGCAGGTCCCCCAACTGCCCAAATCATAGATTTGGTAGTCACTTAGCCCCAGCTACTGAAGCTTCAAATTGGTCACAGGCATGGTACCTTTGGATTTCTGTATTTCTGATATTCTGTATTCCAATAGATTTAGTGGCCCCTCCCACATCGTACAAAAACAAGAATTGGTACAGTGTTGGTGGTGCAGTGGTGAGCATAGCTGAGAAGTTGACCTGATTCTGATTCTTTGTTAATGCGGTGTGCTCATCTTCGGAGCGGTGGAAAAACAGCTACCATTTGACTGAATAGCCTTCTGGGGCTCTGTGTGTAATGGGGGACTCCCTTCATTACTAGAGTTTCTCCTTACCTTTTCCGGGGAGTTCTAAGCTCCCATGCTCTATCTGAGGACTGTCAGGTGGCCTCAGCTGGTTTATAGGATCAATTTCCTTTCTCCTACAAAACCTGTTCAGCTAGCACCTGAGATTCCTGAAATGCTTCCCCATGCTAATGAGGCATTCTAGGTACCCTAAGCCCCCAGCCAATGACCTTTACTCATCCTGGATGTCCCTGCCCTCAGTCCCCACCCCACCCCCAAAAAAAGTTATAAGCCTTCAACCACCCTAAGTAAAGTTGATCTGCTTACTGACTGTGGTCCCAGTGTGGTTTATTCACCGTATGCATTCACAGGGCTTCCGAACTCCCTGTTCCACGTCTCTGCTCCCTTTGCCCTCGTGGACCCTGATCTGCCTAAGACTCAGGGCAGGGAGACCCACAGACGCTCGATGGTTAAGAGAAACAGACTGCTGTGCAGAGCTCCCTGGTTCAGTTCTCAGCACGCTGCTTGGTGACCCACAACCATTGTAGCTCCTGCTCTGAGGTATCCAGCACCCCTTCTAGCTTGATATCCAGCACCCCTTCTGGCTTGATATCCAGCACCCCTATGGCTTGGTATCCAGCACCCCTTATGGCTTGGTATCCAGCACCCCTTATGGCTTGGTATCCAGCACCCCTATGGCTTGGTATCCAGCACCCCTTATGGCTTAGTATCCAGCACCCCTTATGGCTTGGTATCCAGCACCCCTTATGGCTTGGTATCCAGCACCCCTTATGGCTTGGTATCCAGCACCCCCTATGGCTTCCTCTGGCGTTTGTAACATTGAGCTCATACCTCCCCCCTCGCCCAGCCTCACATACAAATACATATATAAAACATCCACACTGTTGGAAATCCCACAGTCCAACTGAATTCCAACTTTCCCCTGAGTATCACTTTTACAGCATCATGTATCAAAATCTTTTAAAATCATTTTGATTCCCCTCACCCCACATTTCTTTCTTTCTGGTCTTGTTTGCTATCCCCATCAGCAACTGGTGGGTTTCCTGTTGTAGGATCCAGAGGGTAAGCGATTCTCATCACAAAGCACCTTGAGGGTTTTGTTATTCCTGGTCCTTGTGTGAGCTGAGACTGGTTCCTGGATTTCTGTTCATGTGGGCAAGCATTGGAACTTTGCCCACACGTGTCTGGAAGGGAGCCATGTCTCAGAGCCATAGGGCCTCTCTTTTGGTGGGTGGAGGAGGCAGGAAGTCTTGCAGGCTGCAGAGTGTGGAGGTGAGGACATGGATGAGGACAGATGAGGGTTAAGGAGGCTATGCTAAACAGGGAAGTGTCTGTAGAAGATGCCATGTGTGTCTCCCATGGGGTCTGGGTGAAGCAGGAAACATGCAATAAGCTCTGGGACTTCTTAGAACAGGAGTCCCAGGTGTCAGGTGGCCTTGCCTCCATATGATGGGAAGTTAGGAGGAAGGGAGGGAAGGTTCACATTGGAGGACAAGGAGGCCCTAGCTGGCCATAGAACCTTTCTTTTCATAAGGTCCCCGTAGTGAGAAAGCAGTTACAAAACATACATTTTGAAGCCGAATTGTCTAGACCCAAATCATCTTTGCCATGCACTATTTCCATAGCTAGAGCTGGTCCAACCTAGAGAAATCAAAAAGGTCATCTAGGCAGGCTCATCATCTCACAGTACAACGATGGCTGCCAAGCTCCAGAGTTGGGAAGGGGCTCTCCAATAGTCTCAGCTGATAGGAGGAAGAGTTGAAACCTAAAAGAAGGATTTCTGGTGCCTATCTGAGTACTTCATCCTAATATGACTATTAGTACCATTCATAAACCAGTTCCCTCTGAATAACCATTCATCCCTTATGATCTGTCACCCACCCGAAAACCCATGAATTCCTCCATTCATCTATCCATATATCCCATTCCACTACCAACCAATTCTATCCATCTGTTTCTCTTTACCAACCTATTCACCATCCATCTATCTGTCTACCCATTTACCCAACGATCACCACATTATCTATCCATCCAGAGAGAATGACTGTTGGGATACACAACTGTATTCCTTAAGATGTGAGACTGCAATTATTAGCTTTAAACCTTTTGTTTCCAATTTGAGCTGAAATAACTACTGAATTACTATAGAGTCTGCAGTGTTGTTCTAAGTATTGTTGAGTAGGAGTACAGATTCAGGGGGGAAAAGCCCACAAAATGAACTGTTTCCTAAAGAAATATGACAATTAGATGCATTCAAGACTGTAGATTGGACCTCGGATGGCTAACGTTTTAATGTACTTCACTAGGACAATTGCTGACATTTTAATATGGGCTGTGGAAGAGATAACAGTAATTGCTGAAATGTTTAATTTCCTGATTTTGATAACTGCACTGTGGTTATATAAGAGAATGTTCTTTTTTGTAGGAAATTCTCACAGAATTATTTATGGATTAAAGGGAAAGATATCTTCAACTTACTTGCAAATGATTTCAGAGAAGAAAATTATATGCATTATATATAAAATATGTATGGGGAGAGAGAGAGAGAGACAGAGACAGAGAGAGAGAGAGAGAGAGAGAGAGAGAGAGAGAATGTGAACACATGCAATTGGTGAATCTGGGCCAAGGCTATAAGGGAGCTCTGTGTGCTATTTTTCAAGTGTTGGCTTATTACATAAAATAAAGTAAACTCCCAAACCCACAGTCCTTTCCTCTTGGAGTTTACAGAGAAGGATTCTCAGATGCATATGAATGCAAAGACAGCATATGGATTCAATCTGTGGGTGCTCCTGCTCCCGGCCTCACCCCTGCAGTGTGCAGAGTGCAAAGTGATAAAGGAGAGAGCAGAAGAGCTGTAGGGGTGTAGCTGGAGGGGAAGAGCCACAGCTTCAGGGAGAGGCAGAAGGACGCCACGGAAATCTGCTACGGGCTACGCGTTGGGATGAGTCAAAAATAAAGTCCAAGATGTCTTCTTAGCATCAGTTTTGGTGTTGGATTCTGTCACTGAGCACAACTTCATGCAAAGATTGACTCTCATGGAACCCAGGACTTATTCAGCTTACAGAAGTCTAGCCATCTCTATTCTCTATCTCTGGCAAAGAGGTGACTGAGATGTGCTAGCCAGAAAGGCTCTCCCTTTAGTATGGTGACCAGACCAGCCTGAGTTTCAGTTGTTAGAAGACTGATGGATATAAATGATGGTTGGCAGCGTCAGATTTGTGTCCAGAGAGAGCAAGGAAGTCATGGAAAACTCCACTGTCTGTGGAGCAGTCTTTGCCCCCTTACACACCTTCCTGTCAATTGGTTTACACACTATTTCTATTAATTATTAGCATCTTTCAGACAAAGAGACTAAGTCATAGATTATACAAGGCGTATTCTGATAAGGCACAGAGCTAGGAATTGAGTGGCTGTGAAAACCATCCCTGAATGCTACTCTACCCCACAAATAGCACCATCTGGGGAGATGCTAGGCAGAGACAAGGTGGAGATGGATGGACCAGAAACAGAAAGGCGAATGTCAGAAGAAAGCCCTTAGCATTTCCCTGGCATAGATCTCAAGAGGAATCTTAGCCAGGATGGCCATGGTGGGCACTGGGTGTTTAGAAGAGGAAACGAGTGGTCCTATCTGTATCCAGCCATGACAACAAGCATCATAGTGACACTCCTTCACTGAAGCTATGGGCCCAGTCCTCTCATCTAGCATGAGTGACTCCTGTCAGAGGTGGGAATTGCTGCTTTCTCCGTGGCACCAGCTCATCGGCATTCACTAAGAGGGATTTGTGGCTTTGTGTGGGCAGACTCCAATTGTGAACTTGCCAGCTGCTGCTTCCTGCTCCTTCCTGACACGGAATGAAGATGCAGTGCCCTCCCGCCCAGGCTGGGTGACTACTGAGCAGGCACCAGCTGCTCTGTGCCTCCAGCCTCCCTCTTCCTGGTGACTTGGAATGCAGCTTCACCTACCTGACCCATCTGGACTTCAGACCACACCCTTCCTGGGCAAAGAAGCTGTTAAAATGGAATCGTAGGGAACACTGTCCACGTAGAGCAGCCACTGAGGGGTGGTTGATGTGACTAAGGAGCAAGCACAGGTTGGTCAATTACAGCCTGGCATGAAGGTCTCTAGTGACGTGACACGTAGCTCTTTAAGAGATGTAGAAAGCAACCCACGAAGGAAGCTGAATGGCGAGCTTAGTTCAAATAGTGTGTCAGGGAAGACATTCAGACAAAGTTAAACTGAGGCACGATAAACGCAAGTCCTTCAAAATTCAAGTACTGGAGAGCTTGACTTGGCAACAGATTTAGTAACAGGCCATGTGCAAATGGTCTGCTTGGGTTTTGTGGTGGTTCTTTTTGTTCTCTGGGAACCAGTATTTGCTCATAGCTAACTGCAACCTTGCAGCACCCCAGGCTGCATGTGGGGTTGTTCCCAGTTATAACAGGGTTCCAGGAGGAGAAGGAGGTGTCCCTCCTGAGCTGTCACTCCTGGGCATCTCGTGTCATATGGGAATGCTTTAGAATTATGAAAGGTCAGAAACCTTATTAAATAAAGGCCCATTGATAAACAGTTTAAACTTTCTGGGCTACACAGGCTGTGTCTATCATTCTACTTGGCCCTGGTAGTGCAAACCAGCTACACACAAAGATAAACAAATGGGTGTGTCCATATTCCAGGAAACCTTTATGAACAAAAATAGGCAGTGGGTCAAATTTGGCCCTTCTTACCTGCTAGAGCAAAAGGGCAGAAATGGTTGGCCCAGTGAAGGCTCTGAGGCTGAAGCATGTATGCATTGGTGACAGGCCTGACTGGGGGCATCTTGTGGTTAGGCTGCCCACTCATTGGTCCCCGAGAGAAAGCCAGTTGTGGAAGAGGTACATGGAAGTTTGTTTTTATTGAGGTCAAGGAAGACCCTATAAAATGAATTTGGTACCACCGGAGGCTGGAGAAAAAGGGAGTTGGCTGGATGTTCTTCAGTGCCCACTTTTCTGTAATCAGAGAGTCTTTTCTTCCTCCACGGACCACCCTGCCTCCCTGTCTTGCCTTCCAATCCTGTCTTCTCGCCTCCTTGTACCAGAAGAGCTGGTTTGTCTGACCCACATGCCTAGGCATGTGGGGACACAGCCACAAGTCCCTCTGATCATGAGACATCAGGAACCAGGGATATATATTTGACTGAAACCCCAGTGGACCCTTCGGGTGGGGGAGGTTCAGGGTTACAGGGGCTGCAGATCCATTCATTTGGGGGTCGTGATGGTCAACACTGATTACTAATGTGCCAGGATCTAGATCTAGAATCACCCGGGTGACAAACCTCTGGGCATGCTAGCAAAGGGTTTTCTGGATTAGCTTAATGAAGGTATGAAGACTCACCCTAAATGTGGACAGCACCCTTCCACATTCAGGCAGAGATCCTGGACTGAACCAAGGAGAGCAGTCTGAGCAGCAGCAACCATCTCTCTCTGGCTCCGCACCGTGGATGGAATAGAACCAGCTGCCACATGAGGTGCCATGATTTCTCTGCTGCTATGAGTTGCTTTTATTTTATGTTTTCCTCAAGAGGGAAATAAGTAATCGAGGGGAGGGGGTATCTGATTCCTCAGGAGAGGATTTAGCCCAGGACAAGGCTCTTGGGGTTTGCTTTTGCCACCAGATTCTCCACCGGCCAAAATGGCAGAAGGAGTTAAAGGTGAGCTGCTGCCTCACACCTGTCCCATCAGCTCTCGATGACATGGGTGGGATGACAACCCACTGGCCAGTGGAAGAAGGCTGTGGACCTGTGTGGGAACTGCTCTGCGAATGTTCAGGGGCCTTTCACCTCAGCCCTGTGAGGTCTCATCATAGGCCTGAATGCATCCTCACCCTCAGGTCCCACCAAGTAGCTGGCAGGCCTGTGTCATCATCTTTGCTGCGTCTGCAATAGCCTTCTCTATGGCTTCCTGTCACCTCCTCTCTGGTACCTTGGAGGACTTGAGTGAACGCCCCCCTGGAATTCTGATGAGGCACTGAGCCAGGTGTCCTAAGTCATGCTCTCTCCATGCAGGGAATTCCCAGGGAAGTGGGGAGGATGCTGAGAATGGAACACGCATATCCAAATGCCAGTAATCTCCAATGGATCTTTCCCTGAGCCTGAATGATGGGCAAGCAGGTCTGGGAGCTAGCCTAAAAGTGGAGGCAGGCAATGAGGCCAGCCACTGGCTCTCTGCTCGCACTGAAGCTGGGAGATCAATGAAGACTTCAGACAGAGGGGATGGAACTGGAAAGACCCCATCACATCCTCCTATGTTCCCTGTCTGTCCCTAAGGTCACTACCCATTTTATTAGCAGCCTCAGTTTCTCAACTTGAGACCATTTAACACCACAGGGGCTGATGATGTCCCCTCTGGAATGGGACTATACCCAGTAGAGGCTGAGCAAGTCCCTGAACCTCCACAGGCCTCCATGTCTTCTTCATCTGTGAAATCGTGGGACCTGCTGCCCAGGACTCGGAGAAGGGGTGGTGGTGGTAGAATAAATCCTTATGTATAAAGCCCCAGAAATAGCGCCTGGTACAGACTGTGTTAAGAATAATGGTATCACCCAGCTTCTGAGAGCCAGAGCTCAGGAAGGGACTGAGAAGGATGGACACAAATAGGAAAACATCAAAAGAGAGAGAAGGCTTGGAGGAAAGGGAAGGAAGAGTGTGTGTGTGTGTGTGTGTGTGTGTGTGTGTGTGTGTGTGTGTGTGTGTAAGGTGGGGCCCACCGGTGGCTGGTTTTGACTTGAAGCTTGGCTCTGTGCTCAATTTCTTGTTCTCCCTTCTCCCATATAATCTCTCTCCAGTATTCTGAAGAGTTCTGCTTCCACCCCCCAGCAGTTGCCATGGTGATGAAAAAATCTGGACCCAGTGGAAAGTTCTCTGTGCTCTTGGCAATGAGGCTGCAGCACCCTGCCTCCTGCCTGCCTGCTTGTGCGTGGGCGGCCAGCTACGGCGGCTGCCAGGATTCCAGGCCAGCACAATTCTGATGGGGGCCCAGCTCTGCTCCCACGGAATCTAGGATAGGAGCCCTCAGACAACATGTAGCCTGCCCTATTTCACAGGTGAAACACTTAGCCAGGCAGGAACAGTGACTTGCTCAAGTCTGCCCACGCTTCAAACCCTATGGGTCTCTCTCTCTCTCTCTCTCTCTCTCTCTCTCTCTCTCTCTCTCTCTCTCCCAGGCCAGATATGAGTTTGGTGGATATAGCAGGTCTGAGGACATCATAGATGAAGAACAGGCTAGCTGCAGAGCACTGCAGGCTGCCGGGGAGATGCAGAAAAGAGTAGAGCTGTGAGGAAGACTCCACAACCTCTGCTTCTTCCCCTGACACAGCAGTGTCGAGGAGCTGTGACTGAATATTTGTGTGTCCCAAGCATTCATGTACAGAAATATAATCACTACTGTATGATATGAGGAGGCATAGCCTGTGGGAGATGGTTATGTTATTCGTAGAGTCCTTGGTGCTATTAGTTATGAGACCACAAAGAACTGTTTGTCCCTTCTACCATGTGAAGACACAATAAGAATGTGTCACCTAAGAGTAAGAAGGAGGGTCCCAGCAGACACTTTATCTGTCAGCACTTCTCACTTGGACTTCCCAGACCCTAGAGATTTATGATGTTAACCAGCATCCCAGTCTATGCACAGCAGACTTGAGATCAGACCAAACTTTGTCCCCTGAGCAGCCTTGGTTCAGTAACTTCGCCCAAAGTAACCCACTTTTGACCATCAAAGCCTTGCAGGATCCAAACATATGAGATAGTCCTCATCTTGAGATGGATTTATGCTAGACATTGGGGGTAATCCCATAAACAGGATGCTGTTTGTAGCCCAGCTCTCGTCCTATCTACATGCTGCAAAAGATGTTCACAGGCTTCGGAGCATTGGAATTTCCCTCAGACCCACAGGCCACCAAGAGGAGGAGACTTGCACCATCTCTGGAGTCCTGGCTATGGACACACTGAGGCCAGGCCGGGCCACTCACACCACAACCTTCCAATAGGATTCAGCTGTCCAGACTATGACTCTTGCAGAATTGCGGATATGTTGGGAAAGGAATTTCCCATCCTGTTTTTCTTGATAAAATTCAGACATCAGAAGTCCCTCATCAAGAGCACAGTGCTTCCTCTGCACCTGGCCCGTGGTTCCTAAAGCCATTTTCTGAAGAACAGAGACTAAGTTCCTGGGTCTTAATTTGCCCTGGAATCTTAGTGCTTTGTCATCTGCCTCTAGATTCATCCCAGTGCCTTCCTGATACAATGGTGAAGACTTGATCTAGAGAAGAGAAATGTTGCTGTGAGCAGAGGGGCACAAGGACCAGAGCCAAGGAGCTCAGTTCACTCCTGAGCTATGCAGTCACAGAAGAGTCACCTCCCCTCCCTGAGCCTCAGGACCAGCCTCTCTGAAACAGGATTTAGGCCCCCAGCTCCTGTTAACTTTGTATTCCTAAGAGGAAGGACCACTCCAAGCTCTTGCTTCTCTTCCAGGTTCCTACCACAGGTTCTTAGTCCTTCCCCCAGACCATCCACCACAGACTCGTGTCATTCATGAACTGATTTGCTGAGCCAGAATTTATAGCCGTCACCTGTCTTCTGGGCATGCAGCAATGAAGTGGACCAACCAGAAGCTTCCAACTCGCTGTTCAGACTGGACAAGTGACATCACACATTAGAACTCAAGATGTAGAGGGTACTACCCGAGCATCCAGGAGGGGACCGCTTTTGGTTCTGAAGAACCAGGAAAGACTTCCTGAGAAGGTCCCAGCTCAGTCAAGACCCCGACAATAAGGTTATTAATTATTACTAACTAATATTGATTCATTATTTTTCATTATTACATTAGTCAGCAAGAGAAGCCTGTTAGGGTTCCAGGGAGCGTGCGTGGGAAGAAGAGGGGGAGGGCTCTCCAGAATTACACAAATCCTCTTCCCCTCATATTTGCTTCCCGAAGAAACCACCTCACGCTAAGCAGGGACCACAGGGGAAATTCAGGACCACGGAGAGCTCCACCGCCTGTCTTCAGCTGATGCTCTGGTCCCTTGAGGCCACCCCCCCCACCCCTCCCCTGGGGTTATCTCAGACTAAGCTGGAAGAAGATGCTGGGTAGGACAGTGCAGGTTGGGAAACTGCCAGGCTTGGAGCCAGGCCAGAAGGGTCTGACTGAGGCTACTGACTGTCACCTCCTAACTGGAGTCTGATGTGCAATCACCAAGAACCTTGCTAATGACACACAAACAGGATGATGACTGAAACATGTAGTTCTCTGCCATTTAAGACCATAAAGCCCTTTATCAATGGGATACATTGTGTAACGCCTTTATAAGCATAACACAATGAATCAGCATATTATATATTGTGTTGGGTGATTGCTGTTGTGAGAAAGAGACAGGCTCTTCTCCTTGAGAGACAAAGGATCCTAAATCTTGTTAAACAAACAAACAAACAAACAAACTTCAGTGCATGCTATAAGTATGGCTAAGAGCCAGGCACCCTCCAGAGAACAATCTTATCTGAGTGAGGTGCAGAGAGCTAATGGAGGCAGAGTTGAGCTGAGTCTACCTGGATCCATCCCCAACCAGGGTCTGGGGTCTTCAAATCAGTTGCAAATACTGTGCAACCACTGGAAATGACCTGGCGAGGTGATGGGTGTTGGAGCAGCAAGGATGGGCTCAGGGACAGAAGCAGGTGGGGAAGCTGCCATTCTAAATATAGGGGTAAGGGGCTGTAGATATGGCTCAGGGGTGCACTCATGGCACAGAGTACCCAAGTTTTAGCCCCAGTACCCACCTGGTGACTCACAACCATCTAAAATTACAGTTTTAGGGACTCCCTGCCCTTGTCTGGCCTTTTCTTTTTTAAATATTTTTATTAGATATTTTCCTCATTTACATTTCCAATGCTATCCCAAAAGTCCCCCATCCCCCCCCCCACTCCCCTACCCACCCATTCCCACTTTTTGGCCCTGGCGTTCCCCTGTACTGGGGCATATAAAGTTTGCGTGTCCAATGGGCCTCTCTTTCCAGTGATGGCCAACTAGGCCATCTTTTGATACATATGCAGCTAGAGTCAAGAGCTCCAGGGTACTGGTTAGTTCATAATGTTGTTCCACCTATAGGGTTGCAGTTCCCTTTAGCTCCTTGGGTACTTCTCTAGCTCCTCCATTGGGGGCCCTGTGATCCATCCAATAGCTGACTGTGAGCATCCACTTCTGTGTTTGCTAGGCCCCGGCATAGTCTCACAAGAGACAGCTATATCTGGGTCCTTTCAGCAAAATCTTGCTAGTGTATGCAATGGTGTCAGAGTTTAGAAGCTGACTATGGGATGGATCCCCGGATATGGCAGTCTCTAGATGATCCATCCTTTTGTCACAGCTCCAAACTTTGTCTCTGTAACTCCTTCCATGGGTGTTGTCTGGCCTTCTTAGGCACCAGACATATACGTTGTGCACAGACATACATGCAGGCCAAACACTCACACACATAAAAAAATACAGAGGTCAGGGTGGGCTTCATGAAGAAAGTGACCCCCGAGTAAAGACTTGAAGAAGACAAGAGACAGGGCCATGCAGGTGTGTGGGAACAGAGACCGAAGCAGAAGGAACAGCCTGGGCAAAGGCTCTGAGCACAGGGACGTGGCTGTTCAGAGGGGGAGTGACAAGGAGGCCAGAGATGCTGCAAAGGAAGGATCAAAGGACAGGCAGTCAGAAGGAAGTGAGAGGAGCCATGTCTGGGGACCCATTGATGGTGCAGACACAGTTCTGGGTTCGAGGTACCCCAGCATGGTTCTAAGCAGAAAGCAAAGATGATACGAGTTATATTTAGGAAGCTTTCTGTTGCTAGTAGTCAAGACAAAACAAGCTGCAAAGAGAGAAGCTGCATTCGGTTTATAGCCTCTAAGGTTATAGTCCACGACTAACTGGCCCTGCTGCTTTGGGCCTGCAGCAACATGGGCTATCACTGTGAGCACAGGTGACTGAGAGAGCCTATTCATCTTCTAGTCCAGTGTAGAAGAGGAAGACGAAAGGTACAAAGTCTCCCACAAACCCTTAAGAGTCCAATAGTCTTCTAATAGATTAAGCCTGTAATATGCAGGACTTTGTGATACGCTTATTCAAAGCAGAGCAGCCCCCGTTGCTAAGGAAAACTGGGGCAAAGGGGAGATACCCAGGTGAGAGATGTGGGGAGTGAGAGGCAAGCTAGGCTCCGCAGATCCTGAAGGCAGGCACAGCGCAGTCTGCAGAGATGAGCCAAAGATGACTCAAGTTTTGGCCTGAGCAAGAGGAAGGATGTTGTCATCAGAGCTGGGGACAGCTGCAAGAAGAGAAGGCTTGGGGAATGTGGAGATGGTTCAACTGATAACGTCTTTGCTTTGCAAGCATGAAGATGTGAGTTTGGATTCCTAGCAGTGAGAGACCCTGTCTCAGGGGAATAAGGAAAAGTGTAAGATGCCTGGCTTCTGCACATAGGCTCATGGGAGACAGCAGATCGCCAGGGCTCACTGTCCATTCAGTCTTGCCTTCTTGATGAACTCCAGACCAGAGAGAGACCTTATCTATAAATGAAAAAGATAATGGTTGAAGAAGGGCACCTGAGGTTAACTAACGCTGACATCCACATGCACAGGCATGCACACACTCCCCCACACCCACACACACATATATTGGGTTGTTGGGGTCCTGGGTCTGCTCTGTCACAGGTTTTGCCTGCTGGGGAGGGGGCGCACAGGAAGTGACTGCGCTTACCCCACGCTGTCGCTGGGTGGGTGTTGGGCTGTAGGGAAGGTGCGGGACACTGTTCTGGGGGGTGGAGAGGCACAGTCTGAGGTGGGGTATAGCCAGAGCTGGCTCAGGGGTTCCCCGCCCGTGAGGAGGCCAGGGCCTTCTGGTTCTCAGGCTCTTGGGCATCCAGACACCACTGGGAGCCATGGAAGAGCTGAGAACGGAGTGGGAGCCCACTGGATCTAGCCAGGAGCCAGGGGTGGGGGATTGGGGAGATTTGGCTGGTCCCGTGGTGGGTGGGGGTGGGTGGAGGGGGTTTCTTGGCTTGATGGAGGCGCAGTTGGCTTGGTGGCAACCATGGCTGGGAGCACAGAGAGGCCTTCTACGGGAGATTAGACAGTGGCTTTGTAGGTGAAGGCCTTCTCTATGGTTCCTCATGGCAGATCCTGATGAAAAGAGGCAGTCTATGGTTTCAAGGCATTTATTGTCATGGTGGAGAGTGGTGATGAGTGAAACCACACCCCGCTTTCTCAGGGCGGGCCTGAGGTAAATACCTTTTGCAGGGAGGAGTGTCTGGGAAGGGGAGTTTATTGGCTAAGCCTCCAGGCCTTTAGGTATGTTATTAAAATGGAGATCTGTCTTGAACCTACATGACCATGGGTCAAGTCCTCTATCTATGGAGAGATTTGGGGCGTTGCCCTTACGTGACTGATGGCTCCAAATCTATGGAGGGCTGCAGCTAGTGACAGGGGTCTGGTGCCTGGGAATCAGGCAGAAGTGCTTGTCGTTCCTTCAGGGTCACCGGGGCTTCTGGCCTTAGCTCAACTGGGAACCAGGCTACCTTTCACGGTCCTACACACATACACACATGCATGTACACACACACACACACACACACACACACACACACACAAACACACACACAAATGGCAAGCTTGAGGACAGAACAGTAACTCAGCCTCAGATATGCTCTGTGTAATGCTCTTCGGATGTCCCTGGAGACACATTGGAACCGTTTCTCGATTTTACAACCTGGAGTGACTGCAGCAGGAGGGTCCTTAGAAAGATGCTTGGGTTCAGGTTTCTACCAAAGCTGCAACACTGTGCCCCACACTCATGCTGTCATTGTTTGGGCCCAGGGGCTGTTGGCACTGTTTGCTAAGGCCACTTCCTGTGTATCTGAACAACCCTGACCAAAAGTAGTTCTTCCTGCCCTGAGAAGACCTCTGTCCCAGGGGCCTCACGCCACAGGGTGAATTGTTAAGAGATGCTGTGGCCTCAGACCATAAGTACAAGCGAGACATTGAGGGGGTGTAGAGTTGTGCGTTCCTGAGCTCTAACTGCAAGCCTTCATGACACCAGATCTACCATCCCCTGAACCCCTCTGGGCTTCAGCTTCCTGCTTTATGGAGGAAGAGACAGAGTTACTGTGGGAATTAGCAGTGTAATGTCTGCCAAGCTTGGACACGGTGAGCCCTTGCAAGGTCCAGCATTATCATAGTTAGGATGTGAATGCTCTGGCTTTAGTGCTCAGCCCAGCAAACCCTGACACGCCCAACATAGCTCCCAAGCCTGTTCCCACCCACGAGCCAGACGGAAGCATTCATTCATTTTGTGCACATGTGTATGTGCACGTCTGTGTGTAGGATGTGTATGTGACCGAAGCTACCCTCAGGCCACAGCACACGGGTAGATCAGAGGACAACTTTCAGGAGTTGTTCCTCCCCTTCCACCTTGTTTTGAGGCAGGATCGCTCTTGTTTCTGCCTCTGACCTGTGTCCTCAAGACATACTGGATTCTGCTGTGTCCATCACCTGTCTTGCAGGAATTGCAGATGTTTGCTGCCAGCTCTGACTTTGTATGTATGTCCCATGGATTCCCATTCAGGCTGGCAGGCTTGCAAAGTTAGGGCTCTTACCCACTGAGTCCTCCCACCCTGTCCCCCTCCTCATTTCACAGAGAAGGCGATAAAGGCAACTCTATTGTCAGTTCCAAGTGTCAGGTCTCAGAGCTCACAGCCTAGGAGAGAGGCAGCTGCCTAGAACTCAGGTTACCATGAGATGCGGGCTCAAGGCCACTTAGGAAGCAGAGTAGTAGTCAGGCAGGACTCAGCAAGGGATATGGAAGAGAAGAAACCCAGCAGCCTCCACAAAGGCAGTGAATGTTCTGGCCACAGACACCTGGCTGTCATCTTTTCAGGTCCACCTCAGTCCCCTCCTGCCAGAGCTTTAGCAGAAGAGTCATTTGCTGAGTCACCCTGTAGCTGGCATGGTTTCCTCAGACTCCTTGAAATCCCAGCTTAGCTGCATGGCCCTGCCCAGACTCTGCTACCTGGCTGCCAGCTCACTGTGAGTCCTTGGGCAGATTGCTTCATGACTCTGGGATAATGCAGATGCTTGAGTTGTCCGTGGTGGGGGATGGGGGATAGGGGGATTGCTGTCACCAGAATGAAGTCAGAGACACCTTGGTGTCCTGTTTATTATATATCCCATGCAGCTCTGTGTGTTTGTGTGCACGCGTGTGCGTGTATGCGCACACACTCATGTGTGGATGCATACTTGTACATGTTCGAGTGCATAGGCTTATGGGGACCAGAGGGCAACATTAGGTGTTATCCTCAGATACACTGTCCATCTCCTTTGAAACTGAATCTCTCATTAGTCTGTCATTCATCATTTAAGCAAGACTGCCTGACCAATAGACCCCAGGCTTCTCCCATTCTCTGTCTCCCCAGAACTGGGTGATGAGTGCAGTCTACCACAGTCACCATTTTTACTTGGGTTCTGGCTATCAAACTCAGGTTCTCCTGCTTGCAAGACAAGTACTTTACCAACTGAGCTAACTCCCTAAGTCTGGTTCATAGAGAAAGTAAATGAAAGCTGGCTATGGAGATACACACTCTATCTCTAGCAGCAAAACGGCTGAGACAGGAGGATAGCAGTGAGCTCAACCTGGGATACACAGAAAAGTCTTGTTTAAAAAGAAATAAAAAGAAAACAAGTAAAAGAAAGCAAATGAATGAATGAATGAACACATGTCCATCCTTCATTCAAGAGCATGGATGGGCAGATAAACTAACAGATATTGGAGGATAGTTCAGTCCTCTCTTTCCAGAGGTCTCAAGAGCTCAGGCACCTATAATTCCACCTACCCTCCCACGCCAAGTCTCCTTACACTCTGGACATCATCGCCTGATCAGCCATTGGGGTGGGGGTGGGGCGGAGCTTCAGCATCACCGTGCTCACTGCCTATCCACAAGCTGTTTTTCTGTCCCCTGAATGACAGTTTCTCTCATGCTCTCCAGCTGATCCTTGGTGTCTAGGTTAGACCACACCACCTCTCCCTGGCTACTTACCAGAGTGACCTTTCAAAATCTTCTGCCTCTGGTGAGACAGTCCCGTTCTGACTGTAGCCTCCTTCCCTCCCTGCTACAGTCTAGGGATCTTTATTCCAGGGATACTTGCATTCTCAGCACCCAGCCTGGGTTTCTCAGCAAGGCTTTGGCCCTGGAGACTGAAGTTCAGCTTAGCTTGCCTGCCTCTTCCCTCTCCACAAACTGTACCCCTTGAACTCTGTGCCTTCCTTTAACCTTCTAGAACCTCCCAATTCCCTCCATGCTTGTGTGCCTTCAGCCTGGAATGCCTGTGTTACCTACATGATAAACCTCTACTCTTCAGACCCCGAAGGATGCCCAGGGAATCCCATTCTGACCACCTACAGGCTGAGTCTCCCCCTTGGACAAACACTACTTCTCATGAACACGTCTACTGTGTTATATTTCTCAAGCTGCACCTTAGGGCTTTGGAGTCCCTTCTTCCCTCTGAGATATTTCTAGAATAGGCTCATGGTTTATTCAGATAACAAATTTAGGCATGAATATAGATGTGACTATTTAAACCTAAGCAGTATCTAGCTCAAGTAGGTGTTTATAAAAATACAGCCAGTGAATGTATTGATGGGTAGAAGAGGATGGGCAAATGAACCAGTGGAAAGATAAGACTGCATAAATGGAAGGATGGGTGGGTGGGTGTAAGAAGACAAGAGGGATGGGTGGATAGATGGGTGGATGGAGGGATGGATGAAGGGAGGGAGTGATGGATGGGTAGATGAATGGATATATAGATGGGTGGATGGATAGGTGGATGAGTGGATAGATGGATGGAAGGATGGGTAGATGAATGGATGGATGGGTGGATGGATGGATGGATGGGTGGATGGATGGGTCGATGGGTGGAGGGATGGATGGATGGATGGATGGGTAGATTGATAGATGGATGGATGGTAGGAAGAATGGTACAGAAGGCAAGGGGAAGAATAGAAGGATACATGGGTGATAGAAAGGATGTCTGGGTTCACGGACAGAAGTGTTAGAGTGTTTGTGTTCCTGAAGCTGGTCGATTTTCTCACAAGGCATCTAGGGCTCCAGGCAGCCTCTGAAGGCATTTCAACTGCCTGGCTTTGTGCATGTATCTTGCACATTTTGCCTTAGGCAGTAAATGAACCATCTATCTCTGGTTATTAAGATAAAAGAAGAATCAGATGTGGTGACACATACCTGAACTCCTAACAGAAGGATCCCAAGTTAATACTTAGTGGGACCATGTTTAGCAAAATGAAACAAAAACAAATTAAAAGGAGGAGGAAGAGGAGAAGGAGGAGGGGGAGACAACATGAGACAAACTAAGAGCCAATCCCCCCACTTCACCAAAGTATACATATTAATTCATTTTCCTCTTTCTTTCTTTCTTTCTTTCTTTCTTTCTTTCTTTCTTTCTTTCTTTCCTTTCTTTCTTTTCTTTCTTTCTTTCTTTTTTTTTTTTTTTTAGGAAAATAGATCTCTGGAGATCACTTAATCAATCGCTGAACAAGACTTGGGGGGAAATGGAAATCTGAGCAGCCTGCCTGAGCCATAGCCGTTCCTGAGACTCCTTTTCACTTGAGACCCGCACTATCTTCCACCTGTTCACCTCTCCTCGGAGGCTCGCTCTGAGCAGTGCTTGCCTTGTTCACTGGCCTGCAGGAGACAATCCCAAGCAAAAGCCCAGTGACCTCACCCTAGGGCTGTGGCTGGGGAGACTTGGCAGAGGCAGCTGTGTTTCCATTCTGGCTGTGACCCTGGGCGTGGAAGGAAGAGACTCTGGCCTAGTGCCATCACCAAGGTCCCTGCCAGACTCATGACAGAGAGGGTCTGGGAAGTCCCAGAAAGAGAGGCCTGTATACCCAGAGGACCTCCTGAGGGTGGTAAGCCAGAAGGCCACCTGCTCTTGGAATCCGGAGCTGGGTATAGGAGTGGAGGGGGTCTCTGATTCCTGTCACCTGCCTGAGCCCCACAGTAGAGTCAAGGTCCAAAGACTTTTCTTCCCATAGTGAACCTCACCGCCTTCTTTCTTTAGCTCTTCACCCATATATGGTGAAGAATGAAGCTTTAATGATGTTTCTGGCAGATGCTGGCACATATGTGGTCCCCTCTGCCTCACAACCTTGTAGTGACTCAGGAGAGCCATGCTTGGGCCTCTTGTCACTCCTCCCATCTCCTTTCTTCAGGGTCCCTTGGGGGACATTTAGTGTTACACCTTTCTGTGGTAATTGTCCTCCTCCCTAACCAAGTGTTCCAGTAGCCTCAGGGGAAGCGGCTTGGAGAATCTTCAACACAGATGTGGATCCAGAATCCAGGGCAAGAGAGCTTAAGCACCGAGTGGTACAGACTCTGGAAGATGTCGTTAGGGAGAAAAGAGAATCCATCTTTCAGCTTCCTTATCTAGGTCTGCAAGACAGAGGTGTGTGTGCTCGCGTGACTATGCATGCCTACATTTGTGAGTGTGTATGTGCATGCATGTGTGTGCATGCATGCATGCAGTTGCATGTATGCATGCATTCTTTAAGCTTGAGGCTGGATGAAGCTAAGAACAAAGCATGTATTTTTGAAGCTGTCTTGTTTCCCTTTTCTCTCTTCACCCTGAATTTTTAGTCACTATGGTGACTAGGGGAAAAAAAAAAAACAGAAAAAGAAAAAGAAAAAAAAAAAGCCCTCAGCTTTATATTCAGGGAGAGTCAAAGTTTCCTAGGAGTCGGTCTGTGGCAGCCGTTGGGTGTGGCTTTTTCCTCTCTGTGTGTGCACACACACGTGATTGGCCAGTCCACGCCTCCAACCACAGATGCTCAGGCCTTTGTGGGCCTCGTGCCAGCTGTGGTTTTGAATACCGTTGTTCTCCCGAGTTAAGGATCTGTGGTTTCTAATTGCACTTCAGACTACCACGCTGCCCTGTCCCCACAGGTGTTCCCGGTTCATGCGAACACAGACGCATGCGTCCACTCACAGATGTGCCCTGGAAGACGGCACGGAGGGCTAGGACTAGTTTGTATATGTTAATATCTGAATTGCAGGGAAGTTTGGGTTTGCTGGACTGTGGGACTTTGTGGCTGTTCTTCATCAGGGGTCCTTCCTTCAGGCCTCTGAGCCTCCTTTTGTCACCAGTCTCTTCTCCACCTATTTACTGGGACGTCTGTGGGGAAAGTAAAGGCAAGACCTTAGGCCTTGGCTCAGGATACTCTGTAAAGCGTCAGTGAGTATCTTAAACTCTGCTGGTCATGCAGTCTTGCTTGTAGTGACTTGAGCCTGCCACTGTGGCAAAAATGCAGCCATGCTTAATGGCAAATGAGTGACCATGGCTGAGTTCTAACAAAGCTTTATAAAAGCAAGTGGTGGGTTAGGACTCACCAGGCTACTGTGTGCCACCCTCTGATTTAGAAAAAAGACAGATGTGAAACGAAAGGCCAGCCTGGAGAGTTTTCAGGAAGTGGACATTTATGTGGCTCAATGAAGGAGTTCAGTGTGGCTCTCTGAAGACTCAAAATCGGAAATTCCCCTTCAAACATCACAGGATTAGGGACAGACCCACTCAGTTGGGCTCAGAGGCTGGCTGTAGCAGGAGGGAGTTACAAAAGGGCCCATCTTCACTCATGACAAGAAAGTCCTCCCGGCTCCTCAGCGCTCAGTGCCTGACAGATGATGGGCACACAAGAAACACTTGACTGTGGCAAGTGTACTGCTGTCCAGCGACAACATCATCATCCCTTCTGTGCCTCTCGCTCTTCTTACGGTTCAAGGTAAACTTATTCCCTTTGCGAGGACCAGGGGCTCTGTTCTCCCAAATTGTGGCATAGTCTGGGACTATGTCAGAGGTGAAATTAAATGTTAGGGGGCGGAGTCCAGGGGAGGGTGGGGGCTGGCTTCAACTTCATCCACACTGTTCTGGCTGGCAGTCCTGCTGAGGCTTATCTGACATCTGGCTCAACCATCAGACAGGTGGATGGGCGAGTGAGGTAATGCTGGTCTCCACACCGGCAAGGGATCAGAGGCCCCGGGTCAGACCCGTTCAACCCCAGAGCAGTGGGTTAGATGGTGATCTAGTCTTGAGAGCAGTAAACAGGTGGTGTTTGTGACTCTCACGTTAGAAGCCCCTCGTTGTCTCCCCCTGCGCCATGCAAAAATGAGTCTGTGCATTTCTCAGGCTCTGCAGACTTCTGTGCTTTCTGGAAGCTTCTCCTCGGTGAGGGCAGTGTGGTGTGGGAAAGCCTCTCTCTCTCCTCCATGGTCCTTGGAGACTCTCACTCTCGCTGCTGGAAGCTTCTGCCTCCTCGGGCCTCAGAATGTCTGATGAGCACGTGCTCTCTTCAGGCCCCTCCCTTCCTTGAGCAGCCCCTCCCAACAGCTCTCTGCATGGAGGGGTGGGGCTTCTTAGCCATGGATCTCCGTACTGCTGTTCCAGAAACCAATCACTTCTGCTACATAACTCACATGGGAAAACAAACAAACAAAAAACCAAACAAAAGAACAAACAAACAAAACCACACCCGTTATCAAGATGGTTACAGAATTATGGAGGGAGATCAGAGTCTCCTTCCCTCTTAATCCCTTCCACAGATTTTCTCCTCAAGAACACTGGCAACGTCAGTCTATCCAGAGGCAACCAGTGTCCTGCACCCAAGCCCGACTAGGGATGCAGTTAGGATGTGGCCCTGGCACAAGGGTCCCCTGAGAGCCTGGATTATTCAGTATTTCCATCTGAGATCATCTGGTCCACTTCTCCTGTCCAACCTCTCTGTCCACCAGCTGCCTGTTTCCTCTTCACTTGCCTTCTCTGGTAGAGGTGACTAAGATGCTGCTGCAGGGGCCGTCCAGGGCTAGAGGGCGTGCATGGGCTTCGGAGTAAAGCAAATCTAGGTTTTCCTTTCAGCTTTGTGACCCTGGACAACTCAACAAATCAGGTAGCAGTTCCTTTTGGGGCTATCACAAGGGCTGAGGAGGCGACATGAAGAACGCTCATGGCACAGGGCAAACAGCAGCTGTCCCCATTGTTGTGGAGTGGAACCCGTGGAAATCATACCTCCAGTCAGGGCATGCATAAACATCCCAGCATCCCCATTTCAAGAGCTCTGGCTGCCTCTCCCTCTTTACCGTCGTCAGTGGTCACAGTACCCAGCCAAAATGAGCCTGTCCCTTCCAGTCATCGGAGGCACCTGGAGCATCTGGCTCCAGAGGTGCTGGCTGTGGTGTGCTCCTGAACTTGCAACTCTGAGCTCAGACTTGTCTCCACAGATTCCCCCTGGACCTGTCCCTCAGCAAAGGAGAAAGAGAGAGAGGCCCAGAGCAGGAGAGGGGATTGAAGGCTGGCTTTTGAGTTAGGACCTCACAGGCCTCACAGAAGCAATGTGAACCTCCAGAGGTTTGAGGACACCTTGCTCTGTCCCTTCCGAGCTCTGTGACCTTGAGTGGGTCCCTTCACTTTTGTCATCTCTACTGTGGGGACGGTAGTCCCAGTCTTGGGATGCCAGGTGCTCCCTCCTGGCTCTGGGCTGAAGGATGGGTCCCTTTTGAGGGATCTTGAGGTTGCTTTCTCCCCTTTCTGGGCATATGGGGCCCCACCCCTACCCCCACCCCACACAGAACACTCAGGTCTGGATGTGTGTGCCGGCTAGTCTTCCCATCACTAGGAGGGATCAGCTACTACCACACCCCCTGTTAGTGGTCCTGTCCGGGCCTGTCACAGGGACATCTACAAAGACATCAACCTTGTGACAGCCACAAGAATTAGTGACGCACATCTCCAGTCAGAACTGAAGGACCAGGAAAAAGGTTCTGACCAACAACTTTCAGAGCCACCAGGCAGGAATTCTTTGAATGCCACAGGCCTTTGGGGGATTCCTAGCCGCAAGGGTTAGTCTAGCCCAGAACACTTAGGTGGTAATGACTCAGCTGACTGACTGGTCCCAGCCCAGCATCCACACTCCTCCAGGCACCTCGGCTGAAAGTCCCTAGAATCCAGGCCTCACTGTTGCTCTCCCCAGGACAGCTTCAGTCTGGAGTCTCCCTTCTCTCTTGGTTTTCGACTTTTCTCTTTTCTTTTCTTTTTTTGAACTTGGTCTTATGAAGCCTGGGCTAGCCTTGAACTTGCTCTATAACCGACTGGCTGTGAACTTCTGATTCTTTTATTTCTATCTCCCAAGTGCTAGGATTCAAGCATGTGCCCATTGTCTGTATCATTCTCATATCATTGCATAGACTTCGTTTCATCTGATGAGCTCACACGATGAGTGTGGTATACCAGGCTCAATTCCCTGTATATAGTGTATAGAAAGCATATGCATATAAAACATATATAAATCAATATTTATATGCCTATATATGTATATATCTATTACACACATACACACACACAACACACACATATTTATATTAGATAGATATATTGGTTTTTCAAGACAGGGTATCTCTGTGTAGCCCTGCTGTCCTGGAACTCACTCTGTAGACCAGGCTGGACTTGAGTTCAGAGATCTGCCTGCCTCTGCCTCCCCAGGGCTAGGATTAAGGGCATTGACCATCACCACCAACATGAATACACTTTCAACAATTCATAAGATGTTCTATTTATCAACCTGGAAGCTCAGAGAGCTTGTATACCCAATGTCACATGGCTAGCAGACAGCAAGGTGGGAAGACACCTGTCTTCCCAGAGGCAGCTGCTATAAATGAATTACAGAATGCATCCTTGGGTCCACCCCGACATGTTATCCCAACAACTCCTCCACATACTATAGAGCAGACACACATGCTTCAGCTTCAGTGGTAAATGGGACAATAATGGGGACAGTGGCAAGGGGACCCTTGGCTGAGAGACCTGGCATCCAGGTCTTCTCCCTGCCTGCTGCCTATCATGTCTGGAGCAACATGCTGAAGTCTGGCAGGATTGGAACAGGGCCAGACAGGAGCCTGCAGCTACCAGGATTGGCTCTACCAGAGTGACAGCCTTATGATATGTTTTCCCCAGGTAAAGGAGGACCTATGTGCCCCTGAACTTCCTGTCAGGAAGAGAGCCACAGCTGGCTGCCTTAGACAGCAGTGGGCCAGGATCCCAGAAACCTAGGGTTTGGCCCTGAGCTGTGGGCTATTTTCCAAGGCAGGGTGACCCTAGGGTCAGGAGGCCTCCCCAGGATGGCCTGCCCCCACCTTTGAGGAAATTCACACTGTGGCTAGGTCTCCAAAGGATTCCCTGCCGTGGTGTGACCGGGCCAAGGTACACAGAACATTTGTTTGTGGAGTCCAGGCTTCTCGGCAGAAGGGCAGGGTGGGGCTCTAACCAGGAGAGGCACCTGCCTGGGTCTTGGACACACTCAACAACCCATTTCTGAGTCAGAGGAGCCTCCACTCATTGCTCCTTGGTCACCAAGGTGGGACAGGCAGGGCCTAGGGCATGGTCTGCCCTCTCTGTGGAGGAAGGGAGCCCAGGAGTGGTCAAAGTTCACACAGGAATGCTGGCTGCTTGCTACTCTGGGCTGGGCCAATTACCAGAGGCCTCTGGTGTGCCAAGTACCTCAAGGTAGCCTCTGTCAGGCTTTCCAAAGAAAGTTACAGCCTCTGTCCAGCAATGCTGAGCAGTCTGCGGCTGACACGGATGGTCCCCTCATCAGTTCTCTAAATCCTTCAGCTGGCTTGTGGCTACCACCAAACTATTGCTCCCAGGGCTTCAGAGAAGCAATGTGTTCATTGCAAGCCTTAAGAGATGCCAGCAGGCTAACCTAGCCCCATCTTGTTGGCCTTTGTTAAGGAAGGTTCTGAGAACTTGGAAACTAGCATTGCTAGGCTGGTTCTCCAGCTCCAGACGCTGGCACTAGGACCTGTTGGGAGGAGGTAGGTTGGGCAAACCACTCAGTCCTTAACTTGGGGGGGCGGGGGGCAGTAGGGGACTTAGCCAAATAGTTAGCAAATGAGGGACATGACGGGCCTCCGCCTCCAAATCACTCTGGGCAGAGGCCAGACTTGGGCTGCCAGGCTTATCCTAGTCTGCCTTTGAGGAGTCAGGATCCCCCTGTAGTCTCAGTTTTACAACATAAACCTCAGGTTAAACAGAGAGACCTTTCAGGTCTACTCCTGGTCCATCCCCTGCAGGGCCCTAGGGGAAGCCTCTGGGCCCCGGGGGAAGCCATCACGTGGGGGAATCACCTAGCAGGGCCTGGGCTCAGCAGCTCAGGAAGGAAGAGAAGGCTCTTTAAGTTGTCATAACAGAGCAGGCCTCCAGGCACCTCCTGTTTACCCAGGCTGAGCAAATACAGCCAGGCCCTAGCAACAGGCACAAAGGGGCCCTTGTGCCTCTGTTCCCTGGGCTCCCTCTCCAGCCCAGGCCAGCTGGGAGCTCTCTGAGAGGCAGGGGACTTAGCCTGGCAGGTGGGAATGGGGAGAGTCAGAACCCACTCTGGATTTGGGGTGAGGAATCAGGTCTTTAGACACTCTGCCCTGTGCAGGAAGGGAATCCCCCTTCCTTCAGATCAGCAAACTGAGGCTCAGAGAGAAGCCTGGCAGGGGCTTGTCAGTGTGAGATGGAGCATGTGAATCTCAGACCAATGAGGCAGTATTGTCCAAGAGACCTGCATTCAGCAGCGTGTTGCTGTCTGCAGTCAGGAGTTCCTCGCCATGTGAACCTCATGAGAGAAGAGCTGTGTGAGTGAGCATTTTGCCTGGTAAATTCTAAGCCCTGACCCAGACCGGAACAGACAGGAGGCAAGAGTCAAGAGGGAGTTAGGAGCACCCCCCCCCCCCCGTGGCACTCCCTCAGCCCATTTGAGAATGTGGGGGTGTCTCCAGTGGCCCACCTCCCTGTGGCACCCACACACCAAGTGGAGGTGCCCACCATAGGAACGAGGGGCTAGCATGTGATAGGCTGTTATGGATTGCTACAAGGGTGAATGCAGACGTTAAAAAAAAGAAAAAAAGCCAAGACCCAGGAGATGGCTCAGGAGGTTAAGGGGCTAGCCTAGCCTACAACCATGAGGACATGAGTTTGATCCTCAGTGCCCATACAGGACTCAGTGTGGTAGTGTACTCTTGAAATCCCAGCTCTGGGGAGGCAAAGACAAGAGGATCCTTGTGGCTCTTCAGTCAGTCAGCCACAATGAACCAGTCAGTTTGGGGCTCCAGTGAGAGATCTTGTCCCTGAAAATAAAGGGACTGTTTCTGAAGTTGACCTCTGACCTCTGTAATCACTTTCATCTGCATGGCCACACCCACACGCCTCCACACATAATAGTTAAAAAAAAAAAAAAAAGAAAAAAAAAAGAAGCTGGGTGGCCACACCTTTAGTCCCAGCAGAGCCACTGGGAGGAAGAGGCAGGAGAAGTTGCAGGTTCCAGGCCAGCCTGGTCTACATAGTGAGTCTAAGGACAGCCAGAGCTACACAGAGAAACCCTGTCTTGAAAAACAAAAACAAACAGAAAGCAAAACAAAACAGAAAAAGACCTGAGAAAGTAATTTCTACAAAAAGGAACCTGGGTGAGACCCTGGGAAATGGAGTTAACCTGTAACGGGCTGGGGAGAGCTCAGCTGTGGAGCCCTTGCTTAGCATGTGTGAAGTCCCAGACTCCCTCCCCAGGACAGCAGACAGGACAAATAAGATCTACAGAATGCTGGACCCCTATAGTGCCTTCTGACAGCTAACATAAGTTGGAGACCTTATTATGTTGATCTGTAAAATGGGAGAGGATCAGTCATTGTGTTATTAACTTATTATGCCTGAGTGCTTGAAGATGCATCAGGTGGACTGAAAGGCTTCATGCAGATAGCTGTTTGGTTTATGGTTACTGTTGTTCAAAGTGCAAGTCGGATTAATGCGGTCTTTCTGAATTCCAGAGGAGAGCCGTGCACTTGAGTTTTCAGTGAGCGGGGTGAGTCTAGGGGGAGGAAACAATAGGATCAGACAAAGAGCAACACAGATGGACGGGTGATCCTTAACCAAGAAGAGGTTCTGTGGTGTCCAGCAGGAGTGAACAATTCGGTTCTAATTGTCTACACAGTGGGGTGTGGCAGAGCAGAAGGGCTAGTGCTGACCTCACAGTAATGGATGGAAAAGCAGCCACTTGGGAGGGGTGCACCTCTGCAGGGTGGTGAGAGAGGTGTCTGTGCGCAGGCTGTGCCAGGGACGGTGACCCCAAATCACTGGAGAAGGCTTCCCTTCGTGAAGGGGTTTAAGGTTGCCTTATGTTTCTTTGTTACACTTCTGTTTAAAAATATCTTGGCTTTACCATTGTTTGTTTTGAAACAGGGTCTCACTATGTTGCCTTGGCTAACCTCGAACTCACTATGTAGATGAGGCTGGCCCGAAACTCATAGAGAGATGCCTACCGCTGCCTCCTCCATACTTAATTAAAGGCCTAAGCCACCATATCCGGCCCTGAATCTTTTTGTAAGTGTAGGTTGTTTTTTGTTGTTTGCTTTGTAAAGCTCCTGGAAGGTACTTCCTTTGTTTATAAAGAGCAACACGGAGCTGGAGAGATAACTCCATTGGTAAAGTGTTAGCTGTACAAACAAAATGACCTGAATTCAATCCACAGCACAAATACCACTGCGGTCAGTGAACCCAAGCCAAAGGCAGACCCTGTTTCAAAAACTAAGAATGGTACTCCTAAGGAATAGCATCTCCAACACAACTACACACACACACACACACACACACACACACACACACACACACACACACACACACACACGGTAAGCAAATGAGAGTTCAGATATAGTAAGCACTGCTCTGGGTCGAAGATTCTGGGTCCATAACAGGGATGCAGCTGGGGTGTAGTCTGGGGTTCTCAGTGTCGGGTGGAGGATGCCCCTCCATTAGGAGAGGACACAGGAAAGGTTCTGGTGCAACAACAGAGAGGGGACAGGTAAGAAAGCTGGCTGCAGCCTTGGGAACTGACAGGCCAGGTGCAGACTATCAGAAGTGCCAGGGTTTGAGATGGGTCTATTGCTCGTAGCTGCTCCCAGCTGGATACGGTCCCAGGGCATACCTGAAAAGGAAGGGGTTGTGGGGTGAACCCCTGCCTGTTTTCTCAAGGAGACAGGCCATGGGGGCAGCTGCTTGACCACAGAACAATTGTCTTTCCCCTTGGGATTTCCTGGGGCTAAAGCTGTGACCGGTCAGGACCCAGGGCCTAGGCTACCCTGGGGATATGCAAGCCATTCTCCCATATCTGCTGGACGTCTCTATCTTTCAGATCTCATATCTTCTCAGATCTCTTCTTTACAGAGATCTGACCAGGTGGCACCGTGTAAAGGGGACTGTCTTCTCCTGTGCTCCAGCGACCTGTCACTGCCAATGTCCCATTACCTGACGGAGGAGGCGCTAGCTCCTTAACGTCATGCCAATGGCCCAAAGATGTACTGCAGATGTTTGGGGCCTGTCCTTTACACTATGGTAGTGGTTCCCAACTTGTGGTCTCCATCCCCTTGGAAGTTGAACAACCCTTTCACAGGGGGCACCTAAGACCATTGGAAAACATAGACACTTACATTATGATTCATAACAGTAGCAAAGTTATAGTTATGACGTAGCAACAAAATAATTTTATGGTTGGTGGTCAGCAGGACATGAGGAACTGGGACGAGAGGGTTGTAGCATTGGGAAGGTTGAGAACCATTGGACGACGGAATGTTTAGTTAGATGAACCCCTCTACCTACTTGATTCCTGTAGCAGCTCCTGCCATCTGTAACAATCTCAAATGCCATCAGACATTTGTTGCCAAATGACTCTTGGGATGGGAGTCACAATTACCCTAGGTCTGAACCTTGGATCTATGGTAATCTTTGTGACTATCAGCCCCATCTCCAGGGCCTTGCTCATGGAAGGAGAAGATCAGTTACAGGACATTCAGCCCCTGACCGTGTCCCCAGCCGGCTCTGAGCCAGGAAGATAAGCTCATTTTCTGCCTACCTCTGCCGGCTCTTGGTTCTGGTGGGTAAAAAGCCCCAACTTTTTCAGTGAAACCTTTATTTGGCTTAATAGCTGTCCCCACCCACTACATACAGGGATGAGAGCTTCACCAGCATTCTATTGGAGGGGGATTATTCTCAGTGGGTCACCGTTCCCATGTCCCTCATGCTTAGTCACTACACTCTCACAGGTTAGGGCCACTGGAGGGATGGCAAATTATTCTTAACACTATTTTAAGACAGAAGTCTCATGTAGCTCAGGCTAGTCTTGGACTCACTATGTAGCTGGAGATGACCTTGAATGTCTCTACTTTCTGAGTGCTAGGGATACAATTGTTCACCACGGAAGCCAGTTGATGACCAATGGCATTGGGTATTGGAGCCGGCATTTTGAACATGCTAGTCACATGTTCTTCTAACTGGGTCACATCATTAGCCCCCGTATGGCACGTCATTACTATCCAAGTACACGCCGGCGGAACCCCTCTCTCAAAAGGGCACTCCTGGGATAGGATCTGCAGGACCACTGCAATGCTAGCAGAAGCCGTTTGAGGTAGGCAGATGACCCAGGCACAGCTGCTTGGAGGGCCGGTTTCCATGCAGCTACCTTGCTGGAGCTGTCCATGCAGGGACCCAAGGAGCTCCAGGCATTCACAGAGCTAGGGACCCCAAATTTGTATATCTCAGAAGGGCTACGTGCAGAACTCAGAGCTTGGGTACTGGCAGACCCCAGTGAGCTTTCTAACCAAACCAGAGAAGGGACACAATTGTTCACCACGGAAAGGTTGTCACTGTTTCCCGGGGAGGAGATGCTGAACCCAAACAAGTGAGCTTCATGCTCAGGGCCAGCCAAGTTGCCTCTACTCTGCCTTTGGTAACTGAACAATATGATGTTAGAATTTCCATTCTAGAAGGAATGGGCTTAGGCTGTATTCAAGAAATCAGCTTCCTAAATGACTTCCTGCTGATCTGCCCCATGAGGGGCTCCTATTGCCCTGTGAGATCCCAGGAATGAGGCCCATGCTCTGCCTACTGTCTCTGGGAGGGGACTGGGGCTGTTCTATGGCAGTACATTCATCCACAGCATACGCAGAAAGCTGGCTCGTGAGGGTCACAGAAGAGGACAATTGGGAACGCAGCCACTAGGTGTGTCACAGCACCACCAAGGGTGCTGTAGCACTAGTTGTTTAGGCCTGGGGGACAGTGACAGTGTGACCAACATGGGTACAGACCAGGAGAGTAGCCCTCCTTTTGCTTCAAGATAGCGTTTTCAACTTTGGAGGCCCAGCTGCACTGGAATCTCAGATCTCTCCCACCTCCTCAGGGAGTTCGCACCCCTCCCCTCTTCTTTGTCCACTGCCTTCAGACTACCTCTTGGAGGAGGGACAGAGGATGGCACACTGGAGCACAAGTAGTAGACATTTTGGTACCCTCTGCTTTCCACCCCCTAGCCTGCAAACTTGGATTTGCTCAAGGCGGTGAGAAACAATTTGTCCCCACCATGACCACTCTTTGGCCAGATTCTCTGTTTGTCAGACTCCTTTGCAGCTAGCAGAAGCCATTGGCACAACACCAGGCAATGACATATAAGGGAAGGTCTCTGGGAAGACTTCCAGTCCAGAAGGAGGGAGGTTCTGCTTCTCCATGAAGGAGTGTGTGGCAAGAGGGTTTTCTTAAGTTGCCATACTCTTTGTTTATGACGGATTACAGACATAATGTCTGGTGTGACAGCAGTCACCCTACAACCATGTGGCTCCAGCTTAACCCTGAAGATGATGGGCACAGAGATAAGAACCAAATGATCCTGAGGCCACCTACTTGTGGTTCAGTTGGAGTCTCTTACTTGCACACCAGAGAAGCACTGGAATCTGGGTGCGCACAGTGGGTCCTCAGGAAATAGTGGCTGCTGCCACTACGATGTGTGTGCAAGTTGCTTACTCAAGTGAGTGCACGTGGATGATGGATCTGTGGCTTACACACACAAGGACCTCTGGGGTCAGAAGGTCACTTAAGTCCAGGAAGTGTCACTTGGCTCAGGCAAGCGGACCACTCCCTTTGGCTTGCTGAGAGGCAGCTTCCTTGACTGTATGCTGAGAATGAGGGCAAAGTTTCTAGTTAGCACTCTGGGCCTCACACCTCAGAGACAGAGGTGAAACACTGGCCCCATCTGGGGAAACTGAGACTCAAAGGGGCCCATGGAAATGCCAAAGCTGAAAGCCGGGAATGGTGGACCATGTGACCTCACGCAGACTCTATATGTGGGAGGACTGTGTGTGTGCAGAGTTGAGTGTGTGATTGTATAAGGGCATGTGGTCAAGGATGCGTGTGTGTGCAAGTGTGTTTGTGTGTGTGTGTGCAAAGGTGCACATATAGGGCTGTGTATGCAGAGGTATGTGTGCAGGGTTTTATATATGTGTGTATAGACTGTGCATACATGCAAGGGGCCTGTGTATACATAGAGATATGTGTGTACATAGGTAAGTGTGTGTATGTGCATTTATATACAGGAACATACAGGAGTATATATGTAGGATCTGTATATGGGGTGCGTGCATGTGTGCAAGTGCATGTGTGCAATCATGTGTGTATGTGTGAGCGTGAGCAAGGGTGCACCTTAAGTGTGTTTACATGTGTAGGGTGCATGCATGAAGTCACTCCTCTAGTATGGAGACAAACCCTAGAGATCTAGAGACTTCTGCTTTGAGGGTGTCTGTCCTCAGCCCTAGTAGAGTGGAGGCACCTTGTGCATCCTAGGCTCCCAGACTCCTGGCTCCACAGGGCACCCCTGTGCACCTCTGACTCCTCAGAGACCAGCACTCCCCAGGTCTGCATGCTCCCTGAGGCTGCCTCCTGCTCTCTTCAAAACACTACCACCAGCAGCAGCAGCAGCAGCAGCAGCAGCAGCAACACTGGCAGCAGCTGCCCCCTCTTTCTGGGCCAGCCTGGGCCTGACCTGTCCAGCTGCTAAGGCTACCTTTAGTGGATGTGTTTTCTGGGAACCAGACTTCTCCTCCCAGCATCTTCCAGGCTGAGTAGCTGGTCTAGAGGCGTGTGTGTGTGTGTGTGTGTGTGTGTGTGTGTGTGCTGCTCCTCAGAAAGCTTTCCTGAGGTCTGTCAATCAATACCCATCAAACCATGCGGCATCCTCTAGGTTTCACCAGCTGGGCTCATCTGAGGAGTTGGGCTGGGACCTGCAAAGCAGGAAGGCAGGTGAAGGAAGTTCCAGGCTCCTAGAATCCCCTCCTCACAGAGCCTCCTGGCTTCCCAGAGGACAGGATCCACTGGACTTTGAACTCTGGCACATTGGTTGTCCTGTGCTGGCCAGCTCTGGGAAAGCCTCCTAGTCTTACCCCGCAGGAGGTCTAGTTTTTTGTCTTTTTGTTGTTGTTGTTGTTTAACCTCATCCTCAGATCCATCTTTCACCTGTAGTGTGAGGGAGCTCTGACTCTGGGGTCACCAGTCTTCCAGCTACCGGTCCCCCTCACCTTCACAAAAACTCATCTGCCCCCCTCCCACCCAGAAAACTCACCGCCTTGTCCTAGTATCCTCCTTACAGGGAAGCTTTGATCCAGCCTGGGCCCTGCGCCAAAAAGTCATTAAAACAAAGAGCAGCCAAGAAGAGGGGAAAATATCCCTTCTGGCTGGAGAAAGCCAAACACTGTAACACTCCAGGCTCAAGCTCTCCCGGGAGCGGGAGCAGAGCTGAGGGCTCAGGGAGGGTGGGAGTGGGGGCAGGGTACATACAGTGGGAGCTAAAGCAATGGGGGGGGGGGTGTTGTGGGTGGCTCCAAGGCTGACAGGCAGAGTGCAGAGCCTGATTTATGTCTGCTGTGGCCTGGAGAAACACCCTGCCCCTTGGGGGACCATAACCTTGCTGGGTTGGGCACTACAGGGGCTGGCATGGAGTCCCTGGTTCCTGATGTGTCCTGTAGCTAACAGACATTGGGGAGGGAACACTATTGGGGCCACGTGTGTGTTGTAGCTGGCATGAGACTAACAGAGAAACCGAGGTACCATTGGCTCTTCCTGAGTTCTCTGTACCTGTCTTGTAGCTGGCCTGCAGGTCACATGACAGAAGCCTCAGAAAGCCTCACCTCCCTGCCTCGCTGGTGAAACGGATGCTCCGGATGGGAACTCTAGCGGACATGGGAGCCATTGGAGACAGTTCGGGGGACTAGATTCCAAACCTTCTGGCTGCCTCCTGGCTGCGTGCCTGCTATGAACCAAACACAGTGCTTCTTGCGGTGCGGGGGTGGGTTTGGGGCATGGGGAGCACAGGGGGGGGGCGTGGGAGGCTTGGGGTGTGTGGAAAGGCTTGGTGGGCTTGGGGCGGTGTGGGGGTGTGTGGAGAGGCATGGGGGCATGAGGCGAGGTGTGGCGAGGGGAGGGACGTGCGGGGCCTCTCATCATGATCTGATTTGACTTTACAGGGAGCAGTAGTGTGGTGCCTTTATTCCCCCTCAACCCCCAAATCCACAGTGGTGTCAGGTGGAGCCCAGAGGTGGCCTTTGTAGAGCCAAGGTCACACAAGATCCACATCGAAGCCAGGACTGACACACAGGGTGCTTGGGTCTCGTGCTGACAATCATGTGTCTTGGCCAGGACGAAGAGAGGCTGACAGTCCTCTGTTCCCTCCCCACACCTCTGGGGCCTGGTGGGAAAGGGCACAAGAGTACTGCCTGCTGAGTTCTTGTGTGTTGTGCTTGGCACAAGGGCAGGTGTTCAGTGGGCATGGCATTTAGCTGAATGGTAGGCAGGGTCAGCATCATTTTAACAGAGCCTGCTGGCCAAGAGCCCAGGGGAGAACCTGATGTTCGCAGAGACCATGTGGGGACGGATGCTCATGACTGATGCAGAGGCCCACAGAGGGGATCTCAAAGGCAGCATAGCCTAAAGCTGGTCAGAAGAATAGTCTACAGGTTGCAGGAGAGACCCCAGTCTAGAGGCCATGTTGTGGCTGCTGGGGCGCGGTTTCTTGGTTCTGATTGGGTGTAGCGGAGACCAAAGGACTGAGGTGCCCTGTCTGTACCATGGACTGGGCCCTCCTCTCTCTCCCAGCTTCAGGCTTCTCTGGCTTCTTGAGCCTAAAGCTGAAAGCCTATCTTCGTGCCTGTCCTTTGATCTTTCACCCCTCCCCTCGGCTGAACATTTTTAGGGAAGGCTGGGGAAGGGCCATGTGGAACAAAACTCTACTTCCTGTCCTTAGCGAAGCTAGGTACCACCAGAGAAGCCCACTCAGCGTGGGCGCCGTGGTGTGAGTGATAGAAAAGCTAGGCCTTCGGCTTCAGGCTTTGAGCCCATGCTGGTTGCTAGGGTAACTGCAGCCCGTGGCAGGAGGCCTAGCAGCTGAGAGGAGGCGGATACTGGAGTGCTGGGGGGGGGGGGGGAGTCAGCTCAGCCCCCTTCTTTTCTGCTCCAATGGGGGAGTGTGTTGAGCTGGAGTGTGTGTGTGTGTGTGTGTGTGTGTGTGTGTGTGTGTGTGTGTGTAGGCCCAGGGTTAGCGTAGCTTAGCAGCAGTAAAGCTATGTTCTTTTCCAGAGACCTCTTCTTAGAGTAAGTCCACATCAGGAATCCCTTTTATTTTGTTTTGTTTTTGTTGTTGTTTGTTGTTTTGAGACAGAGTCTTACTATGTAGCCCTGGTTGTCCTGGAACCCACTATGTAGACCAGGCTGGTCTTGAACTCACAGAGATCCAACTGACTGTTTCCCAAGTGCTGGGACTAAAGGTATGCCAGACTCTATAAAAGCCTGAGGCATTGAGTGGAAGGGCTTTAATGTGTGAATTTTTTTTTTAATTTTTATCATTTTTTATTAATTTTTTTTACACTCCAGATTTTATTTCCCTCCCAGTCCACCCTCCAACTGTTCCACATCCCATACCTCCTTTGCACCCCCCTGTCTTCACGAGGATGTCCCTACCACCCACTACCCACCTCACCCAAACTTTAAACTCGCTGGGGTCTCCAGTTTCTTGAGGGTTAGATGCGTCTTCTCTGACTAAACCCAGACCCAGCAGTCCACTGCTGTATATGTGCTGGTGGCCTCATCTCAGCTGCTATATACTGCTGTACTTTTATAAATGTATTATTCTGCAGATTTTTGCTTAGTTTCTGAGATTTTTAACATTTGCAAACTACAGTTCTTCTTTGGAACACTATGCCATGATTTCATAGATACATAGGTAGTAACATAATGTGTGAATTTTGAAGGGGTTGTAGTCAGGATTATTAACTATTAAAACAGTCATTAAGCTGTATATGTATGTTGTAGCCATCACCCTGTCTCAAGAGCTGAATAACCTTGTCCCAAGGAAACGTTTGCTTCCAGACCCTGGAGACTGGCTAGGTTATTCCTCCCTCAACTGACAGAAAGGTAGATGTGACACACTGAGTGTGTCAGTGACGCCACTGGAGACTACTTTTGTGCGTATGTCTATATGTATGCATGCAAATTCATGTGTGTGCCATGCAGGTGGAGGCTAGAGGTCCACCTGGGCCATGGACCTTCAGGAGCTGCCCACCTTGGTTTCTGAGGCAGAGTCTTACACTGGGCCTAGGACTCGTCTGGTGAGCTTGAGAGGCTAGGAGTCCTACTGGGTTGGCTTCCTCAGGACTGGGGGTTACAAACTCAACCTACCATACCCAGTGTTTTACATGGGTTCTTGGGATCGAACTCACAGGGCAACAGCCTGATTGACTGAGCCTTCTTTCCAGACCCTGCAATGGGAAGTTTTGAAGTAAGAAAGGCCCAGGCTGTTGGAGGAAATAGAGCAGGGACCATGACTGAGATGTCACTGGCCTCAGTGTCTCTGACTATGAGTGGGTGGAAGGTGGCTGTGATAAACTGGGGGGTGGTTTTCTGTGGTGATAGGCCTGAGGTCATTCTTGTAGGTGTGTCTGCATCTCTTCCAAACCAAAGAACACTCAGACCCACAAGGCCAGTTTCTCTCTCCTGCTTCCCCTGAGAGGCAAAGGGTACCCTCTAGCTGCTTGAGTGGGGGAGCTAGACAGCAAGGGACAGAGCAGGTAGCTGGGGCCAGATTGTGAGAATTTGAAGGTTCTAGATCATTTTGAAATTTAAGTTCTTGGAGTCTTCTCTTTTGGGCTACGGACTCTCAGAGATGAAAACTGGGCCTTCAGGACTGGAAGAGTATCAGGAACACTGTAGGTGCGCAGGAAAGGGACTTCAACACTCAACCATTGGTGTCACCGTCTGGGCCTCTGTCAGGACGACCCAGTGGCTGAGGGGGTCGCTGAAAGAACAGAGGAAGGTCTCCACTCTGGGCTGGCCGTGCCTCTGCTTGGATAAAAACCTATGACATTGGCACGGCCAAGCCTTTGCTTCCCCCATCTGCTGGGCTCCCCAAGGCTGGGGTGTGTCTGCAGAGGCATGGGCAAAGGAACAGACCTGCAAGCTGCTGCCTATTTATCTCCTTGTCGAAGGCTCGCGCCTTGGGCTGGTGTGTTTCTGAGCATCAGGGTTTGCCTGTGAAAGGACAAAAGCTTGATTGTGAAGGAAGAGCTGCTCAACCTTTCATTAGAAATGTCTTCTTTATCCCAGGGGAATCTGACTAATAATGACACCAGTAACCTCCAGGTCCTTACATGGATACTACCCTTCACACATTTCCAGGTCTGCCCACCTCCACCATCTGGCTGGCATGTGCCAGCTCTGGGGACAATAAGACAAGGAAATGGAGACTCCTTTCCAGATAGGGAAACTGAGGTAGTGAGAAACAATGTGGGGTATCCCAGTGCACGGGACCATGGGAGCCCAGCCCTGTGAGAGACAAGGGTGGGGAGGCTGTTGCCCATGTCACTGTGTGCTCCTGGAGGCCTGGCTTTCAGTAAGCTGGGAGACTGGGGTGGCCAGAACAAGCCAAGGGTCCCCATGGGCTCATCCTCGGCCCCGACACAAGCTCCGCCCGGCCGAGCCTTCACTTCCTGAGCTGGCTGCTAGAACAGGCTGGGTTGCTGGAACCCTTCCTAAAAAGGAATCGGGCTGTGGTGGCCCAGGCTATTTTTAGCCAATTGTGTTGAAAATCCCAAGTGCATGTAGCATCATGTGTTTTCTTTTATAGCGGGGAAAATAGGAGATTCCCACACCCTCCCCAAAACGGGTTGTGCCCTTTGAAGGAGTCTCATGTAGACCTCTTACCATAAGAGCCCAGCAAGTAACCCGCCTGTGGCTAACCAGCCTGGGGTTTCTGGGTTCAGGCCTTCTGGTTCACAGAAGCACTACTGCTGACCCAGGTTCTTGGGGAGTATAAGGTATGTGAGGATTAGCTCATGTTTCAAGTGGGGGTTGGACAACTGTCTTTAGCCCCATCTCCTTGTCAGTTCCTATTGTTTTAAAATATTGTTTCAGGGCTAAAGAGATAATTCAATGGTTAAGAGCACTTACTTACTGCTCTTTGAGAGAACTGTGGTTTGGTTTTAAGTACCCCACTTCAGGTGGCTCACAAAGGATCCAGCGCCCTCTTCTGGCCTCTGGGGGCACCTGCACTCATGTGCGCATACCTACACACAAGCACATGCATATACAGAATTAGTAAATCTTCAACTACAACCTTTAAAGGTATAACTGACATCAAAGAACCTGTCCATATTTGCAGTGTCCAGTGTAATATGTGTGGAAATATATCTACTGCTATGAAGCTGTCACCATGATTATGACAGTCAATTTATCCATCACCCCCAAAGTCTTCTTCCTTTTCTGTGACAACTGCCTTGCTGCCCCGGCCACCCTGGGTATGCTCTCAGTGAACGTGGGTTAGCTCCTAGATCCTGGAGTCTGGGAATCAGTGGGGCCACATAGCTTGCTCTAGCTGAATGGCTTCTCTAGCTGGCAGTAGTATCTTGAGATTCAGCCATTTCTTTGCATGTACCTGTCATTCACCCATATATCACCAAGTGTCATCTCATTCCAAAGGCACAGCAAAACTGGTTACCTGTCATCTGTGGGCAGACATGCACAGTGTTTCTATTTGGGGATGTTATATACAGAGTTGTTGGAGGTTTGGGTACCAGCCCTTGGATGGGCATGTATTTCCTTTTCTGTGGGGTAAATGTTCAAGGGATTCTTGGGTCCTTGGGTTTAAGTTTTTTTTTTTTTTTTTTTTTATCTTATTTTATTTTTCTTCTTGAGACAGGGTTTCTCTGTGGAGTCCTGACTGTCCTGGAACCTGCTTTGTAGACCAGGCTGGCCTCGAACTCACAGAGATTAGCTTACCTTTGCCTCCTGAGTGCTGGGATTAAAGGCGTGCGCTGCCGCTGCCACCACCACCCAACAGGTTTTTATCAAACCACCCAAATATTTTCTAAAATGGCAGCACTACTTCACATACAGCTTCAGTACCCTTCCCCTCCGATACTTGCAACTGTCTGTCTTTTTTTTTTCTTTTTTAGTTATTTGCTTATTTTATTTTTATGTACATGCGTTTGTGTGTGCCCACAGCATGCGTGTGGAGGTCAGAGACAACTTGTGGGCGTTGGTTCTTTCCTTCTACCATGAGGGTTCCAGGAATCAAAACGACTTCAAGGATCTCAAGTGACCAAGGTTGGTGACATATGCCTTTACCAGTACAGGACCCTGTCCTGTATTTTCAAACTGACATCCTGAGAGGGTGGAGGGTGGGAGGGGGAGCGAGGCAGCATTGAACTGTGGCTTAGATCTACACTTCCTCCATGACCAGCCACTAGGCATTTCATCACATGGTTGTCACTGATAGCTTTTGCCCTGTTTCCACAGGTAGGTAGGTCATGGATGGGTCACAGGGTCAAGTGTGTTCTGGATAGTGCAGGCAGTCCTGGCCCTGAGTCTCAGGTTTCCCATCTGTAACATGGCAAGGACCCTGAGCTACCTCTTGTACTGTGTTTTATTCACTTGAGTCCATCCTGTCACGCACAGATGACAGATAAGGAATTTTGATCAGAAACACACGCCGGCGCTAGTGAGTTGGCACCTGGAAGTTTGTACTCAGAAGCCTGTGGGTGGGAGACATGTATTAAACTCGCCCAGAGGGTTCGAGGTGTCTGAAATGAAGGGTGATAAGGGTGAGAAGTTTGGGAGTGCTATGGCTTGAACATGCCCTCCAAATGTATGTGTTAGAAATCTGACGGCATGAGAGCAGGGTTAAGAGGCAGGGCCTTTAAAAGATGAGCGCGGTGGGCACTCCTCACTCACGTGTTAATGCTGGCGTGACGGGCGTGAGTTCTTAGAGATGAGTTGGGCTTCTCTTCTATCCTCCCTCCCTGGCTCCTCCATCGTGGGATGATAGAACTAGGGGGTCCTCTCCTGATGCTTCCTCAATCCCACCTTGGATCTCGCAGCTTCTGCAACTGGAGACTTTGCAAATGCAGGAGCCCTGCCACTTCTGGCTTTGGAGATGGAAGGAGGTGTGTGATGAGAGCAGCCCGGAGACTGGGACACTGGGAGGGATGGCTTTTCCCAGTGACACACTCAGATGGACTCCATCTTGCCTTCGCCTTGGTTTTGACTCCATAGAACCTACTTCAGACTTTCCCCAGAGCTGCAAAGGTAGTAAATGGGTGCAGTTTCAAAGTGACCACGCAGCTCTGGGGCATTTGGTTCCAGCAGGAAAAGGACTGTGATATGGTGAGCGTGTATTTTATCATAATAAAAGAGAAACCACACCGTTAAAGCAAAGTGGTAGGCAATTGCCCAGCTCAGTGTGGCTATAAGGGAACTCTGGTAGCAAGCTAACTCAAGAACAGAAAGAGGTTTTATTTTGCTCACAGTTTTGGTGATTCATGGACACGGTGCCTGAACTGGCTCAGGTCCAATGAGGATCTCATGGCAACGGTATGAACACAGCATCTTGAACAGGAAGAGGAGAATGCTGGGTGAGACCACACTGGGGACTAACGAGCCTCTCGTGAGAATTACCAAGGAGGACCAATGGACTGATTTCTCCTGGGCACAACTCTGATGGCCTAAGGCCTTCAATTAGGCCTCTCCTCCAAAGGTTCCACCATCTTCCATGGTGCCACGTTGCAGATCAAGCTTTTGAACACCAGGGACCTTGGGAGATGCAATGCTCAAACCACCTCCAGCTTTGTCCTCACTCGGGAGCCTGTCTGCTTCATGCAGATGGGAGCAGCCAGACATAAGGGAGACTTTAAAAAACTCTGGGGTGAAATTTGTGAAATCTCTCTAAAAGTGGAGAGTCAGAGAATTTGAAAACACTACTTAAAATATCACTGGTCTGAGCTCTGCTCTTTTTATTTTTATTTAAAAAAAATCACCTATCATCTGTCTGTCTGTCTATCTATCTATCTATCTATCTATCTATCTATCTATCTATCTAACTATCTATCATCTATGAATCTATTGTCTTATTGTCTGTCTATCTATCTATCTATCTATCATCAATCTATCATCTATGAATCTATTGCCTGCCTGTCTATCTACTTATCTACTTATGTGTGGGCACATCTGCCATAGTGGAGTATGTGGAGGCTGGGGGACAATGTGGAAGAGTTAAGTCTCTCCTACCATGTGGGTTCTAGGATCAAACTCAGGTCATCAGCCCTGCACTGGGCCACCCTGCCCATTGGTTTTTAGTGGTAAGGTTGACACTAGTTACATCCAGACAACCGTGTGTGGAAGCGAGAGGGGCCTCAGGTTGATTATGTCTTCTCATCTAGGGAAGCTTGGCTCTCTCCCCAGGGTGGTTTTTCCCTGTGATTTGCAGATAGGCAGGGCTTTAAGCCCTTGACTGATGTAAAACACCCCCCACCAGCCCTGAGTATTCTCTCCTGGCAGATCTCTCTCCAGTAGTCATCTGTTCACACCCTGCTTTGCTGTGTGTCTTCCCAGCCCCCAGCTCAGATACCCTGCTCCCCAGTCCAGGCCCCTGGGTCTGTCATGCAGGATGCTCCAGGTGCAAAGGCTGAGCAAGCAAAGGCCTCAGTGCCACTGAGATGAGGTTCATGCCAGGAAGACTCGGGGAGCCCCACCTTCTGGATCCATACCTCTGGAGTGTAGCTGAGAGTCAGCAGGATGGGGGTGGGGCTGAGACCGGCTTGGACCCTCTTTCCTTGTGTGGCCTATGGAGCCGTGTGGGTATGGGTGTGTGTGTGCCGGGCTCAGCTCATGGGCAGGCAGGTGGCTGTACAACAGGCACCACTGTAGGAGAATGTCCTGTGAGGCTAGTCATGTGCTCAGGGTTGACATTCCTTCTGAATCTTAGCAGTAACCTGTTTTCACCATCTGGCACCCGAAGAAGCTCTGAGGCCTACTGATTCATCTAAGTAAGGGTCCTCAGGTCTGGGGGCCCAGCTGACTCCAAGGCCAAGCTTTGGCTCTCAGGGCTCTGCCTCAGGCAGCTGTGGTTTGAGCTTCATATCAGACCTTAGACTTTAGCAGCACCCAGAGCCTACCCATGCTCTCTCTGGGGCAAAGAAAGCCAAGGAGATTTGAGGTTGGCGGACAGGATGGGCCAGGTTCTGTGCCAAACACAGTCTACGTCTTTACCTGGTCCCTCAGCATTGCCTCTGTCTCCTTGAATGCCAGGGCGTTTATCTTGCCTTCCACATCCATGAATCCATCTGGGTAGCAGGAGTCTTTGGAGTATCTCAAGGGACACTCGCCTTGTACAAAGGAGGAAACCCTTGGTGGGATTGGCTTGCTTGGCCTGGCAAGCATGGCGTGAATGGGCCTATGAATATGCCCAGCAGTCCTGAGGGGAAGTCACTGTCTTTATCTTGGAGACTTAAGATTAATGTTCCTTCTCCATTAAAGGTAGCATAAATAATCATAGCTGGGACTGTAGCCAGATCTATATGACCCACTGCCAGGTGGTCACTAGGGAGCCCTATTGTTCTCAGGGAATGTCAGGGTCAAATGACAGAGAGGGAATGGGGAACCACAGTGGAGGCTGTGGATAGCAAGCTGGCCAGCTGGGGCTCCTGGTGGCGGTGGTGGGGCAGACCTGCAAAAGGTGCCCACCATCTTCTTGCCACATCTTGCCCCCAAGCCCAGTCAGGGTCCTGCAGGCAGGCCTAGCATCAAAGCTCTGAATGGTAGCCCTGTGAAGTGATTGATCCCCTGTGTTCCAAGTCTGGCACCCCATAACCCTAATAGCTGCCTGCTGACTCAAGTCTTAACACAGTAGCATGCTGGGAGGGGCAACTGTCCCCTTCTGGCAGTAAGCGCTGAGAGGGACTGACTCAGGGTCACCTGGGAGGTACAGAGCGAGTGGGAGTTTCCCAGGGCAAGACCTTACAGAGCAGGCCACAGCCTGGGTTATTTGAAGCTCCTGTGTCTGCATGTGAGACGTCTGCAGGATGTCCTTTTCCTGGTTTTATCTGGTGACAGTGACGTGTGGGTGGGAATAGCAGGAAATGAGTGACCAGTGGGGTGGCAAAATTGGCAAGAGCCAACGCAGTGAGTGTGGAGAGGCTGCCTCCTCAGACACGGCATGGCTCGCTTGTGTGTGTGTCTATGTGTCTGTGTGTGTGTATGTGTGTGTGTATGTGTGTGGTCGCTGAGGCCCTGTGCATCCTGTCAACTGCTGGTCTCCCCAGACAGGACCACAGCCAGATCTTAGGGTCTGGGGCCAAGTGTGTGGACACTTTTGGAACAGGCAAAAGACAGAGAAGAAGACTGGGAAGAGGGGAAAGCGTGAGCAGAGATAGGACTAGCTATCCAGGAGACCATGATGAGCTGGTACCATGCTCCAGGCTGCTGTTTGCCATACTACAGGATCCTCCTACCTCTAGTTATGACTTTGAGAGGTGGCTGGGGGCGGGGCATGGATGCAGCTGGCTGAGATCTTTAAAGTGGCTGATGTTGGAGTGCTTCTATCCTGAGTGAAGGACATCAAGGAGAGGTGGCAGACCACATGGCCAGCTTCTCTTGGGAAGTCCCTTTTACCGCCCCAGGCCCTCAGCCAGTGTGTCACCAACTCTACCCTAGCATGGCTGTGCTGGGGGCTCATAGGGTAGGATGCTCTCTGGGCTCTGTCTCTTTAGGAGGTGCCCCTCTCTTAGGGACCCACCCAGTTTGCTCCAGCTTGTGTTGCTTTATAAGGTGTCTCTGACTACTCTCTGTGAGATGGCGGCGTGGCCCCCCACTATGTGACCCTTTACCATGTCTACACTCATCTGTTTTCCCTCCATACTTGTCTGGGCCACAGTCAGCATTACTGGAATTATGGAATTATGGAATGATGGAATTACGGTATTTCCCACGTGGCCCAGTCCCCAAAGCCTCTCTGCACAGGGCAGACCCTGACATCTGGCAGAGGTAAAGCCTCAGGCCCTTTTTGCCAGGTAGTTTCCCCAGGTAAGTGTCTTGACCCCATGTCTCCTCACCCATGAATGAATGAATGAATGAATGGGAGTGAGGTGCTAGAGGCCGGGAAGGAGAAAAGAACACACGCAGCTCAGACTTGGAATAAGGAGCCAGGCCTGAGGCTCTCTCTAGCAGCTGCCTGCACAGCTGATGTAGGCCCCTCCCTGTGCCCAGGCGGACTGTTCAGGGCAGGCCCCGGAATGGGAGAGCCTACACCTCATAGATGAGCAATGGCTGTTGTCTGGTCTGCCAGCTTTGTGAAAGACAAAAGCCAGGGGTCCATTTAAAAATCATTTTTTTTATTAACATCATCTTCCTGTTTAGCCAAGTGTCTGTCATGTATAAGGAATGTCGGTAAATATTCCATTTGAAGCTTCTTTGTACATATTTCCATCGATAAATAAACTCTGAATTCACATAAAAAAGTTAAACTTAAATAACTCATATTTCCTTCTCTTGTAACAGCCATATATTGGTAAAATATAAATATTCTTAGACTCGGGCTTTGTTCTAAGGAGAGAACAGTAATTCACCACATGGTACAACTGGTGACAATGAGACCGAGACGTTGTCAGCTGGTGTCCTGGCATGGACGAGTACTGAGGTGGGAAACAGAAAATTCACATTTGGTTTTGGGCTGAGGGCGGGGCGGGAGAGGTGTCGGGGTGGTCAGAGGACAGGACAGTTGCTTTCATTACAGCACTGATAAAAATAATCTGTTCTGCCACTGAACTTTAACCTGGAATATCTTCTTCTACATTCGCTGATTAAGTCCGTAATCATTTTACTTAAAACTCAGGCGTCGACTAACTGAATATGGCACATAATCCATTGGGGACATCAGTAGATTCAGAGGACAGTCATGGATCTGGCAAAAACAAGAATGAATGGATGCAGGAGCAGAGAGCAATGATTCTGGGTTGGTGAGGTTAATCCACTCTGGTTACATATCCATCCAGGGCCTTGGTTCTGCAGGTGCGTCCACTGAGTGACAGGATGGCCCCGGCAGCCCGCGCAGAGCATCTGAGCCCGTGTGGCAGGTGAGGCGGGCGGCCAGTCAGAGCACACGGGGGATGACAGTGAAGGGTACAGCAGGGCTGCTGGCCTCCAGTTCCAAGGCTGTCAGGAAGCACTCGGTGGCTGCTGCGTCGTTACCCTGAGCTTGGAGGACCTCGCCCAGCCCGTTCCAGACCTCGTGGGCTGTCGAATTCACCTGCACTGCATCCCGGAGAATCTTCTCAGCTAGACTGTAGCGGCCCAGCTGGTGAAGGACCAGAGCCTGCGGAGACAGACAGTCAGACACTCAAGGAGGGCCAGGTACCTACGTGACCTGGGCTCTGAGCAGAGACCCAAGAGGCAGGAATGTACCTCCTACTCTTGGCACACATGTTCTTGCCAACTCCTGAGCTTAGGAGCAGCAGCTGAAGACACTGACCACACGAAACTGCTGAAATTCATCTTTCAACTACAAGCAGGGCAGTTGTAGACTGATGTGTGGCTCACTGCGTTCAGGGGGCTATAGAAGTAGTAAGTGTGAGGTGGTCACCCTGGGCTGCGGTAAGACCCTGCCTCAAAAACAAAGCAAGTGACACTGCCACCCAAATCAGAATAACAACTACACCAACCCCAAATCAGAAACCAAATGAAAGGCAGTTTTATATGACTTATCTGAAAATGTCTCAAGAATCAACAAACTGGAAAGGTCCACAATGACTCAGTGTGGCTGACCTGTCGTGTCCTAGCCGGCACCAGCCTGTATGGGAGGGCATCTACCACCTGTGGCATCACTGGATATGACATTAAAAAAAAAAAATCCTAGTCTCTTGCCTTAGTCAAGTGCCTCGTGCTAATGTACAGTGCTCAGCCCTGCTCAGCTGCCCACAGAAGTCACCTTTCCACTTTAGTCAGGGTGTCTGTGTTGATCCCCAAATATCTGACCACAGACACGTTTCCCAGCTGTGCAGGTCAGTAAGTGCTTTTTCATCTAATGGCCACACTCTTATGTAACTCGCCTTTCCTTTGTGTGGTGACACTGAGGTCATGGCCAACCTCTACTCTTGAATGTCACACATCTATGACCGTCTTTCCAGAAAGTGTTACTCTGTCCTCTGAATGGAATTTCACTTTGTAGACCCACACTGACCTGCAATTTGTGACAATCCCCCTGCCTCTGCCTTCTAAAGTCAAGTGCAGCCACTCTTTACTGGACTGTTAGGTTTTATAGCTCGAGCAGCCTCTAGTGAGATGAGCTGACTGAGAGACTCTTACTGTTGGTTCATAAACAGACATGGGGCACCGATCTGGGTGGAGGATGGAGGGTGGGGGAGTCTGCTGTCCCCATTCCTCACACTTGCCTTTGGTTATTTGGAGAGTCTCTCTTTAGGGTAAATGTCTCTAAAGTGGCAGTCATTGTTAGAGGCCCTGACTCTAACTTTTAGAGTGTTGCACACTTTCCTGTGAAGGTCAGCTTCTCTGGTCTGCTGCTGTGGAGGTCCCCCCGCCTCCCACCCCCTCTCTGTTCTTTTTGTGCTCTGAATCAAGATCCTCTGCCCCACCCCCACATTTATTTATTATTTTTGTGTATACGTGTGTGCTCCCGTGTGAGTTTATGTGCACCATGTGTGTTCAGGAGCCCACAGAGGTTAGAAGAAGGCATAGAATCCCCTGGAACTAAAATTGCAGTTGCTTGTGAGCTGCCATGTGGTTGCTGGAGTCTGAACCTGGATCCTCTGCAAGAGCAGTAAGCAATCTTAACTGTGCAGCCGTGTTCTCAGTTGTTAGAAGGGATTCACGCACGGCTCTAAATTTGGGGTGGGTGGTGTCACTCCCTAGCTTACAAAGTTAGCACCCTTACAGGACCGACAATCTTTCACTGTCTTGTGACTCGTCCTGCTTTAAGGAGCTTATTTTGCCTTAGCAGGCAGACCTGGGTGTCTGCTGCTGTGCATGACACCAAATGGCTAATCGTGCTTGCCCTTCACTCCGTGGGGCACTGGCTCTGTCTTACAGCAGACAGTAACCAGAGCAGGGGCCACCTCTATGTTCCAGTGAGCCACCCAGGTACCCTCTGTTTCAGCATCACGCTGTTTTAGCTTCCACAACTATGAGTCATATTTTAACAGACAGGATTAAAGTCTTTCCTCTCTACCATCTGCTTTTAAATATTTCCTGATCATCCTTCCTTGAATGATTATATGACAATCATTTGGTCAGTCCCTTAAGGAATCAAACTGTATATTGATGTACAAGTGCATGAAGAAGCTGACATCTTTATGGTGGATAATTTTCCTGCCCAAGATTTTGACATGGCCTGACATTGCTCAAATATGATCCCAACTGTTGTGGACTTGGTCTAATACTGAATGTATTATGTTAATTTGGTTCCCAAAATTGCAGGAGGATCCACACATCAAGGGACCCTGCCCCAGTTGGTTTTAATTTGTAAATATAGTTGTTGGTGGCCAATGGCTGGGCAGGGAGACAGGTGGGACTTTAGGTTTCCTGGGCAAGGGACTAAGGAAGGAGCAGGAAGAGGGAGAGCTGCCACGCCAGGAAAGGAGCAGAGCCACGCTTAAGGTGTGCTGGACGGAGAACACAGCCACTGTGTAGGTGCTGAAACACTCAGCCCAGGGGGGCTGCAGGAAACTCAGAAATAACAGAGGGGAGGTGTTAGTCATGTGGAGATTTGGAAGTGGCCCAGCCATTGAGCTGTTTAAGGCATATTAAAATGTGTGTGTGTGTGTCTGTCTGTCTGTCTATCTGTCTGTCCTGTCTGTCAGCCTGTCTGTCTGTCTGTCTTTCATTTGGGAACCCAAAACACTGGGACAGGCAGTGAGGACACTGAAGTAGGAGCAGCTGTGGCCTGAGCCACATGCAGGTGACATCACCGTAAGAACAGGGGCAGATGGTGATCATTCAGAGCAGTCAGGAAGTCAGCACCTGCAGCAGGTGCTATCTAGGCCCACAGTTAACTCCAGCTGACCCTCAGGACACCTGCCCTGCGCCACCTGCTCCTGAGCCACCTGCTGGGAAGAGCTGGTTGGTGGTCAGTGGGATGGCAGCCAAGAAGCCTTGTGGAGGCCCTCTACTGGGGGTTCTAGAAGGGAGAAGAACCCTAGTTCTGGGGGGACAGGGTTCAGAAAATCTTGGTGGGGGAGGAGGAGGAGGAGAAGGAGGAGGAGCAGGAGGCGATGGTGATGACAGACAGGCCGTCAGAGAGAGCAGGGCTCAGTGTGCATGGCTGTCTCCTCAGCCTCTCCACCCCTCTTAGAGAGGAAGGGAACTGGGTAGGAACAGGGAGATGATCAGTCCTGGGGCTGGCCTTCCTGAGGGAGTGAGTATAACCACTGAGTGCAGACAGCAGATGCCTGGCCATTGGCTTCACTCTGCTGAAGCAGGCCCAGACCCTAGGCTAGGAAGTCTGTTCTCATATGGCAGCTACTGAATATGGCTGGGGCCTACTATGGGCTCCAGGGAAGAGCAAGTCTACACTGCTGAAAGTCCTATAGAGCAAAGCCCCGGTGGGTGGGAGTAACTGACATCCTCAGTGCTAGGCACTGGCTGGGGGTGGGGGTGGGGGTCTCTGTGGTCCCCTAGTGGTTAGGTTAAGGTCAAGACAGACTGCCACTCTCGGATGACCTCAGAGCTTGCCAAACAATGTGTTCTTTGTAATTAATTCCTAAAGCCAGTGTGAGCTTGTCATAGGATTGAAAGGTAGGTCTCTCTCTATCTCCCCAGTGAGTCAAGGCCAGCTGGGAAATCAGTCACACTATAGGAACTACCACAGCATGCTCTTGCTAACCAAAAGGTTGGCCAGAAGTGGCTGGCAGTTGGCTATGTGACCCAGCCCTTTTGTGCCCCAGAGGCCTTCTTTCAGCCCTGGCCTTGAAGAACAATTCTGTAACAGAGCACTGACATCCCTTCCAGGCCCACAGGCCCTGCCTCTTTTCCTCTCCAAAGACAGGAAGCCCCACTCCGGAGGTCTGCATTGAACTGTTCCCTCTGCCAGCTGGCTGTAGCCTTTTCATGGTCCTGCCAGGCTGGCTGTCACTGGACACATTGCTGAGTCCCTCTTACTTCCCCAGCCTCCATCAGCCTGGTGAACTTGAGTTCCATCAAAATTTTGGGCCTCCCGGTTTCCCGAGGAGCCCAAGATCCACTGCTCCCCTCAAGAGGAGGTCAAGAGCACAAGCAAGAGAGAGGGAGGCTGACGACATACTCCATGACCCTAGACTCACAATTCCCTCCCCAGCATCAGAGTGGACACAGCCTATGGGGTGATGTCCTGGGACACACACAGGTAGGTGCAATTCAGGCCTGTCTTAAAGAGCAGCAACAATGTCTAGTGGCATCGAGCCCTTATTCAGTGCTAGGTGCTTGCGCTACCCCCATCATCTTCGACCACCACCAGGGTGGATGCTACTACAGATCTGTGCCACAGGCCAAGCACCTATGGCCATCTGTGGAACTGAGACTGGAACTGTGACGCACGTATGCGCGCCCTCGCCGTTGGCCCCTCATTCTTGCAGAGTGCAGGGAAGAAGGAGCTCCTTGCTAGTCCTTTCATCAGACACAAATGCAGGCAGCTTCCCAAGCTTGTAATTATTCTAATCAGGTGTTTTATACAAATAAGATCTTGGTGATGCACCAAATTAGAAATAAAGGATTAAATTAAACCTGTTATTTCAAGTGAGATAAAATGGACTTGGCTAGTTTGAGGGCAATTAGCGTCTGCCTTTTTGTTGTGGTAATTGCTGCCCTAGACTCAACACCTTGCCACATGCCTAGAGAGTATACAGGAACCTCGGGAAGGCTGTGGGTTCACGAGTCAAGACCAAAGCTCCTCTGGGAACCTTGGACATCTCCATGGTGCTCTGCCCAAGAGCAAGGACAGCCATTTGCTGAGAGCTCCAGGCAGGCCACAGTCTGTGCTAGTCCTAGGGGTATTGGCATGGGGAGGTGATCTCCATGTAGTTGGGGCCAGGTGTCCCTTCTCTTCCCAGCAGTGTCTGGGCAGTGAGTACTGGGCACTCTCCAGACAGGGTATGGATGACTCTTGCTCCCTGTCATTCCCCATGCCGTCTCCAGCTGTCACTCACTGGACTTTTAATAGCTTTGTTCCCACTTCTAGGTCAGAAAAGCTATCACTGCAACCCTGCAGGGAGCAGGGTTAGGGCAAGTGGCTCAAGGCAGTGATGTTTGGTGTCCTCAAAAACCAGAGGCAGACAAAACACCTGGGGCCAGCGGCTTGTATGAGTTTTCAGTGTACGAGGAGTCGATGGTAGAGTCAAGAGTTTGCTGAGCTGTGTGTGAGAGGTGTTCTAATTGCAGAGAATGCCCTCCGGCCCCATTTCCTCACTGAGCTTTGCTGTGGGTGATGACAGGGCAGGGACTGAGTGAACCCCATCACCTCAGCAAGCCCTGAAAAATCTTGGATTCAGGAATATGACCTAAGCATTAAGCTATTACAGTTCCAGACCAGTACCCTGCCCTGGCTTTGCACGTGCTATGATGGTCAACTGAAGTAGTGTGGGACTGTCTGCTCCAGAGAGAGGTGGGCTCAAAGACACAGGCTTGCTAGGACAGGCACAGGCCGGCTCTGTACTCACGGCAACCTGGATGATGAGGGGCAGCATACACCACTGACCAGGAAGACAATAAGCCAGGGATATTTTAACAAATGTTTCCTTAAATCAGAGATTGACAGTGAACTAGTTCCACTCTCAGAAGCCCACAGGGAACAATGGCTTTGTCAGGATGGTTGGTAGTAGCCCTGGAACACAGAGCCTTGGGTGGCCCTGAACCTCTCCACAGCCACCTTCCTCCTCTGAAACATTAGAAGAGCTGTGTGTTCTGGGCATGAGCACTTTGTGATGTAGCTCAGGGGACTGCTACCAGTCCACCCTGCTTCCCACTGACCCCTGCAGAAGATCTGAAGCAGTGCCTGTAGGTGATGGTGGTGGTGGTGGTGGTGGTGGTGGTGGTGGTGGTGGTGTGTGTGTGTGTGTGTGTGTGTGTGTGTGTGTGTGTGTGTGGCTGTCCTTGGTTTCTCTATCTGGATCCCAGCTTCTACGGCTGAGGCCTGGTTTCCACCAGGCTGTCTCTTCTGTTTCCTTTGTTTGCTCAGAGCAGAGGACAGGCAAGTGTATGTGTCCAGGATAACTATGTCAGTCTGGCTCTGTGCCAGGCATCCCCAGTCCAGCCACCTGCCTACACTCTTCTGTCCACACCCAGCAGAGCAGACCGCAGGAGGGGCTTATACACGGCCACTTGGCTCCCTGGAGAAGGGCCCGGGAGGTCAGGTAGCCCTATCTCCTTTCAGAACAGAGTAAGGCTGGCGTTGCAGCTCAAGTCTATTTACTCTGTTTTAACCCAGCTCATGCCAAGGCCTTCCTGACAACCTGGTGCCCACTGTGGATGGAGGGCAGCAGGTACCCCACAGTGTTTGCATGCAGCTCTCTCCCTAGCACATGGCTTCTGCCACCAGCCCTGGGTGGCCTCCAGGCACTCCAGTGAGGACAGAGCATTTCTGATGCTGCTCTGCCTCCAGAACAGCAAGGGCAGCTCGAGCTCTGCTCTGGGGACCAGGGCTGAAGGGCAGCAGCAGGGAGGCTGCAGGGACAAAGGATAGCAGGGAAATGCCATCTGCCAGCTGCCAGAGCTCTGTCACACTGCAGAGAGGGACTTCTGCCAAAGGTCAGCGGCGGGTTGAGGAGAGAGCTCTAGAGCTACTGACTGAGGCCAAGCTTGGTGCTTTGTGGCCTTTCTCCAGGGCTGGGGTGACATTAAAGGTAACTTTCTCTAATCCCTGTGGCCTCTGCCCTTCACACTACACTACAACCCCCAGCCCCACTTGAGTGTCAGGACCTAAACAAGGGCTGCCTCCTCCTTCTCTCCTCTAAGTTAACTACTACTGCTACTACCACCACCAATCTTGTAGGCAGCACCTAGTCAGAACTGGGATATGGTATGCAAGGCAGAAAGGAGGAGGAGGTGTTGGCTTGGGGCAGGGAGTAGGGTGCACTTAACATACGCACCTGAAGGGTGCTGCAAACACCAGGAGAAAAAGGGCCTGGTGCCCCTCATGTGAGACCCCTGCTGCCCCACATAGGTGACAGGCCTCTTTTCACAAGTGACACCTGAGGACAGGAGGCTGCTTTCCCATGGGGTTCCTTTTCCGTGTCAAATGCATTATTTGAAGAAATGTGCCTTCGGGTGCCTAGGCCTTCTAGCAACAAACTAACTCAGCAGCAAACCAACCTCTGATTCTTGTGTGCTTGAGAGCCAATCAGCTACAGAACAGCAGTACTCAGTTGACAGGGGTTCTGGGTCCCATGTCTCACCTCAGCAGGGGGCCTCCTTCTCTTGCATCTTTCTGTGACCAGGATCTTGCTATTCCCCTAGTATCCATCCCTGGCACTAATGGACCTCTAATGAGCCAGTCTCTCTAATCCCTGAGCTCTGATGCTCTCCTGAAGTCACACAGGTCAGTCCCCTTCTGCTTCTACCTGGCAGCCTTTAAAGACCTGAAGGAACTTCTGTAATAGCACCCTCCCTCCCTCCTCCCTCCTCCCCCCCCCCCTTCCTCCCCTCCCTTTGGGCTTTACAGGGATGGTAAATTCAAATCTCTCTCCATATGACTGCATTCTGCATCATGTTGGTCCTCAATGGAAGAGGCCTCACTGTGGGTTCAGAAAAAGTTATCATTAAGTCTTGGGAAAACAGGAAGATGGCTTTTCTTCATAGGTATTCTTTTTGAATATTTTTTAAATTCACATGGCTGGCAGAATCTTTTAACACGACTTCTTTTCGGGATGGTTTGAAATATCCTAGAGGAGTGATTCTGCAATTAGAGATGCTGGAGGGATGGGCTGTTAGGCAGTCGACACTGGCAGAAGTCTGGCTGTAAGCCCGAGGGCCCATTCAGCCAGGCCTTCAATTTCCTCTGGCCTAATTTCTTTGAAAGGGGGTACTCAGCATTAGTGCCAATATACCTATAGGCTGTGGTGGCCTTTTAGAGAACTGGGGATCACTGGGTTAGTTTTAGGGAGGGACCACAGCCAACTGGCTAGCCACTTCCAAGGCCTGAGATGTCCCAAAGGCCACCCCCTCCCACAGAAGGAATTCAGGATGCAGTTGGGGCAGAGGACAGTAGGTAACAGGCGCATCCCAATGGCCAGCTCCCTTATTTTATGGGTGGGGCGGGGATGGTGGAGGCTAATTGCTAGGAAACAAGCACAGGCATTCTTCAGGATCTGTGGGGGGTTAGCTCCCCAATAACCAATCTGTTAAAAGCCTGATAAAGATGCTATGTTTTTTATTACTACCCATGCAGCTCTGTGTACTTCTTTAAATCAGAAGAGAAAGGGATTTATTCAATGTGGCTTCATTGGGAAGGGGAACAAAGAGATCAATAACTTCTCACCCAGCCCTGGCCCATCTTCAGGGTTCTGAAGGAAGGCCACGTCTATAGCACATACTGTACACCAAGTGCCAAGGCAATGCTGTTGATGGCTGCCATGCTGAAATACTTACAATGACAAGAAAGTCAGTATGAATCTTGAGCAGACATATTTTTTCCCCAAGCAGCCCCTATGCTGGGACTGCATAAGTGAGCCACAGAACAGCGTCTGTATCCCCAGGGCAGGCTTTGCTAATTCTGCTACAACAGAACAGCTTCTAGCTCTCTCCTCCATCCATGAATGTGCGGAAGAGCAGGGGGTATCTCAGCACCACTGTGCCTGTACTGTGTGGCCTGCTAGAGACTCGGGTAAACTGTCTCAGGGCCATACTTCCTATCCCCTGAAGGGCCCAGGCCCAGGCCTGGAGAGTAGACCTGCTGTGAGTCTTGCCCTGCTCTGGTGTCTTGAGCAGAGCAGGGCTGTCTCTTAAGTGTACAGAACCAATGTCTACCTGAAGGAAGGAAGCTACAGGAAGCATCCCAGATGACAAGACATAACTCGCCTACCTACCTGCTAAGTGCATGGGAAGGGGGAAGCTTAGGGTCCACTTAACTGGAGGGGAGGAGCTGTGACCCCGAGGTGGCTGTGAGACAGACAGAAGACATGTATCTAATTCCTCCTGGTGGACACACCAGGTGCCTGGCTCTTGAGAGGATGAGCTCATTTAATAACAGTCAAATGCCCAATCAGAAGGCAGTGAGGCAGAGGAGCAGGGTGTTATTGTTACCAACAATGTCAGGACCAGGCACTCTGCCTGGGCACAGTGCCCTGGCCCCAGACAACTTCGCCTGCCCTTGGGATTAATGTGCAATGATTTTTCTAATCAGGAAGGAGGAGATGCAGCTTTTATAATGGAAAGACACTGTGTCTCAGCTCTTCTCTGAGGTCACACTGTCTTAGAAAATCATATCTAGGCAATCTGGGTGCTGCCCCCTGGCCCTGAGACAGGGGATACTCAGTGGCCCTGGTGTCTGAGCACCCGGTGCTTGGTGTTACTGCAAGCGAGGGCCCTGGAAGTCAGGCAGGGGGCTGTGGGGAATCCCAGCACCAGAGGAGTTCCCTCTGGCAGCAGCCCGAGGCATGATGCTCACAAATTAAGCCACCAGTCAGCACAGAAGCACAGTCACAGCCCCCGCAGCTCTGCCTGGGGTGCTGACCCACTTGAGGAAGTGTCAGGCCAGCCAATCCTAAGCAGCATCAAAGGACATCCAGTTAGCAGAGAGCCAGGGCCACTGATGGGGGTGGAAGACAGTGACAAGGAAGCCCTGGGCCTCCCCAAGATGTTGGGATGGTATGCACCTGTCTCACTCTGAAACTGGATGTAGTCCAGTCCCTGCCAATAGTCCAAACTGAACCTCTTTAGCTTCCCCTCCCCCAACTGCCACATTGAGCTGGTACTTTGCTGCAGTGGGATGAGATCATAGGCTGAGCCTGACTTGCTCTTAGGAGAGAAGTGCTTCGGTCCTGATGCTGTGGCAACTGCAATTCCCTAGGCAGTGTGTCCTATTCTGTGGGTGCTACCTGACTGCCCTTGCTGGTACTTTTCCACTGGCAATGGGCAGGAGACTCCTGTTGACTTATTTATACATCTCCCTGGTTGACTTATTTATTTATTTTTATCTACCTTCAACAACAAGTTGGGCAGAAAACAATGAGGCAGAACAGCCTTGAAGTCAAGTGCTTCCCCATGGCCCAACTTACCCACACAATGGAAAGTCTGGTGCTAATTACCTCCCAGGGGCCCTACCTGTCTCCAGAAGAGACTGCTGTCCCTGCCTGTTTGGAAAGGTGGTATGCCATTCCAGGCAGGGTGTAGGAGCACAGCTGTCTGAGACCACTGTTTCCACATCAGAGGCCCAGCTTCCCTAGAGGGGACATGGATATAGGTGGGACATCCTCAGGGCCCTTGTCGGGGAGGGCAGAGGGCTTCCAATTATGGGCCTGTCATGGGCACAACAATTTCTAGGTAACCAGCCAACAAAAGGGCTATTCTGAGGCTTTCCTAGAGTCCCAGGGCCTGAGTGGGGGACACTTAGAGATCCTGACCCTGCTATGGTGGCCCAAGCCTGGATCCCTTCCCCAGGGCCCCACTTGGTACAATCCTTGTCTCATCTCCATGACCAAATCCCAGACAAGAAGTAATAGAGAAGGCTCGAGGTAAGCAGGTGCTCTTGGCTGTGGTGGCGGAAGTGTGAGGCTGGTTGCTTACATCTTGATGGACTAGAAAGCAGAGGGGCGGAGCTATCAGCCTTAAACCTGATTCCCTGTGACCCAGTTCCTCAACCTAGGCCCTACCCCTCTCAAGGTTCTACTCCTTCCTAAACAGCACCATCAGTTGAGAACCAAGTATTCAAACAAAGGAGCCTAAGGTAGTGTAATACATCCAAACAATAGTACCTGACCGCAGTGCCAGCTTCTTCTTAGGACGGGAAGGGAAGCCATGCCTTTGTGGGTGTTCTCTGGACTCAGTCTGACCATTTTCCACCAAGCACTGCAAGCAAAAGCCTGGCTCCAGCAGACTTAGTGAGGTACCTGGGCAGAAGGCAGGGCTGGGGCACCCTGTCTCCACCCTACTATGTGATCTACGACCGACTGCTAACCTAGACTAAGGCTTGTCTCTCTAAGAGTCTCACTTTTCAGTCTGGAAAAGAAAGATACAGAGTATATGACTAGTCAGGCCTGTTATTTACTCCATATTCTGGGAGATTACAGCATCCTCAATGTTCATGTTGTCCCAGGACTTGAAAAGTAGTGGCTGATGTGGCCAGAAAGGCTTCTCAAGGAAGAGGCTGGGCAAGAGAAAGAGGCTAAGCAAGATGCAAACCGATTGCCCTAGGAGAGCAGCACTGGGGACCAGGAGGGAAGGGGGCAGTTCTGCTCCCACTCTGCACAGAGAAGCACTACAAGTGACTTACTAAGTGCAGCCTCAGGAGTTCCTGGGAGGCGCAGCACCCCTTTCTGCCTTCTCAGGAGTAAGCAGATGAGCAGATTTGGGCTGAGAGTGCCAGAGGCTCCAGGATTTATAGGAAACTTGGAAAGCCCAAGAAGTCAACAGTACAGAGCAGAGGCCACCAGCTGCTAGACTAGGGAACCCTAGGGTCACTGAGGCAGAGGCCACGTTTACTCACTTTTTACCTCTGGGCACTTGAGGTGCAGACAATGCATACTGTTGATTCTGAGCCATTTCACCCCCCTCCCCCCCCCCACACACACACACTCTTGGTTACTATAAGTACTCTGTTGATGACCACAGAGTGGGCACTAGGTCCTAGCTCTGTCCATTACCCATCTTGTCCAGCTTTTTTGTCAAATGTACTCCTGTCCAAGTGTAGCACGCTATGTGGAAGGTGTTGGTTTTCACACCCATCCCTGAACGTTGCCTGGAGACGTGACTTCTCTGGGCCCATCTGGACTTTAAATGGCGAATGCCAGCTGCAAGAGGGCTGCCAAAATGACACAAAGCCTCAGTGGTCTCCACAGCCAGGGCACCAGAGAGGATGGCCGTCATCTGACTCACCGGGGTACAAACACAAGGATGATTTACTACCTGACAGGATGGATGTGGTCACTTTGGCCAGCACCTAACCACATCCCTGCCAGGGTCTGGCAAGAATTATTTTTCCATTTTTAAATAGGAACAAACAGAAATGATAAGACATTTTCCAATGAGGGGGACACTGAAACTGATTAGCCTTGGAAAAATTGTCCCCAAAATAACAAGACAGCTCATCATCCTCTATGTGGATGGGAAAGAGGGGTGGGTCTCCCTGCCCAGCAAGAGGCCCCACTCAGCCATTCCTCACATCTGTGCTTTGCTGGTAAACCAGCGCAGGGGAAGCCCTGTATCAAGGAAAGGAGAAATAGACAGGTTGCCTGGAAGCAAGCTTTCACTATTATTTGTTTGAATAACACCCCCGCCCCCCCCCGCCCCACCCCGTCCCCCACCAAGTGCTGTCAACTCAGACCCAGAGCTGGAATAAGAAAGATAGTGACCAGGCTGGGGACAGTGTGGCTCTGCAAAGAGGAAGGTTTACACTGCAGAGCTCCTGGGGAGAAGAGAGGCACAGCAGGCGCTTTCGTTCCCTGCACAGAGCTCTCACCATTTCCCGATTCAGTGCAGAATAAATCAGCATCAAGATCAGAGGCATCGCCTCAAGAGTTCCCAGCCGGTGCTGAGAGGAGCGTGGGAGGTGCTGCTCACCTGCCTTGGTACAGGCACTGAGCTCATTTGTATGTGGTCCCTGCTATGTATCAGGCTGTGCTTGACACAGAATGGGGGCCTGCGGCCTTGGACAATGACTTGGAGGGAGACTAGAAAATTAGAATAAATTAAAGCATCCGCCATCACTCCTGCTCACAGAGACGTGTTCAGACTACAGATTCAGGAAAGGTCATAGTCATTTTATGCTCTAACCTGGTATGGTCATACCCAGAGGTGACCTGTTACTGGCACTGGCTGATCCAGCATCAGTCCTATAACCCTGTTACAGGCAGTTCTTGTTCTGACTGTACACTCTGCTAAAAGGAAGGCCCCTCTTTCCTAAAGAACGGAGAAGGGGCAAGTGCACAGGGAACCTCACGCTTGCATCCTGGGGGCCTGGAGGAGTCTCGTATTTCCCATGTGACTTTCATGCTACTGGTTTTGGAGGAAGGTCAGGTACTGAGGTGAGGTGCTTGTGCTAGGCCAGAACCATGTCTACATCCCTGAGGGCAGACCAGAGGTTGGCATGATTGCTGTAGAGGAAACATGACATGTCCTGGTCAGACAGATCTCCAGTGCATGTCAGAGCTATGTTCTAGATGCTGTTGCTTCTGCTCCGAATTGTCTACTCTTAGCCACTACTCTTTCTGGCCCTGGCCTGGGCAGTTCTGCAGTACTTCCTTCCCCGGTTCCTTCAGCCCTGCCTCTGCTCAGCGCCACAGCAGCTTCTGAGGCGTGGCCTTGAGTGTTCTTCATCCATGGTCCCTCTGATGTCTCTCTGCTTCCCTCCTTAACAGCAATTCCCTCTCTGGCCCATGAGTGCAAGTGATATAATGGCCAAAATGGCTCTCTGGAAGAAAAAAAGCCCAGATGTGTGGCATTTGCCATTTTCTACAAAGTAAGTCCTTCTATCAAGACTAAACCATACTGCTCTCTTGAGGGTTGAAGGGAACAACACAAACCCCGATTTTCTTCCAGCACTGAGAATACAGAGGGGCACAGGATGAACTTTCTTTAGCATGGAGCAGCTCTGGTAGGGGCCCCAGGATCTATGCATCTCCCGAGGAATGTGTCACCCTGGAAACATGGCTAACTCTCTGCAGCTTCCCCCTGGTTGCCAGCAACATGACCTCTGAGCTTGACTTCCCAGAGATCCTTCTGAGCTGACAGCTGTGTTGCCTATGATGCTTGCTGGTGGGTGTGCAGGCATCTGAGTGAGGTAGTGGTGGCTGGAGGGGGCTGCTGCCAGCAGGAAGCTGGTGACTGTAGCTGGCTCTTTAATCAAAGGCACAAGTGTATTTGTTACCTTTGTATAAAACGCAGGCGGCAGGTAAAGAATTTAACAGCTTATGGGAGTTCTAATTAGAGAGCCAATTATAACTCGATTGACCTGCCTTGCTTTGGAGGGCCTGGAAACTCGCATGTTGTCCTTAGGAAGAAGCAGATTTTGCTTCTAGTTTGTTCTGGGAGATCTCCGCAGGGATCTTTGGCTCTGGCCCCATGCATCTGTCTAGATCTGGCAGCCTGGTGCAGAGGATGAGAGAGAACCTGCAGGGCCCTGGACTCCTATAGGGAGGGGCCGAGCTTTATTTATGAAGACACAGCATCCACTGTCAGAGGCTGCTCTGTGCCAGGCTAGCGGCTTCTGCTGCATTTAGAAGGACACTGGCCAGAATTTCAATTATAGATCTAATCAAGAGTCAACTCTTAGCTAGGCAGGATCCCAGGCCAGTATGTATGTGTGTGTGCGTGTATGTGTGTGTGTGTGTGTGTGTGTGTGTGTGTGTGTGTGTGTGTGTGCATGTGCGTGTATCATCTCCCTACTCCTCTCAGCAAATCACTGTTGTTACCAGCCTGGAGAACAGGCACCAGACAGACATGAAAAGGGGGTGCTTCATACGTCTAAACATTTGTCATTTGACACACCTGCAGGCCTCTAGCTCACATGTGTGATCATGGCTTACTCCTGCTAGGGTGATCACCACCATCCCTCATGGATAGAAGAACCGAGGCCCAGAGAAGGAAGGCAACTTGCCCAGGGGCCTCAGCTCTGTTGTGTGGAAACTGTGTCTAATTCAAGCCATGTCTGCTCCTGATGTGTAGCCAAGAGAGGCTGTGCCGTCTGAGCTCCTCCTTCTGCACGGTGCAGGAGCAGGGCTGAGTCCCGCATGGAGAGCAGAGAGGACTGAGCTCAAGGACGTGGGATCTGGTAGAGCCACAGCCAAATCCCTTCTACAGGGACAAGCAGTGGCATCCGCATGATTGACTGGTCAGAGCCTAGATTTCCCACGAGTGTTGCTTCTCTCCTGCTCCCTAAGTGCTGGCACGCCACGGACTGTGCTCTTGGCCTCTCTCTTGCTTCCTCTCTATGATTTTTGCCTTAGCTTCAGCTATTGCCTGTTGCCAACCCCAAGTCACTGACCCAGCCTAGTCGTGTGCGGCCTGCTATCACTAGGTAGTTCTTCCTGGAGCAGGTGCCTGATGCCAGGCTAGCACTCTCCAGTCCGTGCACCAAGCCTTACTGGGCTTCCCTGCTCAGCACTTCTCATCTTGAACTGTCCTTAAGGATTCTGTTACCAGGTTACCAGCCCAGAGCATGGTCTCTCTACAGAGCAAATATAATCACATTGGCTTGGCTGTTTAGATTTTATCTTGTACAATTTCAAACCTTCAGAAAAGCAAAAAGGCTAATATAACAAACTAATAGCCAAAGTTAACAGCTGCTAAACCTTTTCCTTATAAAGAAAATTGTGGTGTGTGCGTGTGTGTGTACACATGCACATGCGTGCACCATGCTATGCTTGCATAAGTCAGAGGGCAGCTTTTGGCGTCGGTTCTCTCATGGGTCCTGAGAATTGAACTCAGGTTGTCAGGCTTGGTGGCAATCACCTATTGATTCACCGCACTGGTACTGCTAACTTTCTTCTGTATTAGCTTAATTAATCTATTTTGGGGGAAGGGTGATTATTTATTATAAGTGACAGGCATTTTTATCTCTAAACCCCCTTTAAAATTAAGGATGTTTTTTTATAACCACTTGAGCATCTCAGACTCACACTGTATATAGTACCCTCAGAAGTGATGTAGTCAGGACTTCTGGTACAGTCATCACCGGCATCCGCCTTGTTCTTTCCTAGTTGGTTTCTGCTAAAATGAAGAAGCTGTGATGATCTCTAACTCTGCAGTTCACCTAACTCACTGGTGAGGTGAGGTCTGAAGGCACACACCTGCTACGTGTCCATTTTGGACTTCTATTTGTTATTCAAAGAGACCTTCCCACGGGAGATGGCTTCCCAAAAGCTTTGGGCCTAAAAGTTTTACCATTCTTCTGCAAGTCCAGAAATCAAGTGGAGCTGACATGGCCCAAAAGGAGCCCACAGCACTCAGCAGGGAGTTCAGAACATGGTGGCAGTCATACGCTTAATCCATGTTCAAAGGTAGGTAGCAGGCTAGGGAGGGAGGCAGAGTGAAAGAAACTCAGGATTAAGATGCAGGGGCCAGGAATTTGTAACAGGAGTTGGAAACATTATAGGGAAACACAGACCAACCCAGGCAAAAAATCTCCATGTCTTTCCCAAGCCAAGAAGTTTCCTGTGTGCGGCAGGAAGGCAGAAGAGCCTAGTTGGTATGCTGTATTGGAACAAGAGGACAGCATTTCTAAGGATAACGGCATGGGTAGGATATATCAGATTTGGAAACATTTAGGTACTGAGACTGAATTGGCTGCCAGTCACCTAAGACTTCAGAGCAAAATCAGAAGTAAGCAGAGCTCTGGTATTTCCCTCCAGCTGAGGTGAAGAAAGACTTAATGCTACAGGGCACCACACAGTTTGCACTTGAGAGCCTGTTCTGCCCTAGGTTGCTTTTTGGGTCTGTGACTACGGTCTCTAGGGAGAGCCAGGTCACCTGATGCCAATTCTTCCTGGCCAGTGTAGGGACAAGTGTTGCTGGGTTGGAGGGCTCCCAAACAAAAAGAAACTGCCTCTGGAGGAAGTCCCTGCCCCGAGGGATGCTTCAACTATAGGGTTAGGGTAGGGACAGCTGGGCTATGCTGGACAGGAGCCAAGTGATCACAAGCAGGTTCTCTATGCCCAGGGGGCGTCCCTTTTGCTTAAAGGAGGACACAGATGCCCAACACCCCAAAACAGTTATAAACTAAACATAAGTAATTAAAAAAAAAGAATTTAAGAATCTCGGAGCTACAACTGATATCACTTACAACACTTGCTGCTCTGTCCCTGCACCAATCATGCCCTTGGATACTCACTGCATCTTGCACTGGCTGTTTCTAGAGTTGCCACATGCTCCAAACCAGACCGTGAAGCCCCCATCAGGGGAGCCCATTCACAGAGCAACCCCAGGGCCCCCGAGGCCCTGGACAGGAGCCATGGATGTTTTCCTCAAGAGGACGTGTTCTATTCACAGCTCATAGAAATCACAGAGGAAATCTACACCTAGCAATGACAGTGATGCTGACAGTTCATCCTATATCGAACCTATACAGTGACACACGTGGGTCCTACACCTACTCCGTCTACCGTGAGAAAGTGGAAGTTTACAAGTGATGGACCCTTCAGTTGCTCAGCATTTGCATACCACACTCCAGGTCCTAGGTTCAATCCTAAAAACATTTAGTCAAAAAAAAAAAAAAAAATCCAACCCAACCCAACCCCAAATGGAACTGAACCAAAGCAAACCAAACAAAACCCTCAAGTAACAAAGCAACAAAGAAGGCAACAGACCTGGGGCCTGGCCGCTGTTCTAACGCACCGCCACTGAGGCTCCGACTCCTCATGCTGACAACTGCTCAGGCTTGCCCTGATTTGCGCTAACTTACAGCTTGACCAGGGCAGATCACCTAGAGCCGCTTTCCTCTCCAGTATCAAGAAATTCTCTATTTCACTAAATAGTGTAACAACGGGTCTGACATACAACCTTTCAAATTAGACTGTAGTGAAAAAGTGAGATGTAGGTAGGGCTAAGTACTAGCTGAAAGGCCTTAAATTGTCAATGAGGCTAAAGTGTTACATGGGCCACTAGAAAGAGTGGAGGTAGAACACACTGCAGCGGTGACCCATCAGCTAGAAGGGCGTGTTCCCCTCTCTGGACCAGGCACTTAAGCCCAGCCATGTTGAGTAGAGAGAGTAGGCAGAGACAACTGCAGGCTTATTAGGGACTCAGCAAGTACACAGACAGACAGACGGCTGGGGAGGCATCTAAACAGCTCGCAGGCCTTCGGAGAAGTTGCTCTCTCTAGTTTTCAAAGCAGTTTTCTAGTTCTAAAGAACACAGAAGACAATTACAAGATGAAAGAGACTTCGTAGCAGACTGCGGGGCGGGTTTTGCTGTGTCAGTCATTCTTTCTGTGCATGGGAAGAAAGCTGACACTGGATGAAAGAGACTGGCTTCTGAAAGGAGGAAGGCCTTCGAGTTCTATTCCAGGAGTTCCTGTGCCTTAGCAGAGGCTTCTCCCAAGAGAAGCGGGAGGTCAGAAGGTAATCTTGGACTGTTAGTGTCACAGGACCCTCATCATGCTGATGGTCAGTCAGACCAATGCAGGGGCAGAGGCTGGCAGGCCCTACAGCCCTAGTCTCTCTCTGCCCAACAGGAATACGCTAGGAGACAGGAGACAGACTTCTGATGATAAATCATAAGACACCATAACTCCCTCTATCTCAGGGGACAGACAGACACCTCCAAGGACTGGAGACAAAAAAAACCCACCAAGTTTCATGAAGCCAATGTCAGCTTCCTTATTAAGAGAGGCTTCCCTCTTTCCCTGCTTCACAGCCACCACGCCCTACAGGAGGAAGTTTTGACACAGTAAACAGGCTTGAGAGCTTGAAGACAGTTTAAAGTCAGTGCTCACATCAGGTCTCCACTTGAAACTTCAGAATAGAGGCCATTATGGCAGAACAGTGTGTGTGGACAGCTTTGTTTTGATGAGACGCCTTAAGAGCTGTTCGAAGAACTGAAAATGGAGGCATAGTGCAGGTGCCAGGTGCCAGCAAACCTCGTGTTGTAAAGCCTGCCATCCACATAGGGCAGCAAGGGGCATTCCTAGCACCGTAGGCTCTTCCTGCCATTAATGCTCTCCCTCTTGAGTTTATGCACCTGTGGCCATCCCAGAGCCTATGCTTCAGAAAACACGAGACCCAGGAAAGCCCTCTCACACAGCCTGTGTACCCCTCCTCCCCAAGAGAGCCCTGGACTGTGCTCTGCACTGAGCAGTGACCTCCTGCAAGCAGCTGCAGGTGGCAGGCTCCCTCCCATTCATCACCCCTCACAGACTGCTACCTTATCTTCCTCCAGGGAACTCTGATGTCTTGCACCTTCCTAATCTCACTGCCCTCTCTGAGCTATCACTGAATGACAATGGCTCCCATCCTTTTCCTGTCCCTGGCATGTCTTGGAGCGTCAACGTTCATGGGTAGATCTCTTTATGCTTTTGGTTTGCTGTCCTCAGCTGGTCTCTGCCTTGTCTAGCCTTGTCTTGGAGAACTGCTCATTCCTCTGGGGCATACACTGATTCTCTCTGCTTGCTTTTTGTGCTAGAGGTGAATGGTGGGAGCAGTGTTGATTAAGCTATTCTAGGGCAGAGACCCCAAAAGTAGACAGTTCCAGCTGTCCTGGTCAGAAGCTGGAAGTGGTCTTATTTCTTTCTGTCTTGGCCAGAGGGGACTTGGGTTCCTGATCAGGTTTTTGGCCATCTTTCTTTCCTTTCACACGACCTAAATGAGCACCCTTGCCTGGAAACTATAAGTGAAGATGTGGCTGAAACTGAGAGGCAGCGGACTTCTTACCGGTGGACCCATGCCTCAGTCCAGTTTCTTTCAAAAGACCCTTAGACTAAGCATCTCTATGGCACCCCATTTTCTAGGACTCATTCCTGCTGTATGGAAGCTCTGCCTCTTTCTCTTACATTCCCAACTACAATCTTATGAAATTCCTTGTCAAGCTCACTCTCCTGTTTTCTGTGAATGTCACTGAGTTCTGGAGACAAGGACCCGGAAGCCACTGGTCCCAAGTTGTTCTGGTGGCTGTTGGTTAGTCTAGGACTCTAGCACTGTTATGCTCATCTGGGATGGGAGAGAAAGGTTTCATGTTTCATAAACCCCACATTTCCTGCATCAGTGTTAGCTGGCCCCTGCTCTGGTTCACTGTGCACTGCACCCCCCCCCCCCAGCCTCCGATCCTCTACTATGCTCTGAGCATCTTTGCCCCCATGTTGTCCACTCAACAGACCTTGAATGAGCCCCATGTCTGCTCCTGTTTCCTACCATTTTCTCACCCTGTCAAGCACTGCGGAAGCAGGTCCAAGCCTCCTGGTGACCCTCACGTCCCTGCTTGTTGCCCAGCAACACCTTCCCTTCTGGTCTTACTGACTCCTCTCCTCAAAGGCTTCCTGACTCCCTTCCACCTTTGCTTCAGAAAGCCCCTATTCCTTTCTTACCTGTCCACCTTACACATTGCTCTCAAAGGCCCAGGCTGATGTGATCAGAGGGCAGCCAGACATCCCTGTTTGTAGAACTTGTTCCTGTCCTGGTAACTGTGTCCTTGGCTGTACCGTCTCCATGCCTGTCCTTGGCCTGCACAGTCTGGCTCCAGCAGACAATCTTCTCCCCGAGGCCACCCCTAGCCACCACTGTGTACCTTCCTCTCCTTTCCCTCCACTCAAAATACAGAATGGCCGCTTTGGGAAAAGCCTGCCCATGTTTCATTAATGCATTGCAGGCACGGTGAGTTAGACTTTTAACATAGCAAATAAATGCAAATTTATACATTTATGCAAACTAACATTAGAAAATATTCCTTCGGGTTTTCTTGGTAAAAGTCTGATCACTCTGAGAATACCTCCACAGCTTTCAATTCCTTGTCTCATAAACTTATTGCTTGCTTAATAACTGTCCACACTCAGCCCCTGACCCCTGGTCTGGGCTAACTAATTACTACTGGGCAACACCTTTGTTTTTTCTACCTTTTTACCATATGTGATGGCTGTAACTGTTAGAGATTATCTATTTCCCTTGAGTTTCATTTCCATTTATCTCTCCAGTCTGACTTTCCACTCACATTCATCAATGCTATCTGCCTCACCTTTGCTTTTTAACAATGCAAACACATTTGCATTCTGCATAATGCAGCAAGTGCTGCTTACACCTCTAGAAGGTAGGGAGGCTCTATTCTTAGTGTCAGCCCAGGCCCCTGCATGTGTCCTGCAGCTCACTGTGCCCTCTGTCAGCTGCCAGTGTCCACCTGTGATAGACAACATGGCTTTCTGCCTGCCAGACAACTCCTGGCAACTTCTCTGTTCCATTCTGAGCACTGGGGCTGCCGTGGACAAATTTTCTGTCCTCAGGTTTTCTGTGCCCCATGGTGTACCTCACGTGCCTCCTTATCCTGGGACCTTCTTGGTTTTATGGTAGTTCTGCTCCATGTTCTTCCAACTGGTACTCCTGACCTTTATGGGCCCTGGTGTGGCACAGTGTGCTGTGGCCTAGCCTCCCGAGGTGGCTCTCGCTCTCTTGTAGGTACTGGGAAACTCAGTGCTCATCACTGTTTGCCTCTTGCTGCCCCCATAGGCCTGGCTGCCCCTCTCCTCTTTTCTTTTCTTTTCTTTTCTTTTCTTTTCTTTTCTTTTCTTTTCTTTTCTTTTCTTTTCTTTTCTTTTCTTTTTTTTCAAGACAGGGTTTCTCTGTGTAGCCCTGGCTGTCCTGGAACTCACTCTGTAGACCAGGCTGGCCTTGAATCAGAAATCTGTCTCTGCCTCCCAAGTGCTGGGATTAAAGACATGCGCCACCACTGCCCGGCTGTTCTCTGTTTTCAAGGAGTTCAGAGACTCATAGACTAGCCTGGTTCCTGTGAGATGTGTAAGACTCCTGTGAGCCATCGTGTAATTAGCCTCCAAGAGCAGCTGGTGCTAACATTCTCAGTTGTATAGCTGAAGAAACTGAGGCACAAGGAGAGGACCATCTTGCCCCAAAGCTCCAAAGGCAATGAGTGACAGCACTGGGATTCTAGCCCAGGCCTGTCCAGAACCTGTAGCCCTGCAATAAACTGTGAGCCACCTTCTTGGTCTCTCAGACACTAAAACCCTGCTCTGCTTTAAGTAGCTGGGGCAAGGTCTCTTGATATTTCAAGGCTAAAGACCTGTGGATCCCAGAGATTCTCTGCAGGTACTAGAGGACCCAGCATCCCAGAAGGAGGAATTTTGCCCTTGGCTGTGGATGGGCTATCCTCAGCTGTGGCTAGCTGAGGCTAGGGGGAAAAACACCGGCAGTGAGTGTCATGTACAAGATCACCGGGAAGGAGTCTTGCAAGCTCTTTGGGAGTTCCTGACCACAGGTACTGGGGAGAGCTGCTGAGCAAGAGAAGCTGAACTGCCCCAAATCTGCAAGCAGGCTGCCCCAAGCCTGCCTCCGTTCTGATGAAGACACCAGGATACACCGGGTCTGAGATCTCAGGGTCTGAGATTAGTATGTCCCCACTGGCAAGACCACCAAGGTGGCTAGTGTCATCAGGCCTGGGGAGGCTCAGAGGCCCTGCCTGGCTCTCTTCCCCTGTGATGGCCACCTGGCTGTTTCCTCAGAAAGGAAAACATTTGCCAGGAGCTGGGGCTTGAAGAGCTAAGGGGGAAACCCAAAACCTCTCCTGAGGTGACTTTCCTATTGATCTTTTGTCTCAAGTGTTTCCCTTGGGGATGAATAAGAAACACTTCTCTGAATAATTCACCATCGGCCCTGAGGTAGAAGTGTACTTCTTTTTAATAAGGACCAAGCACTTTGTGTTGATTTAATTCTTTTGCAATGTTCTAGCAAAGGCTGGGAGACCGAAAAGCTCTTAAAACTTCTCTCTTTCAATAGTGAGACAAAAATTAAAAGCCATGTAATATCTTTAATCAAACAGAGTGATGTTTAGATAATATGTAAAAGTATTTATAAAGCTGTCGAGTTCTCATAGAAGGAAGTGAAAAAGGTGAGTGACTGTCAGTATTACCAGGCTTGGTCTATGTTTGAAACTGAAGATGACTGCCTCTGGTTTTCTATTTAGTGAACATCTACTAGGTACCAGGGACTCTTGAGGCTTCGTACTCAGCCATTTTGTTTAGTTCTCACACAGCCCATGTGGGTAAATAGCCACCCAGTCACAGAAATGCCATGGGTCCTGAAGGTTAAACAACAAACAGGTTCAATTTCAGACCTAACCCAGTGACAGCTCAGTCCCCTGTCACAGCTCAGTCCTCTGCACTGTACGGCACCAATGAGAAACAGGGAGGCTGTGAGGGCTATGGGGTCCTTCTGAGCACATTTTACCATTAGTTACAGAACCATGTCCTCTTAGTCCTAAACACACAGCCAGTCTAACAGAAGGACTTCTTGCAAAAAGGGCATGGAGGCACAGAGAGATTCTGGGCTCTTCTTGGGGCTAAAGACTGTGCGAGGCTCGACTGGGACCTGATGTCTGTCCCAGGATTCTGTGTCTAGTTCCCCTGACCCCATCTCACACACCTTTGTCTGATGAGGCATGAGTTCCTGAGGGCCACAGATGTGAAAGACAAGGCAATCCACTTTCCTGTGGGCTGTTAGACAAGAGAGACCCTCTGCTAAGAACCAAACTGCCTCAGAACCTGAAACTGGTGCCCTGGCCCAGAAGAGGTCCTGTGGCTTTCCACCGACTCCGAAGACAGACCTTCATGTTCAGCTCAGAATCTCACAGGCTGGAGACACGGACAGAAATGCCCTGTTACGGAGGGCGTCCGTGCATATCCCTGCTAGCCACAACCTTCTGGAATGACACCAAGCTGGCAAGTGGCCTACTCTAAGACCTCTCAGAGATGGCTGTCCCCAGAGGTGGAGCAGCAGGGAGAGGTGCTCTTTTCTCACTTGGGCACCCAGGGAAGGACACATGTATCTCTGAAATTGCCTCAGGTATACATGGGGGTGGAAACTGGCCAAACACCTCCCTTCTGGGCAACTCGGGGGCACCCCTCCCTTCCTATAACGGGGTGCAGTCTACTGGCCAGTACCTTGGAGGCAAACCCGAGTCTCCGGCTCCCTCAGGAGTATTTGGTATGGATATTCCCTTAGGGTGGTTACTGCAAGCAGTGCAGATGTCCAGGTGACAATGATGGTGACCAACCACAGGGTGATACTGATTGCTGACTTAATTGACCCATTGCACCTAATAGTACCTTAGGTAAGACAGTTGGCTATGCACTGTCACCTCCCAGGGTGTCACAGGATCTGCCTGTTGGCTTTGTGCCATGTTATGTTTCAACCGGCTAACTTGGCCTTGGGAACCAGTGGGTATGAGGGTCGTAGGCTACCTGCTGCGTCCGAGGAGAGCTGCAATCCAAGAAATGGGAACCCTGGCCTGGGTCTCAGACTCACCAGTCGCTGCATGCTCTTCACATGAGTAGGGCTGATGGATAAGGCTTCTTCGTACCACCGCCGGGCCTCATCGAAGTGTCCTCGAAGCTCAGCAACCTGGCCCCGCATGTAGAGGACATTATGGGACATTGGGAAGAGGTTGGCAGCTTCTTGGGTACAGGCTGTAGCTTCCGCAGGCTTTCCAATGCCAATGTAGACCTCAGCTGTGGGAGCAGAGCAGAAAACAGATGCTGTCCTGGATCACTGCCCTCAGAGACCCTGTGAGCGGTTGGTACTCAGCTTTGGGACTTTCATATTCCCCTATGGGAGTTTGGCACAGCTCAGAGCCAGCTGTCCCCTACTACCCTGGACATGGCCATAGGCCAACAGTCTTTTGTGACCACTTGTGCACAGGTCATTTGTGCTTTGGTCCTTGAAGGGCAGGCATATGTCACTACCAAACTGAAAGCAATGAGGGCTGCCTGGGCTTTGCCCCAATCTCTGAGGACAGTCAGTCGTCCCAGGGTCTACTTAAAGCCCTTCAGCATGAGGACAGACACTACCCTTAGCTCTGCTCATCACAGAGAAAGGGTTGAAATGAGCTGAGGGACAAGTGGACCAGAGGCACACAGCCAAGCACTGAAAAGGGCTCTGCCCTCTGGAGCTTGCTCTTCAGAGGCTAAAGGATGCCAAAGGGGCTTTCTGGGGGCTTAGTACATCCAGAAGGGGTATTCATTATGAAACTCCAAGGAGCAGTCTGCTAGAGACATTCTGAGAACTGAACTTGGTTTAGCTGCTGGCAGATCTATCTTTCAAGTCACCTGTATGTGGCAGGAGGATTGGGTGAGAGAGCACAGCACTGGCTAGTCTCTGTCACTTGGGACAAGCCAACAGGCACACAGACCCCTCTCACCCTTTTCTTTTACCCCAGACCTGGAGAGACACCATACAGGGCAGGATGTCCTAGCAGGATGCACACAGGGGGTTTGGGGTACAGAAGTGCCTGCTGTGTTCCCTGGAACATTCTCTTTCATACAAAATTTAAGAAGAGGCAAGCACTGGAGTGGTTTCCTGTCACCCTTCCAAGCCTTCAGGGCCCAGGAAGGCCCCCATCCTCCCCAGCCTCCATTTCTCCAGTTGCTTTGCTCTGTCTGTGAGGGTTGGCAGTGAGAAGAGGTGGGGAGTCTGTTGTAGTATTGGCTTTCTCTGAACATTTCTGGGACAGACCCAATGATGGGCCTTACAGTCCCCAAGCTGAGCACACCTATGCCTGCTCTCATTGATGGCTTAGCCAAATGTCTTTGCCAGGGCCTTAGCCACACAGCTTCTCCTTGTCTCTGGGTCTGTGCCTGGTTGTGCCAGACTGTCAAGAGTCATTCCTTCCCAGTGGCTCAGTGGGAGAGTGAGACACCTCAGTCCTTCTAGGCCATGACCCAGTGGTTCTGACTCAGGAATTTTCTTGGGTGGAGTCTTAGAGTCCTTGACTCATTAATGGGAGGAGCCAAAAGCCTGCCAGGCAGAGCACTGCCACCACACTGACAAGCTGTGTTCTTGGCGCTCTATGCTGGGCTGAGCCCTGCCCCCCCCCCCCCCCCCCCCGGTCTACTTACACACAATTCTTGTGTTTGGGTGCTGACTGGTTTTTAATGGGTTATCTGAATTGTCATTAGCATCTTTGCCAGCCATTTTTCACACCCAGCCTTCTTATCCTATCCACCTCCTCAGATCCCCTGTGCCGACTGATCCACAGGGACTTTTCTTGCAGGGAAGGTGCACTCTCTTGCCTGCAGTTCCTGTCACTCACTCTGCCTGCATCCTGGGTGGATGGTTTTAGTCTACCCCTCCTTAGTGGACTGATCTTGTCTGGGCCCCCAGCAACTCCTTCCCTGCAGATGCATTGGATAACTTGTCTTTATGCCACACAGCCTTCAGCAGAAGAGTTTTTTCCTGGGCGGGCCTGGGGCGATGTTCAGTAGGTAACCTTGCTGAATAAGCTGAGGAACCGAGTTCAGATCCTCTGACCTATCTAAAAAGCCAGGTGTCCATAACCCCAGCTCTGTGACGTGATAGAGACAAGAAGACCATTGGGGCTTGCTAGCTTGCCAGCATAACCCAAAATGGCAGATTCCAGGTTCAATAAGACTCCGTCTCAAGAAAACAGAACTGACAGCCACAGAAAAGCCACCTAGAACCCTCTGGTTTCCAAACACCAATGCACACATGCATGTAGCACACATAGACATATCCCTCTCTCATACAGACATATACTCCGATTTCCCTAGTGATTAGTGTTTGTTGCATACTGAGCAGCTCACTATGTGATCTAGTGTGAATGTTCCAATTTCCTTATTTTGCTCAGTGGGATGAGAACTAACTTGCCTGTGTCCTACCTGCAAGAGTTAGGAGTCAGAATTATGTGTGTGGTGGCAAATCAGAGCTGTACATACTCTACCATGGAGCTACATGTGTGTGCTGGCAATCAGAGCTGTACATACTCTACCATGGAGCTACATGTGTATACTGGCAATCAGAGCTATATATACTCTACCATGGAGCTACATGTGTGTGTGGTAGCAATCAGAGCTGTACATACTCTATCATGGAGCTACAAGTGTGTGCTGGCAATCAGAGCTGTACATACTCTGTCATGGAGCTGCTCCCCCAGTCCTTATCTTACGTTTGATTTGGGGGCTTACTAACTCCTCAGACTGGTTCTGACCCGACTTTGCAGTCCAGACAGGCATGGATTTGCTTTTATTTCAACAGTGAGATAAACAGCAAACACACACTCTCAACTCTCCTCTGAGGTCCCCACCTTTTGCTGCCTTCTGTCATCCCACACTTACTTGGAGAGAGCTTTTAAAGTCCCATTCAGACCTTTCCCACTTGAATAGCTTCTTGGGGACTCTAGGATTTAGAGTTCAAAGATTCTAACATGGCTGCCTGAAACAGCCTAACGTGGATGACCTGACCCTGGCCACAGGACTTGCTGCCTCCCCTTGGGTCCTAGAACTGCACTGTCTTTCCCCTCTCAGAGCTTCTGCTGCCTGCAGGACTCTTTCAAGTTGTGCTGTGCTGGGTGGTACTGCACCTCTTCCATTGTTCCTCTCCGGTGCTGACCAAACTTCGATTGCTTCCTGCTTCTTGCTTTGGCAAGACTTTTTGTTCCCAAGGGTTACAGGAGCTGCACTGTTTGTTCCTAGTACTTGGCACATGGACGTCCCAGGCTTCTGCATCTGCAGACCCTAGGAAGGCAGGGACTGAGTATCTGTCTCCGTGACCACTGTGCTGCGGAGCCTGGCACACAACCAGACACTCGACAACATTACAGAGAACGACGGAAGGCAGAGCTGTGGGCTGCACGGCTGGTTCTGAATTTAGGCCTCCTGGTGGCACATGAGTCTTGCAGCCTGAGATGAGTGACCTGGCAGCTCTACCTCAGTTAGGACGGGGACTAAGCAAGTCACCGAGCTATTGGCACAGTGTCTGAACCACACCTTGTGCTTGGAAAGTGCCAGCTATACCAAAGGTAAAGAGCATTCACTCAGACCCCACAGATGAAGAGGCTGGTGATGAAGGGCAGGGCTGATCCCCAGAACTCTGTGTCTAGTACACCCCTGTGTATTGGCCCATATGCCACGTGTCTAGCAACTGTCTTTATTTCCTCATGGTGGCCAACCACAGTTGCCTCTAGATTCCGCTGATGAACCTCATGGTGGCTGAGAGAAGCTGAGGAGGGGAAGGGGTCAAGGCTAAGGAAATTGTGACAGTATCACAGCTTCAAATTCCCAGCAGAAATCAGAAAATCTGATCTTGCACATCTAAGAATAGCTGCTGGTTTCGGCTGTGCGAGGTGCCAAAGTGAAAGCTATAATTATTAGTAAGTAGCAAGCAGGAATTAACCACCTACCGCAAAGGCACTTTTAGCTGCCTTCCCAATGTGGGTACCCAGAAGCTGCCTGGCTTGGAAGGGGTCTGGTTGGGTGCTGAATTCCGGGAGCTGTCTGACTTTCCAATGAACACAGGGAGGCCAGCTGTGTCTGGGAGAGAAGGGCTCACTCAGATGCAGTGGGTCTGTGCTGAGGTGTACCACCATGCTCTCCTGGTTTCTGTCCTGGAAGACTGTGCCACGTTCAGTTTTTCAGAGGGGTTCCCCTGCTACAAGGCAGGGGTGCCCTTCTCCTGCCCTTCTCTATGGGAGGCCAAGCACAAATGCTGCCACAAGATTCCTGGCACTTTTAGGAGAAAAGATTGAAATCTGGTGAGCTGATTTCTAAGTGAAATGGGAAGCTCAGATGCTGTAAAAAACATAATCCTGAGTGGGTGGGGGTACAAACAAAACAGAAGGACTGGGGAGGTGGCTCAGTTGGCAAAGTATTAGTCTTATAGCATGAGTACCTGAGTTTAATCCTCATAACTCAAAAAAAAAAAAAAAAAAAAAAAGCCAGACATGCGGGCATGCTGGTAGCATCCCAGCACTAAGAGGAAGGGAAATTCACTGGCCAGTCAGCCTAACTCACCAACTGAGTTCTAGGATTGTGAGGGATCCTGCCTCAAACCAACAAGGTAGGAACTTTATGTGGAATAATAGCCAAGATTGTCCTCTAGCTTCTATGTGCACACATACATGTGCACCATTGTGTACACACACACACACACACACACACACACACACACACACAAGGTCTTTAATATATAGTAAGTGGCTTATGAGCGAAAAGTTGACGCTTGACATCTAAGAAGATATGTGGGTAAAACTGTGAGCTACCAATAAAAACACCATCTTTCACGCATCCAGTTGGGATTTTGAAATACATGGTATTGGCAAAGAGACAAAAAAATACAGTCATATGCTGTTTACTGGAATAGAAATCAGTCCAGCTCTGTGGGAGGTCATATGACTACATTCATCCAAACTAAAGAGGATGCATCGTTTGACCCATCAGATCCACTCTGTGGAGCTGACCTTAGAGACAGAACAATCCGTGTCAGTACACGTACTGAAGTGCTGTCTGCAATGAGAAATGATGAGAAATGATGCAGACGCCAATCCACAGTGTGTGCACTGCTGACATCATGATGCTGCCTACCGTGGATTTACACTGTGCAGCTGTAAGGAGCGTAAGTCAGCACCATGTAGGCTGACTTGAGGACATGAGGAGAGGGCAGCAGAGAGGGTAGATCCTCTGGAAGGTGCCAGAACTGCCACCAGGGTCTGCAGCAGGTGACTGAGGCACAGGGACAAGGGAGCCTTTTCACTTTACATCTTTCCCACATGTTCATCTGTGTGGCAGAAAAGTACGTTATCTGAAAAATTATTTAAATGAATTTGTGACACTTGTCTAAACAAACCAAAACACAAACATGCATGGCCCAAGCTGAATTGGCTACCAGGCATCCTAGGGAAAGTCTGTGGTCCTGGGGTCAGAAGCTTCCAAGATGAATGAGGAGGTGGTAAACGGAGGGGCTTTCACTACCCGGGCCCCCTATAGTCAAGTGTCCTCACTCCCTGAGCCGCAGCTGGCCTTGAGGTTCATGTGTCATGCTCACAGTTTTCTTGCCACCACAGATACAGCCCAGAAACCCCAATACAGATGGCTAGAACCTGACCATTGTTTCAGAGAGACCTTTCTTTCCCAACAGACTCAAATGCAGGGCCATGTCACCACAGGATCCCGTCACAAGGTCCACTACTCAGTCAGTTCACCAGAAAAACCAACCAGGTAAGACCATGCTCCCAACACCCAGACGCTCCACAGCTCTGGAAGTCAGGGCCTGATTCAGTTTCTCTAAACCTTGTAGAATGTGTGCACTCTGTGAAGGGTATAGGCTGTTCTAGAGAAAGCTGGGAAGTAGCCTCCTGCTGGGCCCTGGCTCTCAGAGGCAGCCTGTCTTGACTTCTTTGGGGAGTGGATGGAGAAGGAAACACACACACACACACACACACACACACACACACACACAGAGGAATCAGCTCTCTTGTGTACTTAGATGAATATAATTTGTTAACTTATAGCAGTGTTATGGGTTAATTAAGGATGCCAACACGGAGAATGTATATGGGCTAGCTCTGTGGCTGGCCACACTTTCACACATGCATATCTCCTAAAGGGACACACAAGGTAGGACATCACACGACTGGCCCAGAGAATGAAGGCAGAAATAGATGGGTATCTTGTGGTGGTGACAGGCACTCTTCCTAGTGTCAGTTAGGCTCCAAGCATGTCCCTGGTGGTGGTGAGCCTAAGAAGGGGCCACCAGGGTCATGTAGATGAAGTGGTTAAACTCAAGAGATAGGTTACTGTTCTCAGAAATAGAAATATGCATATACACTAATAATCATCACTTTCTTGGGAGCTTGCCACGTAAAATGTGTGGGTAGCCATGCACAGACACCTGTGACATGAAACCAGGGCACAGGGGATCACACTTCCTCTGGGTCGGTTTCCAGATCAGAGGCTGCTGCAGCTGCTTCCCTCTCTGTAGGTTACCAGGCATGGCTGTGGAGGGAAGCAGGGGCACCAACCACTGCCCTGCCCTGCCCTGCCCTGGAGGAAGGCATCTGTACCATCAACGCTCCCGTCCCATTGCCCTGGGACTTGGGGACCCAACGCTGAGACATGCCAAGCACCGTGCTCCTTGACCTAGCAGACAGGTACTTTTCCAATGCTGCCATATAGATGAAGAAACTGAGGCTGAGAGGTGAGGCAGAGCTGGAGTCTACCGGCTGGGAAATAGTTCAGGTAGAAGTCACATACACAGGTGCAACACTGGACCCCTCTCTAGTACGAGAACCCCTTGCCCTGAAAATCCCTCAGGGATCCCCAGTCCACGTTTCTACTGACTGCCTGGGTCAATCATAGTCATTGAGGAGGATCAAGGGAGGAGATGAAGATGCAATGTCAGTTTGGGCATGGCAGTTTGAGTTCTCCCCAAAGCTGAGGAGTTCAGGGCTAAACAGTGGAATGGGCATCTGCGGAAGCTAGCAGTCTCAGGATCTGTGGATTGTGGGAAAGAATGGGAAGAGGCCCATGGGGTCAAGAGTGGGAGTGGTACCTGCATGGAGCCAGATCTGTGCCAGCGTCATCCAGGGATGCAGTGGACCCTGCTTGGGAGCACTGCTTTGCAGAGATGAGGCCACTTCTGACAGTGCTTGCTCCACTCTTGAGGCTGCTACTGATGTGGCATGGACGGAGCCTGTGGGAGGTTTCAAGACTGTGTTAGGGGTTAAAGGGGGGGGGGGGCGACGAACCTCATACCTGACCAATGACACCCCCTCCCAAACAAAGACATGGGTACAAACATACACATACCCTTTCCCCAAGATGTGGGTTATTATTCTTAAAGAAGTGGGGACCAGCCATGATAGCCTAGAACTTGAGTTTCACCTCTGCCTAGCTGGTCCTTTAGTCAACACAAAGGGCACATGCTATGCTAAGCATGCTCCTGGAGCTCAATCCTCTTGATGTGAGTGCTGGGGCAGGAAGGGAACACAGCTCGACACAGCAGGGACTCAAGGTTAACAAACAGCATCAGGGATGGCTACAGAGGGATGTTACAAAGCACCCTGTCGTCTTTAGGGACAAAACCCAGCAACTGCATGGGCAACAGCAGGGGACGGCCATGCTTGCTTCCTAAGGTAGTGTCTGCAGATGGCTGGACAACCCAGAAACTTCCTAATTACTACATCCTTCCCTTCAAGAGATGGGCAACACCATGGATGGAGAATCAATCCTATGACTTGACTTAACCCCGGAGAAAACGTACACGCCTTCTTTGTATACAGCAGTTGCCTGTTCTTCAGGCTAACATTGGAGTAAAGGGCGATGCTTGGGCTTCCAGTATACTCCTGTCTGTTTTCTAAAGTCTGTTCTCTTGAAAGGCCATTGGGCACATGTTCCAGGCAAAGGCACAGGTATGGTGCATGAATCAAAACTGGAATGGAATCCTTAACCAAGAGCTTGCTCCCCACTTCTTCCCAACATTTGCTCTTAGCAGCACGGTTCAGAACTGAGAGAAAGGTTCGCTATTATTTCAATTTAGAACTACTCATAGACACATTTACCTACATTTTTTTTTTGTTTGTTTGTTTGGTTTGGTTTGGTTTTTTTTGTTTTGGTTTTTCCAGACAAGGTTTCTCTGTGTAACCCTGGCCATCCTGGAACTCACTCTGTAGACCAGGCTGGCTTTGAACTCATAGAGATCTGTCTGCCTTTACCTCTTGAATGCCGGGACAAAAGGCACATGCCACCATGCCTGGCTTACCTACAACATTTTTATCTTATCATTCATCAGGAAGTTCATCATGGAGACAAACATTGCAATGTAGTTACTGGTAACAACTGTCAACTTATGAAATTTACAACAATAACAACATGTAAAGATAAATGTATAAATGTTCATTTTGCAAATAAATTATATAATGCTAAAACAAAATTGTAAGCATAAGAAGTCTCAGTTGGTCTTTGAATGTACCATTATTATTATTATTATTATTATTATTATTATTATTATTATTACTATTAATATGCATGGCAAACTGCACATGGTATTTTATGCCTTTAATCCCGGCATTCAGGAAGCTGGGGCAAGACTGTGAGTTCAAGTCTAGCCTGGGCTACACAGTAAGACTGTCTCAAAAAACCAAAACTAAAACCAAGAGTGGTTGTTAGAATAACAACTGACCACTCGTATTGTGCAAATGTTTCAAAAAGGTGGGAAGATGGATTCTTTGATTGGCTTGATAGATAGAACCCAAAATCTATAGAAGGAAAGTCAGTCTATCTTCCATGGATAAATCACAAACAGACAGGCCTTGGAGGACCCTAGAGAAGCAGCAGCCCCAGGAGGGGCCTTGGGATTCTCCAGAGAAAACTGCTGCCCAAGAATAAGAAAGCGATGGCAACATGGTGACTCTGCATAGGAGAAACCTATGAAGCCTTGCTGTGAGTCTACCCTGCTTTAGACAAAGTATGTCTAGAGTTATTATTTTTTAAAAATAGCAAAATGGTTCAGCCATCACGAGTATTTTTGCTTGCATTTTACTGTAACCTTCTGTGTGTGTGTGTGTGTATGTGTGTGTGTGTGTGTATGTATGTGTGTACACGGTTATGTGTGTGCTGGTGCATATGCACATGTGTGAGTGAGCAGAGCCAGGGGTAACCTTGGCCGTTACTCCTACAGCTGTCCACCTTGGTTTTTGAGCCAGACCTCACTGGCTTTGAGGTCTCTGGAAGAGGTTTCCAGACTTTTTGGTCTCAGATCTGTTTTGGATATTAGAAAATCATGAAGACTCCAAAGAGATATATTGGGCCTTGTCTAATGGTATTGCCACATTAGGAACTAAAACATGTTTAATATGTTCATTTATTTGATTATTTAAGAATAAACAATGCACTACATTTATAGCAGTGCTATGCAAACTTTGTTCCACAACCTACCTACAGATTCCCTTGCTAAAGGGCCTGTGGTTTTGGAGGAGCTAATGTTGCTTTTGGGATTAGCTGTTTTGTTCAACAAAGGAACTACAAGATCCTTACTGAATTCCTGACTAAATTATTTTTCTTTGCAATATCTATACTATGTCAGAATGAATTCATGTTTAATATAATGATACGTTTCACTCTGACTAAGGCCTGGCACATGGAGATGATGGTGGTACGGATTGGGTTTAGAGACCACCTTACATTTGGATGCCACTTTATTCTGTTTATGTGACAGAACTGAGACTTGAGGGGTCATGTCACCACCCAAAGCCATACAGTCAGTTGGCGGTAAAACCAGGATGCAAACACTGTCTGGTTCTAACCCCAACCTCAACACCCAGCCATAAAGGCCACCTCCTGAAGGAAGGCTGCAGCGAGCCTCCTGCTGTCCCTTCAGAACACGAGGCCTTGGGTCCTTGCACGTGAGTGTCGTTATCACCATGCAGTCTACAGGCTGCAAAGTAGATGCACCCGCCTTCCATATTTGATTGCGTGGTTCTAAAAGACGACAAGGTATCTTCTGTTTAGGGTTTTTCAAAGTCATTTCAGTAATGTCAAGTCACTCAAGGCACTGGGCAGACGCTTGTAGAGTAAATAAAAGAGTCGTGAGCAGACATCTTTTTATGCTGTTCAGAGGTCATAGACTATGGCACTCAGAAGATACAGCCAGTGTTCTCTGGTCTCGTAATGGGGGAAGGCCCTGACCTTCGTGACTTCCAAGGATTTTTTCAGTGTATCTGTCACACTGCTGGAAATCTCAGGAACAGAATTAAACACTGATGTCATTTATTGACTTTCTCTCTCTAATACAATTAAACCACCAAAGAGAGAGGATGAGGAGGGTGGTCAGGAACCCTTCCCTGTTCTCGGTCAATTCCTTGTTACATGTATCACAAGGGCCTTGCTGCGATGAACCTGGGATAGATAGTAGAGGAGTCAGAGGGTTCTAATAGCAGGTAGCCATGGCCAGAGTTAGCATCCACTGTTCTTTGCAGTAACATAGCAAGTGAGTCTTCCTCTGGTTAGAGTTCGGAGGCATCACTAACAGCACAACAGAACAGCAGCTATTTTACTGTGGAATAGGACTGACAAGGTAAGCAGGAATATATACTGTGGTTGTGACTTACGTGGGCACAGTAGAAATGCTGCTTCTCCATCTGTCTTTAAGGAACTCCTTCCCCCCCCACCTCCCCCTCACCACAGCAAAAGCACATTTTGCATGACCCAGGGGAATAGTGGAGACAGAGTCTTGGAAAAGAAACCCGAAGGAAGACTAAAGGACATATTTCCAGCTTGAAATCCAAGACTCTGGAGGGATGTTTCCAAATTATCAGGCTCAACAGATGAGCCAGGCACCATGCCCAGGCTGCTCTGCATCTCTTATTTATCACACTAACTTGAGAAGTGCTTATCAGTGCTGTGACCCAGGGAGCACAGTGCCGTGTGCTGCAGCTGCCAGGCCCTGCCAAGGAGACAAGCATCCTTTCCCTTATGGCACGGCTGGGACAAGCCACCGCAGGATCAGCTTGGCTGGAGTGGGCGGAGGCAGGTGACTGTGCCCTAAAAGCTGGCCCAGGGTTTGTGAGCAAAGTGCTCAAATGGCAAAGGGCTAAGATGCCCTGAAACTGGGCAGCCTGCATTTCCTTGGCTCACAGATTTTGTTACCCACCCTCCTCCTCCTCCCCTCTGTGCTGCCTGGGACACCTGATAAAAAGGTGAAGGGATGTTGAAGAACTGTTCTTATCCCAGTCCAGTTTTGTCTAGGTTCTGCTGGGCTGCCTTGGGGTGGAGAATACCAGGAACAAGGGTGGGAAGACCTTTCTCTGTGGGTGGAGAACCAAGGCCTCAGATCCCAGGGACTGCAGATCTAGGCTCTGGGCCCTCCTGAGGTTTCCTTTCACATCCAGAGCTGCTCAGAAACCCTGCCATAAGTAGGACACTAGCAACAGTCGGCTCCAATTGCTTTTCAGCTGAAGCTTTGGCCAAGCTCATGTGTATGGAAAGAGAGGCCTGTGGTTGATTTCATACAGATTTCAACGTGACTATATATGAGTTCTACTTAGCCACCAGAGTTCATCATTCAAAGGGACCCTAAAGGCAACAGTTCTGTTAGGTGAAAGTAGGAGGCTTAGTTAGGTGTGGTCACCCTGCTCTTTCACAAATAGGGACCCTGAATGAAGGGCACACATTCTAGTCTGGCTCCCCTTTTAACTGGTGGGACTGGACAAGCAGCTGTGGTTGGAAGACCCCTGGGATTCCTTTCATGCCTCTGTCTTCTCAGCATGGAGCAAATGAGATCTTGTCTACCTGGTGAACTGGTGCTTATCCCAGAGCTGGGAGCAATGGACACTTGTCACGCTATGTGTGATAAACATCCTTTACTAAAAGGGAGACAGCAGTAGATACACAGGACAGACACTTGGCAGGAGCCCAGCCCTGGAGGACTGACTGGATTGCTTCATGTGATGAACATGAGAGAGTGATGGAGCATGAGGCTGCCACACCCCATTCCTCACCCACATCCTCTCCACCTCCGCTGCTGCAGCCCATACCTGCTGCCTTCCTCACCTCTTTTCTGAGAAGAACCCAAGGCACTCTGGCATCAGGCATGTAGCAATCCCTCGTTAATGGAGCTTGGAGCTCATTTCCCTGCCCCCTAACAATTCAGTGTTATCCCACATCAGACTTCATTCAGTGTCCACGCCTAGAAGCTGTGCCCCCAAACCAATGAGAGCAAGGAGAGAAAGCAGTAATTTCCCCTCCTAAAGATCCTGAGTTCTTAACAGCAATCTGAATGATTAAGGATCCTGCCAGTCAGCTTGCTTAAAACATTCTCATGTTAATAGGAAAAGACTGTCTCTTAAGCAAGGCTTAGAAATGCCATCTGTCCAACACTGCAGCCTGCTGGCAGCTGTGACCTTCTTGTTTCCATACCTGCTTCCTCCATCCCAGCATGTCCTGATGAGATCAGCAACGGCTCTCAGGTTTTGGAGGAAGAAGAGATGAGAGAGGCCACTCGTATTTCAGCCACCAAATTAGGTATGCTATCTATACTGTTTGCTTTATATTAAACGTTTTAGTTCTGACCCAATGTCCCCAAGGGATTAGACTTGATCTGCCTATCTTTCCTACAAGGCCATCCTGTTGCTGAGGCAGTGGCTCTCTACTGTTATCATACACCTTCCTTATCTGTGAGCATCACTGTCTTTCTCCTCCCTCTGTGCATGTCCATCACTGTGATAGTAAAGCCAGGGCCACAGCAGCTTAGCAGACAACTGCTGCCTTGTACTAATCCCCACAGCCCATACTGCCTCCCACTGGACTCTCTAATAAACGCTGGCCACCACTCTCAGTAGAACTTCCATTTTACCCTGAGGGAAGAATATTTTAAGATGCCCACTGCCACAGCTCCAACATGAATCCGTTCCCCAGCCACTTTAACAGAGTTTCAATAAGTTAACAACAGACAAAATGTCTTCTCCCGAGAAGGAGAAGATCTTTCCAGGGGAAAGCTTTGGGACAGGAGTCCACGAAGCAAGGAGAGGCTATGTTGTCTCCAGGAGGCATGCGAGGCTGAAGCAGTACTGCCAAGGCTGGTAGGCCAAGTGGTCACACACAAGCATGAAGGGAAGCCATTCATGAGCATGCGAGGAGAAGCCAGCTGTCAGGGTGATCCACACTGGTGGTCCTGGGTTGGAGGCAGTACCTTCTGGAGGACTACAGTGGACAGAAGTTTCCTCAGCAGCTCACCTACCATACTGCATGTTCACTTTGGAGCTACTCAGAGCCCTCTGCCTGGAGAGGCTGCTCTAAGCCTGGCATGGTTACCCATGACTGTAGTACCATGCAGTACATGGTACAGGGTAGCTTGGTGCTTCCCTGTTGTGGACACCCACATCTATACTGACTTGCCAACTGCTTATAATTCCATTCATTCTCATTTAAAGAAAGGTGCCCCAGAAGTAATTAAGAAAAATTATATTAAATTAATATTGACTAAATGTAAATAGCAAAGAAAGGTTATATTTGAAAAAGATTGTCTCAATCAGGACTTTTTTTTTCCCACTGTAAATTCAAAAATAGGGGAATGTAAATAAAATAATAAAAATTGAAAAAAAATATTCAAAACTAGTGTTGAGGAACAGAGGGTAAAATATGCAGTTTGAGCATTTCCTTTCGGACTGTGTTACTCATTAAGGTGTGGGGATGTAAAGCCATCACTCGCCATGACGAAGTGGAACCACACTTCTCCGTGATGCTCTTCTCCGTCTGGTCGACTGCTGTCTCATTACTCTGCGTGTTCTCCTCCCAGGGAATTTACTCCTAAACAGGGAGGCAGCCTTCACCGCCACTGGAAGGTGGGAGCCAAGAGCCCCAGGCGTCCTTGTTGGCTTTATTGCACACTTGGAGAGGGAAATGAAACTTCCTACATCGTTTTCTCCCCAGTAAGAGCTGCTAGAGCAGCTGAGAACAGGGCCTCTGGGCTTTGGGTCTAGAGGCAGTGTGGAGGGACCCTGTAGTCTGGAGCCATCCAGAAGAGATAGAAAGTCTGAAGAGACTTTCTGTGTGGTGAGGCCCTTCCTTGAGAGTCTCTGCTTCCAGGGCTACATCTCAGGACGGCATGTGGCTGGGCCTTAAACCCAGGTCAAAGCCCCGTCAAACGACACAGGAGCATGCAGCTATAGTTTTTCATCCATACTTTTACAGATGAGGGACCGTCGACAGAACTGGCCCTTCTCAGAGACTTGGACCTGTTTTATGAAAAATATTTAAATCTTTTGTATAAATGTTACAAGCTTCAAACGAAGCAATAGATAGTTAAAGGCTTTAATATAGTCTACTTGTTGGAAAAAATTTTTTTTTCATTTTCTTAGAGGAACTTGGTGTTAAATGGGCCTGGTGGAAAAAAATTTTTGTGATGTTTTAACGTAATCAAAATGCACCTCTTTCCTATCATGGCTTACTGTCTGTCTGTCTGTCTGTTTCTGTTTCTCTCCGTCTCTCTCTCTGTCTCTTGTGTGTGTGTGTGTATGTGTGTGTGTGTGTGTGTGTGTGTGTGTGTGTGTGTGTGAATATATGCCACATGTTACATGACTGCTGAGGTCACAGGAGGGCATCAAAGCGTCTGAAGCTGGTGTTCCAGGCCAGAAGAGCAGGAAGCCCTGTGAAGTACGGGAGCCATCTCTCCACTCCTACCACTCCCTTGTGTTGGAGGGAGCCGTCTGCTCTCTGTGCTCCCTAAGGAAGCTGCTCTCCCTGCCTCTTCCTCTGTAGTCCCCAGAGCAGCACTGCCTCGGCTGTTTGCACCCTGGAGTCTCAGGCCACGGTGCCCAGGTGGCGGAGTGGACAGGCGGGTGACAGCGAGGGGGGATCACATCATCCCAACATTCCCAACACTCCAAACCACAGCACACATTCAACAGTGGAGGAGGCGTGACTCCAGAGACCTCGGAGGGCGAATAGATCGAATAGATCTGAAGGCTACTTACTAACTGAAAAGAGGGAGGGAAAACCATGAAAGTGTGCTTCTGGAGAGTTGCCTTGGGACAACAGATCAAACCAAAAATTAAAACCAAACAACAAAACAGTTGAAAACTCAAAATTAAAGCTACAATAGCAAAGAGGGTTCTAGTAACCTCCCAACTGCAACCTGGCTGGCTGGAATCAGTTTATTTTCCACTGACTTAAAGCGACTTTTGCTTTAAGTAAGGAAAGGCTAAGCTGACCCGTTGATGCCATGTGGGAGTCCCAAAGCAGGGAATTCCAAAAAGAAGAGACAGACAATGAAACCAGCAGGCTTTGGGTCTCCCCACACAGGCCTGCAACCCTGAGTCTATAAGAGTGCAGGGCTGGGCCAGTTTTCATTGTTAGGCAAGAGGGTTGAAGCTCTCTACAATTAGATCAAGAAACTCTATTACCAGTGGCTTGCCTTCCCAGATTAACAAGTGCATCTATGAGGAAGAAAGATCCTTGCGAACAGCTGGTTACCAGCCAGGCACTCCCAGAGGATGGGACAGTGGCTCATGGCTTCTCTGAGAGTAACTGCAGGGCACTGGGTAGGGGCAAGCCACAGTTAGCAGGAAGCCCAGTGGGTCCTCATTGTTCCAATTTACTAATTAGATGACTCTAAAGGCCCCCCTGTAAGAGCCAGAATTTCAGAAGAAATGCAGGGCTCCTAGGTTGACAAAACCTGGCGGGGTGCTGAGGTTGGTGGGTTTGCTGTGCAAACAGTGGGCAATGGAATGTATGACATCATTCTAGAACCACAGGATCTCATTTAAGATAATAAATTTAACAAAGGCCAATGTAAGCCGGGCGGGCGTGGTGGCGCAAGACTTTAATCCCAGCACTTGGGAGGCAGAGGCAGGCGGATTTCTGAGTTCAGTTTGAGGCCAGCCTGGTCTACAAAGTGAGTTCCAGGACAGCCAAAGCTATACAGAGAAACCCTGTCTCAAAAAAACAAAAACAAAACAAAACAAAAACAAAAACAAAAAAAAGCCAATGTAAGAGAAAAAATTTTTTTCTTGAAAAAAAATTGAAGTTGGCAATTGCCCCTAGGCACTACTATATTGAGAGAAAATGCTGCTCTGGGGTAGATAAAAAGATAACATAAACAGCTTATAAATATCAATTTTATCTTCCATTTCATAGAACTGGGGCTGCCTTAAAAGCTAAGCCATATGCAAATGAGCAAGGTCAGAGTCACTGTGAATGTGCCTTTCTTTGGTTGACCTTTGTTCCTGACCTATATGGAGGCTTACATAACGGCACCTGCCACCGAACGAGCGCACTAGACAGAGTGGTTCCTCCTGGCAGTAGCCTGTTATGGGCTTTTGTTCAGCATGTAACAGCATTTGGAACAAAGATGAGCCCTTATAAATCACAGATGCAGATGAAATCTGCAGGCACTGCTGGCAGGAGTGCACATTAAATAATCGAGTGAAGAAGAACAGGCTCAGCTCACTCTCGCTCACGGTGAGCACCATATTTAGGTCCCTTTTAAGGACTTCACCCACCAGTGTGCTTCATTTTAATATAGGGATTAAGCAAACAAACAACCAAACTGATTGCGTCCTGGTGCTTCCTGAAGTAGACTTTCAAAAGTTCTGTACTATTTGAAATCAAGATTAGGCAAAGGTGCTATTCTGTCACTCCACACTTTCACGACAGAAACCCTGCCTTTGCAAGTAAAAACCAGTTCCCAACACATTTCTTAAATGTACTCTGTAATCTGCTGGCACTGGCCTCGAGTGGAAGGTTCTGGGAGCAGAGCTCTAAGTGCCTTCCATTCCGTGTTGACAGGCAGGTGAATGTCATCTTTAGAATTTGGCTTTCACTGTTATATGAGGTTGGGATTAATTAACTTCCAAACTGAAATGCAGACATTTTTAGGATTATTTGCAAAATATTATAGCTGGCTTGTTCTTCTGTGTGTGTGCCTATGCATGTGTGAGAGGGTACACAGGTGTGTAAGTGATGTGCATGTGTTTGTTGGGGGCAAAGATAGAGGGTACACAGGTGTGTAAGTGATGTGCATGTGTTTGTTGGAGGCAGAGATGGAGGGTGCACAGGTGTGTAAGTGCATGTGCATGTGTTTGGGGGGCAGAGATAGAGGGTGCACAGGTGTGTAAGTGCATGTGCATGTGTTTGGGGGGCAGAGATGGAGGGTGCACAGGTGTGTAAGTGATGTGCATGTGTTTGTTGGAGGCAGAGATGGAGGGTGCACAGGTGTGTAAGTGCATGTGCATGTGTTTGGGGGGCAGAGATAGAGGGTACACAGGTGTGTAAGTGATGTGCATGTGTTTGTTGGGGGCAGAGATAGAGGGTGCACAGGTGTGTAAGTGCATGTGCATGTGTTTGGGGGGCAGAGATAGAGGGTGCACAGGTGTGTAAGTGATGTGCATGTGTTTGTGGGGCAGAGATGGAGGGTACACAGGTGTGTAAGTGATGTGCATGTGTTTGTGGGGCAGAGATAGCCTCAGGTAAGATGTCTATTTTGGTTTTGTTTTCAGACAGGGTCTCACTAAGTAGCTCTGGCTGGCCCAGAACTTGCTACATAGACCAGGCTGGTTTCAAACTCACAGAGATCTGCCTTCCTCTGCCTCCCAAGGCTTAAAGGGGGTGTGCTGCCGCACACCGTGGGCCTACCTTGTTTTGTAGGACAGAGTCTCCCACTGGTAGGCAGACCAGCTGTAGTCTGCTGTGTCTGTCCCTCCAGCCCTGGGGCTATAGCTGCAGAGCTGTTCCCTGCTTCCAAGTGGGTGCTGGGGACCAAACTTAAGTCTCCTTGCTCATGTCTCAAGCATTTTGTCAACAGCCATCTCCTCAGCCCTTAACTTTGCTGTAGGAATCCTGTTTTCATCTCCTCAGCCCTTAACTTTGCTGTAGGAATCCTGTTTTCATCTCCTCAGCCCTTAACTTTGCTGTAGGAATCCTGTTTTTTCATCTCCTCAGCCCTTAACTTTGCTGTAGGAATCCTGTTTTCATCTCCTCAGCCCTTAACTTTGCTGTAGGAATCCTGTTTTCGTGACTTTATGCCCGCTCCAGGAAAGCGCAGAAGGACCAAACGGGAAGCCACTCTGGAAAGGCTGTAACTGCTCTGTCCTGGGTCCCGGCTCCTTTACTTTCCAGGAGAGGTTCGAATGTGGTCACTGCCTGTGCTCTTACCTTTCCATCTGTTCCCAACAGTTTCGGATTTTCAATTATGCAAGATCTTCCCTGACACATTTCCTAGCCAGCTTATCAGTTGGAAGATTATCAGAAAATAATACCACAGGCAAATGAAGGGGGAGGGAGTCTGAGGAGAAGGAAAAACCATGTTTACAGAATGAAGGTTCATGGCGGGGACCTGGGTCACTGAATGAATGAGCAGCAGGGGGCCACACAAAGATGTCAGGTTTGGGATGAGAATGAAGAGGAGAAGACACAAACAGGTGGAGAGGAGACTCCGTTCTTGACAGAGAAGAGGAGGAGGAGGAGTCTGACACTAAAAAGTGAAAGAGAAAAAAAAAAGAATGAAAGCAAAAGAAAAAAAACCTTTAGAAACACAAAGAAAAAACCAACTAGCTTTTAATATACTCACATAATCTGCAAAGAAAATGAGGTCATGTAATACAGTCACTCCTCTGCTTGGAAAGGATACAAGCGCTTTTCAAAGAAAACAAATCTGTTTTCCACTGGTTATTTAATTGCTCTGCAACATCATGGAGTAAAAATACCTCTGGTTTACCTGGGCACAGACTCAGCAGTGATCCCCTGAAAAAAAACCCATCTGTAACCTGCAGCACGCAGGGCCTTCTGCAGGACACGCTACCCTTCTTATTCCCACAGATTTGTTTTTTCTAAGAAGCACTTATATAAATTCACTTGAAAACTCAAGCTTCTCAAGGTGCAGTGGGCTGAGTACAATGACATGTCCCATGGTCCCGGTGTCGTGACAATGGAATGCTAAGCTATTGGGTGGTCTCCTGTTGTGTGCACTGGCTGGCCCTTTGGAAAGAAAGCTTGTACCGCAGCCCTCAGTACCATAGTCCTGACAACCGCAGAGTATGGGGTGATGCAAAGACCACCACAGCTGCAACCAGAAACCTTCCCAAACAAAAGGCATCAGACTTTGAGGTGAAAAGCTCTTCGCTCTGGATAGGTGTCTGGTGATAGCCACCAATGATGGGAGAGAGGCCCCCTTACCCCATAGCCTGTTTTGAAGGCAAAAGAAAGAAAAATAGTCCCCCCTCCCTTTATTTCAGAAACTACTGACTTATTCCAAAGAAAAGACAAGGACCCATAGCTTCAAAATTGTCACTCCACTGATTCCTGCTCTTTACTGGCTGGGACCTCCTAGGGGAAGGTGTGAAGCCAGGGGACAGCAGAAGAAATGTCATGTTCTGTAATGGGGGCTTCGTCGTAACCTGTCTGCTTAATAAAACTTATTCAGGGTTTATTCTTTATACCTCTAAAAGTTCTTATCATGTATATATGTGTGTGTGTGTGTATGAAGAATTCATTATATTAGAATCTCTATTCTGATACGTTTAAATTCTAGAGAAAACCAAATGTACACCAAGATGATCTTTTGATTCTCAAGATGGTCTGTATGAGTGGGGGCTTTTAGCCCCGAGCCCCAGAGTGGCAGAATCAAGACAACGGAAAGTTGTTATTGCTTTAGCTATGGCCTCTTTCTGATGTCAGCACTGTGTGACTTTGCTTGTGTCAGATGCCCTGGGGTTTAGGAAAGTAAACATCAGGCACGGCTATCAGTGAAAGCACGCTGCCACCTGCCAGCTTGGTTCTCCTGGACAGAACCTGACCCTAGCGCCACTCCTGCTAGAGCACAGCTGGACGGCCTCCCTTTTCTCTTCTGCTCTGTGGACCAGTCTTTACTAAACGAGCAAGGTGGCAGTGGATGTGCAGTTAGCTAGCCGCTGCCAGACCACATGAGCTGAAAGCTGCGGCAAAGGAAGAACAATGCCCGAGACAGTGCTGGCTGAGAATCCCACGTGCAAAGCTCGGGGTCCTGCAGCACTTCAGGGTTCTGAGACAGAATGAGGGCACTGTCGAGGGATGTGTGGGAAGCGATGATCAGGACTGGAGCGCAGGGCAGTGACTGCTCCTGGAAGGGGCGTGCTTTCTCAGAAGCGTAAACAGAAACCTTCTGAAGAGGCTGCTTTCAGCAAGAGGGGGATGCTGATGGAGGCCAGCCATGGGCCCGGCACTTCTCCACGGTACAGCACTAGTCAGCTTTGTGACTGAATTGGAAGTGGCGTTTTCTCTTGAAATGAAATCACGTTGAGAGGAACAGATCCATGGGCAGTGGAGGCAGATGGACGAAGGTGTGAGTCTAAGGTAACTCTGCCCCCAGACACCTCACAAGGAACCAAAGAAAAGCGGCTTTTATTAATCAATATGGAGGCACTGTTTCCATGTCTAGGCAAACCTTCCTATGTCTTCTGACTTACACTGTCACTTCAGAGTGTTTTATGCTCAATGATAAGACTTCCTGTGAGGAGGCCTCCTAGTTCCCTGATCCCTGGTCTACCTGTTAGAGGATACTGTGTAAACAGCCCTGATTCACAGCAGGTCAGACAAAAAGGGGTCTTGGAGGGTTCACTTACATAGTGAAGTCTGTGGCCTGTGTCTGGGAGGGGACGGTCTCCATTGCTGTTTGGTAGGGATATAGGAACCAGAAGCCCAAACTCCAGATACTTGCATTTCCTTGGAATAGGGGATCTTTCCAAGGGCTCAGCCACATGAGAGGCAGTATGATGGAGAGGGGTGGTTATTCTAGCCAGAACCACGTGGTCCACTCGGATAACATGGCAGCTGAGAAGAGGGCATCCCTGACAGCCATAGTGAAGATGTTCCCATGAACACAAGGCAGCAAGAAAAAGGGCCTCATTCCTTTCCTGCAGCTCTCCGTTATTGATAAACAGCAATCCTTCAACTCTTGGACCTCAAGAGAAAAATAAGATCCAAGCCAGCTAAAAGAAAAGAGGTTGAGATTTTATATGACTAATCTCATGGGACACTGAGGAAGAGGGCAGAGGGGCTGGTAGCCCTCAGCAGCCACAGCAGCTCGCTGGAGTCAGCTTGAATATCAGCAGTGGCAATAGTCCCAGCCTCATCTCATTTTGTCTAGAGCCCCAATAGTCTGACCTTTCCTTTCTACGAGGGCCTTAAAAGCCTGCTGGGATGACTGTGTCCACAAAAGCAGGGCTACGCCTTGGCATCCGTGTCCACCCACACAGGCCGATCAACCTGGGGTGAGCTATTCCCAGAGCTGCCTGTGAACAGTACCGTCTGGCCTGGCTAAACGCTATTAAACCACAACTTATAACCAGCAATCACTGAACAGGGGGCCCAGGGTCTTTGGATGGAAGGTCTTGGGCTGATTTTGAATCTGGTGAAAGCGAGCCTTGGCAGGAATGAGTCAGGAGGACGATGAGATGGGTTCTGGGAGAACCACCACACTCCCAGAGCCCACTCCTACCAGCCATCCAGGGGTAGATTTTCCAGGGGATAGATAAGGTTTGGGGATGTGTCACAAGGACAGGAAAGCGACCCCGAGGCTCCTTCTCTAAAGTCAGTCCATATAAGATGAAGTGAGCCACAGAAAGACTAAGACTTCCAGCATCCCTTTGTGTGTGTGTGTGTGTGTGTGTGTGTGTGTGTGGGCGGGTGGCAGAGCTGGTTCTAATGGTGTCCTAGAACTACCTCTAAAGCTCGAAGCTGAGTGAAGTTCATTATGTTTTGTGGGTCTGTAGGGTTCCCAGATTGTCAGTGATGACCCAGCATTACTGCTGGAGCTGTTTGTTTGTAGCTATGAAAATTAGGGAGGTGCGCTTCCTTCCCTGCATCCAGGGAGCTGTGGACGCATGCTCACGGAGCACACTACCCCCAGAGGTCTTTACCAGCCAAGTAGAAACATTTGCTCAGAGGCAGTAAAATGCTATGGGCCACCACATGAGGACAGTAGAACTAGTAGCTCAGAAGCCCCTGTCACCAGACAGGTCCTCTTACTGGAAGCATGTGTGTTTATGTATGCAACTGATTAGAGCTCAGAATGGCTGATTTCAACAAGGGCAGAAGCCTACAGGAGACAGAGAAGAGAGGAAACCTGCCGCACACAGAAGCCACCAAACTGCAGTTTCAAAGTTTAAGTTCCCAGAACAAGGGGAAATAGATTTAAGAGTTGATCTGGGCTAATGATACTAATTTCCTCACTGTGAACCAACACTGGAAAATGAGGCTGAAGGGGCACCTCTCAGTTAAGTGTCCAGTTATTTGCCTGAGGCCTCTCCCCACACTCTACCCCAACCCCTTTCACCCTCCACCCTACTCCTGGGGTCTGTCAATCTCAAATACCAACCCAGCACCTGGTCCCACCTTCTGCTCCCCCCCCAGCACCCCCCCTCTGGCTCTTGATTCTCACCTGTCTCAGGATCGCTGAAGTCTGGCAAAGTGATTGTATTAAGCTGTCGTCTGTCAGCGATGGTTCTGTCTAAGAGGCTGCTCCCACGTCCAGAGTCACTGCAAAAACACACTGTAAATGTCAGTCACTTGAAAGGCCAAGGCCAAGCTGGCCCAGCGTGCGAAGCACGGGGATACCTATGTCTGTCTGTCCACACCTGAAGGTGTCCTGCACCCAGGGCTTCAGTAACACATACAGTGATGCATATCACAAACAGAGCTTCCGAGATGCCCACAGGTCCTTGCTGCTTTTACTCCTCTGTCACTATAGCATATAAGAGAAGACTGGGCTGCTGAGACAGCTGAGTGGGTATAGAAATAGAACTTGCCGCCTATGCCTCACGTGTGACTTTGATACCCACAACAATGGAGGGAGAGAAGAAACTCCTGAAAATCGCCTCTGACCCACACAGATGCGCCGGGGCGTGCCCGCACCTGCACACGTTCTTACAATGTTGTACACACAGAGTCTTGCACGCTACCCTCCAAGATGACTTTGCCAACCACAGCAGGGCTATGAACTCTGTGGCATGAGGAGAATTACCCAGAACATTTCCTGAACCGTACAGTGCAAAGGCTTCATCCAGACTGAGTATACCAGGACGCCCCAGGCAATCACCACTCGTCGGGGCTTCGGCAGCTCTCCGGCAGCTGCTGGATATAAGGTTCCGAGTGATCGATCAGTCGTGAACTTGAGTGTGTCCCCAGATAAATCTTAAGTCCCTTACATGGGTGATATTCTCATTTACTACAGGAGGAGAGGACAGTGTGGAGCACTTCAGTGAACAATCACAGCAGAACTGGGGGCTGTGGCCCTCTGGCTTTCCCGGGCTTCAAAGGCTGGCTGGAGGGAACCTGGGGCAATCACAACAGGCTTTGGTGCCTGCATCCAGACAGCTACTTCACCAGCTTCCTGCACTGTCCATCTTTCTGACTACCCTTTCTCCAGCTTGGCCTACAAAACAGGCTTGGCATCCCTAACTGTCACTGTCACTGTTACATGGAAGCCACTGCAGGCTGAACAGGGGTGAAGCAGTTAAAGGACCTTAGGCCATAGAGATCCCAAATCTATGAAATAGGTAGAAATTATTATTGTTATTATTCCTATCATGATAATGTCTGGGGGTTCTAAGCCATTTGAAATCTACAATTTCAAGGAACACAATTTCCTTCCTGTGTGCAGCTGCTGCTGTTTGAAAGTGGCAAACGAGATTTGTTATGAACCTTAACCCAGTTTACAGGCTACAATTTCCATGTCCAGAGATGTAGTTAGAGAAACACAGGAAGCCGAGGAAACTTCGCTCAGCGCAGACTGTCAGCCTGCATTTACCACATCATCCGTACAGACTTGCTGGAAGCTGCACTATTAATTATTTCCACACTGGGAAACAAAAAAAAATCTCCCTTAGTAGAAGACAATACAAACTCCTGAGCAGATAATCATACAACATGTGCTGAATGTTTCTAACACTGGTCTGGTCATGTAGTGTTTTTAATATAAGCAGTCACAAAGGGTTGGTGATCTGAACACTGCGAAGGCTCCTCGTCCAGGGAGCTTTCAGAAGGCTTTGTCTCAATGTACGACGATTCTGGAACCCACGAGGCATTGACCTGCCTGGGCGCCCGCTGGACCACACTGGGGTACTGCAGCTGTAATGTTATGGGATTCCACCTCACCAAGCTGCAGAGAATGAGCCTGGCTGCCACGTGTGAGGTATGAAGGGATCCAAAAGCTGGGATCCTGGAGCCTGGATGGGGATCTGGGCTCTTACTCTCTGTCTGTCACTAATGAATCATCACTGAGAAAGCCACTGTACCTGGGTGACTTTTCTGGCTAGATGATGGAAGTAAAGATTCAGAACTGGGTAACAGTTGAAAGAGTGTACAGATAGCGCATTCTGGCTAGTTAAAACTTCCAGGCACATGCCAAGGGTCAGAAACACAGTTCCCTTTAAACACTTGTCTCGGTCACTATGCCTGGTGAGTTTCCCAGAGACAGCTCACCTCTGTCTGGCCTTCTAGTGCAATTATGGGAGATGTGGGAATCTAAGGGCTCCCCACTTCAAACAGTAGAAATCAATTGCATCCAGAATCATTAATAATGATACAAGACCTATCTCCTTCCACTGGTAGAGCAACTACCTCTGGGTCTATCCTGCAGTTTGTCTTCCATTGCCCCTTTAAAAACAGCATTCAAGACAACTAACTACACATTGTTCAAAATGGGGATATCCTTTCTTCATATTGAATGTTTTCTTCCTAGATCTCAGGGGTGCAGAGAGGTACTTTCAGGAGAGGAAATCAGCAAGACCCCAAGTCTACGGTGTCTATATACAAAGCATACACCTCCAGGGAATTACTGTTCCCCTGTTACGACTGACAAGTCAGAGCATATATAGTAAACACTGGTTAAAATGGGAACTGTAGTTTCTCTTAGAGACTCTTCCTGTCTTCCACAGCTGCAGAAGCTAAACACAAGAGACAGGGTGTGGTGGTGAAAGACCAGGAGTCAGAACGCCAGAGTTCCTATCACAGCTTTGCCTCTTGTGATATTGTGTGGTACACAATATATATTTCATCTCAGAGAGGGGCTGCAGACAGGAACCCTAACAGAGGCTGAAAGGAGAGGTGAGGGTCTGGGTTTGGTCCAGCATTCCTCACTATGCGCCTTTCCTCCCTTTTGGAATGCTGATGTATATTCCATGCCCTGTAGGTTGGAAGTTGTTATCTGCTTTTTGACTTGGATTGCATAGGGGGTAACAAACAGTCAAGAGATTTCCTTGAATCCCAGAAGAGACTTTGGACTTTTAAACAGTGTTGAGACTGTGATAGACTATGGGACTTTTGGAGTCGGACTTTATGAATTTTTTTTTGCATTATGATATATATATGACCCCTATAGGGGTCAGGCAGTAGAATGTAGTAGCTTGAATAAGAAAGGCTCTCATGGGTGCACAGATTCAAATGCTTGGTCATTAGAGAATGGCACTACTTGAGGGGGATTAAGAAGTGTGGTCTTGTTGGAGTTAGGTGTGCCCTTAATGGAAGATGTGTGTCACAGAGGCTGGGCTTTGAGGTTTCAAAATTCCAAGCCAAGCGCTGCAATCTCACTCTTCTTGCTGCCTGTAGATCTCGATGCAGAACGCTCACCTCCTTCTTCAGCACCATGTCTGCCTGCGTGCTGCCATGCTCCCTGCCATGATAATGGACTAAACCTCTAAAACCCTCTGAGGCCTGGGTCCTAATCACACAAGCTTTCACTGTGTCTGAGCCTTGTGTCAGTAAGAAGAGTTGTGAGCAGTAAGAAGAGTTGATCCAACATGGCACTTGCCCATTCATTCTGCTTTTCTGAAGGCAGAAGGAGAACACATTCTGTAAGATAAAAAAAGCCCTACCAAAACACTGGTGATTATTAGAAGGCCTAAAGTAAAGAAAACCTGCAACAGTGTGTGTCAGCTTTAAATGTTGTTTGTTAGTAAGTGATTGACATAGGAGTTAGGAAGAAAACAAGATTTTCCAATCATAAGGATGTCATTTTAAGGCTAATGACAGAGAAGGTTCAGGTGGCAGTGATCAGAGGTGGGAAAGAAGTGACTGACAAAAGAAGAAGAAGAAGAAGAAGAAGAAGAAGAAGAAGAAGAAGAAGAAGAAGAAGAAGAAGAAGAAGAAGAAGAAGAAGAAGAAGAAGAAGAGGAGGAGGAGGAGGAGGAGGAGGAGGAGGAGGAGGAGGAAGAGAAAGAAGAAGAAGAAGAAGAAGAGGAGGAGGAGGAGGAGGAGGAGGAGGAGGAGGAGGAGGAGGAGGAGGATCTGGCTGTCATCAACAGAAGCAGTATGCTGTCACAGAGAGAGCTTTAGTGTCAGACAGCCTCCTGTTTGATGGTAACTCCACTCAAATCAAAGTTGGAAAACTTGGGTATGCTGCACACTCTCCTTTAGCTTTTCATTTCCTCTAAAGTTGGGGCAACAGTAGCTGTCTTGCAAGGCTTATAGGGAGTAGAGGCCCAGTTTGGTGCTGGCACAGAGAAGTTCTCAGTGAAAGCGATCACTATCAGCCCCGGCTGAAATGATGCGATTTGGGATGCTGAGAGCCCATGGGGACCTTTCTGGTGAGAGTCTGGTCAGGTTCACGCTGTTCTGAGTGGCTAAGTCATTATGGAGAAGAACTGAGAGGGCTTTGTTCTTTACTAAGGGAGAGAAGACGAGCAAGTCAGATCCCTATCTTAAATGCAGGAAAACATTCAGACCCAGGAAAAGAGAATCTGAAACCACAGCACTTCCCCAAATGTACCCTGGGGAGAACGTCCACCCACTGCTCAAAGCAGAAACTGTGTCCTCCAAGCGCAGGTGGAGCCCCATTGGTACAACTTGTCCAAGCTCAGCTCTGCAACCCGCTTCTATTGAGATTTCCCTCAAGCAAAAATAAAGATGGAAAGAGCTGCCGAGAACATACAGTCAGGGGCTGCTCTCATTGGCCACTCTCAGGCTGGCCCATGTCTTCCTCTAGCTCCTCTTAGTGCCCTGAGGGCCCGTGCTGAGCCTCAGGATGACCGGTAAGGGCCTCGGGGACGATGGGGAACCCAGACAGATGAAGCAAAGAGGCCACACTGAGCACATGGAGGCAAGGGCAGTAGAGTCAGGGGGTTGGCACAGATCTACTCCCTTTGGACTCCAACTGCTCCCTGTAAAAACCTTCCTGCTCAAATTTCAGCTTATTTTATTTTTAGTAAAGGATGCTTCTCACGTACCATGATTCTTGTGTGAAAGTCCATATGACCTAAAGAGCCTGGAGGCTGTTTGTTGTTGGTCCTGTGGTATTGCATCTGGGGGCTGTGAAGTGTGCCGACTGCAGAGCTAGCCTTGTTTGTGCATGCTACATGCCCTAGGCAGGGTCACTTCTCATCCCAGCTGCTCAGGCATGCCTACGTCTGTGCAGTGGTAAAGGGTTTCGGAGAAACATTTATTTATATCCTGAGAAAATGAAGTTGAAACAGACAGGGAGCTCTGATAATGGCTGTCCTGTCTCCACCCATACCCAGGGCTTTGGGAGGGCTCATGTCCACCCCAGGGTGGGAACACCCTGCTCTGTCCCTAAAAGATCTTTCAAGGAAAGAAGAATATGGTCACAGGCATTTGGTTAGGTATTTTTAAAGGCTTTCCAATTCTGCTATTTTTTTTCTCTGCACATTCAATATTCTTGGTTGCTAAGTGGGAGGAAATGTGGGGAGGTGGGAGAGGTGTGGAGAAGTGAGGGAATTGGCAACGAGGAAGCTGATGGTTTATTTTCTCCCTTCTAAAGGGGGGACAGGCAAAAGATGGGCTCCACGGGGGCAACCAGCTGAGCAGTACCTGCTGCAGGCTGGGTTAGAGGGCCACGCCTCCCACGTCCTGATTCTATCGAGGGGCCGGGAAAGGGGCTTTTCAGGGAGATAAAGACTGCCATTTCCCATTTTTGCTTATAGAGATGAGTAGGATTTTTAAAGTAAAAATGATTTTTATTTTCAGATCAAACTGTGACAGGGAAAATGTGAGATTCAGCACGGCTTCTCCTTCGCCAGAGGGAAGGAAGGGAGCGAGGCGCAGCGTGAGGGGACTTACTACATCTCAGAAGTCCTATCAGACCCTGTGAGTGAAGCTGGCTTACCCAGGGGCAGCCCCATACTCCAAGCTGCTCTGTCATAGCTGAGTCGCCGGTCTATCTGAGGTCAGTCCCCGCGGCACACCCACTTCCACAGGCTCTGAGTCTGAATATTTGCTTCTTAATGGCAAAAGCCTTTTTGATTTGTTTGTTTGTTGAAACACGGTCTCTCTGCAGCCTAGGCTAGTCTAGAGCTCATTATCTTGTCTAATTTGGCCTGGGACTCTCAGCAATCCTCCTGCCTAGTCTTACTCAGATTTGGAATTAGACTGTGAGCCACATCACATTTTGTTCAACTGAAGACATTTTTGTTAAAAAAAAAAAATCAAAATTCCCACTTCCCAGTGCCACAGCCCAATTCACAGCCACCTCTCCTCTCTGTAGGTCTCTGCAGACCATGACCACCAGTGAACTTGGCTGCCTCCTACTCTCCTGGCACCACCGAGTGACAGACACCGTGTTGCCTCCTGACTCTTCAGAGCATGCTGTATGTCATCCATCCACCTTGCCATGAATTGAGAAGCCTTCTGAGCATCTGAGTCACAGGAAGTCACTTGAATCATCGGATAACGCTTTGCTAAATCACTCTGGCAGTGCGCCCCAGACTTGGGGCAAACAGATTATGGGGTGTTTGTTAGTGACCTCCTGGGGGGTCGACTGGCTGTTCTTTCCTGGATCTGCTGACTCAAAAGGGTAGCATTTTGACGGTCTGGTAACTACAGTACTACACAGTTCTGAAGGGGCAGAAGGAGATAACCTATAGAAAACCATTAAGACAAATAAATTTTATCTGTGGGGATACAATTGATTTCTATCCCGTGGAAAAGATAGCCCCATAAAATATAGTCTGTCATCTTATACAATACTATTTTTCATCTACTTGTGAATTAATTTCAGCATTTCTGCCTATATATGTTACAAACTCCTCTTTGAATGGGCCATAACCTTGTGCTGACTTCTTCACAAGTGAATAAAGTAAATAAAATATTTAATGTGTTGATTTTATATTTGTCTGAGTCATGAATTTAACTTCTTCAGAATTATTTTTAACTGTGTTCATAGTGAATTCCCTTCTTATTAGGATGTGACCTGATAGCAACACAGATCCCTTAAGTATTACTGTAGGAAGCTCATTTGGACTATGCCACTAGCCAGTTTCTAAAAAGATGCTAAGACTCGCCATTGGGGCTGGGAGGAGAGGGGAATGAAAGACACCCATGACTTGGAGGCTTCGTCAGCCCCAGGGAAGCATGAAGTCCCAGCATTCTATCTTGTGGAGAACAGGGCACGGGAGAGTGACAGAGTCTATGTCAGAGTCACGCACATGAGAGAAGGCTCTGATTTGCAGATACCCATGAGAACATGAAACAAAGCAGGCACCACTGGCCTCTTACCTGGGATTGGTAAGGTTGTAGCAGGATTTCCATATCTGTAGCATGTGCTTACAGGTGAGCAGCGCCTCATCCGGGCCCCGGCAGAGTGACTCCAACTTCACTTTGGAAAACAGTAGTCTACAGTGGGAAACAAGGGAGAAAGCACACAGCTCAGCCCAGAGGCCGCCTTGCAAACTACATAAGAGGCTCAGTCTGCGGCAGGGGGCAATTGCGCTCATTTTATTTTAATTTTCATTGTAAATTGATTTTTCTATACACTATATCCTGACCACAGTTTCCCTCCCTCAGCTCCTCCCAGGTCCGTCCCACCTATCCAAATCCACTCTCTTTCTTTCTCTCAATCTCATTAGAAAACAACAACAAACAGGCATCTAAAGAATTAATAATAAAACAAAATCCAGCAAACCAGAATAGGACAGAACAAACAAACAAACAAATAGGAAAAAAGACTGAAAGAAAAGTACAAGAAAAACATACAAATGCAGAGACACACAGAATTGCACACACAGAAATACCATTAACAACACAAAATTCAAAACAATAATATATAAGCAAAACATATGTTAAGATAAGAAAAATGCCTAGACAAAGAATTATGAAAAAAAAATCTTCGAAAAATACAATTGAGCTCATTTTGTGCTGGCCATCTACTGCTGGGTACGGGGCCTGCCCTTAAGTGTGGTCTGCATACACAGCGAGACTTCCTTAGAGAAACAAAGTTTTCCTTTGTGCACAGTTGTCAGCTGGAGATAGCTTCTGGGTTAGGACAGACTGTGTCCACTCCCCTTCTCTGCGCTGGGAGCCCATCTGGCTTGGACCTCTGCAGGCCCTGAATTGCATTCCTCTTAGCATGGGGCCATCTGTGCACCTGCAGGGTCTAGGGAGGGCAGTAGATGTGGAGTCAAGGATTCCTGAGCCCGTGCTCAACCTGTGGCTTAGTGTAAGTCTCACCACAGAGGCATGAACAAGCACAGGATGATGACCTGTGGTGAGGTTAAAAGCACTGGAGTGGGCAATTTTATTCAAAATACAGAGATTTTTATTAAAAGCATGCTTTTTAGAACTAAGCCAATTTATTTATGAAATTTCAAAAATCCATTAAACATGAACCTTGGTTTATTAATAAGATTACACAGGAGATATGACTCAGTTGATATACATGTCTGCAGAGAGCCCTTCAGGAGATTGCTATCCTTCTCAGAAGCTTTGAAAGCTTACAGAACTGGGGCATGGTAAGCCTTGCATGTGGAAGTCGGAGGCAGGAGGATTACTGTTAGTGGCTATACACTGAGTTGCAGGCCAATCTGAGCTATGAAATACCCTGTTTAAAAAGAACGACTGCAGCCGGGCGTGGTGGCGCATGCCTTTAATCCCAGCACTTGGGAGGCAGAGGCAGGCGAATTTCTGAGTTCGAGGCCAGCCTGGTCTACAGAGTGAGCTGAGTTCCAGGACAGCCAGGGCTACACAGAGAAACCCTGTCTCGAAAAAGCCAAAAAAAAAAAAAAAAAAAAAAAAGACTGCCTGAAGTCCCATGAGGCAATTGGGACATGGAGCAGGCCTCCTGACCTGCCCAGCTCTGCTCTTTAGTGGTTAGACTTTGGACTTTGAGCCCCTTCACAATCATCAAAGTACATTCTCAACATCGCCCGTGGCTTTAGCCTCCATCTAGACCTGAGTGCCAAGCAAACTGCCCTTTTCCTTGTAGACATCCAAGCACAGCTCCTTCAGTCCTTCAGCACTCACATCCAGTGTCTTGAGAAGGCTGGAGCACGGACCGAATTGCCTCTTGTCCACTCCTCGCTCAGCTCTCAGAAACCTTGCTACCGATCCAGCTAGTGGTTATTTATGTTCAGTCTCACTAGAGAAACAGCATGGCTCCTCATCACCTCAAGAGCATGTCAGGATCCCTTTGAAGCTGTCACCTCCCGATCTCACCACGTGTCATGCACCCTGAGGGACCCTTCCTCCTACCCTTTACTTCCATGGCGCTCACCAGCTGCTTCTCCTCCAGCTCTGTGTGGCTGGAGTCTGGATCTTAACCTCTGGCACCTAACCTCTCTCTAACTGTTCTACAGTTCAGCTAAACCCACCATACCGACCGAGGATGTCTTCCTATGACCACCTTCTTCCTCCATCCTCTCTACTTAGAGTATACCTCACCAGGTAAGGTTTGGTATAATAAAGACAGGAGAGAGGACAGCTGCAGATTACTGAAGTCCTCCTATGTGCGTATGGGACTTACAGACATTGGTAGTGTCACCCCGGTAATCACCTTTGCAGGTAGGTAGTATTTATTTCTCTCCAACAGATGGGGACATGGATGCCTGTTCCCTCTGGCGTGAGCCCTCCCCATCTCTTCCTTTCTCTGGCCTCCCCTTCTTAGTGTCCACGACTGCTCTTTGTCCAATGGATCCTTCATCACACCCACCCACCATTGGCTTCCTCTGTAGCCCATGGAAGATGAAGACATGGATTTCAAGTGTTATAAATGAGACATAGGAGAGCTCTTCAGCCACATGTGATGTAATGACCAACTTTATGAGCACCTAGAGCAGCAAAGTCACTGCTGCTGAAAGCCAGGACAAGAGTACCTTGCCTAAGCACATTCCAAACTTAGCTCTGCCTCTCTCCCAATAGAGCAGAGGAAGCCTAAAGATGCTTGCTTGTGCTCCTAGAGACATGTCAGGGCTGTAGCCTCCTCCTCAGACCTTGGTTTGAAGTGAAGAATCTGGACTGAGGTAGTAAATGGCCAGGTAATGGGAAGCTGTGGTCCCTGACCTATAAGCAGCAGAACCAAGAGGAAGGTCAGATGCAAGCATGGGGCTAGGCTCTCATCCATGATATCTGGACAGATGAAAGTTCCTTTGAAGCCTACTAGGGCCCTCTACAGTGACTGATAGCCATGTAGGGGTTGGGAGGTGAGGTCTCAAGAGTTTTTGAAAGGAATCAGAAGCTAACTCTTCTGAAGCATATATGAGTCCAGAACTTTCTAGGCATAATTTTCTAACCCAAATCTAGCTTCTGATTGGTGGTCCCCTGTCAGTCTTTAGTGGAGACCATTTGGAGGCCTAGAGGATCTTCTAAGTGAAGGTTGCTGCCAAGCAGTTGTGTCTAGGAGAGTGGTCTAAGACTGTGGGGCCACAGGCCTCTTTAGCACTGCAGGTGGCTGGGCTCTTGGGTAAGGGCAAACCAAGGTTTTATGGTTTGGCCAGGCTCAGAGGAAAGTCCGGGAGTGGGTGAGGATGTTTCCTTGTTCAGCAGCAATTAGCCATGATCCCTTTCACTGTCCCCAAGAACAAAGGCCAGAGTGCATCTTGAAGCCTTGGCTTGAGGGAGCAGCTCTGTGACAGTTTCCTGGCTGGGAAAAGAACGTCTAATTAACATGAAATAACAGCTTTCAAACACTTGACTCATGATACGGAGCTGAAAAGGTGTGGGCTGGATCTAAGAGAGCTAGACAGGAAGAACAATAGTGGACCTGCTAAGCACACGTGATGGGAAGGCATTGGAAAGGAGGTACTGGGAACAGCATCAAAGAACCTGGCAGAGGGAAGAGCCAGGAGGCAAGAAAACAGGCAGCCAGGCCCCGTGCAGCCCCCCCCCCCCCCCCCGTGCACCCCTGAGCCCATGTGAAGGCTGAGAATGCAGGTCGGGGGCAGGGAGAGATGGCACTGCCTCTTCACCCACTTCCTGAATGTCAGTGGCTTTATAAGGCAGGGAAGAGTGTTAGAAACAGAACCGATGCTTCTCATCTCTCCAGAAACCTGACCCAATCAATGTCTTAGGGTGGCTGAAAACATCTGGTGGGAAATAAGTGACACAATGACTGGCATTAGTCTGATGCTGCTGAATCCAAAGATACTGTAAATTTAACCCACTGAGGAAATCCCAAGGCAAGAAAAACAAAACAAGTGATGAGAAAGCTTAGGACATGCCAGTGTTGGACATGAGGCAGTGAGCAGAAGAGGGACCATCAGGGTGGTCGTGTCACCAAGAGCAGCCATGACTTAAGTCAGAAGTCATGTACTTTGTAGACTTGGTTCAAAGTTCAGTAATCTCACTTAAAACATATTTTGTTCAGAGACTTATTGAAAACTTACATAAAATTAATGGAGAACAGGAGAACATGCTAAAACACAAATCCAACTCTGATGGTTAATCTCACTGGCCAACTTGACAGGTTTTAAAATCACCTGGAAGACAAATCTTGGCAGGTCTCTGAGGGTGTTTCTGACCTGGTTTAACTGGGGTGTGAAGACCCACTGTAAACTTGGCACACCATCCCATAAGCTGGGGTCCTTACTTGAGTAAAACAGGGAAAGCAAGTGAAGACCGTTCATTCTGCAAGGCATACAAACCAACCAGCACACCCTGCTTCTACCATCACACTTTCTCTGCGTACTCTTTGTCTTTCCCTAAGCTGCTTCCTGGTAGGTACTTTGGCTACAGCAAGGAGAAAGGTAGCTAACAGACTTCATTACTGATATTTATTAAAATTTAGCAACTTCTACAGCGTGTGCTGTGATCCGGCTCCTGCTACCTTAGTTTGTTCCTAGTACGTCATCTTCAGCCCAACTCAAGCCAAGGCCAACTCCTCCCTCACCTCACTAGTCTTCATGTGCCACGGGTCTTTGCAGAGGGTGCTCTGTTGTATGAAATGCCTTTTCAGGCCATGCATTTAGGCCTTTTAAGTGCCTACTCATCCTTGAGAGTGCATGGCGAATGGCACCTCTTAGCTTTAAAGAATGGGAGTAACCCCCCTCCAATGACAACACAATTGTCAAAAACCACGAGAGCTTACAACCGCAAGATAACAAATTATAAGCCAAGAAACGTATGCTTCCAAGACAAGTAAAAATAATAACAGCAGCAGCAGCTGTGAGCACTTGGAATATTTAATCACTGATTCCACAACAACCCTGCAAATTAGGCAGAGTTAATTCGGCCAGACTCATAGCACAGACAGTGAACTAAATCTCTCTGACTTTAAAGCACCAAACAAGAAGCAGGGAATTATTTTGAATCTTACAGTGACATGGATGGAGAGGGAGGCACTAGTCCACTGCCAAATATTTAAGCCAAATGTAAGACTGTGGAACACAACGTGGCATAAAGTGCAATCAGACCCTCCCCTCTCAAAACTTCCAGCCCAGTGAGTGGTCGACCACACTGTGGCCTTGAGCCTGAGGAGTTGGAGTTGGGGCTCTGACCCTAGAATGTCACATGCAAGACTTATTAGAGAACAGTCATTCACATTTGTGCATGTATGTTTGTGATCTGCCTGCTACCCTAAAGTCTGATACATACAAAATTCCAGTTACTCAAACTTTTACTTTTCATTAAAATTCATTAAATAATATTTTACCCTATTTTGAAAAATTTCAAAGAATCCTAAGATAATTCCTGAAATAAAGTCTATGTTTGGTTTAAGGAAGGGCTTAGAACGGACATAAAACATCCCAGTGAGAATCCAGGTCATGTGGTAATATGAAATTTCAATGTTCTTCACAGGAGATGAGTCTAAGTGGCACATCTCAGGGCAAGTGGGGCATCCAGCAACTATTTCCAGGATGACTTTCTGACCCTGCCAGATCTGTCCCACCTGCTGTATGTAAACTCTTGTTCAGCCTTCTCCTGGTGATACTCCCACAAGTCCTGACTTGGGCTGAGGAAAGAGAAAGCTAGAAGTTGCACACTGTAAAATTCTGAAACCTAATATACACAAAGGTTTCCAATCAAGAACAACTAGTGGAGGGCTAAGGAGGTGGCTCAGTGGGTAAAGAACTTGCTATGCAAACATGAGGACTCCCATGAATCCCCAGAAGCCACCTGCAGGCAGAGGAGAGATAGCACTTACCTGTGACCCCAGGGCTCCTAGAGAGAGATGGGAGGCAGAGACAGGAAAATCCCAGAAGACCATTGGTCAGTATGCAAGAGGCCTGCTCTCATACATGAGACAGCAAGGACTGGCATCTAAGGTAGTCATCCGACAGACACACACACACTCACACATCACAGCACATACACATCAAAGATCTTTTTAAAAAAATTTAAAGTCTGTGGCTCTAATTTCCTTAAGCTTGCTAAGTGCCTCATGGAGGAAACACACACATTAATCATGCAAACCTGCACTACTTCAATGTGAGGGCTGCATTCACAGCAGCTGATTTAGAAATAAAATCCTAGGAACCTGAACATTTAGGATCTTGTGATGATCTGTGAACTCAACTCTCAGACTCCGCACGCCAGGAGCCTTCCTTTGCTTATCTACTGAACGTGGGCAGGATGCAAAAGCAGCTGTGTGGAACAGCCCAGAAAATTTGCGCCGGTGGGACGCAGGTCCTCAGAGCTCTGGATATCTTCCCTGACCCTGACTTCAGAGCTGGGCAGCCCACGTGGAGACGGAGCTGCTGCCAGAGGCCTGAAGGAAAGCGAGCATGGGACTCTGAGCAAAGGAGAGACTGCATTAGCAGAGGAGGGGGCGTAGGGTGGGTGGGGCGAGTGTGCTCGAAAGACATTTTTAACTAGAGAAGACGGTTTGGCAGCCGACCCAACCAAGACAAGCAGGATGAAAAAATGAAGAGCAATGTGGTGATGAGGGAGATGAGGGATTAAAGCCAGATGAGTCAGTCGGGAACAGGTGTTCTGAAAGGGAAGGCGAAGCAGGCCATGTGCGGCCAGCCCTGTCCAGAACTGTATCTTCAGATCTCACCAGCCAGCTCTCCTGAAGGAACTCTACCTCTGTTTATTGCCTCAACCTACTATGTGCTGGTTGGAGCCATGGTAGTCTGGCTGGGCTTTCTTAATGGACCAATGCCAGAAAAACAAACAAACAAACAAACAAACAAACACATAAATAAACACCTAGCCTGTGGCCTCGAGTTCAGCTGCTGTGACTGGTGCCCACCAGGGATGACTTCGATGATGGCTTATAGCTGGGAAGGGGCCAGAGCTAAGACACAGACTTCTTATTCCCCTTTGTCAACATTTGGAAGGAACGAATGTCAGCCAGGTTAGGTGACTGTTAACACGTATTAACTATTGCTTGAGCCCTGACTAACTGCAGATCACTCAAATGATCTAATTCTCCATCTGTTACCCAGGGAACAATGTCATGGATCAGGTGGCTTACCCAACTGCATATTGACATGTTATTTATTACCTCATTAAAAAAGAAGTTACAAGTTTTCCCAATTAACGCAAAGCTTGAAAAGGCCTTAACAGATCTTTGAATACTTTGTTACTCCAAGTATATGGTCCAAGACATGTAGCTGCAGAATCTACAAGAAAGATTTTTGTGAAAAACAGAATCTCTATCTTTCTTCCACCTGTCACCCCAAGTGAGAATCCACACACAGCTAGGTTCCCAGGGATTGTGGGTGCAGAGTTAGAAACACTACAGCTCATAGCTCTCCACCCCAATGGAGGACGGACCTGCAGTGGTGTGCTTTGAAACAAAAGAAAAACAACTTCCCAGGAAAGAGCTCCCATGGTCCTTGCACTTCGGAAATATTTCCTGTGCTGATTCATTCCCAGGGGAAATTAGTTTATTTATTTAGAACTGAGAGCTTGTTATGTTGCCCAGGCTGGTTCCAAACTCCTGGGTTCTTGAGAAGATGGAGCTATTGGTATGCACTACACTTGCCTCCAGTACGACTCCTGGGAACATGGCTCCCAAGATAGGTGGGAATTCTGCACACCCAATCATATTAAGCCTGGAACTGTGGGTACCTTAGCTGCGGTATGGAACACACTATACCTGTGAGCACTTTCTAAGGGCTGATCGAGAACTCTGCCCAATGTTGCCCACAGAGCTATAGTGAGGGTATGCTAGGTGATCAGTCTCTCAGCCTGGGGCAATGAATCACAGTGGCTGTACCTCATGGTCCGCCCTTGAGTCTGGAGAGCACTGAGCAACTGTCCAGGAGCATATAGACATGGTGGGGTCAAGAATGAGCATAGTAAGACATTTCCTCGGGATGAAGAAGCAAATGCTTTTCCAGAATAGACAAGGAAATAAAAGGCGGGTTTAATAACCAGCTGGGAGAGTTTTGCATCATGCCTACCTAAATGGGCATCAAACTTGAATGTTTCTGAAATGTGTTCAAGTCCAAAAATCTCTGCTGATACACAAAACCTCACAGGCTTTCAATGAGAAACCCGTACTCTCAGGCTTTCAAGGGGTCCTTCTGGGCAACTGGTCCTGTTAAACACCCAAATGTGTTCTGCCTCCTGGTCAGCTGTCAACAGGGGGGACGAGGGCCTGAGGGCAAGGCTCTCCTCACTGTAGCAGCTTCTATGGTGAAGAACCCACCCAGTGGCTCACTGCCAGATGTGAGCCACTGAACTGCTAAGGAAGTTCTAAACACATGGCCATTTTAAGACCCTCAGCTGCTCCAGGAAACAGTGCAATGATCCAGCACATCTGGAAGCATGTTGGCCTTCCCCCCTCTCTGGTCTTAGGTGTCAGAGGGCGACGAGGCCACACTATCTCCCCACACTCTCACATCAGCTGTCCCAGAAAACCTAGAGCACACTGATTTGGTGAAACAAAGATTCTTGGTGCCAAAGAATATGTAAGTAGCTGGTTTTGCAGGGCTTAGCTGTCTCTTATCCTGCCCCGGGAAGAGCAGGGCCGGGGATAGACGCAGGCTTGATGATGTGGCTGCCCTCTTGCGATCCTAAGCCTGCCTCCTCTTTATGGACCATATTACTTACATTTTGCCTCTCACTTCAAAGAGTCAATAAACTGGAACATACCTTAGCTGTCCAGACGTATGTTTAGAACAAACAACTGGCACATGTCACCTCAAGGCACTGCACTCTCCCTCATTCTTGGCTCCTGTTTCAGGAGTTGGTCTCAGTTTGAATTAGTATTCTGGAGCCATGGCACCTAAGCTGAAAATGACCTGGGCAGGTTGAACTGAAAACACTGCAGCCATCTTTCCAATCACCTTCAACTTCTGCTTTAATGAAGGGAGCCATTGTACACCATGCTTCCCTCAAAGCAACAGGCACTACACAGCCAGGCAGGACTCCCAAGAGCTCTCTGACCAGATGGCATGAGCCATCAAAGAAAGATAAAGTGAAAGGAGGCAGAGAAGCTGCCCCCAGGTCTCATAAAGGGCTGGCAGGCAATGCCATGGGCCCAGCTAGCACAGAGAGTGCCAAGTGCCAAGAAAAATGGGTGACAGGAAAAGCAGGCCTGCTTGACTTCCCCAAGGCTCCTGGGCTGCTGTGCGGGGCTGTGAGACCCAGCTGCTCCTGGCATATGCTGCTCAGGTATGTGGTGTGCTAAGTGCTCTGGGCAAGGCACTGCGGACTCAGTTTCCAGAAAGCATATTGTATAAATTCTGAAGGTGATTCTTGGAATTACTGAATGACACTAGGAGAGTTTGGAGATCTTGAAAGAACAGCAGCAGCAGCAACAGCAACAACAACACTTAAATACATCAACTTTCTGGGTGAAGATTAGAAAGGGATAGCTTTGTTGTGGGCCTTCCTGCCTCAGCTGGACTTCCCCAGATCTGACAAACACATGTGCCCTTGAGCTGACAGGGAGACTGGCCTGTTTTAAAGGATATAAAATTTTACCCAAAGAGAGTGGTTCTTTTGGAAAGAGAACAAGATACTGGAGGAATTAAACCAGAATTGCCTGGCTAGGTGAACATGGGAAAAGAGGAGTAGGGAGTACCACCCACCCACCTTGGGCTGGCTGCCTCTGGCAGGACAGGGATTCCCCTCCTCAAACAAATGCAGCCATGAACACTCTCCAGTCTTCCCAGTCTTCTGTTGGAAACAAGTGTTGATCTCCAAGCCTCTGACCTATCTCCCAACGTGCTTCCATGTTTACCAAAGACCTCACCACTGCTGAGCCTCATAGAACGGTGACAAGTGTGGGATACTGGCTCAGTGAATATATTCTGAAAGAATGCTGATCCAGACTCTAAGGGTCCCTGGTCATCTAACTTTGAAGAATACTTACTGGACGCCATCCTATAACCAAATACATCAACAATAAAAGTCAAGAAAGTTGTTATTTTAATAAATGTAGCAAAACATACATAGCATAAAATTTGCCATTTTAGCTCTTTTAAGCATAGGGTTCAGAGGTGTCAAGTACATTCACAATGCTATGCCACTGTCCACTATCCATCCCTAGAAATTGTGTGTGTGCACAGAGGTTGGAAATCAACCTCAGGGGTCATTCCTTAGGTGTTAAATACTTTGCTTTTGAGATAGGGTCTAGCATAGACCTCACTACTGGGCTGATTGGCCAGTGGGGGGCTGCCTGCCTCTACCTTTTCAATGCTGGGATTACAAAAACATACCATTAAATATGGCCTTGTAAATTATTTTATTTTATGTATATGGGTCTGTATGTATCTATGCCCCATATGCGGGTTGTACCTGCAGAGGCCAGAAAGGATTTTAGATCCTCTGGCACTGGAGTTACAGACAGTTGTGAGCCATCATATAGATGCTGGAAATTAAACCCTGGTCCTCTAGGATAGCAGCTAGTACTCTTAACCACTAAGTCATCTCTCCAGCCCCTATATTTTGCTTTCTATACGGGTTCTAATCAAACTCAAGTGCTTGCTTCTGCAGCAAGCACCTTACTGATGGACCTATCTCTCTGGTCCCCAGAACTCTTCATTTTGAAAACTTTCTGTATCCTTTAAGCAGTAACTGCCCACACTCCCTGTCCCTCTCCTGGTGTTCCTGGGTTCGTGGGTTGCTCTCAGCCCACCCAGACATCCTTTGAATATCTACAGGTCGAGATTCATGAGGTAAACAGCCTTCTCCCTTAGGTCCAACTTCTTACCAAAGGTACATGCATTTGTCATTACTCAGCTCAGATACAACCGTAGCCCCCTTGGAATCAGTAAACCAGAGCACTGCTCAAGAGAAGCCTTCAGCTGAAGCCGTGTTCCTCTGAGAGTGCGCACGAGAGGACAAACTGTGCCTCAGCGTCCTTGTCTGTAAAGGCGGGGGCAAGCACACAGACCACCTCAGATGCTCTCTTGAGAAATAATCTTTGTTAAGTTTTATCAATTTTTTGTTTTATTTTATGTGTATGGGTATTTGCTGGCATGCATGTAAATGAACCATGGGTATACCTGGTACTCAGAGAGGCCAGAAGAGGGTATCAGATCTCTAGAACTGAAGTTACAGATGGTTGTAAGTCCCCCGGTGGGTGTTGGAAACTGAGCCCAGGTCCTCTGAAGAACTGCAAGTACTCTCAACCACTGAGCCATCTCTTGAGATCCACTTTTTTTTTATCATGCTTATTATAGCACAGTGTGTGAATGTTAGCAGTCATTACTGCTAAGTAATATGTTCAGGTCTTCTCACATAGTTTCTACTACTGTAAAAAAGAAACCTGACAAAAATCTTCCCAGCTGTGCCCGTTAGGGATCCTTGTAGGGGAGGGGGCTTTAGAAGAGTGAGATTGATGTTTTATTTTAGTTGAAAATATACTTAAAGGTGTTCACACATAAAGACCCAAGCTTGGGTTTGAAGAGCCACTTCCTTGTGCTTTCCTTAACATCTGATTGTTTCATGAAGCGCTCTTGATTCTCTGACCTCACCAATGAACAGCACACGAGTAAGTGTGAGCATGCTCTCTGCTTAAACAGGAGAAAAATCAAACTTCGGGTCGATGACAAAACTACTGGGAAGTTGCATAAGCACGTTTGCTTCACAGTAAGACGGTCACCCTTGGTATCAGCTCCACTTGGAGCCACTGTAAGCTTGATGCATCAATGCTAACATTTCAGTAACACCAGAGTCCTCAAAAGCGACCATGAATATGACAGCCTGGCTGTGCCCCCAAAGATCAAACCCAAGCAAATACACTTATTCCAGCATTTGATCTGTAAATGAATCAGAATCTGAAGTGATGTCTGAGCCTTAGGAGACGTCCTGGCCTACTTTAGGAGACAACTGTTTCAATGGGCACCTGGCACCTGCTTGGTTAAAAGGGCTTGAAATGGCCGTGATACCCAGGAAGGTATCCACAAAGATACAGGGAAGCCTATCTCACCTAGAACACAGTAAGAATAAGGAAGGGGGTGATGCTCAGCTGGTAGAGGGCTTGCCTAGCATGGATAAGGCCGTAGAGCCCCAGTGCCATATAGCCTGGGTGTACATCTGTAATCAACCACTTGGGAGGATGGGGCAGGAGGATCAGAAGTTCAAGGTCACCCTCTAAATATACAGATGATTCAACAGAGAATAGGGCAGCCTAGGCTAGAGACCCTGTCAATGTAACAACCACACAGAGATGGATGTACTGACCAGTATTATTAAATGAAAAGCTTAGACACGGCCTAGAAACCAAAGTCTGGACATCTGACCCAGGGCAGCAGTGACAGTGTGGGGCAAGAGGGAAGAGGAGCCTTTAAATGTATGATACTGGTGCAGCTGGACAGCCACACAAGGAAAACAACCACACTGGTCCCTCAGCCCACGAAGTCTCTAGACAGGTCCCGAGAGTTCGATGTGAAATGTTACAAGACCTTTAGAGGCTAATTTAGGAGACCACCTTCCTAATCTTGGGGGAGGAAAGTCTCCTTAGACACAGAAAGGACTGTTCAATGGAGCTAGGTCTGCTGGTATAGGCTTGTGACCCCAGGTACCCAGGAAGCTGAGGGAAGAGGATCACAAGTTCAAGGCCTGCCTGGACTACAGAGTGAGTTCAAGGCCAACTGAGGCAACTTAGTGAGGTCTCAAATTTTAAAACAAGCAAAAAGAGGACTGGGGATATACCTAAGTGGTAAAACCCTAGGAGATATGCATGAAATACACACACACACACACACACACACACACACACACACACGATAAGAAGTCTTACAAACAGAAGAGAGACAACAAAGATAAAGAACCCACAGCTGGGGAGATCTTTGCAACTCACATGAACAGAAAAACCTGCAAGCATAAATATAAAGAAATGCCACAAGTTATAAAGACAACACAATTCAAAACTGAGCAAAGACTTGTATACATCCTTTATAGAAGGGGAAACTAAATAGACCAATGTGCAAATGAAAAGGAGGGACATGCCACTTAACTTGAAAGGCGATTATTAGCCTATAGCCACAGTACCAAAAAGAAGTCAAGCAATACTGGTGCAGGAGTCATAGGGGCTCTTGGGCCAGAAGGAACATAACCTGTCAGTGCTTTCGAATGATTTGACAAGGTTAAAAACACACAAACCTGACAGGTGTGGCAGCACCTGCTCACCGTTAATCCCAGAAATTGGGAGGTAGAGGCAGGCAAATCTCTGTGAATTCAAGACCAGCCGAGTCTACATAGCCCCAGACCAGCCAGGGCTACATAGCAAGACCCTGTCTCAAAAAATCAAGCCAAATAACAAAACCTAATATCCTATGACCACCTTTCAATCTCTCATAAAATCCATAATCATCCTTAAGCACAGGTGTTATAGGTGGGGACTATATAGAGCAGCCCTTTTCTATCACAGCAGAAGAGCAGCCATGTCTATGTAGAGTAGATTGGATACATATGCAACGAGACCTAACCTCAGCAACACAATTGTAACCACTGAAAGCAAGTAGCATCTGGGTTATATTTTAAAACACATAAAACATCTAAAGCTAAAAATCTTTGTTATTTACAAGTACAAACAGACAGTGGAGAACTATGAGACAACAGTTAACATAGAAGATAGGACAGTCATTAACCTGTCAGGTGACTAGCAACAGGAGTGGATAGAGATGAGACTTGGCCATTATATTATGTGGGAAATATTTGTAAATATTTGCATGAGAACAAATGAATCCACAGGCACCACTAGTGTTCTTAAATGATGACTATTCATGTTTTGTGCTATCCTCTGAAACACAATAAATAAACATTCTTTAGTTTCTACTCATTATTTAATGACAATTTTAAAGGACTCAAAAATACGTCTGAAATCACTGGGGTGATGTGATAATATGAATTACGTTTATTTACTAAGCAGTTGTCAGGTATCATGCCTTATAACTGGATTAGCTACCTCAATCCTTACTATAGCCTCTGAGCTCCTAGGGCCTAAACCTAACTTTTATAAAAATAATCTGCCTTCTTTCCCTTCCAGAACTAAGCCAAGAACACCAGTTTTTCCAAAAGTTACTTTTGGAAGCAGTTTCTTCTGTTTATTTTTTGTTTTTGTTTTTGATATACAAAGTTTTTTTTAATTGGATATTTTCTTTATTTACATCTCAAATGTTATCCCCTTTCCTGATTTCCCCTCTGAAACCCTCCTCCCCAATCCCTTCCCCCCTCCCCACCAACCCATCCACTCCTGCTTCCTGGCCCTGGCATTCCCCCACACTGGGACATAGAGCCTTCATAGGACAAAGGGTGGAGGGAGTTTCTTCAGGAAAGAATTTCCGGGCTGGGGATGTGAGTCATGTGACTTGGTCGGTAGAATGTTTGCTTAGCAAGCATGAAGCCTGAGTTCCATCCTGAACACGGCATAAACTGGGTAAGATGGCACACACCTGTAATCTTGGCATTCAGAAAGTGGAGGCAGGAGGACCAGGAGTTCAAGATTACCCTCAGCCTCAATGTAAGTTTGGACTAGCCTTGGCTACATAAGATTCTGCCTTTAAAAAAAAAAAAGAAAAGGAAAGAAAGAAAAGAAAGAAAGACTTCTGGTTCTCAGAAGTGGAATCCTTATTCGCTTACATGCAGTTCTGTTTCAAATGACAAAATGGCTGAGATGGACCTCTTAGCTTAGCTTTCTTGGTCCCTGTCAAGCTTTTTCAAGGTACTAAGATACTTTATAATTTCATGGAGAATGAGGATGTTGTATAGTTCACTTTGATACTGTACTGAAAGACCTACAGTAATTGCCTTATGCATAGAAAGAGCTAACTCTGGCTCTTGGTTCTAGAGGTTCCAGCTCAAGTTCAAGTGGCTGCATCACTCTCGGCCTCTAACAAGGACAGAGTATCTTGGCAGGAGCTCAGAGTAGAGCAAACTCAGCTTGTGAGTCACAAAGAAAAACAAAGTAGAGAGAAGACAGACGGAGGTCCAATGATGTTTCCAGCAGAACTGACAACTCTCTAAGGCCTAAGGGGCACCTTACATTCCTTTTATCCATAAGCCACAGGTGGTAATAACAATAACCAATAACCTAGAAACTTCTATTACATACCACCTATGGTGCTTTGAAATAGAATGGCCAGGTCTTAGGCTTTCCATTGCTATGAAGAGACACCATGACCACAGAAACTCTTATAAAGGAAGATATTTAATTGGGGCTGGCTTACAGTTTCAGAGGTTCAGTCCATCATCATCATGGTGGGAACATGGTGGCATGCAGGCAGGCATGGTGCTAGAAAAGGAGGTGAGAGTTCTACATCTTGATCTGCAGGCAGCCGATGAAGACTGTGCACAGATGGACACTGGGCATAGCTTGAACATATATGCCCTCAAAGCCTGCCTCCACAGTGATACACTTTCTCCAACCAAGCCACACCTCCTAACAGTGCCACTCCCTATGACCAAGCATGCACACACATGAGTCTATGGGGTCCATTCCTATCAAGCCATCACAGGCCCCCATAGATGAATATATTCAAGAGCATTGGTCCCCAGTTGGTAGAACTGTTTGGGAAGGATTAGGAGATGTAATGTCACTAGAGAAGGTGTGTCACTGTGGGCAGGTTTTGAGATTTCAAAAGCAGAAGCCATTCCCAGTTAGCCCTTTCCTGCCTTAGGCTTGTGGATCAAGAAGAACGCTTAGATACGGCTCCAGCACCATACCTGCCTGCCATGCTCCCTGCCATGATGGTCACGAACTCACCCTCTGAAACTGCAAGCCCCCTAATAATCATTTTCTTTTATAAGTTGCCTTGATAATGGTGCTTTGTCACAGCAATAGAAATCCAAGGTACCTCCCCAAAGCACCATCTTGGGGACTAAGCCTCAACACATGGGCCTTTGGAGGACACACTTCCAAACCAAAGCATATGGCATATGTTTTAGGCATGAGTGTCATGTCCCACAAGGGTTTAAATGTTGGAAGCTTGGCCTTTAGTGTGGTGATGCTGGAAAGTGACAGAACCTTTAAGAGGTGGGGTTTAGTACAAAGCCATTATGTCACTCGGGACACTGCCCTTGGAAGTGACTGATATAATAATTCTCCTCCTCTTCCTCCTCCTCCTTTTTTAAAGACAGTGTCTTTGCGTAGCCCTGGCTGTCCTAGAACTTGCTTTGTAGACCAGGCTCAAACTCAAAGATCCACCTGCCTCCTAAGTGCTGGGATTAAAGGCATGCGCCACCACTGCCAGGCAACTGATGTAATTTCTGAGAACCCCAGCTAATCTTCATGTGAATAGACTGCTGTAAAAGTACAAGGCTGAACCATTCCTGCTCTCCTGATTTCTGTTCACGCTGTGACCGCTCATTTGTGTGTGCTCCCTCTGTGTACACCTACCATGACATAACAGATACAGCCAAGGAGACTCTCATCAACGCTGAGCAGAATCCAACCCAAGCCCTTGGACCTCTAGGTAAATATACAGATAAATCTCTTCTTTTTACAAATGTTAGCTCAGCGTCAGACTTTTTGTATGGTAATGGAAAAGCAGACTAATTCAGGCAGGGTAATGCTGGAGGATTGGCTGCTTCTGTGAGAACCTTCAGCTATCTTATCGGCAATTGTTCAACATGACAGGCAGGACTCTCTAGAAACAAGTTGGAACATAATATCAACTAAGTTTGTTATTATATGTGGCTAGGAATAAAAGACACCAGAAGTAACCCTAGGCTTCAGGGTCTAAAGTTCTGCTGGGGACAGACTCATCAAAAAGAAACACAATTCCTATAGCTGGGACATTGCTTCAGTCGGTGCTAACAGGTTTTACTCAGGTGATCATGGACTTGTGGGATCCACAGACTATATCTACTCTCAACTCTTAGTAGGTATTCTTGCAAAGAAGTTTCCCATCACAGAGGAAGACATAAAAATATTTGAAAAGCAGACAAGTCCTGAGCTGATCTCAGACCTGATGCCACATACTCTGATTTTTCCAGTTTGCAGCTTAGCATTAAAGTAACAGGCTTACATTGCTGACATATCTCCACTGCCGCTCCTTATTCCTCCTGCTTGACAAGGCTGTCAGCTGCTGTCACTGGAGGCACTATGGCATTAGCCATCGCTGCTGATTGCTTACTGTGCAGTGTGGCTGTTAGTCTAGGAAGCTCCTCTAGGGTGCTACTGTGGGCTACTGAAGCAGGAACCACAAGCTGGAGAGTAGTATCTAATGAGGGCAGTGGCTGTGCACACATGCATGGGCACATGTGTGCGGAGGGAGGAGTCATAGAAGGGCACTTTATAAATACTGTCGAGAGAGATTAAGTTCCATTGTATCATGTTACTGCTACTTTATCAAAATGGAGAAAGAACCAAATACTTTAAAATGTAATCTAATCACTGTGATTCTACAGGGCAGAAACATCGTGGGATGAAATACAGAAATGTGCAGGTGTCACAAGAGCAAGTTAGAGATGTGCAAGAAGCAATACTGTAGCAAAGCTCTTTAGTTCACTCTGCAAACAGCTGAGCCTACAAGAGAACTCTCCAGCCACAGGGTTCCTGGATTAGATGGAGAAGGGGAGAAGAGAAGCGCCCTTTCCTTGAAGACAAAGACATGTTTGCAGTGGAAATGTGTGAACCAATTCTCCAGGGAGAGCTGCTGAGAGCTGCTGAGAACGCACTGATCAAAACAGGCAGGGAGATCAAGCTAGAGTTGACCTACTTAAACAGAGAAAGCGAGGCCACCTTCCACATTCCTTCCCATCCCCACTCCCCACCCTCACGTTGTCCCTACCCTGTTGCTGGATCTGCAGCCATGCAGACATGTAGACCCTTCCAGCCCACAGGAGTGTTTACTATTTCTAGTCACTGTGTACTGGTAATTCGGTAGGTAGCCCAGAAGACAATGTTCTCCACAAGGCCTCAGCACCAGGCGTGGAGTCAGTGAATCTCACATTCTCGGGCTCAATAAAAAATGTGACTCAGAGGACAGATGTGATGACTCGGGTAGGCAGGCTAAGCCTGTGGCTGCCTCTGATGATGATTCTTACAGTACGTGTAAGTGTTGATAAACTTATTCAAGAAACTTTATCTCCTAGATACTAAACCTAGACTCAGAGAGCTAAACATCCTAACCCAGGTTACAGTCTAGCAGTTTTATCACAGCCAAGTGTATGGGAATTCGCATCTACTTACTACCTTTCTTGAAAACTATCAAAATATTCACTACTGTCTTGGAACAACTGTGTGTGCTTCAGGGAACACAGTGGAGAAGAACAGGTGGGGTACCTGAGCTGTGTCAGGACGGCTAGGAAGCAGCTTGGTGTTACGCACCCGGGGCAGTGGGGAACCAGCAGTAAGTTTCTCTGCCCTCCTTGAGTGTCCACGAAGGTCTCGTACTGGACAGTTCAGAAAGGAGGAGTCCAGAACGAAGTCCATGCAGTGATTCCGGAGTAAGGGAAGGTCGATGGCAGGGCTACTTACATAAAATTTTCTGGGTATTCACTCAGGGCCATGTCGATGATGTTGAGAGCATCATGGTAATGCTTCTGAGCCGACAACAAGAGAGCCAGGAGGTGCAGGGAGTTCGCATCGTCGCCTTGCAGTTGGAGAGCTTGGCGAACATATCCTAGAGCTTCTGGTATCTGGTTTAAAACAAAACCCAGAAGTTTGTTTAGACAGTCACACAAAGAGGCCACGGGTACATCAAGTCCACTGCGAGCTGTTTTATGTCATGCTGCACCCACATACACATCCTCACGACAGGATACTGAGCAAACGAGAGCACATCCTCTTCAGCAGAGGTAGGACCAGCGAGGGAAGAGGAGAGACCCCACTCCTCTGCCTTTTCCATCTCTCTAGATGAACTTCGATCCCCACAGACCAGATACACTTTTGATTAGGTCTAAGATGAGCTCACTGTGAGTGGAGACAGAGACAAGTTCCCAGGGTTCTTAATGGAACTAAACTGCCTTAGCTGACCCATTCTCCCTTTCAGAGCATTATTGAAATTAAAGTATGTCATAAGCCATGAAACCTTTAGCAGAACTTTCTAGGGTCCAGATGTTTGGATTTCTCCTGGACATGAAGGAAATATGCAAACAAACAAACAAAGCCCCATACCTTTCCAAACTAGAGCTCAAAATAACTGGCTGCAAGAAAACAAATCACAGGACCACTTGCAAAGCAGATGTAGCCAAATTCAAGCAGGCCCACATGTAACCTTGGTCACGGGTGCAACAGCTGCTCAACATATTCTCCTGTGTGTGTGTGTGGGGGTGTGTGTGTGTGGGTGTGTGTGTGTGTGTGGTGTGTGTATACATGTGTGTTACCTATGGATGTTACAGAGTGCCAAGGAGCAGCACCTTACCCACTGCACCATCTCTCCAGCCTCACATGTTCTTGAAAAGCATGAAGCCCACGGTTACATGTTCAGTAGGTATTTGAATACTTATCTCACGGGATCAATAGAAAGGAGAATGTGAAGTTGGATTTCCAAACAGAGTTGGAGACAGAGCATTCTGACACACCTGCCCAGGGGACTCCTACGTGGCCTCTCCCTCTATGCTTTGACTCTCCTACCTCTTCCCAAATCTTCAGGAAACTTAGCCCTTAGGAGAATCCACGGCTTGCTTTCCCAAAGCCTGTACTCTGAGTTCAGTTCTACACGGCCCTACACCTTAAAGTGCTGGCTATGAGGCTTTCTTTGGAACCCTACAGTCATGGCTGTTAGAGCTGGCCACATGATTCATTGGCAGGGAGGAAGCTCAAGTACAGAGAGCTGAGATGACTTGAGCACATCACCCCAAATCTCTGTCCCAGTCAACAAGGACACACTCACTTAGAGCCTTGGCGCTTCAATATTACATGCCTACAATCCTTGTGGATAGGTTGCACCCAGAAGACTCCATCTACTTATCTGCTTTCTAGGGTGCCAACCTCCTATGTGATTGTCCCTCAGCCTTAAGTAGGGAGACAAAGGCAGCCATCCTCATTGTGCTAGTTTACAGGGATGGCCATATGTTTAGGGGCAGAGGTGAGGCTCAAGATGATGTCATTAGAGAGGACTGGATTGAAGGGTTCAGAGCTGGCTCCTTCATTCAAAAAGTCCTCCTGGGTGTCAAACACATACCAAGCACTGTCAAGTTAAGACAACGACAATGGCAGGCATGGGTCCTCCCCTCCTGCACCCTCAAGTGAAAAGAACTGATACTATATAAGGAAGATGGTTTCATGAGGAGGTTCAAGGACAATAGATGGTCAGTGCTCAGCACACTGTAAGCTACACTCCACCAAGGACAGACCTTTCTAGGTAGGTGTCTTGACCTCTGTTCCCAGGTTGCCAAGGGGAGCCACTTCTTAACACTATTCAGAAGCAACTGGGAAGGATAAAGCATACCTCAGCCCAGCCTATAGGACATGACATATCTCTGGAGCCAGCATCAGATTCACTCTTCCAGTCTGCACTCAGGAATGTGCTGGGGTCACCACCAGCATCTTGCACCTACCTGGTGGGCTGGCAAGCATCTGGCTGAATTTCAAGAACAGGTAGGAGGGAGTAGGGAAAGGGGTACTAGAATGTGAAAGGCAGCTCAAGATGCCCCTGGGAAGATGAGGGCCAACAAGACTTGGCCTTCTAGCAAGAAAATGCAAAAGTGTGTGTGAGTGTTCACATCATCTGCATTTTAAGAGGATTTGGTGTCTGGTTGGTATCTTCTGGCATTTTCCAGTTATGAATAAAAACCCTTGTGACAATCAGGCTCCAACCAGTGACTCAATCCCCGTCACGAAGCTCAGCACTGGGTTCCACTACTCCGCTCCTGTTAGCCAAGGCTAAAGACTCGTTGGTGACCTCTGGAGTCAGGGTACCTTCCCTGTCCTGCACTCATCTTGACATCTGACCCCAGGTTGTGTATTTACTCTCAAGAGTGCAGCCTGGGCCTTCTGTCTTCACAGCACATGTTCAAACAGACTTGAACCCCGGGGTCATTTCTGGGAGGAGTTAGCTTCCTCTGAGAGCAGTGTCCAGCTTCCTCAGTTAAGGAAGGACAGTCTTACGATAGGAGCTGGAAGGTAACGTTGCACACCAGGCTTAGGGCACCTTGGAAACACTCACCTGTCTGGAGATGGCGAGCTGCAGAGCCAGGTAGAAAGCTGCTTGGTGATCTGTAGGTGACAGGCTATGGGCCCTGAAAAAGGATTCACCGCTATTAGAACATTAGGCCACATTTGCTTGCCCTAGCATCACAAACTGTCTTCACGTCTGCATTTTGGTGTCAAAGCCACATTTCCGGCAGAACTATTTATCATTTCCTTAACCTTTCTCCCACATTCTGACTACCATATACAGATATATATATACACCATATATATACACCATATATACACAGATATATCACAGGAATGTATTTTTGGCTTTTGTCTAGCACCTAAAATAGCCATCTTGGTTCCCATACCTCGGAGGAGCCTAGAGATAAGGAACCCAAAGGCCCCAAGGTCTGGCTTCTGCAACAGACAGAAGCCCAAGTGTCACACTGGGTCACGGTAAAAATCAAGTGTACAGGTAAAATCAACTGAAGAAGTATTCACCCCTTTTCAGTATAAACTCTTGGCCAGACAATGGCTACTTTGGCTAAGTTTTATGTGACTTTAATGCACTTCATCCAAATTTCTAGATTTTAGAAAAACCATATGAAAATCAAAGACCAGCTTTGCTCATAAAATGAGGGTTGAACCGGGAAAAGAGAAAGACACCCATTCATTCTGAAAACTCTACTACATCCCATGCAGTTTAGTAACTGTGTTCCTATAACCGTGTTGTGTAAGAGTGTGGTAGGACATTAGGCTTGGCAGCATTAACTGGCCTTGCTGTGGGATGCAAAGACGTTGTCTTGGCTGACTAACAGACTGCAAATATAATCTTTTTTTTGGCTTTTATGTGGAAGTTAATTGTATTTCATCAGAAGCAATTCAAAAGCGATAGTTTACAGGACCTGCTTCTGCATTTAACAGACCTGTAGGAAGAAAAAACAAACGTACTTAGGTAAAAGGGACCATGGAACAGACTAATTACAAACTGTGGGTCTTGGATAGCAAACAACCATCTTTGCTCTGACAACATTCAGTGATCAAAGGAGGCACTTCTATCAGGAGAAAGCATATTCAAGATGAAACAGAAAGCTAAATCATTACAGAGTCATCTGTGGCCAGCTTGCAAACTTTTCTATAGACACAAGGCCTTTTAATTAACTGTTAGTCTTCCATGGGAAAAGAAAAAAAAAAAAAGACTTCTAATAGGCACAATCCAGAAAACAAGCAAACTCCATGACGTTAGGCACTGTTTGGGCAAATGCTGTATGTGCAGGGCTGGGGTTTGCCCTTTTCTAAACCTTTTAATTTATGTTCTAAATGTAATTATTTGTGTATGCTTATATGTGCAGGTAAGCTTGCCTGTGTGTGCATCATCTGGAGGACAGAAGTACCTTTCTGATTATTCTTTACATTCCCTCTCCCTCTCCCCTCTCCCCTCTCCCTCCTCCCCTCTCCCTCCCCCTCTCTCTCTCCCCTCTCCCTCTCCTTCTCCCTCTCCCTTTCCCTCTCCCTCTCCCTCTCCCTCTCCCTCTCCCTCTCCCTCTCCCTCTCCCTCTCCCTCTCCCTCTCCCTCTCCCTCTCCCTCTCCCTCTCCTCTCCTCTCCTCTCCTCTCCTCTCTCCCCTCCCCTCCCCACTGCCTGGTCTCTCCATGTCCATGGGGCTCAAAGTCCTGACTAGACTGACTGGCCCCTTAGCACTGTGGGTGCTAGGAATCAAACTCAGGACTGCAAGATTGCATAGCAAGCACTTTACCCACTGAGCCCCGAGGCTCCTTTTGTTAATATTGAGCAAAGCAACAAACTCACTCCTGGGGAATCCTTACTAGCAGCCCAGCTGCAAGCTACAGCCTCTGCACTCTTCTGGCCTGGGTTTAAGAGATGGAGGCTGCAAATCCATCACTACAGTTCAGCTTGCATGACTTACAAGCACTGGCTCTCCATGAATTAACACATGAAAGGGTTTTTCTTGGGTGTTGAAAAGGTGAGGTGAACATGTCATGGTTTCTGTCTTGCTCAATTATCCAAGGAAAATGACTATAAAATCGATTAAGAAGAAACATTTTATTACGTAAAGTAATTTTTTAATTTCATCTTCTTTCAAAAAATAATAAAGCCAGGTTTCCACAGCCATCAAAAATGATTTGTCAGAACTCTAATTTTTCTCAGCCCAGTTTGTATTTTTCCATAAACTAAGTTATATCATGGTTGCTTCTATCCAGTACTAATGGAGTGAGAAGCTGGCAGCTGATCTGGTGAATTCAGAGTGTGGATATTTTTTTTAGTTATGGCCAAAGGCCCCACCCTGGTCTCAACAAAGGATTATGAATCACTAACCACAGGCCTGTAAAAGAAACAAACTAGAAGTGCTAGCAATTTCGGTGTTTCCAGGGTGCTTTATGGTAACTTCTAAAGAATTTCCAATGAGGCTAATAACAAAAAAACGCAACTGCCAATTTCTAATGAAGTGTACCTTAGTTTAAGTGCCTTGTTTGCAAGGTAAATTAAGTTGACTATTTCAGCAAAAGAAAGGGGGTAGGTAGGAAATGACAAAACAAGAAAAAGTAAGTGGGGGGTTGCTCTCTGCAGGTGCCACATGCCTTGCTGCAGTTGTGTGGGGCAGCTCAAGCAGCTAAGCTTCCTGGGACAAGGGCCCTTTGGTAGGCTTACTGCTAACTTGCCCATCTAACTGCAAGCCTACATGGACCTAGCAGCTCCACAATCCATCCTTATGCAGGAGCACAGACCACTAAAAGTTCCATCACAAGATGCTCACGGTGCTTCTATTGGCAGTGTGCCTGTACCTTAACTAATTCAGTTCTTCTCCTATAAAAAGGAGGCTACCCATATATCCATCCATCCTCCCACCTGCCCTCCTACCCATTTTACCCACCCATCTACACTCATCTATCCATCATCCTAGCTACCTCACCATCTACCTACTCTCCCTTCTATCTACCCATCCATCCATCCATCCATCCATCCACCCACCCATCCATCCACCCACCCATCCATCAATCCACTTCCTTATCAACTTACCCTTTCATCCATCTACTAGCCCACCTATCCGTTGACTTATGTACTTCCACCCATTCATCCATTTATGCATCCCTCTGCATCATGTAGTACTTATAGTACATGATCTGAAGAGTAAGCACCATCAGGCTCTAGAGAGACTGGAGATGAATAATACAAGTGCGCTTCCTTAAGGAGCTCTTCCTACCTCCCAAGGAGAACCCCCATGGTCATCACGGAGTAAAGGGTGACAGGCATCCTGGGCTGCTGGGACACGGATGACTCAGACCACTAACTAGACCCCAGCACATCCAGTGAACTCCTAAATTCCATGTCCAACAGCGTCTAGAGCTGAACCATGAATCTAGGTAATGCATGTCAGTTTTCATCCTGCCTTATAATGCACAGATCACACAGCAACGATGACTACCATTTATGAAGCATCGACTACAAGCACCTTACCTAAGTACACCCAGAAAAGGAGACAGAAGCAGAAATGGAGTGGAGGGATGTGTGATGCCAAGGCTTGGTCTTTATACCATCACCCCGCTGCCCTGGTTGGCTAATTTCTCTCCAAGTCCCCCTCCTTTCTGATTACAATGGGCCCAGAACTCATGAATGCACACATGGTTTACTCAGAGCTCTTACACTATTTACACATCTTTAGCTTGGTGGTTCTCACTGAAAGTCCTACATTCTGGGGACAGCTCATCCCCAATCTATCATCCTTTACACATAAACATAAACACACACACACACACACACACACACACACACACACACAAGCAGCTAGGGGGAGGAGCCACAGCAAAGTGAGGCTGCACATCCCATGCCACCCTGAGTGGCAAACACAGATGATGTCATGCCACTACCTCCCCCAGGAGCAGGGTTTACCAGTGTACCCATGACACTTGCTGTCAACATCTTTGGGACTGCTTTTCTCAATAGGATGTGAAAGTTCAGTGAAGCCAGAGCTTACAACGCTGCACACAATGGCATTTTCTTCACCATACTTTTGTTCAACAGACTGGCTGAGGTGACTTACAGGTAAGAACAGCTGATATCTCAATATCTGGAATATTTGGATAGAGCTTCACCACTCTGATATATTCAGACACTGCCCCTTTGAGTGCCTCAGAGAACAAATCTTTCTAAATCCTGGCTCTAGTTATGATTAAGACTTCATTTTCATACGCTATATTTACAACCCTATCCCTCTTTTAAATGTACCACGTTTTTTTTCAAACAAAAGAAATAAACAAAATCAGAAACAAAATAACAGTATAAAATATAAAATTTGGGTGAAACTTATATAAAATGCATCGAAAAATACTTCTCATCCAAGTGATTTTAAATGATCTATTTGCCTTTAAGAAGTAGTACAATCTTTCTTATTTACTTAAAGTCTTTTCTTTAAAACAGCAATGTCTACTTGAATCAAAATCACTGTATGCATTTGAAGACCATTCTGCATTTCACACAACAGTAACTTAGGTTGGCCTTCAACAATGTACTCAGTTAGGTTAGGAGAGTTTATGCTCCTTAGTCACCTTATGAGCAAACACGTTAAATCTCTTTGAATTTAAGCAAAAACGGAACAGAAAAGAATTCAGGCTGACAGAACAGCTGTTACATAACCCTCAGTTACACAGGCAGCCCCAGGCAGACCACCGCGGTGGCTGTTTTTAGAGAACCCGTAAGATGTGCTGATTTAAGGAAAGTGAAACAGATGTGGCGGCCACTTTCTGAAGCATCCATGTGTGGGTTTGACAAATAAGAACTGGAGAAAGTAAAACCTGGAACCATCCGAAATGGAAACGCTTTCAGGCTGAGAAACACTAATCACAAAAGCTGAGCCCAGAGACCGGGTCTGTGTGGATGTGGGCTGGTGCTTCATGTCGTTAATCAAGAATCAGAGTGGCAAAGGGAAGGAGTGACGGACAGGCCTGCCTGGAAACTGAAACAGAGGCAGGGGCACTTTCCAGTAGCAAAATCAAGCAATAATGACTGCACGAAAAATGCACATGGATGGCAGGACAGACCTACACACGCAGTTCTGAGGAAATGATCTAACAAGGTGGCCCGTACAGGGAAGGCTCATGAGGTGTTCAAAGAAGTAACTAGGTAACATGGTTTTAAGAAGTCAATGTAACTCGATGTATTTAAAACAAAGGATCAATTCCAATTCTAGATTTCACCTCACAGGGCTGTATTTTCAGGGACCCATTTAATATGGATGATTTATTATACCTGCAATGAGTAAAACCAAGTACAGGTAAAACTACCTAGTATCTGTAGATCCCAGCTCCTCACTGGGTCTACGTCCATGGGACTCTGTTCCCTCCAGCACCTCACCCCCACACTGTGATGGCATTATTGCTGCTCCTGACTGCCCAGGTACATAAGGGAGCATGGGACACTCAGCTTTTATAATAACAATGCCTTGTTCTGTGTTCATGAAAGGCACAAGGACAGAGATAAAAGCCAAGGTATTGTGGTGTGAGGTAAGGCGGGGAGTTTGAGATGGCTGCTAAGATGCTGTTTCAGAGACTTTCAGATCTCTAGCTTCTTCAACTCTTAATGTAAAAGCCTGCAGCTTGACATGCAGAAAAAAGCCAGGAAAAAAAAATGGGACCTCTTTTCAAAGCGATGACAAATGTCTTTAATAAAGGAATGATCTCCCTAGACAAAGTGTCTTATCTTTCTTGAGTTAAAATCACTTTTATCAGGAATGAATAAAAAGTACCCAAATGAATAAACAGATTAAAAGTGTAGCCAAACAGGGCAAGGAGTGATAGATACCCTACTTCTAGCTTTGAGGTTTCATGTTTGCTGCTCAAGACATCCTCCCGGAGGCAAAACACTGTTTACATAATCTTTAAAAATACCCTGCCCCTCTCGCTCCTCATGCTCCGTTGTCACTACGTACAGCAAGTGAAAAGATGAGCTCCCACTCACCTCTGAAACGCAAGAAGTGCCTTCCTCTGCAGGCCCTCCTGCATCCCTCGCAGAGAAGCTGAGAAAAGGGTTCTGTTAGTAGGTGTCAAGAGAAGTTGGGGTGGGGTGTGCCCATACTAAACCCACTACAAAAGCCATGCTATATGTACCAAGCTCAGAGTGCCTACTGCAGCAGGCACTGTTAGGACAGGAAGCCCAGTCCCATTGCTAAGGCTTTGCTCTGTCTATGACCAGTGGACATCACTGTGGAACAATATCAAGGAAACAGTGTGAGTTTCAGGGTCTCCTCAGGCCTATGTGTCACATAGGCTGTCACTCTGAGTGTGAATCCAATTTATCGTTATCACTACTTTCAGGCACATTTCTGTTAAAAAGGAAACCTGGAGTATGCTGGTGGGGTGGGGTGGGGTGGGGTTGGAGACTGGATCATTTGGAACTCCAGGAAGAACACACTGGTTCCCCAGGTAGACATGTAGAACCATCTCTTCTAGGATGGGTTCAGTCAGGGCTCAAGCAATGTGAATGGATGAAATGCTATTGGAGATTCTTTGGGACTGGGCAGCTATGACCTTGGGCCAAGGACTCTTGGCTTGATGCTAGTTTAACTCATGCTGGCTAATGGCCAGGACTCTAATACCTTGATGTCAACATAAAAGATGGTGCTTGCCAAAACCTAACATGGATGTAAGAATATGAGTTCACAGGAGTGAGGCCTCCTGGCTGTGAGCAAACACTTCCCTGTGTAAAACAAGAAAAATGGCTCCCTTATAGTCTGCCTAAGGACTAAGAGGGTACTTTTTACTGGAGTAAGGAAGAGCCCTGAACACCTGTCTACAGCTGCACTGCCGTAGACCCTGATCTAATCGCTGCACAGGGGCAGCTCCTGCCAGCCAAGAAGTTAACAGTGGGAGGCTGCCCTCAGGGCTACTCAGAACCCCAGTGGATCTATAGAGAAGATCCTCTACTTGACCCAACAGAACTTTCAATGCTGTAAAGGCTCAGCAGGGTGTACTGGTTCTAAACGCTGTTGAAAGGTAGACTCGGAACCAAGAATTTATGGGGGTAAGTCTACGGCATTCAGACTTCCCTCTGAAAGTTGAAATTTGAAGACATGCTGAGTATGGCCAATATATTGTATATGCATAGAAAAGTAGCCAGAAATCTAGTAGCGAAAAGCAATTGACATGCCAAACATGCAATATTTTAGGGTAGAGAAGGGAACGATTTGGGCTAATTTGTAGGAGTCACAGTAGTATTCTATTCTACTGTGACTGACAGGGCAGTGGAGGGACTCTCCAGGAGAATGGTCAGATCTTGCCTCTTGCCCTGGGTGGCACTTCGGAGCAGTTTGCCTTGTTCTAGTCATTAAGTTACATATTTGTATTTAAGGTTATTTTTAATATTCATGTTATATTTTATAAAATGTTAAAAAAATTAATCATAAAATAACATTAACTTACACTTTCTGCAAAAGTCTTATTAAGTATATAAAACATAAGTAAGATTCATTTTCAAGTTATTAAGATTTATTTTAAAGCTAAAAAACCCATCAACCAAAACTTTTTAGCATATCCAAAATATATACATCATTGTACTTGAGAGCCATGGGTTAGCTACACTGCATATGTATAGATTTGTGAGTTAAAATGTGGGAATGAAGAAGTGTACAGACACTGGCCAATGAAGGGTTGATCCTTACAAGATTTTGGCTCTAAATTTTTTCTATACTACTGTACCTAAGACCCAATATCCATCTTTTCCCTTAGGAACTGGCCAGGGTGGGGGTGTGGCTGTGTTGACTGTTTCATCTCTTGAGGCCTTGTTCTTCTTACTCTCAAGATCGATTCCCAGCACCTGCTGGCTAGGAACCTGGGCACCACAGCCTCAACTATGACCTAGCTCAGGGCTTTGACATTCCCCATCACCAGACGAGGATCCAGGACAGCCCGGCTTTTGTACCCGCCACAGACAGGAAACGATGAGATACTGCAGGGTGGTCTTGGCCTGGGGGTGGGGCTTCTCTCACCATCAGTGGCTTGCAGACTATACGTGAGCCCCAGAGCTAGGTAGCCTTTGGCCTTGAATTCTGATGTTTTCTCTCCCACATCAACAACAGTTTTGGCAAACTTCTCAGCCTCTTCCAACTGAAAGATAAGTTTAAAACAGCATGTCAAACTCGTAACATCACTTCCCATGAGCACCTGCTGCTAAAAGTGGGTTTCTGGTTTGCTTTGGAAATAACCCCCAAACCTCCTGACTTTACCCTGGCAATTCTCTTTTCTTTACTGAGCCTTTCAATAGTCCACAGGATGCCTAGTTATCTTTCCTTAAGTGTTCCCTTTCTGCTTTTTGCCTTCTTTTCCAATGCTGCTTTGTATCTGCTGGGCTTCTCTCTTTTCCACCGTCACCGCTTACTCCATGGTTCTAAAATGGGGATGGACTCAGGGCTCGGAGGCCAAATGAAGTATGATTAAAAAGAAAACAGCTCTTGAAATGTCTTGTGTTTGGGTCTTCCCCTTTAATCATGACATAAAGAATGCATTTAGACTTGAATTTTCTTTGCCACAAGCTGTAAAAAATTTCCCCACTTGACCTATTTTACAGAACACAGAGCCTGGGCCTTGCACGGGTAGATTCCTGTGGGGAATATGTACCTGTAAACTGCACTCTCAATGAGTCACAACTTTCACAACACACTAGAAAAGAGATTGGTTTCTTAAAAGTGTGGCAGTGGAGGGCCTGAGCCGGATGGAGTGGATGGGGATTCACTATACTCTTGATTGCTGAGGCCTTTGAAAACGTGAATAATAAAATGGTAAGAAATGACATATAGAAAAGGCTTCTTACTCCCATCTCTAACCAAGGCTTGCTTGGGTGTTTAGGGACCGGTTTGTCACAGTGATAAATGGAGCCACGTTGGGAGGAAGGCAGTGGTTACTTGTGTTCCAAGACAAGGTACACACTGATGCTCCCTTCCAGGCCCTCAGCACTGTCCCCTCTGCTCACAGCCCCAGACTGCCAATCACAGGAGCTTGCCACACTATGGCTGTGAGCCTATGCCTGCTTCCTTCAGGGGAATCACACAAGGGATCACTTTCTTTGCAAGGCTTGCTTTTCTTCTCTTGGGTGAGAATACATGAAAAACAAACAAACAAACAAACAAACAAACAAACCATGCTATGGGACTATAAGGGAAGGAACCCCCAAAATTAGCAGGGAGTCTTGGGCCTTAGGGCAAATTACTCTTCATCTACAAAACTAACTGGATATGAAACTGAATCAAAGACATGAAAACTCCACTGTAGGAGAGAATCATCTATGCCTCCAGCTCGGCAAGCTAGCCAGCTTTCTGTTTTCTAATGCTGTGTTTGCTGAGGTTCTAGAACCTGGTTAAGTTAGACCACTGCCACATGCAAGTCTGAAGAAGCCGAGATGAAGAGTGCTTGTGAAGGAGGATGCATGAGGGAAGCTGTGTTATAGATCTAGAGGCAGAGAGTAAGATTTTAAGTCAAAGGTGACTAGAAAGCTTTGGGACCTTCTCAGTCCTACATGTCCCACACAGTGAGCTGTGTCTCTCTGAGCGTGAATCTAATCTAGCCTCTCATCGATATTTTTCAAGCATTTCCACTAGAAAGAAAACCTGAAGCATGCTGGGAATCTACAACTCCCATAGGGCAGGTGAGGCTTGACAAGGAAGCATGGAGGAAGTGTGGAGGGGAGAGACTCCCCACTTACCCAGTGGAGGGAACCCACACAGAGCTTGGCTGCCAAGAGCGGGATGGTGGCGTCGTCCGGCTTTAGCCGGATGCATTCCTTCAGCACCTTCACAGCACGGGCGGACTGCACGGGGACAGAGCAGTTGTGTCAAGCTCACGGAGTCTGACAGAGGAAACAGTCTAGCCTTCTCAAAGGGGTCAGGGTCTGTGAGAGCCAGAGCCTGGGGCCCAGCATGACAGGGAGTGAGCTGTTATCAAGAGTGAGTTGAAACAGGTCCCTGGTACCTGCCTAACTCACTCTCTGCTTGTGCAGCCATTGCAACAACAAGAAAAAAAAATAGACTGCAGTAGCTTATACTGTTATAAAAAACAAACACCTAATTAAAAGCATACTACACTGTTTGTGAACTCAGTTAGCACATATAGTATTCCATGTGAGGCTTCACAATTCACTGCATACCAGACTTACTATGGTTGCCCCTTTATCAAGTGTGCATATGGCAGAGGTGACACACCCTAAATATTTGTGCATGCTTCAGCATGCATGTCTGGTAACTCTTGAGGTAGACACATTACTCTATTTTACTAAATGACATGCCCCCTGTCACTCAGCTATGAAAGCACCCCAGGCTTCCACCAAATAGCAGCAGTAAGCCATGGTTTTGGCAGTAAGCCATGGTTTTGGCAAGTATCCTCTGCCGCTCAACACTACAGATTGTTGGAGAGAACCCAAAGACTCTCCCCACCTCACCCCAGCCCCTACTCATGCACACACCTCCGGGGCATGTCAGCCCCCTACTCATGCACACACCTCCGGGGCATGTCAGCCCCCTACTCATGCACACACCTCCGGGACATGTCAGCCCCCTACTCATGCACACACCTCCAGGGCATGTCAGCCCCCTACTCATGCACACACCTCCGGGACATGTCAGCCCCCTACTCATGCACACACCTCCGGGGCATGTCAGCCCCCTACTCATGCACACACCTCCGGGACATGTTTATATCTCAAAAGGGATTCAAGACTTAACTTTAACCATGAACAATGCACACGAGTGAGTCATGACATGTTTTTAAAAAGAAAAATTAAGAATTCCTCACCTTAGTGCTCTGTCCATCTTAGACCCTAAATAAATGTGGTGGTCCATTATGGAAAGGCCATAGGAGAGTTTAGAATGGCGTCTTAGCCTTTATGAGGTAGTAGGTAGGGTATTCCTCACGAGATTCGACAGCATACATCTGGACGGCGTGGCAGGTGTGAAGAGACTTACCTTCCCAGCAGCCATCAGCGACAGAGCAAACTGGTACCAGAGGTGGAACTCTTCGAAGGCAAACTTCATGGCTCTTTCTAAGCACTGGTCGGAAAGAAAAGACAATGCTTATACACTGAGAACAGCTACGAACAGACCTGTGTGAGTCTGCAGCCACAGTATTTAATTCTGCCAATTCCATTAACCTTAAGGGCCTAGAACTCTCTACCCTCTGAGACATTTCCTCACCATGCCAAGCGTGGTGCCAGAGCTGACTCAGACATGAGAGCAGTTTTGCTCTGGGCAGAGATGGAGGCTGTCACAGAAGCACCAATCTGACAAGTATCCATGGGCAGGAAATAGGAGCTCTGTGGGATGTGATTTTAGTTTTCAGAAGTGGTATTTACAAGAACGGCCGAGAGTCGAGCCATGCTGGTGAGAAAAGAACCTGTGGGGAGGAGGATGAGGCGTGGAGACTGCACCTCAGTGTGGCCACCACAAGCCCAGTGAATCCAATTTGGAGGTAGGGCTGGAACCATGGCATCTTTGAGGTGACAGCTGCTTTCCCAAGTTACTCTTTCTCTTCTCTACCCTGAGATCGCCCACTACCATAGCTGTGTTACTGAGCTGCCCTCACTCTCCGGCCTCAGCCAGTACCACTAGAGAAGGCCACACCCAGGCTTCTTGGCTTCTCTAGTAGCAGCCAGCCTACCGTGGCATACAGTTCACGAGCTGCCCTCTTAGATAGCAAGGTCCCTGCAGAAAAATGACATAATCATCTCAGAGATAGGAGAGGGCCACCAGAGGCAGGTGAGGTAGAAGACCACCACAGAGGCTAGAGAATGGAATGTTCTAGGAGCTTCAAAACTCACAACATGCCCAAGTTAGAGCCAGAAAGGGCAAGCTACAGGAGGAGGGTGGGCGACATTTCTTTTGAAGGGAAAGGTAAGAGAACCATGGAGAAAGGAAACTCAAGTGGAGACCCTGGGGAGAGGCTATGGAAGGATGACACCACTCAGAAAGGGTCTCAGGAAGAGAGCAATAGGTTGGAAAACAAGCCAAGCAGATGCAGGAGCTAACAAAGCACTTGGCTCTTCAAGGATACTGTGTAGCACACTGGAGGAAAGCAGGCCTTAGGGCCAGAGGAGGTAAGATGAGGCAGGTGAGGAGGAAGGAAGACTCTGTGGAGCCAAGGCCAGAGGATGTAGGTAGGTTGTCTCATCATGTCCTCATTTCCTTGTGGTGGTGACTAGAACAATCTTCAACAAGGAGGGCTGAGCAGACAGAGAGAACACAGAGGGAACACACCAGGTCCCAGAAGACACAGAGCAACAGGCCCCAGCGCCAGGCCAACCTACAAGTAAAAAGAAGGACTGAGGGGAGCGTCCACCCAGACATTGCTTTCTTTATCAAGGTGGAGTGAGGTGATTGCTAAAATGAAATGAAGTTATAGAGTCAAGAGAGATACATAAAGGCAAAGAAAAGGCTTAGATGACCAGGCCCTTCCAATGCTCATGTCAGGTTGCCTCACACCAGCCTAGGTGTACCATGCAGCTAGAACACCTCAGGCTGGCTTTCCCAACAATGCTCGGAAGCCAGGGCTGGAACAGAACATGGTGGAATTCTCATGGCTAATGGACAGGGAAGGGCAGAAAGCAGGAACTAAGAGTTTCATGGAGGGGGTGACACACAAACAGGACACATAAACACATCAGGTAACACAATAAAAGCAAAATGGCGGGGTGTTGGAGAGGAAAGAACAACTCTAGCATTACTGGGGGCTGGGGATGGTTCAGTTGGTCAAGTGCTTGTGGTACAAAAACTCGGGTACAAGGACCTGAGTGAGTCTGGATCTCCAACTGTCATGTAAAGCAAGCCAGGTGTTCCTGTGAGGCAGACCCAAAGGGTCCCTGTAGCTCACTGCCAGTTAATCTAAGCTAGTCTGCATCAGCAGTCTCTTGTTTTAGCAAGAGACCTTGCCTCAAAAGTAAGGTGGAGAGCCACTGAAGATGACTGATGTTAACTTGGCTTCCTCACATGCCAGCGGCATAACTTTTCACAAGAGAATAAGTGTGCGCACACGCATGCACATACGATCGCACACACCGACTCAGGTCATCAGGCTTGATGGCAGGTATCTTTACTCGATGAGTTTGGCCAGCTCCATTTTTATTGCTTATTCTTTTTAATGATCAAAGGTAGAGTCCTCTTGGTTTTGCTAAGACCCTTTCCTGAAGTTGTAGCAATTAGGATTAAATTATAGTGCTACAAGATCAAGCAAACTGGCTACTGGACAGACAGAAACAAGAAGTTCACAATTATACAGAACCGAACTTCTGAAAGAGCACAGCCAGGTGTGGTGGCGTGCAACTTTAATCCCAGCACTCATGAGTCAGAGGCAGGTGGATCTCTGTGAGATAGAGGCCAGCCCAGCCTACATAACGAGTTCCAGGCCAGCCAAGACTGTAAAAGAGACTCTGATCAGAAAAGTGTGTGTGTGTGTGTGTGTGTGGGGGGGGGGGACAAAGGATGAAAGAGCAGGCTAACGTCACAGGTTAGTATGAGAAAAAGAAACTTTACATCAAACAGCACTATGACTACTTACTCATAAACTATTTTCAATTGAATTTTACCTCAATATTTCATAAAGCTCTGTTCAGGGCAGACTAAAGACAAAGAGAAAAGTAAAGCCATAAAGCAAAGAGCAAGACAGACTCTTTCCACCTGCATGGATTACAGAATACCTGTCATGTTAGCCCAAATCCAAATTTACAGTAAGTAGTCACTACCTTCTTCATTTTAGAAACGAAGTCCATCTGAGGCCCTGCCCACCACAAACGGGGCTAACATGTGGGCTGCCTTACTTGTGTGGCAAGGCTCTTGGTAGCTCTTGCTGTGTAGCTAGGCACTATTTTGAGCATTGCCTCCTTTGATCATACTTACAACCCTACACAGCACAGGAAGGTGCAATTACCATGCTCCTTGGAGGGACAGGAGGCTGAAGCACAGGGATTTAAGTGACACATGGCATCTCAGTGAGCTGATGATAGAGCCAGCTGTGAATCCAGCAGCCTGGTCCCAGTCTGAGCTCACAATCATGGCAGCAGTGGATGGCCCAGATGCCAATGACAGTTGCTCACTGTCAAGCTTCACTCAGCGTGTCATTCCTGCTGTGTACAGCATTGTGTACTGAACAGGGGGCGGGGGCGGGGGCGGGGGGTACTCATGATCCCTACAGATTTCAGGCTCCGGCAGAACTCTTTCTGCTAATGAGGTGTCTGCCCCCCAAGCCTCTCTGGGATGGATCCCTGAAGCTATTTGAGACTGAGACCTTTACAATTTGCAGAATTTTCAAGAAACGTCACTGATTCCATGACAGCCAGCCAAATGGAACATTTCCAGTCTATCTTTAAAAAGCACTCAGCTTGACAAAGATCGAGGCAAGCCATGCACTCCCCCTACAGTGCCATTCACAGTCTTCTAGCTCGAACCTCTCTCAAGACAACAGCAGCCCGTATCCCATGATAAGCCATGGAGGAACCATAAAGAGAGTCAGAAACGCTGGGGATGTACACATAAGGGCTGGGGGTACAACTCACTGGAAGTGTGCTCCCCTAGCATATGTAAGGCCCTGGGCTACACACACACACACACACACACACACACACACACACACACACACACACACACAACCAAAGACCCTAAGAGCTTCAGCCAAGTGTGCTGGTACATGCCTGTAATCTCAGTACTTAGGAGGCTGAGGTGGGAGGCCAGCACACAGTAAAGTACACAGTGAGACTCTGGCTCCAAAAGCAATGAGAGTAGCTGGAGGAGATGGCGTGGAGGGTGAGAGGTTGAGAGGTTAAGGCTGCTCTTCCAGAGGATCCAGGTTTGATCCCCAGCAACCCACATGGCAGCTCACAACCATCTGTAACTCCAGTTCCACAGGCTCTGATGCCCTCTTTTGGTCTCCTTGGGCACCAGAGCTCCCCCTCCCCTCTCCAAGAGAGAGAGAGAGAGAGAGAATATGAAAGACAATAATGATAAACTAAGCTCCCTCCAGATCACAGGTATATGTGTTCTGTGTCACAGCTGATAGCCCTGTCTTCCAGTGGGCTCTTGGCATCTCTGCTACACAGTTCCAGCTCTGAACATGTCCAAACAGCTCCAGATGTTCCAAATTCTTAATACCATCCAAGGTCAGTGTTGGACTATCTAGCAAGTCCTCCCTTATGTTTTCAGAAATATCCAGAAACACACCTCTAAGAACTCAGGTTGCCCAAAGCTCCATTACAAGAAGAGACTTGTGTTGTGTCTGGAGACTTGATACCCACAATCTTCTTAGCCGGGGTGGGTGCTCACCCCACTTGTTTGATGAACCCTTTTAAGAAACTGCAAACATCTGTATGTGACACAGTAAAAATGGTCAGTTTTTGGGGCTGGCGAGATGGCTCAGTGGTTAAGAGCGCCTACTGCTCTTCCGAAGGTCCAGAGTTCAAATCCCAGCAACCACATGGTGGCTCACAACCATCCATAACGAAATCTGATGCCCTCTTCTGGAGTGTCTGAAGACAGCTACAGTGTACTTATATATAATAAATAAATAAATAACTTAAAAAATGGTCAGTTTTAATGTGTGTAAGGAGGTTGGTGAGGACGTATGCTAATGAGATACAATAAAGAACACTCATAATTCAACAGCATTCCTAGTGGAAGAGAAGTCCCGATGACAAGAGACTTCTCAGAAGGCAGCAGGTACAAGGGCACAGAAGTGGGAGGAAGGGACATAGCTGAAAAAGTTGTTGGAGCCCACAGACCCAGCATGGCGGGAGAGAAAACACGAGCTCTGAGGACAGATGGCCCAGGCTAATCAACACCCTTCACCCTCCAACCACAGAGCTATCAGTGGGGCAGAAGCCGGCCGTGGACAGTGCACCCACAGTGTCTGGCAGAGCAAGCACTGCAATGGTGACAGCTGCTGCGGCTGCTCTTGTGACACGACGTCGCAGCAGATCTGTGGGTTCTGATTGGAAGTAGGAGAGAGTTCCTGGGCCTGGGAGACTGCCAGGAGCCTGAGTGGAACTCTGTCCCCTGCTTACTTGTGGTGTCAGAAGAAGGAGGATGAGCCTGGGGTTGGAGGTGAGAGGGATGTGGCTCAGAGAGCTAGAGCATTGTGGACACCTCTGAATCATCTCCGTCACTAGAAGTGAAGATGAACTTAGCAGCAGGATGCCAACTTTCCAGGAAGTACAGGCATTCTGACACCCTCTAAAGCCCAGGCGACACTTGCCAGATGCTGTGGATATGTAGCAGTGCATCCCTTGGAGGCTAAAGGCTTCATCATATGGGGAACAGTCAGTATGTCATTTGCAAACTTACTTCCTGCTGGAATAAGGGCTTCACCTTTCTCTTACTTTGGCTTTTCATGGGAAGCCATAGTTGAAGGGTTCCGGGAACAGGCTGCTCCTCTGGCATGAGAAAGGGATTTAGCAATTACCTTCCTTGTACGTAAAGCTCGATCACACCAACTGTGTGTGTGGCAGTGACAGCTGCACAATACCGCAGGCAGGGAGAAGCCAGGGCCTATTCTGGGAACTCAAGAACAAGACTCAGCATCCAAAACCCATGGGGAGAAAGGGCAGAAATAAATAATCAGGTACCTTGTACACTTGGCTTGATGCCCAAAGCTGAAGCCACCCTGCTAGGAGAACGGTACCAGCCTGGACTCCTTCCTTTAGTTTTCACTGCAGAGACCTCAGGGCCCTTCCTAGGAAAACTGCCTTTCTTGAATTATTTATTGAGTATATTATTAAATGTGATTAATATAATTTTTAATAGTTGTGTACTAACACATTAAAAATTAACAAGGTAGATGAGTAACATGTTGATTCTTTTAGCAATGAAAATTTACTAACCTATTTAGCCATTTGGGACCATTGTTTTGTATACACAGAAGACCCTAATCATAGGGTGTGTGGTGACCAAGGCAACCTGACTCTGTTCTTACTTTACAAATATGAGGATGAAGATTCAGAAAGCCAACAAGATCTGCCTAGGGTCACACAGTGTCAGGCTGAAATCAGAATCTAGGTCTCATGATGCTATTATTTCTAATTTAATTAAAACTGAAAGTACAGATTAAATTGGAGCTTGAGCAATCTGCTTCAGAGAAGAGTGGGTCCAGGAAAAAGCGTCCAACAGTCATGCTCTCAGGGCTCAGACAACAAACAAGCCTCCCTCCCCATCTGTGGGAAAACACAATGTCAAAGCTTGCTCAAGCTTCCGCCTCTTTATTTTAGAAATAAAATACAGTATCCTCTGTATCCTTGCCCCACCCCTCCCCATTCCTCTTTTTGCTTTCAAACAGCAAGGCTACTTCCAGGCAGAGGATCGCCAAGTTTTATTGCTTTGGAAAAAGCTTAACTTAAAAGACATTATTTCTTCTGGCCACAGTGAGAATAAAAAATGAGGTTTTTTTTTCTTTATTTTTTTTGGGTGTGTGTGTGTGTAAGGTGGGGTAAAGGGTGTTTTCTGGAGACAGGGTTTCTCTGTATAGCCCTGGCTTTCCTGGAACTAGCTCTGTAGATCAGGCTGGTCTCAAACTCAGAGATCTGCTTATCTCTGGTTCCTGTGCACTGGGACTCATGGACCCCCACGTCTGGCTGAAAGTGGGTTATTTTCAATGGTCCCACGTGTCATTTTCTGGCAGTCAACCTTCTTAACTCTATGAGTCAGCTTGACTAAGTGTGAAGAGTATAGGAGCCCTGGTTGCAACTCGAATCCAATACTCTCTGCTGTGTTGCCAATGCAGTTGTTCTTTGTTGGCCTTACAGAAAGCACTAAACTCGGTTCCTTTCCTCTACCTCCTCCCTCTCAGCTGCTTTCCCTCTTTGGATTTTTGTATTAGCTCTCTGACCTGGCTTGAGACACCAGGTTCTAACCCTTAGACTGTAGTTGGGGCTTCACCTTGCGTATGGATGCAAGGGCTGCAGAGGGAAGTGAGGAGCCAGAGGTGGCACTCTGGTGGCACGAGGACAGTGGCTGTATACTGTATACAAAGTAAATGTGCAGCAAATGCTTAGGTGAGGAACAAGTATAGAGAGTCGGGGGCCGCTCTATCCACTCTCTCTAGGAGAGCTACAGAAAGAAAAGAAAGGGCCATAAGGACTGCAGCACACTCTAAAGACTCTAGAGATTGCAGTGTCCGACAGCACTGAAGCCAAGGGGATTAAACCGCAGCTTGAGGACCCAGGCTAACTTGATGCTTATTTGCGTATAGACCTGTGGAATAAAATAAAGACCACAGACTCAGCCAGTCTGGCTTTTGCAAGAGTGGTGAGTCTATTCAACAAGGAACAGAATAATCTCTTCAACAAAAAGTGTTGGCTTATGTAATTTCCACACATAGCCTTTGTGATGTCTGTCAACTAACTGTCAACTTGATACGACCCAAATTCACCTGAAAGAAGGGCCTCTGAGACTATCAGTGAGGGGTTGACTTGACTGTGTTAACTGAGGTGGGAAGACCCAGAAGGTCCTCTGAGACTGTCTGTGAGGGGTTGCCTTGACTGTTAACTGAGGCGGGAAGACCCACCCAGGCGGCATCATTCCCTAAGCTCTCAGGTCATGGGCTGTATTAGAGAAAAGAGCTGAGTAGGAGCATTGCACACATCACTGCACTGCACTCTGATATTCCCTGTGGGTATGATGTGACCAGTTCTCTCAGGCTCCTGCTGTTGTGGCTTCCCTGGTTGATGGACTGGAACCTGTAATTATATTATAAGTCATGCAAATCTTTTCTCCCTTGAATTGCTTTTGCTGGGATATTTTATCACAAAAACAGAAAATCCAACCAACCAACCTAAAACAAGAATTACTATTGAAAGTACTTTGTTGTGAAAAACTTGACCATGCATATGGGCTTTAGACTTCTGAATAGTTTTGTGGCTAGAGAGCAGCAGCTTTTGATACACTAGGGTACAAAGCAATTACATGCTGGAAGCAAAGCTTATTGGACCATTCTGTTAAAAGCATGGAAAGAGGAAAATGTTGAGAGAAATTCAGACAATGGAGGCCTAGATCATGAGAATTCAGAGGATAACATGCACTTACTGGGAACCAGACTGGGAGCCGTTAGTAGAGTACTTTGGCTAAGTATCTAACTTCAAGCTGACCATGTCCTGAGAACCTGAGGTTGAGCTTAATGCTAATGGACTGATTTGTTGGGCAGAGAAACATTCAAGGCAGTATGGTATTCAGACTGGTGATATAACTGCTAAAGAGCTCAGTACCATCACAGAGAAAGTTCCTTCACTGCACTGGGATACTAGGAAAAGTATTCTGAGGGCAAAACCTTATCCATCAGAGACATCTTGAACCTACAGCAGAAGTGGGAAATGGTGATCACATGACACTGGTTTTGAAGGTGCAAAAGATGCAAGATTGAGGGGGTCATGAAGGAGCTGTTGTGTGGTGGGGCTGTCACCCCCGTGTAAAGGCCCTAAGAGGCCTCTGTGTGAACTTGTGGAGGCGAATCCTAAACTGCACTGGAGACCTGAGAATACTGGAGATGCCAGGGCCATAGGACATCTGCCATGGAAAGCTACAGGTGTGGACTGAAGCTTGGCTAAGCTCATGCAAGAAGCTGTGTGTGCTGCTATTGGCAGAGCTGGAAGAGAGGGGCTAATCTAGCCTCTGGGAACCAGTTGAATATATTATAAACTCCAGATGCCAGTCACGAGGCAACATTAATCTGTTTTGGTTTTTCAACTTTTCCAGTGTGCATGCATGTGCGCGCGCATGTGTATGTGTGTGAGTGTGTGTGTGTGTATGTGGTTAGTATATGTATAGGTGAATGTATGTGGGTGTGCACACATATGGAGGCCTGAGGTTGGGAATCATCAATGCAAGGACTCACCAATATAGCTAGTCTTGCTAGCCAGCTTACTCTGGGAATTTCATCTTTACCTTCCAAGGCTGAAATTATAGGTGGGCTGCCATTCCCACCTGGCATTTATGTGGATTTCTGGGGATCTGAATTCTGATTCTTATGTTTACTTGGCAAGCATTTTAACTTCTGAGCCACCTCCCTGGCCTCTGTGACATCGCCACTATGATGGACTATACAGACGGTGGGCTGAAACCCATCTCCCGTGAGCTGCTTTTGCAGTGTATTTTATCACAGCAACAGAAAAACAAACTAAGACATATACCACGTATATACATAGTTCACCCAGAGAGGCTCATTAGCTTCAAGTAGAGGAGCCAAACCCAAAGTCCAATTAGGAGAAGACTTGGGGGTACACTGCCATGCTTTTGAATTTGTCATTGAATCAGTGGCTTCTCAGAAAGACGCCAAGGGAATAAGCAACAGAAGAAAATATCCTAGGTTTAGTTAGAATCAAAACTTTTTTACATTAAAGGGCATAATTAAGAAAGTAAAGAGAAAACATAGAATAGAGAAATGCCCGTGAACTATATATCTGAGAAGAGTTTATTATGTATTTAAATAAAAACTATAACAATTAAAAAATGGGCACAGGGCTTGAATAATCATCTTTCCAAAGAAGACATACCAATTACCAAAGGATGTAGAAAGATGCTCTGTGCATTAGGAAAATGCAAGTCAAACCCACAGTGAAATACCACTCAGTACCTACCATGGAGGCTGTAATCAGAGCAATAGCTGCTGTGGAGCAAAGGAGAACTGGAGAGAGTGTGAAATGGGAAGGTCACTGTGAGAAACAATTAGCAGTTCCTCAAAAAGTTCATCAAGAATTTCCATATGACTTAACAGCTCTAGAGAACCAAGAAGAGAAACTCAGGAATGCTGGAGTTCTGCTCTCACACAGAGACACCATTACAGCAAGGCTGACTTACAAAGACTAGCTAAGTGAACAAGCCAGGCCTAAAGGGGTACGGATTACATCATCTGTTGGTTAGGCTGTGGTCAGTGCTCATGGCAGACTCACCATAGCCAAAGGGTGAGGACAGCTCACTTATCCATCCATAAATGAGTGGATAAACACAATGTGACAGGTATGTACAGGGGAACAAAAAGGAGATGTAGTCCTGATAACATGCTATCAGACATACGATCATAACAAGGTTGAATCTTGAAAACATTAGCTCAGTCAGGCACGTGCCACATGACTTGTTTTATACTGGTCCCTGAATTAGGCAAATTCACATGAAGAAAGATTGGAGTTGCCAGGGCAGAGTGTATGTGTGTGTGTGTGTGTGTGTGTGTGTGTGTGTGTGTGTGTGTGTGTATGTGTGTGTATGTGTGTGTGTAGGAGTGGGGATAGGAATTATTACTAACTACGTACAGTTTTATTTGAGGTAGTGGAAAGTTTGGAATAATGATGACAGTTGTACAACAGTGTGAAGGTCATTAAATATTTATAAACTGTATTTTTCAAAGATCAAGGCAGCATACTAATTTGTTAAAGAAAAAAATGTAAATAAGACATGAGGCAGTGAGCACCTGGAAAAGTGTTTCCCTGAGCTGTCCCACATGAGGGTTTCGACTGCTTCTGCTCCTCCCAGGAGTGTAAGTATTCTCTCTGAAGAGAGGAAAGGAGTGCTCCACAAAGAAGGCTTCTGTGATGTGGAGACAGAGAACCCAGCGGCTGCACCAGGGGCCGAGATTCTTTGGGGTAGGCCGACATGCAAAAATAGCATTAATGATTCTACCAGGCTGGTTTAAAATGCTGGACCAGAACTGAGATCTACCTAGCAGCTCTGCCCCAAGCAAGATCCATCTCTCCGAAAGCTTCTTAATATATAATTAATGATGCTCACAACCCTGGCAACGGTCTGGGGAAGACACACTCATTGTTCTCCCAGGGTGAAGGCCGGGACGCATGCACGCACGGCTCAGCAGCCTCGGTTCCGGCACCCTCACATGTCACTGCCTCACTGGGGCACCGAGGGCGAGGTAAGATGCTCAGGAAAGGGAACCATCTCTGATGATGACCCCTAAGCAGGGTCAGAGGTGAGCAGCATTCTCACAGTGCCTCCTTATAACGGAAGTGCTTAGTTTGGGAGGTACAAATGTCCCTTGGGTACAATCATTAGCCACACTACCCACAGCTCTACAGATTTACCATAAACAAATGAATATGAGTCCAATGGAAAGATAAAAATACCCCTTCTGTTGTTAAAGCTGCCATGTTTATGTAGGGGGAGCACACACCATCTCTAAAAGGACCCTATAATATTCTTTCCAAATGGAATTGCTAATAGTCAGACTCGAGAAACAAGCCTCCTTAGCAGCTTGGGTTCATTCTGAAAAACAGAGGAAGCAGGGCTCCTGGCCTTACTTTTAATAGAGGGGTTGTCATGCCAACGAGGGCTGCTGTTTAAATTGAAGGGGAAGAAAGAAGTGTTCCTTCCTACACAAACTTTTCAGCAGGGCTCACAATTAGTTCTTAAAAAACCACGAAAACTCATAGCATCGGAGTGATGGGAAACACTATGCTCATATCATTTGTCAGAGAAAGGCCATGCATGGGAAATCTCAGGTTTCTTTCTGCTGCTTCATTCTTCATGCCCACGAGTAGGGTAAACAGGGCCCTGGAGAAAAGAAATGTTGATGTGGGCACATGCCAAGGCAAGCTAACGCTGAGCTCAGAGAGTGGCCCTCCATCTTGAATAAACACTGGGAAAGAATGGGGCACAGAGAGAACAATGTCCCCTGCCCTGCTATTGAATTTTCAAAGGCTGGGTCTCTACCATGCCTTCATAACACACCTGCTACCTACGGGGGCCAGTGACAGGAGAGAGGACGTGCTGGCACACACAGCAGGGCCACTTCCTTTCCTTTTCCTGGTGCCTGTGGGCTGAGATTTGCCAATGAGAGGAGCCAAAGAACAGGAAACCTGCTCTGTGGACAGGAGGCTGGTTGGAGACAAGAGGGGGGAAGGCTCAAGGACAGAACTTCTTTCTATCCAAAATCCCAGTGCGACAGTGCTCTCTGGGCACAGAAGGCCCCGCCCACACCTAGGAAGATGACACTGTGCTTCTGAAGCACGCATGGCCAGGTCAGAGATCAGTCAGGATGCAGCTGGATCCATGAGAGGGCCAACAGAAAACCCTGCATAGCTCTTTCCTTCTCTACACCCTCCTGCCTTGTCATGAAGTGTGTGAGTGAGTACTGAACATACCTGATGTACCCAACAGTCAACCTGGTAAATGAGAAGGCTACTAACTAACAAGCAGGCAGTGGGACGAGGCGCCCTTGGCCTCTTTGCCTTCTCCTTTCAGAGCAGGATGGGGCAAGATTTCATACAGCTGCTCAGAATGGCAAGCAGCCGAACCTCTGGATTGTTTATTTTAAAATTTTTCCATTTAATAGTTTAGACTAAGGTTGACCACAGAAAACTGAAACTGCAGGGCACAACTGCCAGTAAGGAGGAGGCTACTGTATTCAATTCCCATCAGGCCTTGATGGTCCCACCCAGATGCCAGTGTCCCGTTACCTCTAACCAGCACAGCAAAGCCCTCACCTACAACAGGCCTGTTCTAGTCAGGAACACATAGCTTTGCTCTGCTGTCTTCTCCAATTTCATCATCTTTATGTTTCTATGTGAGCTTTATAGGTAGGCAAGCCGTTTCTCTTGCATCTCATGCATACACGTTGTCACTGACCTGCCCTGGCAGTTCCTGCATGCAGTGTGAGAATCAGCAACACCTAAGCATTCAGCTGCCGTTTACTGAGCTCTGCACACTGGCCTTCATTCATGGGACTCACAGCTGTCCAAGGAAATGGCTCACTGGGTAGCGGCACTTGCTTTGCAAGGAGGATCAAGGTTTGAATGCCCAGAACACATGTAAAAAGCCAGGCATGGCTGTGTGTACCTGTAACCTTAACATTGTATGGTGGAGAAAGGAGAAACCCAAGATCTTAATGTCCAGCCAGTCTAGCTGAAACCGTGATATTTGTGTTCACTGAGGGACCCTTCTTAAGGCAATAACGAGCACAGCAGAAGACACCTGATGTCCTGTTTTGGCATCTGCATGAGGGTGTACCTGTATACTCATATGCAAGCACTGCACACATAGCTACACCACACACACACACACACACACACACACACTCACACCTCTGTCTGAGACATACATAAGCATTTATCTCATTTTACAGAAAAGAAATAGTGTCGTAGGTTAATGATTGCTGAGAATGACAGAACTGTGAAGTGACAGGTCCAGAGCTCAACCCAAAGTCCTCTCTCTGACTGCTGAGAATGTGCACAGGGCATGCTGAACTGGTGGCCTGAGTTTCAGGGTGAAAGATAGGATGGGCAAAATGGCAATGTGGAAGAGGATAGGAACTTATGCACCATCAAATATGGATGATACGATCCCAGTGCATACACACACACAGATGCAGCCAGGCAGCCAGGTAGGCACACGCACACACACACACACACACACACACACACACACACACACACACACCATCTCATTGTCATGGGCCATTCTTCGTACAGATAGACTAAAGATAGTCTTTAAGACACCAGAGGATAGCTGGCTCAGAGTTTCTGGACTCTGGGTGACTATTATTTTCTTTATTTATATGTACTGTTTGATTCGTCAAGGAGCACGCAGAGCTGTTGCTTCTGACAAAAAGAGAAACAGTGAAGTGAAGTTCATGTAGGAAGACAGGAAAACAACAGAGGGCGAGGGGGCGCCCAGGGTTTCTAAACAGGGGAGTGGAAATGGTTTAGTGAAATTAGGGGCAGATCTGTCCCACGTAGCAGCACTATTCACATTAGTCAACAGAAGGCAGAACCTACCAAGGACTTAGCGCCAAAGCCTCCAAACGTCATGGACTACGACTCATCCATAGGACAGAGTGAAATGTTGAAACAACGTATGTGTGCAACCTTTAAAACAGCGGTGAGCCACCAATGTAGGTGCTGGGAAGGGAATTCTGGTCCTCTGCAAGGACAGCAGGCATGCTGAGCCGTCTCTCCAGACCTGGCTTTCCTTTTCGGGTGAAAATGTTTAGGAATCAAAGGTGATAGCTGCTGCTGTGACTTTGGTGTCCATAAGGGTCCAGCGCAGTGAAAGGCTTAGTGTCTAGGCTGGCACCTTGGGTAGAGGTGGTTACTGTGAGGCTGCGGGCCTCAAGGTATTGGGGCCATGATGTAGTTCTCACCTATCTTGTGAGTTATCAGAAGGGGTTTGCAATAAAAGAAGCAATCGGGGCCTCTCCCATTCTTTCTGCTCCTGGTTTGACATGCAACCTCTTACTTATTCTCAAAGGCTCTCACAGATGTTGGCTAGTGGGTGACAAAGCCACACAGCGGGTCTCTCCACATAGGCCATATCATACGGACTGTGAACCTTCAGACTGTGGGACCAATAGCCCTTTGCTTCACTGGGTAGCCTAGGCTAGAATCCTCATTATGGTGCTATAGAGCTGACTATACAGCCATACAGTGTTAAAGATGTACCAAATAATACTGAATTATATACTTCATACTACTAATTTTGATATGTAAACTTTACCTCAACTCAAAAATGTTCTGTTCTTGTTTTAAGTAAAAATCTTGAAAATATAGAATGGTAAATGAGAATAGCCAAACAAGCCAGATAGATTCAAGAAAACCCTCAATAAAGGAAGAAACATGTAAGCAGGCCACTTCGAGGTGTTATCTAAGGTGGAGGGAAGGCTCTTGCTCGGCAGAGGGTGTTCTGGCTCCATCCTCAGAGTGCTGGGCTGGGTCCCCTGAAGTACCAGGGGGCCTGCATCATTCTGCTATGGCATCATACTGTGTCCATTGGAAGATTGGACACAGTACATCTGTCACATTTGTGAAGGAAGTCCCAGCTACCTGGAAGAGGTAGGAAAGGCTGAGGCCATGTGTCCAAAGCCTTTCTCACAGGATGTGGGCTATGGTGGATCTTCCCAGGTCAGCCATGTGTACACATTGTTGGCTGATTATCTCTAGACTGGAGCTTGCACTGTGAAGAGGACATACCTCTCTCATAGCTATATTCCCAAAACACACAGCCCTTGGTACCAAACAGGTGACAATACACATATATACTGAAAAAAATGTATAATTCTATTAATTGATGTATATATCTAAGGCAAAACATGGAGATGAGACCAAGTCTAGAAGTCTCCAAGGGATGTATAGGCCCAGTAAAGTAAGGGCCCACAGAGGGGACTGGATGGCTGATTAACAACAGCCAGGCCCATGCCTAGGCTGGATCTAGGTGCCAGCAGGGCAGGCTACGTATGTGTGGGCACCTGGACACACGTCATTATTTCACTGCATTGTGGGGGATTTGGCTTTTCAGACGGCTGCATAGCCATTGCCCTGTATAGTCACCAAACCAAAGACTAAAAACAGAACTAAGCCACGCAGGCTCATCTGTTCCTCGGGGTTCCTGCCTAATGTGGTGAGGCGGCCCAGGCTGGAGGGTGAGTCGAGCTCTGATCTGATTTCAGCCAATCTGTTACTGTATTTCACTCCCTGTCCGCATGCCCAGAGGCTGCTGCAATGGGTATAAATTTAGAACGAGAAAGATAAATAACACAGAAAAGTTTATTTTAACAAAATAGGTTGTTTCTTTCTCTCTCTCTATTTTGCTCCAGGAAAGATAAGTTGGCCTTACTTACTTAGCCTTACTAACATGGCATTTGGTATTCTGGGCAGGAGCTTAATAATGTATAACCCTGACTCGGATAAACTAACCCCACATGAAACCAACACATCACATGTCTGTCCTGAGTGCTTCCTAGTAGAGAGGGTAAGAACATCATGGCCTCTTCCCAAGCTCTGGAATCTACCAGTCCACTTCTGAGCAGGCACAGCACTCTGAGCAAAGACAGTGCCTTTCTGACATGCAGTGGTTTCTACCAGCCAACCTCAAGGTAGCTGTGACCCAAACTGCATGTTGTCAGGAGTTACAGTCATAGTCTAAACGAAACTGTTTCCTGAAGAAAGCAATGTCGGAGAAGCTTTGGTTACAATGGAGGCTATCTGGGAGAGAGACTACTTTGGGAACTGCTGTCCTCCTCCCACACACCGCCTGGAGGGTATGGTCTGCTGAGAGAAAGAAGCTTGCCGTCACAAACTAACTGCTTAGCCCAGTCACACAGGAGAGCAAAGATCAATAACTGATCCAAAGACATATGCCCCTGGCAGAAGGGGACAAAGGACCAGGTCCCTCCTCAAATCATCTTGCCTTCTACCTCTTCATCCCCACATCCCCCAACCTGAAAAGCAGCCAGCCTTAGCAGCTGTACCTCTGACAGCATCTCATACTGGCCTCGTCTTCCAAGGGCAATGGTCAGTAGATCATAGACCACAGACGCGCTTTGCAGACTGATGAGGCGGTCACTCTTGTGTTCCGGAATTCTGCTCAGCACAGCATCTCTGTTGGCCTGAAGGTGACATAGAAAAGAGAAGCAGATGGTTAGCTAGCCTACATTCCACCATTGTCATGTGGCATAGGGGCCACCTAGGCGCTCCTGTTTCACAAGAAGTAACAGACCTGTCACCTCAAGTCATACATCCCAAATCCACAGAGCACCACAGACAGACACTACTGTTTGACTCGACCCTGGAGGCCAGGTGTAGGCTTCTCAGCGGGGCTGCACATACACAGGATTCTTCATGTGAGCCCCCGCCCCACCCCAATGGGTTTCTGTGATCTGGCTTCTCCTCTATGCTGAGGAGGGAAAGAGCATCCCCAGCCTGGCCCCTCCCATCCTCCAATACTGTTAGAGGTGATCACTGGGAGAGGTGATCAAACTTTCCCCAATCACTGACACTCAGATCCCTGCATGACATCTCCATGGGAACAGACCTCAAAGACTAATTCAATCTTCTAAATGGAAGCGCAGAATGGATTTGAAGCACAGAACAGATTTACAAGACAAGAAGTGAGCAATTTTCACTTTGTCACAGAGGACTCAAGAGAACACTGGCCAATTTCATGTGTCTGCCGCTTAGTACAGAGATCCATCAGAACAACCAAGCTTTCCCAGACCATCTATCCAAAACGCTCCTCACACCAACACGTTTTCACCGCTTCTAAAACTTAATTTCTCCATAGGTTCCTCCAGATACACCACACAAACTGGAGTCTTGATAGCTATCTCATTTTCTCTCTCTCCCCCTAATAAGCAGCATTAAATCACTGAAGAGCTTTCTGCCTGCTTCTCCCACCCCAAGCTCTGCTAATGACTAGCCTCCACTCACGCCTGTCTGAGGAGCAACAAGGCATGCTCAATATTCCATTTGAGAGTGGTGCCGAGGTTCTGGGGTCAGCAGTCCCCCAGGCTGATGTTTGTCTTCCTGCTTGGCATTCAGAAAGGCCATGCACACACCTTCCCTCTTGCTAATGAGGCAAAATGACTTATCTCTGTGTGTGTCCAAGGCATTTAGTTCCCGCCACCCATCAGAACCTACTCACTTGAAAACTCCTGGCTCTTAAATGTCAAAGCCAAATGAAACTCTATAGAACAGGCCACTTCCTACAAAGTGAGTCATCTCTTAGGAAGACAAGCCTGCTTTAAGAGTTCATTCTAAGTTTTCTTTACACAGCTCCTTTTGAGCCAGCAAAAGACGCTCTGAAGGAAGGAGGGCCTGCTGTAAATGGTCTCTGCTTATTCATTTGCTATAAATCTTCACTACTCAGACCAATGCCTGGAAGGAATCAAAACGAACTGCACAGACACTATGTAGGAGAGGTTTTCAAGTTATTTCTAATGTGTCTTCTTTCCAGACAGCATAGGAAAGCTATAACCTAGAACCTCTAGATACCCAGAGTCCTGACTTAGATGAGGTTAAGCAGACACACTGCTAACAACCTCTGCCTCCAGGAGAAAAGTAATTTGCTATACAGTGAGAAGCGGTGCACTTTCAAACGACTCCTTGTAGGTGGAGAGATGGTAGAGAAATTGATGCTAAGTTAAAGTCAGAACTAAGAAAGAGTATCATTTCCCCAGACATCCAAGGAACAAGGCAGCTCCTATTTTGGTTTTGAAATTGAGCACATGAATTATCTGTCCCCCCCCCCCCCAATAAAAAAAAATCAAAGTTCCAAAGGACACTGAGAGGGAAAAGCCCCTAGGGCAACTTCATGTAGAAGAGGTTTACAGTCAGTGTTTTAGTCTGGAGGCTGTGACATCAGAGGATTTCATGATCTCTGAAGAGATGGTTCTAGAAACTGAATATCATGGAGGCCAACCTGCCTGCCTCAAAGGGTTTCAACACTGATATCATTGTGTCTATCACTCTGTGAAGGAGTAGGTTAGCTGAAGATACCACTCTACAATATCTATACCACACTAGAAGCAAGTGCTGTAGACATGTGGTCGTGTTTTTCAAATTTCAATTTGGAGCATCTGATCTCACAATTATTCAGTAGTCCACCAAAGGGATTGAATACCATGACCAATCACATCTGTATGGAAGAAATTAAAGGCCAGGTTATAAAGCATCCAGTACAGTGGGGAGGCCAGCAAGAGCTGCCCCCACAAACCAGTGACACAGCAGGTAAGTCTTGCTCACTTGGAAAAAAGAAAAAACGGTCACTGGGCCACTGCCAGTATTATCCCCCATGTGCCTCCTCCGACCCTGCCAAGGCAGAGCAGAGAATATAAATGACACCAGCCCAACTTACAAGCTGATGGTCAAGGAAAGATGAACCCAGGACAACCTGCTTCCCAGACAGGAAGTGAGCCCAATGGCGTCAGCAGTGGCCCAGTAGAAAGCAGTGGTAACTTAAGCAGTCTGCCCCTGTAAACACCGTTGGGCCAGTATGCAGAACAAGAGAACCCCAGGCTTTAACCTGAGGCAAGAAGGTCACACACGCTGAAGCCCTAGCCTGTGCTGGCCACCTCTTCCCAGCGGTCCTCTCCTGCCTCTCAACCCACAGTCACCTCAGCATATTTCTTGCCTCCGATGCGGCACCACGGTGAGGGTGACTTTTCCTTTCCTGAAGATTATTTCTCCTTTCTGCTCTGCCGGGTGGGCTGAAATCTCTGAGGAGGGAGCCACACAATTTTCGCACAGGGCCAGCGAACCGACACACTAGGTATATAGGTATACCCTTGCTTACTCTGGCCTCAAGTCTTCATCCACAGGAAGAGGGAATCAAACAGGAAACCCCTGGGGCCTCTAGCAGCCCGTGCTTCTGCTCAAGTGCTAGGCACACACCACTGGCCTGCAGTAGTTCTAACTATGTCACGGCAGTGTCCCCAAGGCTGCAAGCCAAGCCTGGGTTCCCTCGTGCTAAACAGAATAGAAGCCCACGAGTCACCGAGCGAGCGAGTGTGTAGTTTAGACCATAGGTCAAATGTGCCGGCCAAACCCTGAGAGTGAATATGAAAGGATCCTGATGGTCTGGCCAGCACAGCCCTGACAAAAGCAGACCTAGGTGGCAGAGGGCATCCCCACAGGCTGAGATTCTGTAGGGTTGTGATTAGGAGGAGGTGGAGAGGGCAGCGTGAGAACACTAGAAAGCTCCACCCAGCTCCTGCCTGGACAGTAGAAGTGGATGCGCTCACAAGGGACCCACCTCGGTGCTGTCTTCACACCCCACATAGTGTGCTCGACCTGGACAAACTTCCTCGGGGGACTGTTTTCACTGTAGTTTCCTTATTCGTGGGAGCGCTGATACCTAATCACACTTGGCAGATGGAGGATAAACCAAGAGCCCTTTCTACTGTTGTAGAACTCAAGGTGACCAAGGAACATGCTAGCCGTCTGGGGATTCAGAGACATCTTTCTTTTTAAACCACTGCTGCTTTTCCCTCCTCGTAGGCATTCCTTCTGGAAATTTTTCTCTGGACCACAAATCATCATAATGAGGGACTAGCCACAAGAAGAAGGGGATGCTTGGGGCTGGGGAAAAGGCAATGAAGATCACATTCCACTTACCATAGATTCACTAATGAGCAGTAACAGCAACGCCTCTTCAGTATTTTCTTGAGGACAAAAAATGCTGCACAGAGAAAACCAACTTTGGTATATGGCAATAATAAATAAATAACAAGAGCTACACCGCGACAAGCAAAGCACAATGCCAAAAGCATCTCCATTTGTATACAGAGTCCAGGAAAAACACTGTGTGATCTGGGCACTTGAATTAGCTTGCTCATTTCTATGGCAATCTGTGGAATTAATACATCTCAGCTACACATTTTAATGGCAAGCAGATGGGTGAGATAAAACAATAAAAACTCAAGTTAAAAGCCCATATAACATATGTACTATTACAGAGGCAGAAAGTGAAATCAATACAGAACGACAGCAGACATAATAGGGCATCCTTCTCGAAGGTACTGGCTCCCTTGCTCGGCTTACCTGCCTCCCGCTAACTATTGCATATTGCTTTGTCATTCTGATGAGAGGGGAGGTTGGGAGCAGCTGCAGGGCCTGCACAAGCTTCCTAATACTGAAGGGATTGGAGAGCTGCCTTAACTTAAACACGCTCTCATTCTGGGGCAGCTCGCACGAGCTGTGTTGTTAATCTATGTCATGGTATTTGGCTGAACTCTAAACTCTTAGATAAAAAGAAAAAGCTCTTAAACTCACTGCTGCTGAGGATTGGGAAACAATAAGAACACAACGCACCCCAGTCCTCACCCTCTATAGCCTTGGCCTTGGTTCTGTAAGCTCAGTTAAGACCACCCCACCCCCTTCTAGAGCTCTAGACTCTCAAGGAAAATTCTGGGCCAAACAACTTTTTCCCTGAGAATTGAAAAGGAGTTTATAATAAATAAAAATAAACTTGGCTAAAACCAAAACAAACCACTGCTTATTTTGAAGATGACTAAATACGGACTGAATTTATACCTTCCTAGGAACAACATAGCAATCATTTAATTGAGATTTCCTCTCCTCAAATTTAAAAAAAATTTTTTTCACAATTATTTAAAAAGGTAAAATTTCACATTTTCCAGATAATTATAAGTCCTTGTTCTCTTTCTGCTGCAGCAGAGAATACTGGAAGTAATACAGGAAGGACAGTGCCCGGTCTCCTGCAGAACGCGGCCTGTGGGGGTTTCTAGGGCTTCAGCAAGGCTGGCCTTGGAATGGGCAGTGGGATTCTGGGCCTGGAGCCGAAACTTCTGTGGAGAGTCAGCTTATGGTATTCTGGGTTTTCAGAAAACAGAACACTTGTGATTATCCCCTGACATCCTGGACATGCTCACACGCAATTGGGACCTTGTAAATAAACGAGCAGCCTGAATCATTTTTCTAATGGCCAGCTAGTCCTGTATTGTTCAGACTAATTGAAAAGAGAGAGCCCTAGCCGTGCTAATTATGACTTAACACCAGCCAATTCGGTCCACGGATAATCTCCAAATTCCGTTTGAGCCATCCAGCCTTCTTAAATGCTAGGTTGTGTTATTTTTACCAGAGTTGCTAACAAGCAGCGCATTAACTACATCTAATTCCACTTCCTGGGCCCTCCCTGTATGACAGATGGACGGGCTCTGTGAAGCTCTAGGGCTGGGTTCAAAAGGTGGAAGACGCAGAGAAACAGGTCTGCAAACCATGCTGGAATGTTCCCTCACAACAGTTGAGCCTTCTGAGAGCCATTTCTGGTCACTCCTCTCTTCTTTGCTCATACAAGGTAGAGCTCAGGGGGCTGAGGGTGGGGTAGTCAAAACCGTCGGGGCCTTCCTCTTGTGACATTTTTTTCTCCGTGGCCCAAGTGCTTTAGGGGGAGACTCTGTTGTGCCCTGGCCTCAGTTCTGGCGAGTAAAAAGATGGAGGGCTAGATGTACTGGGCGTTGTATGAAGGATAGGGTAAAGGACAAAGGGAGCCATCAGACCATTAGACCCGCTTCCAAGTGGGCACAGGGACAAGCTGATTGTAGGAGGTCTGCAGGCTTAGCCCAGCCATGTCGCCAGCTCACATCCGTGTATCTCGCAACTGTAGGACTCGAGGAAGGGAGGCCCTCCAAGCACTGACAGTTCCTTTTTTTCTAGGGCTGCAGGTACGCTTTTTTTTCTCCACCCCCCCCCCCATATATACTTGTTAGAACAAGCAAAAACAAACAAACAAGTACAAGAAAACAAGTCAACCTATCCAACTGCATCTTAGCTTTCTTGTCACTGGGGTGGAAGTGGCTGTATAAAAGCAGTAGTCCCTGAGAAGTCATGGTGACTCTGTGTGGCTACAGGAGTGGCACTGAGCTAACAACCCAAAGGAAGCTGGTTCAATTCCATGATCCAGCTGAGGGCCCCAGAGAAGGAAGGGGATTTCAATTAGTAATTGAGAGCAGCTTGACGAGGGGGCAGCTGGTTCAGTCTGAGGCTTACAGGGACCCCACCCCCACCCCAGTTCTCCCCCTTTTGTCAATTCATATGGATCAGCAACTCCTTATGACGAAGAAAAAGGGACTTCATCAGGTCAGTGCGGGTCTGTTAAGTGTTCCTCAATGCAGGGATCAGATAAGTCCCATGTGGCTTGTGATCTCACATCCCTAGGAAGGAAACAGGGTTCTTGCATCCCTGGGGAGGGGGCAGGCCTCTCTGCACAATGACTTTAAGGGGAATGTGTCGAGACCAAAGAGTTCTGCCAGAAGAACTTACCCTGACTCTGTGATGTTCCTTGTCTTTCCAAAACCTCTGTACAACCCACTAGGAGTTCCAGACCCAAAGCATCACCCAACAGAGATGGCCTCTTTCTCCTTTGTCTACCAGGGAGTTCACCCCAAGACCTGTATTCAAGGATGCTCATTCAATACCTTCTCACTTAGCCACTTGCGGGCATGATGGTGGATTTTAATCTGCTGCTTTATTTGTGCTAATTTTCTAGTCTAATATGCATTCCAGTATCCAAACCATCAAGAATGTCTTAAAAGGATGAAAGAAAAACTATACTTAGCTGAAACACACATAAATATATATTTTCATGATATATCATGATTTTGGAGCAGCATGCTGTCATACACTCGTGCTCACCTCACTGAAAGTCACTGCTTGCTTTTCGCCCACTTAGTACCCCAGCAGTTAAGCTTACCCTAAAACTAAGTATGCCAAAGCAGACATCTTCCCAAAAGTCCCAGCAGGGCAGAGGCCGACAACAGGCCACCATTCCCCTCTCTCGATAGGATAGTCAGCCTTATTTTCTTTTAAATGTCAAGTGACTAGGCAGAGAAGCAGCATGGCCTCCCCTTCACATTGGGGTGCAGTGAGGGCAGAGCTTTTGGGGAGCTTGCTTTTTAGGGCAGCCCATCTTGGCCACCACTCTGAATGGTCATTTTGGTTCGCTGGAGCCAGAAGAATGTGAGACACCTAAACTACAGCTTTTTAGGCTGTGGGGTGTAACCTCATAGACCCATAAAACTGAATTTAGGGTCAAAGAAAATCTGGCAACAGTAAAATGTTTCTGAGTGCAGTGACCAAAGTTAACTCAAAATCAAACACAAACAAACACAAAGTTCCAGGCACCAAGAACCTTACTGTAGACTTTGTTCTGAACACAGCACAATAACTGTTAATGTATGCTTCGGATTACAGTATTTATACCATATGTACAAAGTTTTATGCTCTTCTGGAAACATAATGGCTTAATTTCAGAAATAAAGACTTTTAAAGTGTTTAATCATCATTCCTCAGCACGTAAGTGAAAATTAGTCTATGCCGTTATGTTAGAGGTTTGGCTTTAAAACTACTGTTTGAATTGCTAACTTGAGTAGCAATAAACCTGTTCAAAGAATTTTGGTTTGAGATTAGGACAGAATTTCCAATAATTTCTGAGACAGCCCCAGACATATTTCAACCATTTTATACTATGTACTTATACACAGTGGCATTTTCAGAATTGACAATTACGAAGTTAAAATACTGATGAACTCTGAAAAATGCTAAAGAGGCTCTATGTCCTACAGAACCAAAAACAACTAAGATTTTATTCTTTATGTAAAAATATTAGTACATCCATGATTAGCACACCAATTTGCTTTCAACCATAATAAAGGGTAAAATCATATGCACCCCAAACAATTGTTCTAAAATAAATTTTTTGATAATTTGTTGTCAGTAATGTTTCATTTGTATACCATTTTACGTATCTAAATGCCCAAGGTTGCATAAAAAAGTCTTGCATGAGAAGGAGTTTACAAATGAAAAAGTTTAACAAGTTCTAACCTCAACTATAAGTCTGAACATCATGTGCAGAGGTCTCCCTTTTAACTCCTAATGAGCCAGCTAGAGGGGAGTGACAGCTGTCCCACTGCTGCTGTGTTAGACAGTCAGCCCCGCTGTGTGGGTACGGGAAAGCATACAGGAAGAGGCCTAGTGTATGCCTGTCTCTACTAAAATATCAGCTAAGAAAGAGGGTGTGCACATATAAATTCAGAACGCTGAAAGTTGATTAGTATGGAAATTAATGAAACACAGAACAAACTCACAACAGATTAAATAACTAATGCAGAAAGTTGGTTCGTCAAAGAGATAAACAAATGACAGATTGTCAGGGAGCCCGCTCCCATCCCCCAAAGGCAGACAAGAGTCAAAGAAAAGATAGAATGGAACAATGAACTCCACAGGAAAAAGAAACATGGCTGACTAGGGAGGTATATGGTGAAAAACTCTGACAGCCAAACTTATAGAAGGATGCAACCCAGGAAGCCAGATTCACCAGCAAACATAACAAGGAGCTTCAAGAAAAGCCACACACAAGAAACACCAGGACAGATGCTCTGCAGCAAATCCTATGTGATATTTCAAGACAATTAATACCAATTACTCAAGTTCTTTTTTTAAATAAAAGGGAAAGAAATAATCCCCGACTCTTTTTATGTGACTAAAATTATCCAGATGCCCTAAAAGACAAAGGTTTTATAAGAAAACTACAGGATAATATTTTTTAGAAGTACAGGTGTAAAATTTTCCAACAAAGATAGAGAACCTCAAACAAATTTTAAAACATTTTACACTATGACCTAATGGAATTTATCCCAGGAATGCAAGGCTGGTTCAACATCTGAAAAATCAATGATTGAAATACACTATAATCAAGGACAAACCCCCATCATCAGCTGAACAAACGCAGGAAAGGCACTGGGAAAAATTCAATACTCCATGAAAAAGACAAGGAGCAGGAGGGATTGTTTTCAATCTGTGTAGCGCATCTTCAAAAGTCTACAGCAAACACCAGGATCAACCTGAAAGGTACTGGCTGCTCTCCTTGTCTTAAAATCAATAGGAAAAGGAAAAAGATGTTTTCTCTTATCACTTCTATCCACTAATGGAGAAATCATACATCTAAGAAAGAAAATGAAATAAAAAGTATCCAGCTTTGAAAGGAATAAGTAAAACTATCTATTTACAGATGACAGAATAAGCCTAAGGAATCTAAAAAACAGAATTCACAAATTCAGCAAGTTTGTAATATACAATATTGAAATACAAAATCAATGCTTCTTCCATATTCTTGCAGTGAATAGTTATAGAATATAACTAAGAATGAACAGGAGAGGCCACATTGGTGGCTAACTGATGTATGAGAGCCTATATCAACTTTACGTAAGAGGAATGTGTAAGTACTGGCAACTGACAGCTGCTGGGGAAAAGATAGTTTTCTTTAAGGGTGTGAGCCTGTTATGTCAACCATGCTCCGGTGGAAGGCCACACATCCAAGAGCATATGGGTAACACAAACTGGACCTGAGGCACTACACAGTACTATACTCCTGCTCTGGGTTCTGTCCCCAGCACCCTGTTCTAGTTTGCTTCTCTGCTGCTGTGAATAAAAACCATGATCAAAAGCAACTTAAAGAAGAAAGGTTTTACTTCATCTTACAACTCCTAGGCAACAATCTCCAACAGGAAAGGAAGTCAAGGCAAGAACCCTTGGAAGAAATCTGGAGACAGGAACCCTGGAGGGATGCTGCTTGCTGGCTGTTCTCAGCTCACAGTCTCACATGGTTGTGCTTAGCTAGCTTTCTTACACAGCCATGGCCACCTGCATAGGGAAGGCACTGCCCACAGTGGGCTGAGCCCTCTGATATATATATTAGCCATCAAGACAGTGTGCCAAAGATATGCCCACAGACCCTTCTGACCTAGGTAGTTCCTCAATTAAGGCTTTCTCTTCCCAAATGATTCTAGATTGTATCCTTTGCAATAAAAACTAAAAACAGCATACACCCGCTTCCAAAGCAAAGGAAAAAAAGACTTGTGCATGCATATAACCAAAAAATTAGGAATATGTTTAACAAAAGAACCTTAAACCCTGAAAACTAAGAGTTTGAAGTGCTTTTTTAAAACATAAATAAATAATAATCTGTTGCTCACAGGCCAGAAGATTTAACAATGTATTTTTATATGACGAAAAGTATTATTTACATTGTTTCACAAGTTATGAGTTCAATGCAATTCCTATCAAAATCCCAGTGCTTTTAAAAACATATTTTTGGCAGAAATGAGCAAGCAGACCCAAAAATACATAGGAATTTAAGGGACTGGGAGAAGGTGTGACAGCTAAGAGTACTGGGTCTTACTTTTCGAGTAGTGAGATACTTTGGTGATACATTCATAACTATGCATGTACTGGAAGCCAATGACTCTACACTCTAAGTCAGTGAGCTGGACTTTGTGCTTTACATGGGAGTTACAGGTAGAGATCAAACAGACCTCGTTTCTATATGAAGTTAAGCTTGTATCATGGCGTGGGACCACCTCCCAGAATCCTCCTTACACTGATAGAAAGCTGACATCAGAGTGGTGTCAGAGGAGTGGCAAGGACAACAGTTTAGGAAACACCAAAGAGACCAGTGAAATATGTGTTTCTGTCTCTGAGGTAAAGGCACCCAGGTGTCACTGGATGAGAAAGAGAGTGACAGAAATCCTTTGTGCACTTGGTAAAATTATGTACATTCAGAAGCTTCTATAGTGGGAAATGAACCTAGACTTTGTTTTGAAGATGTAAAAATCACTTAAAATTTGAATCCTAAATCTGCTTCTGGATAGCCCCTCCCGAGGGAGCCCGTGCTTCACACTCAGTCAGGGGACGACTGCCAGGATAGGCGCTGCATGAATCTACACGAGGGCTGAGGAGGACGAAGAGCCTGCAACTCACGCAAAGCTGGTTAGCATGGCTGGAAAATTGAAGATCAAAACCAGATTAATCTTAGGAAAAGTCAGGAATGGAGTTCCTTGTCCAAATCTGCATAAGAAATGCAAACTGTGTAAGACGGGGAAGAGACGCCAGGGTCAGAGAAGGGACAAGAAGTAGCTGACCCAAGAAAACTGGGCTCTCAGAAGATGCGACATGATTTCAGATGCCACATAAGGAGGCAGAAGCCAGGCAGCCCATCCCACAGTGTGGTCCCAGGGCTTCCAAAGCAGCTGCTCTTAGCACCCTGCAGTGTGACAACACTGCAGAGGTCCCCCAACAACTCACTTTTCTCTTTGTGGGAATTGGGAAAGGTCACCAGGCCTTGTCTGTGAGCAACAGGCAGGGAGGGACCCTAAGGGCTCCCGAGGGGTAGTGTGGCAATGAATGAGCTCCTCTCAGCCCCTCCCTCTCCAGTCTCCATCCTCCTGACAGGGAGGACGCAGGCATGAGAAGGCAGTCCTCCGACCCCTTTTCCTCTAAGGAAGCCAGATCCCAAATTTAAGTCTTACAAAAATAAAGACGCTCTAAAGAGACATCTCCTCCTAACTTCTGGCAAATTATTCGTTGTCCTTATACATAGTTTGACTTAGAACAAGACTTTTTAAAAGGATGGAGGAATTACTGATAAAATGAATGCCTCCTGGCTCTGCCTGCTGCATGGCTGGGGCTCCTGTGATGAGTGGAGAGAGAATCCCATGAAGTGACACAGCAGCAGATGGCTGAGGAAGGAGACGACACTGGGGAGAGTGGCTGCTCACGCATGGAGACATGCGCTGGAATGAGGGACAGTGCTGAGGTCCCTCTGCTCAACAGTCAGCCATGCTCGTCTAACTTCACACGGACGAAACCTGGCCTGTGCTTCTCTCCTGCCCTTAAACATTCCCACACTCCCTTCCCATCCCAGGGTCCCCAGCTAAGGACATCAAGTCCCATACTTCTCTCCTGAGTAGACACGGGCTCTGCGAGGGAGTGTGTAGGCCTTCGTGTTTGCTCCTTTCCGGAGAGGGTCATCCAGAGGTGACTGGTAGGGAGGCTCCTCCAGAGGGCTCCAGTAGCTCTGCTCACACATGCCCCGTAACAAGATTTCTGCCAACTGCCTGGCTATCGTCTGGGAACACAAAGGAAGAACAGCATGATTATTAATCTGCTTTATATCATCTACTCCATCATCACTATCTATCAGCTGTCACTGTGTGAGACGTTATTGAAATACTCAGAATTTAAAAGACTCAGAATTAAATGTTTACTTCTATATGAAAATCATACCCATCTATGGCAAGAGAAAATATGATATGCCAAGACATTTGAACACTTTTAAAAAGGATTTATGTTTATTTTAATTATGCATAAGTATGTTGTGGGACAAGTACACATGAGTGCAGGTGAAGCCAGGAGGTTTGAATCCCCACGGAGCTATAATTACAGGGGTTGTAAGCCATGTGACATGGGTGGGTGATGAGAACTGAATTCCAGGCCTCTGCAAGAGCAGTGCCTGCACTTAACCACTCAGCCGTTCTCTAGCCCAGGCTGCCCTGTCTGCATACACAGCGAACAGGTTTCAGACCCCACATAACCAAAGAAGCAGCTAAGCCTTTCCTAAGAGCTCTTGGGTGAACTGAAGGAGTTTCTGTCAGCCTGCAGCAGATGCTTGCTACAGCTCAAACCCAGAGAAAAGCCAGGACTCGACTTCTATGATGGTATCTCTGAAGGAAAAAAACCCTCAGCACAGCCATATGTACACTGCAGACACTCGAAGGACCAGCATCCATAGTCACACGACACCACCACAGGATGCAGCACTTGGGGAGTGGCGTGCCCTACTTTCTGTCCATCCAGCCCTCCCAGCTCAGAAGCTCAGAAACTAGCTTTGTATAGCAGGAAGGCAAGACACGGCTGCAGCTTCTGATGAGAAAGAGCTTTCTTCAAAGCTAGTGGCCATCTCGCACCTACTTGTGAAAATCCAGAAATACCCAAACCTTTTCCTTTTAGTCAGTGCAGTTTAAAATGCTTTTCTGAATCCCCTGCAATACCACTGCCTAGAACATTATCCAAGTGAGATGCAGGAGCTCATATATCTACAAAGAAGGGTCTTGTTGATAAAAGAATATTGATACTACTTCCCTTTCTCCTTCTCTCTCTCTCTTACTCGTGTGTGTGTGTGTGTGTGTGTGTGTGTGTGTATGCACGTGCACTCATGTCTTCCCATCCTCCATTTTCAAACAGATTCTCTGCATCCCAGGATATTCCATCCACAATCACTCAGGGCTGCAAGACAAGGCTGCACGCAGTGGGGCTTTCCATTACGCTTTATGTTCTTTGGAAGATGTAGAGTGCTGCTGCTCCCTGAGAATGAGGTCTTAAATGTGTTCAGAAGAGAACTTCGTTAGGCTTCATCCATATAAAGCTCCCTAAAACTCTCCAAGGAAACCTAAATGCAACCAAAGCATTAGCTTGGTAGCTTCTGAGAACTACTGGGTAAAGGCACATTTTCTTGATTATCCCCATGTAGAGCCCACTGCCTTCAAATGTCTATAAAAATGTGAACATAAATGCATCTAGCGCATCCCCAACTGAGTTATCTATAAAGATCTCATAAGAACACAATTTCCAGGACCTGAACAGTACCCGAGCTGCTTCCCTGGGCCCTCCAGTACTGTGTCATTTTGATCTCACTGCACTCATATGAGCTAATGGCTTCTGCTGAAAGCTTCAGCTGTCAGAATCACCCTCCACTTACTATGGCCGTGACATAAACGTTAAAAAAGAACACTGAATAAAGAAACCCCCACCCACTTCTCCCAACCCACATCTACTATAAGGCTGTCTTAAAGGGCAGGATTCAATGGCATTGAGTACGTCCACAGGGCTGTGACTCCCCATACCTATCTACTTTCAGGACATTTCATCACCCACCCCAAATGAAACTCTATACCGTTTAAAGCTGCAGCATCTCATTTGCTGGTCTCAAACCCTGGGAACAGCCACTGCATTTGCTGCCTTTATGGATTTACCGATCTAGAAGATCTCACAGAAATGGGTACAATATGGGTCTTCTGTGGTCAGCTTCTACTGTGTGGTGCAGAATTTACAAGACTCCTCCATGCTGCTGCTCTTTCTTTATTAGCATCCTCCCTTTTATTGCTAAACAAGATGGACAAACCCCACAGCATTTTGTTCATTCATTTAGCTTGTTTCCAGTTTTTGGCTGTTAGAAATGGTGTTATATGAACATTCATGTTCAAGTTTGTTTGTGAAAATTTGTTTAAACTCTTTACTAAAGTCTAGGAGTAGAATGCTATGAATATACTTTTAAATCCCTTTCTGCTATGCTTTCACATAAAATCAAGTTCACAAAACAGCTTTACCATCAAGGATCATATAGTTATCAACTAGATTCCTTGGTCTTGCTGCAGACCTGCTCCATTGGGATTGTGCATCTTGTAGGCGAGGACATGGATTTGCTTAGCATCCTCGATGGAGTTAGGGATGTAGATCATTGACAAACCACAGTTCCTCAGATAATTCTCATGCCTTCCCTCAGGTCAGCACTCAATGCATTAGAAATGGTTTAAATCGCTTGAATATCCCACAGAGAGCAAAGGCACACTGATTTAGAATGACAAAGTGGGAAATGTCTCCCTTCATGTTGACAATACCAGCTCATGGTTGAAATGTCCAAGGTTAATTCCAGCTACCACATAGACTCAAGGAGGCTCCTCCTCCCTGGTCATCTCAAGAAAATAATGGAAGATTATCCATCTATCCATCTATCTATCTATCTATCTATCTATCTATCTATCTATCTATCTATCTATCTATCTATTTTCCACCTTTCTATTTTCTCTCCCCCCTCTCTCCCTCCCCCTCCCTCTCTTTCTGGGCCAGTAGAAATGTTTCCCTTTGAAGCACTGATGTTCGCACTGTACTTCTAAGGCAATTCACACTGACCAGTTGAAAAGCCTTATGGGGATCTGAACAAGTAAATTTGAGAGAAAATATATCTGGTAAAAACTTCATGTAATAATTGCAGGTTCTTGTGCCTTGAAGGACCTTAAAAAAATTAAAATGTTTTGTCTGAATATGACAAATAAGTTAACCAATATAAAATGTTAAAGGCCTGGTAAAGTTGTGTGTGTGTGTGTGTGTGTGTGTGTGTGTGTGTGTGTGTGTGTGTGTAATGTTACTTATCTAGTTCAACAAAATATTCTAGAAAAGCCTTAAGTTTAGCTGCCTAGCCCCATATCACAAAACCTTGGAGATTCCCAAATGAAGCTCTCTCTGCATTCCCCATGATATGAATCTCTTAGCCTTGTCCAAATGAACATTCCCGACAACAATTAAGGACACACAGGACTAATAAAAGACAAAAGAAGCTAGATTTATATAGGGTTGCTATATTAATTGTGACATAGGACATTTATTAGTACAGTGAGCACTAGGCCTTCACAGAGTTGATGATTAAATGCTAGCATTTATATGAGAAAGACTATCTGTTGTAATTCTCTTTTAAGTTTTGTGGTCATATCATTATCCAAACAACCAGTACTTGAGGATCTCACCGCATGTCCTACCATGGACTCACTAGGTACCCACTGAGATGTCTACAAACACAAAGATAACAACGAGTGCTAGTTAGGCTGTGGAGAAAGCAGAGTCCTTAAAAGTGCTGGTGGAAATGTAAAATGAGGTAGCTGCTTTGGGAAACAGAATCTCCTCAAACTATTTAAAACAGAGTTTTCATATGGCCCAGTAGTTCTACTCCTAAGTACAGAAGAAGGAAGACATGCCCACTCCAAAGTCTGTATACGAATGTCCCCATAGAAGCATTAATAATAACAACCCGAGTACCCATCAACTGAAAAGAAATCGGGTGAGTAAGATGTGGCAGACTCATCATAAAATAGAATATTATTTGGCAATGAAAAGAAAATAGTGAAGCAATAAAGAAGAAGAATCTAAACAAATTGATGCTAAATAAAGGGGGCAGCCACAAAAGACTATACTGTATTACTGTATGTGAAATGTTCAAAATAGGAAAATCCACAGAAAAGAAATTAAGGAGTGACTATCATGAACTAGGAGAGTCAAAGAGTGGGAATAGATTACTATGAGCTGGGGTTTCCTTGAGGAGGACTAGTGTTCTGAAACTAAATATTAAATATGTTCAAACACTGAGACACACCCTTACAGCAGGTGAGTTACCCCACATACAGAGTCTATGTGGACGGACACGGGTCATTTAAACATACACGGAAGCCAACGCCCCGGTAACCTCCGGTCAGACTCACTCACCATGCGTAGGTTTTGTGTTGTTCTTGTCTCCACGGCTCTGAGAAGCTCCCTAAATCTCCCGACTCCTCTCGTCAAGTTCCTGGGTACACACAAAATTGGACAAGGTTTCCATCTGGCGTGTATTAATATTAAGTATTTTATACACAGGCTTCAATGCACTTTGTCTATATAAAAGCTGTTGGCTGGAATTCAAGCAAATGATTATTCTGCACATATCAGTCTGTCTTTGAGCAACTGACCCGACACTGATAATTTCTTGTGTGTATGCTTTTTAGATCTAATCTAATTTCCTTAAGGAGACAAAAATCTAAAAATCAGTCCTGAGGTGAAGAGAAAAAGGTAAGATACACCTTACAAGAATCTATTTTCAAACATACAGTGACCCCCATCCCAGAGTGGTCCTGGAATTTATACTTTCATTAAAAGGAATATGATGTCACTGGGCAGTTGAGGACTCAACTCAGCAAGGCACTGCATGCAATGTGGATAAGGCTTCTTGCTGGAAATTCATGAGCAGAAGGAGAAAGGGTATGAAAAAGGAGCGACAGCCTTGCTTAATCCCCTCTCATCGTTCAGAACAGAAATCCCTGCCTATTAAGTCCATCCCATGGACCCTATGACCCTGAACTGATAAAAAGAAGCAAAGGGCCGACAGCACTCACTCTCTGAGTCACTGTGTGCTGACTGGTTCCTGGGCTTCCTGACTGATCAGAACATGGTCTATTCAGCATCGTAATGCTCCACAAAGACAAGGCTAGCCAAGCACTTCACTCAGGGCACAGCATTCTTTAGAACACCCTGGTCAATATATCCAGGCCATACTTGTTCTCTCGGAACGCTGGGTCTGGCCTCTTTAGCTGGGAACACCTCCCAGCCATTTCCTTTACATTGAGCACTGCCACCATCTATGACAGAACTCAGTGATATTTATAACACACTCATTAGAACACATCTCATCTTTCCAAAAAGCCACAGAACGGGTCAGCAGGTGCAAGACTGTCAGCCAGACTCCGGAGGCTGTGACAGATGATCAAGGTATCTGGCTCTTGTCTGGGTTGCATTTTAAATCATGCAAAGATTTGAGATAAAAATGTGCTTCTGTAAGATGCAAGCCACAGGGGTAAAGGCTTCTCCGAATTCTCATTCACAACAACAAGCCCAGAACTTTAAGACACTGACTAATTGGCTCAGTATGTAAATATCCCCCCAGCCCTCTCACCCACACAGATGAGATGTTATCAGGTCAGAAGCTTTGTGCTAGCATAAAAAGAGAAGCCTGTGCTCAGGACTCTAAGTAGCACTAAGGAAGTTCATTGGAGACATGAACAAAAATTAGGGAGTAGGCCTGGGACATGCAGCCTAACCTGCCTGTCCCTCCACTCATTTGTATGGGATTCGAGTTCATGGCTAACAACGTACATTGCTCTGGGCTGAAGCTCAGTGCTCTGGAGTAATCTGAGGGGAGGAAACAGTCACAGCTAAAAAGGGATGGGAACGGCTACGACAGCTAATTCTATTTCCATATCACCAATTAAATGCCTACCGTGTACATAAAGGGCAGCCCTCTGAACTCATGAAACAAGGACATGCCTGAGATGATGTCACTACAGACTCTGGTAGACCACAGAAAGAACTGTTTTGCCATGGTGGAAATTAGACCTTGAACAGTACTTCAAAGCTAAATATTGTAACTGTGGGAAGGCTACAAATAGGACCTGGTCATTTGGGGCGTCTCCTATGTCCTCTTTGCAGAACGAACTATTTATAGAGTTATGGAAGCACAGAATTTTCTAGCCAGAAATGATCCAACAGAGTCAAGAAGTGAAAGGGTTTGCTCAGGCTCTAAGTGTGGCAAGAGAGCAAACTGGGAGCTTCCCACCATGCTGTCACCACCTTGGACAAAAGAAAGATGAGCTCTATAAAGCAGAGATGGCTTGAGAGGAAGGAACAAATACGAATCCAAGAGCTCACATGTGTATTTTGTGCACTGATATTCAAATTACTTCACACACACAAATAGCATAAATTCTATGCTCTGGTGAGGACAGCTAATGAGATAGATGCTTCTTAGGTACTGGTTCAAACCGGAAAGCAAATCCATTAAAGCCAGGTGAAGAAGCCCTGTGCCTGATGTTCTGCCCTCTGCTACCTGATACATAATGAGGAGAGAAACCCAATTCCCTTTTCTGGCTGGCTGTGGTTTCTCCCACGCAAGACGGAGGCCCTCTGCTGGAGGAATGTACAAATCTTTAGGTAGAAGGAGGCTGAGCCTGCTGAGGGGAAATCTGCAAGAGGTCCTGGCAGAGGAAGACTCTGGCGTGAGTGCGAGCTGTCCCCAGCTGGATCCCAGACTGTGTTCAGGATTCAGAATCAGACTCTGCTCAGCCCAGAAGAATTCTGCTCCTAAACAAAGAGTCCAGAGCAGTGGCAGAGTAGCGCAGGCCTGAGGCTGGTCAAATGAGGGTGGCATCCCAGAACAGCAGGGAAGGGGTGCCACGTTTTAAATATTAGAAATAGTCACAAGCACCCTAAATACCAAGTTCTTCAATTCTCACCAAACAGTCTATAACAAACAAACATTTTAAAGTCAGATATTACTCAATCACTTCCTATTCGCCACTGAACAGAAAAAAAAAAAGCTACATGTTTAATCATGATAGCAAGGAAGAAAAAGGAGGAAAATGAAAAAAAAAAAAACCCACATGATTGCTTTCATATTTCTAAACTATTAGTTTGTCCCTAAAATGCTGAGGCCCATTAAATAGCTAGAACAAACTGTTGCTTAAAGTTTCCACTCAAAGTTGAACATCAGAACACCTGGTTCTGAGGGTTTCCACAGACTCCTGACAGGAGGTCATTTATTCCATTTCACCGCCCTTGACTGAGATGGTACGATGATGTCAGAACTCACTACGGTAAGGTTTTTGCCAGGATCAAGCAGCACACTCTGGCAAGGTGTCAGAGCCTGGGTCGTCTCCTGCACTTTGCTTTCTGTGCTGGGTGTGTTTCCCCCAGGTTGGAGCAGCTCCAACAACTCAGCTAAGACCAGGGAGGAAAGCGCCTGCAATCTTTAGGACCAGCTGTGTGCTCAGCCTGGCAGGCCAGGCCACCTTTGATCCCTGTGCCATTGCTGTGCCCAGCCCCACAGGCAGAGCTGCAGTGTCCCTTGGCCTATGCATGGTCAAACTCACCCCTTTTCATAGTGGGAGGAGTCTCCTCTACCTTTCACCCACTCCTGTGCCTTCTCCCTTCCCCTTTCTATGCGTGTTTGTTGTTCTCTAGACTCTCATCATTCCAGGGCTCTCTGTGACCCCCAGGCTTGACTTCCTGCGAGCCTGTGCTACCCCACAGTTGTCTGTACAACCTTGAAGGTTCCAGCTCTCCAGCAGTTGGCCCTTCCTCTTTTTTTATTTTCAATTGTTTAAATCAAACTTTGAGTTAACATATAAATAATGGGTTCGTTTTTTCATAAATACATGTCATTATCCCTTATTCTCATTGCCCCTCTTCCACCCTCACATTCTCTCCATCCTCCTCTGGCTGATACCTTCCCTCTCCAAATGGTGCTTCTCTTCTTTCCCATCTCAGAATCAAAGCCTTTTCTTTCATCTGTCTCATGTTCTCTCTCTCTCTCTCTCTCTCTCTCTCTCTCTCTCTCTCTCTCACACACACACACACACACACACACATTTTCTCCCTCAAATGTCACCTTATTATTCTTCATAGCTGAATGCAATTCTGCTGTATGTATGTATTCATGTGTATATCTATACATTTTCACTTTATATTCTGCTGAAGGAGATCTAGACTGGTTACATATCTTGGCTACTGTGCATACAGCAGCAATAAACATGGACATGGAAATATCTCTGGTTCATTAAGAGTTCTTCGGGTACATATTCAGGAATGGTATAGCTGGGTCATATGGTGGCTGTCTTTAGGTTGCTGAGGGACTTCTACACGGATTTCTATCAACAGTCAATAAACCTCACTCATCAGCATTTGTTGTCCTCTGTTATCTTGATGACAGCCTTTCTGAGTAAGGTGAGATGTAATCTAAAGTAGTTTTAATTTGCATTTCTTTGATAGCTAAAGATATCAAAGTCTTTCTCCAATGTTGATTGGCCATCAGTGTTTTAAGCCCGTCTCCTCCGTTCAGTAGCCCATTAGCTGACAGGATGATTGGGAGGGTGGGGGTCATTCTGTTTTTACAGTTCTTTATGTATTCTAGCTATTAGTCCTACTAGTCCACTGCCTAATGTTTATTTGGCATAGATAGACCCCCAATCTGTAGTCTGTCTTAACTCTGGTGATTGCTTCCTTTGCTATAAAGAAGCCTTTAAATTTATGCATCCCTACTTGTCAATTCCTTTAAAAATGATCTCCGGGGCTGGTGAGATGGCTCAGCAGTTAAGAGCGCTGACTGCTCTTCCAAGGTCCTGAGTTCAAATCCCAGCAACCACATGGTGGCTCACAACCATCCGTAACGAAATCTGATGCTCTCTTCTGGAGTGTTTGAAGACAGCTACAGTGTACTTAGATTAAATAAATAAATTAAATATTAAAAAACAAACAAAAACTAAAAATGATCTCCTATGCTATGGGAGGATTATTTTTGCAGAATGTTCCATGTCAATATCTAGAAGTGTTTTCCACCAGCAGTCTTAATGCTTTGGTTCTTATATTAAGATCTTCACTTGAAGCTCCATCACTGCACAGGCCCCCTCTGTACAGATCTCCCTCTGTAGCTCTGAAACAGCTTTTTCCAGTGCTGAGCTCCAAATTCATTGTTAGCATAAGTTTACAATGGCATAAATTTTGTTTTACAACTCTGAACAGTTATAGCTTTTTGATATTATCTCCTGAGTCCTATCCAACAAGAGGGAGATATATTCTGAAAAGAGCCAGAGCTCCAACATCAGCTCATAACAGAAAACCAAGGCTGAGATGGTTGAGAGGACTTGAGAATCTTTCAGACTCCGATGGCCTAACAATGTCAAATTTAACATATCTTTCTTTTATTTATCTTTTCATTTCTTAGAAGACGAGTAGAAAAAGAAAAATTCTCTCCTTCCCCATGCAGTATGTATGTATGTGTTTTGTGTGTGTGTGTGTGTGTGTGTGTGTGTGTGTGTATGTATGTATGTATTATGTCTATGAGTGTTTTGTTTGCATGCATATAAGTGTACCCCATGCATGCAGTGCCCACAGAGGTCAGGAGAAGGCATCAGATACCCTGGAACAGTGAACTGTCATGTGAGTCCTGGGAATTGAACCCAGGTCCTCTGCAAGAGCAGCTAGTGCTCTTAACCCCTAACCATGTACTTCTAATTATCTACTGACTTCCGAGTTTGGCTCAGGACAGTAATATAAATTCAGTCGTCATGAAAACTCAAAGTTGGGTTGCAAATAGGAGTCTTCATATTCAATATGAACTCTCTGGATGGTAAGGAAAGGGAGCCAGGCTTTCCATAGTAAACTCAATTTCAATTTCTCTCTGGTCGAGAATTTCTAAGCAAAAATCAATTATAAGATGAGTCAATACAACAGCTCTCTGGAGCAAAGCAGCAGTTTGACTTTTTCTAGTTTCTCTCTACTGCCAGGCTGAGCTGCATAAGAAGTAGGTTGTTTCACCAGCTGAGCATTTTCCTATTGAGCGGTTGGTTTCCTCTCAGGTTTCTGCAGGTCCCCAAGGATGCTCTAGTGAACAGGGTTGCCATCCCTACCTCACGGTAGCCCAAGTTCCTCAGACAGCAGCAGGCTAGAGATCTGCTGAACCATTGGGAGTCCACCGACCAAATCCATGGAAGATGTGCTTGCTACCTGCCTCTGGCCTTCCACCTCACTAAGCTCAGGCTGGCAGATAGCGCAATAACACACCGTCTTAGCAGCCTAGACAGTGCTCCGTGTAGTATGGAGGCCAAGCAGGCTTTCCTCCTACACCACAGCACATGTCTGCCATGAATCTGAAGCTAACGCGTTTTAGAGACACAGACATGGGCATGTCAAGGTTTGGAAAAGGGGAAACCTGCAGGCAGTGTAGAAAATCCCTTCTGTCCTTGTCCTCCACATGTTTCTCTTGGTGTCCAGAGTCCAAGGGACCAAAGCCAAAGCTTCACTTGGCTGTTTCCTGGCTTCCTTTTGAAGAGAAAAGTGTTGCCTCCTGGGGGAGGGGAGGAGGGTCCCAGCACAGCTGCAAACGCACCTAGCAGCACTCGCCACATGTTAGTTCACCAGACAAACTCAACACCTCGAGAGCAAAGTCTGGTTTTTTGTTGTTGTTATTTTTTTGGGTCCCCCCCACCCCCGTACCTATCTCTCCTGGTCTCAACAGCCTCACAGGAGCAAGCCAGGAGACCCTCAGGAAAGAAAAGAGTGAGCAGGAGCCTGCTTTGAAATCCCTTTCCCTGTCAAGTTTTGTGACTACCAGGGAACAGCTAAAGCAGACTCTCACAGAGAAAGATATACCCACTCACCACTGTGGGCACCGTCAACATTTAAAACGACAGAAACACAAAAAGATATCATCCATCTATGTTCTGAAAGTCAGTAACTCTTAGATCCCAGCTTGAGAATCTTGCTTCTCCTTCACGTCAACAAACCTTGGTGTCATCTGTTCTGAAAACGTGTGACATCAGAAGTAGACCTCCACATCAGGAATGAAAACAGCATGCTTCCTGGTACCAAAGGATACTCAGGTTTCCCAGAGCAAAGCCTAGCTTCTCCCTCTGAACGCACTCTTGCCTCAGATCCAGTGGCATGCATTTGTGAAGACAGATGGCATCTGTAGTCAGGGGCCAGGGATCAAACTCACAACCTTGGCCTCATTAGCAAAGGACTGTACAGAGCAAGGCAGCTGCAGCCTAGATATAGCAATGGAGGGTGTGACAGCCACGACACTAGGAAGTGACCAAGCATGCCAGGCTTCTGGATGTCTCATCTCAATCTAATGAGAGCTGTCGTAGGCTTAACAACATTTTTTGGATGACTCCACCAAGGGAGGCTTCCTCATGACAAATGGGAAGTAAAGTGTATAACTGGTCAGCTGGCCAGGCAGCGTGAGGTAACAGGAACACATCAAACCAGACACAGAGGGTGCCTTCTAGTTCATATCACATATCACAGGGACATGAAGGAATCCATTTAACACACATGCAAAAGAAAGCCCAGAGTGAAAAAGTGCACAAAGTAGGAAAGCAGCTGCAGAAGCCGGAGGGCTGCAGACAGCTCATCCTTCTCTCAGCTCTTCTTTACACCGCCAGACCCCAAGCCTCCGAGGAATGAGAAACACAGGAAAGCTCGTCCTATCTTCAATCCTCCTTCCTTCCAACCTCAGGGAATAGTCAAAGGACATCAACGTTCATCAAAACCTGCCTCCACAGGAAACTCACCAGGGAGTCGGAAAAACAAACCTTCTCTCTCGTGAACATAATTGTATCTTAACGAAGGGCAATTTTCTCAAGGATTTATTTGTATTTTATGAGTGTTTTGTCTGAATGTATGAAAGTGTACTTTTTTTTTTTGCATGCCTTGTGCCCATGGAGGCCAGAAAAGGGCCCTTGATTCTCTGGATGTGGATGCTGGGAACTGAGCCTCGGTACTTTGCAAGAGTAGCGACTGCTCTTATCCTCTAAGCAATCTCGCCAGAGCCTTAATGAGTCTCAATTTAATCCCAGAAGCCCAAAAGAATCCAATGGACTCTTGGATTCCTTAGTGTAATAATACTTTTAACAAACTAACCGTGTGGATCGATCACAGGGGAAACTGCCTTTCTGTGCATTTGTTTAGGAATCCTTATGTTTATCTGCAAACTTAAATTATGAGAGACGAAACAGTACTGACTCTGTAGCCAAACCTCATGGGTTTCAATCTTCTGTAAGGGGAACCTCTCTCCATTTTCTTATCTATTTTACAGCTCACTGACTTGCTATGAAAAGAGAAAGTGAGTAAAATACACTGGGGAAGTGTTTTTAAATGCCACCCCTCATCAAGGCTATCATCCTCTATGAGGGCTAGTTTTATGTCAGTGTCAGCTGCAGTCATGCGGGAGGAGGAAACCTCACTGAGAAAAGGCCCCCACCACACTGGGCTTGTGGATGACCCTATGGGGGCATTTTCTTGATTGATGATTGGTGATTAATGATTGATGTAGGAGGGCCTAGGTCACTATGGGCAGTGAAACCTTTGAGCTGGTGGTCCTAGGTGCTGTAAGAAAGCAGTCCGAGCAAGCCATAAAGAACATGCCATAGACGGAACTTCCCCATAGCTGCTGCATCAATTCCTGTCTCCATGTTCCTGCTTTGAGTTCCAACCCTGACTTCCTTGAATGATGGTCTAAAAACTGTAAGGTTTAACCAAGCTTTTCCTTCCCAAGTTGCTCTTGATCATGGTTTTTAACCACAGGAAAACCCTAATTAAGACATCTTCAAAAGTATACCATTGGGGGAGGGGATAATACTAAGCTCTACCTTCCAATTTATAGGAAGGAAAATCTTTATTTCTTTAGAATCATTTTACTTTGAAGACAAAAATGACATTCCCTAGTTGACTCCTTCACTCCCTTGGCTAGGTTTTGAAAGCCAACAATGCAATGAGTAGCCCATGAAGATCCTAATTCCCAGGTTGGGCCTAAGATGATAAAAGGCAACAGCCGGGCCAGTGAGATGGCTAAGGGGGTAAGGCCATGGTACACACTTGCTGAGACGCAAGCACACACACAGGCATAATTAAGTAAAAGATAACTGATGTCATGTGAGGTGAATAAGAAACTTTCTGGACCTACTTACTCTGCGGGGAAGGTGATGGTGACATCTCCTGAGAGACTGGTGCTCTGGGGGAAGAGGGTGAGTCCCAGACAATGCTAACACTGAACACAAGGGGGATCAAGGGTTTAGGAAGTGACTCTTTACTATGCTATCTCAGCACAGGCATCTGGGGCCTGCTTTGAGCTGATGAAGAAGGACCAGGACAAACCAAAGACTGGACGTGGCAAGGAAGTTTTATAAGCCTATGATACGAAAATGCAAAGAGCAGAGTAAGTCCCAGAACATTATATTTACTCTACCACAAGTGCCTGCTCAGTGGACCACAGGCTGGGCCTCCATAGCCTGCGCTGTGAGGTGGGCTCAGTCAGTTACAGAGTACCACTGAGTACCAAGCCTACTGAGTGTTTACTTTAGAAGATGATGGTAGTGAAGAAGCAAGACAGTCTAGAAAGCGGGAGTCCTAACAATCCTAAATGCTCATCAGTACTTGTCACCATCCTATTCTCCCAGTGCCTTGGACCATGGGAAGGAGAGAGGGAAGGGGTCCTTCTAAGTGAAGCACACATACTCATGCTAAAAGGTCAGGGGCAAGGACAAGAGTGTACTGCACATTTCAGTGAGTGGCAAACAGATACTGCATTGCCACGTTAACACAGTGCAATACTCCAAAGCTAAGACAAAGGGAAGGGAACAAAGAAATCTAAGAGAACACTTGACGGAATATTAAGGCCCTTAGGCATTGAGAAACCATGGCCCAATGGCCCTAAGGATTTGAGCAGTAGCAGAGGGGGTAGGTAACAAAGAGCCTCAGGATGGGAAGTGGTGGAAATCAGAGGGTGGCCTTGGGTCCCAAGCCCAACTCTACCCACAAGCAGCCTACGGGCACCCAATTACTAACCAGCAGAAGAGGAAGGACCATGACATTAAACTGTTGAGTAAAACGCCCTGTGTTCTCCGTGGGGAAGGAATGAAGAAGAGTGTGGGTTGAGGAAGTGCAATGTCTGTGGGATCCCCAGGCACCCTTGTGAGTTGTCCCAGATAGGAGCTGGGAAAGGTGAATAATTTAAAATTAGAGAGGAGGATCACAAATGGCAAAGTTGAAGTGGTCATGAGAAGGGGGAGGGCAGGAAGGGAGCGTGAGATGTGAGGCATGTGGAGACATGGACCAGGAGGAAAGGGCCAGATGCCAGACAGACACATAAGGGAAGAAAGCCACTCTCAGCTCTCTCCTGCTTTTTCTCACCTGAGAAAAGGAACAAGTGCCTCCCCCTAATGGGGGAAGGGAAAGCACCCCAAAGCCCTGACCTGCTCCTCAAAACCATCATCCTTGCATCTCCCTACCATTTGCGAACTCCCACCACCTACCATCTGGCCCTCCACGGCACACATAAACATTTACTGGGTGAAAGCCAGAAGTAGGCGCTATGATGCTCGGTTTAATAATAAACACTGCAAAATCAGAGCTGGTTTCCCTTATATGCTACATCAAAAATCTTTTCATGTATACTTTTAGATGTGAAGATGGGGAAATATGTCCATGGCCACTGAGCCAGTAAACAGAAAATTTGGGATCAAACCCAGGCCCAATATAGTTCCAGTGCCTAGAGAGTTGAAAGATGGCCTGTCATGATGACAGACCAGACACAAACTTGAGAACAGAGCTAATTCCAACAAGCAAAAGCCAAGCTCACCCAGAGGAAGGAGAGCATAGAGAAGACTGTGCTTGGGCCAGACCTAGAGGCTAGGAGACCAGGAGAGAGCTGAGAGTTCTGATCAATGGTCTCTGCCCCAGGCAGAAACACTGCTCAGAAGCCGGTCAGCTGATGAGAGAGTTGCTGTTCTGACTAGCGAGTAGAGAAGTGGGTCTGCACGTTCATCACCAGGACAAGCTTCTAAAGAGTGTTCTCTAAACACGGTGCTTTGTTCATGTGACTCTTCCTAGACAGAGTACATAGTCAGCCCAGAAGATGGTGGTCAGGTTTCCCTGTGCATTATAGAAAAAGACCCACTATGTGCATTCATCCATGCCACTCTTTCATCATGAGGAGAGCACACGACTCACTCTTCTGGGCACATCTAGGTCCCCACAGGCTGGGACAGAAGCTAACAAAGAAACCTGAGATAATACCATTACCAAGGTCACCATCATCTTCTGCTGAGACGACCCTGCACATCCTTCCCAGTGGCTTCCCATCCACCTGCTAAGGCAGGTAGGAGCTCATTTCCTCAACAAACTTGGGAAAGAGCTCCAAGGAGAAAGGAGGGCCCAGCCTAACAGCTCAGCAAGCTGAGCAGGACCTGGGAGCCAGCCCTTCCTGGATAATATTCTGTCCAACTTTTTTTTCCCCTCCTTTTGTTAATTTTATTATTCATTTTTCACCGCGATGGTTCCCCCCCCCCAACTCTAGTGCCCCCTCACAGAGCCCCTCAGCCATCCTCTCCCCTTATCCTTTGAGAGGGTGCCCCCTGGGTATTCCCCACCTCCTGCCCTGGAGCATCCAATCTCTGCAGGGTTAGGCACATTCTTTCCCACTGAGGCCAGGCCAGGCAGCCCATTTGAATGGATTCCACAGACGGGCAGAGCTTTAGGGACAGATCCTGCTTCAGTTGTTGGACCCACTTGGAGACTGAGCTGCACATCTGCTACATATGTGCTGGGGGCCTCAGTACAGCCTGTGCACACACTTCAGTGGGTGGCTCAGTCTCTGAGACCCTCCAAGGGGCCAAGTTCATTGACTCTGCTGATCTTCCTGTGGAGTTCCTATCTTCTTCAGGGCCTTCAGCCCTTCTCCCAACTCTTCTATAAGACTCCCTGGGCTCTGTTCAGTGTTTGGCTATGGGTCTCTGCATTTGTTTCAGTCAGCTGCTTGGTGGAGCCTCTCAGAGGATAGCTATGCTAGGCTCCTGTCATGCATGTCCTTCTGGGTTACCTCACTTAGGAGGGTATTTCTATTGATAGGGAAAAGATCTTCACTAATCCTACATCCAACACAGACTATTATCAAAGAAAAAATTTAAAAAAAAACTCAAGAAGTTAGATTCCAACAAGCCAAATAACCCAATTAAAAATGTGGAGCAGTGCTAAACAGAAAATTTTCAAAAGAGGAATCTCAAATGGCCAAGAAGCACTTAAAGAAATGTTCACCATCCTTAATCATCAGGGAAATGCAAATCAAATTGACTCTGAAATTCCACTTTACACCCATCAGAATGGCTAAGATCAAAAACTCAAGCAACAGTACATGCTGGTGAGGATGTGGAGAAAGAGGAACACTCCTCCATTGCTGGTGGGATTGCAAACTTGTACAACCACTCTGGAATCATTCTGGCAGTTTCTCAGAAAATTGGAAATAGTTCTACCTGAAGATGCAACTATACCTTTCCTGGGCAAATTACCCAAAAGATTTGTCCATCTCCACGTCTCCACAGTGGACGATTGTTCCACTGTGTTCATAGCAGCTTTATCTGTGATAGCCAGAAGCTGGAAACAACCCAGATGTCCTTCAGTGGAAGAAAGGATACCAAAAAAGGTGGTGCATTTACACAACAGAAAACTGTTCTACCTTAATTAGCCCCTCATTTATATTTTAAGGCTCTTTATTGTATAAAATATACAAACAGAAAGCCACAAAGAGCAAATTTATTATAAGGCAGGTATCCCTGTAACCACCATGCAAGCATCTAAAAAGAGAAAACACCCGAGAGTGGCACACAGAGGTGCGTATGAAAGCAAGCAACGAGCCAGGAAGCTGCATCCTCTGTGGCTTCTGCGTCAGTACTTCCTCCATTCACTGCCATGAATTCCTGCCCTGGCCGCATTTGATGACGAACTATGATGTGGAAATATAAACCAAACAATCCCATGTCTCACCAAGGTGCTTTTTGTCATGGTGCTTATCAGAGCAACAGAAATCCCAGCTAAGATAATGACTTACTTTCTTAGACACTGAGTGAGGATTCACAAATTTAAACATATAAACCTGTTGCAGCTTTTTAATCCTTTCTGAAATTTGAATTACTCCCTATATGGCCCAAGTCCTTGTCACATGACCTAGAGACATCACTAGTTCCCTTGATGTCTGGACCCATGTAAAGGTATATGGCCTGTCCTCGATATAGAATGAGATTTCTTTTATACTGGAATATAGATTTCCAGATTACTCTCTGGGAGCCAAGGCTGCTCACTGCTAATGGGCCAGTCACCTTGGCCAGCACTGCCCACTCACAGAAACCTCTTGGCTTCCTACTGACGTCTCCAATTCAATCACTCACATTGATGACTATGGTTTTCCTTTGAACATTTCTATGTTAAATTGTGTGCTAAGAACTCTAGTTCTCAAAAACACAAAGGATGATAAGATTAGAGATTCAATAATTATCCAGTTGCTTTATTCTATGTTACATGAAAAAGATTTAGGCTAACAATACCACCAATAATAATTATGATTGCTAGAAAGTTTTTAAGTTACTTCTATTTTCTGCATATAATGTCAGCATTCTGTTTGCGTTTCTAATTTATCTGCTATATGCAGTCCTACATCAAACTGTATTTGCTATGAGACATGCAAAAAATAGAAAAGCACAACCAAGCACAGAAAAAAAAAAAAAAAAAAAAAGACAAATTCACTCCAAACTGGCCAACATACAGACCTCTACACAGGACTCTATGATCAAAGAATTTATGGAAATAATATTTTTAAACTTTTTTTGAGATGGTATCTACCTTTACTTAGTTTATTTCTATGTGTATTGATGTTTCACCTGCCATGTGTCTGTGTGAGGGTACCAGATACTCTGGAACTAGAGTTACAGAAGGTTAGGAGGGGCCATGTGTGTGCTGGGAATTGAACCTGCATACTCTAGAAGAGCAGCCACAGCTCCTAACCATCGAGCCATCTCTTCAGCCCCAGAAATGATTATTTAAAGATTTAAAGCACAGCTAATGTGGTGCAGATGCTGGTAAGAAACACTAAAGAGAGAAAAGCAGGAAGACTAAGCTCAAGTCCAGCCTGGGCTACATGAGAGCTTGTCTATAAATAAATAAATGGATACATAAACAGGAATTCTCACTCAGTGCCTGAGAGCAGTAAGCAGGCTAAATAGGAGCATTCAGATGACAGAATAAATGAATAGAACTTCGTGAATACACAGAGTGGAGAGTGAAGAAAACTGAACAACAATGTACAATACAAAGCCCCGAGAGATAAAGGCTTGACGAAAATCTTTAAAGGCACAGCACCCAAATATCGACTCCCACACAGGGATCAGCAGGGCGAGCAATGTGACTTCCCCTCAGACACTGGGGAAGAGATGCCAAGTGCTGAAGGAAAAGAGCACCAACCAAGACTTCCAGGCCCAGGAAAACGATCCTCCTGAAATCAACACAGAAGAAATCCCCCCAAAACAAAACAGTACAAAACAAAACAAAAAGCAAAAAGTGGCAGAATTCATAAAGCACAGACCGGCAACTATACAATTTTAATAAAGTCCTTCAGACTACAAGGAAATGTCACCAGATGGTAATATGAATCCCCAGGAATAAACTAATAACGGCAGCTAAATGTCAATATGTGGGTAAATATAAAAGACTACATAGTTTTCTTATTTTTTCTTTTTAAAAGTTCTACTTTGGTTGCTCACAGTCCTCTCCCTTTTCAGGGGATATGACATCCTCTTCTGGTTTCTGCAGACTCTGCCTACACATGGTGCACAGACACACAGGCAGGCCAAACACCCATACACTTAAAATAAGTTTTGAAAAATGAAATTTCTAAAAGGAAAAAATGAAACTATGTTGGAGTAAGTCAAGTTATTACTAATATGGAATATGGTTGGTGAGATGGCTTAGCAGGTAAGGATATTTGCCGCCCAGCCTGACAACCTGAGTTGGTTATCTGCGACCCTACATGATAGACAGAAGGAGAGAAACATTTCTCATAAGCTGCCCTCTAACTCCCCCACCTCCACCACACACACACTCACTTGGAAGGGGGGATAAAAATGTAATGAATTATAAAAAAAAAGAAATACTGTGATAATTAATATGCATACTGTAATCCATAGAGGATTCATTTTTTAAAAAGTCCAAAAAACTAACAAAGGAGCAGGGCCTATGGTGCACAGCTGTGGTCCTAACACCCAGGTAGCCGAGGCCACAGGATCATGAGTTTGAAGTCATCATGGTCAACACAGTGAGACAAAAACAAAACAAAAACAAAACAACCAACCAAACAGAAAAACAACACAAAGAACAACCCTCTCCCCCAGGGTACATATAGAAGCAAAGAACAAAAGAGTCAGTGTAAAACCAACATTTCAATAACTGTATCAGGCAAATATAAGTATTCACTGAAAAAGCAAGTAAGTTGATGGGATTAGGAAAGCAACATCAAATATGCTTCACGTTGGAGATACAGTGAGAAGATTTCATTCAAAGGCATAGCCAGGCTGAGAGGACATAGAAGAGCTCAGCACTGTCCACTGTAATCGTAAGGGAGATGGAACAGCTTTATTCACAGTGGATAAGACAGACTTCAAATCAAAAAGAAGAAAGGCAGAGTCATCTCTCAAACTCCAGAGAACAGCACAGTGAATGAGAACGACTGACTGCTGCTCTCTAGACCAGGAGTAAGATAGGGATGGCTGGTTCTCTGAACTGAACCGAGGGTTCTTGTCAATGTGAGAAGGCAGGGAATAAAGACAGCCAGACTCTGACAGACCAAGCAAAACTGTTTACGTCATAGATGACATGATCCTGTATGCAAAAATCCGAAGTCATCTTTTAAGAAGAGCTATTAACGGGAGCTGGTGACGTGGCTCAGAGGATAGAGACTCTTATTGGTGAGCCGGACAACCTGACCTACATGATAGGATTAGAGAACTGACTCCCACAAGTTGTTCTCTGACAATTCGCCTACACATGAACACACAAAATAAACACATCTGAAAAGGAACTAGTAATGAGATTATCACGTTTGCAGGCTACAGCATCCATATGTAAAAAAACCAATATTTTATAAATAAAAAGGATAATTTGAAAGTGAAATTAATGAAACAATTCCATTCACAGTGACTTAAAAGAGAACCAAAGACACTCGGGAATAAAGTTGTAGAAATGTAAAGCCTGAAACCCAGCTACTATAAGACACCGTTTGGTTGCAGCGGGGCATCCATGCATGTCCTGGTGTATGTACACTTGTACGCAAGTGCATGTGGGAGACGGGGGCCAATGCTCAGTGTCGTCCTCAACGGCTCTCTAAATTTTTAAAGATTTATTTTTATTCTTTTTAACTTATGTGTATGTGTAAGTTGCTGTATGTGTGGTGGTGTCTGTGGAGGCCAGAAGATGGCATCACATTGCTTGAAGCTGGAGTTGTGAGCTGCCTGATGTGGTTGCTGGGAACGGAAAACAGCTGCTCTGGCAGAGCAGTAAGAGCTCTGAAGCACTGATCTCTCCACTCCTCTACTGTAGTTTCTGAGATAGACTCACTTACTGAACTTGAGTTCATTGGCTGGACTGGCTGGACAGGGATGCTCTTGTGTCCAATTCCCCAGGGTTGCAGATACAGACACAGGCTGCAGTGCCAACTTTCTACAAAACATTTTTTAGAGAAATCAAAACTATTCTAATTGGAGAGTCATGGATTGGACCATCTGCCACTATAAACTTAGGTTTTATTGTGAGCATGTGAAGCCCACATTGATCCAGAGAGTCACGGTAGCTCTTACCAAAATGCTGGCAGACTTTGTTGCAGTAGAAAGATGAAAAGCCTAAAACTTACATGAAAATGTCAAAAACTGAAAACAAGCCAGGTGTAGTGACACATGCCTTTAATTCTAGCACTTTAGAGTCAGAGAGATGCAGATAGATCTCTGAGTTCTAGGCCAGCTTGAGCTATATAGTAGGTTCCAGGACAGTCAAGGCTATGTAGCAGAAAGACCCTATCTCCAAACAACAATAAAACAATGACCCCCCCCCAAAAACCCTGGAAATAGCCAAAAATAATTTTGAAAAAGAATAAAGTTAGTGGATCTATCATACTAAATCTCAAAGTTTATAATACAATCTTTAAGGCAATGTGGCTTAGCTCAAGTATAATAAGACATAGTAACGAGGGAGGAGAAATCCCAGAAATGAATAATGAGCACTTGTTCAGCTGGGTTATGTCCCACTAAAGGTCACAGCAACTCAATAGGAAAAGAGTATCCTTTCTAATAGACGGTGCTTGGTCTACAGGGTGGCCACCTGCAAAACATCATTAGACCCTCACCTTACACCACATACAACTATTACCTCTAAGCAGATTAGAGACCCGAAGTAAAGGTTAAACCAACAGAGCTTCTGGAATAAGACATATTGTTTAGTTTAGACATACTAATAAAAGGGTGATCTATAAAATAAAAATTGATAAGATGGACTTCATCAAAATGGAAACCTTTTTCTCTTCACCTGACACCATAAAAATGAAGGTATAAGTCACAGACAGACAACACTCATAAAATGTCAATCTGATATCCAGACTGTGTAAAGAATTCTTACCATTCAATAAGAAAACCAAATGGAAGACAGACTTGCATGCACACCCATGTACACATACATACCCATTCACACAAGTGCACACATGAACATACACACACAGTATGAGAAGTGCACACATGAACATACACACACAGTATGCGCATAGCAAAAGCTCTTAGATGTTTCACCTGTGAATAGATACGTCACTGCAGAAGACAAAGGGATAGCTGATAAGCAGGTGAAAGCTGCTGATGCTGTTACTCTCTAGGTAACACACACTAAAAGGAAATATATGACAAATGTATTACAATGGATCTGAATAAAAGACCTGACACCATCAAGTGTTAAAGAGAACATTAAAAACCCAGAACCCTTGTTAATTGCTGATGGAAATGTAAAATGGGATTGCTGCTTTGGCAAAGAGATGATCAATTTGCTAAAAAGCTAAACAAACTTACCAATTCCTTAGCTAGGAATCAACACAAAGGAGTGGCAACATTCTGCAAGGTTTGAACACAGTGTTCACAGCAGCTTTGTCTATAGTGGCCATAAGCGGCAGGAGGATGCCCATTAGCTGGTGAACGGATAGGAACATGTAGCTCAAGATAATGAAATGACCATTAGGGTGGGAGATGAAGTGCTTGCTTCACAAGTATGAGTTCAGATCCCCCTGCCCCAAACCATAAAATGAGCCAGGGATGGTGGCGTTCATCTGTAACCCAGCAATGGTAAGATGGGAGAAAGAGACTGGCAGATCCTTAGAAGCTTGCAGGTCAGGTAGCCTAGCCTACATGGCAAAGTTCCATGGCCACTGAGAGACTTTCTGAAGGAACAATACTCAAGGTTGTCCTCCGACCTCTACTTGTAAGCACACCCATGTGCACATACATACCCATTCACACGAGTGCACACATGAACATACACACACAGGCATGCACAAATATATGAGCATTGGACACACACACGCACATACGCACACATATGCACACACATACACACAAAGAGGAATGCCCTTTTGATATATGCTAAAAATACAGGTAAATTTAAAAAACCATACTGAAAGTAGAACACTTCGACTATATATCCTGTGATTCCATTTATATGAAATTTCTACTAAAAGAAAAGCTGTAGCAACAGGACATCTGCAGTGGCCTGGGGATAGGAGTAGGGCTGGAAATTATAATCAGTGAAGTCATTTCAAGATTCAAAGTAACCAGCCACTCAGAGACAGAGAGGATACAAATGATGCCAAAGGGAGGCAGAAGGAAAAGATCCAGAAGAAAGGTACAGTGTGTTCGTGCCAGCTCAGAGAACTACCAAACACACTGTGTCTAACGGCGGAGAATGGAAACCTAAAATAGAGAGGAAGGTGAAAACCCAAATGCCAATTGCAAACACTAACTCATCATCTTTAAACCTTCTCGTCAGACGCAGGGTTTTGCAAGAACACACAGACACAGGCTTCCATCTTGGAGGACAGAGCTACAGCAACTGCTGTCATATCAATAAAAATGCAGGTACCTGGGAGACAAGGGGCAATTCTTTCTCTTCTTTGAACAAAAAGTTCTAATAATACCTTAAAAAGTCATAAATTATGTTGCTGTCATCTTCTGGGCCTTAGCTCAGCTTTTCCTTCTACAATTTTAACTGTTGGCTAAAAATATTTCTGCAAAACAAGAATGGAGAGAAAAAATAGCAATGTGAAAAGAAAGAAAGAAAAAGGGGCCATCTCTGGAGGAGGCTGGGGCCTCTGCTGTCTTCTCATAAAGACAAAAGAGGCATCTCTGGAGGAGCCTGGGGCTCTGGTGTTTTCTCATAAAATATAATTTTACTTGACATGTGAGCTAGGAAAGGCAGAAAGCAGGCTAACGCGTTCCATTCCAGGCAAGTGCTGGAGCAGCGATGCCCACACTTATAGATCACTAAATTACCGTAACAGCTCCCTACGGGTGCAGAGAGGGCAAGCCTGCCTTACCTCTTCCCCAGACAGGTCGTGGATTCCTCATTACCAGTTGCCAGTTACTTCAGGTCTACTTCTTGAGACATGGCTATAAAGGCCATTCTCAATGCTTGTGTGCCTCTATATCCAGCACCGCCTCATGAGGTGTCAACTACATGCTTAAAGGCTATAAAAATTAGGGGTGGGAAGCTGTGGGAACTAGTACCCTAAGGAACTAAAGCCACGGAAATCCTTTCCCACTGTGGGAAGTCCACACAGTGCAGAAAAAAACAAAAAAACAAAAAAACAAGTGGCATCAGGGCCTGCTTGAGGCACTATACAGTGTCAGCATTACTGTAGACATCCTCAAAGACGAGGCAGAGAGCCAAAGGTCCCAGAAAATAGGTTCCATTTGCTGGTGTCCAGGAAACTCTTTGATACGGTGGTAGATTGAATAAGAATGTCTCCCATAGACTCATGTGTCTGAACACTTAGTGCCCAGTTGATGGCACTATTTGGGGAGTTATGGGACTTTTAGGAGGTAGAACAATTCCTGAGAAACTATGTCACTAGAGGTAGCCTTTCAGGGTTTATAGCCTCGTCCAACTTCCTGCTTACATGCTCTGCTTCCAGTGTGTGGCTGAGATTGTGATTGCTCAGCTTCCTGCTCTTGTCACCATGGCTTCCTCAGCATTGTGGACATCTAGCTCTTTGGAACACAAAGCTGAAAGAAACTCTTCCTTAAGCTGCTTTTTGTCATGGTGTTTTTATAGCAGCAGCAAAAAAGTAATAAATACAGATACTCAACAGCCTCCATCCTCCTTCAGCCAAGGGCAAGTGGTCAGGACCACCACCTTTGGCCTCAGCACATCTCCCCGCCCACATCTAAGAGGAAGAGCAGAGACCCAAGTTCCAGGGAGCTGCTCCAGGGCACTTCCTTCTTTTCACATTCCACTCCCCTTAGCACATCACTCGGCACCTCTGCTGTTAATAAATACATACTGAATTAACCAGTTTTAAGGAAGATATATGGCAATGAGCTACAAGCCATAGCTATTTCTGTCTAAACGCCAGGCACTGTTGAAGGTGCAGATCTCTCCCCAAACAAAACAGTGAAAGTTCCTGCCTCATGGCATCTCTTAGTAAACCGAGGCAGACATGAACACAGTAATCAACAAACGAGCAGCAAAGCAAGCAGAGAGCAAGGTGGACAGAGAGCAGCAGGCTCCTGCTGCCCCTCAGAAGCTGGCCTTGGATTAACTTTCAATTGTCTTCCCCTGGAAACCTAATAAAGATAAAATGCCAGTTATGTTACCAGGCAACATGGCTTACTACAGCAATGACCTCTGATTCATAACGTCCATGTGGACCCATAGGAGTTACAGACCCTGATGGAGACAGTAGCTTTGGGCACCTACTGAGTGTGCTCATCATCTTACACTGGGCAGATGCTATTGAAAGCTCTGGAAATTCCAGGTCAGGCAGGCAGCATACTTCCCTGACAGAAATGGACAGAAAGCAGCCCTGGAAAGCTGAGGCCGCTGAGGACACTCACAGTCCATGCTTTTCTCTTGACTCTTGCACATACATCTAGACAGATGGGTCCTGTTTTAGTTTCTTTTCTGTTGCTGTGATAAAAGATTCTGGCCCAAAGCAACTCTGGTTGGAAACGGTTTATTTGGCTTACACTTCTAGGTCACAAACGATCACTGGGGGAAGTCAGGGCAGGAACTTAAGCGAGAACTGGAGAGAATCCATCAAGGAACACTACTTGCTGGCTCACTCTCATCCTTGCTCTGAAGCTCCTGCTCAGGTAACCAGCCTTCTTACAGCCCAGCCCTCCTGTCTATTGATCATTGATCAACTCAATCCCTCACAGACATGGGGTCTGAGTAATCTCTCAGTTCAGAGTCCCTTGAATGATATAGGTGGTGTCAAGCTGATAGCTGAATCTAACTAGGACAAGAACCAAGTGTGGCCAGCAGCATTCTTGTAGGTCAATATTGAACAGATCCAGAGAAGATCCTCTGAGAGGCACGGTTCATCGAGAGGCAAACCAGTGCTGAAGAGGACAGACGCAGACACAACAGGCTGCCTTGCTTGGACAAGATGTCTCTGAGGATCTTGTCACCCATGTCTCCATGCTACTTCATTAGTGACTGGCCACTGGTACACTTCAGGCTTTCTCACTTGTCCAGAAAAGGAAAGAAAACGTCCCCCAACCCATCACGCATCTAGGGCAATCCCATGTAAAAATGGCTCAGCACTGTAGCTACTTTAAAACGTGATGATTGGACTCCTCTCTCAAAGCAAGGGCTTGTCTAGCTGCTTACCGCCTTACCTCAAACAGTGACTGTCACCGCACATCTGAAATTCAGGGACAGTGACCAGCACAACACTCCTCCACCTACACCGTGTGCTTCCTGGAATCACTTCTTCACATCACACCCCTCCCCCAGAGCACAGCTCAGGAACTGGTCTGCACACACTACCACTGATATGTGTGCCCTTCTTGGGGAATCCATCTCCAGTTAGATCAAGAGGAATTAGGTCATGATCCCCCCCCCAAAAAAAAATCAAATTAGATCTGATTTTTTGACACCAAATTATGATTTTCTTTTAAAAGAAGAGCTGCATGATAAAAAGAAAGAAAAAATAGTATTGTCTCTCTCCCCCTTTCTTAAAAGGCTTAGTCCATTTGTAATTATTTATTTTCCTGATGGAATGGAAATTCCACAGGGACCATTTGCTATCTGGACCATAGTCCAGATATCTTTAGATCTTTATATCTTAATATCTTAACATAAAGTCCTGACAGATGAATAAATACTTGCGCGTGTGCGTGTGCCCCCCCCCACACGGGGGGGGGGGGAGAAGAGGGAGGGGGGTGGGGGGGGAGAGATCACCTTTCTGGGAAGTCTATTTGTTTAGGGTAGGGAAGCAGCAATGTATAGCTGAATAAACCCTCTCTGCGATGGGCCTTTATGAGATGCAGTTAACCTGCCAGTTTGCTCAGCCCTCCCTCCTTTGGCCTACAGCGACCTACCCCATCCTTCTAGAGCTAAGGACAGACAAGCATGGCTGCCCCCAACCTGGGCAGCAGTAATAAAGTTTTCTAGAGGAACAGGATCCTGATACACTGCAGTGTATTGGTGAAGCACTGAAAGCAAGTGCCTGTGGCAATATTTCATCACAGAGAACAGAAGAGTTTGAGTTTCATCATTAAAATTGATAAGGACTCTTCTGTCTCCATAGTCAAGTTTTGATGGCATGAAGGGATGGAGCCGACCCGAGGCCACGTTTAAACACAACAGAGATTAGATTGATTCTTTTTGTTACAGATGTCTGAGATTCTTTGATCTCAGTAATGGAGAGCTGGTGGAGACGCCCTGAGTGCTGCAACAGTTCCAGGACTTCCTCAACCACAGCGGTCACTAGTTCCATCTGAAACAGCCCAAGTGAAAGCTTGACAGGTGAACATGGGCCCAGTCTTCCAGGGATGTGAGTGCCCGAGTGACATATGGCATCCCAGGTGGCCTCAGCTGGGAGATACAGAAGGGGATCCCTACCACACCCTCCTCTACAGAAACCACCTCTGAAGCTGAAGACTCAGACTCCTCCCCTCTCCACCCCTACGCCCCACTTCCCAGGATACAACCTGTAACCACAAAGCCACATAAAACAAATCAGTCCAACTGAAATGGCAGCATGGGGCTGTGGGCACTAGACTGTGGCCAAATGAACTACCCTGTTCCTATCTCTTCGAAGCACTCCACTTTCAGGAGTCAACAGCTTCTCTAAGCATATTCCTTAGACCACTGTCCCCCAATGACTCACTTGGATGCCTCCTGATGGTGCTGTTTGTGGAAGTCCCAGAGCCTTTCAGAGGTAGAGCCTTGCTGGAGGAAGCATGCCACCAAGATTGGACTGTGAAAGTTTACAGTCTCATGCCAACTTTCAGATTACCCCCTCTGCTTAGTGTTTAGGGGTAGAGGTGTGATCTCTCAGCTCCCTGCCCCAGGTACCTGCTGCTACGCCTCCCTATGGACTTTCCCAAGCCAACTCTTCCTTCTGTAAGTCACTCCTGGTCGTGGTGTCTTATCACAGCGACAGTGAACACCTGGCGTGTGATCTCCCACCATCTTTCTATTACCCACCCTGCCAGCAGGAATTCTACGTGGAGAAAGCAAGTATAAAGGGAAACTGTGCTTCCCAGGGTGGCTAACTGCGTATGTGATGGCTATTCCTGGTTGTCAACTTGACTGCATTTGGAATGAACTACAATCCAGAAATGGAGGGCCCACCTGTGATCCAGATTTTGAAGCTGGAAAACACAGGCTTCTGACCCAGATCTTGATGTGGAGATCTTGAGGCATAGTAGCCATGAAAAGCTTGGGCCCAGGCAAGGTACTACATGCCTTTAATTCCAGGAGACTGAGGCAAGCAGATCTCTGAGTTCAAGGTCAGCCTGAGACAAAGCAAGTCCTAGATCCAGGGGTGGTGGTACACACCTTTAATCTGGCCACACCTTCTGCTGGAGACCTGCATGAGAACATTAGAAGGAAGTCTCTTCTTCACCTGCTTGCACTTACATTTTGGAGCCCATTTCTTCAGGACTCCAGTCTATACAGAAGACCAGCTGAAACAACTAGCCTCATGGGACTTCTCATTCCCAGCTGCCCATTGTTGGGTTAGTTGGACTACAGACTGTAAGTCATTACAATAAATTCCCTGGATATACAGAGACGTTCCGTTAGTTCTGAGACTCTGGGGACCCTGACTAATACGACCTAGGGTCACTTTCTCCTGCATCATTTGTGCCTGGCTCTCTCCAGGCAAGCTTCTGCTCTTGCCCCCCACCTGGTCTTCTCAAGGTCACAGTGTCTTCTGTTGTCGGGCAGTTCTCTCCTTGTTCAACCTTTGCTCCTCTTCCCTACATGCTCAGGACCACTCTGCAGGTGACCTCTGCTCCTGGCTCTCAGAGCACCCTCACAGCTTCCCCCTGCCCCCTGCCTCTGCTGGCTTCTCTCCCAGATCTTTTTACCCCATTCCCACTTCCTGCAGGTCCCTGAGCTGGCTTCCTCGGCCACAATTCGATAGTCATGCTATGTGCTCAGTGATTTCACTGTCTCTGGACTTTGAACATATTTATGTGTCAAAAGGCAAGCTTTAAGACTCAAATTTAGGCCTTGTCTATGTTTGTACCTTTTCCTTGCTGGTGCTACCCCTCAGGATGTAAATCAAATAGAACAAGTTGAAAAGCAAGCTTCTGATTTCCCTTTTTCCAGACCTGATTCTCTCCTTGTCCCCATCCTAGGCCTTGAAGCCTCTTTTTCTGCCTTCTGTATCTAGGCTATATTGAGCTGATCTAAATACTTTGTAAAGGTCAACAAGATTGTCTAAGAACATTAAACCATTCCGAAGCCCATGCTTTATAGAGATTAGTGGTCTGTTTTCTATAAAAACAGAATTCCAAAAGCTCTTGTACAGCCTGTAAGCCCCTCAGGGAGCCCCACGCCTGCTTCACCCATGCCGCTTTTGTTGAGTAAGGGCGTCCCGTGCAGAATGAGAGGTACCTTAGCCAATGGCACAATCTAATAGGCTGGCCTCCTAAATGCCAAGAGACTTTCATTTTAACCAATGCTTACCCTCCCTGCTTAAAACCAATTCAGAAGCAGAGGTAAGATTTGTTCCCACAACTCAGAGAGTTTGTGAGAATCACCCAAATGCTAAGTATGGAGTTGCGTAAGTTTCTAAGATATTTTATCCATTTCCGCCTCTCATTACCAAACTCGTCTACATTGCATTTTCTTACCACTGAAAATCACTCTGATCATCCACACAGAAAGAGAGAGAGAGAGAGAGAGAGAGAGAGAGAGAGAGAGAGAGAACAAAAAAGCAGCACATAAAAGACAGAACTGTGGGACACCCCAGTACACAGGATAGCAGCTCCTGCATGGTGTTCAATGGTTCAATGTCCGGTGACAGCTGACCCTCTCTGAGTGGTTCCCTGAGGAACCCACCAACATGAGCCAAGCACCCTAGGGAACTAGGAGCATCCAAAACCATTTTGGGCTTCAACATGGACTCCCACCTCCACATCTGTAGTAGCTCCCACAAGTGTGGCCAAGCCCAGACTGTGAACACTGCAGATGGGAGGAACCCTGGAGTAGCCGGTCTGTGAAGGGTAGAGAAGGAGGAGAGTGTAAGGAAAGAAGAAAGGCTTCAAAGTACACAGACCCAGAGGGCTGTGTCAGAGGGCACTTCCGCAAATTTTGTAAAGGAAAACTTTGTAAAGGAAATAAGTCAGAAAAGCAATCCACTGTATGTGACCCATGCAAACCCCTTATAACTACCTTAGTTGAGCCCAGTGGGCAACTGGCATTTCCAATGGTGAGATCAGAGCCCAATGGTCCCATGTCCAACCCACCTCCCTAAAACAGACTTCAACAATCAAAATGAGCGGTCCAGCCCACACGGTTACTCGCACAGAAGGCATTTCCTGTAGAAGGTAGCCACTTGGTCTCTGGGATTCCCAATGGAACTGATTTCTCCTTCTGGATTTCCATATCAACACCACACACACACCCACGCACAGACACACACACATACACACACACACACACACACACACACACATACACACACAGGGTAGAGATAAAGAAGGTTTCTCTGTGATGGCCACCATTTATTGTAAAAAAGGAGAAGAACGAGATGACTAGAAAAACATCCCCTTCCCCCTCCCTCTCCTTTCATTTACAGAAGCAGAAAATAGACTAGGGGACATGCGTCAGTGCTCAGACGATCTCAGTCAGTGGCAGATGAGATCATATTTGAGAGCCTCTTTGTGCCAAAGCCACAAAGCTAGCCAAACCATGGGACATTTGTTATGGTCTTCGGTGGGCCATGCTGAGCGGAACCAGTGAACTTTGGAGCAAAGTAGATCTTCCTTCTCAAAGAGTTTACTAAGACTTGGAATCTAAGACTTTATTTTCCATGAATATAAAATGGGTGCATACAGGAGTGAGTTACCAGGCCGACCCTTCTGAGAGCTACACCTCAAGGTTTAAAGCTCTTGAGAATGAAGAGAGAGCAGCTAGCTCCAGTGTTCACTGTGTCGGAGGGCGGCTTGTGTCCCTCCTGTCGGTCAAAGCACTACTGGACTCCTAGAGGGAGGGGACAGGCGTCTAGGGGCCTCCCATGCAAAGCCGTGGGGAAGCTACAGGGAAAGCAGATACCTACTGTTGGTCTTCATGCACATCTATCCTGCAGCACAAAGTCAAAAACAAGGACAACTGAAGAGAGGGAACAGAATCAGCACACTTCTCACAAGAACTACACGAAAGGAAACCAGATGTCAAAGCCTGAGAGAGCCAGCCCTTCTATCCACGTTCTGCATTCCTTTCCTAACCCTCTCAAAGGCAGTCTGAGGAGAAAAGTTCCTGAGAGTCGAGCCCTGAACTCTTCTGCTTGGCAAACCCAGTTTTCTGAAGTGTTCAGAAAGGGATTCTGAGTGCTGGGGTTCCCTTGACAAACTGCAGAGGCGGTGTCATTCACATGGAGAAAGGGCATCTCAGACATGGCTCCATCAGCACCACTAGCCCTCGGAGTTCACAGTCAACCAAGTGTCTTCCTCTCTCCTCTCCCACCTTCAAACTTCACAGGAAGTCAAGAGAGTCAGGTAGAGAGGACACACACACACAAAAACCAATGCTCTTTCTTTTTATGAAACATTCCAATTGTAACACGCAGTAGACTCGTGCATGTATGCATTCGTGCGTGTGTGTGTGTGTGTGTGTGTGTGTGTGTGTGTGTGTGTGATCTCTTATCCTATCACACTCTACCTTGGTTTATTTGGAGCTCACTGATAAGGCTTGACTAGCTGGCCAGCTAGGCTCTGAGATCCACCTGTCTCCACTGCCCAGTACTGGGGCTGTAGACACACGCTTGTCATGCCTACTTTTTACATAGATGTGGGTCCTCCTGCTTGTGGGGCAGACACTTTACCCTCTGAGCCATCTCCCCACTTTTATAATTCATATTTAAAATCACTTTGTTCTAACGACTGAGCCAGAGACCACACACTAAAAGACGATTTTCCTTCTTAGGAAATGAGTGTAAAGCAACCACAACAAAGCAAGCTTACCCATTTTTGAAATAGAGGACATGGGCTCTCTGAAGTCCTGTTTCTAGGAAAAAACCTAGTTCTTGATCGTGGGGAGCAGGGCCAGGCTTAGGGCTTCTGTTCTGAATATTAGTTAGCATTACCTAGAAGGGGAGAGAATTGGAAAAACTAATCAAATACAGATCAATGCCTCCTTCCTTCAGACCCTAGCTCCAAACACTCTGGAAGACTTGAACAACCAACGATAGGTGCTGTCTCTGAGTGCAAGCATCAGCAGCAGAGAAGACTCCTACCACAGGGGCCATCTGGGTAGCCCCGTAGCAAGCAGACTCTGAGAGCTCAGAGCATGGTACCAGCAGAATCATCACACCTGAAGTCTCTGCTAAATACCAGGACATTGCCAGGCAGGCTGAGTGAAGCAGAACCGGTCTCAGCAAAGAGCAGGAAGCCACTGCCCACCAATGGCTCCGGTCAGGCAGGCAGACACACGACGCAATTGGCACTAACTCTGGAATTCACCAGAACACAAACTCTCCAGGCTGCAGGGCTCAGGCCAGAGGGCTGAGTGCCATCGCATACATCAGAGGAAGAACTGAAGAACTAACCCTCTCCCTAAGCACGGCCTTGGGAAACCATGGGTAACCAGGTTAAAAAGGGTTTACTCTTTAGTTCTGAAAACAAAACAAAACAAAACAAAACACCAGAACAGACAAAGCTGCCAACTCCTCAGGTGAAAGACTTCCAAGCTGTGAACTGTAAACACATCAGCAACTCTCTTTAAACCTGGCAGTCAAAGCATTTCTCGGAGAGAAGCAGACCCACGGCACACTAAAAACCACACATGCAAACACGCTGCTCTTGTTTTCTGGAAGTCAGTAGCTCCTTAAAAGACTCAAACCCAAATACCCTAAAGGTTTTGAAACTACTCTCCAAGTATAAGAGAGTGAAGCAAATGCTAATCTACAGACTTTCCTTGGGGCACAAAGGAACGCACCGCACCAGGAACCCTTTGTGGGAGAATGAAACCCAGATGCGTGCTTCTACACTACATCCCAGCGGCTAATCCAACGCCCCGGCTCCTGCCCAACCCTGCAGTGTTCTTTCCCCAGGGACTGGCATCTCTACTCCACTGCAGCTCCTCTCTGCCAGGTGCCTAGTGCTGGAGGTGCACAGCGTCTTTCTTTTCCTCCTTGTCTAGCTTGAGATGATAGCATACATTACTCCGAGCTTCAGAATTTACCAGCACGTGACCAACTCCCCAGTCTGATTTCTAATCCAGGTTGTCAGACTCACGTAGCAACTGTGCAACTTGGATGCCCAACACTGAACCTTTCCAGATCGCTCTTTATGTCCTTTTGACAACGGCTTTTACTTTTGAAAAATACTGTATTACCCAAAAGTAAAAATAACTCAGTACAGTCCAAATGGAATTAAAAACAACCACACAATTTTATGTAAACATCTGCTGAGTAACAATCCAGACAGCTCTCTGTACATATGTATTAAGCAGAGACAAAAACATTTTACAAAGAAAAAAAAAAGAGGCCATCTTCTAAATTCTAGCTTTGAATTTAAGCCATTACATGTAATTTAGTTAATCTGGACAAAAGTCATTAAAGTATAACCAGAGTAGTCATGGAATCAGGAATTTCTCTCCTGGGTGTGGGGATCCAGTTCAGTTTTCACAAATGCCAGGCTGGCACTCTACCACCAAACTGTATTTCCAGACCCCCAAGATAATTTTGTTCATGTAATTCATTAAAAGACTCAAAGTAAAATACAAATTTTATTGTAGCTACAGGTACATAGCTACAGTATGTGCGTATAAAAACTATATACATGTAAGGAAAGGGAGAGATAATTAGTTTTTACCTACATATTTTAGCTTTATATGGTAACTAATGACCCATGATATAGATAATGAGATTAGTGCATCCATACTTTCTATTTTGACTTTTTTTTTTTTTTTTTTTTTTTTTTTGGTTTTTTGAGACAGGGTTTCTCTGTGTAGCCCTGGTTGTCCTAGAACTCACTCTGTAGTCCAGGCTGGCCTCGAACTTAGAAATTCGCCTGCCTCTGCCTCTCAAGTGCTGGGATTAAAGATGTGCACCACCACTGCCCGGCTTTATTTATTTTTATTACATTGCTATTTTTAGATTTAAGATTCTCACTTTTTTGTTACCATTTTTAAAATATTTTTAATTAGGTATTTTCCTCATTTACATTTCCAATGCTATCCCAAAAGTCCCCCATACCCTCCCCCTCACTCCCCTACCCATCCACTCCCACTTTTTGGCCCTGGCATTCCCATGTACTGGGGCATATAAAGTTTGCATGTCCAATGGGCCTCTCTTTGCAGTGATGGCCGACTAGGCCATCTTTTGATACATATGCAGCTAGAGTCAAGAGCTCCAGGGTACTGGTTAGTTCATAATGTTGTTCCACCTATAGGGTTGCAGATCCCTTTAGCTCCTTGGATACTTTCTCTAGCTCCTCCATTGGGGGCCCTGTGATCCATCCAATAGCTGACTGTGAGCATCCACTTCTGTGTTTGCTAGGCCCCGGCATAGTCTCACAAGAGACAGCTATATCAGGGTCCTTTCAGCAAAATCTTGCTAGTGTATGCAATGGTGTCAGCGTTTGGAGGCTGATTATGAGATGGATCCCTGGATATGGCAGTCTCTAGATGGTCCATCCTTTTGTCTCAGCTCCAAACTTTGTCTCTGTAACTCCTTCCATGGGTGTTTTGTTACCATTTTTATATTGCTATGTAAATGTCTGATTGAGATAAATACATGATAGATGATAGATAGATAGATAGAAAGATAATGATAGATAGATAGATAGATAGATAGATAGATAGATAGATAGAGGTATAGTTGGATGCCCTTGTGGTTGGTTGGTTGGTTTGGTTTGGTTTTGGTGCTAAAGACTGAAACCAGGCCTTAAAACCATCGCTTTACCACCAAGCTGCACCCAGGCAGGTCTATGCTGAGTGCTGGTAATGGTAGCTTTGCAGTAAGTTCAGAGGTCAGGAAGTATTTGTCTTTCAACTTGATCTGTCTATTTCAAGACTTGTTTTGATAGCTGTCTCTTGTGAGGCTATGCTGGAGCCTGGCAAACACAGAAGTGGATGCTCACAGCTATTGGATAGAACACAGGGCCCCCAATGGAGGAGCTAGAGAAAGTACCCAAGGAGCTAAAGGGGTCTGCAACCCTATAGGTGGAACAACAATATGAACTAACCAGTACCCCCGGAGCTCGTGTCTCTAGCTGCATATGTATCAAAAGATGGCCTAGTCGGCCATCATTGGGAAGAGAGGGCCCCTTGGTCTTGCAAACTTTATATGCCTCAGTACAGGGGAATGCCAGGGCCAAGAAGTGGGAGTGGGTGGGTAGGGGAGTAGTGGGGGAGGGTCTGGGGGACTTTTGGGATAGCATTGGAAATGTAAACGAAGAAAATACCTAATTTAAAAAAAAAAAAGACTTGTTTTGGCTGCTCTGGCTCCTCTGAAATTTCACACCAATTTCTGAACCAGCTTGTTGATTTTTCTTCTTCTTTGAAAAAGTAGATCATGTTTTGCTAATTTCTCAGACTTTGTGGACCAGTTTCCAGGGCGCTACCACTTTACAGACTGAGCACTTAAAGCCATGCGCATGGATTATCTTTCGCTTACTGAGGAGGAGCCCCTCTCTACTTAACACTTAAAAAAACCTCATCGTTGTTCACATGTTCTTGTTACATGTATTCCTATAGATTTTAATCTTTTGATATTAGTGGACATGCTCTAATTTTAAGTACAGTGTCATTCATTGCTGAAACACATGGCTTTATGTACTAACCTTGATGTCCTATGACCCTGCCGAGTTTATCATCCCCGACAGATTTGTGTCTGTGGATTTTATGTATATACAATCGTATGATCTGACAAGGAATTTCCGATCTAGATGCCCTTCACTGCTTTTGCCCAAACACAACGAAAGAATCCCTAGCAACACATCAAACAGAAGGGTTTCTCTGTGTAGCCCTGGCTGAGTGAATCCTGATCTTAGGGTTGCACACACTACCCCAGGCTGAGTGAATCCTGATGTTACGGGTGTACACCCTACCCCAGGCTCAGTGAATCCTGATCTTAGGGGTGCACACCCTACCCCAGGCTGAGTAAATCCTGATTTTAGGGGTGTACACCCTCTCCCCAGGCTGAGTGAATCCCCACCCACTTCGAGACTGTTGGCTGCCTTTTCTCATTAGCAAAAAGTGTGTTGGATTTTATCAAATGCTTTCTTTGAATGTACTGAAATGACTACAGTTTCTTTATGCCACCATGCTTCACTTCATTAAGATGATAACCCATCTTCCTGAACTGTCACTTAATCATGGCATATAATACTTAGAGAAACTCCTCGATTTCCAAGAAGTTAATTTTGATAAACATATCATAAGTTGGAAGAGCATTTAATATAGCTAACTGGGCATTGCAGCTTGGCCTAATCTACCTTATATATGCTCTGAACACTTACAGTAACTTACAGTTGGGCAAAACCATGTAATTTTATTTATTTTGTAATAAGCTCCTGGCTAAGTCATGTAATTTACTGAATGCCTGGACATAAACATGTGGGCAACACAGTACAGAGTGCCCTCTGGTATCATCTCTTCCTGGAGCTCGTCTTGGCTTCACACCGGCCCAATGCCATCTCTGACTTCGAGGTTGTCTTGAGTACTCCCCCATCAAAGAGCTCCTGACGCAGGCTGAGAGCCTGGGTCCTCCTGAGGTGGGGAGGTTCTTACGGGCATGCTCTGCAGTTTCTTCAGGAAGGCACCCTGATGGCAAGCTGCCAGTCTTGCTGCTTGCTGAGGCTGGATTTTGCCTCTTTCAATTACATCTGCATCAGCTTTCTGTTGGTTTTCTTCACTACTTAAGCCACTGGCTCTCAACCTTCCCGAAGCTGCGACTCTTAAACACAGGTTCCACATGTTGTGGTGACCCCTAAATATAAAATTATTTTCATTGTTAACCCATAACTGTAATTTTCTACTGTTATGAATTGTAGTATAAATACCTGTGTTTTCTGTTTGTCTTAGGTGACCCCTGTGGGGGTCGTCTGCCCCAAAAGGAGTTGTGACCCACAGGTTGAGAAGCGCTGGCCTATGCTTTTCTTTAACATCTTTGTATAATTTGTTTGTTTGAGGAAGGGTTTCTCTGTGTAGCCCTGGCTGGCCTCAAACTCAGAAATCCTCCTGCCTCTTCCTCCCAAGTGCTGGGATTAAAGGCGTGCACCGCCATGCCCGGTTTAACTTCTTTGTATAATTTGGACGTTCAGCTGGATGGGGACTTGGCGTAAGGCCACTCCCTCACTCCACCTAGCACCAGGCTTTTCTTTAAACTTCTTATCTCTGGAATTTGCTCTACTACACTTCCAGGTGCTCCCCTTTCCCTCAAATTGTACAATTTTAAATATTTTCGTGCTCAGCTTGCTCCTTTTCATTATAGATTTGCATAAGACTGGCCACTAAAAACACACAACAGAGTCAATACTAGGCTGATTTGAAATCTCCTGTGTCAACACCACTATTCCAAAACTCTTCAATTTAGACTCAGGCAGACTTTTTTGAACAAGGGCAGAAAGCAGCCACATTATTCATCAAAACAAGAACACTTTCTGGGCCACCTGTTACTGTTCTCCTCTGACTCCACTTTAGCTGAGCCCTCACAATCTACCTTGCTCAGTAGCACTGTCTCCATGTAGTATGACACATTAAGCCCCATGTCAAGCATTTAACTGCTTTTCTCAAAGTCTCCAAATCCACATTCTGCCAACAAACAGCATTGTCAGACCTGTGACAGCAATATTCCACAACCCATTGGCAACTTCTGTCTTAGTCAGTGTTTTATTGCTGCGAAGAGACACCATGCCCACAGAAAGTCTTATAAAGAGAGCATTTAAATGGGTGTGATTTACAGTTTCAGAGGTTTAGTCCACTGTCATTATGGCAGGGGAGTAGGGAGCATGGTGGCATGCAGAGAGATATGGTGCTGGAGAAGTAGCTGAGAATTCTGAATCCCCAGGCAGGAGGAAAAGAAAGCCACCAGACTTGGAATGGACTTTTCAAAACCTCAAAGCCCCACCCCTAGTGACCACTTCCTCTAATTAGGCCACACCTCTGAATCTTTTCAAATAGTGCCACTCCGTGGAAACCAAGTATTTAAATCTTTGAGCTTAGGGAGGCTGTTCTCATTCAAACCACCCAAAGAGACACTGAATTTTGCAACAAAAATTTTAGTCATATCCACTATATCAAACTGAACCCTAATCTTGATTTGGGAGTTAATTCTTGTTAAATATGGAAAACTGGAAAACTTTTGAAATCCTAGATGGGGGTGGTATTCTAACATTCAAGTTTTAATAATGATAATAATGATGATGATGATGATGATGATGATGATGATAGAACTCAATGGTTAAGAGTGTGTAGTGCTCTTGTGGAGGACCCAAGTTTGCTTCTCAGCATCCTTATCTGGTGGCTCACAAATGGTTATAACTGTAGCTCCAGGAGATCTTATATTCTCTTTTGGCCTCCATAGGCACTGCCCTTACATGTACAAACCCATACACAGACACATAATTCAAAACGAAAAGTGAATTAATACAAAATACAATAAATACAAGATTACATAACAATAAGAAGTACCGATGCTTGCTATACCAGCAACAGATCTTAAGAACATTATGCTAAGTCAAAGAAGCCAGTCATCATAGATCATGCTGTGCTATATGACTTTATATGAAACATGCACATTTACAGGAGCAGAAAGGTTAGCAAGGGTTCAGTGCTGTGAGAAGGGACGGAGTGGAGAGTGACTGCAGGCGGGTACAAGGCTTCCTTTTAGATGGATGAAAATATCCTGACATTAAATACTGGAGATGCTCACACAGCTCCGAATACAATCTCAGAACGGATAGCTGGGCACACTAACATCTGCCTGTGGTCCCAGCTACTTCAGGAGCTAACATAACAGGACGATGTGAGCTTGGGTGGTATCCTATCTCATCTATGTAAATAAACACATAAATAAAATCTACACAGAATTATACAATTTAAATGGATGAATTATACAATGTGTAAATCATGCCTCAGCAATACTATCCTCTAAAATTATTACATTTATTCCCTTAGTGCGTGTAGGGGCATTGCATACGCTGCAGAGCAAGTGTGTAAGTTAGAGGACAATTTGTAGGAGCTGATTCTCTCCTAGCACGTGAGTCCTGCCTGACTGATAGAATTGAGCTCAGGTCTTCTGGCTTGGCAGCACACACGTTTCCCCACTGAGCTATATCTCACTGATACTATTCTTTAATATAATAATAACTATTATTATTATTAAGCAAATATGGGGGAAATGTCAATTCCATTAATAATTAAAAATGTAAACTAAGCATGCAAAACACTCTGTTTACCTAGAAAATAATTTCTAACAACATGCCAAGATGCAGAGTCTCCCGAACTGCCAAAGTAACGGCCCCAGGACATGGTAACAAGAGTGGTAAAAATATCCCACTTCTGGAAATTTGCCCCTAGGAAATAATGTATATAAAGCAATGGATAAGCTGCCTGAAGAAAGATGCCAAGTTAGACCCAATAATAAGGCATCGCTTGAAATACTATATAACCATGGAAGTAATGTAAAATGTAATATAAACTGAGAACAGGCAGACAGAAAATGCTTTACTGTTTTGAGGGATGATTTGATTAAAACAAGGCACAAACATGACCATAAGTGACTGTTCCTCTCTGGTTACTAGACTTTTCTGGAATGTTGTACAATACAGGTTGTCCTGGCTAGTTTTGTGTCAACTTGACACAGGCTGGAGTTATCACAGAGAAAGGAGCTTCAGTTGAGGAAATGCCTCCATGAGATCCAGCTGTAAGGCATTTTCTCAATTAGTGATCAAGTGGGGAGTTCCCCTTGTAGGTGGTGCCATCCCTGGGCTGGTAGTCTTGGGTTCTATAAGAGAGCAGGCTGAGCAAGCCAGTAAGAAACATCCCTCCATGGCCTCTGCATCAGTTCCTGCTTCACCTGCTTGAGTTCCAGTCCTGACTTTTTCAGTGATGAACAGCAACGTGGAAGTGTAAGCTGAATAAACCCTTTCCTCCCCAACTTGCTCCTTGGTCATGATGTTTGTGCAGGAATAGAAACCCTGACTAAGACACAGGTCCAGGCAGCCAGATGTCAGGCTCAAAATGAGTGGTGCTAGAGCAGAGGCTAGCCAGTCCATCTCTGGCCATTTCCATTCTCTGTGCTCTGAATGGGCTGAAGTGATGGGAACTGAGAGCAAGGTGGACATGGTCTCTCCACTGTCTCACCTTGGGAAGCCATGAATGCCGTGGCTTGTGTCCTCCTCAGCTCAGGCTCTGCCTCTCTCAGCAGAGCACCTAGCTTGAATTCAAGACACACACTGACCTTAATCTAATCCACTCTGGATCCATCACTCAGCTGTGCCACTCAAGTTCCCTTGCATGGCAGACATCTTAGAGTCAAGCTGTGACCTGTGCTCTCTGAGCTGCTCATTGAGGAGAATGGGGTGCGCTCTGTAATACTTGGGGACCTGGTGTTTCTTCTTGGAACTGTAGCACTAAGCTGGCCCAGAAACAGTTTCCAATGCCTGGCAGTTTAGCTTTAGCTTCTTTTCCAAAATTGGGTGTGAAGAAATAAACTGTCAGCAGAGGGTAGAGTTGCACCCTGGCCCTGCTCCTGCTCCAGAATGCCACCACCAGCTGGCCAGGCAGTATATGCAAAGCCCAAAGACAGGGTGACTTCATGTGCCAAAAGCAGGGCTCAGGTTATGACCGCAGGGATGAGGTCATCTTTATCCATGCTACTGCACTGCCAGCAGGACCTTACAGGGCAGAAAACTTTGCTGTTGGCATGCTGCCTCGATCTGAATAGAAACTAACCAAAGCCACCCTGCATCACTGATAACCCTATCTGATTTGATTTGTCTAATCAAATTATCTTACACATATGTTTGCTATATTTCATTCTCGTTCAGATAACTATCAGAGAACATCATCAGCCCGTGTCTCTATGACCCTAACTTAACAAGGACAACTCTAAACAAACATTTAACACGCAGCTCCCATGGACTCATCTCCCTTGACCCTGCTTCCACATTTGGAACAAGGAGGAAGAAGAGGCAGAGCCAGCACCCTGCATGCTACCTGGTATACAACCATCCTCTGTAAAGGACAGATCTCTAGGCTTCTGAAATCAGATAACTCAATTCCCGCTAGTTCTGCTATAAAAAGAGAAAGCTGAAGCACAAGAAACAGACGAGCAGGCAATTACATGACCCTGAAAGGATTCTTCATAAACTTGTCTCTACATTCCTAGTAAGACAATGTACTTGTAATATTCCAGATTTTCATCTACACATCGGGAACTTTAGAGGGTGTAATGAACACTAAGCTAATATTTGATGTGTGGCTAACAATGTACTGGGAAATACATGACCTGGCTGCTCATCACGATAATGACATGCCAGTTACTGCGGCTATTTATAGGAGTACTGAGACTCCTGAACACAGAGAGACTAAGTGACATGCCTTCAAGTCTCACAGCTAAGCAGCGTCTGCAACAGGATTCCAGCACCAAGTCACTTCACTGGCCTGTTCTGCTGCCTCTCACAGCTTAAGCTGCAGACTCAAGAGAAGGGCGAGGTCAGCCTCCTGCTGAAGGGTCAGTCACTGCCCTTCTGCACAGCAACTCCGTGGGTGACGTTCTCCCAAAACTTTATTTTCCCTAATTAACAAACTTAATAGCCAATGGTCATGAATAAAATGCCAGTAAATCCTGGCAGACAGCAACTTCCTCCCCTCAGCATGGCAGGAGGGCAGGGAAGACACTGTACCTTGTCTCTGCCTCTGCCAGTGACCAGCAAGGCAAAAGCATATCAAGTTTTCCTCCCAGGAGGACGGCTTGAAGGCCAGGCTCTGTTTGTCCCAGACTTGCCAGGGTTTTTACTCCTTTCAGCGTCTATTCTTGTTTTCACTTCAGCATAATTCTTTAAACATTCAAAATCAAGTCGGTTGAGATGAAAGATTTAAAAACAAATAAAGGGCTGGTGAGATGGCTCAGTGGTTAAGAGTGCTGACTGCTCTTCTGAAGGTCCCAAGTTCAAATCCCAGCAACCACATGGTGGCTCACAACCATCCATAACGAAATGTGATGCCCTCTTCTGGAGTGTCTGAAGACAGCTACAGTGTACTTACATATAATAAATAAATAAATCTTTAAAAAAATTTAAAAACAAATAAGGTCCATAAATCCTTGAACTAAGCCCAATTTTTTCAGTTTGTAGACTGACCATCATATAATGTTTTGAGTTCCTATTACAGCAGAAACAGATGTTTGCCTCATCAACCTCTCTTGCTGAAGTCTGAGCAGTTCCATGAAGGAAACACATATTAAAAGTCAGAGCCAGAAAGAGTCATGTAGAAAGGCTGAGACTTCTCTGTAGGCTGTGGGAAGAGCTTGGTACTGAAAGCCAAGGTTCTCACAGTCCAGTACCTGTGGACTGCATTCCATAGGGAGGGTGTGTAGATGGTGAGAAGGTGACAGTCCAGTGTGACCATGAAGTGGCCTAGAGACCTAACTAGGTGCCATGAAAGAGTTGATTTCTAATATAGCTTTGACCAAACTTGCTGGGTATCCTGGAGCCTTAATCTTCTTTTCAAAATATATCTCCGATGATCACTATAGCCCTCCTATGATCACGGAGGAGGGGAGGCGTCTTTTGAATTCCATGATTATATGAATTTCCTTGCTGCTCAGCTGAAGAACTCAACAGTAACTGGGGAGTTAGGAATGACTACAACAGGCAGTAGAACCCATCTGCCATTTCCTTTATCCTTGCAGACAGATGTGACAGATGAACCCTTTTGTCCCTGTCAGGGAAGGGCAGCTCCAAACTGGACTACTAAATTGTAAGCTGAGAAATGAAGATCTCTGAGCGATGTGAGATGTAGCCAGAAGCCAAGCTCAGCCAGGATGAACTCAGCGTCCTCGGCCACGTGCTGGCCGTGGCAGGCAGGCAGCGGGAGGAGACAGATCTCAAAACCAGCCTGCATGATCATGTCCCTGACAATCAGTACATCAACTCTGAATGATGACAACAACAAAATCCACTCCTCATAGGACCTTCTGATGGAGCCACATACCGCCAGAGAGCCAAATAGCAACCAGAACTCCCAAACACTGTGTCCTACAGCCATGGCTAGGTAAGGCCAGGTCACATGACTCTCTACAGTCCCCATCCACTCTTTAGTTTCTGCAATTCTATTCTGCTTTCCCTGTCAAAGACAATTCTGACTCTCCTTATATCCACCAACATACTCTAAAGTGATTTACATAAGAATTACTTTCCATCTATACATGTAAAAACAAAACAAACGACAAAACTACAAGAGCTAGCCAGGTGTAGGTAGCCCCTCTTCATCCTCTAATCACTATGAAAACCAAGGCCTAGAAAATTCAGGGAAAGCATACCTTCTGATCACGTTCAAGCCTTGAAAGAATGGTTATCATTTCAAACAAGGCCACAGGTGGTGTCTGGATCTGAGAGGGTTAAGATCACAGTCCAGTTGTGGCTAGCACCTGGGAAACTGCTACAGAAGAAACTCCAGAGTTATTGCCATTACAGACCACTGACACCAAGAATCTAGTATGTTCCTAGACCTAGACTAAGTGTCTTTATACATATGACCTTACAGACATTTTACACAAACTTCATGAGAGGACTATTTTTATGAGCCTTTTGCAGATGGGAAAAACTAAGGCTGAGTTGAGAAGAAACTCTGTAAAGAGCAGGCTAGAAAGATAGAGATCCTTCTGAACAGGTAAGAAGCCCCAGCCCTGACCCCACCCTGACCTCATCCCTGGCCCCACCCCTGACCCCAGCCCTGGCCCCACCCCTGACCCCAGCCCTGACCCCACCTGTAGTGGCTATTCCTGGTTGTCAACTTGACAATATTTGGAATGAACTACAATCCGGAATTGGAAGGCTCACCAGTGACCCTTATCTGGAGGCTTGGAGATCCTTATCTGGATCTTGGTTTGAAGATCTTGAGCCATAGTGGCTATGGATTCCAGAAGATTGAATCTCCGAGTTAAGGAACACACCTTTAATCTGGGCTATGCCTTTCATCTGGGATTAAAGGTGTGGTGGAACACACCTTTAATCTGGGCTACACCTTTTGCTGGAGACAATATAAGGACATTGGAAGAAGGGAGTCTAGCTCTTGCTCTTGCTCCTTTGCCTGCTTGCTGCGTGAGACTGAGTAACTGCTAGATCCTTGGACTTCCATTCACAGCTGCGACTGAACAATTGTTGGGAATTCGGCTGCCGACTGTAAGTCATCAATAAATTCCTTTACTATTTAGAGATTATCCATAAGTTCTGTGACTCTAGAGAACCCTGACTAATACAGAAGTTGGTACCAGGAGTGGTTCTAGAGTAACAGAAGTACAAGGATGAATCTTTTAAAATACTGGAATTGGCTTGTTGATCCACCAGCACTTTCAAATATTGAAACCTCTCCAGATTCTCTCCCTCCTGGGAGCTCAGAGAATTTTGAAGACCCATGGTTGAAACTATATTCCGAACTTAAAGAAGCTAATGCCCTTGATTTTCTTAATGAATTAGGTGATTCAGTGCACAAAGCTTTCTACAAGATGGGGAAAAAATCGAAAAATGATTTTACTGGCTGGCTGCTCTTAGTATCTGTGGAAAAAATGATGAATGAAAGGAAGGAGTTGTGTGATAAAATCGAAAGGCTCCAGACACAAGTAAACGATCTAAAAGTTGCTAAGTGTGTCCTTGAGGAGAATCTTCTCTCTTGTAGCAATAGAGCTCAAGTTGCAGAAAATCAAACAGAAACTCTCATTGTAAGGTTGGCTGAACTACAGAGAAAATTCAAGTCTCAGCCTCAGAGTGTGTCGACAGTTAAAGTAAGGGCTCTAATTGGCAAAGAATGGGATCCTACAACATGGGACGGGGATGTGTGGGAAGACCATGTTGAAGCTGAGAATTTTGAATCCTCAGATTCTCAAGGGTTTGCCCCACCTGAGGAAGTAGTACCCTCAGCCCCACCTCTTGAAATAATGCCTTCCCCACATGAGGAAATTAATTTTGCAGAGTCTGCTCACGGCCCACCAATAGTTTCTTCTAGACCTGTAACCAGACTCAAAGCAAAACAGGCTCCTAGAGGGGAGGTAGAAAGTATAGTCCATGAGGAAATTCGCTACACTACTAAGGAGCTTAATGAGTTTGCTAATTCGTTCAAGCAGAAACCTGGTGAATATGTGTGGGAATGGATTTTAAGGGTGTGGGATAAGGGTGGAAGGAACATAAAACTAGAGCAGGCTGAGTTTATTGACATGGGTCCTCTGAGTAGAGATTCTAGGTTTAATACGGAAGCTCGCATAGTTAAAAAAGGTGTCAAAAGTTTGTTTGAATGGTTGGCTGAGGTGTTTATCAAAAGATGGCCTACTGGAAATGACTTGGAGATGCCTGATATTCCGTGGCTTAGTGTTGATGAAGGGATTTTAAGACTTAGGGAAATTGCAATGCTAGAGTGGATATATTGTGTAAAGCATAATTGTCCACAATGGGAAGGTCCAGAAGATATGCCTTTCACCAGCTCTATAAGACGCAAATTGGTGAGAGGGGCACCAGCACATTTGAAGGGCTTTGTTCTTTCCCTTTTCCTTGTGCCAGATCTTAGCATTGGAGATGCTTCTGCTCAATTAGATGAATTAAATTCACTGGGTTTAGTTGGATTCCGAGGTAACAAGGGCCAGGTGGCAGCATTGAATCGCCGGAGACAAGGTGATTCTAGTTATTATAATGGACAGCGTAGACAAAAGAATGTTTATAATAACATACCCAGTAATGGTCAGCACAGGAGAGGTGAAATTTATAATGGCATGACTCGCTTGGACCTTTGGTACTGGCTAATCAATCATGGTGTTTCCAGGAATGAAATACATAGGAAGCCTACTGCATATTTGTTTGATCTGTATAAGCAGAAAAATTCTCAAACAAATGAAAGAAAGGCTACATTAGATCGTGGTAAACAGCAATCTCGGCCAGTGAATCAATTTCCAGACTTGAGACAGTTTGCAGATCCGGAACCCCTTGAATGAAGGGGTGGCCAGGTTCCTCTGAGGAAGGATCTTGATAAGACACTCAAAGGTTTTGCTGTTACCCTTTCTCCAGTTCTTCCCCAGAGGGACCTACGGCCTTTTACAAGGGTAACTGTACACTGGGGAAAAGGAAATAATCAGACTTTTCGGGGTCTGCTGGATACTGGTTCTGAGTTGACACTGATCCCAGGGGATCCCAAGAAACATTGTGGCCCTCCAGTTAAAGTAGGGGCTTATGGAGGGCAGGTAATTAATGGAGTTTTGACTGATGTCCGACTCACAGTAGGTCCAGTAGGTCCCCGGACACATCCTGTGGTGATTTCCCCAGTTCCAGAATGTATAATTGGGATAGATATACTCAGAAATTGGCAGAATTCTCATATTGGTTCCCTGAACTGTAGAGTGAGGGCTATTATGGTTGGAAAGGCCAAATGGAAGCCTTTAGAGTTGCCTCTGCCAAAGAAAATAGTGAATCAAAAACAGTATCGTATTCCTGGAGGAATTGCAGAAATTACTGCCACTATCAAGGACTTGAAAGATGCAGGGGTGGTGGTTCCCACCACATCTCCATTTAACTCTCCTATCTGGCCAGTGCAGAAAACAGATGGATCATGGAGAATGACAGTTGATTACCGAAAACTAAATCAGGTAGTAACTCCAATTGCAGCTGCTGTACCAGATGTAGTTTCCTTACTTGAGCAAATTAACACATCTCCTGGCACCTGGTATGCGGCTATTGATCTGGCAAATGCCTTCTTCTCAGTACCTGTCCATAAGGACCACCAGAAGCAATTTGCTTTCAGTTGGCAAGGCCAACAGTATACCTTCACAGTTTTGCCTCAAGGATATATTAACTCTCCTGCCCTGTGTCATAATTTAGTTAGAAGGGATCTTGATCGTTTGGATCTTCCACAAAATATCACATTGGTGCACTATATTGATGACATTATGCTGATTGGACCAAGTGAGCAGGAAGTAGCAACCACTTTGGACTCATTGGTAACACATATGCGTATCAGAGGATGGGAAATAAATCCAACCAAAATTCAAGGACCATCTACCTCAGTGAAATTCTTAGGAGTCCAGTGGTGTGGGGCATGCAGAGATATTCCTTCTAAGGTGAAAGATAAGTTATTGCACCTGGCCCCTCCTACAACCAAGAAAGAAGCACAACGTTTAGTGGGTCTATTTGGATTCTGGAGACAACACATCCCTCACTTGGGTGTGTTACTTAGGCCTATTTACCAAGTGACTCGGAAAGCTGCTAGCTTTGTGTGGGGCCTGGAACAGGAGAAGGCCCTTCAACAGGTCCAGGCTGCTGTGCAGGCTGCTCTACCACTTGGACCATATGACCCAGCAGATCCGATGGTACTTGAGGTGTCTGTGGCTGATAGAGATGCTGTTTGGAGCCTCTGGCAGGCCCCTGTAGGTGAATCACAGAAAAGACCTTTGGGATTTTGGAGCAAAGCTCTACCATCATCTGCAGACAACTATTCTCCCTTTGAAAAACAGCTCTTGGCCTGCTATTGGGCCTTAGTGGAAACTGAACGTCTGACAATAGGACACCAAGTCACTATGCGACCTGAACTACCCATCATGAGCTGGGTACTATCAGACCCTGCAAGTCATAAAGTGGGACGTGCACAGCAGCAGTCTATTATCAAATGGAAGTGGTATATACGTGATCGGGCCAGAGCAGGTCCTGAAGGCACAAGCAAGTTACATGAAGAAGTTGCTCAAATGCCTATGGTTTCTACTCCTGTTACAATGCCATCTGCTGCCAAGCATGCACCTATAGCCTCATGGGGTGTTCCCTATGATCAACTGACCGAAGAGGAGAAGACTAGAGCCTGGTTTACTGATGGCTCTGCACGTTATGCAGGTACCACCCAGAAGTGGACAGCTGCAGCATTACAACCCCTTTCTGGGACAACCTTGAAAGACACAGGTGAAGGGAAATCTTCACAGTGGGCAGAACTTCGGGCAGTACACATGGTATTACAGTTTGTTTGTAAGAAGAAGTGGCCAGATGTACGATTATTCACTGACTCATGGGCTGTAGCCAATGGATTGGCTGGATGGTCAGGGACTTGGAAAGATCACAATTGGAAAATTGGTGAGAAAGACATCTGGGGAAGAAGTATGTGGATAGATCTCTCCAAATGGGCAAAGGATGTGAAGATATTTGTGTCCCATGTAAATGCTCACCAAAAGGTGACTTCAGCCGAGGAGGAGTTCAATAATCAAGTGGATAAGATGACCCGTTCTGTGGACAGTCAGCCTCTCTCCCCAGCCATCCCTGTCATTGCTCAATGGGCACATGAACAAAGTGGTCATGGTGGTCGAGATGGAGGTTATGCTTGGGCTCAGCAACACGGGCTTCCACTCACCAAAGCTGACCTGGCTACTGCTGCTGCTGATTGCCAGATCTGCCAACAGCAGAAACCAACACTGAGTCCCAGATATGGCACCATTCCTCGGGGTGACCAGCCAGCAACCTGGTGGCAGGTTGACTACATTGGACCACTTCCTTCATGGAAAGGACAGCGTTTTGTTCTTACTGGAGTAGATACTTATTCTGGTTATGGATTTGCCTTTCCTGCACGTAATGCCTCTGCTAAAACCACCATTCACGGACTGACAGAATGCCTTATCTATCGTCATGGTATTCCACACAGTATTGCTTCTGACCAAGGAACTCATTTCACAGCCAGAGAAGTACGACAGTGGGCCCACGATCATGGCATTCACTGGTCTTACCACGTTCCCCATCATCCTGAAGCAGCTGGGCTGATAGAAAGATGGAACGGCCTTTTGAAGATGCAGTTACAGCGCCAATTAGGTGGTAACAGCTTGGAAGGCTGGGGCAGAGTTCTTCAGAAGGCAGTATATGCTTTGAATCAGCGCTCGATATATGGTACAGTTTCACCCATAGCCAGGATTCATGGGTCCAGGAATCAAGGTGTGGAAAACGGAATAGTTCCACTTACTATCACTCCTAGTGACCCTCTAGGAAAATTTTTGCTTCCTGTCCCCATAACTCTAGGTTCTGCTGGCTTAGAAGTTTTGGCTCCAGAGAGGGGAGTGCTCCTACCAGGAGCTACAACAAACATTCCATTGAACTGGAAGCTCAGACTTCCCCCTGGTCATTTTGGGCTTCTAATGCCCTTAAACCAACAGGCTAAAAAAGGAATAACAGTGTTAGGAGGGGTGATAGATCCAGATTACCATGGGGAAATTGGATTACCTCTTCACAATGGTGGTAAGCAAGATTATGTCTGGAGTGTAGGAGATCCCTTAGGGCGTCTCTTAGTACTACCATGTCCTGTGATTAAAGTCAATGGGAAACTACAACAGCCTAATCCAAGCAGGATGACAAAGGACGCAGACCCATCAGGAATGAAGGTATGGGTCAATCCTCCAGGAAAAGAGCCAAGACCTGCTGAGGTGCTGGCTGAAGGTGAAGGAAATACAGAATGGGTAGTAGAGGAAGGTAGTTATAAATACCAATTAAGGCCACGTAACCAGTTGCAGAAACGAGGATTATAAAGTAATATGAATGCCCATTGTAAATTTACTAATGCGTTTGCGATTGTACGAGGGATAGTTATATCATGTTAGGCGTATTTACAACCTTGTTATTGTTTCATGTGAACATGAGATATTATTTGTGTCAAGTTGACAAGGGGTGGATTGTAGTGGCTATTCCTGGTTGTCAACTTGACAATATTTGGAATGAACTACAATCCGGAATTGGAAGGCTCACCAGTGACCCTTATCTGGAGGCTTGGAGATCCTTATCTGGATCTTGGTTTGAAGATCTTGAGCCATAGTGGCTATGGATTCCAGAAGATTGAATCTCCGAGTTAAGGAACACACCTTTAATCTGGGCTATGCCTTTCATCTGGGATTAAAGGTGTGGTGGAACACACCTTTAATCTGGGCTACACCTTTTGCTGGAGACAATATAAGGACATTGGAAGAAGGGAGTCTAGCTCTTGCTCTTGCTCCTTTGCCTGCTTGCTGCGTGAGACTGAGTAACTGCTAGATCCTTGGACTTCCATTCACAGCTGCGACTGAACAATTGTTGGGAATTCGGCTGCCGACTGTAAGTCATCAATAAATTCCTTTACTATTTAGAGATTATCCATAAGTTCTGTGACTCTAGAGAACCCTGACTAATACACCACCCCTGGCCCCACCCCTGACCTCATCCCTGACCCCACCCTGACCTCATCCCTGGCCCCAGCCCTGGCCTCATCCCTGGCCCAGCCCTGGCCCCAGCCCTGACCCCACCCCTGGCCCCACCCCTGACCTCATCCCTGACCCCAGCCCTGGCCCCACCCCTGACCTCATTCCTGGCCCCACCCCTGACCTCATCCCTGGCCCCACCCCTGACCTCATCCCTGGCCTCATCCCTGGCCCCAGCCCTGGCCCAGCCCTGGCCTCATCCCTGACCCTATCCAGCCTCAAGCCAACTCTGCTCCCTCAGTCTCTGCTTCTGTGACATTCTTGTCAGTTGCTACTTTTCCTTACCCTGACACAGACCACTTGACTGCTCGGTCCTCTGCAGACAGTCCCAGGAGACACACAACCTGCTCCAAACACACTAGTTAAAGACCCAGAAGACCTCTGCCACACTATCAAGGTAAAGCAACCCAAAACCCAGGTAAATACCTGCTGGTGTGAAGACCAAGTAACGATGCATGGATTTTTTTTTTTTTTTCCGAGACAGGGTTCCTCTGTGTAGCCCTGGCTGTCCTGGCACTCACTTTGTAGAGCTGGCTGGCCTCGAACTCAGAAATCACCTGCCACTGCCTCCCAAGTGCTGGGATTAAAGGCGTGCACCACCACCGCCCAGCAAGATGCATGAATCTTAACCAGGGAGAAGAGTGGTAAAGGTATGGACAACCCATACTGTTGTATCTGCACACTGACCCAGTTACTTTTATAAATACCATACCTATGACCACTTCCTCCATAACACTCAGGAATGCAAGCAGAGTTTGTGCCAGGGGCAGACAAGTAAGGCAAAGGCTTTCTTTCCAGTGGTCGGCTACAATTCCCACAATCTGATGTGGGCACACGGAGCGGGGTGGTATCAGTTGGAGTGAACATATATGGCCTTACTTACCCTTTCTATCTCCTGGAGGTACAAGAGTGCAATGTCCCCAGCTTTCTCATAGCAGGTGATGACGTCCTGCTCCCGGTCCACATGGAGATTACTGGTAGAGGACGAAACAGGCAGTTTCTCTAAACAAAGTCCTAAGAGCAAAGCAAACACATAGAAACTGAACAAGTTGGTTTTCATAGGACATGATTCTAAGTCTGGATGCACAGGGTCACAGAATGGTCGGCTCTGCAAGAGGCTATCGGAGAAGCAGATCCTCTATCCTGACTTCCTTTTAATTAGACAGGGTCTTGCTATGTAACACTGGCTGGTCTGGATTCCCTGAGTAAACCAAGGATCCACTTGCCCCTCTCTCTGCTTCTCAGTTAAAGGCACAGGGCACCCACACCCTGACTGTCTTCTCTTTTAAAGACAAAATGGAATATCAAAATGAAGCTCCAGAAGGAATATCTAAAGTTGCAGAAGAAAGGGGCCATTCAGTTCACACCACATGCAGTCTGGCTCACCCTGAACTCAGCTTGAACTGGAGAGGGCCTTCACACGAGCTCTTTCAGTCCTGAAGCGTATGGTAGTATGGTGGTCATGTTTAGACATCAGCATGACCAAGCAACGGGATGCTAGGACATCGGGACAAACCTTCTGGGTATGTCTGTAGGGTTTTCTGGATGAGACTTACACTTGGGCTGGTAAACAGAGTAAGCAGGTTCCCTTCCCTACGTGGGCAGGCCTCATCCAATCAGCTGGGAGAAAGGCAAGCATGGTCTTTCCCTGTCTGAACTGAAGTACTGGCTTCTTGCTTGGGGCCTGCTAGCTGTCTGGCTGAAACCTATGCCACTGGATCTTCAGGTGCCCAGGACTCTAGACACGAATGGAAGTATGCCAGCAGCTCCCTTTAGGGTTCTAGCAGTTAACTAAAGGTCTTATCTCCAACTCACCATGTCCCAGGATGGTTCTGATTAATACAAAGACCCTCACTCAACTATGCCCAAAGCTTTTCAACAATTTTTTAAAATAAGCAAGCCTGTCAACTCTAGTTTAGAGTTTATATGTCCCCTAAGGCCTTTAGTTAGAAGCCTGGTCCCCCCTTTACCCCCAGAGGTGCTACAGGGAAGTCATGGAATCTTTTAAGACGTGGCAGTGAGTGGGAAGTCTTTAGGTCACTGGGGCATGCCTTGGAATAAGTTTTCAATTCTCTGAGGGAACATTACTTAGAAACTTGGGAAATCTTATTACATTAGGACCAACACTTAGGCCTACAAGCTTAGGAGTAATTAAACCACGAGGCTGATTCTGGACCGAGAGAAAACCCAGAAACCTGAAGGTATTTTTCTCATAGATGGGGCAAACTCTTTGCTAGGGTAGAGTTCAGGGCTGAGATGTACAAAAGCATGAAAGGCTGAAAAAATAACAACATGAGGACAAGCAGACACTTCTTGACCCCCGTGCTGACCGACCTTCAACCCCCTAGAGAAACCAGACACAGTGGGGGAAGGACTAGCAGGTTTTCACAATAGGATCTCTGTTGCCTCAAGTGCCTTATGACATGGTATGCACCCAGCTCATTTAGAAGTCTGAGTCTGGAATTAGAAGGGACCAAAAAGGTCAATTCTCTTTTACAGCTAAGAAGTGGAGACCTGTCATGATAAAGAAAGTGATTTCCTTCAAATCAGACAGTTAATGGGTCTTTAGTCTCCTGCCTGGCATATACCATTATGCATGACATACATACATGACATACATACATGACATACATACACACACACACACACACACACACACACACACACACACGTTAGTATTCAAAGTGAACTCCACTCCACAGAGGGAAGTGGACACACAAAGTATCAAGAAAAAAAAATCTGAAACCTCACATGCACCCTCTTGAAAAAGGGCATCATCCAAGTTGCTCTCAGCACAGTGCAAATGCCCCTAGGCCACAGATAGTCACAGGAGAGCACCAGGCTGCACAAAGAGAAGAGCCACCTTTATTCATAGGGAGCCAGCAGTCAGCATAGTCCCCTGGGAGTCAGTAGTCACTGCTCTGTCACCACAGTAGCTCTGCCAGAGCTTCTGTTAGGTTTTAGAAGTCTTATTGAAGGGCTGGAAGAATGGCTCACTAATTACGAGCACTGGCTATTCTTCCAGAGGCCCCAGGTTCAACTCCCATCACCCACACAGCAGCTCATAACCATCTGTAACCCCAGTCTTGGGTTATATGATACTGTCTGTGGGCACTGCATGCATGTGGTGCATAGATAGACATGCAGGCAAAATACCCATAGAAATAAAATAGACCTCTGTAGTACTTTATGATAACAGGGCTGGCTTGTGATCCTGTTTTTTCACTAATAAAAGTCTATAGCTGTGTTAAGGCTTACTCTTTAAATTATACATGAATTGTAACAAATGTATGGCATCATGTATCTACCATTGTTATATGATACAATGTACCTACCACCTTAAAAATGTCCAGTGCCCACCTATTCATCTGTTTTCTCCTGGAAACCACTAAGCTTCCAGTCTCCAAGAATTTGTATCCAGAACTCTATACAGTTGGAATCAGGGAGTCCACAGCCAGGCTGCTCTCCAGTAGCAATACATACTGAAGGCCCCTCCATGTCTTTCCATGGTTTACTTCTTTCTCTTGCTATTACCTATCTATTGCTATTACCAATATTGCACTTACCTATCTGGCTACTGAATAGTTTGCTTGATGGCTTAGTTTTGGCTATTGGAGAAGTTATAAGCATAATTGAGTATGATTTTTTTTTGGAGACATAAGTTTTATTTTAATTTAGTAACTACCAAGATATACAACTTCTAGATCACATACACTGAAGTTACAGCCTTGGAAGAAATGACTAAGATCAGGTCTGTGCACCCGCAGGGCTGAGCGAGCTTCCCCTGTTCTTCTTGTGCGCAGCACTGGTGTTAACAGATGGAGTTAGCCAGGCAGGCAGATGTGCAGAGCTCACTCTTGTATTCATCTGCTCAGATTAAGTCCGTTTCCATCCTGCCCTCCCTCAGTTCAGAGCGTCAATCTACTATCATTGTTCACTCCTTCTGGACACTTCATGTAAGCAAGGTGATACATGTGGCTATGGAAGTTGACCTCTCTGCATGCATGCTTCCAGCTCATCCAGGTTATAGCAAACATTGTTTCTCTTTTCATAGCTTTCCTTCCATTGCTCTGATAGGGTGCATTTTCTATCCAATTGCCAGTTATAGACATGTGGGTTGTTATCATGCTGGTTATTATGAACGATGTAGCTATAAATATTCATGGAAAGTTTTCATGTGGAGAAATATTTTTAATATTCTCTAGCAGATACCTACGGTGGAATTGTTAGATCACACAACAAGTTTCTTTTTAACTTTTTAATTGCCAATTTATTGTTCTAAGCTGGCTTCACCTTCTTGCATCTGCCCAGCAATGTGTGTGGGTGCTATCTCCACAGAGCTGCCACTGTTACTGTCTGACTTTTAAAAAGCACTTCCAAAGAGGACAGGAAAGAGCATCTCATTGTGTTGAGTGATTCTTCCGTCACCGCTGACTCCAACCGTTACCCATCTGTTCCTCGGAGTATTTATTATCTGCACGTCTTCCTTAGGCAAGTGTCTCCTAAAATCTTTTACCCACTTTCAGGGTGGCCAATTTTCTTACTCGCTTGAGATACTTTATATATTCTAGATAAAAGTGTGCAGATTTATGCAGTCTATGACTCCTTTCTTCCTCTTCCTCCTCTTGTTTCTTTTTGTTGGTTTGGGGTTTTTTTGTTTGTTTGTTTTACATTTTTTAAATAGCAGGAAAAAAATGAAATCCAGTGTTTTCCTTAAATGGGCTGAGCTGTGCTAACAAAGCTTTACCATGCATGCTCTCTAGACTTGGGAAACCAGACTGTGATTCACACTGCCACCATTTTCACATATGCTGCAAGGTGCAGCCTGAACTGAATTCTTTGCAAACAGACCTCCAGCTTCCTAATTCCACACAACTGAGGATTTTCCTGCCCTGATGAAATGTACTATCCTAGAGAGTTGATGGGCACCAATGGTGCATCTCTGGACTGTCTTCTGTTACTGACAGCTGTGTATGCTCACACTAATGCCTTGTGAACACACCTAACTCACGGCTGGGAGAACTGAAGGCTGCCTGCTTGCAGGACTCTGGTGAGAGAGGACAAATCGAAGTTCAAGCCTACTCTTTCCTCAGCTCTTCCTTCCATGCCTTTCACCATTACTGATTTTAGGCCGTGTCTGACTATGGAATGAACAGTAAGCATGAGTGACTTCCCTGGGTGTGGGCGTTTCTTTTTCCTGCGGATGTCCTGCTGACCGTCTTGGGGAGCACTGACCTGCATTAGAGACACAGTTGAGCTCTTCTAACTTTGTCACAACTTGTTTCCGACCTAGAATACACTTGCTCTTGGTCAGTCTTGTGCTAGAAGAGAATATGTGTTCTGTTGTTAGGTAGGATGCCATCGGAGTCAGCACACTGTCTCCCGGCTTCTCTCTATAACTTACGGATCTGTCTTCCTGCTTTAGACTTGATTGAGACAAGGTTACTGAGTCACAGCAAAACTATATAGCTACCTGCTTCTCTGTAAACTGTTAACAACTTTCACTTCATGTGTTTCAAAGCTTTGCAACTGGGTACATGAACTTCAGAGTTCTTATTACACTTACTGGACTGACTTCCTTGCTTCAACGCCACCTCTGCAGACTTTAATCCAGCTCCTCCAATTATCTTACAGTGAGTGGGACCGCAGCAGCTTTCTCATCCTTTTCCCTCACAATCTATTCTAGCAGTATATTTAAAATACTTCCTGGAGGGGGCTGGAGAGATGGCTCAGCAGTCTCTTCCACAAGTCCTGAGTTCAATTCCCAGCAATCACATAGTAGCTTACAACCATCTATAGTGGGATCTGATGTCCTCTTTTGGTGTGCTAAGATGGCTAAAACGTGGTCATATAAATAAAAATAAATAAATAAATAAATAATCTTCCTGTAGTCAACATTCAAATGTTCCTCATTTTCCATTCTAGTGATCTTTTGGGTTGAGTATTTGGAACATTTATATTTGTGCAAACATGATGACACATACCTATGACCCCAGTACTCTGGAGGCTGAGGATCATGCATTTGAAGCCAGCCTGGGCTACACAGTGAAACTGTATCTTTAAGAACAACAACAACAACAAAAAACTAACAAATCCCTACAATGCCATTTATTGAAACAGTATTTGTCACACATGCCTGTGTTGTGTTCTTCCTCTTTTCTGCCTTCTGTTTGGCTAGTGTTTATTTCTCTTACTTGCTAATGTACTAGCAAAAATGCTATTTGTTGCTTTTGGTTTTAACCTGTTATGATCTGCTTCAAATAACTTCATATACTGAAAACAACTATTACAAGTGCATGCTCTCACCTGCCCCTCTATAGCTCGTATTTGTTTACTGGATACATTTTACTTTCATGCAGGGTGCAAACCCTATCTTGGGTACTTACTATTTTTATTAAGTAGTCAGTTTTATTTTAAAGAAATGTGTTCTTCTATTTTCAGCAATACAGTCGAGCTCTCTGCGCTAAGCATTCATCTGTGGTGATTTGTGCTTTTTCTTCTGCCCACAGTAATCTCTTTACTGTATGTGGTGGTGGCCCTGCGACTCCTGGTTTCTTACATTATGGTGCACTATGGTTTATGCTGCACTTATCTCTACTGTTGGAGATTTCACGAGGAAGGGAATTCTAGGTTGGCGGTTTGCTTTTTCCTCTGGAGATGTTGCTCCACTGAAACCTCATTTTCGTGTTTCCTGACAAGAAACCCTGTTTCTCACCCTTCTGCAGGTCTCTTTTTCTGGCTCTCTTATGACTTTAGCACTGGCTGTGAACAGTTTGTATTATAAAGTACTTGAGCTTCACCAAAAATCCTAGAAACGAGTGTTTATAGTTTTGCAAAAACTAAAAAGTGTTTAGCCATTATTTCTTTTAAAAGTGTTTGTGTTGGCTACAGGGATGATTTAGTGGGTAAAGTACTTGCCACCATCCCAAGTTCAGATGCCCAGGACAGAAACAAAGACAAATATGATAGCACTTGCCTGTAATCCCAGCACTCCTATGGAGTGGTGGAGACCAGAGACAGAAGAATCCCCAAAGGCTGTCTGTCCCTTCTTAGGTGACCGTGGGCTGTGTTGAATTGATACTTAAAGCTAAGTAGGACAAGACTATACTGTATCTTCTTTCCACTTGAAAAAAAAATTCCCTCTCTAAGTTTAGATAGTTTCTATTGCTTTGTCTTCAAATTAACTAATACTCTCTTTTGTAGTATCTACTTTGCGTAAGTCACATCCATTGTATTTTTAATCTCAACTTTTATCAATTTCATCTGGAAGAATTTTATGAGTCTATTTTTATCTTTCATGTCTCTGTTGAGCTTTTTAAACACAAAGAATATGGTTCTAACACTTAATGTTTCACAAATTCTAGATTTTAGTATTTATTAATAGTCCAAATCATCAAGTAGCCTCTTATAGTACGAATTCTGCTATGACATTTTAACATTTTTTTAAGACAACATGTGTTTAAAAAAAAAAATCACACACTCCTCATATATCATAACAGCTCCAGAACCACTCAAAAGCAAGGGCTTGGTTGCAGCTTCCTAAAGTTCTTTAAACATTCACTAGAACAATATTTAAACCACCAGGAGAAAAAAAAGACTGTTTCATAGTCCACTCTCTTCTCAGATAAGAAGCAACCAAACAGCATTAATAGAAGGAAAACCAATCCTCCAGGGAATGTCAAACAGTCAACAACAACAACAACAACAATAACAACAAATGGCTCCATTCCTGCAGGCCGGACTTTGACCACTAATGCTCTGGTTATGACCAAGGTATTCACAGTCATGCCAAGGTCCCTGAATAAAAGAAATATCAAGTCTGTTCAGGTAATCATAACTTGATTACCCTTGTATTTTACTAGGTTCTAAAAGGCCAAAGCCAGTGCTCTGGGTCTTCAATCCACGTTCACGTGTGGCTAGTAAGGATGTTTAAACTGGCTCCACAAGCTACCCTCCCCCACAAACTAGGTACAGAGCTTTGGACCCACTCAAGTTCCAAATAGCAAACTCGTAACATTTAAGGGTAGGCTACGAGTGAGTTCACAGTAATGAGTCTTGGGCAGAAGGCCCTTCACTGTGTTAGACTGTTGTTTCTCTCTCTCCCAACATTTTACATGCCAGGGGACATGTATCAGAGCATTGGCAGAATCCTGACTTAGCATACCAAATTCATCTTTGCACAACTCAGTTCCAGAATATTTATTTCTCTGTCAAAAGCTGGGCCTCTGGATTGGTGATAAATTCTCAAGCCTGGGACCACATCAACACTGTCTGAGAGGCAAAGTTCTGCGGTCAAGGCCAAAATTGGCTTCCATTAAAATCCGAGATGGGGCCTTGTTGGTTTAGAAGTCTGTCTCAGTAGTGTTTTAATGGCTTTCTTTTTCTCTCCTAGAGAATACACAATAAAAAAATAATAATAATAAAAACCAGACTTGCTAAATAGCTTCTTCAATGTTAACACCTCAGTAATATCTCCCTCTATATACTAAAGGGTAAAAACTTAGTGCATACATTCTCTATTGCTACAATTAAATGTCAGAGACAGAAAAGTTGTCTATTTAGTCAGAGGTTCAATAACAGTGATAGTATGTCCCCAGCTCTGATGAGAAGTACTTTTAACTACATCACAACAAGGTGGGCAGAATCATGATGGGAGCATGTGCAAGAAGAAAAGTGTCATAGTGGGACAAGAAGCAAGAAGGACCAAGTGCATTCTAGTAGTAACAACCTACTGTTATAGAAACCAAGGTCCCCTGAGATCTACAGCAGCACCTTCCGAGGATGCTGCCCAAGGATCTAACCATTTTCCTCTGGCTCCCACTGCTTGAGGTTCTATCAACATTACCTACAACCCTGTAAATAGCACAAAACCTTTCTGGAGACACACTCAAACTTTAGTAAGCCATACCAAAATGTTATTTGACAAGGCAAGGTTTAAAGTAATAAATATGGCTGACCACATTGCTGTTTCAAAAATGCATAATATCCACACACCCAGCCTATGGTCTACCTCCCTGCTGCCAGATAAAGTTTCCACAGGGAGATTAGTATCTTGCAGGTCCTTCTATGAAGGCTAACACATTTCCTTTGAACTAGTGATGATAAAATCATTTGGATTGTATACCCCTTGCTCTTGTAGCTCTTCCACACACACACACACACACACACTGGCCATTTACCGACACCCAGTGGATACTATTTGTATTATAAACATATGAAGAAAGAAAGTCTCAGAAGTTAAGTGACTTGCCCACATGCTGTACAGGAGTCAGAAGTGGACACTGCAAGACAGCCTAGGTGTTGGAGTAGAAGCCCTGCTCTGGGGTCACACCATTCCCAGACTGTCCAGGGTACAGTTTGGAAAGCTGAGTACTATTAGGGGCCATGTGGGACAGGATGCTGGACAGCTAAGAAGCAGGCTGGGAGCCCTCTATACCATGTCCAGCCTCTGTACTGTTCTATTCAGGTAGGACTACAGAAATCTTCCATGCCTGGCTACATCTGAGAGCCCTAGGCCTTCTCTGGGTATAAGACTGAAGCACACTAGTCAAGGTTCACTTAGATAGGCCTTCTCAGCACCTAGCACTCTGCCTGGGGGTTGATGTGCAGTTTCTGATCCCCACAGCCAACCTTCAAGGAAGGTGCTCAAAGATCTTGTAGACATGATTGGATTTAGGACTTCATAGCTAATAAATGATAAAGCCACCATGCTTTGGCCCTGATCCCTGTAACTACATAGTCCTCTGACAATATCTTTTACTGAGCTGCTAACAGCAGTGAATTCAGTGTCCAACTCCAGAGAGGCAATAAAAATGTTTCAAATGGAATCTCATGAATCAAAGTCCGAGCTGATTTTCTCTCACATCAAGAGCTGCCCCACCTTGGGCAATCCCAGGACCGCCAGGCCTCCTAGTCCTTGTGTGGTTTATGAACTATTGAGACACTAACTTGTGTTACAGAGAGGAACAGCCAAACAGATATTTTGATCCTGTTTGTTTTTGTTTTAGGTTTTTTGTTTTTTTCGAGACAGGGTTTCTCTGTGTAGTCCTGGCTGTCCTGGAACTCACTCTGTACACCAGGCTGGCCTTGAACTCAGAAATCCACCTGAGTCTGCCTCCCGAGTGCTGGGATTAAAGGCGAGCACCACCACTGCCGGGTGACATTTTGATTCTTAAAAGTCACATGGAAATGAACAGAATAACAACTTTTTACAGTTATAGAAGTGACAAAGCTGTCAGGGTTATAATGAACAGGTCACAGTTATATGAAGTGATAAAGCTGTCAGTGCGACAAAAGGTCCTATGAACTACAACACTGCCATTGTTTCCCATTTATCTTAACCACAGCTCCGGAAGTCAGACACAGGACAGGCACATCCTGAGGCCTTGCTGGAACAGGACTATGGGGGAGTCAATAACTGGATACACCAAACTTCAATACAATCTCACATCTCTGATAACCCGACACCACAGTGTAGGCTTCAAGGGCAGTAAGACAATGTTTAGGGATCTCAAGTTCCAAAACTGAAAGGAGACTCAGGAAAGGCCCAAGACTCACAATACAAAGTGATAGGGAGGCAGCCTGGGGTTGTTAAACTTGTGTTCTGGTTTATTCTCTCAGGATTCCCACAGGCATCAGGTGTGCACAACCTACTAGAGGAAGAGGTGGGCAGCCTTGGAGGGAGAAGCTGCCCTGGGTGTTGGGGATGAAGGAGGTGAAGCTGCTCGGGGCTTTCTGCGAGGGCTCTGGAAAGCTACAACTTCCTTGACTTTAAGTGGCTTCTCAATAAAAGCCATGGCTGGCCCCTTTGGGGGACCACCGTTAATTGTTTTCCTTCTAGGCTCAGCATATCCTTCTTAGGAGTTAAATACATGTGTACACACACAGGCACACACAGACACACACACCCTCAGAAGTGCAGTCAATCCTGGATTGACATTTACCTGCTAGAGTAAACACTTTCAGTGACTATTTCCTCTCACTCTGTAATTCTGCAAGCAAATGAGATGCTAATTCAACCTGAGACACTCATGAAATGAGAGCTTGCAATTTGAATTTATGCTTTTAAAGACTCCATTTAATAACCATATATCAACAGGTATTTAACATATAGCAATAATAACAGGTGTTGAAAGCTACTTGCCAATTATCTGGGAGCTTCATGACAGAGGACCTGGGCCTGGAGCTGTTAAGTAACTCACCTAAGATGATGCCAAAGGGGCAGAGCTGGGATCCAGCCAGCCAGTCTGATTCCACAACTGTAGTTTTCTGGTACTACATCACATCCTGTAATGTCACTATGCATTAGCCTACAGCAATAATAGCAAAGAATGTGGGCTGTGAAGCTAGGCTCCTTTGTTCATTGCACAAGGCTGAATGCTAAATGAGAGCCAGAGGCAGAGAGATTGCCATGAGTTCAAGTCCAGCCTGGTGTGCAGAGTGAGATCCAGGACAGCCAGGGCTACACAGAGAAACCCTGTCTCGAGAAAAAAAAAAAAAAAAAAAAAAAAAAAAGCAAATACGTAAATGAACAAGCCTCATGCTTATTACTTTATCATTATTGCCTTTAGGTAACAGTAGCTGGAGAGACTCCAACTGGGAGAATTATATGAATCTTCTCTGATTTTATCTATTTTTAAACAACAGCTTTATTGAGATACTGCCCAAACACTACTAAATTATTACAGTGTATAACTCAGTAGAACATGGCCAGCTAACTCCAGAACCTTCCCATCGCTCTAGAAAGAAGCTCCCTCCGCAGCCCCTGCCCTCAGACCCTGGAGACCACTCATCACTTTCTGCCTTGATGGACTGGCTGTTTCTAGGCCGTCCATAAAACAGAGTTGTATGAGATGTGATCTTCTGGGCCTGGCTCGATTAAATAAAATGTTTCCAAGGTTAACAGTTAGTTAGCAAGTATTCAAACTTTCTTGCTTTTTAAATTGAAGAAGTACACAGACATAAGATTAACCACTCACAAGCTGCACTTGGTACAATATTGTATGGGTACTACTATTTATTTTTAAAACCTTATTTCTTTTGATTGGCAAATAACATTCCACTAGGAAGAAATGCTTCATTGTTTTAAATCCATTAATAGATTGCTGAATTTTGGAGGTTTCCCACTTCTTGCATAGCTGGGGAGTCTGTACAAGCCTTCCTGCCCTGCCTCTCGTAAGAGCCTAGGCTTTAGTTTGCTTGGCTACACTGCAAGGCAGGAACTGGTGGATCATGTTGGGCAACTCTTTTCTGTTGTAACATTTTAAAGCTCTGTTTGAAAAAAAATCACACCTACATAACTATACTCTTCTGGGAGAAATACTGAAGTAAAAGGGGCGGGGGTGGACTCTGAGTAGACATCTGGCTTTGAACCCTTGCTTCTTAGCACGAGTGCCCTGTGAGTCAGGAGCATGCTGTCGAACACCCTGGAGCCTTTCTCCTTGTCACGAAAACGTACAGAGTGACATGTGCTGGCGACAGTGCCAGGGCCTGGCATTCAGAAACATTGAACAAATAGTCACCACCTTCACTAGCATCTTCCTAGCACCAATGACAATTCAATTCCTTTTTTTTTTAAGGGGATATCTAAAAATACAGGAAAGTCTCAAGCAGAAAGCAACCATCACTCCCATTCCAGCCCCTCAAAGTTAATCCCCATTAGTGCAACCAACTCAGACCCTGATCCCAAGTGTGATGTCTTGTCACTGTGGCCTTGGCTCATTTGCCCTAAGAGAAGAGAAGATGTATCACACTAGGATACTCTGCAGTATAAAATGGAACCTCTGACCATCCAACTACAGCAAGGGTGACAGTGACCAGGGGACACAAGCAACTGTCCTTGCCTCACTGCATGAGACCCCAGGGGGCAGCAACTAGATGTAGCGCCCTAGCTGGGATGGACTTCTCAGAACAGCCGCTTGGAGAGAAGGAAGGAGCTAGTCTTCAAATAATGTTAAACAAACAAACAAACCAGTCAGCAGCAAATGTGACAGACACAGTGTCTCTGAAGAACTCGGGACAGGACAGGTAAGACGGCCAAAGCCTGGAAACCTGAGCTTGATCTGGGAGTCTCTGCGGTGGGAGGAGGGAACAGACTCCTGCAAACTGCCCTCTGACCTCCACACTCTACGTGCATACACAAAGATACTAAATAAACAAACATGTAAATTTTAAAGTTTTAAAAGATAATTCAGAATAGACACCTCTGCAGACCTTCACTTAAAACTGTCTTAAAGCCTTCTATGGACTCTTTGAATTCCTACTGCCTCCAAAAGGAAAACCAATGAAAGAGAAGTCTACCAACACAAACAACATAAAATATGAATGTGGGTCAACAGCAGCAAAAGGACTTGTGCTCTTCTTACAGCATCTAAATATAAACAGGCAGCCCTGGCCAGCAACCTGAGCTGCGAGGCCCACTCCATACGGCATGAAGCCTCCTGCCACAGCGCAATCACAGCCTCTAGAGTAGAAAGGGTGGGAAGCTCAAAGGAGAGGTACAGTTTGCTAGCAGCTCTCCACACCATCAAGGCCAGACAGCATCCCCCACCCCCACCCAACCCACACACAAGTCCTGAGCTTCCTTTCCACCATAGCAAAATTGGCACACAGGAGCTCGGCAGTGACCTACTTCTGACGTCCATCCCTACCACACATGGACTTCTCTAGAAAACGACTTGCCCCCTCACCATCCAAAGGGATCTCAGAGCTTCAAATGCAGAAAGCAGCTTTTCAAAGAAACGCAATGAGGCTTCTCTGGTCTCCTGCACGCTCTCTAGACACAGGGGACATAAGCACAGGGGAGTTGAGGCTGTGTCCGGTGTCTCACACGGTCTCAGGCACTGATTCGTGAGCTTTCTACTTCAGTAGCTTCTTGGGACACAAACCCCCAAAGATCAGAGAACTGTCTTGTTCTACTGCTCACCTAGAAGGTCATGTTCATTTGTAAACACGCGATTGCTAAAGCTTAAGACAAGATTCTGTTGCTTCAAAGAACCCGTCAGGAAACCCTGGCGCTTTCACATGGGCTTCCTTACTACCACGGACCTTCACCCAGGAGGATACAGGGCACGATCCCCGCTAACGATCTCATGTTTTCTTTCCCTTTTCAAAGGTCCCTGTGTAAACTCAGTCTCTGCTAAAGCTGTCCCAGGCATTCATGACAGGCTGATAAGCCTGGGTGTGACCCAGCTGAACAACTACAGGCTATGGAGCTTCCTCCTAGAGAGTGCAGGGCATTCCTGGACCCTCCTCACTATAGTTCCAGTTTAACAGAGAAGCCCAGGCAGCTCAATTTTCTCCATGCATCTCTGAACTCCCGTTTAATAACCCAGTGACCTCAGTCTCCGAAACTGCAAATGCCAGCTCGGCCTATAGGGACGCTAAGTCAGCCTGCCTTGGAGCAGGGTAGGAACTATAAGGTATTAAGACACAAATGGCAAGCAGATAATTTTTTTTTCAGGTTGATTGGTTTTACTGCTGGGTCTGAAAATATGTTATTGATCACAATTTAAAGAACTAGGCATGTCTTTAAAGTCCAGAGTCAAAAACTATTATTGTCTTATAAGCTATTGGACATGTTTAAAACTCTTTTTTTTTCTTTTTTTTTAAATTAGGTATTTTCTTCATTTACATTTCAAATGCTATCCCAAAAGTCCCCCATGCCCCCCCCCCACTCCCCTACCCACCCACTCCCACTTCTTGGCCCTGGTGTTCCCCTGTACTGAGGCATGTAAATTTAAGTAAGGTATGTGATGCACCTGGAAAGGAGCAATTGCGCATGCGCTACAGTGGTTCCTGTCTGAGTCTTGATGAGGCTCCTGCGACCCCTGGTGGCAGTTGCCCACCTACTGCAGAACGACCTCTGACCCCTGCAAAAAGTTGTGATCCTGACAGATGTGGCCCTAAGCCACAGCTTTTGGTTTATCATCTTGCTATATAATTCTGGGTTCTGGATTTTTAAAACCTGTCCGGAACTCCAAAGTGTCCCAGATATCCTTAAACAAAAAAGTCTGAGGGCTGCCTGCACTGTTTAGTAAAGGCTGTCTGTCCACAACCTCCTGCAGAGTCTACACTGGTTCTAAGAGCTGCTGTTCAAAGGACCTCAACACAACCAGGATCAACCTCTGTCACTAAGGGTGTGCAGTCTCACGGTGACACAACCGTGAAGAGGTGGAGTGATGAATCTTCCCACCAGCTCTCTTAAATGGGGCCTGTAGCCATGCTTGTCTTTAGGGTAGCAAGGATCAAGGGGAATAGGGCCAAGTGGTTAGGACATGTTTAGGACACCTTGCAAGATGCAATCACCACCAATAATTTAGTACTACATCCCAGAACCCAGCATTCAGTAGTCCCTACATACCCTGAGGCCTCTCTGCACAGAAGCTGCCACCTCTCATGGGCACTGGGCAAGGCACAGGGCAGGGACATGCAGCCAAAGTGGGGCTTCCTGTTTCTCCTGCTCTGCGCTCTCCCCAGCCCGCTGTGAACAGCTACACCCTACGCCACACTGCAACACCTCGCTGTCCACAGAACAGTCTGTGCCCTGCTCCCGCCCCCAAGAGAGCTCTGAGCTTTCCAAATATGGGTGTGTGTGTTTTCTTCTTCATTTCCAACACATCATGAATATCTGGGGGAAGAAAATGAGCACTAGACATGGTTTGGCAGCCACAGAAGACTAGGAGGGGTTGTGACCAAGCAAGGCTTGCACCTGGGATCCAATTAGTCAAAACACAAGAGCCAGGCCGGGTGATAGCCCAAATCAGACTTGGTGCAAGTCCGGGCCCCTAGGAGATTCTAGGAGGAACCCGACTGCCACAGTGCAAGAGCTAACTGCATTACAAAGGCTCTTTAGCCAGACAGATGGGAGGCAGTCCACAGACCTGGAGGTGAGGGTCAGCAGGAAAGGAGCCACAGACAAGATTATGTGCTTCAAAGCATGCTGGACCACATCTATATTCATCTAAATAGACAGGATTTCAGACACGCTGAAATTCCCTCACTTCCGACTTAACAACCAGTGTCTATCCGAGTAGAGTTCATGACCAGTTGTGTACCCGGCATGCCAGGGCAAAGCTAACAAACGGTCTCGTGCGGGTAGGGTAGCCTGTGAGGCAGCTCCACCCCTCCTCTGTACACAGAAGCAAGGCAAGCAGCGTGGACATGGCACAGCTTCACTGCCCAGCCTAGACCATGTGCCCGTGTAATTGCTAATCCCATGAATTAATTAATTAATGATACAGTTATGGAAAGGCAAGTGGCAGAAGGGAAACGATTAAACCAAAGCAGAGTGCCAACCTAGACTGTGTGGAACCAGCGGGAGGAGGGTGGGGTCTGCATGCAACAAACAGTGTCAATGAGGGTGAAAGTCCCATGTCACTCAGACCCCTCTCTCCTGAGACCAGAGCTAAGGGACAAGAGAACAGCAACGAGCTAGAAGAAGACAGAGCCAGTTAGGGAGTGGGCCTGGAGGAGGTGGGGCAGGTGAGTGGGCAGCAGGCGGCCTGGAGAAGGGGTGGGTGGGTAGAACACAGCAGGATATGAGGCCAGCCTGGCCATCTGGGAGCCGGCCACAACTCTGGAAGGAAAAAAAAGTGTGCCTACATTCAGCAGAAAACTCACTGGGAACCCAAGCTCTGAGCACAGGGACACTTGTACTCTACTGTGGACTTTTAATTTCAGCTTGACTTGAGCTGACACTCAGGTCTCTGTCTAGCTGCTGCCTTCATCGTACGTGAACATCACCTGCCGCAATAGGAAGCACACAGAGGGGAAGTCACATGTTACTCAGACCCCTCTCTCCTGAGACCAGAGCTCCACTGAGTACCCTACCTCCAGATAACCCTGTCACCACTGGGAGCATCAAATCAGTCCTTGCTCTCCTCCTGCACTGTGGCTCTCCACAGTGAGCTCCAGTCACCCCACCTTATATACCAAGAAGCCTTTAATTCTGACCAATAAGCCAGGACCCTAGAGATCCTTTTAGGCTGAGCAGACTCCCGGGTGATCAGAACTCCTCACTTCAGCTCCAGTCCCATAGGTTCCTTAAGGTCCAGGGAAGCCTCCTCCCGAGGCTGAGGCTCAGCTGCTTTGGGCGTTCCTGTCTAATGGGCTGGAACTACCTTCACGCTTCCCACACACACTTGTCTCGCTAGCCCCTTACACACAGCTTGTCCCCACTGCCTGCCACTTCCCTTTCAAACACCTCCCGGTTCTGACGTGTCTGCCCTGGCCTTGGTGCAGCCCTCTACTTGGAATCTAGGCCTTGGCTGTACCACTGGTATCAGGTGGGACCAATGAGAACAGAGGAAGCATGCTAGTTTTTGAAATGAAAGGGATGTGATGCTTGGAACTGTCTGCATAAGAGATGAAAGATGAAAAAGAAAAGCAACATGGCTACCCACCCACCCCGGAATCTGGCACCAGCAGGAAGCTGCTGCCATCCCAAAAGCTGGAAAGGCCAGAGAGAGGAGGTGGAGTTGAAAGGGCCCGGAAGCTGGGGTCGTTGTGTGGGAGTTAAACAGAGAGGGACACTTCATTTGTCAGGAGCTGGACATACTGTGACTTTTCTCTCATCCTACCCGATGTCTTCCAGCAGTGCCTTCTGGTGGCCAAAGCCGCAAGGCAGCTGACTGACCCTGGGAAAGTGCAGCCTGCAGAAGAGAGCCTCTGAGAGGTAGGACACAGAGGAAGGAGGAGCCCAGGGGTCGCTCACAGCCTCCCACAAGCCTCCTTCCCTGCAGTCTTTAATCCCTTCCTATCCAGTCTTGTTTAATTCCTTCCTAGCTTCTCTTTGCCCTGCGCAGAAAGATCATTCTTACTTATCCATTCATTCAAGCCTAGCCTCATCCTTAAAACTTGCCAATAGGTGGCAGCTTCCTGGCAAGAGAAGATGCAGAATTTGTTCACTAGACTGACACTGTCAATCAACTGCATGCACAGTAAGGGCTGTCAATCAATCAACTGCATGCACAGTAAGGGCTGTCAATCAACTGCATGCACAGTAAAGGTTGTCTGCTTTGACTATGCACACTGAGTCTGCTTTAAAACATGGGCAAAACACTGTTCAAATTATCACTGAAGGATGAAATGCTGAGGATCTGCAAAGCTGTCAATCCTGAAACTGGAACCAGCTAAAAACAGCCAAGATTGTCTGTCCCTATAGACTAGCTCGGAGGTCCATTGTAAAGATGCCCTAGCTGGATATCTGGTGCCATACAGCCAGATGATGCATAGCTTTAACTCCTACTCAGGAGGCAGAGGCAGGAGGACTGAGCGCTCAAGGCAAGTTTGGGCAACAGAGAGAAACTGTCTCCAAAAGGAAGTCAAACCAAAGCAAAAAAAAACCCACCACAACAGACACCAATATGGCAGCAGACACCATACGCAGAGCTGTGAAGAGCGGGAGAGGCTGGTAAAGCCTAAGGTAACAGAGTAACAAGAGACCGAGTTAGCAATCAAAAACCCAAAAAACCCCAGGTACACGTGGATGTCTAAGTAGTGCCAAAAAACCAAAGTGGAGAGAATACTTCTCCAATTCATCTTCTGACATCAGTCTTCATGACAAAGTCAAGCCTTCCCCTGGAGACCACAGGTGTCCTGTATGCACACAGCTATAGAAAGCCTCAACAAGATTAACACCCCAAACCCAGCTACACAGAAAATGATTAGACACCATGACCAAATGGGATGGATCCCAGGAATACAAGACTGAGCTAACATACGGAAACCAACATACAAAAAGGATGAGGCACACCGATTACAGGACCTTCACATCGGAGGGGAACAAGTACCCTGTGTTCTCTAGCACACATGCGTGACTTTTAGAAATCCAACAAACTAGAAACAGAAGAATACTTTTCAGAGTTGGTAAAGGTCATAAAAGAAAACTCAATAACCCAAACTTGATCATAAAATTCCCCTACCACAAGGATGTCTGCTCCGGTCACTTCCATTCGCCGCCATTAATGAGAACATAAGGAAGCACCAGCTATGCAGATGTGCATCGAAAAGACACAAAGGAAGAAATAAAACCATCTGTATTTGCAGATGTTATAATATTATATAGAAAACGCTAAAAACATACCTTTAAAAACCCTTCCAAGCTAACAGAGTCCATCTGGGTTGTGGAAAATGAAGCAACACAAGGAAACCAGCCACATGCCAATGGCACTTAGCAATCTCATATGAGACCAGGGAACAATCCTACTCAGAGTAACACTTAAAAGAACTGAATACTTAGAATAAAATGTTTAAATGGACATACATATCCAAAAAAAAAAAAAAAACTAGACAAGGGCTGGAAAGATGGCTTAGTGGTTGAGAGCACTGACTGCTCTTCCAGAGGTCCTGAGTTCAATTCCCAGCAACCACATTGTGGCTCACAACCATTTGTAATAGGGTCTGACGCCCTCTTCTGGTATGTCTGAAGACAGTGACAGTGTACTCACATATATAAAATAAATAAATCTTAAAAAAAAAAAAACCCTAGACAATATTTTTAAATGAAAGAAGGCATTTCATGTCCATGGATTAGAAGATGACAATACTACCCAAATCACCTACAGATTCAACAGTGCCCTGATCAAAATTTCCCTGCCCTAATTTACAATCTGTCCTAAAATTTACATGGAAATACAAGGACTCTAAAGAGCTGAGACAATCTTGAGAAGGAAAAGCCTATCTGATGACTTTGCAAGTTCAAAGCGCACTACAAGGACACAGGGATAATGACCTTGCAGTACAAAGGATAGATTCAGTGGCCAAGGGAGCTCAGAGAGGAGCAATCACATTTATATTCAACAATAAGGATAGTACGACAATTTAGTGGAAGAAGAATTGTCTCCTTAGCAAATGGTTCTAGAATAACAGGAACTCCACAAAGGAATAAATTTGTACCTTGCCTTCATAAAAACAAATAAAAATTAACTCATAATGGAGTTATGAGATCTAAGTCTGCCAGTTAACATCACAAAGCTTTTATACAAAACACTAAAGGAATAAGTCTTGTCTGGGTTGATTAGGCAAAAAACTCAGCTTTTGTATTTCAAGGGGCATTGCTGGAGGAAAAACAAAACCATTACTATTCCCCTGCTATAGAATAGAAGCGCAGTAATGAAATGGTTCCTAATAGCCTGTAGTTACGCCCACAGAGCAGAGAACCACCCAGCCCTCATCAGTCAGAGGAGCTTCTTGCCATGTGTGGGAGTTAACATGGAGACCCACAACTGGAGGACGTGAAGAAGGTGAGAGACTTTGGACCATGTAGCCCTACAAGGGAAATCCATCAAACTCATCCTCTCAAGGCTCAGGGATCTAAGCAGAAGAGGAGGAGAAAGATTCTAAGAGCCAGGAGATGGCAGATGGCTGCCGGGACAGTGTCATCCAGACACAACAGGTCTGATACATAGGGGTGTAGCACACACAAGACCTGCACATGGTGAAACTAGACAGAATCCCACCATGGAGAAGAGGGAGAGAACACAAAAATCTCACTCCTATTTGCAACTGGTAGCTGCTGGGTGCAGGAAACATCAGTTTTCTTCAGTGAGGTGGAAGTGGGTGCATTTGTCATGCCTAAGGGCAGGTCTCGTGCTCAGGAGTAGCTGGCTAACACAAAATGGAATCCATGGCTTGGTCTGGTTTTTAAGTGAGAGAAAGGATATGAAGTTGTGTGGGTAGGGGTGAGGATCCGGGAGAAGCTAGGAGAGGCGAAAGGCTATAATTAAAGCATAATTGCATCATTTTCTTAAAGGAAAGAAAGTTAAAGATAGCACAGACTAAGATGAAATATTTACAGGCCACACGTTGGCAAAATGATCTATAGCTAAAATGTAAACAAACAAAACCTACTGCAGCTCAGTAGAAAAAAAGGAGCAAATGACCTCAATAGGTCTTTGAAGAGACACAATAAATGGCAAAAGTGTGACAAGTGCTCAGTGTCATCCGTCACTGGGGAGACATAGACGAAAATTAGAGTGGATATGGATAGTCTCACATAATGGTCTCATCAGAAGGACACGGAGGGGTGGCTCAGTGGTTAAGAGTGCATGGTGCTCTTGCAGAGGACCACGTCTGATTCCAGAACACTCATCAGTTGGCCCACAGCCTCCCAGAACTCCAGTTCCCGGGGATCTGACGCCCTCTTGTGGCTCTGTGGGGACTGCACTCCCTCACATGTACAATTCACACTCAGACACATACATATGCCCATAATTAAAACTAGACTAAAAATGTTTAAATGACAGATGTTGACAAGGATCTGAAGGAAACAGGACTCTGCACAGGTAAAATCCTTTGGAAAAGAGTTTTTGGTTCCTCAAAAGGAAGGGTAAGCTCAGAGTCACCCCATGACCCTGTAACACTAGCATGTACTTTCTAGTAGTTACACAGGCATATGAAAATACATGCTCACCCCAAATCTGTGCACAGCTACGTACAGCAGCATCATTTCAGCCATTAAAAAATGATATACACACTCTAACATCTAAGAGCCTTGAAAGCATGCTAAGTGAAAGAAGTCAGACTCAAAAACTTATTATAACCTTAATTTATATAAGATTTCTGGAATAGATAAATCTATACAGAAAGAATGCATAGCAATTAACGGAATTTTGAGTGGGCTGGACCCTGGGAGGCAATTGCTATCTAATGATGATAAGCGTCTTCTGACAGGTGATAACATTTCCTAAAATCAACTGCTGATGGTTACACAACTCCAAATATACTAAAAACTGCTGCAATACATACTTTAATGGTTAGATTTTTATGGTGAAATATGTGAATCATGTATCAATAAACTTGTTAGGAACAAACATACAATTGGGCCATCAAGATACGCCCCAGTGGGTAAAGGTGCTTGCACACAGTCCTGACAACCTGTGTTCAACCCCAGACTCCACTGATGTCAGGAGAGGATCAACTTCTGAGTTGTCCTATAACCTCCGCGTGCACACACATAAACACACATATGCACACTCACAGACACACACAAACTGTTTTCTAAGCTATGCACAGAGTATTCTGAAAAGATGATAGAACAGAAGTAGGTCTTCCAACTTAGGCAATGTGGCACGGGCATGATTTGTCTGTTACACGATGCTGGCCACATGGAGATGGTTAGGCGCTCACACTGAAGGAAGACAGGCACACACAGCACACACAGGAACACACAGACACACACAGCACACACAGGAACACACAGGCACACACAGGAACACACAGGAACACACAGGCACACATAGCAAACACAGGCACATACAGCACATACAGGCACATACAGCACACACAGGCACACACAGCACACACAGGAACACACAGGCACACACAGGAACACACAGGCACACACAGCACATACAGGCACATACAACACACACAGGCACACACAACACATACAGGCATGCAGGCACACACAGCACACACAGGCACACACAGGCACACAGGCCTTGCTGGTCAGCTTTTCGTTGCTGGGGCACACACCCAAGAAACCAACTTAAAGGGTGGAAGGTTTCTTGCAGTCACAGACACAGAGGTTTGCTCAGGATCACCTGGCTCCATTATGTGGCCTGTTCTGAGCTATGACACTGTGGTGGGGAGGGTACAGTGGCTGAGCTGCAGGGGCGGGGACAAGGTGGATCCTTGGAGAGCATTCCTCCACTTAGCCTACTTCCCATTATCTCCCAACAGAGCTCCACCAGCTAGGGCCCAAGCCTTCAACGGATGCATGAGCCCAGGAGGACACTTCATATTCAAATCTGCACACAAATCTTGCTATTCTACGCAACAATCTAGAAATCCTTCTCCTATGACACAGACTCTCTATTTCTGGGAACTTTGTGATGGGAACCAAGAGGAACCAACACAAAGGCCGGGCTACGAGGATGCACCTGACTTAGGGATAATGGTGAGACGCTAAAACAAGAGACAAGTCCAAAGTAGAAGCCTAAGTGACACCTTGCCCACACAAGGAAAGAAACCTGGGTAGCTCCTCAAAACTGCAGAAATCATCTATTGTTGGGAAAGGTGTTCAAGAGCTCTCACAAGGTGGAAATATACAAGTCATGGGTCGGAGTATGTAATAAAATTTCATCCTTATAGAAAAACCCAAACTCACGAATGGCACGTGCACGGGGCATCTGGGAGGACACACAGTAGATTGCCAATGCTATATGCCTCTTGATGTGTCTGCACACTGGATAGATGATACACACACTCTTTATTTACACTGTGGGCAAGGGTCAAGAAATCAACCCCAGGGACAGCTGGCAGGACTCCTGGCCCCAGTTAGACCTTTAACCCAGCAGGGGAGCATGCAAGAGAGCAAAGCCTACATGCTCTGTGATGTAAAGATGCAGAGAGATGAGGGGGCAGCCATCGGAGTCACCTGCCGCTCTGCTCCTGACCTTGGGCACACTAAGGTGACACTACATAAAGACTCTTTGCTTGACCTGCATTTCTATGTTTCAAAGCATCTTCTCGTTGTCTCCTTTGATGTTCTCCATACTTTTGTAGGGGAAAAACCATGAGAGTCAGATTAAATTTCCTACAAGTCACAGAACAGAATCAGAACTAAACAGCTGAGTGTCTGCCATCAGGGTCTGATTGATGCACACTACAGGGTCACACAGATTCTGGACTCCATGAACCTCGTCTAGAGTCTCAGGTCTGTACTGGCCAGACCTCTCAGCTTCTTTGCAGGGAGTGACAACCCTATAATACCAGAGAGTTCCTACACAAGTCTGTCACCCTCCTCACTGCTCCAAAGCTCTTTATAAAGGCCAAAGGAGCTGTGACTGTTGCAAAGTTTCTGTGAACAGACTGACACTGGATCTCTGTCCAAACCCTGAGGTCAGACAGATGTAGCTTTCCTCGAGAACCCTCTGCACACGCACAACACCTCCTCCATTCTTCCAGACTGCTCTTGCCTGGGAACCCTGTTTCTTCAGTGTTTACTTACTAGACAGGTCTGTCTGAAGACCACAGTGACCCTGTCACAGAGCAGCCACCTGGCCCCTTCCTGTTTTGCCTGTCAGGGCTGCCTCAATGAAGAAAGGGAATAGAGGGCTCTGAATCTATTTGAGGACTCTTGCTCAGAAGAGTCACTACCGTGGACGTCTGTCAAGGGCATTGCCCTTCCCCCGATTCCCAAGTGAGCTACCCCTCTTCTTTACAGGCTGTGCTCATTGTGCTTGCAATGTACGTATCCTAGGTAACTGGATCAAGGATGGGAGTGCAATCCTGCCAGCGCCAGGGAGACTTACTGAAGACCCTTAAGCAACAAACCCAAGAAAAATAGGACCTAGATGCTCCACTCATCCCAAACTAACAGGAACCAGGAGGAGGGTGGGCACCAGAGAATCAGAGAGAAAGGATCCAAGTCTATTCTGAGTCTGCACGACACGGAGGTTTACTTGGGTTCGGTATCCTTTCATCTAAAGAAGTTTTGGTAGATCTTCAAAGGAGTCTTCAGCCTGAGCTGAGGTCAGTGTGTCATACACTGCTGTCCTGTGTATGTCCAAGGCAGGAGCTGTGGCCCCAAGTCCGGGGAGTCTGTGCAACGCAGCATCAGTTGCCGGCTTTGGATTGTACCACCTCTTCCACGTTTGTGCAGGGCATACCTGTGCATTTCCCCTGCTCAGCAGGCAGTTGGAGTGGGCAGAGGCACGGCGGGCTGCTTCCCACCACTTCTGCACCTGCCCCAGCAGCTACTGCACCTCTCTAACCAAATCCAAGACCGCCCTCAGATTCTCCACTGCCTGCCACCCCTATGGAGTCTCTACCAGCAAACAGGAGCAGGCTGAACCACTGAGCTTTGAAAGCTTTTCCTGGGACTGAAGCTATTAGCCAAGCAAAGGAGCCATCTGACCCACAAACCTTTAGCCCATGGCCTAGAAAGAACAGAGAGGCTGTGCCACCTACCTGGATGCTTCAGGCACAGAGATGGGCAGCCTGGAACCAACCCCACCATACCTAAATTCTCTCAGCAGCCAACAACCACGGCCTGAGAGCATCAAGAAGCCCATCTCCATTCCTAAGAAAATCAGGGCAACTGCCTGGGGATACTATTCCAGGAGGGAAAAGTAAGATTTGAAAGGAAATTCACTCCCTAAGACACACTGTTGGGGTGTCATCTCTTCCTGACATATGGAGCTGTTAAGGTTTGCCCTAAGGAGAAAGGGTGAATGCACTTTGATTGCTTTGTTTTCTTTTGAATTGAATGAGAGGAAAGTCCTAATTAAATATACATGTTTCCTTGGTGGTCTCAATGTGTCATCTTTTTAGAGCATGGTAATGTTCACGTCACAACTGCCCACTCTGTAAATTCCCATTTCAATGTGTCTTGAGCATTTTTGGAGAGCATCCATGTGCCCAGAACTAAGGAAAGTGTGGTGGAAAATGAACAATACCTGATAGGGAATGCCAGTCATGAGTGGACCACCTCCAGGGTGAATACCAGTCATGAGTGGACCACCTCCAGGGTGAATGCCAGTCATGAGTGGACCACCTCCAGGGTGAATGCCAGTCATGAGTGGACCACCTTCAGGGTGAATGCCAGTCATGAGTGGACCACCTCCAGGGTGAATGCCAGTCATGAGTGGACCACCTCCAGGGTGAATGCCAGTCATGAGTGGACCACCTCCAGGGTGAATGCCAGTCATGAGTGGACCACCTCCAGGGTGAATGCCAGTCATGAGTGGACCACCTCCAGGGTGAATGCCAGTCATGAGTGGACCACCTCCAAGTTGAATGCCAGTCATGAGTGGACCACCTCCAGGGTGAATGCCTGTCATGAGTGGACCACCTCCAGGGTGAATGCCAGTCATGAGTGGACCACCTCCAGGGTGAATGCCAGTCATGAGTGGACCACCTCCAGGGTGAATGCCAGTCATGAGTGGACCACCTCCAAGTTGAATGCCAGTCATGAGTGGACCACCTCCAGGGTGAATGCCAGTCATGAGTGGACCACCTCCAGGGTGAATGCCAGTCATGAGTGGACCACCTTCAGGGTGAATGCCAGTCATGAGTGGACCACCTCCAGGGTGAATGCCAGTCATGAGTGGACCACCTTCAGGGTGAATGCCAGTCATGAGTGGACCACCTCCAAGTTGAATGCCAGTCATGAGTGGACCACCTCCAGGGTGAATGCCAGTCATGAGTGGACCACCTCCAGGGTGAATGCCAGTCATGAGTGGACCACCTCCAGGGTGAATGCCAGTCATGAGTGGACCACCTCCAGGGTGAATGCCAGTCATGAGTGGACCACCTCCAGGGTGAATGCCAGTCATGAGTGGACCACCTTCAGGGTGAATGCCAGTCATGAGTGGACCACCTCCAGGGTGAATGCCTGTCATGAGTGGACCACCTCCAGGGTGAATGCCAGTCATGAGTGGACCACCTTCAGGGTGAATGCCAGTCATGAGTGGACCACCTCCAGGGTGAATGCCAGTCATGAGTGGACCACCTCCAGGGTGAATGCCAGTCATGAGTGGACCACCTCCAGGGTGAATGCCAGTCATGAGTGGACCACCTCCAGGGTGGATGCCAGTCATGAGTGGACCACCTCCAGGGTGGATGCCAGTCATGAGTGGACCACCTCCAGGGTGGATGCCAGTCATGAGTGGACCACCTCCAGGGTGGATGCCAGTCATGAGTGGACCACCTCCAGGGTGGATGCCAGTCATGAGTGGACCACCTCCAGTCATCTGCAGCTCATCTCCAAAATGATGACGTTCAAGTCACAACAGTTGTGACTTGAACTTGGCTGGCTCTGTCCTGGGGGGAAGGTCCCTCAAACACAACCATCCAGGAGCTTCTCTCTTAGTTGACAGACACTCCAGGTCTGCCCACAGGCTGATCACACTGAATTGAAGTGTGTGGGTGTGTGAAGACACTGTGCTTTCAATTTGAGACTGGGTAAGGCACATACCTTTTTATAATGTCTTCAGTTTAAAGACTACGGCTTCCAAGCTTTGGGAACCTGGCAGACTTGTGAAAAACCTGGCCTGAGAGCTCTCCTGACCTCTCTGCAGCCCACTGTGGAGGGCAGATGTCCCAGTTCCTTCTCTCATGCGCCACCTTATGAGCAGGCACCTGATGCACAGCGTGGGTGCTCAGGGGAAGGGCGTAGGGCTGGTTAGCTTTAAACAGTGAGGCGGGTGGAAAGCGCTGAGACGCTCTGCAAGGGTGAGCACGCTCATAATTAGTAGTCACCTCCACACTGCTATCCTCTTCACTCACTGCCAAGAAGCAGAGAGGTCTGTGAACTCTGCAGTCTGGAGAAAGCTAGCTAGCACCACAGGATCGGCCTGGCTCTTGCTTGGTAGGGGATTTCAGAGCTGAGGATCCATCCCAGCAAGGGTCTCCAGACCAATCCTGAGAAAGAGTTGTGTGGGAATGTCTGCCTCTTAAACATTTCTTGAATTGACTGCACACCCCAACATGAAAGGCCTTCTGTGATGAAATCATTAATTCAGGCTTTTCCACGTCAGTCCTGGGCAAGCCTAATAAGGCTGAGCATACTCGTCCTGAGCCCAGGCAACCCTGCTTCCCTCGCTGCCCTGAGCACTGGGCACTCACTTCCCCTTTCTAAGCAGCTCTTCAGGGCTCATCATCAGATAAGCTGTCCCTAGAGGTAGCCCTCCAACCCATCCAGGAAGAACCACCAAGAGGCAGCAGTGTGTTCATGCAAGAAAGCCAGCCTCTCTCTCCCTTGCTCCTAACTGGATGCTCCTTAGGTTACCAGAAGAGGTGCATCCACTTGGGGTCAAGTCCAAGGGACACTTCAGAACAAAAACAAGCGACATTTGCTCCTCTGCCAGATGCTGTGCTGAGTGCTTTTTATGTATCCCACTCCCAACTCATTACTATTATGCTCTACAGTGAGGAAACGGAGAGCCAGTGAGAGCATTCCTTCCTTGCCCATAAGCCTTGCAGCAGGATCCTCCAAGACCCTATGAATCACACCAGAGATGTCAAACTCAAGAACAGGGAGAAGAGCAGATAAGGGTTCTACAACGTTCCTTAGCACAGAATGCTTTCTCGTTCTAGGACAGATGCCATGGAATCAAAAGATTCTGCTTGCTAAGAGCTGGAGGGTGGTGGAGTTTGCTGTGAGGCTGTGTCTCTTAGTCATGTCTGAAGCTTCACTTATCAAGTCTCACCGACATGCCTGCCTACACACAAGCTGAGCAAGGATGACTCCGACAGACATGCCAAAGCAGACGGAGAAAAGACCACAAGGCCTCAACCATACACAAAGAACTCCAGGCAATTAAGGAATAAGTACTGAGAATGGAAGAATAGTCTTCCCCAGGGAGTAGCACACCAACTGGTTATCCAATGCCAGATGATCAGCCCTGAAATATACATACAAGTAACACTATGCAGACCGAACAGGTTATACTAGGAATATCTGTATCTATATGTCTATCTGGCTGTCTATCTATGAATCTATCTATCTATGAATATCTGATATATCAACAACCAGTGGAAAAAGAGGCCATAATTTGAAAGAGAGCAAGAGGGGTAAATGAGAGAGTTTAGAGGGTGGAAAGAGAAGGGAGAAATGATGGAATTATATTATAATCTTAAAAATAAAAATGTCACAAAAGAAAGGAAGGAAGATGGAATGAAGGGAGGGAGGGAGGGAAGAAGGAAAGTAGAGAAGGAGGAAGGGAAAGAGAGAGAGGGAGCAAGGGAGGGAAGGAGAGAAGGAGAAAGGGAGAGAGAGAGGAGGAGGAGGAGGAGGAAAGAAAAGAGAGAGGGAAGGAGGAAGGGTTCAGCTGAACACTGGCAAGCCTGCGTTCCCTGCACCACTTGAGGGAAGACATAGCTCTGCACTCATCTCTGAGGTCAAATCTTGGCTCAAGCTCTTCCTAGCTGAGGACCCTAGGCGAGTTATCTAGCCTTCTGGGCCCCGGTTTCCTCCTCTGTAAGACAGAAAGAGCAATGGTCAGCCTTATAGGGTACTGTGAGCACCAAATAAGATTTAAAATTACTTTGTACACTAATTCACAGATTGGCTTCAAAGGACTGTGCCCATTACACAGAAAGTGCACTGTCAAGAGCAGTGGCATATTTTCCCATCTGACAGGACATTCTGAATAGGATGAGTCAGATAGGCTAGGCCACTGGCAACCCACATCTCAGCAGTATGCAGGTGGCCTGCTCCCTGCCTCCAGGCCAGCCACGGTCAGGTGCAATGTGTACCTAGGATGGTGGGAGGCTGGAAGCAGAAGAGAGGCTCCATGCTGCCCGTTTATGAATGCCATAGCCTTGGGAAACCCAGTTGTGAGTGTCCCTCCATCTGGAAGCATTCCTGGACCCGGCAGCCCAGAGAACCTTCTCCAGCCACTGAAAAGGCGCTGTGTCCTCAGCCGTTCACATGGGCTTCTTGTCTGGGCTGCTGTAAGAGCATCATTCACTGAATACCGAGTAGGTGCCAGACTCCATACCAAGTGCTTTCTGTACATTATGTGGCCTCCTCCTCACTATCGTATGTATGACATAGATATGGCAGAAGAGGGATCAGCAGCTTGGTGTCAGCACAGACAGACAGTACTGCACTGCCTTCCACCCTTCTCCTCATGGAACTACATCCACTCACACAGACTGCAAGCTGCTTCATGGCAGCTGAGAGCTACACTTTCTTTGTCCCTGGAATGGAGACCCTTCAGAGGACTGTTACAGATGGCTACAGATTAACCAACTGGCCTTAATTAACCCAAATGTAACACTAACAAATAAAAATAGGGTCTGCCCAGTGGCAGCCAGGTGGTCATATGAAGTGAGTTCCTGCATACTCTGTGCAGCAACTTAATTACCAAAAACTTCACTGCATACATGGTATAGCATCAAGAAACCTGACCAAAATGTAAAAATTATAGAACCAAGGCTCTGAGGAAACAAGATGTTCTAGGCACAAGGGTTAACCAGGCCCTGGGTGGTGGGGGGTGGTGGTGGAGGGGGAGGGCACTCACCTTTGGTTGCATAGGCTTCAGCAATCATTCGCAACCTGTAGGGAGGCACGGCTGTCAGCGGCAAGTCATCGAGGCCCACCCGGGCGTAGATGTTCAGGGCTTCCTTATAATCTCCTTCCACGTAAGTCAGTTTGGCCATGACCAGATTGGATTCTTGTAGGAATTCTGACTAGAAGGAAAAAGACAGAAAAAAAAATTCCTACAATATTACATGCAATGTTCCCAGGAGCCCTGCCATTGGCTGCAGGACAACTCCACAGAGCCTCTCAGAAAAACTTGCACATGGACACGCACAGCACTATTAGTCACAATAGCCCCAAAGGTTAAATAACCCCAGCACCAATCAAAACATGAGCTAGCCATAAAGTTATTACTGTCATAATAAGAAAAAAATGAACTACTAATACATGCCACTACATACACAAACACACAAAAACACACCAAGTGAACAAGAAGTCACAAAAGGCCATTTGATGTAGTGATTCCATTGGTCACCCAAGCCCAGAAGTGCTGAATTTACAGGGTCATCACTATGAGATTACACCAAGGCTGGCATCAGGGAATAGGAGTGGGGTGGGGGGTGGGGTGACTACTAAGGATTATGGGCTTTTTTTTTTTTTTGAGGTAGTGAAAACATCTGAGAACTGCTAGTAGTGATGGTTGCATGACATCATGAATATATTAAACACCATCTTTTAACTGTATACTTTGAATGGGCAGCTGGCTCAGTGAGAAAATAAAACCGTACAGCTCCCTTCAGACTTGGCCTGGACCAAGGAGGAAGAAAGGCTTCCAGAGTAAAGTAAAAAATGTGAACACTGGCTCAAAAGAGGGAGACCTGTGACATCTAGGTGGGTCCACCCCAATTCGGTGGAGCTACACCCAAGACAGAATCCAAACCACACAAGGCCAAGATTTCCAAAGGCAGGAAGGTCCTTTCCCATGAAGCCCATTGTGCCTGGGAGGCTGAGGTCACGGACCAGGATCCTTTCCTTGACGCTGGGGGCTGTGATGGCTAAGGGGCCAGCCACCCCCTACCCCATCTATGTACCAACCTCATCTTCTGCCTGTCGCCACACACCTTATCAGCCAAGAGAGAGGAAGCACCCAGCTACCCAGATAAGGGAACATCCACTGTCCTCTGCCAGGCCAAATTTATGTGTACCTAGAAACACATAACCTGTAGCAGTAGCGGACCGGAAGACAAGACACTCCTGCACATCTGAGTAGAGCAGCTGTGCCAGCCATGGTGGCCTCCAGGCACCATGAAGGGAGCAAAGGCACCAGGCTGCCTGGAGAAGTTGGTGGGGTGAGCAGTGAGGGGCAACGGCAGCCAGCGGAGTCTGGAGTGGCCCAGGGGAGATGCATCTGGGTAAAAATCCAGAAGACATGGATGGAAGCAGACTTGTGAAGGGAGAAAAGGCTAAGCCCCTGTGGTGGTTTGAATATGCTTGGCCCAGGAAGTGGCACTATTAGGAGGTGTGGCCTTTTTGCAGTAGGTGAAGCCTTGTTGAATGAAGTGTGTCACTGTAGGCGTGGGCTTTAACACCCTCGACCTAGCTGCCTGGAAGCCAGTTTTTTTTCCAGTTTGCTTTCAGCTGAAGATGTAGAACTCTCAGCTCCTCCTGCACCATGCCTGCCTGGACGCTGCCATGTTTCTGCCTTGATAATGGACTGAACCTCTGAACCTTTAAGCCAGCCCCAATTAAATGCTGTCCTTTATAAGAGTTGTCTTGGTCATGGTGTCTGTCCACAGCACTAAAACCCTTAGACAGCCCCCCATCACAAGGGCACTCCACCATCAGAAAGGCTTCCTACAGAATCCTCTGGCACTTTCCACAGACCTCTGGAACTTGTGTTTAGTAGGGATAGAGGTCCTGTTTGGGAAGATGATAGGGTTCCTGATGTACCACTTACTGCCACTGAGCTACACACCTGCAAATGCTAAAATGAGAAACAAGTTTATGCTCCATGTATTTGCCACAAGAAATGCATAGTTTTGAAAAAGGAAGCTGAAGGGTCATCTAAGTCAGCTTGGATAAAATGACAAGACCAGAGGCAGAGGGCAGAGTGCCTGGAGGACCTTGCTGGCTGAGTCCACCGACAGCATTTGGCTTCCCGGCTATAAGAAGAGCCCGAGGAACAGAGCCACAGCATGGTTTTCTTGTCCTCTGACCTCTGGGCCCAGGTCTCTCTTGGCTACACTGCCGGCTGCTCTGCTCTTCGCATGCCTTGAGTCCATGGAGACGCTAGATTTATGGCCAAGGAAAAAAGCTGCCCTTTAGCCAACGTGAACAGAGAACACATCTAAGCAAAATCTGTGTAGCTCTACAACATTCCTTATAAGTCAGGGGTTAGGTAAAAACAAAAAACACAGCAACCGGAGAAAAAGTCTTCGGTAGGTGGCAATATATAATAATAATAATAATAATAACATCATAATAAAGGACACATGCCTAGTGTATTGTGGTAGTTTTAGAGAACTCCCACATTTGAGCCTCAGGACAATCCTGTGAAATAGGAAGTTCAGAGGCTAAGGAACGTTCTAAGATCACATGGCTTATAAAGCCAGAACTGGAGCTAACTCTGGAATTCTAACATGAAGTTCAACATGTTTAAGTATATTGGGTTGCAGAGGATGGAGAGCAGAGACTGGAATAAATGGCTAACTTTCCCAAGTAAAGGAAAGGAGTTAGAAAAAGAAATAAGCTAGACGTCTCCTCTTAATATGCATTGACAGTGTCATCCCTCCAAGACCCTGGGTCTGCTTGGCTGTCATCATTGCCGCCGGGATCCACTGCTCCTCCACCATCTGCTGCTGACTAACACCCGCCAAAGTCACCAGGAATCCATGGTTAAGAAAAGATGCCAGGTAGCCAACTATACCCTAACTGTGAGCTGAGGGTCCAGCATGGCCCATGGGTTAGTGAGTGAAGACCAGCTTTCAAAAGGCTCCAATGATCAAGGTAGTCCTTGATCATCTAGGCTTCTTATACGACAATAAAGCCCTTGGGCAGGTCTCCAGAGCCATGCTGGGATAAACAATAACCATACACAGAGACTGTTCACTCGGAGAGGCTTCCAGAGCCATGAAATAAGAGTACTTGTGCCAACATTATTTAAGACCTGTTGCAACAGGGCAGAGGAGGTAGCCAGATGACAGAAGAAAATAGCTCAGAATACAGGCTCATAGCTTGAAGTAGCCAGAAGCTGGGAAGGCCCAAAGAGACCATCTCAAAAAGCCCACTCCAAGCCTACAGAAACTGAGAAGGAAAGGGCTTCCCAAGGCCACACAGCAAGCTAATAGGAAGCACAACTTTCCAATTTAGAATTAAATATATATGTGTGTGTATATATATGTATACATATATATATACATATATATATATGTATATGTGTGTGTGTGTATATATGTATATGTGTGTGTGTGTATGTGTGGATAGATAGATAGATAGATAGATAGATAGATAGATAGATAGACAGACAGACAGACAGACTGACTCAGGATTGGAGAGATTGCTCAGTGGTAAAGATCATTTGTTGCTCCTGTCCAGGACTTGGGTTCGATTCCCAGCACACATATGGTGGGAACCAACCGGAACTCCAGTTCCAGGGGATCTGATACTCTCCTCTGGTCTCTGAAAAAGAAAAGTCTAAAGAATAAGGCATCTCTGGGACTGAGGGTAGAGGTGTACACACAGACAGCGCAAAGTCAGGAGGCAGCCAGGAGGATTCTGGGAAGGGAAGGGAAAGATTAAGGGAAGTTGTCAGCTAAAAGGAAAAAGCAATCACAGCTCCCCAAGTTCCTCAGAAACTGCTGTCCTCAGTGGAAAACACATTCCAGGAAGGATGGAGCATCGGCTGAGCAGGCTGGAGCGGTGGTGCCATGAGCTGGGTCAGAACTAGGACCACCCAGGAGACAGGCCTCTAGGCACACTGTGGGGCTTAGCATCTGGGTATGCCTGTGAGGGAGTAGCTGAGGTGGTGTCTTACACTGTATAAAAAGGAAAAGGGGACAAGCTGGCTTAGCACAAACACCCCTGTCTTTGTGCTTCCTGACTGTGGATGCACCCAGCCACTTCACACTCCAGCTGCACTGGCCTCTCTCCGGTGATGGCGAAACACCTTCTCCCCTGAGTTACTTTTGGTTGAGGTATTTTATCATACCACCAGAAAAAGAAACTAGTACATTGAGAGTAGCATCAGAAAGAAGCAAGGGCTGGACTTCAGGGATGGAGGAGGGGCAGGACAAGCAAGGAGAGAGCCAGCTTTTCTGAAACGCAAAGGGGACAGCCAGGTTCATAGGAACCATGCAAGGAGCCGTGGGTGAAACGGAACAGACCGAGCTCTACAGGCCAGAAACGGGATGGATGCAGGGGAAGTGCCTGAGACAGTCCGAACCGCGTGCGTGCGTGCGTGCGTAAAGGGGCTGCCAAGGATCAGGGAGGTTCCTGGCTCCCTCCCTTAATGTGGCAATACCAGGCTTATTGACCACATGATTTAAATAGGAAGCTACATATGAATGTTGAGTTATAATTAACAATGAGACCTTGTTTCAAGTGCCTGGGGGGAAATGAACCCCTCGTTCTGTTGAATGTGTTATTGCAGACTCCCATCAGAGACTCCTACTAGGCTGGGAGCCCCACAGGCCAGCCAGCCGAGGGTGGATACACTGATCAGGCAGGGCGTGTGCCTGCTAAAGAAGACACGTGTGCGCCAAACACACCTTGCTCACCACACTGTCCCTAGGAGATGATGGCAGTACCCACTACCATCACTTCTTGGTCCCTGTGGCACACAGTACCTTGAGGTTCCCTCGGTCCAGGGCAGCGGTCAGATGCTTGCGCACTTCAGTCAGCTGGGGTCTGGGGCCCCGGGGACTGGCTCCCTGCCGCAGGGGCTTCTCCTTCAAGTGCTGTTCCAGTTTCGACTCCCCAAGGAGAAGTTCAGCCATATCATCTGCAGAACCAAGTGAGACGATAAATGAATAAGAAACGGTCTGTGTGCAGGAAAGCCCTGAGCACCTCACGCCCCGAGGACCTCACGCCCCACATGCACTAAGCTTCCGGGTTTCTGGCGAGGCTCTTCTGGAACCTTTAGAACCCAAGATTGTGTCTATGTGAGAGAGTGCTCTTTAGCAGGGAACATTCCAGCAGTGTTGGCTCAAGCGCTAAGTCATTTCTTTGCCACATAGTTATGGACTCCAAGATGGTTACATATTAATTTGGAAATTTAAGATCAGAAGGGAGTAAAGAAATTCTCCTGTAATGGTAAAACATATGATGATCTTGTGAAATACACATAAAGTCCAATGCTGTCTATTTGCAAGAGAAGGGCAGTGAAATCCCCTGCTCTATCACAGTCAATGTCCGTGAGTATGGACAGAGCCTGCGGGACATCTTCCTTGTCAGGCTTTCAGAGCTTTGCAGCAGCGACCTGAATGAAGTCTCTACAAACCACACTCGACTGCCCTGCCTTTGAGGAGAGCCCATAAAGTACACACACTGTGCTGACTAGTTATAATATGTGTGTGTGTGTGTGTGTGTGTGTGTGTGTGTGTGTGTGTTTTAGTTATATAAATATATAATAGTTATACTCTCCGTGCCAGGCTGCTGCTTAATCTCCATTAAAGAGAGGCAAGGGACAGTTCCTTAGAGCCCACACATGCAGGCTGTTCTGGATAAGCCCAGAACAACTCATACACCAGCCTGGACTGTGGTGTGATAGACTCAGGAACGCTACAATACACAGCCAGTTTGAAAAGATCTAGAAGATCTACAAGGACCCTATTATTGCCAGGGTCAGGAGACCTCAGCTGGGTCCAGTGGTTACAATGACATTTAGGTGGATTTTTTTGGTCAATATTCTGGTCATAGAATGGAGAACAGCTTTTGCCTATACTGCATAAACTTACAATTAAAGTAGTGACCATGGGGAAGCCACTACGATCTGGTGGGCAGCCCAGCAGAGGCCCAGTGCTCCCTCATCTTTGTGCCAGTCAGTCACACTCTGCAGGAACCACAAGCCTCAGCACTGCCCTATTTGTTCCTAAGGAGCCCATTTCTCAGTGATGAGACTAGAGTCCAAGGGGGCGTCAGCCAACCCCAGAACACAGTGCAAGAATTCCTTAGAAGTTTGTAAAGAAAACAAATTTCATGTAACACAGGAAGTCAGGTGGCCTGCGGTGGCTTCCCGTGTCAGAAGAGAAGGAAGTGATGTCTGCAGAGGGCCCAGAGACACTGAGGGTAGCGCAGACAGCAAGGGCTGAAACCCCAGAAGGGGAGAGAAGGACAGGCAACAGGGAACACTGTTGTCACAGCTTTCTACAGCCAGTGTGCACTTCACAAGGGCAGCATGTCTCAACTGAAGCTGGCCCCATTTCAAGTGGTCAGTAGCTACCCATGGCTGTCAAAATGGGCAAGGTGGGACCACTGTGAAAGTGTATCTCACAATATTCATCTCTAGCTATGCCTATGACTCCAAAAAGATGCTTAAAAGAATTATTAGCAAGACTGCCAGAGTAACAAAATGTGGGATATATTTACTTTTTTTTGTTTGTTTGTTTTTTTGTTTTTTTGAGACAGGATTTCTCTGTGTAGCCCTGGCTGTCCTGGAACTCACTCTATAGACCAGGCTGGCCTCGAACTCAGAAATCCGCCTGCCTCTGCCTCTCGAGTGCTGGGATTAAAGGCGTGCGCCACCACGCCCAGCATATTTACATTTTTTATCTATAAAGATATACACAGAACAGAATCTTTTGCTTATTAGTTTGTTTTTAAACAACCCCCAAAACTCCCCACCACCACCGTGTAAGCTGTCTTGCAATCTGTGATCCCTTTACTCGGCCCCCATTGCTAGGATCACAGGAGTGTTAGTGTGCAGAAGGCTAGCAGAGCTCAGTGGTTTTCACTTTGGGTTTTTTTTTTTTCTTGTTTTTGTTTTGTTTTATTTTGTTGTTTTTAAAATGGGGTCTTTACTATATAGCTCTGGCTGAATACATGTCACTATACAGACCAAGCTAGTCTTGTCTGGAATTCAAACTCACAAAGATCCTCCTGCCTCGGCTTCCAGAGCACTAGAGTTAAAGGCATGCACTACCATGCCTGGCCCCAAATCCTTTTATATTACTTACAGGGGGGAAAGTAGAACTTTCTCTTAAAAGCTACAAGTTTTGATGTCAGGATATTTATTAACTATAATAATGATAAGATCACTGATCATCAATCTATGCCAACCCTTTTCTGTATACTTGGTTTTTATGGTACTGAGAATCAAATTCTGGGCTTCAAGCTTGCTAAGCAAGAGTTCTACCATTGGACCCCTGTATATTTTAAGGAAAGGGGGAAAGAAAGAGAAAATACAGTGAGCCCTAGATTTGACCTCAGCCTCAGTTCCCAGAGGCGCATTCTAAGAAAGCATCCTGTGCACCCACACTGATGGCTCCTCTCACTGCTTTCCCACAGCCACACCCATCTCCCTGCTGCAGGGCCTGCGGCAGAATTCCCAGACCTACAACAGCAGAGGAGGACCTTAGCTACCTCTTCTCACTACGTGACCTCTGACAGCATCAGTCCTCCATTTGTTAAATGGAGGCTACACCTCAGGGAGAGAGTAGGACCAGACTGGTGAACCCAGTGGGAGGGCACCAGGCTGAGGGAAAGGAATGGCACACTCTCACCAGAGTCAAGGATGAAAAGGACAGAGAACAGTGGAGAAGGGGGCAGGAAGGTTACAGTGTCCTAAGATCTGTCAAAGAAGAAACAGGCTTCCACTAGCAGGCGCTTTCTCACTATACCTGGCCAACAGAGCTTATGGTCTGACTTTAGTTTAGCATGCTACCAAAATCACTTCTCAATGTCTTTTACTCTCTAGGTTCCCTTTTTAATCTGCCAAAAAAATTATGTTTTCTTTGTCCTGGGGGGGGGGGGGGCAGTTTCCTGTCACTCATTCTTCCAGCCAAAACAGAGAATTAGACATCAAGAGCTCTTGCCAAAATACCTTTCAGAAACAGACTCAGCCCTAATACTCAAGGGGTCCTGGGTGGCTGGACTCTACCTGTACTTGCCAGAATCCCATGGATCCCCAGTTCACAGTCTACCAGCAGGAAAAGATGCAGTCATCATTACACCAGCTCTTAGTGCCGGAAGTATCTGGCTACATGCTGGGACAATGAGGCAAAAAGGAAGAAGGAACCCCAAGCCATGGGAATATTAATTTCAGATGGATTAAAGAATTAAGTAGAAAGAAGAAAGGATCAAACAGACTTTCACTCCCCCAAGTGTGGACCTATGGAGACTAACTTTCTCCCCCTGGCTTAGTCACAAAAACAACGTACAGAACAGAAACAAGCTCAGAGACCCTTAGAGAAAGCTAACAGACACAGAGCTGCCTTCAATTTCCACTTGTGACTTGGGAATGGCGGCCTGCCCTTTGAGCTCTGCCCACAAAAGCCTTAGATCTGAGCATCTTCCTGTCCCAGAAAGTACTCCCCAGGCACTGTGGAAAGCACAGGCAGGGTCTCCAGCTACACAGGGAGCAGCCACCCTGCAGATTGGCCAGACCTTCGGCCTCCAGGACAGAGAAGCCCAAGCAGCACCAGGTGGAAAGAGTCTCAGGCTTAGGCAGCCTGGGGCCAGAGTCCAGGCTTACTGGCTGTATGGGACAGAAGACTCACCTAACCTCTCTGAGCAGTGGTTTCCTCAGCTGGCAATCGTAAGAATCACACAAGAGATGCAATATAGCACGTAGCAGGTGCTAAGCAACACTAGCTACTAGGACTGATCTTTTCTTTCATGAAGGACCTACTACATCCCAGAATAGTAACACTGGAGACGGAAAGCTCTCTAAATCCACTCCTTGTGCACCCGGGGTCTGCAGCATTATCAGAGTAAAGAAATAGTGGATACCGCTGACTATCAGCCCAGCCATACCAGGCTCTTACTAAGCACGAGGCCATGTACCAAGCAATTCCTGAAAGCAACATTAAGCTGTTGAGACTATCACCATTGCCATCTCACACAGAGAACAGGCAGCAGAGAGAAAGTACATCCTGGAGCTGGGCTCTGAACCCAGACAGTTCCTGACACCCTCTCTCCCACATGCCAGGCACAAACCATCCAGGCTTTGGCATCTAGACATGGTCAGCCTTCACTCCAGCCCCTCAGGCTCTAGGCTGCAGATTCCACCTGGACAGGTGGTTTTGGAATCCTCTTCCTGCCCCATCGGCTTGGACTCTGGGAAAATCCGAGTGAGTAGGGGGTGTGAGGGGCCTGAGTCAGACTGGTTTGAAAGTGTATTCCAGTAACTGAAACAGAGCTAAAGCCGGAGGTGAACCATCAGCCAAACGCTGCCAGAAAAGAGGGCAGATGTTAGCCTCAGTGGATGGACCCAGGGCCCTGGTTCAGCTCTAAACAGAAAATCTACAAGTCCTATGGCCACCACAGTTCAGTGCCTGGAGCACTTGGCTCTTTGGTACCCCAAGGAAGAGAGGGAGGGCTGTAGCCTTTGTCTGCCTCAGAGCAGCTCCCTGGTAGGCTAAGCAGCTGGTATGCAGAGATCTGATACTGAAAAAAAAGTCAGGTTTCTTCTCTGTTTTGTGGAGTTCTTGACACCAACACAGAAATCTCAACCACCCAGTTCATATGTCACTTAGCTCTATTCAAACCATTCCTGGTGTGGCTGTGACCCAAGAGGGGAAAGACAAGCCTCTATTCAAGAAGAGCTGGTTCTGCAGCATCATCCCCTTTGTCACACAGCTGAGACAGCTGGGTTCTCTGCTTCTCCTGTGTCATGTTGGTGACACCCCCCCCCCATCTGGCCTTTTGTGACAGGTAATGGTATTTTCAGCACCTGTGATTCCCCCAACTCCTAAGTGTTCTGATAAGACACAAACAAGTAGTATTGACAGGAATATAAATCGGCAGGAGTGCCTCCAGGGGCAATTTAGCAATTTCTATATAGTAGTTTATAGACCTGTATCATCTGACTCAGGAATTCCAGGTCTAGGAACTTTTCCCATGGATCTTTGCATCTTTGAGTACAAATGCATAGTAGAGACAGTTTCCTATACACAGCTCTGCCTGAAATGGTAAAGAACAGAAAACAATACATATAGGGACTTGTTTGATGAATGTTGATGTGTCCAATGAAACATAACGCATCCATTAGACAAATTAAACAGCCAGAATTATTTAAGCACATCTGTGTCACCTAAATATATGAATGCGCCCTGTCTTCAACAAACTCTCCAAGCTGAGCAACAGGATAATGTAAGCTATGATAGACACAGAAGCTTAGAAAGGGGAGGACTCACTTCCTCTTCCATCTGACTAGCTGTGGTTATCAGTGGACTTCCTCTTCCATCTGACTATCTGTGGGTATCAGTGGACTTGCTCAGGCCTAAGTTGATCATTCAAGAGCAGCAGGCACCAGGCCCAGCCCTGTGGTCACAGTCTGCTGTAAGGCATTGCATTTTGAGCCAGTTTGTTACATAGTAACAGCCAATAATCTCAAAGACAGAGGGTTAAAAAAAAAAAAAGCAAGAGAGAAAAGAGGGTGTATAGAATGGTATTATTGTGTGGAAACAGCAAGAGGCAGAGAGGGAGGCAGTGAAGGGAGGAAGAGGAAGATGAGGAGGAAGAAGAAGGAGGAAGGAAGAAGAGGAAGAGAAGGGAGAAGGAGAAGGAAGAAGAGGAAGAGGAGAAGAAGGAGAAGGAAGAGGAAGAAAAAAGGAGGAGGAGGAATGGGGCCTGAGAGACAAGTCTACCATCTTGAGTTCAATTCCAGGGATCCATGGAAAGGTGGAAGAAGAAAGCCAGCCCCACAGAGTTGTCCCTTACCTCACATGGATACTATGGCTCATGCATGCCCCTCCTCCCAATAAATAACATTGAAATTATACATATGGACAGGCTACTTTAGACTCCCCATATAATGTCCCAAGAGTGGCTGTACTGGTAAAGGGCTGCGAGAAGGCAGACAGTATGGGGTGAGCATTCATTCATCTTGTACTCTACAGAAGATCCCTCATTTACAATGAACTTAATAAGTTTCCAACTTTATTTTTAAAGATTTATTTATTTATTATATGTAAGTACACTGTAGCTGTCTTCAGACACTCCAGAAGAGGGTATCAGATTTCGTTACGGATGGTTGTGAGCCACCGTGTGGTTGCTGGGATTTGAACTCGGGACCTTCGGAAGAGCAGTCGGCGCTCTTAACCACTGAGCCATCTCGCCAGCCCAGTTTCCAACTTTATAATGGTGTAAAATAAAAACCAATACTCTAGATTGTGAATATCTTTTCCAAGTTTACTACTAATGTAGAAAGGACTCCCTCAAAATGTTTGGGTGGCTTTCCATCATCCTTGCAAGCACATCACCCATGTGTGCACCCAGGTATTTGTGTTGGGTGATTTTTCTCTAACTGTGAGGTAATCTAAGTGCTATCAGGCTAAGAAAGCTATGACTCTTGGCCCACTGAGTCTACTAAATGCATTTTCAACTAACACTACTTTCAACTTATGCAGGGTGTGATGGCTAAATTTACTGTCAATTTCACTAGATTTAAAACCACCTAGGAGACACACCTCTGGAGATATGTATGAGGACATTTAACAGAGGTGTGAGACTACTCTACCAAATTTACCAGAGGAAGAAAGGCCTTCCCTGAACATGGGCAGCACTACCTTATAGTCTGTATCCTAAACCAAATACTACAAAAGGCAAGAGGAAACGGTCTGCAGAAAACCAGCATTTGCTTCTCTCTCTCCAACCTGATTCTCTGAGACATGAACAAGTGTCCACAGCCAGGCAGAGACTCTCCAAGGAAAGGGTTCTTGAGATAGTGACAACAGAGTCAGGAAGTCAAAGATCTGTGAGAAGGGCATTCCAGAGAGGGGAGGTGTCAGGTGGCATGGTCTAGGACCCGAGAGAAAGCTGTGCCCTTGGACAAGCTCAGTGCAAAAGTCTTGGAGGTGTGTGAGCAGTGGATGACATGCCCTGACTTGAGTTTCTGAGAGCTCCTCCGTCTGCTGTGTGGCAAGTGGACTCAGTGAGAGGACCGAACAGGACTAGATTTTCCCAGTGAGGAGACAGCAACTCAGACAAGAGTGAGGGAAGAAAGTGGGAATATAACCCAGAGGCAAAACAAACCAGGCCTGCTCCTGGACTGTGCTGGGAATATGGCCCCAGCAGTTCCACACCATGATCTCGGGAAGGTGTGAATGCATTTTATGGGACAGTGTGAAGGGCCTGGAGATGGAAGGATTATCCTGAATTGTGTGAGCACAGGTCTGCATTCAGGAGATGTGGCTACAGAGCAGAGATGGGAGGCTACACTGTTCACTCTAAAGTCGGAGAAGAGGGTGTTAGCCTTTTGTCTACATTCCCAGTCGTCCCTTCACCTGCCTGCCGCCTTACCTGTGCACAGTAGGGCATGTGATTACGTCATGGCCCAAATTAAAGGCAGAGACCCCTGACCCTCTCTTCTTCATCGTTGCCCCTTCTTCCCCTTCTACCCCCCAATAAACCCTCTTCTCGTGGAGCTGTACTGGCCTGGTGTGATCTGTCCTGATACGAGCTGCCTTCTAACACAACAGAGGGTAGGAGCCACACAACACACAGAAGCTACACAACCCAGGCAGAGGAGAGACACGCCACCTGTGGAGCGCCACTTGATTGACCCTGGAATTAACACCTGAGTGACCCCTGATTAACCACTTTCTGACTCTTCACCTCCACAATGCCAAGAGGATACAACTGTCCAACTGAGGATAATTTGTTACAGCAGCCACTAGAAGCTCTGACACAGGGCCTGTGAAAAGGGAGAGGGATTAAAGACACATCTACTGCAGACCTCATGGTGGGCAGGGGCACCAGAGCACCATTTACAGAAGTAGAAGCATGAGGCCAAGTTCAACCTGCAGTGACATTCAGTTTTCAAGTCAAGTCCAGATCAAACCTAAAAGAAACTGAGGGGAAAGGTCTAGAAAAAAAAAAAAAAATCAGGGCATGTCTGCTACAGAAACCAAAATGAGACTTATGGGAAAAGCATTCTGGGGAGAAGTCTCAGCAGGAACCCAGCAGGTGTGGTCCACTGCTTCCGGGAAGTGGCCAAGTGAATGACAAGGGCCGAAGCTCAGACAGTCATTTCTTTCTTTCTTTTTTTTAATTAGATTAGATTTATTTATTTTATGTATGTGAGTACACTGTAGCTGTCTTCAAACACACCAGAAGAGGGCATCAGATCCCTTTACAGATGGTTGTGAGCCACCATATGGTTGCTGGGAATTGAACTCAGGACTTCTGGAGGAGCAGTCAGTGCTCTTTACTGCTGAGCCATCTCTCCAACCCCTCACACTTACTTTCTAACATACACTCTCATGCACATGCTCACACACACATTTACCGTCACATATTCACCCTGTACTTGCTCATATTTCCTTTCTAATACACATACTCACACACCACATGATTGTGAACACATACTTCCGCTGGAGAAACTCAACTCAAGAAACAAAAGAAAACCCGTAAACCAGTTGCCTAGGGTTGATCTAGCCTTCTCCGGAGCTCTGAGGACAGGAAGCAACCACAGGCCAGAGGATGTTATCAGGCTAGCCCAGAGTCTAGGAAATGACCTTCTCAGGAAGCCAGCTCCACATACTCAAGTCAGACCCACCCAGAGAGAGTTGACAGGATCTCCCAGAGGAGTCAAAGCCCATGTTGGGTCCATCCTCAAGTACCATGACCTGTGAAGAGATAGAGACCCTGAGTCCTGGCACAAAGGACACTCGTGAAGAGGGAAGGAACTGTGATAAGGGGCTGGGCCTGATGAATTCTCCATTTCTAGTAAGACTTCAGTGCCAGGACAATGGGCAGAGGCAGGCAGGGGACTCCATGGGAAGTTGCATAGCTTTTCAGAGACCCTATTCCCAGGCTTCTGGGCCCAAGATTTAGTAGAGTCAACTCCTTCAGCCTGGGCCAGGGAGAAAAAGTTGCAATTGCTGCAGGCCATGGGCTAGGCATGCCCTACAGAAGGCCCCTTGTCAACTGGCCACTCCTGGGAACTAGGGAGCTTGAGGGAAAGCCTTTGGATCCACAAGGGTGAGGGAGGAGCAGCATGTCCAGAGAGCCAGGCCTCCCAGGACAGAGTAAGCAGTCTTTAGGCAGGCAGAAATAAGGGCTAAAGAGGGCAATAGAGCTACCCAGAGCTATCCCTGTGTTCTGGGAAAGACTCCTTGGATACCCACAGCCCTGGGGAGCCCTGGGGAGGAAAGGGCTTGGGTGTTCACTGTCCCTAACAGCAACTACCAGCCAGAATATACACAGAGCCCCAGGCAAGCAAGCCAGGGAAGTCACCCAACACAGACAGTCCTGCATTTGGACAGGGTCTCAGACTCCATCCTGTGGGCTGCCATGGCCCTCATCCCACTTCCACACCCAGCCCTGACCTGAGCAGCTTCTACTCCATCTCCGTACTCTAAGTCTAGACACGTGAGTAGGTCTCAGAAGTCACTCTGCGGCCTCAGGGCAATGGGTGGTCCTCAGCAGAGATTCAGTGTTTGAAGAGTAAATGAGTCTCGAAAGTCCTCAGGGGTGGCGTATTCATTAACTGTGCGCCACTGTGTACCTGACACTGTTATTAGGGCTCAGGGTACATAAATCATTAACTGTGTACCTGCTGTGTGCCTAGCAGTAGTACTTGGGATATGGCAATGAGCAAACTTAACCAAAAGGTCCAGCTCGAGGACTTGACAGTCTAGTGGTAACATTTATCTGCATTCCCATTGTATAGGCAACTCCCGGACATCCTGCTGGTTTCACAGTGTTGATGTGGAGTCTGCCAGCCATGGGTAGTCACTTAGTTCTGTGAGTCAGCTGACACATTTGTCCTCAGCTCTAGGCCTCTGTCACATGTAGCGCCACATGAAACCCCTGTCACATTTGCTGTCACTGTTGATGCTGTCCTCATACTTCCTGCTCCCTTGGCCCCTCTAAAGAGCCAGGCATCTGGACCCCAACACTTTCTGTAGCGGTTTGAGTGAGAATGGCCCCCAAAGACTCCTATGTCTGTAAGCCAAGCCCCAGCTGATGAAGTGTTTGGAAGGACTAGGAGGAATGTCTCTGGGTGGTCAGGCCCAGGGTCCCTCTCTCTCTGCCTGCTGCCTGTGGATCGGGATATAAAGCTCGCACCACTGCTCCAGCACCACGTCTGCCAGGATGATGAACTCAACCCCAAGTAAATGCTTCCTCTGACAAGAGTTGCCTTGGTCATGGTGGCTCTTCACAGCAACAGAACACTGACTGAGGCACCTTCCTTCCCCAGACCATGATCCTCACTCCCCTGATGGCTGCTTCTGCTCCTCACACCTGAAGAATCGAGGCACAGCATAGCATGCCTCCCACCCCTGACACCAGGCAGGGCAGTGAAGCCACTGCTGTCCCTGTACCAAGAGAGCCTTCCCCTTGGTAAAAATGTTTCCCCCACCAACAGCTGCCCTGCTTGCCAGATATGGTAAGTAAGCCTCAGGGGCAGGTTGTTCGTTACTTGTGCACCACTGTGTACCTGATAACACACTTGGGGCTTTCAGTGCTAAACACAGACTTTGTCCACTAGGCGATGTCCTTTGAATGGGGACTGTCCCCACAGGCTCATGTGTTTAAACACTTGTTCTCAGCCGGTAGAAATGTTTGGGAAGGTGGTGAGACCTTTAGGAGGTGGAGCCTCAATACAGGAAGTAGGTCACTGGCGGGGGTGGGGGGCTTGAAGCTTTACAGCCCAGACAGACAGACAGACTTGCTCACTCTCAGCTTACGGAGTGCTCCTGCGATGTGAAGAGCTGTATCCGTGTCCCGCTCCTGCTACCATGCCTTCTGCAGCATGGTGGGCTGCAACCTCAAACTGTGAGCCAAGAACAATGCTTTTTCCCTTAAGCTGATTTTTTCATCATGTTTCTTAATCACAGCAACAGAAACGTGACTAAGGCAGCCCGTCAGCTCCCTACCCTCATCCTGCTTGAAATCTTTGCGCTGTATTTGCCAGGCCTACCCAGCAATCCAACCACAGCCTGGGTGGTTTATGACACTGTCACTGTCCCCCAGACTGCAGGGTCTCATTTTCTCACCACCCAAACAACCGTTCTCACATCTGGCCCAGGAACGCCCTGTAGCCCAGAAACCTGGCACAGAGATGATTAAGAGCCGAGCTTCCATGTGCTGGACAGTTAGTTGACTCGGCAGTTAAGAGCACTTGGTGCTCTTGCGGTAGACCTGGATTCAACTCCCAGCACCCCCATAGCAGCTCACAACTGTTTCTAACTGAAGTCCCAGGGGGTCCAAAGACAACTTCTCACCTTTACAGGCACCAGGCACACATGTGGTGGCACATATACATGCAGGCAAAGTACCCATACACATAAAATAATAAATACCCCCCTTTTTTAAAAAGAGAGTGGAGCTTTCTGACCCCAATAGGGTCTCCTGACGCAGATGCTCATGCAGGTGCAGAAATCTGAGTCTTTAACCTGAACTGTAAAAGTTGCTGGGGTGACCTACTCATCCTATTTTTCTGGTGTCCTTCTGCCACCATGGTGGTGCTTTGTCTATCATGGTGCTCTGCATACAGTAGGTGCTCATTAATTACTATGATTTCAAAGCAAGGGCCTAACAGCTGCCAGTCCAAGCCACAAAGTTCTGCTTAAAAATGCAGAGTTTGAGCCTCTGCCTTAGCCAAAAAGATCACCACTTGTCAAGAGTCTCCTCCAAGACTTGTCTGAAAATCTGTAATGCCCAGAGCCTGTCTCACACCATGACAAGGCTGGGTACCCTTGGCACCACCTGGGGGCTGGTTAGGAATGCAGACCCCTCCGAGACCTGCTGCACGGGATCTCCAGGAGTGGAGCTTGGTAACCTAGACTCTAAATAAGCTATCTCAGTGATTCTGTAATCCATCTGGTCAGAAAAACCAGAGTGATAGGAAGATAGGAAAACTAGTCACACGGGAGCTAGACTCCATCTCAGTGAGCTTCTCCGGGCCTTTGCATCCCCGAATGGGAAGTACTGTGACCCTTGGCCTCACTTGGTTGCTGGGATTACCAAGAATTCATGTAGACATTCACACCCAGCACAGAGGAGAAGCCCAAAAAAAGCTATCCAGTCTCTTTCCCTCTTGACTCTGTTTTAACAGCTGCAATTCAGGAAAACTAGCTTTGGGCTCACAAGAGGACCTTGGTGGGAGGGGCAGTGCATGAAGCTGCTGACCTGGTGGACCTCTAAAAGAAGCCAAAAGATCTCCTCTGGGTGGTTCTGGCACCTTCTCCTCTGGCCCACCTACTAAGCAGGGAGAGGCAAGCCTGAGGGTGGCAGGCATGTGACTCCTGCACTAGGTTTTTTGGTGGCTGTGGCTGTCCTCCATATTTTCCATGGCACTTTTTATCCTTGTCCTGGTGGTTGAGGGGGGTGGCTTTGAAGGCATATGAAACCCTCCTCCTCCTTCTTCCTGGGCTTCTCCATAGGAACACCAACTTTCACACACATCGGCTGTCTGCAGCCCTCCACCGTCTGCCAGGCATGAGGTCACCCTGAGGGAGAGGAATCCTGCTATGTGAGGCCAATAGAAAAGAAGAGCAAAGGCGACTCCCAAGTGGCCAGGCCAGGCTGGCCGGGCAGCCCGGGGCAGAAAGGACTTGCTGAAATGCCTTCCACAGTAAGTAATCAGCAAACACCTGGCTCAGCGTGGGCACGGGAGAAGGCATGGACTCACACGACGGGAAGCTCGAGAAGAGCTGCTCCAGGCACCAGCACTCGGCAGCCCCGCGTTTCTCGTCTCTATGCTGCTATCCTCCATGGCTTGGACCCACGCGGGGGCCAGGACCCATTATGGGTACAGGAGAATAACAGCTCTAGGCCTCAAAGGCATGAACAGCTTTTCCTAGGCAGGAAAAGTGCTTCTTCTTCCCTTATCAGCATGGACTGGGGAACTTCAGCAAGAGGAAACCTTTCCCAGAAGCCCTTGCATCAAGTAAATACCCATTGCTGTCTCACTGACTAGAGCAGGCACGTGCTTACATGTCAGCCAATCATCGATTGGGTAGCAAAGCCTTAGAAGCAATCATAGGTTTGAAGCTGGAATCACAAATCAGGGTCCAACCACAGCAAAGCGGTCAGCACAAGGATAGGCTGGCAGCAAAAGGAGAGTGGAAAAGGAAGGTAGGGAATCCCTCACTTCCAAGGCAACGGAGCCTCAGCCTTACTCTGCGGTCTGCTCTGCTTGCTCGGAGAACGGGATGCATAAGCTTAGGCACGGGCCAAGGCAATACAACACTCCACCAGTGAGCTGTGAGCCCAACTCCGCAATTTGAGGCCACAAAAATCAGTGGCCCTCAGCCCTAAAAGTTAGCTACTTGGTGAGGAAAAAAGAAATGTGGTGTGGAAAGAGCAAAGGAGCGGGAGAGGGAAACGCCACCATCACCAGATAAAATGGCTGGTCCACAGTAACACTCTCTGACCAGGCACTAAGCTAAGCACTATTAGATTGCCCTACAGCTTCCTCGCACGCCTGACACTTCTATGTTATAGTACATTAGCAGTAATTTCTCAAATCAAGAACTCTGTAAAAGTCAAAAACTTCTTATTTCGTGTGTGTGTTTGTGTGTGTGTGTGTGTGTGTGTGTGTGTGTGTGTGTGTGTGTGTGTGTGTGCATGCACACTTGGCCATGGAGATGCCCTCACCCATGCATGTGCATCTGGAAGCAGAAGCCGGCATAGGGGACTCCATCATCACTCTTCACAGAGGTTCTCACTAAACACAGAGCTCATCTTTTTGGCTAAACTGGTTAGCCAGCAAAACCTGGAACCAACCTGCCTCTGCTCCCAGGATGGGGAGGGGCGGTTCCTGATGCATGCTGCCACACCCAGCATCTTCGATTGGGTACTAGGGGTTGGAACTCAGAGCCTCGTGCTCACTCGTAAGCAGATACTTTCTCATTGAGCCATCTCCCCAGCCCCCCAAAGTTGTTTTTCACTGTTACTCACTTGAGTAAAAGGACCTGAGATGAACCGGCACCTGCTCACGGCGTTGCTATCCCTTTGCAATGACGACTCATGCAGTCTGCTCCCCGGCCCGACTCCGAGAGTCACTCAATGCTCAGGATACATACTGTATTCTAAATTAACCCTCGTTTAGGAATGCATGGCTGAAATTCAGAAGGACTTTCTGCATGCTTTACACTAGAGTCACTAGAGATGGCTGGGGTTCCAACCCACTATGCCTGTTTCCTTCAAAGGAAACCTTAGGGACAAGTGCAGTGGCTCCAGTAAATGAGGCCTGCCCTGTCCCCAACAGTTTGAAAAATGGCATCTGACAGGATCCCTAAGGTCTTACGTGGTCCAGATTGTTATGTCTGCACTTCCCATGAAGGAAGGACAGTGGGAGGAACTTGGACCAGATGCTGACAGATGGACAGTCTGACCTTCAGGGAAGATTCCATGAACAACATGAGCAAAAGAGGGACCAAAAATCAAGGGGCCAGGAATCAAAGCCAGCCCAGGGATGAGGAAAGGACACTGCTCCCAGGTGACAGGAGGATGTGTCCCCCAAGAACTGCTGGACCAAGCCAATCCATGTCAGGGGTCCTTTCCTTCCCCACCTCAGAGCCTCAAAGTTCCCCCAGGCCTGAGGCCACAGGGAGGGCAAGGCAGGCCCAGCCCCAGGGTTAGCCATAAGAAGTCAGAAAGCCTAGCTTAGTGCCAGCAATCCAAAAATAAGGACACATTCTGTACCACAAAGCCTGAGCTTCAGAGGACAAGAAGACCATGTCTGTCCTAAGCAGAATGCTGTCTGTCCCAAGCAAGAGGGGGGCAATTTGACTCCCAGGGGTTTGTTGGGTGCCCCAGGAATGTCTCTCTCTCTCTGTCTCTCTCTCTCTGTCTCTCTCTCTCTCTGTCTCTCTCTCTCTCTCTCTCTTGTTTTTGTTTTTTGTTTTTTGGGTTTTTTTTTGGATTTTGGTTTTTGGAGACAGGGTTTCTCTGTATAGCCCTAGCTGTCCTGGAACTCACTTGGTTTTGGGTTTTTTTTTTTTTTTTTTTTTTGGTTTTTGGAGACAGGGTTTCTCTGTATAACCCTGGCTGTCCTGGAACTCACTTTGTAGACCAGGCTGGCCTTGAACTCAGAAATCCACCTGCCTCTGCCTCCCAAGTGCTGGGATTAAAGGTGTGTACCACCACACCCGGCTGCCTCAGGAATGTCTTAAGAGGTCAGTCCTAAATAGCAAGGCCACTTTCTGATAATAGCCTTTCCCAAGAAGCCCTCGGGCCACCAATGACTGCCTCTCTAGGGAAGGCTGCAGATGCTTCAAGATACTAGGAGTCTAGACAGGAAAGCCATGAAACCATTCATGCCTGTCCTTCAAACAGCATAGGGGTCAGCCACAGGCAAACCAAGGACCCCTCTCATAGCAATCAATAGATTCTGAGGCCAAACTCTAACTCCCCTCCCCCATCAAAAGAATTGTTTCCCTACCAACCCATCACCACCGGTTGGTTAAAATACCTTACCTTGAAGTCTCACTAAGCCAGATTGGCTGAGATCCCTAAAGGGAGAACTGCCATGCGGGGCCTCACAGCTCGGAGTGAGCTCAGGTGCACAGCTGCCTGAGGAGATGAACTGGCTGGGAAGTTAAGGAGAAGCGTCATGATAGCACAGAGGCTGCCTAGGACTCTTGAATGGCTAGCTCTCTCCACAGCAGTATTATCAGGCCTTGGTCAAGTACCAGCTCAGACACACCTTTTCCATGACTCTCACTCTCTTTCCCCAGCCAGGTCAACAGCCAGAGTCTTTGGGAAGAAGGAACACTATCTCACCACATACTGAGGTTCACAGGTATCAATCCTCACAGACAATCCTCCTTAAAGGAACAGAAGGCATCTTACCAATGGAAAGACAGGCTCAGGGCGGTTACTCAATTGGCTCTAGATCACTCAGTTCCAGGGAGTTCCTAGGTGGACTACACTTCACACACAGTGAACCTTGCCATTAAGAACTTGAAAGGTGGCATTCTGGGTAGTCAGAACATCACAGAAATGTTCTTTGCAGTACCCTGTGGGTCAACCAGAAGTTGATGTGTAACTGATTCTCCTAGGATCCTGCTGTTCCTCAACCTTAGCCTGGTCATTCCAGGCTTCCCTGTATCCAACACCTTGTCCTTGCTGATATGCAGATTGTGCATGGGTGAGGTGGGCTAAGAAACACACTCCTCACAGTCTAGGTAGTGCTTAAACAGGTAGCAAGAGCCCAGGCCTCAGTAGAGATGTCCCCACTGCTTCTACAGAAGAGATTATCCTCTTGCTAGAGCCAGCTGGCACAGAGCCAGCCATTACAACCAGGTTTTGACTTTTTCTAAGACTTGAAATGAGGGACTGGAGATGTATGTAGCTCATGGAACAGATGTTAAAAACCCTGTCTTACCAATGGGAAGACAGGCTCAAGAGAGGTTGACCAGTTGGCTCAATGTCACTCAGCCAGCTCCAGGAACAGTCTGGATATTGGGAGAGTGTTTGCCTACCAATGCACAAGGCCCTGAGCTCCATCCCTGGCAAATCATACAATGCCTGTAATCTCAGCACTCTTAGAAGTGGAGGCAAGGTATCAGGAGTTCAAGGTCATCCCTAGCACACAGTGAGTGTAAGACAAGGCCAGCCTGGGATACATCATCAAACTATGTAAACAGAACTAACAGTCTTTAAAACAATGACTGAGATGGTGCATATCACTGGCTGTGGGGCATTAGACTGCTAGGCGGGTTTTCTTCTAACCTAGCATCTGATCTTCTCTAACTCACCCATCTCTTGGCAAAATGTCCAGCCCCTTTATCTCCAGGATCAGGATGGGACTTTGACACTCAGTGTCCACAGCTTAGAGTCCCTAGTGGGGACCCAGCACATCTGTCCCAGAAGGAGCTGTCCCTGCTAAGCAGAAACAGAGAACCAGCGATCGGATCGTTGATCTCACCCACCCCTGGCTCCTGTCTCAGGCAGAGAAATGGCCAAAGCCACAACAGTAGCCTATAAGGCCCATGTGCTCCGTGTCCACCCGAGCCCGTCCTGAAGCCCCCGCTCTAGAACTCACTCCTTTAGCTTCTTGGGTTTCATCTCCCACTCAGTCTTGTCAGTAGGGCTCCCCAAACCACAGGAGTCGCCCTAGCTCACTATTTAAAGTCAGCAGTCCCTGCAACTCCCCACCCAACCTGTCCCTTTACTCTCCGGCAGCACTGGTCAACGTCACATCCTGCTTGCTACGCAGTGATCACACCCGGCTTTCCTGGCCCTTCCCCACCAAAAGGCGGGCTTCACAGAGCTGGGGAGAGCATCATTTTTGCCTGTGTTCACTAGTATAGCCTCCTGTGGCTCACGCCGGGTGTTCAATATTTGTAGAATTGATAGGATGAATGAGTAAAGAAAGAAAGATTGGCCTGCTGCTAAGGTGTCAGGCTCTGTGACTGCTGACGGGAGTCTTCAGAAATTATAACCTTTTTTTTTTTTCTTGACACAGGGTCGCCAACAACCTCAAACTGATTAGCCAAGGGTGAGCTTGGCCTCTCACCCCACTTTCTGAGTGTCTGTGATTACCGATATGCTACCACACCCAGTCTGCATACATACACTACAAAGGATCAAACCCAGGACTTTTTAATTTGCTGTGGAACTGTCTGCCTCTGTCTCTGGAGCTGAGATTAGATGTGTGTCACCAAGTCCATCCTGCCCTCTTTTAATCTTCATAATTCCTGCAAGGTACTTCTCTAGAACCAAATCCCCTGTGGTCTCGCTTGCAGCCCTGACTGGGCTGTCTCTAGAATGACAGGAGTACAGGTGTGTCTTCTGAGCTGTTTGGCAAGGCAACTGAGGCTCCGCCAAGGTCACAGAGGCAGAGGGAGTGGCGGCAGCAGGTTCAGGCCCCTGGGTACTGGCTGCAAGAACTGCACTGGTGGCCTGCAGCTGCCTTCAGAAAAGCGTAGTATGACAAGCTTGGCATTAACTAGTTCTCCTTACTTTAAGCAGCAAAGGTTTAATTTAAGCAGTGTGCCACCTGCCTAATACCTGTGCTAGCAAACACACAGAGACTGAAGGGTAGCCAGGGCCCCAAAGCCAAGAAGAGGTCCCACTCCCAGTCCTAGGAAGGTCCCCTCGAACAGGGGAAGACCCGCCCTCAAAGGTTTCTCTGCACCTGAGTAGATACACTGTTCTGGGTTGGTTTCACCCTTTCTCTGCTTCCTTACTACCTCTCTGCGCAGTCTCTTGGACCTTCTCTAGACTAGATGACCTTTCCCCATCAATGGCTGCTGCTTCCCATGTGCGGCTCAGGGAGAAAACTATCTCCCATGACTCTTCTGAAGCTAACTCACACACAGACCCATGGCCACACAGTGTTCCACTCATCACCACTACCCAGCCCTACCCCACACCTTAGTCAAAGCTTCGGATGAGGCCACAGGTTCTGGAAAGAGTTAAGCTCAGAGAGGCCTTGAAAATGGGCCCATGAATGAAAAAAGAGGGGTCCGTGCACCCTCTCATTCCAGGGACCAGCAGCTTGAGCCAGTGTCTTCTCCCTTTCTGTCCACGATCGCAGCCACATCAACATGTCTGTTTTTCTTCTCCCTGACTACCTTCATAGTTGGGCCTCAGTGTTCCTCTCAGAGGAAGTAAATGCAAGACAGCAGGGGCCTGGTCAGCACCTGGCCCAGGTGGGCATTGCACACGCCACTGAATGAGAGCAGACAGCCAGGTCGCAGGTGGAGACGGGAGGATGCTCACAACCACACCCAATGCTAACATCCACCTGCACAGGAGGGATGGAAGTGACCCAAAAAACTTAGGAATGTGACTTCAACAAGAAGCAGGAAAATGCAGGAAGGAAGGAGACGCCACAAAAGCAGGCAAGGTCAAGTTGCCTTCGGGGTCCTGAGTACTCAACACCTTTCCCTCCAATGCTAACTTAACAAAGACACCTACCCAAAGCAAGGTACTGTGGTTGACAGTGTGCAAAACCAAAACCTTGCCCTGTCTGCATGGTGACATTGCCTATGGTCCTAAACTTGGGAGGCAAGGCAGGAGGCGGGAGACTTTGAGGCTAGCCTAAGCTATAAGGTAAGTTTGAAAGATATATAGAGAAACCTGGTTTGGTTTGGTTTTGTTAAGTTTTCATTTCCAGGCGCTATTTTCATAAAATCACAAACAACCACCAACCTTAAAGAGGCTATGAGATTTCCCTGTCCGTTTCTGGGTAGTTCGGGGTGAAGGTTGAAAAGAGTACACATGTCCTTCCTTGAATGAGCAGTGTCAGTCCTTCATTCATTCCCTCTGTGATTTGTCTGTCCCACGCCTGCTCAGACAGTCTTGGGAAGCCAGAGGTGAAGGAGGACAAAATCCTCTGCCCTCTCTGCCCAGGCTCCAAGTGCCTGCCTGTGGTTTTGGCGCGTACGAAAAGACAAGCAAATATTAACCATACTTGCTTCCAAAACAAATAAGGCCACGTGGAGTCTCGCTCTGGAATGTGATTTTGGCTGCAGTTTTGGTTTGATGGGTTGGAAGAACCAATTCAGCAAATGGGGTCATTGGCCAAGTCCAGCCGCCAGGTTTCCCAAGTCAGATCCTGGTTCCTGGGCGCACCAGGCCCCTCATCCAATCAGCTCCATTTCCCTCATTGTTAATACAGTCTCATCTTCCTGCCCAGTAACCTTCTCCCAGACTCCCTGACTCTGTTTCCCTTGTACTCTCCACCCTATCCTCTCTGGGTCTGCAGATTTGACACCCAACTGTCTTGACCTCAAGACACAAATCCCAACCTGCCAATGCCACCCCTGACACCCTCCAAGTCTGAGCTCCCTCCTGGGGCCCTTGATTACCATATGTTCACAACATCTCCATCACAGGACCCCTGAGCACACCACACACACTCTGGTGGTCCCCAGATGCCCACAGGTATGTCCCGGGGGGCTCCATACACACACAAACGCACACACACACACAAGCTCCAACTTCTTGGAAGCCCGGGGCTGGCCTCCGGTCTCTGGGGTCGGTGAACCTCTCCAGCCTGCACGTCAGGACTCCAAGGCTCCGACAGGCACAGCCCGCCCGCCCAGCCGCACGCCGCGTGACCGGAGGACCCCGCGTTCCCCAAGGGCCTGGCCCGCGCACACCGCGCGGCCTGCGCCTCGCCGCCCGGCCGCGCCCCTGCTCGCGCCCGGAGCCTCAGGCCTAGCCCCGGAGGCCGCGGCGGTCCCGCAAGCCCCGGTGCGTCCGCGCGTACCGTTGGCGATGAGCTTGGCCGACAGCTGCTTGACGAGCTCGGGGATCCGCTCCCATTGGCACTCGGAGCGGCAGCGCTCGATCTCCGTCTCCAGCCGCGAGCCCGCCTTCCTGGTCGCCATGGCCGCCCTGGCCGGCCCGGCGCGCGCCCGCAGGCCCCGCAGGCCCCGCCGCCGCCGGGCCCCGCGCCGCCTCCCGCTGCGGCCGCGGGCTCCGGCTCCGGCTCCCGGCTCGGCGGCGTAACGGGAACGCCGGCCGGGGAAGGGGCGGGGAGCGGGCGGCGGCGGGCGCGGCGGGGCCCCGGGCGCCGCGAGGAGCGGCCCCTGCCGGCCAGGGCCGGAGCCGCAGCGGGCCGGGGCGGAGGCCGGACAGCAATGAGGAGCGCGGGACGGTGCTCAGGAGCGAACCTGGAGCGGTGAGGGGTCAAGCCAGGGCAGCCACCCCGAGGATGCTCTGGGGCTCCAAAGGCCGGGGTTTCTAGTGCGAGAGGGCGTGAAGGGCGAGCCTGCCTCGGCTGGCCCTGCCATCGCAGGTTGCTTGTGCTGGCCTGCGCCCCTCCTCAGGCTCCCCTCTGCCCCAGGTAGCCTCCGTCCCCATCATGTGGCCAGAAGCAGTGGAGATTCATGCTCCTCCAGAACCTGCCCGAAGTTCCTTAAGTGTGTGTTGGAAGAAAGTGAGGGAGGACGTGTGTGTGTGTGTGTGTGTGTGTGTGTGTGTGTGTGTGTGTGTGTAGCTGCAAGCCCAGATGCCAGCTCCCTTGCCCTCTGAGGAGAATACCAACTCATAAGTGGCATTTCCAGGCCTTGACCTTGTAACTGAGAGCAGGGGCAGGTGTCTAAGCTGAACATTATTTCACTTGTGTAATTTATTCAGTAACTATAGAGTCAGAGGTCACCCACACAGAGCTAGGTAGTGTTTTAGGGCTGTGGAAACGGAACGAAGTGGGTACAACTTTGCTTCAAAGTGGGTATAAAGTTCATAGCCCATTCATGGAAATGAATTAATTAAGCAAAATAAAGTAGCAAATTAGGTTATGGGTTGGTTAAGGATGGTGTTGAAGTGATATTTGACAGTTTTAAAGATGAGAGTCGGGGGGATATGGGAGGTGGGGAGGGCAGATCATTACAGGCAGAGCAAAGGCCTCGGCTTTACTATATTTGGTGAGTTAGAAAAAGGCCAGAGTGGCTGGGGTGGAATGAAGGCAAGGAGCTGAGCAGATGATGTCAGGAGGGTGGGGGTTAGTCCATGCCCGGCCTTCTGGATCATTAGAAAGACTGTCTTTCTTCTTGGTGAGATAGGGAGCCTGCATGTTAGTCAGGCATGCAATGGCAAGGCCTGCAAGTATGGACATGACCAGTATTTGGGAAAGTTGGTCAGGGAATGTGGCTTCAGGGGCAGTGGGGGTGTTGGACTCTGCAATACTGCCTCTGAGGATGGAGCTGTCATCTGGGCAGTACCCTGTCACCAGGTTCATCCTCTTTGGGTGTGTCTCCTCCAGCTTTCCAAAGCTATCAAGTGCAGGCTTTTCTCTCATGCCCTGGGGATAAATGAAGACCAGACTCACAGGCCTTGGTTTACAGGATCAGCAACTGAAACTCAGTAAGGGCCAAGAGGAAAGAAGTACTTGGGACATGACCAACACCACACTGAGGCAACCCAAGGCCCTCAGAGGTGATGGGAGCAGAGCAGATGGGGCTCAGACACTAAGGACAGCCCAAGGACAGGCAAACAGAATGCCAGAGGAAATGAGGGCGAAGGAGCAAGGGTAAAGGGGTAGGAAAAACGGTGGGATGGAGAAAATGATGTAATTCTATTTTACACACACACACACACACACACACACACACACACACAGAGAGAGAGAGAGAGAGAGAGAGAGAGAGAAGATGACCAAGGTGACTTACAGAAGGAAGGATGTGGTGATTTCAATAGGAATGGCCCCCATAGACCCATGTGAGTGAATACTTAGCCCGTAGGAGTAGCACTATTAGGAGGTGTGGCGTGGAGGTGGGCTTTTGAGGTCTCATTACATTGTTACACACTTCCAGATCCAGCTAAGAAGTCTGGAATAAGCCTCAGGCCAAAGGTCACCAAGAAGCCTTGTTCAGCTGACAGTGCCTGTGTGACTGTAGGACTTGCATTTCCCTGCATGGTGGCACACAGAATAACAATGTCATAACATTACTTGGCCTCCATGGCCACAGTGTAAGGCAAAGCATCCAGTCTGTTTCCTGGCTAAGCCGTTTTTCTGAGCGTGGGAGATGCCAGGCAGTGGGATTTAACTCCCCGCCCCCACCTTCTTCTTCCCTTCCTATAATGTGTACCTGTGGAATGCAGCAGTTAAAACTTAATTAGAGGGTAGAGAAGATTAGGCCACCATCCTAACAGCTCTCTGCCTCTTGCACACTACAGTCTAAAATCAGCTATTCCACAACAAACGCATCTGACTTTCTTTGAACTGGTTATTGTTTGAGTGTATGCTCCTAGGTTCCTCTGTGGAGAACTTGGACCATAGGATGAAGATACTGAGATGTGGGGGCTTTTAAGAAGGGAGGCCTGATGGAAGGACCTTGGGTCGTGGGTCAAGGGAAGCTGCCCTTGCAAAGGATTAATGTAGATCTATGGGTGGGGCCCCAACTTTAGAATGTTAGTCGTTTTAGGAGTGAACCTCCCTCTCTAGCTTCCTGTCTGTGGATGCCATGTTTCCCCACCCAACACTGTATTAGTTACTTTCCATTGCTGTGGTACAGTGCCGTGACCAAGGCCATGGATTTTGACAGAACAAGGGTAAAGGGGTAGGAAAAACGGTGGGATGGAGAAAATGATGTAATTCTATTTTACACACACACACACACACACACACACACACACACACACACACACAGAGAGAGAGAGAGAGAGAGAGAGAGAGAGAGAGAATGACCAAGGTGACTTACAGAAGGAAGGATGTGGTGATTTCAATAGGAATGGCCCCCATAGACCCATGTGAATGAATACTTAGCCCGTAGGAGTAGCACTATTAGGAGGTGTGGCCTTGTTGGAGGAAGTGTGTCACCGTGGAGGCGGGCTTCTGAGGTCTCATATAGTCAAGCTATGCCTAGTGTGGCTCACAGTCTCCTGCTGCTGCAAGATGTAGGACACTCAAGATGTGGAACACTCAGCCCCTTCTCCAGCACCATGTCTGCCTGCCTGCTGCCATGCTTGCAGCACTGTATCTGCTGCCATGCTTCCTGCCATGATGGCAATGGACTGAACCTCTGAAGCTGTAAGCCAACTCCAACTAAATGTTTTCTTTATAAGAGTTGCAGTGATCACAGCAGAAGAAATCTAACTAGGACAAAGGGTTTATTTGGACTTCGAGCTTCAGCAGGCTAAGAGTCCCTGACGGCAGAGCAGAGGCATGGAGACTCAAGCCAGAAGCTGAAGACTCACATCTTGAACCACAAGCAGTAAGCAGAGTGAATAACCTGGAAATGCCATGAGTTTTTGTTTTATTAAGATTTGTTTATTTATTTTATGTATATGAGAACACTATAGCTGTCTTCAGACACACCAGAAGAAGGCATCAGATCCCATTACAGATGGTTGTGAGCTACCATGTGGTTGCTGGGAATTGAACTCAGGACGTCTGGAAGAGCAGTCTGCTCTTAACCGCTGAGCCATCACTCCAGCCTGAGTCTTTAAACTCTTAAAGCCTATCTCCAGTGCCATGTCTCCTAAGCATTCCCAAAGAGCATCACCAACCAGAGACCAAGTATTCAAATGACCAAGGCTATGGGGGACATGTATCATTAGTCCAATATATGTATATGCTCCCATTACACATTCTGAGGTCTTCACAAAAGCTGAGCTGATACCAACACTACCTTCTTCAGAACTGTGAGATTTTAATAAATTTAAAAAAAAAATAAAGTTATCTTGCCTCCGGTGTTTCATTATAGTAAAGAAAAGTGAACTAACACATGGCTGCGTTCCAGGCTTCCACCTTCACTGGAGCTGAGATTGGAGAATTTTCAGATCATCTCCTTGAGTGCCAAAAATTTGTGGGTACAGAGGTTGGAAGCAGAGTTTAGAACATGGTCCACTTAATCTAGCACTGAGAAACTTCTGGTATTCACTGTGTATAGCCCTGAGAGCTGGGCCTGCAGTTCCCAAGACCTTTCCCAACTAGGTAATAGTTTGTCCATCATTGGTCCTGTGCCATATCAGCCCTGAGGAGGCATGAGAAAAAATTCCCACGAGAGAAAATTCCAGGTGAGATCCTTGGCAGGTGGTACAAGGTAAGACCAAGAGGAGGAGGAGGTTATTCATGCTACTATAATGGCTCTTACACCAGCATCTCATTCTCTGGTCATTCATTCTGGAATTACAAGTTTGACAAGCTTGTGAAGAATTATCGCCTGGGGCCTGGTACTGTCAGAAAAAAAAAAAAAAAAGCCACACGGAAGTGGGAGGTCAGACCTCAGGCAAGATCTCTGGCAAAGGTTGCCTGGAGCAGTGGAGGTGGGCAGCGGGGTAAAAGACCTCCAAGACCCTCAGAACCTGGAGCCCTGAACCACTAGCTTAGGAGAGAGGTGAGCCGATGGATGGGAGAGAGTTTTAGTGTGAGGAGATTGGGGGTTGGGCTACTGTAGAGGGTGCTCCTGGGAAGGAGAGGGCCCTGGTGAGAGCAGGGGTCAGTGCCTCTGTCCTTGCTCCTGCCTGGGTCTGGTAGGCCAGAACGTTTCAGCAGATTCCCGTGTGTTCCTTCATCCCTGAGGCTTTGCCTCAGGATGATGTCTTCAGGCAGGCCTTCCTACCATCCTACCCAAATTCTCCCCACATCCCTCCATGCTTTCCCCTTGCTTCGCTTGGATTTTGGCAGCTGTTCCATACTCTTTGGTTTGGAATGGATTGTTGACCTGCCTTTACTGGAGGGAAGCTGCAGGTGGGCAGGGTGTGTGTGTGTGTGTGTGTGTGTGTGTGTGTGTGTGTGTGTGTCTTATGTCACATATGTGTCTACACCCAGGAGAAGAATGCCTAATATGTAGTAAACACACAATAAACATGATAAAAAGGTTAGGGACGTAGCTTAGTTGTTAGTGATTGCTTGGCAAGCACAAAGCCCCAGGTTCAATGCTTGGCCCTGCATAAAGGCCTGCCTGGTAATATACCTCTATAATCCCAACACCTGGAAGGTGAGGCAGGAGGATCATCTTTAGTTGTTAATACATAGTGAGTTTGAGGTTAGCCTAGGGTATGTAAACTCCTGTCTCCAAAATCAAAACAAAAGAAGAAAGGAAGGAGGGAAGGAGAGAGCGCGATAAGGAAGGCGGTGGGCTGTTGCTATGCAGGCATCCCAAGCTTGAATCTCCTTGAGGGTATACCCAAAGGGGAGTAGGTACCTACCAGCTGAAACAGATAGTTTGAGTTTAAGAGTGAGATGAAAATCTATAAAATAAAATAAAATAAAAGCAATAAGATTTAAACATACTAAACTAACAGAGAGTAAACAGTTCTAACCTTTGACCCTGCATTGCCAGGGCAAGTGGCCTTGTGATCTAATTGTCAGAGCAGGGAGCTTTGCGGCTGTCCTGGGAGGTGTGAGTCATAGGAAGCTGAAGCTGTGGGCAGCTGCTGAAGGCTGGGGCAGAAAAGGTTCATTGAAGTTTGCAGGGCCCAGGTATGAGTGATGAGGTTAGAATGCCTTTGGGTGACTTTTAATTACATTGTATTTGATGCATATAAAAATACATATAATTGAAAACTTACACAATGAAATAATAGGGTACAGACTGGCAAGGCAAGGCTACTGATAATCCCAGCTCCAACTGCCTCCAGATTTGGCATTGGCTATACTCTTGCACTTTCATTGTTTGTAAGTCAATTCCCTGCTCCTTTTTGTAAGTGTAGTGTGTGCCCCTCCAGGTGGTATGGTTGGGTGGTCGGTTCATGAGCCCTGTAAAACTGTAGCAGGTTGTGCAATCCACTTTTCTGCTCATCTGGAGTTCTTGAACTCATCCGAATTTCACACACAGGAGCTCCTGTGTGTGATGCATAAATCCACGGACGTTCAGCAGCTTCATCTAGTGCCCAGGGTGGCTTCTGTGAACAAAGCCATTGTTCATAAAAGCCACACCCATGCTAATGTTTGAAGCAGGGTTTCTAAGGATAAAGTAGCATAGCTCCGTGCCCCTTCCCTTTGCAGTACCCTGGCTCTCTTGCCTTTCCCCCTCATGTGCCATCTGTAACTTCTGAAGCCCTGGATCCCATTCAGTTGTGGAAAAGCCCTGTTAGTGACCTTGGTCCCATCTCTGGGCCTACCTCTCCAGGGTCATGACTTAGTCTGTGTCCTTTGAGAAGACCTAGGCTGGCCCAGCTCTGAATTTTAATCCATGCTAATTGAACACTGAGTTTGGACACCATAATGAACAGGCTATGATATCTGTTCAAAACCGTGTGATGGCCCATACCTGTGACGTCAACAACCAAGAGGCAGGGGCTGCAGGATCACAAGTTCAAGGCCAGCCTAGGCTATTTTGTGAGGCCCTATCTTTGTGTGCGGGTTGTGGGGGGAGGAGTAAAGGAAGGAGAAGAAAGAGCAGGACTTACATGTTGAGAATTCCCATTTTACACTGGGACACGTTCTGTCACTGTCTTTGTCACCTGCCTTCCGTGTAAATGAACTCAAAGATCAGAAACTACTTGGCTTCTGCCAAGCTTCTAAGAGGGGCACCCGCCTGCTCTGTGAGCCTCCTAGCAGATTAGGTTCAGAAGCACACATGTGGCACGGTTTGATTCACATGATGCTCTTGAGGTAACTCAGACAAATGATGCTGCGAGTATAGCTCAGCGATGGTGCACGCTTGGGTGCACAAAGCCTTGGCTTCAATCCCCAGTGGGTGTGTGTTTGTGCACACACACATAAACACAAATGAGGTTGATGTCATATCCTGAATTTTAAAGAGAAACCAGGAGCCGGGGAGACACATCAAATAATTTTAATGTTCACCTGAAACATTATACCTTGAATAGAAGTTAACAGTGAACGGTGAGTTTCGCTGTTAAATACGTGAGTAGAGATTGAGAAGCTGAAGTTATTCTGTCAGTTAATCTGTCAGTTATTAGGGAAGATGACAGCACCAGCTATCACCAGCAGTCACAGGCCCAGGGCAGGAGATGTGCACTCTGGCCGGTTGAAGAGTTATTCGGCTCTTTTCAAGACTTTACCCGCTACAGGATCAACTATTTTAAGACACATAGCCCAGGTTTGCAGACCTGCCTAGGAACTCCAAAGCCTGAAGCTGCACGGCCGAGCTTTTTTGAGGTCCAATGGGATGGACAGGAGCGGTAGCAACAGCCAATGAAATTACTTTCTGATGAAGTCATGGAGTCCCTCGGAGTTTCATTGGTGGCTTTTGGGAAGAGGGGCAGGGCTGTGCTGGGGTGGGGCTAGCACTGAAGCCTGGGTCAGATCTTGCAGCCCCAGCATCTGCTAAGGGGGATGAGTTATGTGCCACGCTTTCTAATCAGCTAGAAAAGAAAATCCCCTGGGAGAGGGAAATAAAGTCTTGTTGCCCACCCGAGAATTTTTTTCTTGCGTTTTAATCCAGCCACACATACTTTTACCGTTTAAAGATCTGGTTGGTCACCTTGCGTCTCTACGATGACCTAGTGACCTACTCCTCATCTTGAGAACACCCATCACTAGCTTTATTGTTGTTGTTTATAAGCAGGGAAACTCAACCCAAGTGACCTGCCCTGTCAGTGGAGCAGGGAGGACAACAGAAGCGAGTCCCAGGTCTCTGCCTTCCCAGGACACTCACTCACGACCTTGGGTCATGGCCCAGGACTTTCTCCACAGCAGGACAGCAAAACACTAGGGCCTGGTTGCTTTTAATAAATCATTTTTCCTTTCAAAGTACTGCCCAGAATAGTCTGTGGTCACTAGAAGCTGACAGCCTTGTCTATTTTAGGACATAATTTCCTGATGACAGTGAAAGTGGGTGGTGTGAATCTCTGTGGCAGGCACTACGTGGTTTTTCCCCACCAAGATGTCCTTAAAAAAAAAAAAAGGTGAATCCAGAACCTTTATGACACTTTCATTTAATAGAGCAACTGATTCGTGGCCCTTGGGGTCCAGGAGAAAGCTGACAGTTACGGGGGAAATGGGGTTGGGAAGGGCCCAGGACACCCTCTTGAGCCAGAGCAAATAGGCTATAAAGTCCAGTGTGCTAACTGAGTGGCAAGGCAGACACCAGAGCTCCTGTGCTGGCCAAAGAAGATGGACGCTTTAAGGGAGAGGTCTTTGTCAAGCTTTGTAGCCGCCTGCCCCCCACCCACCATCTCTTCTGTGTTTGAGGACACCCCCAGGTGAGGAGGAAGACCCTTCCTTACAAAGGGAAAATGACATGCCCTTGGAAATCAGGTGGACGGACATTCTGCCCTGCAGGTTCCTGGGCCAAAGCTGTTTCAGAAAGTACGGCTGGTAAGGCAATGGGGTTGAGCAGAGACTCCGTATTCTCTCAGGCAGTCCAGTCCCAAGGGATACCTGAGCCTCTGTCCTGGGCTGATCAGCTTTTCCAGAGCTGCTGGGCCTCCAGAGATTTATTCTTGCTTCCCTAAATTGGCCTGTTCTTGTGGCAAAGTCTGGGTTGATGGGAGAAGCCTCCTGAAGGAGCGGCAGGGACAGGCCGTAGCTGGGCATGAGGAGGAGGCCCGGGAGGGGAAATGGCCTCAGGTAAGGGGCTTGCAGAGCTGGGAGAGGCTCTAAAGCTTTATTGCAGATGAAGTCCTGAGGCTGCAGGGAGAAGTGAGTCACAGCCAGGTCACGTGGGGCATCCGGCAGCTCCTCCCAGGGGTCACACAGGGTCATGGGAACAGCAACATCTCAGTTAGAAGTCTTTCTGCAAGCGGGGGTTTCTTCCCTTACACCGCTTTCCCAGTGTTCTAAGATGTGTGGGCTTGTCTCCCTCAGGGGAAGACGGTCAAGTGGAGTGGAGACTTAGGCAGTGACTATGGCTTAACTCAGAGAGATACTCTGGGCTTCTCTCTCCTAGACAGCCGTTTGTCACCTCAAGTATTTCAGCTAGGGTAAAACCTATCTGCACTGAATAGTAAGGCTTTCAATGCCCTTCCCTGGCCCAGGACAGCTTTCCAGATTGTGCCTTTCAATGGAGGCAGCTCATAGCTCTGCCTCCCTAGACAGCTCAGAGTCTCAGAAGGACACCGAGCCCGGGCACATCTTTTCCATTTGGGAAGCTCTGGGGCCATATTGCAGTCCCAGGGGCAGGGACAGGATTTTCTTGGAAACAGGATTTGAGAAATCAGTGGGTAGCTGGGGATGGAGAAGGCTGAGAGAGCAAAGAGCAGGCCAGGGAGGGGCAGCCCCAGACATTACTCCCTGTTCTCCACGTCCGGGAGCTACAAGCTGATGCCTTCCTTTGCCTGTAGACAAGACAGACTTCCACGCTCAGCTTCCTCAGACCTGGCTGAGGTAGAAAGGAAAAGAGAGAACTAGCTGTCGAAGTCTGGGCTGCTAGTCTGTCACCACAGATCTCAAAGTGCAATGCACATGGACAAGCTGGGGACATGCGCCCACACCTAGGATGTAAGAAGCACAATCCAGAAAGAAGGTGAAGCAGGGCGTAGCTGACCTCAGCACTTAGCATCCTGGGTCCATGAGTCGTCAGGTCTGCTACTATGTCTGGCAGGTCTCCTCTCTGTATGGCAGCCCCTCAGTCCCTCGGACCCAGTGAGCTTGGGACCCCTGGGCACTGTTGGCCATGCCTTTGCCTCCTCATACCCTCCAGATGCCCAGCAGTCAGGGACTGAGTCTTTTTGTTTGTTTGTTTGTTTGTTTGTTTGTTTTGAGACAGGGTTTCTCTGTGTTCCCCTGACTGTCTTGGAACTCACTCTGTAGATCAGGCTGGCCTCAAACTCAGAAATCCACCTGCCACTGTACTGGGTCACTCCTATTTCTCCTCTGGCCCCCAGGGCTAGGATTCTCTGCGTCTATGGATTGACTGCTCATTTAAGCACGCCATATAAATGGTACCATACAATATGTAGTCACTTTAAACTGCCTTCTCTCACTCAATGCTCCAAAGGTTGCTTCATGTTGAGGCACAAAGCCGGACTTCATCTAACTGAGTGGCTGGCTGGCATCCCTTTGTGCAGATACCTCATCAGTTCGTCCATTCATCATCGGGGGTACACTGGGTTATTCCCAGTGTGGGCTGTTGTGAGTGAGGCTGTTGTATGTGTTGTCTGACTGTACTTTTTCACTTCACACAGGTTCCAGCTCAAGAGTGGAATTGCAGGGGGAATTTGTTGCTTTTCTGGTGCTGTGATAAAATGCCGTATCTAAAGGCAACCTGAGGAAGAAAGAGCTTATTTAGACTTACAGTTCCAGAGGGACAGAGGACATCATGTAGGGGAAGGCACGGAGTGATAACAGAAGCAGGAAGCTGGCATGACATGCCATTTTGTTAGTACACAGGAAGCAGAGAAAATGAACAGGAAGTGGGGTAACGGTATAAACCTTCAAAGCCCAGTGTCCAGCGACTACTTCCTCTCAGAAAGGCTGCACCTCCTAAAGGTTCCATAATATCCCCCAAACAGTTTCAGCAACTAAAGAACATGTGGTCAAATACACAAGCCTATTAAGGCGTTTCTCATCCAAACCACCACCCTGGACCACATGGTAACTTGGCATCTAACCTTTTCCAAGAACAGTCAGCCTATTTTCCTAAACAGCTGCACCATTCTATATTCTCACCAGCAAGGTTTGAGCTTCAGTGTCTTCAAGAAAGCAGGAGTTATCACTGATCCCTCTCCTACTCTCAGGCCCCCCAAATCGACACTATGACCTAAATAATATGGAACTCTATTAACTACAAATAAGCAACCAGTTTTGCAGTGCCCTGCCCCCATGCAATTCAGCTCAGACACCATCTACCTCATAAAAGGGCTAATCACTTCCCACAGGTCTCAGGTTCAGTGCCCAAGACTGTCCCCCTTGACCCCCAGCTTCCAACTTCAGACGCTGACTGAAGGCCCCAGGTTGTTCTGCCTGCACTTGTGACCAACAGTAAACCAGGTTCCCACAACTTCTTGATTTTCTTGATGAATTTGTAAAGCAGCCCATAGAATTCAAAAAGACATGTTTTCTGGTTATTAGAAAGAACACTACCAAGAATTCAGATATGAGGAGACCCACAGATGAGAAGACTTGTGAGAAAGGCTGTGGGGCTCCCTGCCATCTTGGGGGGGGTGTGTGTCTCTCTGCTGGAACTTCATGAATTCAGCTATCTCAATGCTCTGAAGACAACATCCTTTTGGGGGTGGCAGCAACCAGATTCATTAGCATACAGAAAGTTCTTATCTTTGGGAAGAGTCCAAGGATGATAGTTCTTTGCCAGGAAACTGGGATGAAGACCTCACGTGTATTTCTTAAAGTAGGCCATGGTTATGGTGTTTATTTCAGTAATCCTGGGTGTGATGGCACTCCTTATGACCTTGGTTTTCATTTCCTTAGTGACAATGAGTGCTATCCAGCATGCCTGGTGACAATGAGTGTTATCTAGCATGCTGGCTTTGTATGGTTCTGATTTTGCTTACCTTGAATTTCTTTTTCTTTTTTTTTCTTTTCTTTATTTCTCTCTTTCTTTCTTTCTCTCTCTCTCTCTTTCTTTTTTTTTTTTTTTTAAGAGGAGTTGTAAAAGTTACTTTGTTCTAGGAAGAAATCCCTTTTCAGTTGTCTGCTTATACACATCTGCCCTTCCATGGGTGGCTTTTTAACTTTTCCCATCATGATCACTGAAGTGCAAAGGTTAATTTTTATCAAATCTGGCATATTTCAAAATTTGTCACATACTTTTGGTAAGAAGTGAATGCTTAATTCAAGGTCATAAAGGTTAATGCTTATCTCTTAAGAGCTCATTGTTTTTATCCTAATGCGCAGGCTTCTGCTCCACTTTCAATTAGTGTTTTGTCTGTGGTGGGAGCTGAGGGTCCAAATCATTCTAAGATGTACATACTTATTCATTAGCATTCTAAGATGTATATACTTATCCATTAGCCAAGGCTCTGTGGCTCAGGGAACATTTGGTTCCTTCAATTGTGCTTTTCTGGTCCCCAAGAAGGCAGGGACCAGAGAAGCTCTTGGCAAGGTCATCTCCTATGTGACCAGAATTCCAGGGTCCCATTCTAGCTGAATCCCACCTTACCCTTCACTACATGTGCCCTCCATCACAGGCTAAGAACCCCACCATATTAGCACAGCCGTTATAGGTCTTTTGTGCTTTTTATAGCAATAAATGATGAAGTCATTCCAGGCAAGCAATAACAATGTTAATAGTCACTAAAAATAGCTTTACCCCAAAGTATCATGCTCCCTCCCAATATCTCCCCCACTTAGAGATCAGGCGAGGTGGCCACTGATGTGCCAAAGTGTCTGAGGTTAGACCCACAGCCACTGTCTGAGTTGTACACTCAGTAAATTTCTAGGTGCATCAGAGTTGGAAGAGATTAGAGAAGATGACCAGCATATACGCTTGTTGACAGAAGTATCAAAACACAGCCCAGGCAGAGAAATGCTGGGCCTAAGGTTGTGTGTACTGAGAATAGATGAAAAACTGCTCTGAATGTAGACAGCTTAGAAACCATCTGTTTCCTTGGTGATCTATATCATTCTACAGAGCTGACATTTGCTGATGGTAGCTATAGGCCAGAGCTACCCCTCCACTGGTGACTGGATGGTCTGAGGTTAGCCAGCTTTGTTCCGCACCTCTGTGTAGCAGTTTAGTCCATAGCTGGCAGCACCACTAGATTTAACCCCGAGGATTACAACTTCTTGGTCATATAAATAGCTAAGCACCTGTTTGAATTAGTTGTTGATCCATGGGGCTGCCTCTTAAGACTTCAGAACTGGTTCATATCAGCTGGAGGCACACACAACTGAGCTGGCCAAAGTTAAAGCACAAAATAAAAAAAATTTGGGCTGTTTGGGAGTTGGTAGCCGGATCTAAGACTTGATCAGGGCGGTGGTATCTGCTGAAGAATCATTGTGGTGACCCTGTACGTGACCCTGAGCTGCCTCCAGGCTCCCATCCTTCAAGTGGTGTAAGAGCTCACCATAGTGTTGAAGTGGCCCCTATCAACAAGATATACTTTGTGGTAAAAGTTGTTTCTTTCATTAGGGAAATAGAGTACAGGTTCCAGTGAGAGAAAGGAAAGCTTAAAAGCAAGGACTCAGGAACCTGGGAGATAGGGATAATTCCTTTAAATGATTTATTTTATAATAATAAATAATAATGGTAATAAATATATATACATATATATACATACATACATACACACACACATACATAGATGCATGTATATATGTGTGTGCGTGTATGCATCTGTACATGTGTAATTACAGATGTCCTGAGTCCTGAAGTGGGTGTTGGATCTCACAGAACTGGAGTCACAGGCAGTTCGAGCTGTCCCATGTTGCTGCAGAGAAATGAACTCAGGTCCTAGCAAGAGCAGTGAGCACTATTAGGCAGAGAGCCATCCCTCCAGCCCTGTACTAGCTGAAGAAACAAACCCAGAAAAAGACAATGGCAGGAAGTCATGACTGTGATGCTAAGCTGCTTCCTCAGCAAATGAAAGAACCCCATTGTGTCTTTTAAGCAGAAGAGAACTCCCTGTAGCCTCAATGGAAACATAAAAAACTGCACTGACCTTGCCACAGTGGAGGAGGGCTAACTCTTGCTGGCCAATATCTCCGTCCTAACTGCAGCCTGAGAGACTCTGAGCCAGTATCAATCCAGCTAAGCAACTCATGGAGGAATTTCAAAATAATAAGTGCTTATTTAGTCTCCGAGTCTGGGTGCTATTTGTGCTAAGGCAGCAGATGATTAATCTGGCCCGGAGTCTGCCTCTTTCCACCGACTCCTGCTGCCTCCCAAATCATCTAGCTAAGCTGTCTTGTGTCTTTTGATGACTGAGAGAAGCTGGCCTCGAGGGATGAAGGTGGCGAGCTGAGCTTCAGACCACAAAAGTGAAGAATAAGTGGCTGCTGGAGCAGAGCAGAGAGTGGTTTGAGGGAGAATCTGGGTGGGGAAGAAGCTAAGGGCCCAGGGAACCAGCGTCTGAGAAGGGCCGACGAAGGCCCAGGTAGCTGCTGCCCCTTAGTAGTCTGATTGGACATCTTCTTTCTACACCCGGCGGCTGCACAATATGGGCAGAAGGGAACAAGAGATGGATGGATGAATGGATGTACAGACAGACAGACGGATGGATGGATGGATGGGTAGAGGCCCTTTGAACCACAGCAGGGGGACAGTGTGGTTCTGAAACACCTATCCATTCTCCACAAACACATAGTGACTGAAGCCTTACAAGACAGCAAAGTACTGCTATGTACCCTGTCCTTTTATAGTAACCCTAATTAAGGAGAAACCAAACGGCCCAAACCATAAACCTCATCTACCCAAAGAAAATCCCCACAAGCTCGGGCCAGAGAGCAGATACGTACGCTTTATTAAGCTTTATTTTTTTTTAAAGCTTGAACAAATGCATCTTTATACCAAAACAGGTGAAAAGGAAGCCCCTGCTGTTTTGTTCAAAACAAAACCCATGCGGGAAACGTTCCCACCAACGCCCCCAAACAAGCACACAGCGCACATCACCAATGCATCTGGTTTTTTATTCATGTGGCCTTTTCTTAGCAGACCTGCCTGAACCAGGCAGGGGAAAACTCACTCCTAGACCCTGTGAGGATAAAATACACGCCCGCTGTAACAACTAAGGAGACGTTAGCGACAGGATCGTGAGGATTTTTAGAGTACAAATGTTTCTTAGCTCCAGACAGCTCACCTTTAATCAAAGGCAATCACAACTACCAATACAGGAAAGCTCCAAACACACTAAGACAACTATGAGTATTTAAAGCAACAAAAGGGACCAATTCCACTTAGCCCTCTTAAATGATCTGAGAAGAAAGCGATCATCATAAGTTAATGCATGGAGATTCTAGCCCTGCTAGGACCAATCAATTAAAAAAAATCTGCCATGAAGAATATAAATACAAAATTCAGGAAAGCATGTTAAGAAAAACTGCATTTACTAAATGCAGTTGGTGTTAACAACAACAACAACAAAAAGGCTAATAAAAAAAAAAAAACGGAAGAGGCATAGATTTATAAAGTAAAGTTGACCCCTGACATGACAAAAACTCTTTTTTGCATAAGATTGAGTTTCTTTAGGGAGGCAGAGGCAGAGAGAGAGGCAGAGAGAGGGGCAGAGAGAGAGGCAGAGAGAAAGAGGCAGAGAGGCAGAGGCATCTCTCTAAGTCCAAGGCCAGTGTGGTTTAAAAAGTGAGTCCAGGACAACCAGGGCTATTACAGAGAGAACGGAGAGAAACACTGTCTCAAAAAGCCAACCAACCAACCAACCAACCAACCAACCAACCATTATGTTCTTATTTCTTCCAAGGATACCTGTGGGATGGTAAAACCATGCCAGGAAGTTCGGTGGATAGAGCGGGTTGAGACCTGGAGACTCGGTGGGCACACGCCTGAGACTTGGGCAGCTCTCTGCTCCCTGCCAGACTCCTGGCCTGGAACAGGTGCCACACTCCCCACAGAAGGAAACCTGACCTCTGGTCATGTAAGCCCAGAACAGAGTTCTCTATGCTAATGAGGTACCTAGAGGCCCTGAGGGCTCATCCAATAAGCTTCCCTTCCCAGACATCTCTCCTTGAAAAAGGTATTTAATCTTGGGTCAGACCCTGAGGAGGAGATATGAACAGCCAATGAATGATATTAAATACATAAATACAGACTGTCTCTTTCATCTGTCACCGCCATGGGAAACATGGACAAGGCCTTCGCCCACAGAGCTGCAGCTAAATCTAAGAACAATCACCACTGAGACAAGCCAGTGCTCCCCTTTCCCCTGGCCCCAGGCTATTCTCAGCCTGTGGGTGCCCCCATTCTATTCTCAGCTCTTCTGTGACTCCCTACAGAACATGGATGTCCTAGAGTCTGAGAACCTCTTGGTCTTGGCCTCACTGAAGGCCAGGGATCCCTAAACCAGCTCCCATTTTCCCAAATCTCAGATTCACCTCCCCCGGCCCCCCAAACCCGAGTGTCCCTGAAGTCCAACACCAGCCCTGGGATAAGTGCAGTCAAATTCCCCTCATTTTGCCTCCCAAATGGTTGTGCCCTTGACTGTCAAAGGTTGGCCCCTAGACTAGCTTTCAAAGACTCAAAGACCTGTTCTAATTGGTACACCAAACTGATTCTTCTGCTGAGGTAAGAAGAAATAATATACTCCCAAGGCAAGTCTCACTTATTCCCCTCACGGATTCCTGTACACAGGGTCAGGGTACTTCTCTTGCTTTTTAACGCAAAGTGAGGGAAGGGTAAGAGGGGAGAGAAAGATGTGCAGGCAAAGGACCTCATCCTTCCAGGCAGGAAATGACAAAGATCAGTGAAAGGAAAAAATGTAAGCAATTCTGCCCACGGGCGAGGTGAGGAAGAGGCTCAGTCTGCTAAGAGGGTCTGCAGGCACAGGCGCTCCGTGCCTGTTTGGGGAATCATGACCGGACACCCCCAACACTAGACCGTTCTGGCATGAGATGAGCCTGCACTCACACGGCTGAAAACAAACTTTTCAAAAGGGCTACTGACAAGTACGGGCCCTGCACTTTGTAAATCTACCCATTCTGCCTGCAAAAGCTTCTGCCCGCCTGCCTCACCTCCACAGACGCCTAGGAGGCAGATGAGACTGTCCAGAAACCGGTTAAAGTGGCTTATGGTGGGAAGACAGATACTTATGCTAATGGCTTCGTATGGCAAGTAACATGGTGCCCTGACCGGGGCTCAGGTGAAGCATTGTGTACCTTAGGTGGGAGAAGGAAGGAATTAGATGGTGTGTGTGTGTGTGTGTGTGTGTAAAAGACCCAAGGTAAAATGATTTACTTACTGATGCCAATTTGGGGGCAGTAAGCAAAACCCAGGTTCTAACATTTCCCCCAAATGAACAAAGAGTGAATCCCAAGTCCAAGCTGTAGGATCAACATGGAGTCTCATGGTCTGGCATATATTAGAAATGGAGTCTCCTCAACAACCTTAGGTGGAAACACTGGCTGAGAATATTTTAATGTTATGGTCTGACTCTGGTCCTCTGTGTCCCTACAGGCACGAACAAACTCAATTCCTTTCTCTGGGACCTCACCAGTGCCCCCACATTCAGGTCCTAGCCTTACTTCCTCTACAACAATCTTGTTACCCTAGCAGGACACAAATCAAGCATAAATGCAGAGTATTAAAAGAAGAAGAAGAAAAAGAAGAAGAAGAAGAAGAAGGAGGAGGAGGAGGAGGAGGAGGAGGAGGAGGGGGAGGAGGAAGAGGAGGAGGAAGAGGAGGGGGGGAGGGAGAGAGGGAGGGGGAGTGGGAGGGGGAGAAGAAGAAGAAGAATAACAACAACAACAACAACAACAACAACAACAACAACAAGAAAGAAAAAGAAAGACATTCCCCCACCTCCTTCCCAGACACTATAAATGTTACATGAGAGAAAAGTAAAAAAGAGAAATTATTAGTCAGGCAGTGATGGTGCACACCTTTAATTCCACCTCTTGGGAGGCGGAGGAAGGCAGATCTCTGTGAGTTTGAGGCTAGCCTGGTCTACAGAGTGAGTTCCAGAAGAGACGGGAATATACAAAGATACTCTGTCTTGAAAAACCAAAACCCAGAAATAAAAAAACACCCCCAAAGAAAAAGAAAAGAAAGAAAAATGAGAGGGAGAAAGAAATAGAAATTACTTTCAAATTATTAGGAAATTAAGAAAAAACAAACAAACAAAAAAACAATAAGAGAAGGAACTCGTGGAAAAAGCCTGGAAAATCCTGCACAGCTCAGCTTCTAGGAAGAAGGCGAGACTGAGTGTTTGCAGCTTTTAAAATAACACGACTGCCTCCACATTTTGGGATGCTCTGGAACAAAAGGAATACATCAGAAGATGGGGTCAGCTCAAACTTCTCCAAAGGTTCTTAGGAAGAGGTCACATGGGTGGCTCTCAGTGACATCACCAGGAAGGAACCGGGCTTCTGGCAGGAAACTGCCTTGGTGTACAGCCAACTCAAATGACAAGACATTCTACACATTACCCAAGTGAGATGATATTATTTTAAACCCATACTCAGGTCTACAATACACACTACAACTCTTTACTAATGTACTCAGCAACAGCAAATACTAAAGGTTGGTCTACTTTACACCTGCAAAAGCCTCAGACTCTGTTATTCTAGTCACGATTCCTGCTTCTAAAGTTGACCTGCTAGTTAACAGGGTCTGCACTTTAAAATCCGGCTCTTTGTTCTGCCCATCTTTGGGGTTAATGAACCTTAGTGACATATTTCTTCCTGAACTGGTCCCAAAAGGAGGATGGTCAGATACAAATATCTACATTTTGCAGATGAAAAAATAGAGGCATAAGATGGCTGAATGATTCACTCAGTCACCACGTGTCAGTACAGAATTGCCTTCCTGATCTGATTTCACAAAACTGCCCTTTTCTTTAAACGTGGGAAATTTATCTTGAAAGAGTCTTCAAATCAAACCACTGATTTTCAAAATCTAGAGGGTGCAGGGAGCAAATATTTACTCATTAATCTACTTACGAGGAGCCTATCAAGAAGAAAGGCTTCCAAAGGTCTAAATTTCACTGAAGAACAGCTGGTTGGAGCCGAATGCTGTTGGGACAGATCACATTTACCTCTACAACACAAGAATGCACATTTCCTTTGCCACCAAGAAGCACACCTGAAACTTTATTTCCTCCATGCTAAAAATACTCTGAAGTCGAAGCGTTTCAGGAAGCCTCTGCTCGGGGGTGGGGAAAAGGTTATGAAGTGTGTACAGCAGTTATTAGGGACGGAGATCAAAGACCTGAACAGCAAGGCCGGCTGTCAGTCAACCACGGAGTGAGTGAGCTCTCTTAGAAGAAAAGGAATTTGCGATGCCATTTTAATTCATCTTCTGTCATGGACAAAATAAATCAAACCCTAAAACCTAGCAGGAAGAATAACCCAACAAAAATTTCCCATCAACTATATATAAAGCAAGCAAGCAAGCAAGCAAGCAACACATTTATGGTGTCTAGATAAAATCAATCAAGTCAGTAATTCCTTACTTCAGCGTGAAAAAACAAAACTCAAACCAAAGTACTTCCTCTATGTGTGTTGTGTTTCATATACTGCAAGTTTAATGATGTGGTCCCACCACTGTATTCAAATTCTGCCTTTGATGCTAAGTGTAAATACACCCAGACAATTATTTCTCGCTACAGTCACCAGGGCTTTAGGAACTCCAAGTGAACCATTTGAATCTGTATCTTTCGTGAAAAAGAACCTAACATGAATTTCTCATAACTTTGAGACTCACCCATCATTTTCAGCAGACAACACTTCAGTACAGGAGGGGGTCCCTGGCAGGGCAGATGGTCAGTTCTATGTTGTTAGCCAAATGTGTGTGTGTATATATATATATATATATATATATATATATATATATATATATATATATATATATATATATAAATACACACCTGTGCACTTCATAATCAATTACTTATGTAACTCAAAATATTTTAGTTAAAGATAAAGCATTAATATAACTAAATTTTAAATAATTACAGTGCAAGAAACCTCATTGCATGACTTTCATACTGCATGTGCAATTTTAACAATTTCCAAATATGCTATCAAATTTAAAATACAACTTTCTATTATAGACATTGTACTCTAACTTTGAAAATAGCCACAAACCAAACACAGAGGCAACTTCTAAAGACCTATCTAAGAAAGACTGCATATCATTGAATACAGCCACCGATGTTTATAGTTGTTTTTTTTTTTTTAAGATTTATTTATTTATTATATGTAAGAACACTGTAGCTGCCCTCAGACACTCCAGAAGAGGGAGTCAGATCTCGTTATGGATGGTTGTGAGCCACCATGTGGTTGCTGGGATTTGAACTCCTGACCTTCGGAAGAGCAGTCGGGTGCTCTTACCCACTGAGCCATTTCACCAGCCCGATGTTTATAGTTTTAAGCTTCATAACATTTGCTGCTCAAATTAAAATTCTAAATAGAATTCTCAAAAATGCAAAATTTTCACAGAATGCATTTGCCTTAGTTAGGGTTTTAGGGTGAACAGACACCATGGCTAAGGCAAGTCTTATAAAGGACAACATTAATTGAGGCTGGCTTACAGGCTCAGAGGTTCAGTCCATTATCATCAAGGCAGGAGCATGGCAGCATCCAGGCAGGCATGGTGCAGGAGGAGCTGAGAGTTCTACATCTTCACCTGAAGGCTGCTAGCAGAATACTGACTTCCAGGCAACTAGGATGAGGGTCTTAAAGCCCACACCCACATGACACACCTACTCCAACAAGGCTACACATCCTAATAGTGCCACTCCCTAGGCCAAACATATACAAACCATCACAATATTCATATTTAGAAAACATTCTATGGATTTTTCTTAAGAATTTGATTATTATTCTAACTTTAGAAAGCAAACATCAAAGCTGGCTCTGGTGATAAGCACCTGTAATCCCAGCACTTGAGAGGTGGAGGCAGGAAGATTAGAAGTTCAAGGTCATCTGTGATTGCATACTGAATCTGAGACCAGCTTGGGCTACACAAGAGGCTGTCTCAAAACCAAAACCAAAAATCAGAATCAAAATAAAAAAGAAAACATACAAAAAATAAGCAAAAGAGGCTAATGTCAGACTCAGAAATAAAAGCTGTGGCAGTGTTCTAGAACATTCTGACAGTAGACTATTCAAACTGTATCAGATGAAGTCATAAGCTGACTTAGTATAAATAAGTCTTTATCTCCCAGCCTAGTCTAGCTTTAAAAAAGATAAAGAACTAGACTATGATGCAATATGATACTTATTCATGTTCTTACATGTGGGTGTATTTTATTCCAAATTTATTAAGGAAAACATTTCAATAATTATCAGTACAAATAATTTTCAAAAAGTTTGCCACTCAAAAATTTAGTTCTAATTTTATTATATGGTAATATATTCACATTAATATCTTATGAAAAAACAATCTACAGTTTGAAAAAAATCTATTTATATTTGCTATTAAAAGCACTCTGAAAAATTTAAAACCTATTTTGTTCTCTCCAAAACAGTTTATCATTGCCTCCTCCAGAAACTAATGTTATATCATGTGACGTCTCAATCAGGGGATAAAAAGATCTTTGAGTTCAGTGTTACACTGATAAACTTTTTTAGGTGTTATGAATATAAATTAACCAAGCTAAAGACATTTGGGGGCTGGAGGTGTGGATCTTGTCTCAAACACAAAGACCCGGGTTTGTGTTCTCACCTCTAGCACTGTTTTTAAAAACTGGTAAATGTTGGAGTTATGAGAGATAAGAAAGATATTTCTGCAACTTTTAAAAGTATTTTGATTGCTTGAAAGGTCAGTGCTTCGAATGGCTTTGTGAGTATGTAACAGTTCAGTTAGCTGGTGCAGCTGAACATGCCTTTGAGAGCATCAGAAAACACAGGATCTAGAGTCCAGGAAGCCCACACCAAACAGGGACAGAGCTGAAAGGGGAATCCAGTGCTCTCATTAGGGCAACTAGCTCTCCGGATTAACCACGAGAGCAGGAAGCTGGATGTGTCAACAGCAACACACAACACTCTGGTCTGTTAGGTACTGGGAAAACATGGGCCCCTTCCCTCCAGCTAGAATACTGGTGTCATCTATAAGAGACTATTTTGTCCCCAAATGTGGTTATATCATGTTAATGAGGGCTGGGTGACATTCTTCAGTCAGGTGTTCTTGTTTGGGCCATTTCTCAAGTGACTGTATTTTTTCTAGAGGTTTTGTTGTCGTTTTGCAGAGTTTTAAAAATTAAAATGAAGGTCAGACTCCTCCGGTTTTCAGTTATTTGGGAAGTGGCAGGGGAAGGCTCCCCGAGGCTCAGGTGTTAAGAGGCCACTCTGGACAGCACATCTCCCCCCAAAGCAATCATTTCAAATGTGCCACTCAGATGTTTTAGAGTATGCACAACACCGTAAACTATTACAGCTACCTAGTCCCAGACCACCTCATCACCCCATGCCCTGTTCCCTCATTCAACAGTCTAAGTGGTCACCCCCATTTCCCACTCCCAGTGGTCTGTGGGAATCACAGACCTTCCAACATCTGTGGATCTAGATTCTGCATCTTTACTCTAAATGGCATTACGCAGTGTGCGGGCATTTGTGCTTTGAGAGCCACCTTTCCAAACACCAAGCCTCGGGTGCTCAGGGCTACTGCTCGGCCCTTGAAATGCATCTTAAGAGTTTTTAGAACTACCACATATAATGAAATTCTACTTTTTTTGACTGGCTTTTACCACGTGAAAACGAACTATAATCAGTAGTACAAACTATTAGGTGGCTGTGTAGAATCCTTCCTTACCTGGCGTGCACAAAGGCCCAGAGTTCAAGCCCCAGCAATACAACAATTACCTTTTGACCCTGTGTTTGGAGAAGAAAGATAATTCTTTTTTAGATTTTTCCTTTTTTCCCCCCGCTTCCTCTCCTTTCCTTTTCTTTCAACGGGGTCTCATTTAACTCAAGCTGGTCTCAAACTCACTTAAGTGGATGAGAAAATCATTCTTTAGCATTCCTAATAATAAGATTTATTTATTTTATGCTTATGAGTATTTTGATAACATATTTGTCTATGGATCATGTGTGTGCCAGGTACCCTCAGAAGTCAGAGAGGATTGGACTCCCTGGTACTAGGTTTTACAGATGGTTGTGAGCTGCTATGTAGATTCTAAGAATTGGCTCCTCTGTAAGAACAAGTGCTCTGAACTGCTTAGCTATCTCTCCAGCCCCTGCAATGAGGAAACTGGTCTCACGATCCTCCTGCCTCCACCTCCCAGGTGCTGAGATTAAACGTGCAGACACTCCAGAGTGAATGCAGTTTTTGAAGGAAGAAAGAATAAGAAAAAACAGTGAAACACTTCAGGTGACTGAAGTGTTTAATAGTGGTATGCACCCAGCATGCATTTTTTTTTCTTGATAACGCTGACATTTAAGCTATTCTGGAAGACTGACTTGAGAACACCAAACCACTTTTAAGCATCTTGATACATTTAATGAGGGCTTAGTCACCTGTGAAATGTTTTTCAAAAACTGAAGTTAAAATAAGAAGCCTTAGAGTACTGATGATCAGGTCTCACAAAAAATGAATTCCTTCCAGAGATTTCTTTGCTCTCCATAAATTTGTTCCTATGGGTTTCATTACTTTTTTTCCTTGTTTTAAAACAGTGGTGTGTGTGTGTAGGGGGGGGGGGAGGGGGGGTTTATGTGTGTTCGTGTGTGGTATGTGTACTGTATGTGTGGTGTGGTGTGGTGTGGTGTGGTGTGTGTGTGTGTGTGTGTGTGGTATGTGTAGTGTATGTGTGGTGTGGAGTGTGTGTATGTGTACACATGGAGGCCTAAGCTAACTGGAAGCTGAAAGAATTGGCCAGAGGTCTTGGCAGCTCTTGGTGCTGAGCAGACAAATGTGCGAATTCAGGATCATTATGGTAAAGTGGCCCCGATAAATACCCCAGATTTTCAGTTGGGCCAATTGAAACCCATAGCAGCCAATTGCTAGGAGTAACAGCTACGTTTAGTATGTAAGCCCCAATTCACCCAAACTCCAACCCCTGATGCAGTCATGATGCTCTGCCTACATTTCATGTAACAGCCAGAAGAAAATGTAGCGCTCATAGAGATCATATAACCCAGAGCTTCTGTGATCTTAAAACCACAATGTAAGATGCTTGATCAGCTCACGAGGCAAGCCAAAAAACAAGAGGAAGCGACTGAAACCTAAGAGAAAATGTGGACAACAGAAACAACCAATATGAGGTAATTCAATCTGATCTCTTCTTTTCTGAGAGCTGAGATAATTTTAATAAATATGTTCAAGAATATAAAAAAAGGAAGAATGGGAATTCACTAGGGACTTGGGTATATGGAAGAATCAACGAGTATTTTAGACCTTGACATAATATAGAAAATTAAATTTCAAGTTCAATAGACATAGGAGAAGAGAGACCCAGTGAACTAGAAGACAGGTTGGTAAAAATAGGTTTAACCACAGGGGAAGAGGATGGAAAAAATGGGGAGATAATTTGTAACATGTCTCAACTTTCTCCCTCCCATCTAGCTAGAGAAAAGAAAGATACTTTCTCTTTGAAATAAGACTTAGAACTGACTTTGCCACAGATTTTAAGGAATGTAACAGTATTTTAAAAGTGGCAAACCTAGGACTGCATATTCAGCAGTACACTTCAAAAATAAAGGCAACACTGAACTGTGCATTTTTAGTGTTTGATTCCTGCTGTTAATACATTGTATCCCAACAAAGGTGTTAGGAAAAATAAAAGCAAAATATTTAGAAAAACAAAAACCAAGAGAACATAGCGAAGGCAGGTCTGGCATTAAAAGAAGCACTGTGTCATATAATGAAGTTTTTAAAGTCAAGGACAGACCACATATGACAATGATCCTGTAAGAGGATACAAGGTAGTGATGTCATAGCTGTCTTCTGTCAAAAATGCTGATTTTTGCATGATGTGAACTCATCTATCTTTAAACTCATCTTAGATTTGTTTTCACGTTTAATTACATGTCTGTGTATGGGTATGTCCACCTAAGTGTGAGCAGCAGGGGGCCTGAGGCACTGGGTCCCCCTGGAGCTAGAGTTATGGTGCCTGTGAGCTGCCTAATATAAAAACTACAGTCCTGGGCAAGAACCCTGTGTACTTATAACCACGGAGCTGTCTCTACAACCCCACCTGACTCCGTTTCAAAAAGAATGCTCCAGACAGAAAAGATAATCTCAGATGGAAATACAGAAGAGTGAAACAGAATGGAGAGCAAAAAGGAGACAATCAAACATCAATAAAATATAGGCTTTAAAAATACATAATGCAAAACCTTGTATTTAAAAGAAGAGGGCGTAAGACAAATCTGAGTCAAGGAGGAAGTGGGACACATGGAAAACGAACGTTAATATGGCGGACTTAACACCAACCGTCAGTGATCACATCAGCTACAAACAGTTCCGGCATGCTTCCATTAAGGGTCACTTTTCCACACACATACAAAAAAAAAAATCCCCTTCTCACTGAGGCCAGGTAGGGGCTCATCACTGTACAGACTTATTAACTTGAAGATGGAAAAGTGATGCAAGAGAAAGCACACATACCAAGTGTGGGAACAACATAACTCCAGTGTAGTCAAGCAAGCCAGTGTCGTGGAGAGGAAGGGGGTCATCTGATCTAAGGCAACTGGGCTCTGGCTCCCAATTATCCACACAGAACCAGAGGAAAGTCACTCTTTTTCCTTCCTCCTTTATCTTTTGGTGAGATGGATTCTTAACTTGTCAAAAGCTGTGAAAGAACAGTTTTATCACTGATCTCAGCTTCAATTATTCTCACTAAGTTTTCCACCCCACACCGGCGGTGTGTGCCACCTCTGAGAGAACTATGCCAGCTGCACCTGGAGCGCCAACCTTAGGAATTCCTCCTCTGCGTGTACATGTGGTTTCCTCTCACACAAGTCATGCCAGTGAGGCTTCTAGAGCTGCTTCCCCCAACCTTGGTACTTAAGGATTCAGGTTTTAAGTCCACAGCATCTGTTGTCCTTCTCTCTCACCAAGAGACTATGTGCATTATTATGTCCTAAGTGGTCCTTTCACCCATGCTCGTAGTCTCAGCCAGCCGGACGACAGGAGTAGAGCACCTAAGGGAAACTGTGAAGAATGCAAATACTCACCACAGTCGTGAGTATTTAGTGAAGACAGCTGTCACATAATCATTCCTGCAGGAGGGAGGGGCTCATTTCTATACAACCACCCTCATAAACTGAAAACAATCACTGGAGGCAAAATGTTAGGTACTTTAATCTCACTGGGTTTTAAAGCAGAGCAAACTACATAAATGATAATTTCCAAATCTGTCTACAAGAAGAAATGTCAGAAAAATCAAGCCACGTTATTTTTTTTCAAAATGTGCTTACATTAAAAAAAAAAAACATTGGATTTCAAAGCAAAGATTTAAAAACCTTCTTAATGTACAAAGGGACAAGAATAAAACTGGATTTTCAAAATAGAGGAATTTTTATAAACACCTGAGTTGCAAAGTGTCATGCAACCCAAGAGGCTGAAGTAAACAGCACAGTGAGAGGCAGGGCCCCAGGTTACTATGATCTGACGAGCAGATGCTGCAAGAAATACAAGTCTTACTCAAAATTAAGAACTCAAAATCTTACACTCAGCCAAGTAGCGCTAAGAAAATACTACAAGCCTTCCTCCTATCCCAGCAGATGGATGACAGAAATGAAGCCTGCTGAATCCTGTCTTTTATTATAAGTCTCCTAATACAAAGTGTTAACCTTTCCCCATGGTTAGAAATGACAAAGGAATAGTTGGTTATCAATCAACAGCACCCACCCTGGGGGCTCCTTTTCAGCTCAGCATTAGGGAGAGAAGGAACATGGCACCTGCTTACTTCACAAATTCACCAGTTAGGATGCACAGTAAGCCAGAGGGAGGGAAGAATCCCTCGGGGTGAAATGAGCTAGTGTCTATGATTAAACAGGGTATAGAACTGGATGCGGAAAGAAAGCTCAGCAGAGTACAGAGGAAGCTCCAAAGCAAGTGACAATGACAATGATGGAAGCGAGGCTCATCAAATACTCTATGTCACCATCTCTTTTCCCTCACAGAAATCACTAAGCAGAGGAAGCAGGCCTGGATCTCCTAACCCCATCTCACCAAATAAATAACTATTCTTAAAGAAAACATTCTTTCCAAAGCATGTCACAATTGAGAGTGCAGTTACCTAACAAGACGGAGATAAAACTTGCATTGCTGTAGGAGTTGTTTTCTTCACGCAGGATATACAATACCTATAATATTGAGACACACTTCCTCTTCCTCTGTGAGTCTTATGGGTTCCCCCATCCTTAAAGTAACTAACAGGGGCCAGGCATGACAGTGCAATGCCTTTAATCCTACCAATAGGGGTGAATCTCTGTGCATTTGAGGGTAGCTTAGTCAACATAGTGAGTTCCAGGACAGACAGGGTTATGTAGAGAGACCCTGTCTCAAACCAAACCAAACCAAACCAAACCAAACCAAACCAAACCAAACCAAACCAAACCAACCAACCAAACCATCACAAGTGAAACCCAAACAGTGACTTGTATCTCACAAGAGCTTGCTGTGATGTGGCAGTAGGCACTCACATAGTATAATTAAAGAGTGAAAATTGGGATGTTTGGATTTAAGAAGACATTTGAGAGGCCAGCAGTTTAGATTAAAGATATTTCATCATAATAATTCTTCTAAGAGACAATTATTCTGACAGAATGTAAGGAACATGTTAAGAATTTAACTTAGAAGACCAAAGACTATTAGAGATGTTGCCAAGCACCCTAAATGATGCTTGTTGCTGATCTCTGGGAAAACACCTGAAAGTAATCAGAAGTTCTAAGAGCCAATAATGTGAAATTTCCAACATTTTAAGGCAGCTTATTCTTAATAAATCTAACAAAAGAAGAAGTCTGAAATAGAAGAAAAGTGGCTAAATGGGGTGGCATGCTGTAACTCCAGCACTCAGGAGGCAGAGGCAGGTGGATTTCTGAGTTCCAGGCCAGCCTGCTCTACAGAGTGAGTTCCATGACAGCCAGGGCTACTACACAGAGAAACTCTGCCTTGAAAAATCAGAAAAAGAAAAGAAAAGAAATAGAAGAACAGTGAACAAGTAGACAATAAATTATATGCTTTTATAAAATACTTGAGTTCATATTTAGATAAAGGATTTTCTTTATTAAAAAACAAACAAACAAATCACTCATTGTTACCCTAGTAGAATTCTTCAAAATATCCACCTTACATTTAAAATACAGCCATTTGCATAATTACTTAATTAGCAGTTAATCTCAAAAGAAAAAGGCAGTTTTCATGCACACATGAGCCTGCAACTTCAAGACAGATAATCGTGTTGAAATTCACTTCATTCCAATAGTTAAATGGTTTTTATAGCGGTTTGGAAGAACCGATGGATTTCAAGAGAGCTAAATTAGTTCATTCAGCAACAGGATCTGGCATAGTTATTACAAGAAAGCTCTCCACTTTAGTTTTGTTCCCCTCTCATATCCTTGCCTTTCAATATATTAGACATACACAATTACACCATGTGTGACTCGGGATATACAGTGGCATAAATTACATACAATGTAATCAATAAAGACTGGTAGGATAATTTGACTCTACAGCCAAAACAATTGTCAAGAAAAGGAACTTAAAGCAGAGATTTATTTTTCTCTCACCTACTTCTATTCACTTAATATTTCTGTGCACAGGAAGACGCATGGGATGCTCTGGAGCTGCAACTCCAGGCTTGTTGAGAGCTGGGTGACATGGATGCTGGGAACGGAACTCACATCCTTCTGCCAAGAACAGTGCCTGTTCTTAATTGCTGCCATCTCTCCAGCCCCTCACTTAGTATTTTTGTATGTAGCATTTCTATTGTTTCATTTTGATGTGAGCAACTAGAGGTTCTGTGGTTTCTAAAGGAGCCTTGCTGTCCACTAACAGAATCTGCAAGGGATCATTCCACACTGCCTTTCAAGCACTTCTACACCAGTGACAGTGACAGCAACAGCATCTTGTTGAGGTTTCCTGAATCTTTTCCAAGCTCCCTGTAGAAGATTCAATCAGTCTTACCAGTTCACAGACAGCAAGCTTCCTCTTCTTACTCTACCTGTCTTTTGCCTGTTTCAGTGACTATGGAATCCTCCAGAAGATACCAGGTGAAGAAATGAAGAACCCATCAATTTCCAATATTCACAATGACCTAATCAATCATGAGGGAATTGAACCCCTTTTCTGGATACTTTCTGTTGGCAACAGTCTCCTTAGTTTGTACTTTGTAACTCATATTTCCTACAGGATACACATTTACAAATAACTTCAAGAACTAACTTATACATTTCCAAATATAACCTAGATATACCCAGTGTAAAAATAAGTGGACATATTCTTATTAAAAACCTCTGCCCAAGGGCATCACATTTTTGTGAAACAGCTACATTTTATTAGTAATTCACACAGTTTCCTATCATTACTAGAAATGACCCAAAGCTAGTAGTATAAAATTTTTATTGACTCATTGAGGAATTATATAGCCATTTGGCCAGTCAGAGTATCAAAAAATATCCCCAGTAATTACTGTGAACAAAAAGTGAACAGGATAATATAATATCTTGAAAATATTTTAATATTTGCCATTTTGTTGCCTATACTATTAATATGTACATTGACTTAGTAATAAATATATTACCATTACACAGAATGCAGTTATTTTTAGTATTCATCACAGATTGAAATTAATGCTGCTATTACCTTAAGAAAGAGATAAATAGGTATAGTGTCCAAATTCCAAACTAATGCTAACGAGGTTATCATTAACACAACTGTCAAATAAACATGTTAGACACTATCCTTTTAAGCACAGTTCTTGTAAACATAGTGAAGATCATTTTTCTCAGTCTTGACATTCCATGTAATGGCTTTAAAGAAAAAAAAACAACATACAAATCCTATGACTTCCTTTTTTGCATAGGGAATTAATTAGTTTGTACTTTAAAATGCAGCAGTCTTTCAATGAAATATCTTCACGGCATAGCACTTGTCTGTATGAATTCAGAACGTTTGAGCAATAAAAGTGCTCTGCATAAGTTTATAAAATGCTCTGTGGATTTAAAATTTAACAGAAACATTTCAAAACAAGTATAGGTTATGGTTCTAAAATATTATGTACATAATCTCTGCCTACAGGAGGAGCTGGCTCGCTGTAGGGCAACACAGTGTACAGATGTGAAGCACAGTGTTGAATAGAATTCCCTTTACTTTCCCTCGGATGGGTGCGTAAGTGGCAAACGAGTCATCAGACAACACGTCCCTTTCTACTTGCTGCATAGAAAGCAGAAGAGAGATGTGAGGACAAATTAAAGTCAATAAGAAGAAGAATGGTAAAATACAGTACCTATGACACAGTGCACCTTCTAAGACAGACTGCAATACTCATACTATTTTATAAAGTGCCATATTACATAAAACCAAGAGACATGTACCTTAATTCCTGCAATAACCATTAAAACAAACAGGCAGGAAAGAGCAGTGTAAAATTAAAAACACACATAGCTCAGCATGCATCGCGGATGGGTCCCAGGAGCAAAGCATGGGGCCTTAAGCTCTTAAATACTTATTTCACTTTCTAGAAAACAATGAATAATAGCAGATTATCAGCATATGTGACCATACAATAAAAACAATAAGTTAAATTCTCTTTTAAGAAACAAGCCACACATAAAATTCATTATAGCATCTTTTTTGAAAACAGACCTTTCTCTCTGGTAAATCACTACCCAAAAGGTGCAAAGTCTCTTAAAAAATTTCCTTGTCCACCAGGCATGGCAGAAGTCTTCAAGTCTTCTTGGCAGACATCTTGGTGGAAACACCTGGGTGAAAATCTGTGACTTAGCTAACCAGTCACTAAAGTTACAGAAACCTTTGCTGTTTCAAGAAGAATCTTGAGCTGGCATCATGTTAGTCTGCTAAAAAGTATCTCTCACGTGTCCTCTATTCACAGTAACGCTGTCTGTCCAGTGCTTTTGGACAAGGATAACCAAATAGGCTTCCCCGGAAAATATTCGTCACGAGGCAGATTCCAATGAGAACAGCGAGACACATCTTTTAAAGCGCAGAACATACCTCAGGCACATGCTGAGGGAGCTGAGGTGCAAGGGTCAGTCTGAGAACTGGAAGAGGGTGTCTGGGTTACTGCCTTCGGTGGGATTGCTGGGCTGCAGCGTCTTGGTAGGCGTTGTCTTGCCGTGGGACTGGGAGGAGGAGGAGCGGGAGCTCTCGCTGGAGCTGCTGCGAGTCTCTGTGCTGGTGCTGGTCCTCTTCATTTTCCTCCTCTTAGCCAAAGGGGCCTTATCCACATTCTGCAGGCAAAATCCTTCTCTCTTATACTTGTTAAAGGCCTGCGGAGAAAGGGGTGGGTAGGGGACATGAGGATCACAGCACTCAGGATTCTCTAGGAGGTTTGACTTGAAGCAGAAGCAGTTTTTCTGGCAACCACAGTTCCAAGTTGCTCTTGGAACAAAACTCAGAAAAACGTTTGTATGAAGTTCTCATGACAGGGACAAAGTTGTCCCGTGCCAGTGTGAAGACAGGCCTCACACACGGCAGGCAAGTGCTGTGACACCGAGACACTGTGTGAATTGTACCAGTTGAGCTGCCCCAGAGCCATCATTACCTCTCTTTGTTGCTTTTCTTGTGCTAACTAAAGTATTTTATATTATAAGAGGAGGTGTTTTGCTTGTATGTATGTCTGTGTCTGCAGAGGCCAGAAGAGGGGATTAGATCACCTGGAATGGAGTGGAATTATCCACCACTGTGAGCTACCACCTAAGTGCTGGGAATGTAACTCAAGTCCACTCAAGAGCAAAGCAGTACTATTCATTATTGAGTCATCTCTCCAGCTCCTGTGTTATGCTAACTATTGAGACGGAGCCTCAAGTAGCTCAACCTGACCTCAGACTTGTAAGTAGCCAAGAATAACCTGGGGCTGATTCTCCTGCCTCCACCTCCCAGGTGCTGAGATTACAGGTGTGAGCTGCCACTATCAACTCTCTCCTGAATTTGTCATGTTGGAAAGTGCCAGTGATGCCTGACCGCCTCACATCACACGCCCCCAAGAAAAACTGGATTCCTGAAGCCATTCTCTCCGTTCCTTCACACTGCACAGTTATCAGATCCTCTTCTGAGGCAGGAGAAGTGCATTTCTTCTCCTTCCCCAGGATAATCCCTTCACATTCTTTATGCCTCTTTCAGCTCATCTTGCACCAATTCTGTGAACTCATTTGCCTCTGCTTGGGACAACTCATTTACTCCACTCCCTTCCTTCTCTACTGCGCACTAATAGTGCTAAGTGGTGGACTTTCACCCAGGCCTCAGTTCCCAATGTTCTGTTGTACACTGTTCCTAGGAAATACTTTTTCATTTGAGAGCGCTCTTACATACGTTTGAATTTTCAAATGTTCAAACATCGGATTACTGTCCCCCTCCAGAAACAAATTCTAAATAGCTAGTGTTTGGTGGGTTAGCAGTAACTCCAACCTGCCATGTGCTTTCTGTTCATGATATGTTCACAACATGAAGCAGTTTATAAAAACACCTAAATTTTAAAGTGCACAATTGTTTTATGTATTTATGGAGACTGTCTTCAAAGCTACCCAATCACAACACATGGTTCAGAGCCTTTTTAAGCCACACTCGCACACAGAACAGGGCCTTACATGAAAGGTTGCTTTCACACAGGTGTGCACAGCTGCTCCTGACGATCCCAGAATGTCTGGAGTCATCAGAGGATTGGAGGACAGCTGACTGCCATCCTGAAGCCATTCATTGTATCTCAAACCAGACATTTTCAGCCTTTTATTTGGATCAACTGTAAGAAGCCCTGCAGGAATAAGGCATTTACATTTTATAGCTTTCCACTTTAAACATAGTTTAACAATCAGCCTCAGATACATGGAGGTCAATTATGTTCTTGCAACATGACTGCTTCAATAAGCCTTTACCGCCTACATAAGTATTTTCATATATACCTAAATCTGCTTGAGGACCCTGGATTTTAAAAAAGGTCACAAGAGCTCATTTCTATGAGGCTGTAAGCCAGGACTTGAGGCTTTTCAAGCAGGAGAAAATAACCAGCCCTCAAAAGGACACCACTGGTGCCTTGGTAAGTTCCAGATAAACCAACACTAACCATCTTCTCGGATAAGGAATGTGGTAAGGCACTAGAGACTTAAGGGCAGGCACTCAAAGAGGAGAGAGCGGGAGACATAGAGACAAAGACAGCTATTCTGACCTGAGGGGACCAGTACAGCAGCAAAATGCACAACACCGGTTAAACACGGCAAACGTGCTCAGCCTACAAGGCTTTTAGGGAATGAGGCCTACGGGACGAGAAGGAGCTAGACTAAAAGGGCCACATGTGAAGAAACAGGGGCCTCTGGGAGCTTGACCGTGAGGAATCTGAGAACTCCGCAACAGCAGAGATGGGTGATGAGACAGGCCAGCCCAGGACATGCAAGGCTGGTTCTCAAGGCCAGGCTAAGGAGCTGGGAGCAAGGCTAAGAGAGAGTCTCCAAAGGACTTTCCCCTGATAAAAGGTATGACGACCTTTGTCCTTCTGTTGGTACAGAATTGACAGGAAAGTCATGTGGGCAGAAAGGAGGGAGCTAGGCAGTCAGGGCGACACCAAGGCTTCTGTTTCTGTGGTCTGGCCTTGAGGTAGTGCCATCGTTCTAAAGGAAGCAGACAGAAGTACAACATAGTTGGGAAAAGCACACAAGAAAAGACGAGGTTTGTTTAGGGTTTGTAGGAAGATGACAACAGGAGCCATGGTAGTGCATGCTGCAAATGGGATGAGATTATAAGGGAGAGTTCCAGAAAAAAAGACGACGAGCCACCTGGCAAGACTTGGAGAATCCTCATGGACTTCTGGAACAATTAATAAACACAGACTTCTGTACTGGGCACGGTGAGATTTCTCTAGTGCCTTACCTTGAATCAAATCTTTAGCCTCTTGGGATACATTCTTCCACGCTTCTCCTTCAAAGGAGAAGTCTCCCTTTTTAATTTTCTTCATGATTTCCACTGCACTGGTGCATGTTAAACTTCTGTCATGAGACTGGAATGGCACCTGCCCTGACAGCATTGTATACTGCCATGGTAAAAGAAAGTTAAAAAAATCAGAATAATTGCAAAAACCACTGTCACGCCATGACAGTAAGCTAATACTGACTCCATGAGCATAACTTACCTGCTACTACAGTAAGCACCAATGGATTTCAGAGACTAATGTCTGTCGCCAAAGTAACATTTCAAAGACTTGCAAAAGGAAGGAAGGAGCACAGCTTTTATGACATCACAATTGAAAATTATATTTATACCTAGAGGAGCCCCAATCAATGAGATCTCACAATTTTTGTTTAACAGCTAGCCATCAAATTCTATAAAGAATAACTTTCTACCTTTAATTGCAAACAGTATAGCAAAAAAAATCAAAGATATAACTACACACATATATGATTTTATATATACATATATATATATATACATACATATATATATATCTGTTTGAACATGTTTTATGTGTGCATATACATATTGACAGAACATGCACATAGGGGAATTATAAAATGCAAATGCAGAAAAATAGTAGACATTCAGAGTTGTATTCTCTTACATTCTCATTTAAAAAAACGAAAACTTTGAGAACAAAGAGAACCATGAGGTGAAGAATAGAACACTTGGAGAAACTGCTGTAATGGGATCATGTGCTAATTCACAGGCATGCTCTGGGTCCTGACCACTGTTTTATAAATATTGTGTTGTGAATGGAAGGTTTGATCTCCCCTAAATTTAGATATGATTATCCAACATAACTGTATTTAGAGAAAAGGCTCTTCTGGAGGTACTGAAGATGAAAGGAGGTTATGAGCGAAGGTCCTGATCCAATTAGTACCCTTGAGAGAATGGACGCCAGAGTCCTGTCTATTCAACCCCGTGCCACAGACGCTGCATAAGCAGAGAGCCAGCAGTCCTCAGAGGGAGGTCTGCACCAGACACCTTACGGCCTTAACCCTCGCAACCCTCTGGCCTTGCACTCTCCCACCTCTAAAACAATGAGAGACTATGTCTCTGATGTTTCACTCGCTTTGCAGTATTATGAGCAGCCCAAGCAGACTGTTAAGCTGGCCAAGCTCTACTTTAATTAGAGTTCTAAGCATTTCAAACAAGAACTGAACATTCTTGATGTACACTAAATTATAATCAAACCACATAGTATATATTTCCTTGGAGTAATGTATTTGATTCAATAAAGATAATTAATTAAAAAACATTCCAATTTATTAAATGCAAGATGAAAGAGGGGCATCTAATTCTAAAGTAAAATAAAGAGCTCCAAATAAATGTTGTGCTTGGTGTGCTTACTGAAGGGAAGTTAGGATCTAGACAGCTGAGACACATTCATTTTATGGGGAAATTAGCAAAACTCTTTTTTGATCATTTGAAATGATCAAAATCAGCTGCTGATTTTGCTCATTTTCTTCTGCAACTGTTTTCTTATGTATCTACAAAAGACGAGGCTTTAACAAACTACAACTGACGTCACTCCTAAAAAAAAAAAAAAAGCAGTAATTTTTTGTAGTATTTGATATCTAATGAATGATCATATTTTGTAATACGAACACTGCATTATGTAAGCTGGGTATATATTATAATTATAGCTATATCAATTAATTATATTTAGAATGTGAATTTAACAAACAATTTAAATTAGGTTTTGTGGAATTAGGATTCAAATAATACACAAATTCTGTACCTTAAGGGTTTCTAGTGCATGGTTTGCACTTTGTATTGTTTGTAGAGACAGGATTTCATACTGTTCCCTAGGCTGGCCTGGAACTTGGAAAGTCCTGTTGCTACCTAGCTGCCTGAGTGATGGGATTATAGGAATGAACCACCAAGCCTGGCCTCATGACATCTTTTTGCTTATAAATCATCTACTGAAAAAACTGGTAGTCTGTACAATACAGTGTGCACTGTAAAAAGAAAGCAGTGCCTGCCGTCTGTGACTGTGACTATGCTCTATGACACCATTAACCTGATTTTTATCCTGTTTTTCTTAAACATATAACCATTAAATCTATTAGGCAGGGCGGCTTCTACCTTGCCTTCCCAGAGGGTTGTTTTCATATACATACATACATACATACATACATACATGAAATTAATATATGTATATGTAAGAAATAATTAGGATATACTTAAGAGCTTGACTACATTTATTTGGATGTCTGAGACTCTTTGAAAACCTTAAAGGAGCTTGATGGTCACAATGGGCCTAAATTTAAAGAACCATCTCTTTTATAATGAAAAAGAAAATACAAAAAATGAAGGGCTCTTTTGTATTTATATGTTTTTAGGACAATGCTAATAAAAATATCATCAACTTAAGTCCTCAAAACTCTGTAGCCTACAGAAGTTGCTTATTTATTTTATTTAAACTTCTTATTCCTAAATTTGTAAGTTCAGTCTGAAAGTGATAAATGATGACTTAAAGTGCCCAGATGAAAGCCATATAAGGCTTAAAGAGCCAGCCTGCAGGGGCAAGTGGCTAGCCACTGGGAAACCCAGATGGAATACAGATGGCCCTGTGAAGGTAAGATGCTGGTTCTGAGGAGTATTTCAGGAACCCTGAATTGAGGGCAGGGCAGTGACAACTTGACATCAAAGCCATGTGCCATGAAGACAAGACTGACATATTTTACCACATGGAAATTCAAAAGCAAAAACACTTCTCCTTAAACTTTTCTAAAAATAAAATCAAGATCCTATTTACTACAAACAAACAAAAAAAAAGGTAAGCCACAGAAACATTTCCAATTATTGATAAAGACAAAGGTTAACTATCTTTATTAGAGCTTTCTCTGTAAGAAAAGCTGCCTAGAGGAAAATAGGCAAACTCATAAGTGGCAATCCATAAACAAAGAAACCAATGTCCACATGTATGGAAGAAGCTCAGACTGCGTATTAAAAGGAACGCCTACCAACATTAAGAACAGTGGTGTGTACCTGAAGGTTAAGATGGGTAACATCCAACATGCTCACATTGAGTTGATGATGTGCACCAACCCTAACAGAAGAAAGTTCAGGCCTCTATGTTAAAATGAAAACAAGGACACCTTCCTGGGAATCTAAGGAACTAAAGGCAAATGCAACTGTGTATAGAGAAAGATTCATCCTTATAGCTTATAATTAGTGAAAAAAGGGGGAGCAAATACTAACAGCTCATTACCAAAAGAATGGTTCAACAAATGTTGGAGACTCCAACTACAGGTATAATATAACATGTAGATTTAATGGTTAAATGTTTAAGAAAAACAGCGTAAAAATCAGGTTAATGGTATCACAGAGCATAGTCACAGTCACAAATGGTGGGCACTGCTATTGTAGAGAATAGTCCCTTGTTTGAAACAAACCAACCAACCAACCCCAGCCACCCTATATACATATGCTGTGTAGACAGGGTAGATTAAAAACCCATGTCCATGCAGTGAGAGAGGGGAGAAGCCTCCATAGCACTGTGCCAAAATGTGATGTGCAGTTCTATTCTTCGGCAGTGGCTGCAAGTTCCTCCGGAACATGCAGCATTACAGGACATATAAGACCAAGTCAGGCTATTTTGAGGTGAACATACTGGAGGTTTCTCTAGTTTCACATCATGCACACTTTGTGAAAAGCAGGTTCTCTCCATATTACCACAGGTACTATTTATATTTCTAGTTGTATCTATTAAATGTGTCGATTTATCCGAAACAATTCTTTTTTACTTACACGTTTAGTGTAGAATTTCAGAGAATATGTGTTTTTATTAAGGAGCCACTATTTTCATACTTTGCCTAACACAACACAAGCTTCTTTCAAAACAACGATGTATACTCTATATGAACCACTGCAACTTATATTTTCCAAAAAATAACTAAATTCTACATTTTTTCTATTATAGGATCCATGAAGCAGAAATATAATTAGTGGGACCACTGCTTGTTATACAGAAAACAGACCAGTACATGGAGATTTTTCATGAACTTAAGAAAAACAGCAGTGAGGGCTAAGCACCAGGCCACCAAAGAGCAGACCAGGCTTAATGGCTGGTGGGACAAACTCACCAGGATGACACCCAAGCTCCACAGGTCACAGGACTCATCGTAGCCATTGTGCGTCAAGAGCTCCGGTGCTGCGTAGTGGAGGGTGAAGCACGGGGTCTTGAGGGGCTGATTGTCAGGTGGCTTGAGGCGTGCAAACCCAAAGTCAATCACTTTAATTTCCAAATTGTCGTTTTCATCAGTGAACAACAGATTCTGTAGGATGCCAATACTCTGGTTAGATTCCCATGGAGATGACAGGAGATCTGCTGATTTCTCTATGGGATATGTTGTCTGTGTATTCTGGTGTTTGACCTGAGCACATAGTCTCATGGGACAATCTGGGGCGTGGGTGTCAGCACACCACTTACCTTCTTCTTTATACTGTTTTGCATCACTTCAGTTTTTGCAGTGTCAAATTAAATACTTCTTGATCACACATGCTTCTCCAAGCCAGTCCCTTAGTCTCCACTTTTTCCTCTGAGTCTGTTTCCCACTCCCTCAAGCATCTCACTTGCACTTGCCTGACTCCTGTATACTCACTCCCATTTAGAGAAAGAGGCTGCCCTAAACGCCTCACTATTTTCTCCCATCATGCTTTAGGGCACTTATCATCTCTCTATTTTTAGCTGGATGTTCTTGTCTCCATGAGACAATAATGATATAAGGGACAGGGACTTTGTGTTCATTTTATGATGCTATCCCTGGGGCCTGGCACAGGTACATACAGGTATAATTCATTTTATTAGACCGTCTTTTTAAAACAGTCTGCAGGTTTGTGGCAGCCCCATGCTGAAGAAACCATTCAACACCTCAGAGGACGTGCTTACACTGTGCCTGTCAGATTTGGGTATTTTCTATAGTATGTCAAGCTTTTTCATTACTATTCCATTTATGTGGTGATCTGTGACCAGTCATCTTAATAATTAGAGATTGGATTTATTCACTTTTGTTTTATGTATAGGAATGTTTTGCCTGCATGAGTGTCTGTGTCTGGTATCTTTGGAAGCCAGAAGAGGTTGGATCCTCTGAAACTGTAGTTACAGAAGTCTGTGAGCCACCATGTGAGTGCTGGGAATTGAACCTGGGTCGTCTGGAAGAGCAACAACTGCTCTTAACCAGCCAGCCCCCGTGACAAGTAATCTTTGCTATTGCTATTACTATTGTCACTGCTTTGGGGACTTTGAATTGCATATATGACAATGAATTAATCAAGAAACATATGTGTTGACAATATCACTGGACAGATGTCTCCCATCTCTCTCCTTCTCTCAGGCCAATATAATCCCTGGAATGTAATATTGAAATTAGGCCAATCAACAGTTCTATAAAGTGGCCAAATGAAAGGAAGAGTCATATATCCTGTAGTGAGAATTTTGGCTTCTTTAAAAAACACAGATAAGGTGGAATCCCAGGGTCGTTTTGATTTGCAATTCCCTGATGACTAAGGATGCTGAACATTTCTTTAGGTGCTTCTCAGCCCTTCGAGATTCCTCTGTTGTGAATTCTCAGTTTAGTTCTATACCCCATTTTTTGATTGGGTTGTTTGGTTTTTTGGTGGTTAGCTTCTTGAGTTCTTTATGTATCTTGCATATCAGCCCTCTACCATATGTGGGGTTAGTGAGGATTTATTTTTCATCCTCTGTAGATAGCCGAGTTTTGTCTTATTGATAAGTCCTTTCCCTTACAGAACTTTTTCAGTTTCATGAGGTCCCATTTATCAATTCTTGATCTTAGAGTATGAGCCATTGGAGTTCTGTTTAGGAAATTCCCCCCTGTGCCAATCAATTCAAAGCTCTTTCCCTCTTTCTCTTCTATTAGATTCAGTGTATAGGTTTTATGTTGAGGTCCTTGATCCACTTGGACTTGAGCTTTGTACAAGGTGACAAATATGGGTCTATTTTCATTTTTCTACATACAGCCAGCCAAGTTGATAAGTACCATTTATTGAAGATGCTTTCTTTTTTCCATTGTGTATTTTTGGTGTCTTTGTCAAAGATCAGGTGTTCATAAGTGTGTGGTTTTATTCTGGGTCTTCAATTCTTTTTTTTTTTTTTTTTTCAATTTTTTTAATTGGGTATTTTCCTCATTTACATTTCCAATGCTATCCCAAAAGTCCCCTATACCCCCCCCCCACTCCTCCACCCACTCACTCCCACTTCTTGGCCCTGGCGTTCCCCTGTACTGGGGCATATAAAGTTTGCATGACCAATGGGCCTCTCTTTCCGACTAGGCCATCTTCTGATACATATGCAGCTAGAGACACGAGCTTCAGAGGGTACTGGTTAGTTCGTATTGTTGTTCCACCTATAGGGTTGCAGATCCCTTTAGCTCCTTGGATACTTTCTCTAGCTCCTCCATTGGGGGCCCTGTGATCCATCCAATAGCTGACTGTGAGCATCAACTTCTATGTTTGCTAGGCCCCGGCATAGTCTCACAAGAGACAGCTATATCAGGGTCCTTTCAGCAAAATCTTGCTAGTGTGTGCAATGGTGTCTGTGTTTGGCAGGGGTCTTCAATTCTAATCCACTGATAAACTTGTCTGTCTCTGTACCAATACCTTGCAGTTTTTACCACCATTGCTCTGTAGTAAAGCTTGTGGTCAGGGATGGTGATTCCCCCAGATGTTCTTTTTATTGTTAAGAATTGTTTTTGCTATTCTGTGTTTTTTGCCTTTCAAGACAAATCAAAATGACCCTGAGATTCCACCTTACACCACCCAGAATGGCTAAGATCAAAACCTCAGGTGAGAGCACATGCTGGTGAGGTTGTGGAGAAAGAGGAACACTCCTCCATTGCTGGTGAGATTGCAAACTGGTACAACCACTCTGGAAATCAGTCTGGAGGTTCTTCAGAAAATTGGAAATAGATCTACCTGAAGACCCAGCTATACCACTCTTGGGAATATACCCAAAAGATGCCCTACCATGCACAGGGGCACGTGTTCCACTATGTTCATAGTGGGTTTGTTTGTGACAGCCAGAAGCTGCAAACAACCCAGATGTCCCACGGCAGAAGAATGGATACAGAAAATGTGGTTCATGTACATAATGGAATACTACTCAGCTATTAAGAATACAGACATCCTGAGTTTTGCAGGCAAATGGATGGAACCATAAGATATCATCCTGAGTGAGGTAACTCAGACCCAAAAGGATATGCATGGTATGTACTCACTAATAAGTGGATATTAGCCAAAAAAAAAAAAAAAAGAAGAAGTACAGAATACCCAAGATACAGTCCACAGAACTCAAAAAGGTCAACAAGCTGAAGGGCCCAAGTGAGGAGGCCTCAGTCCCACTTGGGAGGGAGAAGAAAGCAATCACAAGTTGGGAGGGAGGGGCCTGGGAGAGAACTGTGAATGGGTGTGGGTGGGAGGCAAGAGGGGAACCTGATCTGGTATTGTGTGAGGGAAAAGGACTGAAGCCCTGAGGGCCAGCAGAAAGAATGGCAACAGGCAACCTTGGGAGGTAGTCTCCATAATGTACCAGAGACCTGGGAGGTGAGAGACTCTCAGGACTCAAAGGGCCGGGACCTTAGATGAAATGCCTGACAGTAGGGAGAGGGAACTTATAGAGCCCACCTCCAGCAGGAAGACAGGACATCAAGTGAGGGATGAGGTTCCCATCCTGTCTGAAAGAACTGCAGGGACAAAATGGAAAAGCCTGAGGAAAAGAAGGGCCAGCGACAGGTTCAAAATGGGATCCAGCTCAAGGGGAGGCCCCAAGACCTGACACTATTACTGAGGCTATGGAACACTCACAAAAAGGGACCTATCATGACTGTCCTCTAGAAGACCCAACAAGTAGCCGAGTCAGATACAGATATTTGCACCCAACCAATGGATAGAAGCTGACGACTCCTGTGGTTGAATTAGGGAAAAGTTGGAAGAAGCTGAGGAGGAGGGTGACCCTGTAGGAGGATCAGCAGTCTCAATTAACCTGGACCCCTGAGATCTCTCAAACACTGGATCACCAACCAGGCAGCATACACCAGCTGATATGAGGCCCCCAACACATATATAGTGGAGGACTGCTGGGTCTGGGTTCATTCAGAGAAGATGCACCTAACTCTCAAGAGACGGGAGGCCCCAGGGAGTTTAGAGGTCTGGTTGGGTGGGTGGTGGGGACAGCCTCATGGAGATGGGGTGGGGAGGATGTACGGGATGTGGAACAGTCAGAGGGTGGACTTGGGTGGTGGTGGTGAATAAAATCTGGAGTATAAATAAATAAATAAATAAATAAATGATTTAAAACCCCACAGATAAGAATATGTTTTTGTTTTAATCCCAGGTATGAAATATGGGGCTGCTTCAGATTGTCCATAGCAGTTGACTATGATTTGCCTCACACTCTAGGAGGGATGTGATTTTGCCAGCTGCAGGTAGTTTCTGTGACTGTGTGTTATTTGGAATTCTGGGGACTTCTTAGAGGGTTCATAAATGCCAGAGTCCCAGGAGGTGGTTGTGGGTTAGTTGGTTGTGATTTGTTTAGTAGTTGTGCAAAAAGAAGAAACAACAAGAACAAATTAGATATCCTGACTTTAAAGATTAAACTTGCCCCAAGGAACTCAATGGCCCTAATCATCAGGAAATAGTCTAATGTCACCTCCTTTATGATCCCTGACTTTATTCATGGATTTTCCCCCCCTTTCCTCTCTATCTTTTTTTCTCTCTCTCTTATCTAGTGTTAGGAGGTTGAAAGGGTGGAAGAAAGAAGAACCCACAAGGTAGTAAATAAAAGTGATCTACAATATCCCTCACTTTAAAAGAAGTGCTGAAGTTCATCGAGGAAGGCAGGTAGAGAAGACGGACAGCAGGGGCCAAGAGTAAGGCCTCTTGTGCCGCCGGTTAGCTAAGTTATGAATGCACAGTCAAAGGTACTGAAGGAGATTAGAAGTGTAACTCCAGTGAACACATAAATGACAAAAACCAAAAAGGTCATCTTGTTCACAGAGAAAATCTGATGGCTCAAACCAGCCATGACATTCCCTTAGCTGACCTAGAAGCAAGGCCTTAACTCTTATTCTGTAAAGACAAAGAGGTGGGCCACCTGTTGAAAAGTTTGAAGCTATTTAGCAGAGTTGGCTCCTAAGGCTTACAGGAGAAAAGTCCTTCCCATGACAAGTCATGCGAGCTGAAGCAGCAGGTGCTGATGTGGAAGCTGCAGCAAGTTTTCCAGAAGGCAGCTGAGTTCACTGAGATTACAAGTGGAGAGTAAACTGAGCAATGCCTGGCTTCAGAGCTGCAAAGGACAGGGTGGTGAACCGTTAGAGAGGGGGTATCTGGTGATGCTAAGCTGAAGTCATTAAGTGGACCAACAGAGCATGGATGGCAGCATCTGTGCTTACAACATGATTTACCGATCATTTAACTGCTCAGAAAAAGACACCTTTCAGAATACATATGTTCATTAACCATGTAATGGGTCACCCAGAGCTCTGTGCTTAAACAAGGGTCTGCCAACACCACACCCATTTGGCAGCCCCTACATCAACTGTTATTTATGCATGCATGTTTTAGTATTTAAGACGTACACTTAGGGATATAGCTATCATAGGTCGAAATTCTTCTGATGGATCAGAGCAAAATAAACTGAAAGCCTTGTGAAAAGGATACTCTATGCCAGATACCATTAAGTACACTTGCGATTTCAAAGATAAAAATTCAACTAACAAGGTTTGGAAGAAGTTGATTCCAATCCTCATGGATGGTCTTGAGAGGTTCAAGTCTTCAATGAAGGAAGTAAAAGCAGATGTAGTAGAAACAGCAAAGAAACTATCATAGAAACAGAGCCTGAAGATGTGACTCCTTAGAGCATGAGGAGGAGTTGGAACAAGAATGTAGTTTCTTGAGTTGGTGTCTGCTGTGGTAAAGATGCAGTGGACATTGTTGAAATGACCGCATAGGATTTAGAATCTCACACAAACTCCGCTGATAAAGCAAGCAGTGGGAGAGTTGAAAACATGGCTTCCAATTCTGAAAGAAGTTCTACCACGGGTAAACATGCTACAGTGAAGTCTTTCATGAAAGGCAGAGTCAACTACTCCAGCAACAGAGCATCCTAAAGCAAATTAATCAGGCCTTACTGAAAGCTCAGATGATAACTAGAATTCTTCAACAATAGGAACAAAAATTTAAATTACGATCTTAATTTAAAAGATCTTAGTTTAAAAGGCATACTCAATATAGTATAGCATAAATAAAACGTTATGTGTACCATGAAGTAAAAAAGTTCCCAATTTGCTTTATTGTGATATTCACTTTATGGAATCCAGACCATACTATCTCTGAAGGGACTGCTGAATGAAATAATAAATGAAGGGCCAGAGAGGTGGCTCAGTGGGTAGATGCTTGCTGTACAAGCATAAGTACTTGAGTTCAAATCTCACCCTCAACACAAACACAGAAACACATAAATAAAATAAATATGTATCTACTGCAGTCTATTAATGAAACCACAGTGATCTGTATTATATTCATAAGTAGTTTTGCTAAAACAGGCAATAGTCTGATGTTTGGAGATCTGCCTGCACTGTTCAGAAAGTGCTGTGTTCAATCATTCATTCACTCAGGGCCCTACTGCTATGGCCGAGTGAATCCTTTGGAGTTCCAGATGTGCTAAGAGAATGCTAACTAACTATTGATACAGATAGCTTAAGTCAGTGTGTCAAAGTGAACCTGGCTATTTTGTGTTTAGTCAGTATTAAGCTCTTACTGTGATTAAAGGACTCCAGTTCTGGACAATCATTTACTTTCTTACTGATCTAGCTGAAGTAAAGAACATTTCACGTCTCATTGATACAAAGAAGAAAACCCTCCAGGCCTGTCTAACCCTTTGACAGCACACTGCTGATGTCTAGAAAGTTCATGCTCAAGAATGGACAAATCAAGTTAAAACTGCAAACGTCTGTGTCTGTATGTTTCTTGTGCTTTTTCTCTGGCTCCTTTTCTTCTGTTTGTTCATTCTGTCCTAGTCCAGATTGTCTGTTTTTACTTTATCTTATTTTATTATTTTTATTTAGACGCCTGTTTGTTTCCTAATGAGAGAAAGGATAGGGGTGGGAGGAGGTGGGGGAGGGAAAACCATAATCAGAATATGCTGTGTGAAAAAGTCTCAATAAAGTGAAAGGAAACAATAAATACATGAAAATAAACAGCAAAAGCAAGCACACAGAAAAATATCTAATAATGTATCAAGGCAATCTCTTTTGGGTTGGGCCACACTCACAGCTATCCTGGGGTTTGACATACTTAAACTAAACTTTTCACTTAAAGGAGAAAATAAAAGGCCTTTCTGTCCCACTCCACAGATACTTGCTCAGCTGTGACCATTGCCAGCCTACTCACAACAGACAGGAAATGGAAAAAGCCTTAATGTCCTTCAGCTGATGAGTGGATAATGAAAATGTGGTGTATATATCTCTATCTCTATTTACACACACACACACACACACACACACACACACACACACACACACACACACACACACACTTACTTCTATTTAACTGTAAAGAAAAATAAAATCATAAAAATGTCAGGTAAATGGAAAACATATTGAGGTACTTATATATCCAGAAAGACAAATCACATAATCTCTCTCATCTGAGGTCTCTAACTCCAGATTTTCAGATGTGAGTACCTGCAAAAAGTAGGAAGTAAGATGGGACCATTGAGCGGGGTGGGGAGCAGCTCCAGAGAGGAGGACAGTCGGACACAGGTGTTATGAAGGCAGGAAGAAATAAGAAAAGCAGGTAGAAGAGTTATTAATCTGAGGAGGGTTAAAAAGGGTAGTACAGAGGGTGAGGGAGAGAAAGGGAACAATGACTTTTAGGAAATCTATAGGAAAACATTATTTTATGTTTATTAAAAATACATATACAGAGGCTGGAGAGATGGCTCAGCCTTAGCTGCTCTTCCAGGGACCCAGGTTCAATTCCCAGCACCTATATGACAGTTTACAACTGTCTATAACTCCAGTTCCAGGAGATTTGACACACATAGATAAATATGTAGGCAAAACACCAATCAGTGCATACACACACACACACCCCTGAGATTTTCCAGATTAGTGGATTACATGTACTAGGGAGGCAGAAGCAGATGAACTGCTGAGCTTGAAGCCAGCCTGGTACACAGAGTGAGTTTCAGGACAGCCAGGGCTACACACAAAGACTCTTTTAAAAAACAACAATCAAACTATATACAAGTGTGTGTGTGTGTGTGTGTGTGTGTGAGGGTGTGTGCATAAAATTTAAATGAAATTATACTACTTTTGGTAATAATGATCTCCCCTAAGAGCCATAGACTCAGAGAAACTCAGTGCCAAGCATGGGAAACCTTCCTTACCATTGTTGGTCATCGGAGTTCAATAGACTCCCAAAACATAGGCTACTGCCATTGACCTTAGTGCCAAAGACTACTGCTGAAGAAGATACTACACTTCAGACACAAGAGTTGGGGGAATTGGACTGAAGCTGATCTGGAAATCTCCTCCTAAGGAAATGTTCCCATGGTATTCAAAGCTGCCATTCAAACTGCCAAGGGAGAAAAGCAATCAGCAGTCCTACCCATGTGTAATGTCTGTGAGCCACAGCAATGACCAGCATTGCTACATATACCCAAAGTTAACTGCTATGACTGGTCAAGGGCCCTAGAGGACAATCTGCTAATGACACATTCCTAAACCTATGTATTCTTAATTGTATTGTCATTCCTATATCCTTAGGTAAGTGTAGCTCTCACGTCTCATTAAAGAAGTCTCTCTCTCTCTCCCTTCTTCCCTCTCACCTCCCCCCCCCCTCTCTCACTCACACACACACACACACACACACACACACACACACACACAATTTCTGTTGAGACAGTGTCTCACTAAGGCTGACTTGAAACTTATGTAGACCAGGCTGGTCTCAAACTCAGAGTTTTTGCCTCCTGAATGGTGGAATTCAACGTGTATGCCACCATGCTCAGGTAAGAAGTTTCATTTTACAGCAGTCAAGAGACCATCACCAAAATCTACAACTGGTTAGAATAGAGAGAGCATCACACCATGGGGTGCTCATCTTCAATGGAGAGTTCTACAGCACGACTCCTACATTTCAGGCTCAGGAAACATCCCACAAAAGGAGTTGGGGGATGGTTAAGAGTCAGAGGACAGAACATTTGCTGTGAGAATGTTTTCTGTGTGTGACAGGGAGCTGTACCCATGCAATTGTAACAATTTAGTGGCCTACGTAAGAGCAGCAAATGACAGCATCAGTTGCTATTCCAATATAGATGAGAGAACTCTTACAAAGCCCTACCAGCCTTAGATGAACAGCTACAGGCAATTAATAGCTGCCCAGAAAGGGAAACTCGGTTTTCTCCAAGGATAAACCCTGACAGATTACCTAATCTCAAGCAGCCAGCAGGAGTGAGGGGGCAGGGTAGGTGGAGTGGGGAGAAGGTAAGTGCAAATGATGTAAAGACAGTACTCAGTTATGAAATTATAAAACAGAAAAACTTAATGTAAAAAAAGAAGGGGGTGGAAAAAACAAAGAAAGGAAAAATTGAAATAGTTTTCTATCATACAATGCTCAGACCTTGATTTTTGACGACTGAGGTCACCAATCATGGGTGTTTTCTTGGGACATATCGGTCCTTCAGCAATTATACTAGAGGTTCTCTGTGCAGTGCCAGGCGGTGTGCTACACATCTTACCAGAAGCACGTTTGGCTCCATCTCCACAGGGCCTGTCAAGGCTCTGGCAAGAACGGGTTTGTTCCACTAAGACTAATGAAGGAATTCTTTGGTCATCTTGGAGGAAGTGAGGGCATTCCCTTTACACTGGCGACTCTAACCCTCCTCTCATAGAACACGTAAAACCAGAGCTTACTGCTTACTTCCTCCTGCCCCAGGGTAGCAAGGGAAGTATCAGGACAGTTCCACATGGGTGTGTGCATGGCCAGGAAGGGACAAAAGTAACAGTTGAGCCACTTCTATCCTCATCTCGGTTTCTGCCTGAAAATACTATCATATACAGAACTTTCTTAATCCTTTAAGAGGATCAATATGAAGACTACCAAGCAGCCCTCTAAGAATGCCAGTCAGCTTCTAAATCTGTCTGGTTCTCACCTAGAGCTTAGAGTTCTGTCTATGTAGAAAAAGAACGCCATCTAACTATCTAAACAGTCACAACTAAAATGCTGCCTAGGAAAGGGATTCAACTTTTAGTTTGGAAATAATATACTCTGCCATTTAAAAGTCAAAGTGAGAGCTATAGTTAGGAAAGTGCTAGTTCAAAGGTACGTTTTTACTTTCCTAAAACCCAGTTTAAGAATAAAATGATGGTAGAACATATAGTGTAATCTGACATTTCTGCTTCACTTCAAGCTACAAAAGCATCTATTTGATCAGGAAAGGAAGAAGACAAATTTAAATTCTGCTGCCGAGGACATGTGCCTCATTCGAGACACCATGAGATGACAGATGGCCAGTTATCAAAGAATAAAACATGTGAAAATGAGTTCTATACAGTCATGGAACAGATCTTTTCCATTAAAAAACTACATGCCTGTTCCTTGTCTATCAAGCAAACGTTTAAGTAGTGTGCTCTCACATTTAAACTAGACAGCTCATCTCGGAGCCCAGAGCACCATGTTTTCAGTGGGTGTTACGTAGGAGAGTGAGAATTGGGATGAAGGAAGCCGAGGGGAGCTAGCAGAGCTGTGAGTTCCTACGACACAAGCCACTTCTGATTAATTACTAGCAATGGGAAGAACAGTAATAAAGTACTCAAAAATTTAAAACCTTTAAAGGAATAAATCAATTGTCTTCTGTACCCCTGAGGATCACAACTGTGGGTTCAAACTACTACCCACTAAAAACTTCAAACAAACAGACAAAAAAACAAAACAAAACAAAACAATCTACCCACAAAAAAAAGCAACAAAAACCCCTTCAAAACTGTACAGAATATGAAAAGATTTTTTGTGATTATTCCCTAAAATATACATATTTATCATTTACATCAAAATAGATATCATAAATAACTTAGAGAGAGGATTTAAAGTATACGAAAGGATCACGTAGGTTATATGAAAATAAAATAATATTCAATTTCATGTAAGAGGTTTGATATCCATAGGGAGCTTCGGTACCAATCCTCCACAGATACAGAGAACTGTATTTGAATACATATACTGTAGCTGTCCTCAGACACACCAGAAGAGGGCATCAGGTCTCATTACATGTGGTTGTGAGTCACCATGTGGTTGCTGGGATTTGAACTCAGGAATCTTCAGAAGAGCAGTTAGTGCTCTTACCTTCTGAGCCAATTCACCAGCCCTATGTTTCCACTTTTAAAATATCAATTTTGTTTGAGAAAGGTTTTCTCAGTGTGGTCCTGGCTGTCCTGAACTCACTCTGTCGACCAGGCTGGCCTTGAACTTAGAGATCTCACTTCCTCTGCCTCCCAAGGGCTGGGATAAAAGTATGTACCTCTACTGCCCATCTTTTTAAAACATTTTTAAATAATTTAAGCACAAGATTAAAAAAATTGCTTTTACAGAAATATTCTTTTTTGATTTAATAAAAAAGGAACATCAAGCCCATTAATATTTTAAATAGACTTGAAAATATATTATGATCACATAGAAACTAAAAATAATATCCTATTTTAGAGCAGAAATATATATAATTTCTCATTTGGTAAAGGATAATTTTTAAAAAAAAAGTCATTGGCTTTTGTTTTCCAAGCTCATTATTACTTATTTTTAAAAAGAGAGGAATTTTCATATTTTTGATACTAAAAATGGATCATTCTGAGTTAAAACCTTCTTAATTAGCCTTCTTAAGGAAATATAAAAAGTTGTTGCTCTGCACTGCTCTCCAGGTCTATAAATACCACAGTCGTGAGCATACTGAAGCACATATAGATAGGACAGCTTATTAAACCAAGGCAGGGCCTCGTGTGTAACTATGTAGAACAGAATCCCATACATTACTGTTTAGGAGCTATCAATTTGATTTAAAAATGTGAAAATTAAGGTTTCAAAATACACTATCAAACGAACAAACTCCCCAAGATGGAATACATATAGCAGTGCTTATTATTTTTTGCTACAAAATTTTCCATCGCTATTTTTAGTATACAACTGTTGCATGAAGCATTTTTCCCATAAAAGGCTCTCACACTTACAAATATAACCTCAAGATGATCAGCTGGCAAGAGGGGAAAAAAAGAACAAATTTATTTTAGACTGACACAGAAAAGAGAAGAGAAAGAAAAAAATCCTAGGAAACATCTTCCAGGATTTACTTAGTGGCCCAAGAGAAATAGCAAGCGTCCTAAAGGCTGACAGCTACTCTAAGGCTAGCGAACAAGGAGAGCAGGCTGAGCTGTCCAAGGTCACAGAGGCCCACCTCAGGCTTCAGATCTCTGTGCACCACTCCTACATCGTGCATGTGGCTCACAGCTGACACAAGCTTCCGCATGATGTAGCTGGCCTCAGTCTCGCTGAAGTGCTTCTTTCTCTTGATGCGCTCGAACAGCTCTCCGCCATTCAGAAGTTCCATCACAAGAAACGTATGAAGCTAGAAAGATGGAAAGAAAGAGCAACGTGGGGCCTTACTGAAAAGATACGGGTTACTCTATAGGTTATTTATTATTCAGCAACTTTAAATAATCCCTTGCTTAAACAACCTATAACAATCCTTGCATTTAAAGAGTTGAAGAATAATGTAGCTTTTTAGAATTCTATTTTAGCAATGAAAAATTTCAAATATTTCAGCAAAATCTTTACAGTCTTTTCCTTTACTTCATTTTATTTCTATTGAACTCTATTTTAATTTTGAATTTTTATATTTTCACTTTAAAAACTGAGAGCCGAGGTGACAAAATCTATGGTAAATAATGCAGGGGGTTGCTAAGTAGTGTTATATGCAACTGCTGCCACTCAGCTAATGGGTAGTTTCCCTTGAAAGAAAGATAGTGTTTGATAACTTCAGGGCTCAATGATTAATTACAGGATTTCTGAGAATATTTACTGCAAATACCCGCATCTCACTGTATATGTTTCTGTGGAAGAGACCTTCCTCCTGGCTGTTTGCAGAACAGAGTGTCCTTCTGGCTGCCTTTGGATCAAGATGTATCTTGGCTCCTCTAGCATCAAGTACTTCCCACCATGATGATAAAGGACTGAACCTCTGAAACTGTAAGCCAGTCACAACTAAATGTTTGCCTTTTTAAGACTTGCCTTGGTCACAGTGTCTCTTCACAGCAATAAAACCCAACTGAGACACCTTTATAAACTCTAGGACCCTCAGCAATAAAATGAAGGGGATAAGAAAATCTACAGGTGGAACTGAATGATGGCTCCAGATGCCATGTCCTAGCCTTCAAATCCATATCTCTTATCATAGATGGCAAAGGGGACTTTGTAATTGTAATTAAGGTTCTTCTATTGCTGGTTTTTGTTTGTTTTTTTTTTTTTTTTTAATTTGAGATGGGGTCTCACTTTGTAGACCAGGCAAACCTTGAACTTAAGTGATGTGCCTGTTTCTGCCTCCTGTCTGCTGGGATTATATACTACCACACTTAGCCCCTGATTAAAATTCTTTTTTTGAAAAGATGTACACATATATGTACATATGTATATATGAATGTATGCATGTGTTATGTATGTATGTATGTATGTATGTAAATAAGTATGTATGCATACGTGTCTACACACCAGAAGAGTGCATTGGATCCAATGGGACTATAGTTATAGATGATTGTAAGATGCCTCATGGGTGCTGGCAATTGAACCTAGAGCTTTGAACCACTGGGCCATCTTGCTAGCCCATCATTAATATTCTTGAGATGGGATGATTACCCTGAGTTACTGACCAGCATCTAAGGTATAAGATTAGACTATGCAAGAAGAGATCAGAGTAGTGCATAGAGGGGTAACAAGCTAAAGAAAATGAGTGGCCTTCAGAAGCTAAGTCAAGTATACAAGTTGTCCTTAGGGTCTCCAGGAGGAGCCAGCTCTGTCCACTCCTTGATTACAGATCAGAGAACCTGATTGTAGACTTGTTATCTCCATTCATTGTTTAACAGTAAACATATTAAGCTTGTGGTAATTTGTTACAGCAGCAGTTAGGAACATACAGAGGATATAAAAAGATCCCAGCGCACAAGTGAGCAGCACTACTGTGAAGGCTGAAGAGTCACTCTTGATCGCCATCACCCGTGGTTGGAAAAAAGATTGGATAGAGATGAGGGTCACCTATCATGGGTAAAACTCTAGAGACATATTTCAACAAGTGCATAGCAGCCAATTATTATATTTATACTACATGTGGCATTAGATCATAAGAAAAGCCCTATTCCAGTGACTCTTAAATTTAAAAATTGACAAAAATAAACTTTTAACATAAATTTTAAAACTTGGTATAGAATTCTTGAGATATGACATTAGTCAGAAGTTTCAAGATCCAAAGTTTGGACTGAGATACAGTGATCTGCAAAACTGCAGGTGGGGGTGTCTAAGGTCATCCATCACTTTCTTGATTGATAGGTGAGTTTCCTCTGTATTTGCACCAACAGGACACTGTCTTTAGTGTGCACCTCAAATGGCCAGGGTTTCACTGCTCTCATGAGAATCTGACTGAGTAGGTCAATAAGGCAGAAGGCAGTGGAGGTGCAAGGACAGCAGCCTTAAGGCAGTGGAGGTGCAAGGGCAGCAGCCTCAAGAGCTCTTGCTTCAAAAGCTTCTTTTCTCATAAGAACCAGGGGAAGGAGAAGATGATACCAATTTCAGATATTTGTTACCTGACATAACAACAGGCTGTGTATCTGCCTCCTCTGACTAGCATAGCAAAGTAATTAAAAGCTTGTTGCGTTGTGAAGTTGGGATGGTGGGGCTTAGATACCAGCCTTACCATTAAGGCTAACTAATGGTACCTAAACTTCTATGAGTTGTTTTCTGACTTCACAGTGTTAAGCAAGGACTAAGATAATACATGTAGAGTTTACAGTACAGCACCTGGACCACATACTGCATAAACGGAGGCAAAAGTTATAATTACGATGTGTTCCTGCTACCACCTGATATCACCATAATGAGTCACTCTTAGCTGTGGTACTCAGAACTGAGTCCCAAAAGCTACTCTAGTCAAGAATGTCACAACAATAGAATAATGTGTACCTGGAAGAGGTTCTCTTTTCTAGATTGTCACTGATTACTGATCCTGGTACAAGTCTCAAGACTTTTAGGAATCTCAGGTCCTTTGTTGTTAAAATTAGATTAAAAAAAAAAAAAACCATGTTCAGGACTTGTTTTGGTATTTGTGCCTTAATAGGCATAGAATGGTAACAAGTTAAGGTTCTAAGAAGGCTTTGATACCTGTCCATTATCAGAGAGAAGAATAAATAGCACAATTTCAGGCATGGGAGGTGGCAATGGAGGGAGCTGAGAGGTGCTATGGACCAGCCATGTCCAAGTGACAGGCTTCCGTGTGAGACTTCTGTTGAAAAGCAGAGCTAAGAGTAGAAGAGAGCATAGAACAACCTGTCCTGGGGGCTGAGCAGACGCTGCCACCTGGAACAAGATGAAAGGGAACATCTGTCTTTCTGCTTCCCATTTGTCCTTTAACTTGCACCATGTGGGCTTAAGAGTCAGTCTGTCTGATGCTAGAAATGTAAAGAATGTTGAAGGCTTAAAGTCACTAAGTACTGACTACGAAGTAATTAAGTGAGGGTGGATGGCAGCCACACTCACAATAAGCACACTGCAATCTGTGACAGTGGCACGAGGGCCTCTTGCCCCTCTGTATCCACCCATGCCAAGATGGGTGAAGTAAAGGATGAACTGAGGCAGAGGTGAGGGTGTGTGCGCTACCTTCTCTCCCCTTCCCAGAGGCTGGGTGATAGTAGACGCCCCTGAGCTTCACTCAGCAGCACCAATAAAACTGGTGAGAAGTTGAACCCTGTATCTGACCTAGCCCATGTGCGCGGATGGAGGGAGTCCTTGAAATACCTGATCGTGAAAAACTTCATGTAGTTTCACAATATTGGGGTGTCCTTCGCAGAGTTTCAGAGCTGTTATTTCTTTCTGAGTATTGGCTTCCATCCTACAAAATCAAATAGTTTTCCAGCAGAGTTTCACATCAGCGCTCTCTCCCTGATTGTTTTTATTTATAGTGTATTCAGAATGCCTGTGTCAAAGTCTCAAAATGACATATCCACAAAAGTAGTAATCATACCACCCACCAGGAAAGTAAAACTTTTTTTAAAGAAAATTATGACCTCTGAATTAGAAGAGAGCTAGTCATACAAAGAAATGGATGCTCTTCTTGCTGACAATTTAGCAATGGTAATAACCTGTTACCAGAACTAGCTAGCTCTGTTCTTAAAGCCATCAGGAAGCTTGCTAAATACTTTTGACTGCAAATATTCAACAAATAAAAGTCACCAAGCAAATCTGATTAAATATATCATTACCACAAGACAGTTTTCATATAAAACACAACAGATTCTGATTTGTCCAAAACTGATTACATCATCAGAGAACACTAGTGCTAGAAGTATTGGACCTCAGCTAAAAAGGCAAATAACTAAGCATGTGTGCAAAAAGTCTCGCAAAGGAAACAACTGATTTCCTTCTCCGTAATTTCCAGAACTTCCTAAGTGGTCAAAAGCCCCAAGAAAGACTGCTAGGACTGGCCATACCTTTTGCTGATTATTTTGACAGCAAATGCTTGGTTAGTTTTTTTGTGTACACACTTGCGACAAATTGAAAAACTTCCTTCTCCCAAAGGTTTGTCCTTCAGATCTAGGTCATAGTGTTGATAGAAGGGTGAGTCCTGATAAAAGATCAACATTATTTAATTTAATAAAAGATTGGTAGTAATACACAAAGTATATGTAAAGCTGTAATTTAATGTGAAATGATTCAGAAATTTGAAAGCAATAAATTAAAACTCATTTAGTGTGCTTATATTTTCATCTATACATTTGTCCAAAATATATCATGTTTTATCATGGCAAAAAGGAGCTCATGCAGGTTGGCAGTGACAATCTTCTGGGGAAAACACTGCTATTCCCACTTATTTACTCATTTTCTAAAGTTGCCTTTTAGTTGAGTGATAATCTAGTAAATTTACTAGACTTAAAAACATCAGTTGGTGTTTAAATATTCACACAAATCACAGATCCAAACTGAGGCAGCCAGACCTATGTACCTTCATCATTGCACTCCTGGCAACATTTGTCACTCCAGGACGGTCAACTCCCATATGGAACTGAAGAGGATCTATGACAGCTGCGTTACGCTTGAAGAGAATAGATGGAGCAACGAAGGAATAGCCCTGAAAAGAGAAGAGATGCTAAAGCTCAAAGCTCTGCACTCTCACAGCTAGGCACGGTCTAGATGGCGATCATTTCTTTTCATAGAAAAAAATGTTCAGATGAAGATAATTTTATTTGCATTCAGAATACAGCATTAACTCAATAGCAAATGCTTCTCAGAAGGAGATATTGCCATCTTCTGGCAGAACTAGCCCAACTCAAAAAATCAAGGCAGAAAGACTTCCTCCCTATTCCACTCCCAAATCTGATGCAAGCCTGTGAACCTTTTGCATTGCTGATAATATCTGTTTATAAACTCATCTGACCTCAGAAGAGGCACAGTCAACACATCAAATAAAGTGGCCCCAGAACTGTTTCAAACTACAAAAATAACAAGTTTCATAAAAGTTCATCTTTAATTTAGCAATTATTGAATCTGTATTCTATGTTTTCAGAATAACTAAACTTAAAATTGAGTTTTGGAAAATAATACCCCAGTGGAAGGATGATGTGGTAAGCCAGAGTGATAAATGACACATAATTACTCTGTGCAAGCTAGGGCATTTACTAGTTTACCACCTACATAGATCCTTGGCCATGTTCTCCAGGGTCATAGGACAGGTGAGAGGCACACTCTGAATAGCCAGAGCAAACCACACTACAGGCACTGTCAGTGGTCAGAGAAGTGCAGCTATGACACAGTTCAATAGGCACAGAGTATCTGCATCTGTAAACGAACATTTCCTAAAAAATATTCTGCACTTTTAATTTTTTAAAGTTAAAATACAAAACAATGTGCTTTATATAATATTTCACATACACACATCTACACATATTGCTGTGATAAAATACTGACAAAAACAAACAGGTAAACACTCTTACAGAGAGTCAAAGTGCTCACTACTCTTTCAGAGGGCATTAAGTTCGTCGCATAATCTACATTAGGCAGCTTACAAGCTGAAACTGCAGCTCCAAGGAATCCTATACAATATACATACATACATACATACATACATACATACATACACGTACAAAACTATAAAAATAAATCTTTAAACAATATTTTGGCAAAACCAACTTGGAGTGGAAGGACTTATTTTAGCTCACATTTCCAGATTATAGCCCATCATTGCATGGAAATCATGGACTTTAAACCCAAAGTCTTTAAAAATAAATCTGTTTGTCTCCCTCCCTTCCGTTTTTGATTTTTGTTTTTTTGAGACAGGGTTCTACTGGCAGCTGTGTTCACTGTGTAGCTGAGGGTGACCCTGAACTTCTTACCCTCTGGAACACTGGGATTTCAGGTGAGTGCTACCAGACCCAGTTTTATGCAGTACTAGAAACTAAAGCCAGAGTTTCCTGCCGGCTAGGTGAGCACTCTACATCTCTGGCCCCCTCGATTCAAGACTTTAAGAATTAGAGAGCATGTATAATTTATTATTCACTGAAGATAAAGGTCCAGGTAACACTGAATAGTTTAAAGAATGGAGTAAAAAATAAAATAGCATTATAATTTTCACATGAGCCTCAGCAGAAATGAATTTTCAAGTATAAAATGAATACCTCGTCATAAAAAACAAACAGAGGTTGGTTGTTCGAATGCACACCTTTGATCCGAGCTACGGAGAAGCAGAAGTTCAAGACGCGTCTGTTATATATAGTGAGCTCCAGAATAGCCAGGGTTACACAGCATGACCCTGTCTCAAATGAACAGACAAAATATCCCACTAAACAATCCAAATCCCAAAACTCCAACTTCTGTCTCAAAAAAACAAAACAAAACAACAAAAAAACCTAAAACATACACATTAAAAACTATAATAAAATCTATTTAGTAAACTGCAAACTTCCAGATAGTACCTCAACATATCTCTAAATTTAGTTCTGAAGAGATTATAGAATTCTTATTTTATGCCAACAAACCACCTCACTAGGAAAACTGGCTTTCTTCCAAAGCATGTCTGGCATGCTGCAACTTTACCTGAAACAGTCGCTCGGAGCTCTGTGGCAAGGCAGCGGGAGAGTAGGTGGGGTCCATCTCTGTGAACTCTTCAGCGAAGTTACTCACATCTAACTCATCCCGGATCACCGGCTTGAATGGCGCAGGCACTTTTTTGGCAGCTAAGTCATCCCACTTTATCTTCTAGAGCACAGCAAGAAGATTGGGACAAGTCAAAAAAAAAATCAAACTATATTATGAACAATAGATATGGTTACTTTGTTTTTTCTTTTTTAAAGACAGAGTCTTACTTGGTAGCTCTAGCAGGCTGGAACTCTCTACTGCAACAGTTCTCGACCTCCCTAATGCTGTGATCCTTACTACAGTTCCTCATGTTGTGATGACCTTCAACCAGAAAACTATTTTCATTGCTACTTTGTAACCATAACTTTGCTCCTGTTATGAATCATAGTGTGAATATCCATGTTTTATGATGGTCTTAGATGACCCCTGTGAAAGGTTTGGTGGTCAAACGATCCACATGTTGAGAACCATTACTCTATGTAAACTCACTGGCTTTGAACTGAGATATGCTTGCCTCTGCCTCCCAAGTGCTGGGATTAAAGGTGTGCGCCACCACTCTTAGCTAAGAGCACAGTTACTAGCAAGTCTGATTTAAATAAGAGTACATATTTCAAACTAAGGATTAAAAATATTTTTTTTCCAAGAATGATCCCATTTTCAGTCTGTAGTATGTGGAAGGTGCCTGAAGCTTTCTTAATGCAGGAATCTCAGTGTCCTCTAGAGGGCACCAAGACATAACCTCAGAGATAACAGAATAAATTACTTTTGTACTGAGCCTTGGCAGAAAAGAATTAAGCCAAAATGAAAGCCAACCAACCAACCAACCAACCGACCAACCAACATCTCCCCCAAACCATAAAATACTGCTATAGTGGTTGAAGTGTATTCTGTGGCTGTGATACCAACCCCTATTTTCTAGGGACTCACTGAGTTCTCCTCTTACACTGGTTTCCCTTTGGGTCGCTGGACTGATTACGAAGTAAAAGTGCCATGAGTCAAGTGTGTGTGTACACTGGAGGGCTTGCTATTGTAGCTCATTCAACCCCATTCAATATTGAGTGAGATACTGCCTCTTGTTTCCCATACACACTGTCTGAGTAACTAACTCGTTCTGTATTATTCTAATTCAATCCTCTGTTGTTTCTTTATGTGCCTTCTTTAAAATATTCTCAGTTCTTACTGAATTGAATTTTAAAGATTTCTTACTCAGTCTTCAAAACAAGGTGATACCATCATGCTATATAGCATTAAGACAGAGAAGCACCACCAGTAGGAGACATGATTTCCAACTTAGAGATGGATATTGACTCAGTGGTGGGGAAATGTGAAACCTACACTTGATGAAATTAACAAAATAGGTTCTTTTATAAAGGAAGTAGAAATAATTATGTGGTAATTCTTCAAGCTTTTCAGTTATGATGAGAGAGATAATTTCTTTCTTTTTTTTTTATTTGTCTCAGAAATAATCTGAGGCTCAGAAATAAGAGCTAAATATTTTTCACTGAAGTATTTGTTGCTAGAAGTGTGGACTAGAGTTCTGTCCACTTTCTAGCTAGTGTTCACTCCTCTGTGAGGCTGTGGTAGCTTCTGTTACAGCCATCTGCTTTGTGCTTCCCTGACTGAAGATACACCAAGAAACATTCTGGGCCAGGTGAAGTGGCTTGGCACAGTAAGGATGTCTGCTGGCCAACATGCCACTCTGAGTTTGTCCCTCAGCATCCCACATGGCTGAGCAAAGAACTGACTTCCATGAGTTGTCTTTTCTCCTTCACATGTGTGTGTATGTACGAGCATGAGTGAATGTATGAACACACACACACACACACACACACACACACGCACACACACACACACACAATATTTCTTAAAAATTTTAAGAAGACTCTTGAAAAATGACAAACTTCTAGAGGAAAGGGGTAATTTAAAGAAACACATTGTTACCAGAAGAATGTTCAATGTGTAGAAAATTGAATGCTATTATGATTCTTCCCACCTCTAGAGCATTGTAGAGAAAAGATATTCAGATCTTTGTAAGTGGATTTCTGGTCTACCCTATCATTTAAAAGTGAAAGCAAATACATAAATTAAAATTATTATTCCAAGCTGTCAAGAAGATAAGCACCTCCTATACTAAAGACAGACCATAATATTCACAAACTCAGGGAACAACTGAGAAAAAAAAGTTGTAGAAAAGAACAATAGAGCATTCTGTTTAATTTTACATACTTGTTAGTTTTTAAGCTCAAGTATGAACAAGATATAATGTATGTTTGAAAAGTAATAGTTCTCAGCCAATGTACAATACTGAGTTCATTTCATTCTAACATGTTTGTCTCTGTGTCACCGAACTTTAAAGATTTACAGTAATATTTTTAAAAAATGGGTGGAGAGACTAAAATTAACGTACTCTGTTCTCACAGAAGTGAAGAGACCTCATTTTCAATGAGGAAACCACCTCCCAGCCCCCAAACAGAGGACAAAAATCTATGGCCTCATACACACCACACAAGTGTTCCACCACTGAGCTACACCCCAGCCTTGCATTTTTATGTTTAATAAGCAATAGCAACACTAAGAAAGCTAAGCTGACATAATTGTTTCTTTGCTTGCTATACCCTGTTTATTGTTTTAGTGATAATACTGCACATTTTTACAGAACAAAAACATAACGTGGATGACTCTACCAGACCATTAAACACCAAGGCCATGCTTGTTGATCTGTGAAGTTATTTAAACGCTGTAGCGTTTAGGATGTTAGAAATGGAGGCCTTGCCACGCCAGGCTTTACCATTTAGGCTGAAGTTACCAAGCAGCCCAGCCATCCTCCCCACTGTTTACGCCTGTACTTGGAGAGAACTGAGACCATGGGACTGGCGGATGTGCTGGTGCTCTGTGGAATAGTGTCCCTTGGCTTTTTCATAAAAAAGCGCTGTTACAGGACAGAGAAAGCAAATGGAAATGTATGCCACCGACACTGACTGAGAACCAGGCAGGAGGGAATATTCTAAGATTTCTCCTGGAAACAGAAAGAGGCAACAGAATCGGTAACCAAAAGGTGGAACCCAGTACAACAGCTCATGAATCATACAAAGGATACACATCTCCTCCGTTCATGTGCAACCCCAAAAACCTACAGAAAGCACTGCAGAATTTACCAGCTTTGTCCAACCTACAGGCTACATACAACCCTTGATGGCCATGAATGCGGTCTAACACATTGAAAACCTGAGCATGATGAGACTTCAGGGGCAATATTTTGGGCAACGCATGTGTTCTATTCTTAAGCATATGCTCTGTAGCTGACAACATCCTGTCTTAGTGTCAGAGGCTGGATTCACTGTGGAGAAGATGTAATGCTATCACAACCTTCCCTCCTAGTGCTTTAGGGAGGGAAAGCCATTTAGGTCTAAACAAGTAGAAGTCTGCTCCCTCCTAAACATTATCTGTCATAATAAGAATTAGGGGACTAAGATAGGCGAAATGGGGAAGTGACCCCAAGGGGGATTAAATATACTCATCTCCAAAATTTCACCTCAAAGAAGAGATGTTCTTTGATTTCTTCTGCATCCCGTGGGCCACATCCCAATCGCTTCTTGGGATCTTTCATCAAGAGACGCTGAAGTAGGTCTTTAGCTACTGTGCTCATTTCCTGGGGATACGGAGGCTCACTTTTTAAAATTCTCCTGTGGATAGATAAAGTTTACTGTTAGTACAACTGGATCATGACGTTATAACAATGGATATTTTACTAAAAGTGAGTGTGGTGAAGCATTTGGAAACCGAACTACATATGTGAGAAAACTATTTGATAGCACAGGCTAGGGAGATGGCTCGGAGGATAAAAGCACTTGTTGGCAAGCCTGAGCACTTGAGCTCAAACTCTGGACCCACAAGCTGTCCTGTGATCTCTACATGTAGGGCAGGGAACATGTGTACAACTGCTCCCCCCAAACAAACAAGAACCTGTCAATCAAATAAATAAAGGTATGAGCAGGAATTAATGGAAGACCACTGGGCTATTCAGTATAAGTCAATCTTGGTAAAAAAAAAAAAAAAAAAAAAAACAAAAACAAAAAAAAACCAAACCTATTATCTCAAATATTTCACTTAAAAAAATGTAAAAAGGGGACCTGGGCTAGATTACACCTCCCGCTCACAGTTCAGCGTGATCCTAACAACTCTTCAACAACATCAGGAGAATTAACTCGAGAGAACTATAATCTTCCTCTACCGCACTTCTTCCCAATGAGCAGGAACTTTAAAGACCTAAAAGGCACCAGGGAAGTCAGCCAAGACAGGGCAGCCAGCACCATGTGACTAAGGGCTAAGTCTTGTCATCTGCAACTACAGGTTGGTTTCTCAGTGGCAAAAGCGTCTGTTTCTTCATGTGTTTCCACAACACAGCCCAGCCAGTGCATGGGAGAGTGGGAGTCAGACAGAAAAATGCATTCAGCACGGGAAAGTTAAAAGGCAACTATGTTTGTGTGAGAAGTGTATTCTATGATCATAGTTTTAATAATCCAACCCAAGCATACAATCTCACCTGTGAGGAGGCAGATCAGTGACTTAATGAGAGAAACAATGAGATCAGCAAGATGAGAACCTTTCTTAGCACAGTACACATCATGATAAGCTTCATTACTTTGGTTTACAACAAGATCCCGTGTTGTACATGTTAATAAGTATCACTGGGCTGGAGAGAGAGTGCAATGGGAAAGCCTAGGCTCGTATATGAGTCCCTAGGTTTAATATCCAGTATCACAAAACCATAAAACAAACAGAAACAAAACACCAACTAGAAATAAAAATAGGGACCCCCCCCCCACCCCTGTAAAACCTAAATATATGAAAGTATAGCCTGGTAAAACCATCGACTTAGAGGCAGGATGGAGGTTAAGGCTGGCTCTGCTCTGTTCTTTACTGGTTAAAGGATTCCTTTGTTTCTCAGTTTCCTTGCCTACAAAATGAGTATCTATCTAAAAGGGATATCACGACAGAGAATTTGTATCAGCCTGCTACTGAGAATCACCAAATAATATTGGAACTACAGTTTTTGGCAGAAAATTATAGCCATGATGTTAACTCTACTCCTAAAACTCTATTCTGGGAACCAAAGAAAAGAGTGAGACAGACAGACAGACAGACAGACAGACTCCATTCCTCTCTTGCTATCAGCTATCAATTCGTCTGCTGCTGCTCAATGACTGCAGGGTTTTCACCTCCAGCAGAGGCAGGCCTCTCGTTAGAGTGGCCTTTCTCAGAGAAAAGCATACACATCCTTTCCCGTTACTGTACTTTTGCTATACTTTTTAGAGGAAAGAATTCCTTGTGTATTGGTGACATCTGGTATTGTTGCATCAGGATAGAGAAATATATATCATGGCTGATGTCTCTTAAGGTTTGTAATACCTGCTAGAAGTCTGTCTACTATATACCTAGCAAAGATTAAGAGCAACTGTCAGTCCTAAAACAACACACAGGGCATAAGAACCTACCCCGTGGGTATGTCAGGAGGAGCATCTGAAAACAAGATGGTTCTGCTGCTATGCCCAGCCTGGATACAGGCTCATAGGACAGCGGCCCATGTTGGGAGCTTTTGTCCCGCACACATGAACCAAGAAGGGTGTGCAGAGGGCATGCCCCATATTCAGAGGTACTGGTGAGGTAGGGAGTACAACAGGAAGAAAAATTGGGCTGAAATCTGAAGGATAATTTCTGTGAAAACTGGTAAAGAAGTGTGGAGAAACACGAGTCAATCTCAAGTCACAATATGGCCAAAACCAGGAGTTAGCTTGAGAGTTGGTGATGTGCACCGCTCTTCAGATTGGGAGTGGAGAGGAAGAGGCATGACGGAGCCTCCAGGATGAAGGTGGTGAGGCACCCCTCCTTTGTGGTGTGTGAGGTGGAGAATCCCTGAAGTCTGCTCCTGTTGCCCAGGTGTAGGTCCAGGATGGATCCCTGCTCTGCAGGAACATAAGCTCAGGCTTCCCTTTCTCTTACAGGGCCTTCAGCCTACTGGGTAGAGAACTCAGAAGGAAGGGTGGGTTTCGGCTCACAGTTTCAGCCCTCACTCTGCTGGCTTTGCCACTATGGATGAGGCTGAACACCTTGATTGTGGTGGGGAACATGGAGCGGAGCAGAGATGCCTGTATCATGGGGACTCGAAAATAGAGAGAAGGAAGAGTCTAGGACAAGACACAACATTCAGAGGCCCACTTCCTCCAACTGGGCCCACCTCCTAATATTTCCACAATCTCTCAAAACAGCACCAACTACGAATAGAGACCAAGCTTTCAACCTCCAAGTCTGTGAGAGACACCTCCTATTGAAACCATGACACATGGTTGGGTCTTTATGCAACTTTACAATTTTCTTTTCTTTTCTCTTTTCTTTTTTCCCTCTCCTCTCCTCTCCTCTCCTCTCCTCCCCTCCCTTCCTTTCTTTCTGTTTGTTTTTCAAAACAGGGTTTCTCTGTATAGCTCTGGCTGTCCTAGAACTCACTCTGTAGACCAGGCCAGCTTCAAACTCAGAAATCCACCTGCCTCTGCCTCCCAAGTGCTGGGATTAAAGGCATGCACCACCACCACCCGGGTCAATTTTCTATTTCATGATGTTGTTGGCTCTCACAATCTGGTTTCTTTCTTTCTTTCTTTCTTTCTTATAAATTTTAATTAGGTATTTTCTTCATTTACTTTTCCAATTCTACGCCAAAAGTTCCCCCCATATCCTCCCCCGCATTCCCACTTCTTGGCCCTGGCATTCCCCTGTACTGAGGCATATAAAATTTGCACGGCCAATGGGCCTCTCTTTCCACTGATGGCCGACTAGGCCATCTTCTGATACATATGCAGCTAGAGACACGAGCTTCGGGAGGTACTGGTTAGTTCACAGTGTTGTTCCACCTATAAGGTTGCAGACCCCTTTAGCTCCTTGGGTACTTTCTCTAGCTCCTCCAAATGGGGGCCCTGTGATCCATCCAATAGCTGACTGTGAGCATCCACTTCTGTATTTGCTAGGCCCTGGCATAGCCTCACAAGAGACAGCTATATCAGGGTCCTTTCAGCAAAATCTTGCTAGTGTGTGCAATGGTATCAGCGTTTGGAGGCTGATTATGGGATGGATCCCCGGGTATGGCAGTCTCTAGATGGTCCATCGTTTTGTCTCAGCTCCAAACTTTGTCTCTGTAACTCCTTCCATGGGTGTTTTGTTCCCAATTCTAAGAAGGGGCAAGTGTCCACACTTTGGTCTTCGTTCTTCTTGAGTTTCATGTGTTTTGCAAATTGTATCTTGTATCTTAGGTATTCTAAGTTTCTGGGCTAATATCCACTTATCAGTGAGTACATATCATGTGAGTTCTTTTGTGATTCAGTTACCTCACTCAGATTGATGCCCTCCAGGTCCAGCCATTTGGCTAGGAATTTCATAAATTCATTCTTTTTAATAGCTGAGTAGTACTCCATTGTGTAAATGTACCACATTTTTTGTATCCATAACTAAGGAAGTGAAAGAACTGTATGATAAGAACTTCAAGTCTCTGAAGAAAGAAATTAAAAAAGACCTCAGAAGATGGAAAGATCTCCCATGCTCATGGATTGGCCGGATCAATATAGTAAAAATGGCTATCTTGCCAAAAGCAATCTACAGATTCAATGCAATCCCCATCAAAATTCCAACTCAATTCTTCAACTAATTAGAAAGGGCAATCTGCAAATTCATCTGGAATAACAAAAAACCTAGGATAGCAAAAATTCTCCTCAAGGATAAAAGAACCTCTGGTGGAATCACCATGCCTGACCTAAAGCTGTACTACAGAGCAATAGTGATAAAAAACTGCATGCTACTGGTATAGCAACAGACAAGTAGACCAATGGAACAGAATTGAAGACCCAGAAATGAACCCACACACCTATGGTCACTTGATCTTTGACAAAGGAGCTAAAACCATCCAGTGGAAAAAAGACAGCATTTTCAACAAAAGGTGCTGGCACAACTGGCGGTTATCATGTAGAAGAATGCGAATTGATCCATTTCTATCTCCTTGTACTAAGGTCAAATCTTAGTGGATCAAGGAACTTCACATAAAACCAGAGAGTGAAACTTATAGAGGAGAAAGTGGGGAAAAGCCTTGAAGATATGGGCACAGGGGAAAAATTCCTGAATAGAACAGCAATGGCTTGTGCTGTAAGATCGAGAATCAACAAATGGGAACTCATAAAATTGCAAAGCTTCTGTAAGGCAAAAGACACCGTCAATAAGACAAAAAGGCCACCAACAGATTGGGAAAGGATCTTTACCTATCCTAAATCAGATAGGGGACTAATATCCAATACATATAAAGAACTCAAGAAGGTAGACTCCAGAAAATCAAATAACCCCATTAAAAAATGGGGCTCAGAGCTAAACAAAGAATTCTCACCTGAGGAATACCGAATGGCAGAGAAACACCTGAAAAAATGTTCAACATCCTTAATCATCAGGGAGAAGCAAATCAAAACAACCCTGAGATTCCACCTCACAACAGCCAGAATGGCTAAGATCAAAAATTCAGGTGACAGCAGATGCTGACAAGGATGTGGAGAAAGAGGAACACTCCTCCATTGTTGGTGGAATTGCAAGCTTGTACAACCACTCTGGAAATCAGTCTGGTGGTTCCTCAGAAAATTGGACATAGTACTACCGGAGGGTCCCGCAATACCTCTCCTGGGCATATATCCAGAAGATGTTCCAACCAGTATTTATCTGTTTTTAAAACAGGGTCATCTCATGTAGTTCAGGATAGCTCTAAACTGGCTAAGAGTGACTCTGAGCTCTTCCTATTTCTATGCCTAAGGTATTAAGATTACAGGTGTGTGCCTTATGCATCACTCTTGGTGTTGTTATCAGCAGCACCTGTTGGGTATGTTTTAAATTATTACACATTAATTTTAGAACAGGATTAAGATGAACTTCATTTCACAGATTCACTGAGAACACAGTGTGACAAAGGAATCTAGAACTTTCCATGCATAGGCTCTAGGGTGCCACTGTACACAGTTGTCACCATCTGCTCTGCATGGCACAGCCCACGCTGTAGCTCCATTATGAATACCTCCCTGACAACCTGGTCCCCAAGGAACCACACCTCTTTTGTACTTTCAAGAGTGTCTTACCACTCACACATTTATCAAAACTTCCCACGTGATCTTTCATCTTTCTCCCTTATCTTCCCACACACTACATAAGTTTACCTAGGACAAGGTGTTTTGCTTTTTCCTTAGGAAAAAAAAATACTCTGCAAATACTTCACCAATTAAATCTGTTTCCTACTGTCTTTAGGCCATAATTTGACAGCTTTTTATCAGAAATGAGCCCAGGAAAAAAACACCAGCAGCATGAAAATAAGCACTTCCAATGAGACAGTATGAAGTAACTTTCCAGTCACAATGTGCTTGATCCCAGCCCAACCTCACAGTAGCTGAATCCTTAGGAACACAGCAGTTGGTGCTGTCTGCTTGTCAGGGTCGCAAATTTACCCAGTCATTGACTGGCCCAAATTGAGACCCATCCCATGGGTGAGAACCAATTCTTAACATTATTAACGATGCTCTGTTATGCTTGCAGACAAGATCCTAGCATAACTGTCATCTGAGAAGCTCCACTCAGCAGCTGATAGAAACAGATGCAGAAACCCACAGCCAAACATTAGCTGGAGCTTGGGGAATCCTGTGGAAGAGTTGGGGGAAGAATTAAGGAACCCAAAGAGAATAGGATCTCCACAGGAAGACCAACAGAGTCAACTAACATGGACCCCTTTGGGGCTCCCAGAGACTGAACCACCAACCAAAGAGTGAGCATGGGCTGGACCTATGCCCCCTGCACATAAGTCACAGATGTGCAGCTTGATCTTCATATGGGTCCCCCAAATACTGGAGCAAGTGCTGTGGCTGTTGCTGACTCTGTTGCCTGTCTGTGGATCCCATTTCCTTAACGGGGCTGCCCTGCCTGGTCTCAATGAAAAAGGATGCACCTAGTCCTGGAGTAACTTGATGTGCTAGGGTGCGGTGATACCTAGGGGGACCTCCACCTTCTTAGAGGAGAAGGGAAGGAGGATAGGGGAGGAATTGTGTGAAAGGGGTCACTGGGAGGAGAGGGAGGTCTGATATTGGGATGTAAAGTGAATGAATAGATAAATAACAGGGGAAAAAAAGAAAAAAGAAACTTTACCGAGATATAATGTGGGTAATTTCTCAGCTTAGATGCTTACACACAATATCCTGGCTTCTAGGGCTATGGGGGCAACTTCATGAGTGTGCCTTTCTCTAGATATGGAACTGGCTACCAAGGGGGTAGAAAATTCCAGGCTATCATTTCACTTTGGGTATTATGAATTCCCATTTGGTCTCTATAGCTTGTAACTTCCACAGCCAAAGCAGTTCACTCACTGGGAACAAAGATTCTTCGGCAGCTTTGTGTGCTTCTGAAGGCTCTTTGCTTACACTTGGCCATCTTGAGTTATAAATACATTTATGTACTTTATAACGTTCCAGCTTCCCAGGAAGCCATCCAACCACATGAGATAATGATCCCCAAAGAGTGCATTCCTCATGCCTGCATGATACCCTTGCAGGCCACAGCCCTGTAAGTACTGTGCTGTGACATACCTCCTCATGTCCTCCCTCACGCACTCCATAACCTCTTATGTCTCTAGCCCAATTTCTGGAATGCCTGACAGGTGCCCATTCCTACCCTGCTTCTGGTAGTCAAAAAGAGATTCTTTGTCTCTCACAGGTAGGAGAAACAAGGACGTAAGCTTGTCTGACTCAACTACACTGAAAAGAGGTCACCACCAGGTCCAACTGTGCATCTACTCTTGAACAACAGCAACGATGACAACGGAACCCAGGAGACTTCCAATTGTTTTGTACATCACCCCAAGGCAAGACATTTGTAACTGGAACAAAAATTTAACAATCAAATGAATCCAAAATGATAACTGACAAATCAATCTGGAGAAAATAAAATACACCAGAATCACTGTCTTGTTTTTCAGCTTTTTTAGTCAGAAAGACATAAAGTCATATAAAAATTACTATATTACAGTGATTCTCTAAGAAAAAAGTCCTAGGCAGAACAACTATAAATTAATCACCCAGACTAGGAGTTGGTAATTTTTTTTTTCATAAAGCACAAATGGTAGATAGAATGTCTAGGTTGGTCTCTAGATGTCATAGTTAGTTCTGAATTGACAGCCCCTTAGGTATGTTTGGGTTAAATGCCTTTCATGATGTTATAATGCTTACATGGCGTAAGCTGCCACATTGGGCTAGCCTACACAGTAGGAAATGAAGATGGCTCTTGGTCACCAGTGAGCAAGGAACTAAGGCCTGCAGTCCACCAGTCAGTCTACAAAGAACTGAATCTTCCAACAACCACATTAGCTTGGATATAGATCTTTTCCTAGATGAGCCTTGAAATAACTATAGCTTAACCAAGACACTTAACCACAGCCTTCAAGTAGAACATACACCTGAGCTATACCCTAAATTCTTAAACCACAGAAATTATAAAATGTATATCGATAAATCCACTTAGTTTTGAGGCAATTTGTTACTTGTTAATGGGTAAGAGAATACTAGAGACAGGCAATAAGTATTTTAGGCTTTGTAAGCTGCAAGGTCTCTGTAATTAACTATTTAACTCTGTGACTCTTGTAAAAAACTGTAAGAGAAAATATACTAATAAATAAACATGGCTATGTTTTAATAAAGTTTTACTGGATACAAATGTATATTTCACAGAATTTTCACATCACAAATTTTTTTCTTTTTAAAGAATGTAAACAGCATTCTTAGCTCATAACTCCCATCCTCCCCAGCAAAAACCAAAATGTGAAAACAAAACAAACTGGCAAAAAGAATAACTCTTGCCTACTAACTATAGTTAGCTGACCACTACTAAACAGTACTAAGGGCTGTTTTTTGATATGGCTATCCTTGGCATTGAAAGGGACTGGTTCCCAAACCCCAGGGATACAAAACTCTGAGGATGTCAAGTTCTTTATATAAAAGAACATGGACGTGGTATGTACATACAACCCATGCACACTTTCCCACAGACTCAAAACTCTCGGGGGAACCTTCACATTGTGTGAAGAATTTATGTATTTTCAATTGTTAATTCTGTACCAGCAGAGAGCTAAATGTTGGCAGGACACTGGTACTGCCATTTCTATGGCCTATCACTTATATTTTGTAAATATTCAACCTTCGTCAACCACTTAAAGGCAAACTAGAATTGCATCAGAGGTTCTGATTAGTTGTAATAAAGAGTTGACAGCCAATAGCTGGGCAGGAAGTGGAGGACCGAATTTCCAGGCAGAGAGAGAGGCATTGGGAGAACAGGCAGCCACAGGTGATTCTGTGAGTGGACCTGGAAGAAAGAGATAAGGACTACAGCAGAGCAGAGAAAGGTACTGAGCTAGCCATGTGGTAGGTTGTAGGCTAGAATGGTTGGGTTAAGTTTAGAGTGGTTGGTAGACTGCCCAAGCAAAAGGCCTAAGCTTTAAACTTTGTTAGAAGTCTCCATTATTTATACTACTGGTGGGTCAAGAAAGTCTCACTGTATAAAACATCTCCAGGTTATTTCTAATACCTGATACAACATAAATGTGTAAATGATTATTACATTGCATTGTTTTGGAGATAACTATAAAAAAATCTGAACTTGTTCAATACTGATGTATCAATTATAGATCTAATTATACATTTATGAGTGAGACTTGAATTGGGCAATGCTCAAGCAATGTGAACTAGAGACTGAGGGCCTGTGAAAGGCAAAAGGGTAAACCAGGGTCTATATATCACTATATTCATATAGGGTTAGCACAGTGCTTTGTGTGCATTATATTCAAGTTCTACATTTTTAATTTCCTGAGATGCATTTTATTCCAATATTTTGATTTATGGTTGGTCCAAGGATGTGGAACCTATGGATAGTGAGGGCTGCTTAGACTTTTGATAACACTTAGATCTAGACTTAAATGCAACTATACGTATAAAAATGTAATGAAACACTAATATAGCATACTTTCCTGAGAAAAAATGAAACACCAAATAAACACTTCATGGCAAATGTATTATATCACTTCAAAGGCAGAGAAAAATAGAAACAGTTGTCAAGAGATGATTTTGGAAGATAAACATTTACACCTTGATTTTCAGGTGAAAAGATACTCATTTATCATGGTTTTCATGACCCCATTCTGTAGGAGGAGGAAGAACGACTCTCTTGATGGAGCAGTATCTTCCTGTTCAGAAGTTACACATGCTCTAAAAGGCAAAGTTCCACACAGACAGAGTTAGTGGGAAGACACATGAGAAAGATGTGTACCCATGATACATATATGGCTAAAGATAAGGAACGGGTACACAAAAGCTAAACAGCAACCACGCAAGTCTAAATCGACAAGTTGGCTGTCTAACATGGTGTGAGGGATCTGAAATAATTTCTTAGGGACAGTCAACAGAACTGAAAAGGTCTGTCCTACATAAAACTCTCTTCAAATATCTGCAGTAATAATGTTACCAGTGATCGGGAGTCTGAGCCAGGTGATTCCCGATTCTCAGACTCTAATCAAAGACTTGAAATAAAAACTCAAACAGATTGCAGAGGCAGCAAGGAAATTTTATTCAAAGCCAAGCTACACAGAACAGGTCAGAACAGAGCACAGAAATGCAGCACAGGGGTGCAGCAGGCCTCAACAGTGACACTCAGGGGCCTTGGTTACTGTATGGGCTTCCTTTGATGGGGCCAAGAGAAGAAGTACAGTTACTAAGGGGTATAGTGCCACAGATTCTCTATTTTTGCTGATAGAGTAGATCATGTAAATAACACTACTCTATATGTCCTTTGCCATTAAGTATCTAATTTTAATCAAATGCATACCCAATTATGCATAGGCATAAAATGGTAAATAGCAGATTATATCTAAAAATTCATCTGAGTTTTGCTTTATTGAGCAAAACTAATGGATGAACTGGTCCTTGTGTCTGTTGGGACTACATCTGAAGAGAAACTGAGTTTAACAGTCAAGTGGGACTGTTCAGAGAGGACTATGTATCTTAGTACAGATAAGGGTCTCAGGCTGTTAAGTGCATTATTAGAAGAGGAATGTGTGCATAGCCTAAACCACATAATATCCCAGGTTACTAAACTATCCCTACACTTGCCTGCTTCAACGTCTAGAAAGAATAAGCAGAATTCTTCTATATTCTTGAGAGCACAAGGTCAGAAGTGAAAAGAAAGATAATTTTGGCCCTTTTTGGAGGGAGGTGGTGGGACCAAACACAATTAAACCAACTCAATATGGTACACAGCATCCATGAAAACGTTGACCTAGCAATCCTTTCATGGACAGCATGGGGCAAGTAAGGGATTGGACCCACATCCAGGAAGAGTCTAACTGGAAGAAGAAAGCTGGACTCCTTACTATCTTTTGAAATTTTATATACTAACACTTTTATTCAACATTTTAGACTATCCGTAGATAACAATAGCAAGCAAATAACATGGATAATACATTATTTTGAAGCATCTCAAATAAAAAGTACAGGATGAATTGGTCCTTAGTAGGCTAAGATCTTGAAAATAAAAAATATTAAGTGACAGAGGCAGGGTATGGTGGCATATATCTTTAATCCCAGCACTTGATAGGCAGAGGCAGGTGGATCTCTATGAATTGGAGGCAAACCTGGTCTACATAAACTGCAAACTAGCCCAGGCTACACAGTGAGACCCTGTCTTAAAAATTAGGGACTATAAGAAGTCAATGAAAACAAAAAGGCCTTCAGCAATTAAGCCATTCAGAGATGAGATCATACACCTATCTCAGTGACATGATTCAGTGGTACAATCAGAGAGTATTTTGGTTCTTGAAAATCTATTTGTTCTAGTTTAAAGATTTCAGATAGATTTTGATTCAGGAGAAGAAATGGTTGATGTAAAGGAAAAACAAAATCAATTTCAATGTGAATGCCACTTAAAAAGTCTCTGATATCACAACCACTGTACTTCTCTCTACAGGCAGGCAAAGCAAGAGTGGGAGGAAACCATGACCCAAGTTCTCACGGTGATGGCCAAGATCCCCTATAACCATGAGACATTTTTCCCAAAATGTATTACTTTCTTTTAGATGGGAGTGTCACAATTCTGTCTAGGCTGTCTTCAAATCTGTAACTCTTGTGACTCAGCTTCAAAAACAGCTGGATTATAGATGCGAATCACCACACAGCTGGATTATAGATGCGAATCACCACGCTCCACCTGGAGAATTTTCAAGCTAAAACTTCATTTAAAATTACAATTTAAAGATAGTGTTTAGAATTTTTTTTGTAACAGATATAATTTTAGCTGATTTTAAAAATGTTTCTGCTCATTTAAGTTAGGTACTAAGTAGGCTGAAATATTGAAGTTATTTACTTCTGAGTCTGGTCCTGGAAATGGTACACCTTACTATTTTACTTCATTGATGTACAACACATGGCCAACGAATTCACACAAAGTGGATGAGGTCTGCCTTGTGTATGTAAGTGTAATACTGGCACCACACTCAAGATAATGAAGAAACGCATCACCACCCAAAGTTTCTCATGCTCCTTTGAAGTTTCTTCCTTCTCTTCTCCCTTGCCAGTCTCACACTAACCACCATTTGCTTCCTGTTGCTGACACTCTCCAGAACTGGAATCACACAGTAAATGCTCTATATTGTCTGGCTTCTTTTACTACAATTATTTTGAGATTTATCCAACTTTCTGTATGTATTAATGCAGTGTACACTTTTACCACTAGGTAGCTCTTCATTTGCATGGATACAGCATAATTTGTTTAACTGCTGTTGACAGATACGTGTCCAATTTGGGATCACTTGCTGTAGGAGGTTTTGTAAGCATGTTTGTTCTCCCTCATAAACACTGAGTGCTAGAATGGATGTCATATATTAGATAATGTTTTGAGTTTTAAAGAAACTGGCCCTTTTTAACATGGTACTACTTACACTGAACTGTATGTTCCCCTTGCGCACATTCCCTTACATTTCCTACATATTCTTTTATTGTGGGGGGTGATTTTGATTCTGGTTTCTCAAGACAGGGTTTCTCTGAATTCCTGGCTATCCTAGAACTCACTCTGTAGACCAGGCTGGCCTTGACCTCAGAGATCCACCTGCTCTGCCTCCCAAGTGTGGGATTAAAGGTGTGTGATACCACTGCCCAATCTCCTCCATATTCTTACTAGCAATTAGCATGGCCACTGCCTTTACTCATAGTCAACTGAGCAAGTACATGGTAGCATTTTCTGTGATTGCAATCCGTTTTCCCCCTAAAGACCAATGGCATTACTCATCTTCTTACATGTTTGTTTGCTATTCACTGATGATCTTTGCTGGAATGTCTGTTCAGCATTTTTGCCTATTGTATAATGGGATTGGTTGTTCCCTACGTTTCTATGTATTTCTTGTATCAGACCTTTATCAGATATATGATTTAAAATTTTTATTACAATGACTTGTCACTTTTACTGTCTTAATGCTTTAAAGAACAGAGATATGTAATCTTGAAACAGTCTAGTTTATAAACACGTTCTTTTATTGACTTCTACTTAAGAAATTTTTAGCTGATGCAAGGCCACAGGGAATTTTAGAAAATTAATTAATTTCGAGGAGGGGGATGCAAGTGTCACAACACATAGGTCAGAGAGGACCTCATGACATTCTCTTTCACCTTTATATGGGTTTGGGGAGTCACTAGACTTGAGGCATCTCCCAGTCCTACAGATTAAAAAAAAAAAAAACATTTTATAGTTATAGCGTTTACATTTAGGCCTACTGTTTCTCTTGAGTGCATTTTTTTTCTATTTAGTACTAAGCATTTATTGAAGTTCATGTTTTCCCACCGGAGCAGCCAGTGACTCTAGCATCACTTATTGAAAAGCTCCTCCCAAGTGACAGGTAACTGACACTTTGTCAAAAGTCTGTTGCCTGTGCTATTTCTGGGCTCTCTATGCTGTTTAGTTTATCTTCTTTTCTTATCCTTCCTTCCACCCTCTCTCCTTTTTTTTTTTTTCTTTTTAGAGAACAGGTCACGCTGGATAGATAGGTGGGGCTGCTCTACATTCGTGACATTGACAAGGCAGGCTAGCCTTGAACTGATAGCAGTCCTCTTGTTTATACCTTCCATGTACTGGGACTGCACGCACACAAATCATTTCCAGTAGTCATCTGTCTGTCCTGATACCAAAACCTGAAGTGTGTAATCATTACAGCTTAGGCTAAGTCTTGAAATCAGTTTTGTTCTTCTTCATAGATAATCTGACTAGTACAGGTCTTCTTCATCTCTACCTAAATTTTAGATCAGATTGTCAATTTAGGTCAGATTGTTTCTACGAAAACAAACAAACAAAGCAAGCCAGTAGAAACTGTAATTGTACTGAATATGTAGATCAATTTGAAGAAAAGTAACTATGATATAAACAACTATAAAATAATAAGCATTTTATGGTGTGCATTTTCCATATAACACTACGTCTGCAAATCTCTGGACTCAGGCACTCCATCCAGTCAGCAACCTAGCTGTCCAGGTCTCCTTAGACCATCAGTTCCATTTCTTCAATGGCTCACGGGTTTGTCCTTCCCTATGATTCATCCTGGGCGCTCTTATGGCAGTCATGTGGGACAATCTTAGGCATTCCTTGTTTATTTTCTGTATCTTTGAAACCTTTGCCCTCCATTGTCAGATGTTCAATGTCCTCAAAACTGCTGTTTCACATTTTTTTCCATTGTTAAAAATGTTTCAGGCAAGAAGGCAAATTGATCCCTGTTATGTCATGTTCATTGAAGTGGACTCAATATTTACTTCTGTCAAATCTGTTCTCAATGTTAGAAAATTCAAGTAAAAATAGGACAAAAACATAACACTGCACTGTGATATTATGTTATTATGTGTGTTATGAACGAACAGAGGGGGTAATACTCTGGAAGCCTGCAGGAGGTTACTTTGATGGTATTTGTTTAAGTCTTACCTAGATATCTCAGCCTGGGAATTTTTTTCTCCATCGACAGTGAAAGGAGATGCTCCAGTTAGTAGCTCATACATTAGAACACCTAAGCTCCACCAGTCAACTGCCTATAAAACAATAACAAGTTCATTTTGTAGAATTAGCAACTAAAATATACATTACAAAAAAGGACCAAAATAAAGGTATATACTTAAAAATATTTTACAAAAACCAGTTTTCTTAGTTTTCTGTGCAAGGGTACTAAATTACTACATATAAGAGATATTTAGAGGACAAATGCCTACATATTCCTAGATCAGAAAGTGCTGTAACAATTTCCTAAATCAGTCAGTTTTACCATTGTTAATTTAAAACACTTTAACTTAAAAATGTTTTTCTAAAAGTTAAGATAGGTGGAACATTGGACTTAGGATCTGTGGGAAAAAATATCAACCACATTTTATAAAGTATTCATGCCCAAAGAACCAGATGGAGTTCCTTAAACTCAAAGGCAAAAATATATGAATCTTACACAAGGGTGTTATTTTTAAACACCCCCCTACAAGTCAATTCTCTTACAGAATATACCTAAGTATTCCCACCTATGGGGAGATTTAAAATAATAAAAAAAAATAAAGTGTACTCTAAACTAGAAAACCATTTACAAATTATCTGAACAATAAATATTCAAGAGAATATTTTTTGGCTCATTATAACATGGATCTTAATCATGCAGAAATTCTAGGTATAATACAAAGTTTTCTTAGTTGAAAATTAGTTCCACTAAGCTCTTAACTGCTAAGCTATCTATCCAGCCTCAGTTCCTTTAAGCTTTAGTAGAAAAATTTCAAAATCTAAGTTATAAATTCACATTAAGCTGCACAATAGCTTTAAATTATACCATGAAGCAAACTAAAGCAGCATTTTAATTCCCGAATTCCTAGAAGGCGTTTCAATGCCAGTTGAGTCGGTGCTCTCAGACTGTCCTGCTCAGGGCATGAAGCCCTGCTGCTTGGCTAGTGCACATCTGAGACCAGGTGCTAGCCATGGGTCAGTAACCATCGCCACTGCAACTTGGAGAATGTGCTTGGAGGACTGCTCATAACGACAAGACCAAGCCCTCACCACAGACACCGAGACTGTATATGTGGTGTACTGAAGGGGGATGAAGGAGAGAGAAACAGTAAGGACAAACCAGCCAGATTCACTTGGGAATGGGATTAATAAATCAAAAGTGATGGGAAATTATTAGCCTTTAATACACGATGGAAAAATGAGCTAGGTTTTATAACAACTTAGAACTGACGGCTTCTTTCTTCTCTCTTCATGGGCACATACACAAGAAAGAGGATAAGGAAAAAGAAATGGAGCTTTGAGGGTTAGGAAAACAGACTATTATGAGTGTAGAATTTTCCTTTCCAGGTTATAAAAAATGCTATTTCTGTTAAGAGAGTCATCAACAAAGGTATCAATATCTTTGTGACGCTAAAGGCAAACTGGGAATAAAATGAGTGGTTTTCTTGTTCAGTGGCCTGTCAACATCTAACTAGGGTTTATTAACCAAAGGTGGCAAGCACAGCCTCCATCTTTCCCTATAGCTTTCCTGAAGAACTTAGCCGTGACAATAAAACTTTGTTCAAAATCTCTCCCCACGACGCAGAGGAGCCACATACATAGGTATTCAGTTGTACTTCTATGTTATGCTTGGTTCAAATGAGCCTCATACAACAGAAATTATTTTTAAATGGAGTCACATTTGGTGCTTTATTTAAGCTCTTCCAATAGAAATAAATTTTATTTATTTATTTATTTGTAAATAATTGTTTGAAGAATAACTCAAGGTCCCAACCTTAACAAAAATGTCACTCTACAAAAGCCTTCATCAATAAAACCTTAAAAGGAAAACCTAAATTGTCTTAAATTTTGTGTTTTTTCATACAAAATGTTAAAACTCATAGTGTGTTCAAGCACACAGAATGGAGAAACAAATCAGAAATATGGCCCTGATTAAGAGTTTATACAGAAAATTATTAATGAGGAATCACTCTTACTGAACAATTTCTAGAAATACACAAAGAAGGATCAAAAGCAGAACCTACCTTGTCGTGTCCCGAATCACCCCCTCTGACAATATCTGGAGCCATGTATTCAATAGTTCCACAAAAAGAATATGCTCTTTCAGTCTTGAACAAACAAACAGAAAGGGGGTGTGATTTCAAGCTAGTGTGACAAGCAATGTACGTCAGTGCTTGAGTTACAGCAACAGTCGCAGTGGTGCTGTCTGCCCGACAGACCTCTATCAGGACAGAACAGGCTCTGCCTGCTATGGAGGGCACTGGGTAAACATTTTGCCTGAAACACTGATGGCTAGCATCCATCAACCCTCTCCCACATTAACCCATTTATTACTGCTTCTTTGTTGTCCTTTGAACTTTGGTGGCATAAAAATGTTTCATAAATGCCAAGTGTGGTGGTATATGAACACTTTTAATCTCAGTACTCAGGAGGCAGAGGCAGGTGGAATACTTGAGTTTGGGCCAGCCTGGTCTACCTAGTGAGTTCTAGGCCAGCCAGGGCTATAAAACTGTTTTTACAAAACTTTCATGGGGAAAGATCTCTGATTTATACTTTATCCCTCCGTCAGTCCCAAGCCAAGTCAGCACTCTCTTCTTATGTCCCAGCGGAACCATGAAGAATGACTACTACTGAAGCTGTGACACAGACCTAACAGAATCCCCTGATTTATTGGTTCAAGGTTAAAAAACCCCCACAGAAACAGTGCTTTTAAGCACTATGAACTAAAACTGTGAATCATAAGACACATATCCATAAGAATAACATTAATATAATGATTGACTTTGTTCCCTTTACAGTCTATGGACACTGAAATATTATTTCCCCAGGGAACTAACAGTAGTAACCCAGGTATGGGAGAGTAGGGAATTGTTGCTAGCTTGCAGAACTATGCATTAAATAGCCAATGTAAGTCATGTAACATATGCCACATCTCTCTGCTTCATCATCTCATGACCAACCGATATTACAGAAACAACTACCAAAAGGATTAGAATTAAGTAAAATTAATTCACCTAAGTTTATATACAAAAGACAATGCTTTTAAACAGTTTATTACATGGGAAAATGTGTTTCAGGGCGTATTCATCAGATTATTAAAAACACATCAAAATGTATTTCTAAAAAAATCCTTAAAACTAAATTGTTTTTATGTTAATATAGCACTTAGTATGCCATATCTCTTTGAACACAAAGCAAAAACACTGCAGAGCCAACCTCCAGCAATATATAAAAAATAAATGAATCAAAGTTATTTATTACTATTCATATTTTTAAAAATTAGTTTTTATTTTTTGTGTATGAGTCTTTGCCTATGGCCTGAGGAAGCCAGATGAGGACCCTGGATCTCCTGGAACTGGAATTCCAGAAGATTTTGAGCCACCATGTAGGTACTGAGCATCCAACCCAGTTCCTATACAAGAGCAGCAAGCAAGACATATCTCTTCAGCTTCATTTGATATTACTTTTAAAGATGCCATCAAGACATTTCTAAAACATCAAATGCTAAGTCAAGTTTTAGAAACTCAAAAATTATGATGAATTTAAAGGTATTGCTTCTCTTAATTTTTGTTTAGAAAACTAACCTTGTAGGAAAATTTAGTAAAACTTTCATTTCCTCTTATAGGTGGCTCTGCTTCACATATTTAAAATTATGCTGATTTCCTTCTCAGTGTGACACAATAAAAATCATTTTTTTTCTGTTTTTTGTTTTGTTTTTCGAGACAGGGTTTCTCTGTTTAATTTGATAAAAAGTCCAAACTAGAGCAGGTAAGATGGCTTAGTAAACAAGGGAGTTTAATACTTAGATTCCTTTAAGTTGTCCTCTCATCTCTACATGTGCATTGTGGCATATGTGTCCATACATGCATACACAATGAATAGATGCAGACAAACTTCAAATTAAAAGTCTTAAAAATCTGGATTTTCTTCTCTAAAACACTATCTGTAACTGTGACTTTAAGAGTATATGAAGTATACGTACTGGTTAGTGCCAGAAAGATGTGACGGTCACTAGCAGTAACGGTTTACTTTTCAAATCTTTTTGCTGTAAATAGAACTTTTCCTTCTCTTTTTCTTCCTTCCAGCCCCTTCCAGCTACCTATTCAAACCCCACTCTCAAGCTGACAGCTACCTTTTCTTTTGCTGTTATTGGTATGTATGTATGTATGTATGTATGTATGTATGTATGTATGTATGTATGTACAAATATAAATAAATACAATCTGCGGAGCCTGTCTTTGCTGTTTATGTATGTATGGTTTCAGGGCTGGCCACTCTGCATTGGAAAAACAAGGAGGCTCATCCCCAAGAGAGGCTACACTATAGTCTAAGTCATGTACTATTTTATCTGACACAACAACTATAAATCTCATTCTTTATTGTCTTAAAATCAACTTCTAAATAATGCACACATCACTCAGAGACAAAATGACAATGAGTTTTAAAACAGTAAAAATAAGAGATTGGGGAGGAGGATATGGGGGACTTTTGGGATAACATTGGAAATGTAAATGAAGAAAATACCTAATTAGAAAAAATAAGAGATTACCAGAACTTGAGAGATAGCTAAAGGCTGTTCCTAGAAGTTCTTATTTTATTATTTTTAAAAGTCAATTAGTAGTGAGATAACTATAAAATTCTAAGCTTTGGGAAAAAAAAAACACCAAAGTAACTTACAGAGAATAAAGGAAGAGAGGAACTAATGAAAGAACTGGGAAACCCTGTGGGCTGAGTGGAGCACGTCTTATACAAGACTACGAGAGGACAAACAAATACCAAGACGATCAGGACCATTATAAATTGTAAACAGTGGTGACTGAAAAGAAAACACTACAGGAGGTATAACAAATATTAAAACAATAAGGAAATTTTATGAACAAATGAAAGCCAAGAATTTTAGACATAATGTAGTATTTTATATAAAATTATAGCAACTTACCAAAAATGATTCAAAATTAAAGTCTAAATATACCTATGTGCTTATATAAGTCTGTGAGCTACCTGTTATGAAAGTAGAAAACAAAACACATGGGCCATGCTAGCTGTGGAAATGCACTCATCAAATATTCACCAAAGCAGAAGTGTGCAAAACTATTCATCAACTTAAATCAACCCTTCTCTCTCTTCTCTTTTCTCACTCTCCTCTCTCCTCTCCTCTCCTCTCCTCTCCTCTCCTCTCCTCTCCTCTCCTCTCCTCTCCTCTCCTCTCCTCTCCTCTCCTCTCCTCTCCTCTCCTCTCCTCCCCTCCCCTCCCCTCTTTCTTTCTTTCTTTCTTTCTTTCTTTCTTTCTTTCTTTCTTTCTTTCTTTCTTTCTTTCTTTCTTTCTTTCTTTCTTTCTTTCTTTTTTTCTTTTTCTTTCTTTATCTCTCCCTCATTCCCTCTCTCTTTCTTTCCTCAGGGTTTCTCTGTGTGGCCCTGGCTGTCCTGGAGCTCACTCTGTAGAGCAGGCTGGCCTTGAAATCACAGAGATCCACCTGCCCCTGCCTCCCAAGTGCTGGGATTAAAGGCGTGTACCACCACAGCTCAGCAAATTTCTAACATTTCTAACAGATATTAATATATAAAGCTAATGAAAAAAATCAAGAAAAGTAGAGTGTTCTAGGAACTGGAAGATGCTTTGTCATAGAAAAACAAGCCTGCAGAGACTAATAATAAAGTTTACCTATTAAAAACATAAATACTGGGCCTGAAGAGATGAGCTGAAGGTTAATAGCACTTGCTGCTCTTTTACAGTTCTTGGGTTTGATGCCAGCACCCACATGATGGCTCACAGCCATCTGTAACTCTTGTTCCAAGGGAACGGACTCTTGGGCACCACACACACATGTGGTATATATGCTATTCCCAAACATACACAAACTAAAAGGCATGAAAACAGAAAAGAAACAAATCATTGCTACTTGTCAATAGTAGCGCTATCATGTGGTGTGTGAAGTGGGCTGGTGAGCCTTGCCCCTTCCACATTAGCATCTACTGGTGGTGTCCTTACTCAGATCATGTGTGGGCTACCATCATTTTTGAGGCCATCTCTCAGTGATGGCATCACTGAGTGAGCTCACCCACTAGGTTAGGCTGTCTGGCCAGTGAGCTCCATGGATCCTTGTCTGTACCTCCCCAGCACTGAGACTACAAGCATAATGCCTGCATCCTCAGCTTTTAATGTGTGTGCTGGGGACTGACTCAGGTCCTCACGCTTACACAGTGAGCACTCTACCACCTCAGCTATCTTTCAACTTCAATGTATTCCTTTAATATGGTTATCTACATAAAACATCCAGATGAATCTATAATTCACAGAATTATGCAGTTATGTACACAATTAACACTGTTCCTGTGTTTCATGGCCAGCCAGTCTCGATGAGCTGAGGTTCAGTGACAGGCTCTGTGTAAACATGTAGAGCAATAGAGGAAGATACCTGACATTAATATCTGGGCTCTATGTACACACATGAACATATACCCACATACACACGTGCACAGCCACAAACATATATATGTACATACACACGCATGCACACACACTCCAACTTATAACAAGATACACCATTAATATACATTTAAAAAATACAAGATAATAGTATATTTCTCTTCCAAATTCCAGACTGATAATAGCAAGGAGACACCTGCTTTTATGTCTTGTGGATCAGGTAACTTCAGCTTACCCAACTGAACTCAGTCCTGTCAGTTGCTCTAGCAGCTACCCTAGATTCTTCAGGCTCTCTCATATCCCATATCTAACTCATAAAAATTTCCATTAGGGCCTCAGAGATGGCTCAGTGGTTAAGAGCACTGACTGCTCTTCCAAAGGTCCTGTGTTCAAATCCCACAACCGTGTGGTGGCTCACAACTGTCCGTAATGAGATCTGACGCCCTCTTCTGGTGTGTCTGAAAACAGCTACAGTGTACTTACATATAACAAGTAAATAAATCTTAAAAAAAAAATTCCATTAGTTCTATTGTCAAAATACACTCCAGATGTGCCTACCTCTGAAACTCCTCTCCATCACTGTTGGCTCAGGCAATGCCATCCTTTGCTGATACTCTAAGAGCTTCCTTAACCTGTTTCCTGTCCCCCTCTGAGTTACCATCCATGCCAAGCAGAATTACATTCTAAAACAGCTCGGTTCAGGCCATGCTACTCAGATTCTCTAGGGGCTACTGGCCTGTACAGAGAAGCTGTAACACTTACAAGGCCCTTTCTGACCTAATAATCTTATTCTGCATGGTTCCATGTCCTTAGACCACTACTCTAACCATCACTTGTTCTACACAACCCACAAGATACCCACGTGGCCACTATCACGTCTCACATGTCCCCTTCTTAGCAAAGCATCTTCAGAGTAACCTAGTGTGTCCTGATCCTTCCATTTCTTTCCTATGGAATCTGATTCCCTGCCACCAATTACAGATACACTATCTAGGTACATGACTTACACATGTCTGCTGCCTGCTTAGAGGGGAAACTTTTGTGTCTCTGGCTCACTATTAGCTTCCCATACCTTGACTGAACACTGGCAGACAATGATTCACTAAGTCCTGAGTATGCAGGAAAAAATGGAAAATGTACATAGTTGAAAGTGTGATTGCTGAGTTTATACAGTGTTGTATTACCTTCGCCCTCTGGCTTTCATACGCACATCATGCCATGGATATGCACACACACAGACATGCACAAGGCAGAAATGTACTGCTATTACTCTGCTAAATGGACAATGCAACAAAATGACTCCTAATGACTTGCTACTATCCCATCAGTGAACTCCTCCCTCAGCCTTCATCTTTGAAGCTTCCTGCAGTAGAGGACAGTTAGCTCAGACACCCACGACTCATCAGCATGCAGAGACTAGGAGAGTTTGGTGGCTGGACCCAAGTGGGATGTCCCTACCACACCCCTCTCTCCAGGCTCAAGGATCTATGTGTGTGGTGGGGGTAAGCAGGAAGAATGTAAGAAAGCCAAGAGCATAGTGGCACCTGCCTTTAATTCTAGTACTCTGTAGGCGGAGGCAGGAGGATCTCTTATGAATTTAAGGTCAACCTGGTCTACATAGCAAGTTCTAGTCCAGCCAAGATCACATAGTGAGACCTTGTCCCAATCCTGACACACACACACACACACACACACACACACACACACACACACACCTAAAAGCTTGTACGACCCAGAGGGGTAGGAGTGCATCATTTCAAGGCCACTGTAATTTTTTTTCATATACAACTGGGCAGACTGCATAATATCTGACAAAGTTCAAGTCAGACAAAACCCAAACACAGAGGAGGGAGACAGGCAGAAGGCCCTTCTACTCTCTAGGAGCTATTGCATTTAATTGCTGCCAGGAGAAGAAAAGTCCATTTCTTTAATGGTGTGACAGCTGGTACTGACCACACCTCAGAGCAAGCCCCATGCCCAGGAGTACTCAGCCAACACAAACTGGACTCCATGGGTCTAGGAGTCAGGGAGACAGAGAGAGAGAGAGACAGAGACAGAGACAGAGAGAGAGACAGAGACAGAGAGAAGGAGAGGGAGGGGGAGGGAGGGAGAAAGAGAGAATGAGAATGAAGTTAGATGGATAGGGAGGTAAGGAGGATCTGGAAAGAGTTGTGGAAGGAGGGTGATTATGATAAAAACAGTATATGCAAACTGTAAAAAAATCTGATAAATAGTATTTTACAGAGAAATTTACAGAATGCAAACATTAATCATGTATTTTCAATCTTATTATCCCAAAGTAAATTGTGTTAAATTTCCCTGGGTTTATTCCTGACACTCAACATAGTTTTAAACACTTTCTGTTTGCTTCTCAGAAAGTAAATGTGACAGTCCTACACTGACAGATGCACCTCATCCACTCTTGCTGTGGCCAGTGGCCCTCTAGTGGACACCTCGTGGAAATGCTTTCCCTGATCTCCAAGGCAGTGTGATTAGCCTACTCTCAGGGACACCAGTATCCAACAGCAGTTCATCAGAATAAAACCCAAAACAATAAAGATAATTAAGATAAAACTAGCAGATAAATATTTCTCAAGTAAATAAAAATATTTAACATTTCTTGAACAAATTAAGTATTCAGTACTTAGAAGTTACTAGGAAAATGTCAGTTCAAAAGTTGTCTCAGATACATCGACTCAAAAAGAGGGGGAAAGACAACAATATCCTGAGTAAGGTTAACCTAAGCCAGTCATTTATGACATAAGAAAAAGCAACAGTGAACTGTGGATTCATCTAGTGCTTGCTCTGTGGAGGGGGCAAAGCGTCTGCCCTGATGTCTGGGGTAGGGGAGGCGCATGCAGAAACTTCACAAATGGCTAGAGTGAAATATGGTAACATTGGAATAGTTTATAGTTTATCTTTTCTATTTCTATTATGTTTATGTATTTATGTGTGTGGGGGGTCAGAGGACAATTGTGTAGAGTCAGTTGTCTCCTTCCACCCTGTGTGTCCCATAAATCAAACTCAGGTGGTCAGGCTTGGCATCAAGTCCCTATTCTCACTGAGCCAATTTTCTGGCCCAGTTGTAACTGTTTTAAGTGAAGGACAGACTTTATACTCTAGTGTTCTTCCAATACCTCCACTCACCTAAAAAGTAATAATTATCCAGAGTCACTTATTTTGGCAAATGAATGACAGGAGTATTTAAGAGAGACCTAGTAGGCTTTTCAGGAGCATATATATATGAAAATCCATCATGAATACATGTTACTACAAATCAATCAAGACAGGAGGTAGAGGTAATCACAAACTGCCATAGTTACTGTGTATTTATTTCTCAATTTGAAAATGCTTGTGTGGATCCCAACTCTGATCCAGTACTGTGGTTTCAAAGAGACCGTCTGCCCTAGGCTCTGGTATTTTAATATTTGGTCCCAGTTGGTGGTGCTGTTTGGGGATTTTTAGAAGGAATGGCCTTGCTGGAGGAATTATGTCACTGGAGGCGAGCTCTGAGATTTTAAAACCTTGCCCTACTTCTGGTGTGCTTTTTCTGCCTAATGTTTTCAGTTCAGGACGTGACCTGAGCTTCCAGTTCCAGCTGCCACATCTGTCTGCTACCACACCTCCTGGCCATGACAGACTCATTCTTTAGGAACTGTAAGCCAAAATTCAACTCTCTTTTTTTTTCATAAGTTGCCTCCAGTCATAATGCTTGATTACAGCAAAAGAAAGTAACACACCTAGCCATCTCGAGATATACGCCACATTAAGCAAAGCCCGGAAATGGCGTTACTAACTAGACATTTATTAGAGAAAGATACAAGCTTTCTGCAAATAAGAAAACAAAGGAAGAATAACAAGATTCTTGTGTATAAATTTTAACTTTTCTCACAATAGTCTGAAATCTGAATAGTATAGCTTACAGACAGAAGCGGATACTGGCAGTGTTTACATACAGACTATCCTTGCACGAGGAGCTTGTTACACTGCTAGGACAGTCCAGTAAGTAGCTAAGGTAGCCCTTGTGTCATAGATGGAGAAATTAGGATCTGGAGGGCTAATAACTAAAGGCCCAAAGATCCCATCCTCAACACAACTGAGTGCTGCTTACACATTCAGATAACTCGTCAGCTCAAGGGGTTGCTTTTGCTTCTTTAGTCATGCTCTTCTAGCCTTTTCCTTTTAAGCATAAATACCATGACAGTGGGCTGTAACTTAGCTATCTCACTTTTAAGTGTTGGGGATTTATTTTTCTTAACTAAAACTTAAACTTTTGTCTACCTGAGGATTCTTGTTTGTTAAGAAAAATTTTAAACATTGGCTGCCAAAATGTCAAAAGTATGTTTAAGCCATATTTATATAGTGAACAATACATGAACATATATTCTCAACATTATTTCACTGTGTATGAATAAAAAAGATAATTTTGTCAAGGATATTATTTTCATATTATTATTTCAACTGTCTTATTCCATATTAGAATTAAAAATACAATACATAGCAGATTGCCTGCTTAGCTCAACAAACATTTCTTTTTAAAAAGGATTTGTTGGTTGTATTTCATATTTATGGGTGCTTTGCCTGCTTGTTTGTCTATGTGTATTCTTTGGTGCCCATGGAGGCCAGAAGAGGGCACCAAATCCCCTGGGACTAGAGTTATGGACAGTTGTGAGCTACCATGTTGGTGTTGCCAATGAAACCAAGGTCCTCTAGAAGAGGAGAAAATGCTCTTAACTGCTGAGCCATCTCTCCATCACCCAGCCAACATTTTTAATGATCAAAACAACACTTACGAATGACATACCCTAGTCTATAGAGACTTATGTTGTCTTTTATTTCCAGAACCTTAAGGGGTTAACCAAATTTTGAGAAAAAGAAAATATAAATTAAAAAAAAAAACTAAAAAAGGAAAATACCAATAAAAGTTATCAAACTATACAAAGTAGTTATTATCACAAAAAGATGTTTAAAATTACTAAAATAAAATTTGTTCTGTATAGAATTCAGAATTAGCAAATCTATCTAGAAATAATCAAGCATATACATAAGAAATCTAAGATGTATGATTTGTTAGGGTCACCATCCTGTTTCTAGGGTCCCTTATAATACTTAGCATATAGGAGGTACTTGGTATCATTTGAAAATAAAATAAATAATTTTGCTATTAAAACAGTATTAAACATACATAAAAAGTAAGTTGCTAAAAGGTAAACATAAGTACATTTCCCAGATCATGTGAGGTCAGAATTTACAGATTTTGAAACAAGCAGATCTGGGTAAGAAATGGTCTGTTCAATTCTAGTAATGTAGAGTTCAAGGTGCCTAGAAGTTAAAGGAACACAAGACTACAGACATCTTTAGGGCTCGAGCCCAGAAGAGAGGTCAGAGTCAGCAGTACATATGGACGGCATACAAGGAGAGAGGACAGCTAACAAGACCTGAAAGGAAGTCATGGAGAAGCCTAAGGTAGTAGGAGAAGAAACTGCAAAGCAACAGTAAGCCAGAGGCTGGTGAACTGAAGCTCCAAGGTCAAAAGTCATTTATTGCTTAAGGCTATTGGACAAATAAGCCAGGTAAGGAAGGAAAAGCACTAAGTGATACTGGCTAGACAGCATCAGTTAACTGCTGAGGAGTAGACTTAGGAATGCTGATGTGTAAGTGGAGGCAGTCTACAGGAATGGACAGACAACAAGAATAAAAGAGCTAGACATACAGACATGGACAGACAACAGGAGCAAAAGAGCTAGAGGGAAGATAAGACACCCAGGGGTTTTTGTTTGTTTTGTCTTTTTAAGTCAGTTCATTTGTCCATCATCTCCTTATTTTTAAATTTTTTAAAACAGAAGCTACTAGGCATGCTTGAAGGACGAGTGAGACCAGAGTGTGAATGGAGGAGTGGAAGATGAGATGAAGCACATACAGATAGAGTCAGGCTGAAGGGATGGGGGAAAGAATCCATTTGCTCCTACAAAGACTTAAGTATAAGTGACTTAGGCTGACACATGAACCAAAAAGGAACCGAAAAAGAAATGCTAACCCAAACAGAACAGTCTCAAGGAGTATCTGTTAAAAGGGAAGGGGCTGGGTCAGGACACTTAAACAGCTGCTGGGTGGGGTGGGAAACAAAAGGCCATTAGATCAAGTTTTAGAAGACTCCAGAAAAGAAAATTCCTATCTGGTCCTTGAGAATATACACTGAGGTCTAGCCTGACAGTATGATCTTTATGGCCAAGAGAAAGAATGGGTTGGCAGTAAGCTGTGAGAACCCAAGAGTGTAATTTTCTGTCAAAATATAGTTGGTTGCAGTCAGTGAGGTAGTGAACCTATCAATGACTTACTTCTCTGGTTTAGCCTGAACTCTTAACATTTTTGCATCTAAACAACAAATGCCGGCATTCTCTTAGGGGAGAGCACTTGGCCTGACCAGCAGAAAACAAGGACCCTTCTATCATAAGAGGAGAAGCAATTGCTGCAGTCACATAGGACGTTTGCTGATGTGTGACTATTCCATCCAAGATCTACCTAATTCTGGTCAGCTTTGCTTATTGTTTTTTAGCTTTCTTTTGTTCCGAGTCCCAACATTTCACCATTCTGTAGGAACCCAGTCTGTTTTCTCCTGCTACTAAGTAACCAGCCACCCATGCCTAGAAATACTCACCAAGTGATTCTTTCCAGCTTTGTATTTAGCCTAATTACCTAGCACGTAGAAGGGTCCTCAACAAACACATAGACTAAATGAGCAAATGGATGTGTGCATCTATGGGGAGAGAGGAGAGTAATTATCAGGTCTCTCTGTCAGGGGATAGCCCACACACTACATGCCAAAGACACTTTAGCAGTGTGGTGAGATACTTTAAACATGCCACTTCAAAAGAATCCACTGCCCTGAAATATATATCATAAAACTAGTCACAGGATCGAGACACCACCACAGACATGCTTCTGTGCAGCCTAGGCTTATCGGGTTGCAGACTCCTCTGCAGAGGTGTGGCTGCAAAGTTTCACGCTCAAAATCCCCAAATGACAGCATCTGTCAACTTTCTAAAACAGGGCGTCCTTTTTATTTATATGTCTGAGTGTTCTTCCTGAACATATGTATCTGAAGTGTGTCTGAGGTCATAAAATCACATCGGATTCCCTGGAACTGGAGTGACAAAAGGCTGTGAGCTGCCATGTAAGCACTGGGAACTGTATTCAGGTCCTCTGCAAGAACATAAAGTGCTCGTAATACTGAACTATCTCTCCAGCCCCGATCTGTTAAGTTTTTTGCTCTTGGTTTCCCAGTGGGAACCCTCGATATCCCTGTCTAAGACACTCCTGTGCTCACAGTGAGGTGCTGGAACAGGCCATGGGCCCCGGACGGTACAGGGTGTCACAGTTTGTTTTCCCCAGTAATTTCCATATGGCACACTCACTCTCAACTGTGCCTTGGATACAGTCCATCTTCCCTCATAGGTACCTAATCAACAGGGGTGGCCTAGGACCTGGGGATACAGGGACTCTTTTCTTTCTTTCTTACAGGACACCCAAACAACACTCCCAGCTCCTTAATAATCTACACTTCTGCTTGAGAAACAACTGGTCGCTATAGCCCAGAGCAGCTCTGGGGAGGCAGAGGAGCAAAGCAGTCTGCTGCTGAACCGCTTCCTTTACTGCTCTAGGATTCAGCTCAATCGGCCGTCTCATCCACCAAAATGTAGTTCCCGCTATCTGCCCTTCCCTTTAAGAGTATATACACACTTCTCTTTTTTACTTTAATAGAGTTTAAAGAGGAAACAATAAACATGTAATCCTCTTCATTTTAATAAAGTTGCCACTAAAACTTTTATAAAGGAACAAAATGTTTTAAAATAAAAAAAGAGACTTGGCAGTAGAGCTGGAGAGACAGCCTGGCAGTTAAGACCACTTGTTGCTCTCTCAGAGGACCCAGGTTCAGTTCCTAACACCCACGAGGCCACTCAAATCTATCTAAAACTCCAGTTCCAGGAATCCAATACCCTCATCTGGCCTCCACAGCACTGCAAACATGTGGGGCACAGACACACATGCAGGAAAAATACTCATATACATGCACACACACACACAAAAATCAAATAGAAGTAAATTTCTCAAAATCCATCTAAATCTATTTTATAACTATGATTCTATATCTAAGAAAATTTATAGCTACAACCACAGTGTCATGAAAGTAAGAGCTTCCCTAATTTTTTCTCATTTTACTATCTAGCTTAGAAGCAATCTGTAAATACATAGTGGATGAGTAAACAAAGTTAATATACCTATGATAAAAATTTAGGACTTTTAGTCTTAAACTAGAGTTATCTGGGAGGAGGAGCCTCAGTTGAGAAAATGCTTCCACCAAATTGCCTGTAGGAAGTTCGTATGCTAGTCTCTTGATTCAGTATTAATGTGGGAGGGCCTAGTCCATGGGCTGGGACGTTCCGCACACTCTGGCCAGGTGGTCTTGAGTTGTCTAAGGAAGGCCGACGGAAAAAGCCCGGGGAGCATGGCAGTAGGCAGCACTTCTTTTTGGCTTCTGCTTCAACTGCTGCTTCCAAATTCCTGTCCTGACTTCCCTCAGGGAAAAAGTATGACCTGAGAGTTGTAAGATAAAATAAACCCATTCTTCTCCAAGGATTGTGTGGGCATAATGTTTTATCACAGCAACAAAAATCCTAAACAAGACACTCGGGACTAGTTTTGGAAAATTCCAAAAAGCAGTCAGACCTGAAGACCAATTAATTATTTCGTACCTACAATGCTTAAGACCAGAAGTGCTTTAGATTACAATTTTTAAACTTGGATTCTAGCATATTATCACATATAAATGATATCTTGAAGGGCTGTTGTATTTTATCAAATGCTTTTTCAGCATCTAATGAGATGATCGTATGATTTTTTTTCTTTGAGTTTATTTATGTAGTAGATTGCATTAATGGATTTTTGTAGTATTGAACCAACCTTCCATCCCTGGAATAAAGTCTACTTGGTCATGGTGAATGATGGTTTTGATGTGTTCTTCAATTTGGTTTGCTAGAATTTTGAGTATTTTTGCATCAATATTCATAAGCAAAACTGGTCTGAAATTCTCTTCCTTTGTTGGGTCTTTGTGTGGTTTAGGTATCAGAGTAATTGTGGCTTCATAGAATGAAATAAGTAGTGTTCCTTCTGTTTCTATTTTATGGAATAGTTTGAGGAGTGCTGGTATTAGCTCTTCTTTGAAAGTATGGTAGAATTCTGCACTAACGCCATCTGGCCCTGGGCTTTTTTTGGTTGGGAGACTTTTTATGACTTTTTATATTTCCTTAGGGGATATGGGTCTGTTAGATAGTTTACCTGCTCTTGATTTAACTTTGGTTCGTGTTATCTGTCTAGAAAATCATCCATTTCATCCAGGTGAAAATGTGGAGAAGGAAGAGCACTCTCCTCCATTGCTGGTGGGATTGCAAACTGCTACAACCACTCTGGAAATCAATCTGGAGGTTTCTCAGAAAATTGGAAATAGATCTATTTGACCCAGTACTATTTCACTCTTGGGCATATTCCCAAAAGATGCCCCACCATACCACAGGGGCACATGCTCCACTATGTTCACAGCGGCCTTATCTGTGATAGCCAGAGAAGCTGGAAACAATCCAAATGTCCCACAACAGAAGAATGGATACAGAAAATGTGGTTTATTTACACAATGGAATACTATTCAGCTATTATGAACAAGGACAGCAGGCAAATGAACAGAACTAGACAATATCATCCTGAGTGAGGTAACTCAGACCCAAAAGGACATGCATGGTATATACTCACTAATAAGTGGATATTAACAACAACAACAAAAAAAAGTACAGAATACCTAGGATACAATCCACAGGATTCAAAAAGCTTATCAAGCAGAAGGGCCCAAGAAGGGATGCCTCAATCCAACTTGGGAGTGAAGAGAAGACAACTGTGTGAGGCAGAGGGAGGGAGGGATCTGGCTGGGAGACTGGAGCGGGAGGGGAAGAGGGAAACATGGTCTGGAAGGGGAGCAGGAGAGAAGCCTGAGGGACAGCAGAATGAATGGAAATAAGGAACCTTAGGGGTGGGGTGGGATGAGAGGCGGGGATCCTCAAAAAGTACCAGAGACCTGGGAGGTGAGAGACTCTCAGGACTCAAAGGGAAGGACCCAACAGTGGGAAGAGGGAACTTGTAGAATCTACCTCCAGTGGAAAGACAGGGCATCAAATGGAGGGATGGGGTTGCCATACCACAGTCAAAAACTCTGACCCAGAATTATTCCTGTCTAAAAGAACTGCAGAGACAAAAATGGAGAGGAGCCTGAGGGAAAGGCAGTCCAGTGACAGGCCCAAATTGGGATCCATCTCAAGGGACGCTCCAAGGCCTGACACTATTACTGATGCTATGGTGTGCTTATGGAAAGGAGTTTAGCATGGCTGTCCTCCTAGAGGCCCAACAAGCAGCCGACTTAGACAGAAGCAGATACTTACACCCAACCACTGGAGTGATGTCAGGGAGCCCTGTGGCTGAATTAGGGAAAGGCTGGAAGAAGCTGAGGAGGAAGGCTACGTCATAGAAAGACCAGCAGTCTCAATTAACCCCTGATATCTCTCAGATACTGAGACCAACATACCCTAGCTGGTCTGAGCTACCATCCAACCCCCAACACCTATACAGCAGAGGACTCCCTGGTTTGGCCACACTGGGAGAAGACACCCCTAATCCTTGAGAGACTTGAGGCCCCAGGGAGTGGGGAGGCCTGGTTGGGGGAGTGGCATCCTCTTGGAGACAGGGGAGGAGGAATGGGATGAGGAATTGTGGGATGGCAGACTGGGAGGGGGACAAAGACTGGAGTGTAAAAAAAAAGCAGTAAAATTTCTTAAAAATAAATTTAAAAAATGTATATGTGATAAGAAAAAATGATATCTTGAATAAGACACAATTCTAATTGGGGGATTTATTTAGGTTTTATATACAGTGTGTATGTGTGTGCACACACATAAAAGATAAAAACAAATAGAGCTTGAATATAATTCTATGAGATATTATAAATGATTTTGTGCAGGAAGCAAAGTTGATACACACTAACCTATCAGAAAGCTACAGTTACCACTACTTCAGCTGCCCACGTGGACAACTTGTGATTGTTTGATATCAGCTTCACTACTGGGTCTAAGTTTATACACAACCACTGAACAATCACTCTTAAATACAACTCTGTATTTTATACTAAATATATGGCATCCCCTTAATGCAGAAAACCATCATGCAGCGCAGTGGCTTGTCCAGAACCCTGGGCTGGCTGCCAGAAGGTGTCAAGGTCACTAGACCCCCCCCCCCGCCCCCCTCCCCGTCTGTCCCGGAAGTTTTGGTGAGAAGATAAGGGGATACCCTAAATACCCACTGGGTGCTGGTACAAAAAAAAGTGAACCCAATAAAAAAAGAGAGGTCTCTAGCGACCCAGCTTTCTTGCTAGTGCAATAATGGACTTGTAAGAAATTCATCTCCAAAAACAGCACAAGGACATAGTCTACCCTAAGCTTACAATCTGTGCAACATGCCACACCCCAGATTTACTCTATTTGTGGCCATTTTAATTCCTTTGGGAGTTGTATAATTATCTGTGACTTTCTGGGCAACAATGCCAACAATTACCAGTCTTACAGACTTGCTGGAGCATCAGCTTCCTTTCAGTGATGGCCCCAGCAAGTGTGTGAAGGATTTCCCTGCTGCCTTGTGAGAAGGAGCTATGGTGTAATGCTAATCTGTCTGCTTTTGTCTACCTAACATCCATTTGTCCATCATACTAGGATCAACTATAGGTCCTTGCATACACTAATCACCACTCTACCACAGAGCTGCGTCTTCAAGGCTTTTTACTTTGAAACTAAGCCCAACATTAAGTTGCCTGGGCTGCTCTTAAGGTCACTTGGTTGCCTTGAACCTGACATCCTCCTGCCTCAGCCTCCCGAGGAGATGGGATTATAGGTCTAAGCCACCAGGCCTGGCTATAACCATAAATCTTTTCTAACATAATGTTTTTATTGATGCTTTGAAGATTCTACATCGCACATCCCTATCACATTTACTTCCTGGTCCTCCCTGTTCCCCCATGACCCATTCCCAAAAAAAAAAAAAGTCCACCAGCATCCAATGGAGGGATGGGGTTGCCATACCACAGTCAAAAACTCTGACCCAGAATTATTCCTGTCTAAAAGAACTGCAGAGACAAAAATGGAGAGGAGCCTGAGGGAAAGGCAGTCCAGTGACAGGCCCAAATTGGGATCCATCTCAAGGGACGCTCCAAGGCCTGACACTATTACTGATGCTATGGTGTGCTTATGGAAAGGAGTTTAGCATGGCTGTCCTCCTAGAGGCCCAACAAGCAGCCGACTTAGACAGAAGCAGATACTTACACCCAACCACTGGAGTGATGTCAGGGAGCCCTGTGGCTGAATTAGGGAAAGGTGTGTTATGTACATGCTCACAGGAGTGAGTATACTCAAACTCTCAGTGGTCTGTCCTTTAAACAGAGATGAGTCCATCCCCTCCTGTACCCCTGCTGGAAGTCATCTATTGTGGAGAACGACACCTCAGCATCCTATCAGTTTTAAAGAGTTTTCTTTGATGGCCCCTATTTAGGCTGTTAAGGGGCTGTGTGGTTATGAATCTTTTAAAATTTAAAACTGTGTCTTTTCCTAAATTTCTACAACAAGCCATTGAATATTTATAGTTACTTTCAGACTTAGTTCACCACAATACAATACTGCTAGCTTTACAATCATCACATCATGAAGTGTCTTGAGTTCACTGTGATACTAATAAAGCTATCCTTTCGTTATTTTTTAAATTGTGTGTGTGTGTGTGTGTGTGTGTGTGTGTGATAGGACAATGTGAGGGAGTTGACTCCCTCCTTCCACTATGTAAGTCCTGGGAATCAAACTCAGGCTTGGTAGCTGGTACCTCTATTCATAAGGACCCTGCTGGAACAGTTCCCTATTTTTCACTAATTTCTATTCATTGCTTTAAGTGTTAACAGTTCCTCCTTCTGTTTCCTCAAGTTTGATTCAGTGGTCATTCCCACACAATATTCTTCAATGAGCCATTCACATCAGCACCGCTGTGTAGCTTCTGCAGCAGCCTGACTTCTGCTCGAGAAATAAACATGAATGCTTCCTCTTTTTCTTATCATTGTACTCCATGAGGATCTGCAGCCCTGTCTGAGACTCCCAATGGATCTTTACACCACACCACAGAGAATATGTCAACATTAAAATAAAAATAAACTGAGCAATATACACAGGCTTTGGCAAAAAATGGCAGGAGCATCCTCAAGAACCTGTTCTTGTGCATGAGGCTGCATATGTCTCACCTTACTGTCTTCTGTGGGTCAGAGGCCTGCACTAGGGAAACTGGCATTCATGCAAAAGATGTACCACAAGTGACAGAGACTTTTGTCTCCGAGGGACCTTGAATAAACTGTGTTGTGTTCCTGTGTTTTGACTGTGACACATGCCAGTATGACAGGTATGATGTTTTTCATTTGTGACATTAAGTTGCCACTCAAGCAGTCTCATATTTGAATAAGCCTGCACAAAAACCTGCAAGCCCTACAGCACTACTGTCATATTCACTGTTTACTGGCAATGAATCTCTCATCCTTGTTTATATTCTGCTATTACTAACTTTAAATTAAAATAGAATACTTACTTCATCGGCCACAAACTCCTTACTCAGACCGAAATCTGTCAGCACCACATGGCCGTTAGAATCCAGGAGAATATTTTCAAGCTTAATGTCACGGTATATAATCCCCAACTGTAGAAACAAAACAAAACAAGATGCATTTTAAGATACGTTCCAGACGAATTAAGACAGCATCTGTCTACCTTAAGGAGGCTCCTGTGGCTCTTGGCAACTCTGCGAGCAAATGCCCCACCCTGGCTCAGGGGCTGGCTTCCCCAGGCTCTCCAAATGTATTTTAGTTCTCTCGGGACGAGGCGCTATCCCTGGGACCGCTTCTTCGGGGTCTCTTTGCTGCCTATTGCCTTTCCTGCCTCTCTTCTCCTTATTTCACACTCATTCCAAATCATCTTCACAGGCATTCTTGGACATTCTCATCCACAGCTCTGCAATGGCTTTAGCAAAGCTTCCTAAAGAGCCTACCCTATGCTGATCATTTCTGTGTTTTCAAACTGTATACTTACCTGTACATATTTCTTAGGGATGTACTACTTATCATATTATATTTGCACTGTCTGCTTTTTCAGATTTTATACACTTATCTGGTATCCTGTATAATGCAATTATCGAACAGGCATTTAATAAAGGTTTTTTGAGTAATAAGTTCTTAAATATAAAGGCTAAAGAGCACAGGTTAATTTTTATGTTTAGTTCTAAATCAGCAAAACAAATCATTAAATAACATTTATACAGTCAGTCACGCACTGCTTTATGACAAGGGAATGTTCTGGAAAATATGCTGTTAGGTGATTTTGATTGTGAAAGCATCATGGAGTGTACTTACACAAACCTTGATAGTGTAGGGGAAAAAAATCCCATCCCTCCTGAGGCCACAGAGAGTAAAACAAGTGGACAAATCAAGCAGAAAGGATCACAGAGTAAACATGAGATGTATAAAGCTGCTGCCAGTGTACGCAGCAGACTGTCTTACAGTAAACCCTCTAAGGTGATGGCTAAATGTATACTAAATACATAAGTCAGAAGCATGGCTGGCTACTGGCCATTATCAGGCGCTACTCTGCTGTACTTAACGACATGTGCTGCATTATTATATGAATGGGACCAGAGCGGGTTTATTTACACCAGCCTCATGTAACAGGGATGGGGTCAAATATAGCAATTGGACAGCTACAAAACCACTAATTGACAGGAAATTTTAAGTTCCATTACAATCCTATGAGGTCACAGTCAAATGTCTGGCCCATCACTGAGTGAAAATGTTATACAGTTCAAGACTGTAAGCCTCTGTTTTGTTTCTCATGTAAGCAGCATAGTAAAATGTTTCAATTGTAAAATGTAAATCTAAGCTGTGACTAACGGATCCACTTCAATACTACTTTATGTGTCATTAATATCTGCATGGATGAAATGTTTTGATACTTTGAAATACTGCTTTCCTCAGTGTTAAATACAGGAAAACACAGATTTCTAATATTTTCTCAAAACTGAAATCAAAATTATACCTCCCTTATCAAAACCCCAAAACAACCCCCCTCAAGCAAAAACAAGAACAAATATCAGTAGGCAGTTTTCCTATGAGAGCTAAAGTGGTTTATGGGAAAGGCGGGAAGGACAACACGACTATGCACTGAACAGACACTCGAAGCACTGCACACATCTAACCAGCAGCCATTCACCTCTCAACCTCTTTGGAAAGACTTTTAGAAACAAACTATGCAGTCCAGCTGACTTCATCAATTCCAAATAAGTGTATTCTTTCTTTCTTCCTATAAGACTCAGTACTAGCAGCTTTATTAAGATTAGCACTGCTGGCTAATCTTTTTGGGGTAAGACAGCCTAGAACTTGTTTACTATACTGCATTCGTTGTGTAGCTATCACATTTATTCCCAGTTCCATTACGTTATCGACATCCATGTTTTTATTACTATTTAATAATAATGAGTGGAATGGAATCTTCCTTTAGTAAATAAAATTAATCAATTGAAGTATATAATTTATAGACTATTTTCCAGCTTACCCGTTTGTCTTTGTGTCTTGCTTTTGATTTAGTACTTATGGTGAGTTTTATTGTCATTTTTATATTATAAAATATTATACCTAATTATCAGCTACAAAGTTCTTTGTGGTTTACTCGAATAGTAATATTTCTGATATAAAAATGTTTAAACTAAATCATGCCACCCAAAAATAAGCACAGCCGTTAAGTTTGTCACCATAGTGAAAATTCTTAGTGAAAAGCAGCAGAGAATGGCCATTTATGACCCCTGCTCTCCTTTCCCCCCAGCTCTCTTCTCTTCCTGTCTCTCACATAGTGTTAATCGGTCTTGATTTGAGACAGGGTCTCACTCCATAAAACCGGATGATCTCAAACTCACAACCCTGATCCCTGAAGCTCCCAGGTGCTGGAATTTTCTAAAGATTATCATTTTGTCTCCCTCTACCTGTCTGGTCTTGTTTCTATTCTGGGTTAGATCAGCCATTGCTGGACTCCTGCCCTTTTTTTTTCAAGTACCTTTCAGAATCTTTTCTCAGTCTCTCCCATCTACTATTTCCATCTTTGACTCAATTTTGATCAAAACTCCCTGCACCCAAGATTTCTATGTTATATATTTGAACTTTAATCTGTTCCTCTTAACTAAGGGCGACATGGCAGGCATGACAAAGAGTGGCTTCAGAATATATCTGGATTGTTGAAATTTAGTGACTCAAATCCTATTGTTCCTTTATGAACTTGTACACCTTTGATATAAATTACTTTACCATTTTCTATTTCTGAAGAAAACCATCCACACTGAAGCAACACAGAAACCATTTGCTTCTCTAACTTAAGTAAGTTAAGTCAAAATTTCATGGACCAAAGGTTGAGTATCATGGAGTTTAAACTAATTTGTACAGAGTTCTGAGAAGATCATAGATACAATGGCCAGGCAACAGTTTCCGTATCTGAGTGCATGGCACACAGAGGCAATGGTGGGGAGCAGGGTAGAGCAGGTGCAGGGTAAGTTAGCACAGAGGGAGGGAATCACTCTAACTCAGCAGCAAAGCCAGGGAGTGCCTTCTGAGTACAGACAGATGGACTGTGCCATGGAGCAAGTCACAATCAAGGAAATATACTGTACAGCATGGGCTTCATTTTAAAAACCAAAGACCTTTTTTTCCCCCTAATGAAGTACTGGGATTTTTTTCATAAAGACAAAGAATAAGAAAAAAAGCTCATTATTTTGTTTCTTTTGGTTATGTTTTTTCAGACAAGAATTTATTTATTTTCTGTTCAATTATTGAGTTGGGGTCTCATGTTGTGACTCAGCTTAGCTTCAACTCATGACCCCACCTCAGCTCCAGCGTGCTGGGACTGTAGGCATACCACACCAAGCCCAGCAGAAAGTAAAATGCGTAGAAAGGAACTATGAGACTGAGAGAACAGTAACATTCATAAGCCCAAGGCAACGTGTGGAAACATCAACTTGTTTAGCTCCATCCACAGCTCTGCTAACAGACTATTCAAAAGGAAACGCCAAAGACAAAGCACCTTACCTTGTGCAGGTGTTCCAGGGCAAGCACAATCTCTCCAACATAGATCTGCACTTCGTGCTCTGTGAAACGCTCTCTTTGAGAAAGATGAGTAAAAAGTTCTCCACCATTTATATAATCTAAAAATGAAATATATTTTTCTTTCTTTGACTTGCATTCATAAATGAAAGGAAATAACTCCTTTTAATCACTCTGGGCTAACCATTAATTTATTTTTGTGTAATTCTCAGTATATGACAGTTTCATTAGAAAGTCTTATTAATTTCATATTGTCATACAATTTCCTAAAACAATGATCATCCTAACCAAACCAGATTAATGTGCAAGGAGTACTGCCATTAAAACTATGACACAAAATCTACACAGATTTAAGAATACTTTTCCAAGTCCTCTGCCACCAGTGTGTAACTTACTGTAGATCATCAAACATCAGCCACATGACGACCAAACCCTCCCCTAAGAAACCCCACACAGATCCCCAAAAGAACATAAGCAAAATCCTGTCTTGTTCCATGCAACAATGGCTGCCAATCACTAGTGTTAAGACTTATGATCGATTTCCTATTTCCCACAATTGTCTGCACACATTTTGAAAGAATACAGTTAGGCGGCAGGCAGCAGTCTCACAGCTCCATAGGGAGCAGACTAAAAAGAACTATGGGGAAAAGAAGTACAGCATGGCTCATCAGTCCTCAAACCCAGAGATGCCATTTCTCCTTATCACAAGGGAAATGGTGAAAGAGGAGGCAAAGTGGCTAAAGTTAAGAAGGAAGGTCACCTCATTGAAGGAAAAGAAAGAAACACTGATATTACTTGAAAAACTGAAATGGATGAATTTAGGTAACAACAGATTATTATTATAAAGTGTTTAAAATCATGCAAGAGAATGATCTCAAAGAAAAAAATTGATCGCTACTTTCATCAGAGACTAACCACAAAGAGCATTCCCTTTCTAAAGCTTCTGTATTTTACTAAGACGTTTATAATGTAGACGAACACAAAGTTAATTATAAAGGAACAACATTCCTACAAATGAACAATGGAATTTCCTTTCTTTCTTCTTTCTTTCTTTTCTGTTTTTTTGTTTTTGTTTTTCAAAACAGGGTTTCTCGGTGTAGCCCTGGCTGTCCTGGAACTCACTCTGTAGACCAGGCTGGCCTCGAACTCAGAAATCCGCCTGCCTCTGCCTCCTGAGTGCTGGGGTTAAAGGCGTGCGCCACCACTGCCTGGCAGGAATTTTCTATTTTTAGGTAGTTATTTACTTAAGCCTAAATTTCCATCGTCATGACACAGAAATATACACCAACCTATAAAAGGACAAATTCTCACCCAGTCTCAAATGTTCAGCTCAGTCACCTCATCACCTGTGCTCACACTCAGCAGAGCCAACCTCTCCCTCACGGCAGCACCATATCAGTAAAGACCTCGCTACCAATGCATTTCTCTCCCTGTGTTCCCAATCTTGGCTGTACTTTCTCTGCTACACTGCAGTTTTAAGCATTAAGACCAATATAGTCACCACACTACGTCACAACAAATGCCTGTATCCATCACTCAATACTTTCTAACTTTAAAAAAATTATTTTTTTACCGTTGTTCTATATGTGTGTATCTTTGTTTCCTGTTATTTTACTCAGCATACAAAACAATGGGTTTCATTCTGACATCTTTCTATGTATGGTGAACTCTGCTCATATTCCTTACCCCAGTCTGTTCTCTTGTCAAACAAATACCAGCCCCCAATGATGGTTTCCCTCTCTGAAAACAATTATTAAAACCAAAGGACATTCCAATGTAAAGCAAAACAAAACACCTTCAACATACTCCTGTCTCAGAGGCGATGTGACACATTCAGGGAGGGCAATGAGAGATTTGTAACTGAAGGACTCCAATGAGACAGCGCTCTACTGTTGCCCTGTTGTGAGTCAATTAAGTCCCTCTAATCTCCAATTCTCTATTAAACAGAGCCAATAGCTATTTGTGAATTACTGTTGCTTGGGATATAGGAAGTGTTTTTCCATTGCTGGGGAGACTCAAGAAAAAGAAACTATAAGTCTAAGAAGACAAGCTTAATAAATCAAGATGTAAATGTAAATAAAGAAAATATCTAATTAAAAAACATTCTTACTTTTTATCTTTGACCATTTATTTTTGCGTTAACTTTTGTTTATGTTGTGAGGCTTGGGTCAATTTCATACTGTATCATACAGCGATCCGGTGGTCCCAGCACCATTAGGTGAACACCTGTTCTTCACTGTCCCTCTGCTGAAAATCCAGTGGGCTGTAACATAAGGATCTCTGCACTCCAGGACCACATCAGTCACAGGTCTATCCTTACACTGGAGTCCTATTTTTACAATCGGAGTAATGCTGCTGACTTTTCATTGTTGTTGTTTTGTTTTGGCTTAAAGTCACAGTACTGCCCAGGCTGGCCGTCAACTTCTAGAATCAAGCATGCCTCCTTCCTTTGCCTCTCGAGCAGCAGGTGGACAGGTGTAGACCTGGCTTACAATATTATTTTGAATTCAAGAAGTGAGGTTTCTATTCTGGTTCTTTTTAAAAAAAATTATAGTTCTCCTTAGCTCCCTAAGTTTCCACCTGAATTTTGGGATCACCTTGTTAATTCTATAAAGAAATGACCTGAAGTTGTGAAAAGAGCTGAATACTAAGTCTGATAATTGATTTAGGAATCTTGTTGCTCCTCATGTTCCTTGAAGATGTCGTGTCTTTTCATTTACATAGATCACTTTCATTCTTGGAACACTGTGTAAAGTTGTATACTTCTTTGTTGCCAAATGCTTTACTGTATTTATTCTAAACTAATTGGAAATGTAAGAATATCAAAACTTCAGGGCTGGAGAGATGGCTCAGAGGTTAAGGGCACTTAACCTGCTGCTCTCCAAAGGTCCTGAGTTCAATTTCCACCAACTACGCAGTGACTCACAACTATCTGTAATGAGATCTGATGACCTCTTCTGGTATGACTGAAGAGAACAAGAGTGTACTCGCTCAAATAAAATAAATATATAAATCTTTAAAAAAGAATATCAAAACTTAGTTGTATGGTGCTTTATATCCTGCTTAACTTCTTTATTGAACCTAATATTTTAATGGATTCCTTAGGGCTTTATATGATCATGTCATCTTAAAGTTGTCTTTTTACTTTGCAAGCTACAGGCTTTAGTGTAAACACTGATATTCATTCCACGTTTGATTTCAGGAGAGCAACGCTTGATCTTCCATCACTAAAACCATGTTCCCTGTGCTTTGCTTTGTTTTCATACATACTTTGATCCCATCCAAAAGCCCACTTCTTTGCCTGTTTTAGTAAATGTTTACCATGATAAATGAACACTGAGTTTCAGCCAATGCTTTTCCTGTGTTTGCTGAGAAGACCATACGATCTTTTTTTCTACTGACGCGGTAAACTGAGTGGAGGCTTTTAAGACTGTCTTTTATTCCTAGAACTAACCCTGCTTAGTCATGCTATATAACCCTTCTTACTTATTCCTCAATTGTTTGGTAGTATTTTGTTGAGTAATTTTGTATTTTATTCATAGGAGATGTTAGTTCATGTTTTCTTGTGATGTTTTTGTCTGGTTTAAATACTAAGATAAGAGTGGCCTCAAAGGTCAAGTTGGGAAGTGTTTTCTATTTTTGGACGATTTTAAGAAAAAATTGGTATCAAGTCTTCTGTAAATGTTTAGTTTACATGCACTCATGAAGACCCTGGACCTTGAGCTTTCTTCAAGTATGCCTCCACTTCCTTGAACTCTTCACCAACAGTAGTAACAGAAAGTGTTTCTTCTTGAGGCAATTTAAGTACTCTGTATTATTCTAGGAATTCGTTGCTGCCTGGGTAACCTCACCCTTACAATTCTGCTGCCCCAGCTTCCTGAGTGTTGGAATTATAGCCATGACCACTATCCTTGGCTGGGCATTTAGGTTACCTTAACACCCAGTAAACTATATGTTCTTACTTAGTTCTTCACAGAATTCCTTGTGATTTATTTTAATTCAGAAGTCATGCTCTCTATACCGCTACTGGTTTTACATTTACTCTTTAAAAGAAAAGAAAAAAACGGTTGGTTTAGTTAAAAGCTTATTATTAGTTTTTCTTTTCAAAGGCCACTTTGGCTTTCATTGATATCTCCCGATTGTTTGCATGGTCTCTGTTGAAATTGTCTTCTGGTATTTATTATTTACCTCTCTTCTCTTTGCTTTGAGTTAGTCTGCTCTTCTTTCTGCAACGGCTAAATGTGGAGAATTGAATTACTGACTATGGTGCTTTAATTTTTCTCTTAAACTTGGGCAATTACAGCTATACATGTGCCATTAAGCACGCCCTTAGCAACGCCTCAAAGGTTTAAACAAGTCTTATGTTCATATTCTCTCATTAAATTATTTTCTGGTTCTTCTTTGACACATTTTCTTTTTCAATTTGGGGATATGTTCTTGAATTTGCATCTGTAAGGACTACACATTTCTATTTGCTATTGATTTCTAAATTTATTACCCTGTACTCAGAGAACACACTTCTTAATGTTTTAAACTCCTTTAACTTTTGAGGTTTTTAAGGTGTGGAAAATGGCCTATTTTAATGTTCCAAATAGATGTACTTTGTTGTTGTTCCAAAATATTCTGTACTTTGTTGTTACTGGGGCTGTTTAAGAGAATTCTATACAAGCCTATCACAAGTGTAGGTAAAGTGCTGATTTTTATCTCCTTTTTGATATTTTCCTAGGTATGTTTACAATTATTGAAGTAAGACAGTATTATTGCATTGTCTATTTCTCCTTCTATTTCTTTCAGTTTTTGCTTTATGTATTTGGTATGCATGTTTATTTATAATCATTACATCTTGATAATGAGTTGGCTCTTTAGGCACTGTGAAATGTCCCATCCAATATCTAGTAATATCTTGTTTTGTTTTTATGACCATTTTGTCTGAGATGTGTTTAATTATCTGTCAGGTCCTAAAGAAACCAAGGACAAATGGCTGAGATACCCATGAACATACTAAAGCTCAAGCTGGCCTCTAGGCTCTCTCAGCAAGCGTTTGTTTCAGAGTCATCTTGGCTGGCATACCCCATACCCTACCCTGCACCTCTCTAGGTCACAGTTCTTCCTTCCCTTCTCCTAGCTTCTCATTCCTATATAACCCTAACATTTCAGCCAGGAACTTTCCTTGGTTTGGTTCATGCCCCTCCTCCTCTTAGTCCTTGGCTACTCTCTTGGTCTTCTTTTCTCTTCTCTTCTCTTCCTTTATGCTACCAGTCCCTCTCCAGCCATGTTCAGACTATTGGTCATGTTTAGTCTACTTTCTCTCTCTGCTCTGGACTCTTCCAGATGCCTCTGGCTGTCTCTCCCTTACATCTACAATAAAATCCTTCTCCTCACCCATACCTTGGAGAGGTCATGTCCTCATTTCATTCATCTGGTGTCAAAACTCGAGAGAAGAATACATGAGGCCCCTTCTAAGGGGGAATCCCTCATAATGAAACCATGCTGCTGACATCCAAAACCACTCTGCCTATTGCCTCCCCTGAGTACACCTTTATAGGAACATATAAACCCTGATCAAATGTATTTTATTCATCAAACATATGTTGTTACTTATTTTAAAATTTCTCATTTCCTTTGGACCGGACACTATCCATCTTTGTGGTTACTTTCTGCAGAAGAACATTTTCCATGTTCTCATCTCTCTCCCATTAGAATATTTATATATTTAAAATCTGCAGTGTACCTCATTCTAACATCCTGCAGTTCAATTTTTTTTATCTTTTTTGCTCAAGTCCGACAACTTCTGCTTTTTAGTTAGAATAGGTAGCTATTTGTATTTAATGTTGCTATTGATTATAGCTAGATTTGTGTTTGTCACTTTACATATACCATTTTTTTTTGTTTCTCTGTTGTTTTTTATTTCTATATCTTTCATCGGATATATAGTAACATATACTATATATAATTTTTAAAATAATTTTTATTTTCTAATGTTCTCTTGCTAGCTTTCTACATATTGACATAGTAATGTATAAAACATTACTCCTAATCAGCTTTATCCTCACTCCTCCTTTTTGTGCTATTAATATTACACACAGTATAACTATGCACAGCTGGCACTCTGGATCTTATAGATTTCACATCTATGAATTCAATGAGCTGCAGATTGAAAATATTTGGGAGGAAGTCTGTGTCTGAACTGAACTTGTAGACTTTTGTTTTGGTTATTATTCAATAAAAAATACAGATAACAACTATCTGCACTGTGTAAGTTATTATGAACAATCTAGAAAAGATTTAGTATATTCAGTAGAACACATACAAGGTACACACAGTACTACGAACCACTTTGTAAAGGAGACAAGCATTTGCTGGCTCTGGTCTGCAAGTAGAGGCTATGTCCCCAAGCCTCTATCCCCAAGGATACTGAGGGCAACTATATGTTCCACATCTAAAATGTTGCTATGATTATTACTTTACATTTTTTTCTCTGCAAGTACATATTTATAGTTTGTTATATATCAGTCTTCCAAGTTATTTTTCATTTTCTGTTTCTGTGGGAGGTCCAAATTATGAACTTATTCCAACTCCCCTAGTCCACCCTGGCAATGTGTGTTTGTTTTGTCTTGAGCCACTCTTACATGGTAGCACAGGCTGTCCTCAAACTTGTGGTGATTCTTCTGCCTCAGACTTCTAAATGTTGAATTACAAGTAGAAGCCACATACTCAGCTTGGCTTGTTTTTATTGTTTTGGCTTTTTCCTTATTTAATAGCTTGGCCTGGCAATTTAGTCAAGTCTCTTTGATCTTCAACATAGACCTCCAATGTTGCTCCTCAGAGAACAGAGCCCTGAGAATTTGAACAAATTTCCCTTACTGGCTAGGTTCTCTGCCTCTACTAGTATTACAAACAGCTGCTAGGCTTCACTAATTACTATTTGATTGCTCAATTGTTTCAAATAATTCTCTGGGGCACTAACTGTTCCACAGCCTGGTCCAATAAATTCAGGCTCTTAAATGAGTAGTCTGAGGACAGTGTCTGAGCTCTATTCTTACCCTAAGAGGACTTTTTAAGTTGCCTACATCCAAAAATTCCACTAATTGCCATAATGTAGTTACCATACTCCGCATAATCACCACCATACTCTAATGCACACTCTGTCTCAAATCGTCAGTTTTGTTAGTAAGAGCTCAAGCTATCTCTGCTCTTATGAACTACCTCTTTCTCTGGCAAAACCAAAACCAAAACTTCCTTAGGACAGTGGCCAGATTCTCTTCACGTGCCGTCCCTTCTTAGTTTCCCTCTAACAGCATGGAACCCCACCCTACAAACAAAGCAGAACTGGGGTGACCAGAGCTCTGAGCCAGCAGAGTTTGTACCCTAGCAGTATGAGGTGTTAGAGGAAAGGAATTCTCAACTTCTCAGATATTTTAGTTATTCTCCATGTCTTCTTTTTACAGAACTGGATTTTTATTGAGTTATTGTTGAGATCAGACTGCTCTAAATCTCTCCATATTGGTAAAAGCTTTCTTAAGGCTGTGCCTTGCACTAAGAGTCTTCATTTTACAAGCCTCATTTGACTCCAGTTTAAGTGCAAACACGGCAGCAGGATGACTCTGCTTCTTGTCAGGCATCTAAACAAGGAAATGGCTCAGTTGGTCCAGTTCCTGCACAAGCATGAGGACCTGATTTTTAGACCACAGCACTCAGGTACAAAGACAGGCAACTCAGAGCATGCCTGTAACTCCAGCACTGGGAGTAGGGTGGGACTGGGGAGACAGGCAGAATTTACTCCTAAAAGTAGAACAAATAAAATCCTAAAACTTATCAAAGTAAAACTGGACTATATGAGCACATGGGCATATTAAAAATCACACCAGAAAAACTAGGCCTGGGAATTTACTGAACTTAGCAGACTTTGGAAGAGGTGTTACAATGCTCACATCTGGACCCCATAAAGAGGAGCTATGAAAAGCCCTCAGCAACCTGTCATCTGACTTATTCACTGTACACATAAAGAGACTGAATTCCCAAGTTTCTCTGGGGCTCTGTCCTCATTGCTGACTGGGCCTATGCAAGGCCTAGTCTAGATCTGTTTCTGTGCTTTATCCCTAGAGCCTCCATGATCCTACACTTTGTCTGGGCAGCTCCACTTTACCCTGAGACTCCTTATGGCTAGACTTTGAAGCGAAATTGCCACCAAAGCTCCTAGTGGAGTCTTAGTATTTTACATACCTGTAGTGAGTCTCTTTGCATCTATATCTGCTTCCTACTTTCTCAGGAAGTTCTCTTCTACTCTGCTGCAACTTCTTTAACCTTAGCCCACATTGACACTTATATAGGTTGATCAATTTACTGTGATAGGTAGTATGTGGCCTAATGGCTAACTTAAGATTATAATAAAAGAAACCAAGAAACCATTTTTTGCCTCAACTAGCTATCATGGGAAATCTGGGATACTAGGGAAACCGCGGCCAACAAACAAACATAGCATGTGAATTTACAGTTCAATAAATTCTGACAGTGTGGAAAGCTACAAACATGCTCACCTATGTTTCTGACACTGCATGCTCAGGATAGCTGTTTTTCTAGTTTGTTTTGTATTTGCATGGAATTATAACGTCTGTTTCTCTACAAACACAAAAGGCTTGTTTGAGGTTTTGACATGGACAACTTTGCATGCATAGTTCAATACGGTTAAAACAGAAAACAGCATTTAAACAACATAGAGTTGTTAAACATGGTACAATTCTAAGCAGCAAAAAATGTAAAAAAGCATTCTATTCTATTGACTAAATTTATTAGCCAAGTATGTCATATTTTTAAAAGTATACTCTAGTTTTCACTTTATACTTGCTTTATATTCATATATAGAACTGGACCTTGTTGCTTACTTTAAATCAACTATTAACACACAGAAGACTTGTAAGTACAGCATGTAGAACTCTTTTTACAAAACAGCTAAGCCACCAACCAACCAAACTGATGTCTTATCATTAATATACACTTTCATACAACATAACCACTTACAAATCAGGAAGTTTACATGAATTTATCATTACAATCTAATCCACAAGCCTAAATTTTTTACTTAAGTTGTTCCATAAGTATCTTCTATAGTGAATAGGTTCAACTTGGAACATATTTTCTCAAATATGCAACAAATTCTCATTCTTTCCTTGGTTTCCATAACCTTGGCACTTGAGGTTACAGTGTGTCACTTTGTAGGCCCTGTCCCTCACACAGGGCTGGCCATTATCATACTCAGGTGTGCACCTCTGGGGGCATGCTCATCTTGCAGTACCTTCTTGGTTGGTACATGATTTCAACGCATCCTACTCTCAATGAGTTTTACTTTGATCATTTGAGTAAGGTAGTTTTCTTTGAGTTGTCTACTACAAGAGAAAGAGAGCACACATTTCATCTTTATAATTAACACTCACTTTTGGAAAGGTAATTTTAAAGTATATAGCTACCCTAGGCCTCATTAAACATTTAGTTCTTTAGTTATATCTGGATAAATTCATGGTTTCTTATTTTATTCAAGAGGCCAGGATGTACCACTGTTAGTTACCAAGTTCTAGATCCAGAAATCATAAGACAAGACTAGATCCAGAAGAATATGGGGGAAGTCATTACAGGAATGTCAGCTAGAGCTGATGAGAGACACAACACTGACCAAGAGCAAATCAAGCTCCCTGACCAAAGAAAAAGAGTAGTTTAATTTTGGACAAGTTCATGGCAAAGGTCTCCATCCAAGCACTTCATGCAAATAGGGGCTATCCAGTCAGAATGGTTAATATCTAAACTTAGTTGGAGATAGTTTATGAGTTACCTTTAATAGGCAAGGCCAGCTTTCAGGCCCTTGTTTATGGCTGTGGTAGTGGGGTAACGTAAGAGCCAAAGTTAACCTATAAGTCCCAATTGCCCAAGGATAGATAACTTCTTGGAATGCTGGGTGCTATAGTTCTTGGGAAATAATAAGCCACAAGATTTTTACTTCCCTTAAAAAGTCTGTTTGACACATCTACACCAGATGTGCTTGACCACATCTAGGCAGGAGGTACATCGGCGGAAAATATATTAGGATGGATACTTGCTCCTGATAAAAGCGGGTTTTGCCTTTTTATGCCCTTGCAAAATGTGACTTGTAACCATTCCCTGGGAACACAAGGGTGGACCTGGCCAAAGTCCATCAACCAGGCCAGTGTTTAATTACAGCATCCTTCAAATTTGGCTCGAAATTGTGGAACTGTTTTTTCTCTCATGAATCTCAGGATTAACAGTAAGTTTGTAACTATTCTATTTTACAATCTAGGTGTTTCAATATATAAAACTGCTGGCTCTGCTGTGAAAACACAAAGTAAATATGACACTGCGAGGCCCTTTCCAAAATCTAATCACTCTGCCCTTTTTGTGCAGCCCTTGAATGCCTCACTGCCATCTTTTTTATTTGTTTATTTGTTTGTTTGTTTGTTTGTTTCACTATGTAGCCCTAACAGGCTAGCTTTGAACTCAAAGAAAACTGTCTGTCTCTGAATCCTGAGTGCTAGAATAAAAGGATGAGATACAATGCCTCCTCTTTCTCTCCCTCTTCCCTCTCTGTATTTTGGGGTATGGGGGACAGTACACACATGCATGAATGCACATGAGTGCAGATGCCTATGGAACCCAGAAACTTCTCTGGAACTGAATTCCAGGTAGCTGTGAGGTACTCAACCTGAGTTCTGGAATGGAATAAAGGTCCTCTGCAACTGTAATATAGCTCTTAACTGCTGAGCAATGGCTCCAGCCCTGGATGTGATGGTTACTGCTAAAGCATGCTCTTTCTAGAATTCTAACTACAATTTTGTTGTGTTTACCAGGTCCAAACATCTTGAGAGTAATTAATCCCAAACTCTCTGTCCCCCAAATCAAGGAGTTACTAGAATCTCCATTCAGTATCTCTGCCTTAAGGAGCTGGGTGACTTCTCCAGTACTCATTCCCTTGTTTGCAGAATTCTCCTCGTCCATAACCAACAGCCCCTCTACTGGCCCCAAAGCACCATTTCTAACTCCTTAGCCCTGTCTGTCACCTCTCAACTACATTTTGACCTCTGGGATGGCCTTTGGAGGGAAATACTTAGAAAGATGAATGTAGTAATTTAAAACATACGTCTTTGATATTAGATAATAAAAAGGCTACAGCCTTTATCAACTGTAATCCAAGTCATTTTTAAAGCTATATATATATATACACACATACATAGCTTCATACACATATGAAGGTCGGAGGGCAACTCCTGGACCTGGATGCTATACTGGCCCAAGCACTCACACAAGGCCGTTTTCCTGAGCACTTGGTCGATCTACTTAAATGACCAAGTTTGGCACAGCTATTGTACTCTTTAACTGTAATTACAATTGAGCTGGTGGGCTTCAGAGCTTCAGAACTGTAATAGGGAGCACTTTGTATGCAGCTGACTACCAAGGATATACTGAAACTGAGGCTCTGGAGCCTTCACACTTCAGTAGACCAGATGACTCGAGTAAAATTCAAGCATGCCCACCTGGCAGTGCAACCACAAACCAGACAGAAAAGGAGTCTGGTGATAGCACTATACCAAGGTGAACTTCAGTTCTCTCAAAGGAGAGCACTGAGCCCAGTATAATGGTAAATATTTGTCCTTCGGCACTCAGAAGGCTGAGGCAGGAGTATCTTGAGTCCAAGGCCTGCCTAAATAACCTACTCAAGGTGAGTTTGAGGTAGAAAGACAAAAGTCTCATCTCAAAACAACAACAGAAACAGCATCTGCACCAAGTACTGCAAGCCAACTGCAGCCCTGCCACTTCAAAATGGTCAGTGATACCACAAGTAGTCAGTCCTCACTGCCCTCAGCGGCTTAGGGTTCTCAGCCCGTTAGCTCAAGGAAGCCTGCCCCGGCACTGGCTAGGTCAATGTACTTGCTGAGCTGGCCACAAATCCCATTTCACATTGGAGAGGCAATGAACACTCGAGCTGAGTAAGAACGGCCACCAGAGTTACACACGGCCATCTGCCTGCTGGACTCTCAGCCAAGCTGGCTCGTCTGCCCTCAGTCACTTTCCTGATAAAACTATGAAAATTTTTCATAAGTACTGTACTGACTTGTGGCACAATTTGTAAGCCTGAGTTGTCTTTTGTTTGTTTGTTTTGTTAAAGCCAATGCTAGTTTTAGTTTCTTGTTATATGAACACTGTAGGAATAGTATGTGATGTCTTAGTTTTTGCCTCTTTAATTATTAGTTTATATTACAATCAACAACAAAATAAAATCACAACAAACATGGACTGAGTGATACTGTCAGTACACACTATTGCTACGATACCTGCACAGAAGTCGTACCTTAAATCCCTATATTGGGGACAAAGAAAAAGCTCCTGGAAGGAACTCAATCCAGTGTCTGAGACTGGCCTGAACACCTAACTTACTGCTTCTGAGACTAGCCCAAGAATAGCAACTATAGACACTGGGCACTTATTTTATACTGATTCTGTTTAGGAAGGAAATATCTGATCCTCACAACACTATAAAGTACTATTAAAGTAATATTATAATCTTAGAGAAAATACAGTAATTGTCAGAGGTAAGTGAAATGTGGAGGTTAAATAAACTTCTCTGAGTTATCCATCTGACTACGTGGAGAACAAAGCTGAGGAGGCTGAGAGACACTGCTCCGTACCACTCGCTGCCTGGGGATCCCTTCTCCCCTCTCTGCTCTGCTCCTGCTTCCCTTCTCAGAATGCTGACCTTGCTGATCACTCTCAGCTAAACTACCTGACAGCAGCTATGCTACTTTGCAATACTTAAATTACTTAGGGTCATGTAATCTTCATATTTTGGTCACATAACTTCACTATCTTATGTAAGTTTAATTTTTTTCAAACCCTATTTTTTCAAATTGTATTGTTCCTTTGTTTTTATTTTATTGAATTCAGCCCCAAGTTTGATTATTTCTTGCCATCTACTTCTTTTTTTAAATTAGATATTTTATTTATTTACACTTCAAATGTTATTCCCTTTCCTTGTTTCCCCTCTGTAAACCCCCTATCCCATCCTTCCTTACCCTGCTTCTATGAGTGTTCGCCCCACCCACCCACCCACCCACTCTCGCCTCACCACCCTAGCATTCCTCTACACTGGGATATCAAGCCTTCACAGGACCAAGGGCCTCTCCTCCCAGTGATGGCAGATAGGCCCTTCAGCTCCTTCCTTCCTTCCCCTAACTCCTCCATCGGGGTCCCCATGCTCAGTCCAGTGGTTGGCTGTGGGCATCTGCATCTGTACTGGTCAGGATCTGGCAGAGCCTCTCAGGAGACAACTACATCAGGCTCCTGTCGGCAAGCACATCTTGGCATCAGCAATAGTGTCTGGATTTGGTGTCTGCATGTAGGATGGATCCCCAGTCTTTGGATGGCCTTTCCTTCAGTCTCTGCTCCACTCTTTGTCCCTATATTTCCTTTAGACAGGAGCAATTCTAGGTTAAAGTTTTGGAGATGGGTGTGGGCAGCCCTATCCCTCAACTGAGGGGCCATGCCTAACTTCTGGATATGGTCTCAACAGGTTCTCCCTCTCCTTTGTGGGGTATTTCAGCTAATGTCATCCCCATGGAGTTCTGGGAGCCTCAGGCTTTCCTGGCATCTGAGACTTTCTGTCAAACCCTATTTTTAATGATGGCATTTAAATGCTTTAATCTCCCTTCTAGGCCACTACCCAACAGAGGTAGTAGAAAAGAAAGGATATGGGGGAAGTGGACCTGTTTAGAAATAGTTCTTTGGAGCAAACCCCATCTGTGTTGTCAGGAAATCAGCAGCTCAGCTCACAGGGATAAATCACAGTGATTCAAGTTTGGCAGAGTCAAGATTCAGCAAACACAAATCAGCAGCCAGCTAGGACTCAGCCAAATCGGCCCAAGTCAGCAGGAGAGACCATAGCCGACACCAGGAACATCAGAAGTTCTCAGCTGTGCCTCTCTCAGCAAGCAAAGATCAGCAAAGACTTGAGACCAACAAGTGTTGCATAGCTAGTTCTACCAGCAAGCCTCTCTCACAGTCGGTTGAGTACTATTCATACACCCTCCAGACATCACGAGTCCTCCAAGGCTCTTGCCTTACCACCTGTCTTGCCTCAGCATGTGCAAAACTCCAAGTGTGTCTATCTCAGCTGACATCACTGTGCCAATCAGCCCGAGTCCACAGAATCGGCAAGAAGCTGCAGCACATCACCAGAAGTTTTTTGGTATGTTTCTCTCTATGGAGTCCCGACAAACCCAGCTCAACTATGCAATGTAAGGCCGACCAATACATGACATGTGTGTTGTTAGCAAAGACTCCTCCATCAGGTGTCCTTTCACGTGCTTGCTTTAGCAGAACATCCTTTCACCTGTGTCTGCTTCTGCAAAACCTTCCTTCATGAGTCTGCCTTAGCCTTTCACCTTGCTCTCAAACTGCTTCAGCGAAATGTTCTTTCATGTGTCTGCTTTAGGAACACATCCTTTCACTTGTGTCCGCTTCAGGGAAATACTCCTTACTGTATTTGCCCCAGCAAAACACCATCTGACTCAACTGACTTTCCAGAGAACCCGCTTGTCCCAGTTAAATTTCTGAAGGCTCATTTGCAGTCAAAGAACCCCAGAGTAGACATTCTATGGGGATTCTATGTAGGATTAAAAATGTATAGTAAACACTTAGTGTAAATCTGTTTTATGGAGTCTTGGCTGGCTTGGTACTCACTATGTAGCTCAGGGTACCCTTGAATTCCTAACAGTCATCCTAACTCAGCTTTCTAAGTGCTATGATTATAGGTGTGTGTGCCATCATTCTCAGATTAATTTTTCCCCCTAAAGCTGTGCTAACGTACAATAATCAGTGGTAGATTTCTAGGGTAGAAAATTCAAAGGCAGCAATTTGTGTCTTAGACTAGTGAAAACAGAGCTGTGTGTTCCTGGAGAAAGAAACAAATAGGACTTGGCTTTGCCTACAAGAATGCTTGCAGACTTGCAAACCTCTTAAACTTGTCCTGAGATGTTATCATTTTAATTTGTCTACCTGTTCAAACAGATAGATGAGAAATGGGTAATAGAGAAGATCTACAGTCAAAGCTTTTACCAGGGATTAGAATCTCAGATAGTTTACAACCAAGAAACATCGAATGTCCAGTTCTGAGAAATGCTGTATAATCTATTATACTGATATAATAGATACTGCAATATATACATCTTTCTGATACACTATTAATGGCTTTGGAGAAGTCCAAACAGCAGGAAGCTACAAACATGGGAAGCATGGTTTTAGAAAACTTGCATCCTGTTTTCAGGTGCACAGTATGGGGCCTGCGGGTACTCTCAAACTGTTTCTGCCTTTAGTCTAAGAAACTAAGAAAATAATCCTTTACTCCACACAGTGCTCCTAAATGAGGAAAGATTGAAGCTTCTCCTAGGATACAGGGTCTCAACTATGGCCTTATAAAAACAGAATGAAACAAGCAAACAAAACCAAAACAAAACAAGCTTAATGGTACAACATCAAACTGTAACAGTAAAAAGAACCCCCATAAAAATCCAACACTCCTCCATTTGCTCACTTGCTGTAGAATTCTCTGCTTTTAACATCATATCTCCCCTGAACCAGTTGAGAATACTGTTCTTTATTCCTAAAACTTTCCAGAGACATTCTCTCACATAACCACATCATAAAAATACCATTGCTTTATCTAGACTTCCTGCTCAAATTTTGTCATTTGCCCAGGATTCTTTGTAGTGACTTTATTCCACTCTAAAATCCAGCTCAAGATCACACAGCTCATTGGAAATTACATAAGACATGTGTGGATGCTTCCATCATTCTTTTCTTACTCCTGACATCTTTGAAGAGGATACATCCTGAGTGTACACAAATCTTCAATGTAGATTTTATATGATGTTGTCATGGTCATATGAAAGTAATAAACTCCTCAAACAAATGCCAATGGATGACGCCATCTTCTTAGGTCACATGGGAAATACAGATGAGTTTTCCTAACACTAGAGTTAATTTTGATCATGCCATTAATTTAGTCATTGAAGTGTTGATTGTCAGTTTTCTCCACTGTAAAGTTACTATGTTTTTCCTTGTACTCAACTGGCAAACCATGAAGAAATGAACTGAGATTATGCAAAACTATCCTGCTTCTCACTAAACTACCACCCACTCATTTTAGTGTGGAGTGATGATTTTATAACTCTCTTTCCCTCTCTATGTCAGTATTATTCCACAAGGGAAAGCTTTGCTTCTGCCCCCATTACACTTTCTTCTTTATACCACAACAAGATGTTCTAGTTCCATCTTGTACTTTTCTCAACTTTATTTTGATAGTTAATCTGATGGATCACTATCTGCCAGCGATGGCACTAAGCACTTTACAGACATCAAATCATTTAAGTCAAACAGCTCCAGAAAAAGTGGGCTAGCCGAGGGCTGGGGAGATCAAGAATTGCACCTGACACTTTCAGTTAGGAAATGCCGAAATTGTTTTCAAACAGAAAAAAATTTAAACAAAAAATGCATGTTTACAGAGGAGTGGGTAAATAATTTAGCTCGGTTACAGTGCGGGTAGGACAGCAGAATAACAGGAGATTGGTAGGAGAGGAGACAGGATGTCAGAGTAGTCTGAAAACCTGACTATAGAGTTAAGAGTATGTCATGGTTACTCCTGATTGGCAATAAGATTGAATTGAGATTGCACTAAAGCCCCCCCCCCAACCCCGTATGTCTATGCAGTCTAATTATTAACAGTTTAACAATCAATTGATAAACTCAAAAATCCAAATAAACTGTAGAAAGATGGTGCAGGGTGGGGCCTGATTAGAGGAAATGTGTTGCTGTGGTCAGGTCTTTGACAGGTATATCTTGGCTGTGGCCCCTTCCTGTTACTGTTATGTTTCCTGGATGGTGTAAGTGAAGAGTATTTTTCTAGCATGCCCTTCCACCATGGCGTTAAGCCTTGCTACAAGCCAAGACACAGCGGAGTTGGCAAACTATAGGGTAAAATTATGAGTCAAAAAAAAAAAAAACTTTCCCTTTTGAATTCAGTCATTTGTCACAGAGACAAAAAAAAAAAAAACCCACAATTCTATTTAACATGCATTGTTCTGTTTCAAGTATATGAAAGTGAGTGAGCTTCTTTAAGCAATGGAGTGGCCTAAGTGTGATGACAGGGTAAGAAGGCTGGTAAACTGGGAAAGATAAAGAAAAGTAACAAAAATAGACATTGCAGTTGTTTTCCACAATCTGTTACTAAAATAAATGTGCTTGTCCTGATGCACCAAAATAACCCAGGAGTTGGACACACAGATGCCACATTATCTCGTTAGAGGTCAGCCATCTCACTCAAGTCACTTCATCTGCATCACAAAGGCGATAAGAGGGGTCCTATTCAATCCTAATCCAATCCCTAAGGGCTGCCTGCAAAGGCCTATGAGTTGCTATACTGAAAAATACCCAAAGTGGTGCCTGGTGGCAAGTAAATACTAAAGCAATCAAAAAGCGACTGTAAAAACAGTTGCCACATTCCTATCACACCCCCACTCTTTTGTGATTCTGGAGGAAGAAATCTAAAATTCTCTGGCTTACAGACAACCTGCATTCCCATTCTTATAATATGTAGAGTAAGAAATGTTCTCAAAATATACTTTATTTATCTAGCTGGGCAGGTATTTGGTAGCTCAGATACCTAAAACTACATTGCTGAGTCACAAGATATTTGCATATTAATTTAGTAAATACTGCCCATTTTTATTAAGTTGCTGTGGTTGGTAAGATGGCCCAGTGGCTAAGAGTAGAGAGTGTCCTTTTTTTTTTTTTTCTTTTTTTCTTTTTTTCGAGACAGGGTTTCTCTATAGCCCTGGCTGTCCTGGAACTCACTTTATAGACCAGGCTGGCCTCGAACTCAGAAATCCGCCTGCCTCTGCCTCCTGAGTGCTAGGATTAAAGGCGTGCGCCACCACGCCCAGCTTAAAGATGTTATAGTTTTGTTTTGTTTCTTAAAGATATACAGACACACTGTAGCTATCTTCAGACACACCAGAAGAGGGCATCAGATCCCATTACAGATGGTTGTGAGCCACCGTCTGTTGCTGGGGAATCGAACTCAGGACCTCTGGAAGAGCAGTCAGTGCTCTTAACCCCTGAGCCATCTCTCTAGCCCCTGAGAGCATCCTTACAAAGGACCCAAGTTCAGTTTCCAGCTCCCACATCGGGCATCAGAGGTCCACTCCAGCTCCAGAGGTTGTCAATCCCTCTCTGAACATTTTGGACACTAAAAGTCATTTATATTCAACAGTGTGTCCAAAAAACAAAATAAAACAAACCGAAACCCCTATAACTCTTAGGTGTCTTAATTTCTTTTCCTATTGCTGTGATAAAATACTTTGATAAATGCGACCTTAAGGAGAAAGGGTTTATTCTGGTTCACAGTTCAAAAGTGCTCGCTACCGTCTGTAGTGGGGAAGTCAAGGTGACAGCGCCTGGTCACACCCCATCCAATCACGAAGCAGAGGACAAATGCACACGGCTGCTCAGCTCACTTTCTACGTTTATATAGCAGTCTAGGATCCCATGCATGGAATGGTGCCACCCACAGTGAGTGTGTGTGTCTTCACATATCAGCCTAAGCAATACAACTCCCCACAGGCATATCTGGAGGCTCATCTCTCAAGTAGATCCTGTTAAATAGGCAACTTGCACTAACCATCACAATCAACGTCCTTATTCACTGTCGATCTATGACGCAGTCCCAAGTTACAGGTAATTTTAAGTAAATCTGCGTTTGTAGGAATTGGATCTGATAAATTTTCAGTGAAGTCGGGTAAGCTGTTGCAAATGGACAGAAAGACAGCGATGGAGCTTTAGGTGTAAGAGATTCTATGAAGGCTCCTAGAAGGTAAGTCTTTAAGATTCTTACCCAAAGATAAACTCTGAGCTACAGTGCTAATCAACCTGGCTGTTGCAATACTGGCATAATGCCATGGGGGCAACATGCTACCTTCTGGTAGATGGAGAAGCCTACCCCACAGGACAGTACTCTCGTCTAGGACTGTAAGCCCAGCCGCAAAACCAATGTATGAATGCCATAGTCCAAAGGGGAGAACTTACTATTATTATTTTGCTAAACAAATATAGTAAGAACTGCCTTTTATAGACTTATCTTTGTACTCATAGATGAGTGCAGCCTTCAGCAGAGGCCCTTTTTGTGGTGGTTAAAATACTAGGATTCATAACTGGTTAAAAGTATGGAGAATAAGTGACTATGGAGTGCTCAGCTGTTAAAGGAAGTGCATATCACATATACACAAACCCTCAATATTAAACGAACACCATAGAAGGGGCAAAAAGAATTTAAGAGCCATATTGGGGAAAGCTGATGTAAAACATCTTCTGAACAGGACATGCCTTCTATATAAACTCACTGCAGCTGAGGTTCCCTGTACAAGATCAGAATCATCAAACTTTCATCGAAGAAGGAGGAAGAGTTTATGAGGCCTCACACCTCCCGGAAGGATTACAAAGTTAACAGTGGCTGGAGGAAGGAGTGTCACTCTTTGGTGGTCTAAAGCTGCCTAGTGAGTGACTAGGCAGGCTCATGCAGAAGTCCTGCTCAGGTACATGGGTAACATGCCTAGGGAGACAAGACTGTAGGAAGGGGGCTTCCTGGGAAGAAGAAGGATTCAGTGAAGCAGCTGGGAAAGTAAAGCAATGGGGGAGAGTAACTAAAATTCAGTGTACACCTTAGAAACTGTCAACATCCACAACAAACCCTTCAAAACAAGTAAGTAACCACAGTCTACAGGCTTATTCTGAAAAACAGATAAATCAAACTTTTCCAGGGTTTATTAAACAGAACCACCACTGCAAATAAAGTCTCTTGCTGTGAATAACAAACATATAGTATTTATCCACTTGGTATATTTCAAAACTAAAAGGTCCGATTCTGCCGTATTTGTAACAACCTTTTCTCTGGAATTGCCTGTCCTGCTTGTGCAGGAGCCGTATTAGCCTCTGTACGCTTCCATTTTAATGTGTGTGCTGCTGAAGCAAGGACCCTCCTGGCGCTCTTACTCTCCCTGACGAGAAGCCCTTGTTGGAGCAAAGGGGGTAACTCTCTCTGATGAAAGGGAGCTGACATCTTTCTTTGGTAGAGCACACTCACAGGTTTCCGTTTGTACACACTACCTAATGTTGAGTACTGCTGGACTACAGAACGGCTCCAGTGCAGTTTCCACTGAGGATGCAGTGCAAGAGCCACAGGTGGAGCCCACGAGCTGCTTCGGAGCTGGCGTGCTCACAGCTTCTACAAGCCTACTTGTGGGAGGGCAAGCACAGAGCTGACAGGCAAACTACAACCTCCTGCTTTCAAGGAAAGTCTCTCTTCTGCTTTCAGTCTCCAGTCCCACTTGCTTTCCTTTCTGTTTCTAGTTTTGTATGCCCACTCTTCATATGATGACACCTTGCAGCTCGTCAAACCCGCCACAGGGAGCCTTCTCTTGTGAATCAGCTGTATTTACTTAAAAGAAGGAATGTCTGACAGCAGTTCCTGTCTGTTCTGTGACATCTGCTACTACAATGCACAATGAACCATTGTTACCATCTCATCAAGCATCAACACCTTTGCAATTTCTGAGATAAAACTAGGACTCAAACATGAACTTCAATATCTAAAACATCTAGCTCCTATTGAAAAGGATGACACATCAGGACAAAACTGTCTACAAGACTGAGGTAGCATTTGTTAAAAATGTTCTAAATACACTTGGAATTAGCTTCTTTTATGTCTGATGAATCCCACTGATTAACCTGACTGATTATTAAAGTCAAAGATCAGCCAGTGTTTTGAAAAATCACCATTTTCAGAGACTATTAGAAGAAAAAACTGTTTTGTACAGATTATTTTCCACATAGAATTTCGACTTCTGTTGAAATAATGAGCTCCAAAAACCAGAAAATAGATGAAAATGTTTTTATATTTCTTGTATCAGAACATAGGTAGAAGGAAACTTATATAAAAAAAAGTTAAGCTATTCATATTATAAAATTTGGAAAAGCTGCAAGAAATACAAAAGGGGGAAAACATCAAATATATATGATGTCATATAGTTAAGATAAGACAAAGGAACATAAGAAGCTATAGAACAACATTTTATAGAAAAATGTGACTTAACTGAACTGGAGACTTGACTCAGTCAGTAAATGGCTTGCTCTCTAAGTGTGAAGACTTGAGTTTAATCCCCAGAACCCATGAAAAGAGTCAGATATGGAGGCACACAACTGTACTCCTAGAGCTGGGGAAGTTCAAAACAAGAGAATCCATATGGACCCTATTAAATCCCCAAGCTAGCCTAACTGATGAGATCCAGGTGCAGAGAAAGACCCTTTCTGAAAGATAAGGTGAAGATAGATTGTAGACGACATCTAATGTTAACAACCTCTGACTTCCACATGTGCATGTACACACACACACACACACACACACACACACACACACACACACACACACACCTTTCAACGGGCGAGTTTAGAGCAAGGGGCAGTAAATAATAACTCAGAGGGCAAATCTAGTCCACTACCAATTTATAATTAAGATCTTGCTGGAACTGTACTATATTTGTTTACTACAATCTATGGTCAAAAAGACTTGAAAGCCTGCAAGCTTAAAATAGTTACCATCTGGCCCTATACTGGTCAGAAAAAAGTACTGCCTACTGACTTAGAGAATGGAAGATAGAATATAAACAAATGAGAGATAATTATAATTAAAGCTTATTGTGGGAAGCAATCATACATGCTCAATTCTGTTAGAAAATGCTAGTCTATTCCATAACTGGGTACTAAAAACAAATGTCACAGATAGCATCTGGTAAGATACTACTATGATCACAATTATCTTATTTGGAGAAGCCTGTGCCAACCAAGCAAATTTTATTCCCCCTAGAGTCAGCCCTGTCAAACATTCTGCAGTGAGCCAGATGATAGCCTTGACTTGAATCTCTAAAACATCCCTTACTACATTATGGATGGCTATAAATCTTGAGTTAAACATCAGGAAAATAAGAGATAAAGAAACATCATAGAAACCGAACAACATGTCCTGGGGCAGGATGAAAAGATCTCAAGATATAAAATTAATGCAGAAAAGTGGAATCCATCAGCTTTAAGATACAGTAGGTCATACTCACAATAACAACAAATGATGGTACGTTCAATATTAATAAAGACAAAGGTAGAAAGGTAATGCTAAAACATTCTTGACAATCTCAGTTGCAGATTCCTACAGACAAGGAAATACCATCTTCTTCAAATAACCAGTATCATCAAAATTTCAGTTTGCTCAAAGTTAAAAATTTTAATTCAAAGACAACCCAGTAAAACCACTAACAAGCTTTTCTCTCCCTAGAACAACATACTTTGATTATAAGGGTCATGTTGTAAAATAACAGAAAGATCCCTTCATAAAGTTCTCAGTATCATCAATTAAAAAACAAGGGTTGTTGGAGAATTGGCATTACTATTAGAAAATACTGTAATGCCTTGATAAAGGTATCACAGTACGTACAGTGCTTGGGCATTATCTAATAAGACAAACAGAACAGAAAGTCAAGAAATACATCCAGATACATCCAGATGAAAAAGGCTGCAATTCAAGCCAGGGTAAACAATGAGCTTTCTCTCTCAATAATGCAGAAAAGCTGAGTGGCCATCTAAAAAGCTAGACCCTTATTTCTTGTCATACTCAACAATTTTTGTCAAACAAAAATTCCACATAGATCAAAGTTCTCTGAATAAAAACTAGACCCATGAAAATGCTGAAGAAAAAAAGAAATCAACAAATTCCTTTTAATCTTAAGAGACAGAGGGTCTTTCAAATATGATTCAAAACTGAGGCCATAAAGATAATTAAAAAAAATTCTACTGTATATAAAATTTTATTTGCTTGATAAAAGCATTATAAACAAAGTTAAGAAATGAAAAATATGCTAATACTTATCACAAATAGCTAATCTTTCTAAGACATCCTAGAAATTAAGAAGAAAAAAAATGAGCAAAAAGTACAAATAAATAATTCTCAGAACCATAAAATGGTTCTTCAAGAATACATGAAGATGCCACTGGCCCCAGGGAAGCAAGTAAAAAGAAAGTTGACCCTACAATGACACACCATGACTCCTTGTTTAAGAAATCCACAAATATACAGAAATTTGGTGACATACTCCGAAGGAGTTGAAGGGGTTTACAGCTCCGCAGGAGGATCAACAATATGAACTAACCAGCACCCCCAGAGCTCCCAGGGACTAAACCACCAACCAAAAAGTACACATGGAGGGACCCATGGCTCCATTTGCATATGCAGCAGAGGATGGCCTAGGCGGGCATCAATGGGAGGAGAGGCCCTTGGTCCTGTGAAGGCTCGATGCCCCAGTGTAGGGGAATGCCAGGTCAGGAAGCAGGAGTGGGTAGGTTAGTGAGCAGGGGGAGGGGGAAGAGAATAGGGAATTTTCAGAGGAAGACCAGGAAAGGGGATAACATTTGAAATGTAAATAAAGAAAATATCTAATTTAAAAAAAAAGAAATGCATACTTTCATACAATTGAATGGTATTTGACACAATCACAGATGGTTAGAATACAGATTTTTCCCATATGGCTTTTCTGTAGAAGTTGAGTACAATGGATGTGTATGTTAAACCCAGAAGCATCAATGAGACGGCAAACAACAACTTAAGGACCCAGCATTAGGGAACTGCACGAGTACACAATGGAGTGGATAGAATACTGTGCAGAAATTTAAAAGAGCAAGGAAAATCTTTATGAACTGATATAAAGTTTACAGAACTTTTTTTGCTACATGAACCACCTGTTTTAGTATGCTGAAATCATATACTGTCAAAGTACCACACAGCACATATTCACTTTTTAGGGAAAAATGTAAGAAGGTAATGAAGGAATCATATAGTCATCTACTAGTCCAACTATAGCATTCTGAATTAGGAATTATAGATTTCTCCTAATGTTTTATAATATAAAATATACAGCATCTACTGTATAGTCCAACCCCAATTGTCTAACTTCAATCTATCTAGCCTTTATATCTAACTTCCCAAATTCAACAGAAGAATAAGCTTAAAGACATAGGCAGCTATGGACATAGTGGAACATGTATCTTTATTACATGTTTGAATATCTTCTGGGTATATGCCCAGAAGTGATATAGCTGAGTCCTTGGGTAGTACTATGTCCAGTATTCTGAGGAACCATCAAACTGATTTCCGGAGTGGTTGTACCAGCTTGCATTCCCACCAGCAATGGAGAAATGTTCCTCTTTCTCCACATCCTCACCAGCATCTCTGTCACCTGAGTTTTTGATTTTAGCCATTCTGACTGGCCTTATTTATAATAGCCAGGAACTGGAAAGAATCCAGATGTTCTTCAACAGAGAAATGGATACAGGAAATGTGGTACATTTACACAATGGAGTACTACTTAGCTATTAAAAACAATGACTTCATGAAATTCTTAGGCAAATGGATAGAACTAGAAAATGTCATCCTGAGTGAGGTAACCAATAGCAAAAGAAAACACATGGTATGCACTTACTGATAAGTGGATATTAGCCCAAAAGCTCCAAATAACCAGGATACAATTCACAGACCACATAAAGCTCAAGAAGGAAGCCCCAAGTGTGGGTACTTTGGTCCTTCTTAGGAGGAGAACAAAATACTCACAGGAGCAAATATGGAGATAAAGTGTAGAGCAGAGACTGAAGGAAAGACCATCTAGAGACTGTCCCACCTGGGGATTCATCCAATATACAGTTACCAAACTCAGACATTATTGTGAATACCAAGAAGTGCATGCTGAAAGGAGCCTGATATGGCTGTCTCCTGAGAGGCCCTGCCAGAGCCTTACAAATACAGAGGTGGATGTTAGCACCCAACCACTGGACTGAGCTCAGGGTCCCTAATAGAGGAGTTAGAGAAGGGACTGAAGGAGTTGAAGGGGTTTGCAATCCCATAGGAAGAACAATATCAACCAACCAGACCCCCCCAGAGCTCTCAGGGACTAAGCCATCAACAAAGGAGTACACATGGCTCCAGCTGCATTTGTAGCAGAGGATGGCCTTGTCATGCATCAATAGAAAGAGAGGTCCTTGGTCTTATGAAGGCTCGATAGATGCCCCTGTGTAGGGTAATTGAGGATGGAGGCACACCCTCATAGAAGCAGGGGGAGGGAGGATGTGTTAGGGTGTTTCCAGGAGAGAGGGAAACCAGGAAAGGGGATAACATTTGAAATGTAAATAAAGAAAATATCCAATTAAAAAAAAAAAGACATAGGCAAGGAAGTTTTCCTGAATTAGTCAAACCATTTTTAATTTGTTACATCCGAATGCATATTTGTTTGGTAGATGACTACAAACTCTTTGCCGTTCCCCCTCAGGAAGAGATGAATCTAGGCGATCATGTGTTGATAGAATGACTGCCTGAGTTCCTGGATGAGCTGTGCCACCTCCACCAGTCTTCATGTGCTACTCTCAGACTGCCAGGCTAAAGAAGCTGAATTGCTGTCCTCAGGGACGGAAAGTAGCCCTGGGGAGAAACAAGGTGCCCAGCCAACAATAATACCAAGTATCAGATATGAAACTGTATCTACCATGAATCTTCTGACCAGTTAGCTCTTCTACTACATACCGTGAAAATGAGAGCAGCCAAAGCAGTAGAGAAATGCCCTCCCCAGCTTCCTAGAATTATAAGAATTCTAAACATTCTAATCTAAAAAAGTCTAAATCATTGCTTAGATACTCCATTCAAGGTAGTTTATTTGACAGCTGTAGATAAATTCAACAACTGAGTATTGAAGAAAATAAAAATATATTGTTTGGGAAATGTCTGACTCACTATTCTATTGCTGTGAAGAGACATAAGGAAAGCAACTCCTGTTTTTTAAAACAGTACTTAATTAGGGACTAGCTTTTGGTTTCAGAGATTTAGTCCATTATTATCATGGTGGGGAGTATGGCAGCATGCAGGCCAGCATGGAGTAATGACAGAGTGTTACATCCTGATCCAGGGACAGACAGGCAGACAGACTGATGGGCTGACTGGCTCTAGGTCTGGCTTGGGCTTTTGAAACTTCAAAGCCCACCCCTCTCTCTCCTAGTGACACCTTCCTCCAACAAGGGCACACCTATTGGAACAAGACCACACCTCCTAATCCTTCCCAAATACCCCACTCCCTGATGACTAAGCACTCAAATATATGAGCCTATGGAGGCCAATCTTATTCAAACCACCACAGAAAAGGCAGACATCGCTAACTAATATAAATAAATAATTAATTAATTACACAAGATACTCATTTTAATCAAACATACATATATTTTTAAAGACTTATTAGGCTATTCTAAGTCTTAACAAAAGGATATATATGGTTTCTTTACTTATGACATTACTCTGTCCTGATAAATCCACTTAAGTTGAAACACTAAGTTGGAAATGCATTAAATATACCTAATATATTTAATAGCCTAGCTTAGCAATACAATGCAGCAGAGCTTTAGATGTGTGTCCCTTGTGACTGCACTGTGACTCAATGACACTGCCCACATCACAGGACAAGAGTGTCAAATATTGCTAGCCTGGTTGAGGGGGAATCAAAGTTCAGAATCTGAGGAACAACTACTCCTGAATACGTACTACTCTTTCACCATCCTAAAACTGAAGAACAAGAAGGCAAACTTTCAGTCAATAACTGTACAGAGTAAGGTAATAAAACTTCTATATAGTGTGTGTGTGTGATACCTTTTCATAACAGAATTTTTTAAATGTGCTATTCTCTATTTGTTTTAAACATCTATGATATTTTCCTATAAGACAAAGCCTTAAAGAGTTAAACATGTAAAGACTTGTTACAACCTCACAGAAATACTAGATAAAGTCAGTTAATAATAAAATAAAATAATATTAGGGATTTTAATGGTCTGACTGAGGATATCCAAAATTCATATTTTGAAGCCCTAACCCAAGTAACTGAGAATGAGTATATTTAGAGTTTGAATGAGATCATTAGCTCAGTATCTTTACAGGAACAGGACTTATATAAAAAGAGGGAGGGGGCATCAGGGCTACACACGCACAGAGGAATGACCATATAAAAGAGGCAAAAAGAGGAAAGTCATCTATAAGCCACAGAGGACACCAACCCTGTCAACACTTGAATCCTATAGTGACTAGAACTCTGAGAAAATAAATCCATGTGGGTAAGCAACCTAGCCCGTAATACTGTTAGGGCAGTCTTAGACATCAACATAGGAACTAAACATAACACCTTATTTGGAAATCTCTGCTATCAGAGTACTGCAAACAATAACGGAACCAAAGTATAGTGTATAAGAAATTCTTGTACTGAATATCTAGAAAATTCATTTTTAAACTCAAATAAAAAAATGGCTTTCAACGTGGACAAAGAACAACTGTGCAAATAAATCTAGTGGACAGAATGGCCTGTTTTCTACTGTACTGAAACTTACTGTGGAAAGAAATGTTGCCTGGACCATATTCCATTCTTGGGATGGTATAAGAAATATTTCCTTATTTTATTTGTATTTGATTATGGGATAATGCCTGAGATTAAAAATAATAGAAAATAAGTGATTTAATGGGAATTTAATCAAATTCCCATCTTCTTTTAAAAGTAAAATACAATTTATTTTTAAAAAGAGAGAAAACTAAAGTAGTTGCAATAAATAATAAAAAACAAAAGAAGAAGAGGGGATCCAGCCAGAAGAAAGGAGAGAGTATGACATCAGAGAGAAAGAGAAGGGCAGGCTATAATGCAATAATGCAGGATGGAGAAATCTAAACTCTTACCAGCTTTTGGTTCATGCACCTATCAAAGTAGAATACAGACCACCGACTAGACAGGACCAGAAAATAAATACCCATGACACAAAATAATCAAAACACTAAATGTACAGAACAGAAAGAATATTAATGTTGCAGTATCCTAATTAACAAAACCAGAAATGAAAAGGGAAATATAACAACAGAACCTGAGGAAATCCAAAAAAAATCAACAGATCCTACTACAAAAGCCTATACTGAACACAAATGGAAAACCTGGATGAAATGGACAAATTTCTAGACAAATACCAGGTACCAAAGTTAAATCAGGATCAGATTAATGATCTAAACAGTCCCATATCCCCTAGAGAAATAGAAGCAGTCATTAATAGTCTCCCAACCAAAAAAAGCCCAGGACCAGATGGGTTTAGTGCAGAGTTCTATCAGACCTTCAAAGAAGACCTAATTCCAACTCTCCTCAAACTATTCCACAAAATAGAAACAGAAGGTACTCTATGAAGCCACAATTACTCTGATACCTAAACCACACAAAGACCTAACAAAGAAAGAGAACTTCAGACCAATTTTCTTTATGAATACCAATGCAAAAATACTCAATAAAATTCTCACTAACTGAATCCTAGAACACATCAAAACAATCATCCATCATGATCAAGTAGGCTTCATCCCAGGGATGCAGGGATGGTTCAGTACACAGAAATCCATCAACATAGTCCACTATATAAACAAACTCAAAGGCAAAAACCACATGATCATCTCATTAGATGCTGAAAAAGCATTTGACAAAATCCAACACCCCTTCATGATAAAAGTCTTGGAAAGATCAGGAATTCAAGGCCCATACCTAAACATAATAAAAGCAACATACAGCAAAACAGTAGCCAACATATAACTAAATGAAGAGAAACCTGAAGCAATCCCTCCAAATTCAGGGACTAGACAAGACTGCCAACTCTCTCCTTACCTATTCAATATATTACTTGAAGTCCTAGCCAGAGCAATTAGACAACAAAAGGAGATCGAAGGAATACAAATTGGAAAGGAAGAAGTCAAAATATCACTATTTAAAGATGATATGATAGTATATATAAGTGACCCAAAAAATTCCACCAGAGAACTCCTAAACCTGATAAACAACTTCAGTGAAGTAGATGGATATAAACTTAACTCAAACAAATCAATGGCCTTTCTCTACACAAAGGATAAACAGGCTGAGAAAGAAATTAAGGAAACAACACCTTTCACAATAGTCACAAATAATATAAAATACCTTGGTGTGACTCTAACTAAGGAAGTGAAAGGTCTGTATGATAAGAACTTCAAGTCTCTGAAGAAAGAAATTAAAGAAGATCTCAGAAGATGGAAAGATCTCCCATGCTCATGGATTGGTAGGATTAATATAGTAAAAATGGCTATCTTGCTGAAAGCAATCTACAGATTCAATGCAATCCCCATCAAAATTCCAACTCAATTCTTGACAGAGTTAGAAAGGTAAATTTGCAAATTTATCTGGAATAACAAAAAATGTAGGATAGAAAAAACTATTATCAACAATAAAAGAACCTCTGGTGGAATCACCTTCCCCAACCTTAAGCTGTATTACAGAGTAATTGTGATAAAAACTGCATGATACTGGTACAGTGACAGACAGGTAGATCAATGGAATAGAATTGAAGACCCAGAAATGAACCCACACACCTACAGTCACTTGATCTTTGGCAAAGGAGCTAAAACCATCCTGTAGAAAAAAGACAACATTTTCAACAAATGGTGCTGGCACAACTGGTGGTTATCATGTAGAAGAATTCGAATTGATCCATTCTTATCTCCTTGTACAAAGCTCAAGTCTAAGTGGATCAAGGAACTCCACATAAAACCAGAGACACTGAAACTTATAGAGGAGAAAGTGGGGAAAAGCCTTGAAGATATGGGCACAGGGGAAAAATTCCTGAACAGAACACCAATGGCTTGTGCTGTATGACCAAGAATCAACAAATGGGACCTCATAAAATTGCAAAGCTTCTGTAAGGCAAAAAGACACTGTCAACAAGACAAAACGGCAACTAACAGATTGGGAAAAGATCTTTACCAATCCTAAATCCAATAGGGGAATAATATCCAATATATATAAAGAACTCAAGAAGTTAGACTCCAGAAATTCAAATAACCCTATTAAAAATGGGGTACAGGGCTAAACAAAGAATTCTCAACTGAGGAATACCAAATGGTTGAGAAGCACCTAAAAATGTTCAACATCCTTAATCATCAGGGAAATGCAAATCAAAACAACCTTGAGATTCCACCTCCCACCAGTCAGAATGGCTAAGATCAAAAATTCAGGTGACAGCAGATGCTGGCGAGGATGTGGAGAAAGAGGAACACTCCTCCATTGCTGGTGGGATTGTAAACTGGTACAACTATTCTGGAAATCAGTTTGGTGGTTCCTCAGAAAATTGGACATAGTTCTATCAGAAGATATAGCAATACCACTCCTGGGCATAAACCTAGAAGATATTCCAACTTATAATAAGGACACATGTTCCACTATGTTCATAGCAGCCTTATTTATAATAGCAAGAAGCTGGAAAGAACTCAAATGTCCCTCAACAGAAGCATGGATACAGAAAATGTGGTAGATTTTCACAATGGAGTACTACTCAGCTATTAAAAACAATGAATTTATGAAATTCTTAGACAAATGGATGGATCTGGAGGATACCCCGTCCTAAGTGGGGCAACCCAATAACAAAAGAACACACATGATATGTACTCACTGATAAGTGGATATTAGCCCAGAAGCTCAGAATACCCAAGATACAATTTGCAAAACACATGAAACTCAAGAAGAAGGAAGACCAAAGTATTAATACTTTGATCCTTCTTAGAAGGGGGAACAAAATACCCATGGGAGGAGTTACAGAGACGAAGTTCGGAGCAGAGACTGAAGGAATGACCATTCAGAAACTGCCCCACCTGGGGGTCCATCCCATAAACAACCACCAAACCCAGACCCTATTGCAAATGCCAACAAGAGCTTGCTGACATAGCTGTCTCCTGAGAGGCTCTGCCAGTACCTGACTAATTCAGAAGTGGATGCTCACAGTCATCGATTGAACAAAGCACAGGGTCCCCAATGAAGGAGCTAGAGAAAGGAGCTGAAGGGGTCTGCAACCCTATAGGTGGAACAACAATATGAACTAACCAGTACCCCCAAAGCTCATGTCTCTAGCTGCATATGTAGCAAAGGATGGCCTAGTCGGTCATCAATGGGAGGAAAGGCCCTTGGTTCTGTGAAGGTACTATTCCCCAGTACAGGGGAATGCCAGAGCCAAGAAGCAGGAATGGGTGGGTTCGGGAGCAGGGGGAGAGGTGAGAGGATAGGGGATTTTCAGAGGAGAAACTAGGAAAGGCAAGCCCATTAGAATAACCCTGACTTTTTCTTCTGAAAGCCAGAAGAGGCAAATGAATGTTCTAACAACTTCTGAAAACACATACATACAAGCTCAGACCAGTATCCCATGCAATTACAATCCACAAAGACAGAAAACCTTTTACTATAAAAAACAAATGTAAGCAATTTCTGTTCACCAATCAGCTCTACAGAAAGCACTTGAAACAGAAAAAACTCAAAGTACTTAAGTTTTATCTTACAGCAATAAAACAACTGTAGGAGGTCAAGGGGAATATAAACAAGAAAGGAAGAAGTCAAAGAATCTTTATGTAGTTTATGTAGATGACATGAATGTACACATAAGGGATGCTAAAGACTTTATCAGCAAACCTCTACAACTCATAAACACTTTCAGCAAAGGAGCAGGACAGAAAAATAACACACAAAAATCACTTGCTTTCCTATACAAAAATGATAAACAGACTGAGAAAAAAACAATACCTTTCATAATAAACTCAAAAAGATCTTAGGATAACTCTAAGCAAACAAGCAAAAGACTTGTATAGTAAAACCTTGAAGATATTGGAGAAAGAAATGGAGAAAGACATCAAAAGATAGAAAAATCTCCCATGCTCCTGGATAGGATTAATAGTGTGAAAATGGCCATCCTACCAAAAGCAACCTACAGATTCAATGCAATCCCTATCAAAATTCCAACACAATTTTCAACAAGTAGAAAACAATATTCAACTTCATATGAAAACACATACATATTTACACACATCCATACACACACATCCACACACACACACACTCCAAACAAACAGGATTGCTAAACTAATTTCAAATAATAAAACAACTACAGGAGCTATCACCACCCCAGACTTCAAGTTGTATTACAGAACTATAGTAATAAAAACAGCATACCATTGGCATAAAAACAAATGCATTGATCAGTGGAATTGTACTATAGACCCAGGTATAATTCCAGATATTTGGATTTTTTACAAAGAAACCAAAAATACACACTGGGAAAAAAAAGACAGCATCATCAATAAATGGTGCTAATCAAACTGGTTATCTGCATGTAGAAGGGTGCAAATAGACCCATACTTACATCCTGAACAAAATTCAACTTCAAATGGATCAAGGGCATCAATAGAAAACTAGATGTTCTGAATCTAAATAAAAGAGAAAGTGGCAAATAGGCTTGAACTCATTGACCCAGGAGAAGACTTTCTGAGCAGCTGAGACCAACAGCCAATAACTGAGACCTCGTGATGCTGAGAAGCTTCTGTAAAGCGAAGAGCACTATCAACCCAGAAAAGCAGTGGGAAAATACTTAGCCACTACACATCTGATAGAAGAACTAAAAAAGAAAAAAAAATCAATTGAAAAATGGGGTACAGAATTGAACAGAGTTCTCAAAAGATGAGAACACAAATGGCTGAGAAGCATTTAAAGAATAGTTACCATACTCAGGAGTCAGGAAACTAATTCTCTGCAATTTCTTCTTACCCTAAACAGAATGGCTATGATCAGTTTTAAGAAGATAGCAGTGCTGGTGCAGACAAAGAGAAAGACACAATGAACACTTATTCATTACTGCTGGAAAGTGCAAATTGGTTCAGCCACTATAGAAATCAATGCGGAGGCACTTTAAGAAGGTGAGAATAGATCTACCTTAAGATCAGGCTAACTCACTCTTGGGCACTTGCCCAAAGGATTCTACATCTTACTATAGAGATATCTGCTTATCCATGTTCACTCCTGCTCTACTCATAATGGCCAGACATTGGGAAGAGCCTAGATGTCCACCAACTGATGGATAAAGAAAATGTGGTACATTTACACAATGGAATAGTATTCAGTTATTAAGAAAATGAAATTATAAAATTTGCAGGTAAATGGATAAAGCTAGATATAATTGTACTGACTGGGGCAATACGATTCAAAAGACAACCTTTTGAGCTTGTAATATGTGCTACAATCTGAATAGCCACAGAGGGTAGGAACCTAGAAAGGGATTTGGGGGAGGGGAGTTAGGCGTGAGGAGGGGACCTCCCAAGGAGGGCAAATAGAATATTGTTACCAGAGAGATAAAAGGGAAAATAGAATAGGAGAATTACATGGGGAAGGAGACGGGAGGGTAGGATGCGGGAGGGTCTATAGGGAGGAACAACTAACACTAAAGGTCTTTTGAAAAACCGTATGAATGAAAATAAACATGATCAAAATATAGTGTATGAAAGAAATTTAACAAAACAAATATAAATAGTCACTTAATACAGTGGACGTACACGGGAGGCAGAACACAGGGCCAGCTGACACTGGAACCATGGGAAGAAGATGAGGTTGCTAGGCACTCTGATAGGACATGAGTGATTGTGTCTCATACTCATATAAGATTTGGTATTCTAGTTGATGACAAACATTGCAGTTAGCCTAACATGTAACTTCATGGCAGAAAAATAACTCCAAATTTTAGATAAGAGCATATAATAAAATTGCCACATACATATTAAAAAACTCTTACAACTAATCAATAAATGGAGACAGCTTTGTTTCACCAAAAGAGAACAGACTTTACACTGGGTCAGACCTGAGTCCCAATCTTAATTTTCAAGAGTATACAAGATATGCAAGCTCAGTACATGCAGCTTCCAGCACCTCGACACACTGAAGAGGGGCTCTTGCAGGGCCAAGGGATCTTGCTGTGAGTCAGATAAGGTGAAGATTAAGTAACAAGAACATACTCTTGACACTTAAATAGATACTGCTTCCAGAGCAACATGAAATTCTAGCTTATCTAATTCTCATACCAATTCCAGGAGGAAGTTATGATACATATCTGCAAATAATACCATGAAATCCGCAATTATGTCAGAGTGCGACCACTCAGAGTGTTGTCATTTACTTCTAGTAGGACCATTTTTCTATGGCACTATATGCTGGGGCTTTCCCAAAGATCATAAACAACAGGCCAAGGAGGAAAGGAAAGGATTCAGAAAATACCTATGGGGGATGAGAGGGTTTGGGGATTAGCAGGTACTCCCTTTATATTCAGGCTTCCCACCAGGCCATTGAAGAGTATCCCTAGAAATACCATTCTGTTTATGTTTTCTCACTATCAGCTTCCATAACTGTCCCCTGTCAACCCAGACCTGTGCAATCTTGAGAACTAAGTACCAATCAGGGCCCACAGGGCTGTCAAGTTCCTTACTCTGGTTGGATGCACACTGAGTAATCACGGAGTGTGGAATAGAGATGTACAAAGTTCTTCATGCTGGGGGGGGGAAGAGTCTTCACTTCCAGAGCAAGATGCTAAAGGAAATGCCACCACAAAGAGAATGAGAGGCAAAACAATTTCATTAAGTCCAAACTATGCTGCCTCAAGACCTAAAGAAAAATGTTCTCAGAGAAAGTATGACAACAATGAACACTTACCTAAGATGAGATGAAGCTTGGTCTCTGTCTGGAAAGCATAGTGCAATGTCACCAAAAATGGCGACTGTCTAATGTGCTCCAGAACCTGTCGTTCTGTCCTTGTATGCTCTGTAGTTTTAGCCTTCTGAACTATTGTTGCCTTTTTTAAAACCTTCATAGCATACAGCTTTCCAGCATCATGGCCGCTTATTTTACGAACTAGAAATACTTTCCCATAAGCTGAAAAAGAAAAGAAAAAAAATCCCATAAGCTGAAGAAAAGGAAAAAAATTAAAATACCACATTGGCAGAATAGTATTTTATGGAAATAAAATTAATGCTCTCAGCCAACACACACAAACACTCACTCAAGGGAAAAACATGCTTGATGCTATTTCAAATAGTTCTTTGATAATTTATTTAGCCTTTTGCCAAACATATTTCTAGCTCTAGCCCTCAGTATTTACATATCTAGCCACTTCTGATGAAGTTCTGCTTTCAATCTACATGTTATTCTCTCCTCAATATTTTTAGGTCTGAGAAAGTAACTGTTATTATGGCCAGCTAACCAGCCTAACTCAGGAACAAGTAGGACATTTTAGACATCAGATAGAACACTGAGGTATATAGATATATATCTACCACTGGATCAATCTATCTTTCTTTTTTTTTTTTTTCTTTTCCTGAAAGGGTCTCAGTATGTTCCACAGCCTGGCCTTGATGTTAGATCCTTCTACATAAGCCTCCTAATGTCTGAGATTCTAGGTGAATATCATTATTATTAATAATATCATTAATAATAATATCGATATTATCATTATTAGTATCATTAACTCCAGTCTCCAAAAGGTTTTTTCCCTTTTCTTTTTCATATTCGTGTGTGGTGCGCATGTATGCATATTTGCATATACGTGAACATGCTTGTTTGCATGTATATGGAGGTTAAAAGTTGATGTTAGGTAGCATCGTTGATTGTTCTTCTACCTTATTCACTGAGGCAGACTCAATCAAATCTAGAGCTCACCGATATGTTAACCAGCTTGTTCTGGGAATCCTGTCTACCTCCCAGTCTTGCTGGAATTAAGGTCACAAAGCCAACCAATCATTTTTGTGGGTTCCGGAGATTCAAACTCTGGCCCTCACACTTGTATGGTAAGCATTTTAACCACTGAGCAATCTTCCCAGTCCTCCAAGACACTTCTTAATGTGAGTCTAATAATTCAGATCAATAAAGTACTTCAAGTATTCCTCTCTATCTATTAAAGCAATATAAAGACATCATATAAAACAAAGGAAGGCTTTACACTTAAAAAACATTAAGATACCCAGAACTGAAGGTCATATAGACAGAAACTCCTTTAAATCTCTAGGCAGAAATGATTTGTGGCTTCCTGGGTCAATGTCATGTGTTTCATAAGTAAAGCCTGTGGGAGACACAATCCTGTATATGGCACTGCTCCTCCAGACTGAAGAATTAGCCCTGTGGGTAGAGCAGCTTCCCTGAATGTTTTTCCTCAAGGAAAATAAGGAGGAAGAGGAGGAAGGAGCAGGAAAAGAGATGAAGAGAGATGAGGAAAAGAGGAGGAAGGCGTGGAATTCAAATGTGTCTTGGAATGGCTATGCTCAATACTATTTCAGGAGTTAAATCTTTAATGAGACCACTTTGAGTTTGGACTCAGTTTTAATCCAGATCACTGCTCCTATTACTTTGCTAACAACTCCCCGTATCTAGCCCATAATTCTATTATCATCTACCTACTAGAGTAAGAAAGCTTTATGAGAAAGGCTCTCCACTCTGATTCAGTTCAGTTAAGAACTAGATCAGTACCAACACTTGATATGCCATGGATTAATGCTAGACTAGACTAATCCTGAGGGAAAGAATCCAACCCTTGAGAGGGAACAGGCCATGCCAGGTCCTCAGCTAACCACACCCTTCTACATACCGATTCACAATCCTCACCACAGCCAGTGAAGTGGTACTTTCAGGTATTCTATTTCAGATGTAAGGAAATAAGTTCATAGTAATTAATGAAACTGGCCAAAAGGCGTGATCTAGAGGAAAGATAAACAAATAACAAGTGTGTGGAGAAGAGCTAGTCCCATTCCAGTTTATGGCCTCGGTTGACAAAGGAGTCCTCCATCCCCAGGGTACAGCTCACAGTCCGAGGAAAGGGCTCCCTCCATCCTATGGCTTCTTTCTTGCTCCCTACCTCTCTTCGTCCCTCTTAGAAGTTCCCAGGATAATTACGGTGACAGTTTCAAGAGAGAAAAAATAATTTAAGCAGCAGCAGCAGCAGCCACCACCCTGATTCAAATGCAAGTAGTGTGAATTCCAGAATCAGTCTATCAGTAAATGAGTAAAAAAATCAAAATCTTCCTGAATGCTAGGAACCTGATTTTCTAGATTATAATAAAATCAGTGCTATAAAACATTTAGCATATTCTGAATAAAAGTCTGTGTTGTATTAGGTATGTGTTATAATTATAGGTTGAGATCTCAGAAAGGCTGAAGTGAATCAAAAAAGAAAATTACAACTTTCAGGATCTAACAAATCAACCTAAAGAATGAAGCTAGAACAGCATATTTTGTACAGCAGCAATGAAACCAAGATAGAAGCCACTCTAATAACATATACTTTGTCTTCCAGCAGAAGAAAGTGCTATACAATTTGGGGAAGAAGCAAAGTCCTATTCAGGCAATCTTGGTGCTTCCATATATCTTACATACATACACAGACCCTACCACTAACTTATATTCTCCCAGATGCCAATCTCTAGAATGTTACAGTGCTAGAAATTTTGAAAAGTAAGAATCCTTTCTGTGTCGCTCAAACACCTTCTTAGCACACCATATTTGTCTGCAACAAAACAACAAAACAAAACAAAACAAAACAACGTGGATCCTGTGAGAGATACAGGCTATAAGCACCCCAAACCAAGTATGTGTCAGAGCCTTTAGACACATTAACTCTTTCAGTTCTTAGAACATCTTCCTAAGAGATGCTGATGAGCATCTCAATTTATAGAGGAGGAAACTCAAATACAGATGAGTTGCCCAGTCGTTCATGATCACACTTGCCCATTCTGCCCAAATTCTAGGTGTGCACTCTTAGATCTGTTTCTGTTGATTACCTTAAAATACGTGATCTCATCAGCAAATAATAAGATCTGAACATAAAACTGGATACACGAAATCTAATAGAAGAGAAAGCGGGGAACTGCCTTGAACATATTGGCACAGGAGACAAATTCCTGAACAGAACACCAATATCTCAGGTACTAAGAACAACACTTAATAAATGAGACCTCATGAAACTGAAAAGCTCCTGTGAGGCAAAGGAATATCATCAATACAACAAGATGGCAGCTTATAGAATGGGAAAAGATCTTCACCAAACCTACATCTAACAGAGAGCTACTATCTAATATATACAAAATAACTCAAGAAATTAGCTACTAACAAACCAAATAACCCTATTTTAAAATGGGGTACAGAACAGAAAATTCTCAACAGAGGAATCTCTCTAATGGCCGAGAAGCACTTAAAGAAAGATTCAATGTCCTTAGTCATCAGGAAAATGCAAGCCAAAATAACTCTGAGATTCTATCTTATACCTATCAGAATGGCCAAGATCAAAAACTCAAAGTATGATGGTTTGTACACGCTTGGCTGAGGGAGTAGCACTATTAGAAGGTGTGGCCCTGTTGGAGTAGGTGTGTCACTGTGGGTGTTGGCTTTTAGACCCACTAGCTGCCTGGAAGTCAGTATTCTGCTAGCAGCCTTCAGATGAAGATGCAGAACTTTCAGCTCCTACTACACCATGCCTGCCTGGATGCTGCCATGTTCCAGACTTGATGATAATGGACTGAACCTCTGAACCTTTAAGTCAGCCCCAATTAAATGTTGTCTTTATAAGAGTTGCCTTGGATCTGCAACCCTATAGGTGGAACAACAGTATGAACTAACCAGTACCCTGGAGCTCTTGTCTCTAGCTGCATATGTATCAAAAGATGGCCTAGTCGGCCATCACTGGAAAGAGAGGCCCATTGGACACACAAACTTTATATGCCCCAGTACAGGGGAACGCCAGGGCCAAAAAATGGGAATGGGTGGGTAGGGAAGTGGGCGGGAGGGTATGGGGGACTCTTGGGATAGCATTGGAAATGTAATTGAGGAAAATACGTAATAAATTTAAAAAAAAAAAGAGTTGCCTTGGTCATGGTGTTTGTTCACAGCAATTAAAACCCTAATTAAGACATCAAATGACAGCACACATTGGTGAAGATGTGGAGCAAGGAGAACACCACTTCATTGCTTTTCAGAGTGCAAACTTGTACAACCACTCTGGAAATCAATTTGGCAGTTTCTCAGAAAACTGGGAAAAGTTCTTCCCCAGGACCCAGCTAGAGTACTCTTGGGTATATAACCAAAATATGTTCCACTATACCACAGGGACACTTGGTCAACCATATTCATAGCAGCTTTATTCATAATAGTAAAAAACTAGAAACAACCTAGATGTCCCTCAACTGAAGAATGAATAAAGAAAATGTGATATATCTATACAATGGAATACTATTCAGCTATTAGAAACAAAGATATCCTGAAATTTTCAGGTAAATGGATGTAACTAGAAAATATTATCCTGAGTGAGGTAACATAGATCCACTAAGATATACATGATATGTGCTCACTTATAAGTGGATACTAGCTGTAAAGTATAAGATAATCACGATACAATCCCCAAACCCAAAGAAGCTAAGTAAGAAGGAGAGCCCAAGGGAGGATGTTTGAATTTCACTCAGAAGGGGAAACAAAATAGACACTGGAGGTGGATGAAGGGAGGTTATTGGATGGGGTAGGGGGTGGGAGGAAGACAGGGTGGGGACCAGTTATGGGGCCAGGGCATACAGATGAAGACTGGGAAAGAGAACAAAAATCGTGTGTGGGGGGCATATCTGGGGCAAGCTGGAGATCTGAGACAGGGGACGTTCCAGGGAGTCTCTGGGGATGATCCTAGCTGAGACTCCTAGCAGCTAGAGATACAGAGACTGAAGTAGCCACCTCCTGTTGCCAGGTAGGACTTCCAGTAGAGGGAGGGGGCCACCAACCTACCCACAAAACCTTTGACCCAAAAATGTCCTGCCTACGAGATGAGCAGGGATAAAATGAAGCAGAGAGTGAGGGAATGGCCAACTTGAGACCCACCCAACTCCTGACACTATTAATGATACTCTGTTATGCTTGGAGACAGGAGCCTAGCATAACTGTCTTGTGAGACGCTTGAGACCCAGCGTCTGATGGAAGCACGTGCAGAGACCCACAGTCAAACATTAGGCAGAGCTTGGGAAGTCTTGTGTAAGAGTGAGGGGAAGGACTGAGGGAGATAGAGGGGTCAAGACCACCACAACAAGACCAACAGAATCAACTAGCCCAGGCCCATGGGGGCTCAGAGAAACTGAACCAACCTAAGAGTACGCATGGGCTAGACCTAGGCCTCCTACACATTTGTAGTAGACGTGAAGATTGATCTTCATGTGGGTCACCCAACAATTTAGGAGCAAGGGCTGTCTCTGACTCTGTTGCCTGCCTGTGGATCCCCTTCCCCTAGCTGGGCTGCCTTGTCTGGCCTTAGTGGAAGAAGATATGCTTAGTCCTGCTTCAACTTGATATGCCAGGGCAGGCTGGTACTCATGGGCTATCCTCCCCCTTCTCTGAAGAGAAGGGGAGGAAAGAAAGGGAGAAGGAGCATGGGACTGAGGTGGGACTAAGGGGAGAGGAAGGAGGGTGTCTTGGATTGGGATGTAAAGTGAATCAATTAAAAAAAAACAGAAAACACCAGAGGAAACAAACATATTCTTGTAGTCCACCTATAAATATATAAATTCTAAAAGAATTATAATTTTAATATAAAATGCCCTGCATAGACTCTTGTGTTGACTACTTAGTTGCTAACTGATGGTCTACTCTGGGAGGCAGTAGAGACTATCTGGAAGAAGTCTGCAGGTTATTACTACCTGGTTCCTTATTCTTTGCTTCCTGTTTGCTACGACATGATTGGTCTCTCTCATGTGCTCCCTCAACCATGATGTTCTTACTGACCCCCCCCCCAAAGGCCCAAAAATCAGCAAAGGCAAGGACTAGGGAATCAACAAAACCCAAAAACCTTGAAAAGTGACAACCAAGCGAACAACTGCTCCCTTTACATTGTTCTGGGAGGCATGTTAATCATAGCTCTTTAGTAACAAAGAAACAACTGTAATTGAAGGCATGCAAACTTTTAATTTTTATTCACATGCATTATTTTGAGTGAAGCATTCACAGGTCATAAAAGGTTAAGGGCAACTGTTTAGAAAGCCTCTGTCTCATGTCCTTCCTTAAGTCACTCAACCTGGGCATGCTACTCTCACTGGGATTTCAATGTGACAACTACTCTGAGACCCATTTCCTGTCACTCAATTTTTCTAATGCTCTTTAAAACTATACATTGCACAAGCCTCTTATTATTTAAGCTCACATCAAATGACTGCTTTTTTTTTTTTTTTAAGCAGCAGAAATTCTAAGGGACTTGCACTTAGAATTCTCGGGACTGGCATTCTCTCTAAGTGCACGGCATAATCAACGCCTGAGCCTACTTCACTCCCTGCTTCCCACCTGTCACAGACACTTGCTGCCTTACAGGGCTATGCTTTTTGTATATGCTGTTCTGTAGTTGCACTATCATTAAATATTACATAAACCAAGAAAGTGGATATGAAAAAATAGGCCAATTGTTCTGAACAGATAGTTAAAAGTAAGACACTTAAAAAAATGAACTTCTAATGTATTAGTTGTGGGTGAAATGACTGAAAGGCCAGGACAAAACTAAATCCAAGATGCCTCTGTAGTCGGATTACTTCAAATATGTCTAAGCTCTCATTACACCTGAAAGAATCTGACACTGTTACTTTTAGATGAATCAGTACAAACATGCCTTTTTAGCAAACTAAACCATTATGAGCCAGTTCTCAAAATCATATGTCTACAGCTAAACTTTGGCAACAAATGTATATGGGTAAATTTTAAGTGAAAAGTACTCCAAGAAATGCATATAACTCTCCTCCTTTAATGATTCCAGCCCTTTTGACAACCACAAGTCTCAATCTTGCCAAACAAGAGCCTGACTACTAACTAAAGGATCACACTACTGACAAAATGTAATCCTCTCCTTATTTTGGATTATTGGAATCTTTTAAACAGGGCCAGGCCCATCAATCCTTCAAGTTATGTTTGCCTTATCCATAACCTGATAAACACATCTTTTGTACTGTCATCTAACTTAAAAACAAAAACAAAAAACCACCCTTTGCATTCAAATACTCCATGCCACACTGCTCTCGACATTGACAGCATCTTTAGCATAGCCCAGAAGTTCTGAGCTAGGTGGCTCATGCCTCTCCCATCTGCTCCGCCCTGACACTGGCTTACTTCTGTGGACATTGGTTCAGTCCTTTTCTGACTTTCCAGACAAGCACATTTCTTCTTACTTTGCACTCTCATAATCCAAGGTATTTCTTTCATGAAAATGATCACAAATGTATTTTACATTTAATTCTATGATTATTTTACTGACTTTCCATTACTCAATGAAATGATAAAATCCCAGATGAGATATGACTTTATTTACTTTCTCACTAGCAATGAGCTCTGGAACTCACACATCATGGAAATGCAATGCTAAGTTCATGGGAAAAAAATGAACACCAGAAAAAGAGCTTTTCAGAGTGCTACCAAAATGTCTGTTAATGACTTTGACTTAAAGTTAAAACTGGGTCTTTAATAGAATAATCTTGTGACTTAGATCTGTAGCACAAAGCAATGGCTGGCCAACTCTTTTTCTTTTGGGAAGAACAATGGATTGTCGTGAAGTAATCTTTTAATTCTGGTGTTTTTTGTTTGTTTTTTAATTCTGGTGTTAAATCTGAGTTCCTGCTATATTCTATGATGAAAGTGAGTTCAGGAAACTTCACTGCCACCATAGTAGAACAGAAAATATTGTAACATAATAACATTACATGTAGCCTCTGCTTGTAATCTGCCACAACTGTGTAATCACAAGCCCTGGCCACACACCCTTCTCACATGCTATTCAACTTGGAAATAGAGATGCTTTTCCACAAGTGACAGGGCCTGGCACAAGCTCCACCTCTAAGACTCATCCACCTGCCCATGTCCACCTGCTTGCCTGCTGTCCTGTTGCTCTTAGGCTGCTGCGATAAAACACCCTGACACCGAAGTGGAAGAGAGAAAGGTCCACTCTGGCTCACACGTCAAAGCAGCCCATCATGGCGGGGAAGTCAGGCAGCAGGAGCTTGAAGCAGCTGGCCACCCTGCACTCACAGCCATCTTTCAGCTGAGTCTAGATTATCAAGTACAAAACTAGTTCTGATCATCACACCTGCTTAACCTCAGTCCTTCAACATAGCAGAACTGGAGCCAAAAAAGAAATATATTCCTTGAACTGAAATTTTCAGAGGTCACCTTTAAAAGTTAGGATCCTTACTGGATAGCTGCATCCCTCCTGTATGAACACAGCAAGTACCAGGGCCGTGACATGTTAGGCCGCTGTAAAGTCACTGCGGCTGGAAAGAATGTTTACAGAAGGGCTTCACATCAGCATACTGCAGTACGATTGTACAAAAAAGCAAGGTTCAGCTTAAAAAAAAAAGGCAATAAAATTTTGTACTTCTAAAGTACCACGGGGAAAATCCAGTAAGATTTTAGATCTACAAACCCTTCACTGTCCATCCTAGAAAAGGTCTAAAATCTACTATGCAGCACTACAGCCAAGATCTATGAAGAAAAGCTTTAGGAACTAGAAACCCTCTAAGATGCCTTAGCAAGAAGGGTGTTTAGCTCAATCCTTGGGGCCCACAAGAAAGGAGGAGAAAATGACTCCTTCAAATTGTCTCTGGCTTAGACAGAGGGTGCCACAGCATATGTTCACCTACCCACCCACCACTACACACAAATAAATATAACAAAAAAGGTAAAGACTTTAGTTACTTGAGGGTTAACCTGTCACGTTAGCACTTTCCTTATGTTATTATCTATGTGGGAGGAGCATGCGCAGGTCTTGATGTGTGTATGGAAGTCAGGGGCTGATCTGCAGTTCAGTTCTCTCCTTCCACCATGTGCTTCCTGAAGATTGAACCTGGGCTTGCAGCAACTGCCTTTATCCCCTAGCCACCTCGCCAGCCCTTCCAGTCACTTTATTATAATAATGATTTTAAATTTTATGTGTATGGGTGTTTTGCCTGCAAGTTTGTCTGTGTATCACGTGTGTGCCTGATGCCCATGGAGGCCAGAAGAGGGCATCAGATTTCTTGAAATTGGAGTTATAGATGGTTGTGAGCCATCATGTGAGTGCTAAGAATTAAACCTAGATCTTGAAAAAGCAGCTAGTACTCTTAACTGCTGAACCATCTCTCTAGCCCCTCTGTCACTTAAAATAAAAATCTATATGTAATGTTTCCAAGAGTCTCTCTTCGCCAAAGATGCCATTCTCATTATTTAATGTTCATGATATAGAAGCCATCTGATAACTTCAGTTCTTGTTAAGTCTGTTCACTAGTGTTCGTTTAAACATTGGCTGTGTATTGGTTGTGGATGACTGTATCAATGCATTAAGAAATGAAAGAAGATGAAGCATAGGAAAAGGAATTCATGAAAGATCCATTTCCTCTTCTTCTTCTTCTTTTTTTTTTTTCTTTTTTGGTGTTTCAAGACAGGGTTTCAGGTTTCCAGCCCTGGCTGTCCTGGAACTCACTTTGTAGACCAGGCTGGCCTCGAACTCAGAAATCTGCCTGCCTCTGCCTCCTGAGTGCTGCATGCACCACCACACCCAGCTCATTTCCTCTTCTTAAACATACACATATATGTGCATAAATATCTGAATGTAAATAAATCTGAGCCCAAGGGAGGAAGGAAGGAGGGAGAGAGAGGCAGTGCAGAAATGAAGAACAGATTCTGGTGTCAGACTATATTCATTTGAAGCCTAGATTTGTAGTTTACTAAATGTGAGGTTAGAAAAATATTTAATATATCTGTCTCTCAGCTTTCATTTGAGTTAGAAACAACTCCCATATTATGCAGTCTGGAAATTAAGTTACATAGAAGAGGGCCTGGTAGATTAAAAACCAGTGTTAATTATTAGTGAAAAAAACTATGAGCCACGCAGTGGTGGCGCACGCCTATAATCCTAGCACTTGGGAGGCAGAGGCAGGCGGATTTCTGAGTTCAAGGCCAGCCTGGTCTACAGAGTGAGTTCCAGGACAGCTAGAACTATACTGAGAAACCCTGTCACGAAAAACCAAAAGAAAAAAAAAAAAAAACACAAACCTATGTGTTTTTGTGCTTATATACATAATTCCAAAATAATAGTGAGTTTCAACACACAAAAAAATGTACCTACTTCTTGCTATGTAGGTAGGACACACCAAAAAATACTTGAAAGTTCCCTCAAGTCCCCAAAACAGCACAGGGTATTGCCACTGCTGTTAACTGTCCATTATAACTAGATGCTAAGAGCCTCTGCTTAAGATAGCACATGCTTTAGGCATAGGACAGAAAGAAATCAAGCTGGAGGTGTTGTCCCTGCTGTCAGCCCTGCTGGTGTCAGAAAGTACTATGCTGGCTGCTAGGGGTGGAGGTTACAATAAACAGTGTTACTTAGCTGTGGACCTTGCATGCTAACACTACTGACCTGCCAAGAAAGAATAGCACCAAGTCAGTTGCAGGGATATCCAAACACTTTCTGACTGGATTTGAGGCCTACTACACACACCTGGTATTACAAACATGGTCAAAAGAGCCATAGTTGGAGAGGTCACAGGCCCTAGTATAGAAGCTCCTGTTAAATACTACTTTGCTAAATGGACATCAAAGTGACTTCTAAATATTTATGTTTATGACCGAGTTTACTGCTATTTTCAGCATTGGTCAGAAGTTTTTTTTTTTTTCTTTTTTTACCGTGCCTGATAAATACTGAAGGGACCATTAATTGGTCAATATGCTGAAAATAAGTGACTGCTGAATGCTCAGCTATAAATAAACATTGATATTATCCCCTCTAAAACTCAGGACATCATGGAAGAGGGAATAGAAAGAACAGAAGGGCCAGAAGGAGTACTGTGGAGGGCAGACTGCCTGCTACCACATGGTCTTCACACTCTTGAATTCACAGCAGATGTCATCATATGAACAAGACTGACACAGGACTGGCCCCATCCATAGCTTGCCACAGAGAAAGGGAGGAGCTCACGAAGCCCCACGCTCCCTCCCTGAGGATCTGAACGCAGCTAATGGTTACTAGGGGAAGCAGTCACTTTTCTCCAGCGGGTGAAGCCAGAAGGTGCTATTTCTTGTACTTGGTCCCAAATAATTTGAAAATTCAAAGAGTCTTTGTCCAATTGGAGAGAGAGAGAGAGAGAGAGAGAGAGAGAGAGAGAGAGAGAGAGAGAGAGAGAGAGAGAGAGAGAGAGAGATTGGAAAAAAAGAAACCAACATGTTTTACTCTGAGTTTTAATAAGATCCTTTGGGAATTGATTCCATGGGTAAGTTTTGCCAAATTTAGGCTAGAAAAAGTTATCCATGTATTTGATTCCCAAAGGATCTTATTAAAAGAAAAGCTTCCAATGAGGAGCAAGAAATCGAAAATGGCATATTCATAAATAACGTTCACATATTCTTAATAATCAAGATTACTATAATTAATAATCTTAACTACTATAGTTGATGAGCATTTGCAAAGGATGCAGATGTGAACCATGAGCCCCAAGTCCCCTAGCGTGGTGCAGCAGCTGCCCTGATTTCTAATGAGATACCCCATTTTCTAACTACATGCCCCATTTTCTATTTCTACCTCACCTCCGTTCAAGCAGCCTTCAGCCAGCAAATAACAAGGGCATTGAAAGTCTGCTTCCCTCTTGCTGACAGGAGCCTGGTAAGGCCATTCCCCGAGAGGTTCTACCAGCACCTGACCAATACAGATGCAGACACTCACAGCCAACCATCTGACTGTGCCCAGGACCCTAATGGACAAGCTAGGGGAAGGACTGGAGGAGCTGAACGGAATTGCAACCCTGTAGGAAGAACAATATCAACTAACTTGACCACCCAGAGCTCCCAAGGACTAAAACATCAACTAAAGAGCATACATGGAGGAAGCCAGGACACCAGATACATATGTGGCAGAGGATGGCATTATCTGACATCAATGGGAGGGGGGAGGAGGCTTAATGCCCCAATGTAGGGAGATGCTAGAGGGAGAGACGGAAGTGGGTGAGTGGGTGGAGGAGCACCCTTATTAGAGGCAAACGGGAAGGGGAAAAAAGAGGATGGTATGGGGGGGGGGTATGTGGAGGGGTAACCAGAAAGGGGGATATCATTTGAAATATAAACAAATAAAATGATTAATAAAAAAAAAAGAAAGTCTGCTTCCTCTTTCCTATCCAGAGCTACCCATGAGTTCAAGCTAAATATAGACTATTCAGACACAAGCTTGCTTAGGCTCACCCCACTCACCAGTCTTCTCTACTCTTGCTTTCCTGAAGCACTCTCAGAATAAATCCTATATACTCAAACTCCACCCTGGGCTCTCGCTAGCTACAGTGATTTCATATGGCATCAATAACAAAAATTGTTATTTATACTATGAAGGCAAAGTATCTCAATACTTTTCATATTGTACAAAACATCATAAGCAACCTCTAGGAATTATATACACACTGTAAGCTTACTACACACATGCACACACACACACGACATACCCTGATGGAGTTTTCAGAACCCGGGCCATTGGGTTACGACATATTACAGAGTACATTATTTAGGTGGCTCACAGGATGTAGGGTAAGCAACCCAAAGAGTCTCTACCACATATATCATTACTTCCACAGTACAACTGGCAAAAACTGTTGGTGACTAATTGGTATCATCCACACAGGGAACAATGTGTATTTTAAGGAGAGCCCCAGTGAGGAGGATGGGAAGAGGTGGTCCTACTCATTAGACACTACAATGAATAGTCTAGATTTCCACACTTAGCCTCATTTCAAGGTTTCACAAACCTTATTATTACATGAAAATCTGTTTCACTACATTGTGAGCTTTTTAAAGTAATTTTTTTAAAAAATCAACTACTCTATTCCAGCATTTAATTAATTAATTAATTAATGCCAATAAGTGAGTGAATGAATCTAACAAGTAACAGAAGTGGACTGATAATTTTTGGGTAGAAAATTATTATGATCTAATTTGTACTTTAGAAAGATAAGTCTTGCTATGGACAATGGACTGGCAAGGGGCAACTTGATCCCAAGTGCTGTGGTGGCTGTAGGTCCCTGTTTCTGAATCCCTCTAGGGGTCACAAGTCAATTCTGGGCAATGGTAGGCAGGTGCTACACCCCTGAGCTATACTACCAGCCCTCTTTTAACTTCTGAGGTAAGAGCTCACTAAAATTACACAGGCTGGCCTTGAACTTGGGATCCTCTGAACTTGGGCTGCTGCTGATGATGCTACTTCCTGGAGCAAGAGAACCTGGGAGTTGAATGTATCAAGCGATCTGAGCATTTTAGCACTTGTATGGATATATATCTTAGAATGTATCTGCTAGTGTCCACAATACACTGTTTGAGATTTTATTATACTTCAGAAGTCCAATTATTAAATAGTTAGGGAAAAAAGATAAAGAATGCATTCTTTTTATTTGACATGAAGGCAACATTCAAACCCATGTTTTAAAAATGTTAATAGAATTTTCAACTTGCAAGCATTTCATTTATAAAATATTGTTCACAGTTGTATTTTTATTAGAAATACTACTTTGTAAAAATGCTAACAAAGTAAGCAATTATATGAAGTAACTGATAATCTCTCCTTACATGGAAGGTCTAAATAATTTTATTTTTCCAACCTAGGATATAATTTCACTATGGATTTCTGACTCCGTATCTGACCTCTGAGAAATGATAGGTACTCTAACACCCTACTGTACACACAGCTAAGCGCCATGTTTCAGACTTCAGGAGAAACTAAAAGGAAAAGATAATAGAGAAGAGTCTAGTTTATTTCAAAGTTTCTAGATTGTGAAAGTAATCAGCAGATTAGTAACAGACTAAAGAAATCTCAAAAAGAAACCAACCAGCCTCCAAGTAAAGAGTTAAGAATATCACATGAATTTAAATATAAGATTTAAAGAGCCTGGGCTGGTCTTATAGAGCAGGCCTATAACACAGATCCTCAGGAGGATTCCAAGTTCAAGGCCACCTTAAACTAGAGACTGACTTCAAGGCTAGCCTGTGTAATTTAGTGAGCTCTTACCTCAAAGCAGAAGTTAAGAGGGCTGGTGGTGTACCTCAGGGGTGTAGCACCTGCCTACCAGGCACAGGGCCTTAGGTTCAATCAGCAGTAAAAGAACAAAATAGCAGAGCCTCTGAATGTTCAAACATTCAGCAATGCCACATTTCAGCAATTCGATGAACAAGTTTTTCTAGTTCAGAATATATATAAATTAATTTATCAGAAAAGAGTTTTAAGTTTTACTTCCTAAGAAAAACCTTACATGACACACAAAGACACATGATGAAGTTCTTCTATTATTCTAAGTGGTGCTGGAAAAAATTATCTTTTTAAAAAGGTAATAAAACCGAAAGATTAGTGGTGAAATTTTGAATAAAAATTGATTTTATTATATTCATAATGAAACTGTCCACCTACTCCATTTAGTCATCAAAACTTTGATTTTAAATTCAGAAATGTCTACAGTGACAGTTCTTAGTTACCCATCTTTCTTAAGAGCTGCAGTGTCACAGAGAGAGAGAGAGAGAGAGAGAGAGAGAGCATCTGTGGCTAACAATAGACCCACTAAGGCAGGAGGGGAACAGAAAAGGAGATGGTTGGACAAGTTCAACAAGACAGAGACACAATTACTCCCCTGAGGGCCGCCTTCCAGGCCTGTGAGCAAACACCCAGAGGCAAGAGGGACATTAATCAAAGATCAGATGTGCTGAAAGCAGCCCAGGGTTTGGTTCTGCAAACATTAGACACGATGCTCACATGTGAAACAGCTTCTGGCTTCCCCTCATTATACTCCCCTGGCATGTTCTGGGAATCAAGGTATTAGTATCCTGAGAAAATGAGTGGGAGGAAAGAACTTCATTCTATTCTGAGTTTGTAGAACTTAGAACTATCTTTAAGATCTGGTAACAACTTGTTTTTCAAACTGCACCACACAGCTTCCACTTGGAAGACCGTTGCTTACTGACCACACTAATGGTTACAGGGCCATGCAGATTTTCTTGTCTCATTTTTGATGTAAGTTTGGTAATTTGTTTAAGACAGGGTCTCTGTACTGTCTTGGAACAGGATATGTAGAGTGGGCTGGCCTCACACTAAGATTGAGTGCCAGGATTAAGAGCATGCACTATCACACCCAGCAGTATGATTATTTATACACTTACGATTCATATGCACTTTATAGCATGTACCTCAGAAAATGAGTTCCTGTCACCTCTGAAATCATGTAACTTTTGTCTAATATTCCAGCTGTCTTAATTTAATTACACAAATGAGATATTATGGCCTTACATAAGTAATACTGTTTATATTTTATTTCCTCTTAATCCTTTTTGTATCTCAGAAACTCTCCTGGCATAATTTTTCTTTCCCCTAATAGCTCATCCTTTGCAATGTGAGGAACTATTGGTGTGAAACATATTCAGCGTTTATATGTTTAAAGTATCTATTTGGGATTGGAAAGATAGCTCAGTGTAAAGTGTCTGCTGTCACACGCATGAAGATCTGAATTCGATCCCCAGAACTTACATAAAAAAGCAAAGCATGGGTACACTTGTCACGTCTGTACTGGGAAGGCAGAGACAGGAGGATTCCTGGGGCTTGCTAGCCAGCCAGCCGAGCTTCATTACTGAGTCCCACACCAGTGAGGGATCCTATCTCAAAACACAGCGTGGACTGTAGCTGAGGAACTACAGCCAAGATTGTGCTCCGGCTTCCATATGCACAACACACATATACCTACATGCTCACACACACATGCTCATAGACACTCATACACGTACATACATATATAAATCTATTTTGTCTAAACCTCCGGAAAACAGATCGGCTAGAGACACAATTCTAGATCAACAGCCATTTCACTGTACAATCTGCAAAGATCTTTCTATGGCTGCCGTTGAAAACAGCAATTATGATTAAATTAAAGTCGCTATGGTCCACACAATCAACTGGCTGGGACTCATGGGGCCAGCAGAGATCAGGAAGCTGGTAGGGTTTTACCTAGGTTCTCTGCATCTATGTTATGGTTGAGTAGCTTGGTGTTCTTGTAGGAATCCTAACAGCAGGAGTGGGTGCTGGCTCTGACTCTTGCCTACTTTTCCTCCTAACTGGGCTGCCTCATCCAGCCTTGATAAGATGTTATGTGCCTGGCTGTATCTTAGCTTGTTATGCTTGTTGGCATGTCCCTGGGAGGTCTGCTCTTTTCTAAGGGGAAGCAGAGCAGAGGTGGATCTGAGAGCGTGGGGAGGTGGGGGGAAGAAAATAGGGGAGAGGAAACACTGTGGTCTAGATGTAATATATGAGAGAATTTTTAAAAAAAGAAAAACAATAATTGTTCTTTATTTTCAAAACATATCTCACTGCTGCTTTTGGGTTATCTCTATGTCCTTATGTTCAGCCAGCTTCCTTCATTTATTTACAGAAGAACTTTTTACTTGCCTGCTGAGGATTTTCTGTTTCCTAATTCTCAGAATTCATGTTTAATCAAACTTCAAAATACTCAGCTGTCATCTCTTTAAACAGGTCTTTCCTTATTCTGTTATCTCTTCTGCGGGCAGACAACTGTTACATCTTCTTTGCTTTGACCTCACTTTTTATATATGTTCATTTCCCTCATGATATGTTATTATGCATCTTTTGCTCAAATCTATCTTCCAATTCATTCTCTTTACTTTTATCTCATCTTCAAGTTAAAAATCTACAGTTTTTAAAATTTGAATAATTTTTTTTCTACTTTTTTTTTTTGGCGGGGGGGGGGGGGGGCGGTTCGAGACAGGGTTTCTCTGTGTAGCCCAAGCTGTCCTGGAACTCACTCTGTAGACCAGGCTGGCCTCGAACTCAGAAATCCACCTGCCTCTGCCTCCCAAGTGCTGGGATTAAAGGCGTGTGCCAACACCGCCCGGCTTTTTTTCTACTTATAATAGTAGCACTGGTAAAATAAATAGTATTCTGCTGGTCTATACCTTAAGTAGACGTTTAGAAAAATTATTTTAAATTTGTGTGTGCATGTACATGTATGTGTGTGTGTGTGTGTGTGTGTGTGTGTGTACAGGTGCACGTAAGAGTCCAGAAGAGGGTATGAACCCCCTGGAGCTGGGAGTACAGACAGCTGGGGGATACTTGAACTTAGGCACACTGAAAGGACAGTAAGCACTCTTAACTGCTGGGCCATCTCTCCTGCCCCATGGTCTTTGGGGAGGGGGGAGGGGGGAGGGGAGGAAAATCTGCATAGTAGTTTGTTTAGCATGTCTTGTTCATTGACTCATTCTTTCTTAGTCTCTCTCTCTCTCTCTCTCTCTCTCTCTCTCTCTCTCTCTCTTTTGAGATTGCCTAAACTGACCCTGAAAACGCAGTCTTCCTCTCCTCATTTCCCAAGTGCCAGGATTATAGGCATGTGCCAAACCCTGATAGCATGTTTTGTGTTTTTAAAAAGATTTACTTATGTCTATGAGTATTCTGCCTGCATGTACATATGTATGTGTTTGTTGTCTGCCTTTTGAGACAGGGTCAAATCTATGTAGCTCTGGCTGTCCTGGAATGAATTATGTAGGCCAGGCTAGCCTTGAGCTCAGAGATCTGCCTGACTCTGCTTCCCAAGTATTGGAATTAAAAGTATATACCACCAGACCCTGTGAGGGGCAAAAGAAGCTTTAGTATTGTGCTACCGTATGCATAGTAGCCACAGTTAAAAATAATAATGTATAGCCGGGCGTGGTGGCGCACGCCTTTAATCCCAGCACTCGGGAGGCAGAGGCAGGCGGATTTCTGAGTTCGAGGCCAGCCTGGTCTACAGAGTGAGTTCCAGAACAACCAGGGCTACACAGAGAAACCCTGTCTCGAAAAACGAAAAGAAAAAAATAAATAATAATGTACTGTTTATTTCAATATTGCTACTAGACGTTTTTCACATCTTTACTACAGAAAAGTCAGTGAAGTGATAAACACGTTAGACTATTACCTTCAGTAAATCTCTGTACAATGTATAAATAAATGGGAACATTATATTCTACCCCATAAGTATACACTGAATTTTCCAACTGAAATGAGTTATTAAAACAACCATAAGCAATTACATCATATTTCAAATCTAAAATAAATAATCTGTATCTATGATTCTTTGTTATTTCCAGTCTCTCAAACATAGTCCCTTGTTCCTGGATGTTTGCAATGTTTGTAGCACGGTCTTTACCTGTATAACTTTCTCCAGAATTAGATATCTATGTAAAGGCTTGAAAGATTACTCAGTCTGTGAAGTGCTAAGTTCAAATCCCCAAAGACCATATAAAATCTGGATGCAGCAGCCTTGGCCTGCATCCTCAGTGCTGGGGGAGGAGATGGGCTCGTTGGGGAAAGAGCCTAGTTGAATTGCTGAGTTCCAGGCTTAGCAAGAGGTTGTTTTAGAAAGAAAGAAAGAAAGAAAGAAAGAAAGAAAGAAAGAAAGAAAGAAAGAAAGAAAGAAAGAAAGAAAGAAAGAAAGAAAGGAAGGAAGGAAGGAAGGAAGGAGAGGAAAGAAAAGGTGAGAGGATTGAGAAGATATCTGATGGCAAATAATGGCTTCCACACACCTGTGCACATACCCAGACAAATACACACACACTCCACTACATAGAAAGAGATGTGGGAAGAGTGTATTCCTCCTGAGAGGATTAATGGTTGCTTTTTCTATAAAATACTAGTTATAAAGTTAGATTCCAGTTTGACCTTAATTCTTACATAGCATATATTGTTGAGACTGCTTGTAGCTGAGGATGCTCTAAAGAATTGCATTTCTTGAGCCAATGCTGACCAGAAAGCTTCTTTTCCATCCTTTTGCAGGCTGATTCCTTTCTTTAATGAGCAGTAGCTGTCGGTATCTCTCCTGTGCCTTAGATACAATCTGCCACACCAAGCATGCAAACTGCAAATGTAAAAACTAGCTCACTTTACTGTAGACTTCCAGCGAAACTCCTGTCTTCAGGGAGCTTATTCGGTTCTTTATACTCTTGCTCCATTGACTCTTGTGAACCTGAGGCTTTCCCTTATTTCTGTGAATTAACCTATGCAGTCAGTGGCAGACCTAGTTTTTAAAATACATTTTATCTAGCACTTTGGGGATTTAATAAAGGGGTTTTCAGAACATCTTAACTGTCATCTAACCCAAAAGAGAAGATAAAGTAGCTCTCCATTTCTACTTCTGTAGCTAGAACATTGAGTTAATTTTACAAGTCTTGTTACATACTATAAAATGTGATATGAAAACTAATATTTCATCTTCACAGAATGCTTTTTAAATTTAAAATTCAGTAGATGTCAGAAGTTATCTATTACCACTGATTTAAGTGTCATGCGGCTTTATCCAGAGCTGGAATAAAACATGACCTCAGTATGAATTTTCTTTTTGAAGTAGCTGGTATACTTCTATTGAAGTAAAATGGACAGTATTTGAATTGATAAAAGCAGAGGTTAAAGTATGTAAAAAGTTTCTTTTGGCTAATCTCGCTGCTGACTTCTACTTTTACTAAAGAGCATAGCAAAAGCTAACATTTCTAAAACTTTCTATGGAAAAATATCTAAAGTCTCTTCCAGAACATAATCTCCAAAATGCAAAGTAGTCCACTTTCCAATATTCAAGGATCCCTTGGGGGACGGACCCTGCCTGAGGATTATAGTATCTGGCAAAGCTCTTGCTCCCTACTTCCTGAGCCACAGAGATGTGAGCAAATTGCCTGCCTCATGCTTCTGCCACCATGTACACCACTATGCCTTCTCGCCAAGAAACTATTAAGTAAAATAAACCCTTCCTCCCTCTACCTAATGTGTGCCAGGTAGCTGATCAGAGCCACAGGAGAGGCATTAATGCAAATGGTGAATAGGGGCTGAGACAGCTTTTATGGAAGAACAATGTTTTCTAGTGATGAGTTGACTCAGCTTAATAATCAAGATATCACACTCAGTTTAGACCAAACAGCATTCACGTTCATGTTACCCAAAAGGAAATATACTTTATTATTTTTAAATATATGAAGCTCTATAAACTTATCAACCTTAGAGTACTCATTAAGTAACAGTTAATGAATGCAAAGAGGTTAGAAAGATAGCAGTGTTAGATTAATGGGGTTTCAATATTTTAGTATGAGTTATGTTTTTAATTTCCAATTTAGTTCTCAGAGAGGAAGTAAATGGATATCTATGAGTGTGAGGCTAGCCAGGTCTACATGGCAAGTTCCAGGCCAGCAAAGGCTACAAAAAAAAAAAAAAAAAAAAAAAAGATGATGATGATAGAAAATGATAGTTAAGAAAAAAATTTCTATTTTAAGATCTTTGTATCAGGTATTATATAGTAGATTCCATTTATGGAATAACTTAGTTTTCCTGCAAATAAAATAAAGGTAATGATGAATGGGGAGGTATTTACCCAAAGCCCATTTTCCTGAAATAGCAATAAATAGGGAAAAGGTATGCCAGGGGTACTGAATTCCTGTAACTTACACTGCCCCAGCATCAGACTGTGCCTTCCATTTAACGAGGGCCACACTGGGTTTATCCTGGGATGCCAAGAACACAGGGTTGAGTCAGGTATCAGCAAGTGAGCAGGTAACCTGAAGTGCACATGAGCAGACAGAGGTGACAGACGTCTGAGAGTTCCAACAGGTTTCCTGTGTGTCTCCTTGGCTGTGAGCAAACACGAGCCTTGGGCTAAGTATCACTGAGGAGTATCCTATGGCAATGTCCGACTTCCCTTCACCCACAATGGGAGAGCTCCCAGCCGCTCTGGTGGGAATACTGGTTTAGTTGAAAATCTCTTCAAAACACCAAGATGCTATAAACTCTCCAAACAACATAGACAAAAAGTGAAATTTATACTTGTAATATTTTTTTCTGCCTCAGATTTATAACTAATATATGAATTGTTAAACCCAACCTTCAGTAAACAAACAAAACCGCTATCACATTAAAGATGACTTAAAACTGGAGAAAATCTAGGAGGAAATTTATATAATTTTTATGCAACCAATGTAAAATTATGTATGACTTTTTGTAAAATATCTGAAAATGGGCAATAAATCCACTAATACAATTTAATCATTTGGCTAGACAATAAGAAATATTAATGGATGTTTTCCTTGAAGATTGACCTAAGTGATTTTACAGGTAATAAAATGATAAAAAATTAGATAACAAATGTTGACAAGGATGTGCAAAACCTGAAACCCTTACATACTGTTCACGAGAATATAAATGGTGCAGACATTTTGGGAAACAGTCTAGCAGCTCCTCAAGAACTTACACAGAGTTGCTATTTAAATTGGCAATTTGCTTCTAGGATTATACCCAAGAAATGGAAACCTAGGTTGACATGAAACACTGAGTTTGATGTTGACAGCACTCAAGTTTACGATTCTCTGATAAAAGGTGGAGTCAGTGTCTTAGTCTCACTCCTGCTGCTACGATAAAATATCCTAACAAAAAGCAACATAGGGTGAAGGGGAGTTAATTTCAGTTTCCAATCACAGTCTATCACTCCAGGGCAGTCAAGGCAGGAATGAGCAACAGCTAGTCCCACCACACCCATGGTCAAAAGCAGAGAGCAATGGATGCATGCTTTTGCTTGCTTACTTCAATTCCTCCATTTCTAAAACAGCTCAGGAACCTCTCCTAGACAAGGGTGCCACACACACTGGGCTTGGTCTTCCCACATCAGTTAACTTAAGACAGCAGACATGCCCACCACCAACCTAATGAGTGCAGATAACTCTCCTCCCATGGGATTATAGGTTTTATCAAGCTGACAAACAAGCTAACCTTTACTGTCATCAGCTGATGAACAGATGAGGAAAACGTGCTATAGTCACACAATGAACTTCTTGGTCATAAAGGGAAAGAGGTGCTATCTGCTATAATATACTTTAACCTAGAGAATATTACGCTGTATCAAAGAAGCCAGACACCAAAATCCACATATTATATGAAACCACTTATAGGAAATAACTTAGTGGTTGTTAGGGACAGAGAGGATGGCACGCTTACAAAGTAACAGCTAAAGGACTTGAGGTTTCTTATTGAGGTTAAATCAAAAAGTTCTGAAACTGACTATGGCTATGGCTACGCAGCTCTAAACACACTGGAAGCATGCACTGAATACTTTAAATGGGAAAACTGCATGGTATATGCATTGTATCTCAACTAAGCTGTCACCAAAAAGAAAGAAACTACGAAAATGTACCACACTCTGTGAGCATAACTTGACCTGAAAAGTTTTTGACAGTATGTTGCAAACACTATTTTTAAGGGAGCCATTCACCACGGCTCTGGACTGTTTCCCCTGTGAGTAGATAGGTACTACCTTTGAAACAGAAAACAAAGGTAGGACTAGCCAACATTACTTTGATATTTCAAAAGCATTCTACCTTGTGAATTAGGTAAGGTGGGCCTAACTTTGTTCCTGAAGAATATATACCTATCAATGATCCAGAGATGAGTGGGCACTGGAGAATGCACAAGTTGAGCATCTGATTTAACACTAAGATGGTGATGCCTTTCAGGGATCATAGCCTTAGCTGGTAAGAATATCCATCAGGCTTGTGCGTTGGTACTTATAAAAGGTGGCTCTACACTGTATGCTAAATAACTACAGATAGCTATAAAACAAACCTTTGTATGACAGGACCCAAGGCACAAAAGCTCACTACTGAATTACCGTAAGGTAATTTGTTCATGTGAATACAAACATATGTGATGTAAGCAAGGGTAGAGACAGAAGCCCAGATTTCTCTTCTGCTGGAATGCTGGTAGTGGTAGCAACCTCCTATCAGACCTGAAAAATCTAAAAAGGCAGATGCTCCTTAAACTTCGAAATTAAACTTTAATGGGAAGGAAAAATGGTCTGTCCTCTAAGGCCTTGCTTCTCCTTCCATGGAGATGGCCAGAGTCTGCTAAGGACAGAAAAAGAATTCAGAACTTCTTCAATAGGACTTGGTGGAGGAGAAGGAGAACAGCAAGCTCGCCTGGCTGTGGTAAGGCAGAGCAGGACATTCCAGGGCCAGGAACTCATTGATAAAACCAGCTACAAGACTGGCAGGGCCCAATGCAAACGTGTGGCTTAATTTGTGAATTAACTAGAGAAGAGTGACAGTGGAGCGTCACACTGCACACAGGCTGAGTGCAGGATCTTGATGCTATGCCTGGAAGACCAGCCGGGCTTCTGAACAAGAGAAGTTGAGGCAGAGAATTTTCAAAATACAAGATCACCCAGACATCATATCATGTTACTGTTTGAGGATACATTCCAGAGGTTTTTCTCCATGCAAATACAAGTAGGCATTAATATAATTGTCTCTATTATATAATTGTATAGTATATGTTCTCCTTTATGACTGCTTTAAATTTATGACTTGGAAAAGCTTTCTAAAATGTTAATGAATACAGATCATTTCAATCTTACATAGAGGATGGAACATAAATAGAACTAGGCTTCAATTAGCCAGACTCTTAAGTGTTGGGTTAATGAAGAGAAGAATTCTGACTTGTTCATTATTACAATGATGTGCCCTGAATTACAACAGTCTTAAAAAGAAGGCTTAATTCAATCAACATAAATCACTTTATAAGGTGCTGGCATATAATAAGCTACCTACCTATGCTAGTGACTTCTAAAGACTAATTTATATTCCCAACACATAAAAAAGATTTAAAAGGCTTTCTTTGTTGTTGGCATGTTTGTGGGATTAGGTCCTGCTGTATAGCTCAGGCTAGCCTGAAATTCTGGTTAGTGTTGCCCTGGCATCTCACATACTGGGACTGTATCAGGCAAAAGAAATTCCTGAGTTCTCTTAATGGATGCCTCATGCTTCTAAAACTGCCAATGACTTCCACATAAAGGCTATCAACCCTATGTCACAGAATAACAAGTGCGTGTTGTTCTTAAAGGGGAATAAACCTGAGATTTACCTCCAGTTCCTAGGACCTTCAGCAGCTCAAAGTTTTCAATCCCCACCTTCTCTGCGTGTCCTGTTAAGTTGGCTAAAGAGAAAAAAAAGAAAGAAAATTAAAGGGTTTGGCAACAAGAGGAGTCACTGAGGACTTTGAGAGGATCAGCAAAGTTCTGTTTCTTAACCTGGGCTTTTTCTAAGTAATTACTTGTTAAATTGTATGGTTGTACTTTGTACCTTAATTTTAATAAAACCATGAGGGGGAGGTATGGCACAAGCATTTAATCTCAGCACTGAGCATGGAGTGGGAGGGACACAGAAGGATCTCTGAGTTTGGGGCCAGCCTGATCTACAGAGTGAGTTCCAGGATAGACAGGGCTACACAGAGAAACCCTGTCTCAAAATAAAATAAAATAAAATAAAATAAAATAAAATAAAATAAAATAAAGTAAAATATAAAATAAATAAAGGAAGCTTTCTTAAAACTGTAGTGACCAGACATTGTACCCTAGGTAAATCAACATGAAGTCTAAACAGAGGTAGATTTGTAGTGAAAACTGGATAGACTGACAAGTATTTATTTATGCAATACATACTAAGTGTGTAACTACCTTGTTAACTACTGGACTACATTCTAGATCCATTTGTGCCCCTAAGAATGTGGGCATGAGCTAATCTACACTAGCTATGTGCACACTCTGTCTCCGTCCGCTTCTGAAGTGGATGTGCTGGCTAGAGAACTGTAAGACTCCTGTCAGCTTTAGAATTCTAAGGGTGGCTGAAATACACACACTCTTCAGAACATATTCTCTCCTAAGTAAGCAAAAGAAGGATGTGTTAAAAGTGAGCACTTCCCATAGTCTTCCACGGAGCTCTAGTCCTGCTGCCCTGTTACATGTGAAAATGCTGTTGGGAGAAAAGGGGGGAATGGGATACTCTGGTGGAAAAAAAATGAAAAATGGTTGGCTTTTGCAGACTGAAATGGCTTCTTTACCACAGGACCTCACAGATCTTGTACTTCAAGGCTGAGATAATGCAGTCTTAAAACTTACTGAACAAAGTGCTCTTTATAATAATGCCTATGGATATTATGTGACAATTTCTGTAGAAGTTGTCAAGAATGTTTGATCCAACTACTAGATCACCTAAATGCTATGAACCCTTCACACTTCTCTGTGTCAGTTCCCAATAATGTAAGATATTACATTATTAACAACAGCCACAAACTCTACCCTTACAGCACACTGCTGTCTATAATCTACTTTGAAAGCATTAAGCAGGTAAGGTGGACTGATGGCTGAATATAAACAGCTAAGTCATAAGCCAGATATAACAAATACAGAATGCAGACAGTGAGTATACAGGGTATTCAGCATACAAATCTTTCAAAATGTCTAAAATGACAGAAAATAGAATGAGACCTACCTCATGGAGTTGTGATGAGGACTGAATGAGTCAAATTTTATACAATATATTTATACAGTACTTGATATATACAAGTCTAGTGTTTGTAAATAAACTGTGAGGCCTGTTTGGTTTCAGCCTGGGGACAAGGGACTGAGGTGCATATTTTACACACCAAAGCAGACCTGGCCTCCAGGTTCTCCCAGCATCCCTCAGTCCCTCCCTGGCATACCCTGCCCCCAACCCTGAACTCTCCAGCTTCCTCCAGAGGTCCGTCCCTATATAATCCAGACATTCTGTCTCCCAGTGCTCCCCTTCTCTCCTCTTCCTCTTCCTCCTCTTCTTCTTCCTCCTCCTCCTCTTCCTCTTCTCTCTATGCACACACACACAAGCCCACACCCTTTCCTCTTTCTCTTCCCATAGTGATTTCCCTGGCTTTGGCTCTTGGGGCCAGTGAACTTGCCCAAGAGCAGCTTCCCAATAAACCTTCATTTAATGTAACCTAATCTGGCTTGAATTGGCTCATTTAACTGAGGGAGAAATAACATCAATAACTTTAAGAAAATTTGGCTCAAGTAAGAAATTTAAGAGCTACAAGTTTGAGGCAATAAGTAATTTCAATATTTTGTCAAAGTTTAACTAGATTCATATTTTAAATTAAGTTTTAAATTATTTTAATTTAAAAATTTTAAAGGGAGCAGTAAGTCTTAAGCAGATCAATGGGTCCACCCAGCTCACCATGACTAAGGTTTCTGTTTGGGGTATGCAGTGTTCTGAATAAAAAAAGGCCCCCATAGGGTCATATATTTGCATGGTTCGCCCCCAGCTGATGAACTGTTTGGAAAGGATTAGGAAGCATGACTTTGCTGGGAAAAGTACTGGAGAGAGCTGCCTCCATGGGCTGTGAGCTTCCAAAGCCCACAGCAGGCCTAGTGTCTGCAGCCCACTGCCACGCCTGCTGCCTGTGGATCGGGATGTAAAGCTCGCTCCACTGCTCCAGCACCACGTCTGCCAGGATGATGGACTCAGCCAGTTAAATGCTTTCTCTGACAAGAGCTGCCTTGGTCATGGTGGCTCTTCTGAGCAATAGAACAGTAACTAAGACAGGGAAAGGATTTTTTTAAGAAGCAAACAGTAATATTGTATTACACTCACATAGATTCTGAAACAAACACATAATCAAACATGTGAGTCTCAACAGTTCTCACTTCTATGCTATTGTTTTGTCAGTACAATTAAAGCCTTTGAACATGAAGTGCTAAAAATAAACTGTATTTTTTTCTTAATTAAATTGTTAGCCTCAAGAACAAGATCTCAAACTTCCAAATAAAAATACTAACACTATTAGAATAAGACTTAAAATATTTACAGATATTATTTCACCATAGAGGTGAAATAAACATTACCAACTCATGACTGTTTTCTACATTTGTGAGCAGTCACAGGCTTAATAAGTCCCAATCATGTTGCTCAGAAGATGAGCTTCAGGCCTGGGGCCAAGGCACCAGAGCCAACACGGCTGGAGCAGTTACAACTGTCACTGTCCTTGTCCCCACCACAAAGGTGATGGCACTTTATTGTGGTTGTGGTTGTAAGAGGACAGCAATCTTTGTTCCTTCTCCTATTCAGAGTATTCCTCCAGCACACTCCTTTCCTAGTTCTCCCCACAGCTAAGAGGGGTTAGTAAGCCTGTGTAAGTCCAAAATTCTGAAAGAAAACTAAAAATTACATTGTTCTCAATACATGAGTGGGGGAGGGGGGGCAGGTAGCAGGTAGAGTTCCTAGTAAAAAGATCAGCTGCTGACTAAGGCAGATACAGATACTTACACCCAACCAGTGGGCTGAAAAGGGCTGTGGTTGAATTAGGGGAAGGCTGGAAGAAGCTGGAAAGGAGGGCTACCCCATAGGAAGACCAGCAGTCTCAACTAACTCACACCCCTGAGATCTTCCAGACACTGAGCCACCAACCAGGCAGCACATACAAGCTGATCCGAGCCCCGTCTCCCTCACCCCTGCCCGGGCACATATACAAGAGAGGACTTCCTGCTCTGGCCTCGGGAGAAGATGCGCCTCACCCTCCAGAGACTTGAGGCCCCAGGAAATGGGGAGGCCTGGTGGGGGTGGGGTGGGGTGACACATCCTCGTGTAGACAGGTGGGAGCAGGAATGGGATAAGGAACTGTGGGAGGGCGGAGTAGAAGGGGGTAACTACTGGACTGTAAAAAAATAAAAATGATATAATAATAATCAATCATATGGGTCTTCATTTTTTCCATTTATTACTTACTGACTTATGTGTATGAGCTGTGGCATGTATGTGGCAAGCAGAGCATATCTTCTGGTAACCAGGTCTCTCTTTTTACCACGTGGGTCCCATGACCACTCAGGTTTCCAGTCACTGCAGCAAGCACCTTTACCTGTTAAACCACCTCACCTGCCCCATTTGAGGAGTTTTGACTCAAATTTCCAGCACGGCCTGACTTCTTAGGGAAGACAGACAGACGGCTCTCTCGTTCTTCTTCCTCAGTGTGTATGGCAGTTAACAAAGCAGATGTGGTTGTCCTGATGCTATGTTTTGACCAGTTTGTTTGTTTGTTTATTTGTTTGTTTGACAAGAGGATAACATGATGGATATGTTCACAATATACTACATACATCTATAAAATTGTCAACATTTAAATAAAAAATAATTTCTAAAAAGAGACAGGAAAGAATATGTTTCTTTTCTTGCTCTGTTTTCTCCCACATGAGAAATCAGTCACCAGAGACTACAGCTGAAAATGTCTGATCCTGGGCATTTCAGCCTCCAGAAGGGAGTCATGGCTATTTATTGAATTTGTTGTTGTTATTGTTTGGGAACATATTTTTGGTTTTAGAGAAGGTCACTTTAGATAAACTCACTTTGCTGTTCAGGTGGGCCTATAATTCAGGCTAGCTTCACATCAGCAGCAATTCTACTTGGCCTCTCAGGTACAGTGAGTATGAGTGTGAGCCCCATTCCCAACTTATATGTCAATGGTATTTTTATTATGAAAGTCTGAATAAGATAACTGGAGTTCCTCTCCCTTCTAACATTATAAACCACATGCCTAGATGTGCTGGTCCTGAGATCATGACTAGACAGAGCCAGTCGGGAAGGAAAATTCATATAATAGTTCTATGCTGACATAATGGAAGTATGCACAATTACTGCTAAGGTGGCTAAGTACTCGGATTCTCAGAAGCAACTGCTGCTTGCTGTACATGGACAGGTCCCTGTGGCTCCTGAGGGCTAGAAGAGCAGCCTGGTAGACCAGAGTTTGGGCATTTCTGGTTAGAACAGAAAAATGACACCAAACCAGAACCTGAGCCTAAACTCTAAAAGAGTTAACTCTTTCCCTCACAAACACCACCTTATGAAACATTAAAAAAAGAAAAGTGCATCAACAGACTTAAAGACATAATTTGGAGCTAGCCAGTTAGTCCACAGGAGTGTGAGCTTCGTCAGATTCTCAGAGCTGGGATTGAATGTGGAACCCACAGGAGGTAAACATGTAAATATTAGTAAAGCTTGATTAAAATATTTTATATTTTTCTAAGGTCTCCGACTAGCCTGTCTCTGTTGTTAATTAACTGAATCAGAAGCAGAAGGCTCTCTGAGTTCAGATCCAGCCTGGTCTACAAAATGAATTCCAGGCTAGGTGGGGCTACATAGTGAGACCTGCCTAAAACTACACAAATAGAATTTTCCGATTAAAAATTCCTAAAATACATTCTGATCACAGTTTCCCCTCCTCCGTCTCCTCCCAGACACCCTCACCCCCACCCCCACCCCAACCCATGTCTGGCTTGAACCTGTGTTGTCCCTGTACATGCTGCCAGTCTCTGTGTGTTCCTATGTGTGTCAGTCTTACTGCAACTGGAAGACACTGTGTCCTTGTGTCTTGAATCCCCTCTTACAATCTTTCTGCCTCCATTCCCACGTAGCTCCCTACATTTATAGTTTTTTTTTTTAAGTAACACATTACTGAGCTTTAAATATTATTTAGGAAAAGAGGGGAGTAAACAACTTCAGTGCTTCCCCAAAACTAGTCTAACCAAATACTTTTCTCATTAAAATACGCTGAAAATGCCGGGCGTGGTGGCGCACGCCTTTAATCCCAGCACTCGGGAGGCAGAGGCAGGCGGATTTCTGAGTTCAAGGCCAGCCTGGTCTACAGAGTGAGTTCCAGGACAGCCAGGGCTACACAGAGAAACCCTGTCTCGAAAAACCAAAAAAAAAAAAAAAAAGGTTAGAAAAAAAAAATACGCTGAAAATCCTTTACTTCTTGATCAGCATTATTTTCTTAAAATGCATGTTCTTTGGTTCAGTGATCCTCCCTGAAAGGGAATTTAACTACTCTCTTCACAGGCACATCCAATGATAGTTTTTAAATGTCAAAACTCAAATAATCACTAAAATGATTCACTTTTAAAACAGTTTGATTTATTAACAAGTCATAGAGGAAAAAAAAAAACTTTCCTTACATAACAGGTTTAAAAGAATTAGTTCCTAAGCAGGATATGGTATATGCCTATAGTCCCAGCACTAGGGAGGTGAGGCAGGAGGACTGCAATTTGAAACTTTCCTGGTCTACAAAGTAAAATCCTGCCTTCAAGGGAGAGAAAGGGGAAGAGAAGATTAGTTCCTTCACCATCATTGATTCTTTCAGCCCTCTCAGTAGTTGATAAATACATACTAATACAGCCACATGCAGTTTGGGAAAGCATGACTGACCTACCTTTTCAATCGTTTTCATAGTAAAATCCATGTAACAGAAAGTGGACTCTCTCAGTCATTTGAGGTGTACCAGGCACCGTTACTAACCACACTCATTTTGTTGTGCAGCCACCACCCCTGCGGAACTTCCATCTTGTGACAGTAAAAGCCCTATGACCCATAAGTGGCTACTGCCCGTGACAACCAAGTCTGTACTTTCTGTGTCTGTGACTTTTGCTACTCCATATGTCTTGATTTAAGTGATATCATACTTTATTGTGGCTAGCTTGTTTTATTAAGCATAAAGTCTCTAAATTCCATCCATGTTAAAGCATGTGTCCAATTTTTCTTCCTTCCTTTCAAAACTAAGTAGTTTATCATTATCTGTATATACTACATTTGCTTGTAAATTATCTGTCAATAGTCATGTGAGTCGCTTTCCAATTATTAGCTATGAACATGGAGACTGCTTTCAAATATTATATAGGCAGAAATCTTAGGGAAAGTGAAAGTGCTACTGGTAATTCTGTTTTTAATTATTTTTCAGGGATTTCCACATTATTTTTCATGAAGGCTGTTATATAACTTTTAAATTTCCAGCAATACTGCACAAGGTCAATTTCTCCCTAAGTGACCAGCACTTGCTATTTTATTTTATTTTTTATAAAAGCCATCTTGGTAGGTTTAAGATCAAAACTGATGTAATTTAAAAAGCACTAATTTTTTTAAAACTTTCACCCCTTATTTAAATAATTTTTATTTTCCAGGATCACTGCTTAATAAAAGAAAGATGATATTAAATAGGTTTAAAGTAAACCTTGCAGTTTGAGAGATGGGCCAGCAGTTAAGAACATGTGCTACCCTTAAGAAGACCAAAGTTTGGTTCTCAGCACCCTTGTTAGGAGCTTACAACCATCTGTTAACTCCAGCTCCAAGAGATCTAACATCCTCTATTTTCTTCAGGCATTGGCACATACACACACACATGTATGCACAACACCAATATAGATAAATAAAATAAATGTAAACATTAAAAATAATTAAGCAGATCTTTAAAATATGTCATAACCCTATACCTCAAAAATATCATTAATTTTTACCATATTCTTCATGGCATATTTGAATCACAAATCTGTGACTGATGAATAGTTTCTTAATCTAACTTTCTAGACAATTCAATTATCAAATTAATTTATAATACTTATCACCCATAATCTTTTTCTTTTCTTTTTTTTTTGTTTTTGGTTTTGTTTTGTTTTTCGGGACAGGGTTTCTCTGTATAGTCCTTGCTGTCCTGGAACTCACTTTGTAGACCAGGCTGGCCTTGAACTCAGAAATCCGCTTGCCTCTGCCTCCCAAGTGCTGGGATTAAAGGCGTGCGCCACCACGCCTGGCTACATAATCTTTTTCTTAAATTATAAATGTTTAACTCAGAATTCTCCACTCTTGTGGAAAAAAACAATCACTAAAACACATTTTTCATCCTGTTGCCATAGTTTCTGCTAAACACATGCAATCCAATGTGCTAAAATCATTTGATTACATCTATCTGATTATATTCACTTATGTTAAAGCTATGAAGAGGCTTAATTTTTTAAATGTGTTTCTGAAAATTCAAATTCAAGTAGAAATAAGAATAATGATGTTTTTGAAGTCATGTCAAATGTTTCATGCTATATGATTAGAACCCCAATATAGTTAACAAATTAACTAAATTCTATATTAAATTTGCATGACTATGAGAAATATAAATTAGTAGGCTAACTGACTCTATAACACATCAAGCATGATTATCACATGCATCTAGTCAGAACAGTCAGTGTCAATATACAGCCCTCATCCATTTGTTGCAGAAAAGTTTACAAACTCCTAGTGTCGGTCTGAAGTGGTACAGTTCAGTGGTAGACTATTTGTTTAGCATGCATCAAGGTCCTAGAGTCAGCTCTTTATACCACAAAAGAGGTTGGGGAATGGCTGAGGAATTATAGGTGAGAAAGATGCCGGAATAAAGCACGGAGGTAGGAGTAATTATTTCCCTAATAGATGAGGAGGAGGGCTGTTTTCATTAACTATGTTATGTGGAAAACTTTTATAATGTAAAAAAGGCACTAGCTGACTGAATACCTAGAACGTCCAACTAATTGTCTTAATTAAATCTGTAAGTCATTAACAGCTTTTAACATGCTAAAAATAATGCTCCAGAAAAAGTTACTCTAGCAATAGTATGCTATGGAACTACAAGCAAAGAAAGCCTCAATGCTAAAAGATGGCAAGGTTACCAAAATAAGCTATATATAGTTCAGTAAGTCTGACCTGAATACAAACTAGAATGAGGAGGAAAGAATGAATCCAAGAATCATTGTAATGTTCAGTTCAAACACAAAACCACAGAATAGATGCCTTGTATGCTGAGACAACAAAAAGCAAACATCTGAGCATCACTTTCAAAGATTCATTGAAATCCTGTGGTGGGTACTGCCACAATGGAAATCAGTGAGAGGCCAAAAAAATAAAAAGCTAAAAGAGCATCTAATATAATCCAGCTAGACCACTCGTTGGCATACATCCAAAGGACTTAATATCTTTCTGCAGAAAGACTTGCTCAGCCATTTTTCTCCACTGGCTTCAGCTATGGGCTGAATATTTGTGTACCTTCAAATAAATAAATAAATAAATGTGAAAATCTAATCCCAAATGTGATGGTACTAAGCGATGGTGCTCTCTAGAATGGTATGGCTCCAGCCTCATGAGTGAGGTAATTCTCCTTATACAGGAGCTTGAAAGAGCCTAAGTGAGGACATAGCAAAAAGGGCTACCTATGATGCAGAGCTCTTACTGGACACCTAGTCTGCCAGGGCTTTGATCTTGAACTTCCTCAACTGTGAGGAACAAATTTATATTGTTTACAAATGCCTAATCCAGCTATTCTGTTATAGCCCAAACAGACGAACATGGTCACACAGCAGAGTACAAGAAATCTAAGTTTGGTGGATAGCGGTGTTAAAGGTAAAAGGGATTCTGGAGTTTCAATATGGATGTATAGTAATGGCAGAACATCCCAAAGGGCTGGTGTGCTTGTTCTAGATGAGAAACTAGGGTTCTGTGCAGACATCTGAACAAAGTTGTAATGAGGGCACTAGACCTAAAACTTAAATTAAGAAAAACCTTTAAGAGACCACACACACACACACACACACACACATAAAAAACAAACAAAACCCACCGTTATTACCTGAGTTATAAGACAAAAAGAAAGAGATGGATACAAAAAAAGTTACAAAACTAGCCACCACCTGAATCTAAGTAAACAGAGAGAACATCAATAAAGAGAAAGAAGGGCTGAAGCTAGAACACTAGGAAGACTGAGAAGCCCTAACTCAGGGTGGTTCTTTTCCTTTTAGGATTCTTAACAGAAGGCAGCTTGAGCATTCCCTAGGCAGAGGTCCTAAACTGTTTACAAATGAAGAAATCCAGCTGAGCAGAAGAAATCCAGCAAGCCTGTGTGTGCACTTCTGTCTCTCAGCTCGGGACTAGATGGGATAGCTGTTTGAAGTTCCTGACTTGACTTCCCTTGCTGTAGCTCTGATGATAGACTATAACTCTGAACTGTAAACTGAAACAAACTCCTTTCTCCCTTAAGTGGCTATCTGTCAACACATTGGAGGTGAAACCAGGACCCAGTAAGAGCAAATACTGCCCCTCTACCATATACACAGTTCAATGCTATCAAACTGCCACTAGTTAGTTCCTTATCACTCTGAGCAATGTTGCCATATTAGGTTTCAGTACTAGTCTCTGCTGTAAGCAGGCTGCATGCACACTTGCCATCAGCTGTAGCCAGACTGGCTTCTATGAGTAAAAACCCATGTTGCTGAGCCCATGTATGATCCCTTTTTACCATAGCCATTTTGTTCACTAGTCTCTTGAACCATACTGCAGTGATTATTAGTATCTTTTTTTGTTGAGTTCAAAATTTTGGTGGGCACTGATATATGACACAGATATCATCATGAGTTTTCTCACTTAAAGAGTCCAAACCACAAACATCCTCAGCCTTCCTAGACTCCACTTTCTAATGGTGTTCCATCTAACCTGACTAGCCAGGCAGACTAATGGCTATATAGTCCCCAAGTTAGTGTAGAATCACCCATATATGATCATTGTTCCTTCCAAGCAAAGTAAGCATCCATATACACTACTCAAGAGTCCTGCACTCCTAAAATCCCTTCACTACTGCCTCTCAGGGATGTCTCAGAAATAAGTGGTAAAGCTACAAATGCCCTCTTTGATGTGCTACCTGAGTATCATGCAAAAACATTATAAGTTATGTGTAAATTTTCTATTCCTCTGTCAATTAACCATTAAGGACTGTCCATGAGATCACAGGCACAGGCAGGGAGAAGTCACCAGTTTAACTGGAATGAGAAACATAGGTATTTAGGCAACTTCATGTAACGTTACCTTCAGAACTTGCTTGGCTTAGTATAAAACTTTCATTTTATGATAGAATGCTGCTATGAATGCCTACCTTTGTGAAAGTGAGTGTGCTTAACTTAAAACCTACCAATTTAAGTATTACTTTCACAACAAGTCTTAGAGAAATACCCAGAATAGTACTTGACCACTGTCTGGGTAGTCTAGATCCACAAACTAATATAGTGTTGAATGTAAATGTGTGTATGGGGCTGGAGAGATGGCTCAGCGGTTAAGAGCACCGACTGCTCTTCCAAAGGTCCTGAGTTCAAATCCCAGCAACCACATGGTAGCTTACAACCATCCGTAACAAAATCTGATGCTCTCTTCTGGAGTGTCTGAAGACAGCTACAGTGTACTTACATGTACTTACATGTAATTATTAATTACAATTAATTAATTAATAATTATTAATTATAATAAATAAATAAATACACAAACAAAACAAACAAACAAATATTTAAAAAAGTAAATGTGTGTATGTGTATGAGAGCTCTTACGGATAAATAAGAAAAAAGACGAACAATACAGAATGCTAAAAATCAGGGAGAACAGCTGCACATGGTGGTACATGCTTGTAATTCCAGCACTTGGAAGGTGGAAGCAAGAGAACTTAGAGTTCAAGGCCAATGTCAGCTATAAGAACAGTCGCACTACTTGTGACATTGCTCAAAACATAAATAAGCAAACAAATAAGAGTAAATAAATACATGATTCCTTTATATTATGAATTAATCAAAGTTTATAAATGTGAAAGTTATCTGGTTACTTTCTGTTGTTGTTGCTTTGTTTTGTTTTTTCGAGACAGGGTTTCTCTGTATAGCCCTGGCTGTCCTGGAACTCACTCAGTAGACCAGGCTCATTGAACTCAGAAATTTGCCTCCCAAGTGTGGGATTAAAGGTGAGTGCCACCACTGACCGGCACTATCTGGTTACTTTTGCATCTGTGGAAGTTAGTTCTTTCAACATAATTTTAAAATTGACTACTATATACGATATCTGTGTTTAGAAACACAAAGACCTATAACTTATTGTAGGGCAGCACTGTGCTAACATAACACCTCGTAAGAAAATTAGAAGCATTGTTTATGTGGTTTTAGAGTTCATACAAACCTTGAAATAGGAAAAGTAGGGGTGCCTATGCCTATACCTGGAGCTAGAGCATGGGTTTGTTTGACAGTAAAACTGAGACGAGAAGGAGGGTATTTATTAGACATCTAGTTTCTTTGGCCCCTGGTTTCCACAGCATCAGATTATATAATCCATTGTGAGTTAAAATTAACATTTTAAAGTAGGATTATTGTTAATAAATGAGCTGTCAGTAGCCTTTTGAAAGTTTTAGAGCTGTAAGCACAAATTATTCCAAACGAACATGTGATTCAAGGTTGCTACATTTAGTACCAATAGAATTCAAATTGGCTCTATTAGCAGCGTGTCGTCTTCAGAACAGCAAAGGGAAGGGTGTGGATAAAGTATTTTCTCACAGAAGAAATAAGTGCAGAGGTGACAAGAGACCTGGAATGGAAACAGGAGGTCATAACTCAAGAGGAACAGAAAGTCACTGTACTTTCATGTATCAAGCTGAAATCCGATCCTTGGGAACATTACTTGGGACTATTAAAAACTGACATCTTGCATGAAAAAATTCAAAATTTGTATAAAGTAAATAAAAATAATTTTGATAGTACTTCGGAAGCTAATATACATATCTTGTTTTAATGAATTTATCATTTGTTAAAAAGCTAATTTTTACTTGCTAAATAGTAAAGTATGATTTGCATTGTAAGTTAAAGTCTGAATTTAATAGGAAATGCTGTTGAGTGTAAACAGGGCGGATCTGTTCTGTATCTATTCTAGAGTCAGATCTGAGACATGGCTATCTGTAATCTACATATCAAATGGTTAATAATTTATGAGCTAACAATAGGAAAAATGCATTTTTATAAATAAAGCTCTTGAACATCTCTACACATTCCTTTTGATTTAGAGTATTGTTCCCTAAGTTATCTTTTTAAAAATAATTTTTTAAGTATTTAAATTTCAGTCACATTACACAGCCAGGAAATGCAGTAATTAAATGTAAAGTTCTCTTAAATAAAGTTGTGTCTTATAATAGCTACAAGATATCAAGTAATTCGATTATAGTAAATGATTTACTGCTGACAGGCCATCTTCATTTTAAAATGCTATATACATGTTCTCTAAGCTCATAAGCTTATGTTCATGAGATCTAAACATCTGCATAGAACTACACGTAACAGTAATGTGCTACTAAATCACAACACTAAAGCAAAGCCAAAACCCCGCAACATATAAAAATAATACTTTAATAGGCAAAATTTTTTTAAACCCTAGTACTTTATAGAATCTCAGGATCACTTAAGGATTATCACAGACTGCCATAATGAAATGAACGTAGTGCAGTTAGTCAGAAACCAGTAATTAGTAATCCCTAATGTCTTCTTTGGTGCAGAACTGGTTAAATAACACATTTAAGGAATTTGCTTTTCTTCCCTTTCCCTTCTTCCTGGGGTCTGTGGCAGCCCTGCCATTTGCGTATTTACTGTTGTATTAATCGGTACACGGTGTGCTGGCTCCATCTTCTACACGATCGCTTCTAGTCTTTCTAAGATACAACCGACTTATTATTTCACTTAAAGTCTTCCAGACTCACATGCATTCTCTCCCAAGCTGGTTCCTTCCTGGTGGTGTCCTGTGCTTGCTTGCCCCTTGCTCCTGGCAGCCGAGGTCTATACTCCCAGTCTTGCCATCTTCTGTTGTCTTGGTGATTTTCTGTCTCTCCTGACTTTCAGGGTTTTTTTCCCTACCCTCAGCAGTCTGACATCACCAAACTTTCAGGTGTTTTCTTGTACTCATCAGTACACTATCTACTTGAGACTTCCTAATGTTTAGATCTGATCACTTTTAAGGGTAAATAGGGCAGTAAATAGTCCTAAGTGTCTCTTATGGACTCAGTGGTGCCTGGGCTCGGGGGTGGGGTGGGGGTCTGTCTTACTTCTGTCAGTGCTTAGTACAACACTTGATACAAGGAAACCTTCAGGATGCCTGCTCAATTGGTGGCCTGTATAATTACATGCAGAGTATGGTGACAGGAAACACAAGATACAGCCAGGAAAGCAAAACATCACAGCAGAAGGCAGAATTCCTTGAATAGAGGGGATCTGCACTGGGAGGACTACCTTAATGCCATGCTCTTTCCCAAAGGCAGGGAGCACCTTGAGTGTGGACATTAGCTGGGGCCCAGGGTAACCTCCCCTTCCTTCCCTCAGGCTAGATGATGCAGACAGATGCAAATGCTGCCGCTTTTGTTTCTTTCCTGCCTTGCCAGAGCAGCTGTTGTTGCCCCTACCTTTCTTCACACTTCGCAGAAGTCTAGAATGCTTTATCTGGAGCACGATTGTTTCTCCTACTGCAAGGGTTAAACAAGACCCATGTGGTATCTGAATCCATGCAGTACAGAAAAGAAATGGTACCGAATAGCTCTGAGAGGTCACAGAAGCTGAGGGAAACTGAGGCACTGTACCTGCACAGTCCTCAGCACTAAGTAAATTGAGTCCACTTGTCAGAGTAAACAGGGGTTGGCAAGCCCCATCTAACTAGGGCACAACAGCAAAGACAAAATGAGCACACAACTAACAGTGAGAAGAGCAGCATGAGGAAAATGGGCTGACTGTAGCTTTTAGGGGGACACTATCCACTATCCTTGTTACCGATCAGAATAAAAGGAAAGTTACTATGGGGGCAGTATCTATCTACACTACATTGATGCTTCTTGACTTGCAATAGGCTTATGTTCTTGATAAACCTGTCTGAAGTCTAAAATACCCAAAGTAAAAAAAAAAAAAAAAAAAAAAAACCAACCCTGAATATACACACCCTGCTTTATTCCCCACCTTAACAATACAGCACATGGCAGAAAAATCAAAGAATTCCCCTCATGAGTATCAGGCTGGCTGAGATCCTACAAGGAGGTAAGGCTCTTCAGCTACCTAACATCAGAAGACAGGACTGAATCATGCATCACTATCCAGGAAAGAGATTAAAATAAAAAATTCAAAGTAAGAACATTAGTTGCCTTCACACCATCATAACCAGAGGCCAGAGTAAGCTGTTTACCACTGAGTGTCCTGGACCATCTACAGCACTTTCTAGTACCAAGATGCATAGTTTCTTTATTTTGTCATGTTTCTTTTGTCATATTTCACCTGGCAGAAGATTTCAAATTTTGTTTCTTATGACTAACTTCTTGAAGAATAATGGCTTGAGTTATGACTTATCTAAAATTTTGTCACTTTCTCATGATTTGGGTTATAAGTGTCCAGTATTTAAGTAACATGCATCTTGGTGTTATCACAGCCAGCAGCATCTAATGTCAAGCCATCTGATGTTAGTTTTGCTCACCCAGGCCAAATGCTGCCCAGGCTCTCCACTATCTGGTACTAATTTTCCCCATATAATAAGCAACCTTGTGGAGATACTATAAGACCATTAAAATACCCTGTTCATCATTGTCTTAGGGTTTCCATTCCTGTGGAGAGACACCATGACCAAGGCAATCTTTATAAAGGACAACATTTAATTGAAGCTGGCTTGGAGTTTCAGTCCATTATCATCATGGCAAGAGCATGGCAGTGTCCAGGCAGGCATGGCACTGGAGAAGCTAAGAGTTCTACATCTTGTTCCAAAGGCAACCAGGAGAAAACTGTCTTCAGGCAACTAGGAGGAGGGTCTCTTCTGCACTAGGTGGAGCTTCAAAGTCCATCCCCACAGTGATGCATTTCCAACAAGGCCACACCTCCTAATAGTGCTACTTCCCATGGGCCAAGTACATGCAAAATGGCACAATTGCCAAATCTTAAGACCTGCATTTGATAGTCATTGATGATTCTTACCCAAGCCAGTCTTTAGCCTAATGAGTACAAAACAGTGGGTTTCCAACTCTTCCACTCATTCCAAGCTTACCAACCAATACCATTCTGTGGAGAATTTGCTTATAATCTCCTCATATAGGAAACTATGTAGATATGAAATTATTGGACATTAAACTTGTACAGTGGCATAAGGCATCTCCAATGAACAAATAAGCATATGGCCTACTTATCCTGACCAAATAAGAATATGAACACAAGAGTCATGATCTAACTGCATGATAAAACCCAAGTATTATGTTGAAGCAACAGAATGTGAATTATACCAATAATACTCATGTTTCTAGGTGTTATAAAAGCCTGGCCTGTCATAAAACCACCAAGCCACTTCACATTAAATAAACTGTCTTTCCAAGAATCACCAGCAACTAGAGAACATGGGTGGTGGTTAAAGAAGAAAAGACATTAGGCATTTGGAAATTCATGTTCTATACTCCTTCTTACAATTAAGTCTTCTTTGATTCCTGGGATTATTTTCTTGGACAGTTTACTTTTTCTTCCTGCTGTGTTTATGTTTATCGTCTTTATTTTTATCCATTTTGATCATTTTTAGCTCTGAAAAAAAAAAACACTGTATCTCCTATTTTTTTAAGAATTATTTATTTTATGTATATGAGTACACTTTAGCTGTCTTCAGACACACCAGAAAAGGGCATTAGATCCCTATTACAGATAGTTGTAAGTCACCATGTGATTACTGGGAATTGAACTCAGGATCTCTAGAAGAACAGTCAGTGCTCTTAACCACTGAGCCATCTCTCCAGCTCCTATATCTCCTACTTTTTCTTTTTTTTTTTTTTTTTTTGGTTTGGTTTTTCGAGACAGGGTTTCTCTGTGTAGCCCTGGCTGTCCTGGAACCCACTTTGTAGACCAGGCTGGCCTTGAACTCAGAAATCCGCCTGCCTCTGCCTCCCAAGTGCTGGGATTAAAGGTGTGTGCCACCACGCCCAGTATCTCCCACTTTTAAAAAGCAACGTTTCCTTGTTTTTTCAATGTCTGTATTAAAACTGTATTGGAATCTATTATCTGTTCCTCCTTGGAAACTATATAAACATAGCTGTCATTTGTCTTTTTCTTATTCTTTTTCCCAGAATCCAGTTTATTCTCACTGCATTTTCTTCTTTGTAAATCTATTTCTTTCTTAGCTTGTTCTTGTTTTTTCTATATCACCTAATCCTTGCCTGAAGATATTTATTCAACATGTTCTTGTTTTTATCTGCACAGTGTGGAAACCTGTTTTGATTTGTATTTTCTGGTTTGTTATTACAATAGGGTTTTTTTTTTTCCTGTTTGTAATCACTCCGTGTTCAGGGTTGTGAACACAAAAGGCCAGTGCAGACTGGTGAGAAGGCTGAGTGAGTGTAGGTACTGCAGCCAAGTCTGACAAATTGAGCTTGATTTCCAGGACCTACATGGTAAAAGGAGGGAACCAACGCTCACAAGGTGTGCACTGGCTGTCATTCATGTACTATGATACGTACATATGTATGTGCATGCACAGGCATAAATCTTTAAAAATAAAAACACTTTTAAAGGTCTGTATCTCTATCCATTCAGTGAAGTTTACTTGGCTTAGGAGATGATGATGAAGAAGGACTGGTATGTCATTTATCGTGTTTTTGCAAAATCTAATCATTTCGATTTTACTGGTCAAATCTCCGAAGTGTCCACCTGCTGCTGTTTATCTAGTCCTTACCTAGAAGCAGTATTCCCTAGAGCCGCCCCTCCTGGCCCTCTTACTACCATGCCCCTTTCCTTAGCTAACACTCCAAGACAAGTCCCAAACTGGAGCTGAGTATCTTGGCACACACTGTTGATGTTTTCTGGGGCTTGTTTCATTTGGTTTGGTTTTGTTCTAAATTAAGGGGGACACTTTCCTCTTTTTTCCACGGTGTTGCTTAAGATTCCCTTCCTCCATTCTGCCCCCCCCCCCACAGGACTTTGGAGTACAGAGTCTACAGAATTTATGCTTTTTTTTCTTTGCCTAATAATAAGTAATCTAAAGATTGTAGTGTACTTCCTTCTCTCTCAACAATACTGAAAGTATGCGCAACGTACGCTTTCAGTTGCATTTCTTTCAGTATTTGGATGGGGTATGAGCAATTTCCAACATGGAATTGTCATTCTCTAGACCTAACATCTATCCTGTGTTCACTATTAACATATAATTTCTGATGTTCCTAAAATTCCCAAGGCAAACTAGAAGCTTCCAAGTTGGTCTAAAAGTTTCTGAGTATTGTTTCAAAGGTCTAAAATCCTCCAGTCCTTTTTGCATCTAACTCTCAGTGAAAACAGAATACTTTCTTGTGCTTAATAATATTGTGGACCCTCCGGAGCGACAGAAGTCCTAGAAAGTCATTCTGAGATGCTTCCTACCAATCCTCCTCACAGCAGATCATCTCTCAAAGTCCTTTACGTTAAAGTATTATCATGTATTAGCTTAAATGGTCAGCAGCTTAAAACAAGTTTATTTTTCATTCATTCTAAATGGACAGCATGGCTTATCTAAAAGTTATATATTCCAAGTTTTCATAGGACACAAGGTCACAGAGAAGTCTTCAACTAAAAAACTGTCAAGATCTTAAAGGAATAGGAACAAAATGTTTTAATAAAAAATCATACTGACAATTAATGCACCAGCCCTAAAAAAAAACTTTACATGTAAGCTGCTCAATTTCGTTGCCCAGATGGCTCCATGACTCTGTCCTATTAAAGCTCAATGCATATGCTTCAGTAAACACACCAGTGAGCCGGCTGCAGGGAGAAGAGCCTCCAGCTGACTGCTTTCCATCTGCCGACTGCTCTGGGCCCTGGAACTAAGTGACTCTTAGAGAAACATACATCCGGACAAAGAAATAACATAATGCACAGTAGAAATAAAAGACAGCCCAAGAAAAGCAAAAGAGTCTGCATTGACAAGGGATTACTATCCAGAATGTATAAAGACCCCATAAAAAAGGTAGTGGCATCATAGAAAAAGAAACAGAAGACATCCAAAGGAAAAATTATAAAAGATTTGTAAAAGTCAAATAAGTGTAGAAAATGACCTCTTTAATAGTAACCCAGAATAGACAAACTCCAACATCATAAGAACAGTGATATTCACACTTTACACTTTAAGGGGTTTGGTTTTTGTTTTGTTTTGTTTTTGAGGCAGGGGTTCAGGTAGCCCGGACTGGCACTGAACTCCATACATAGCACCTAGCAGAGGATACCCCTGAACTTTTGACCCTCTTGCCTTCACAGCCTGAATGTTAAGATTACAGATGTGTGCTACCACACTTGGTTTAGGTGGTGAGAGAGACAGAATTTAGTTTCTTGTATCCTAAGCAAGCATTCTACCAAATGAGCTACATGTCCAACCGAATATTACTCTTTAATCTGACAATAAAAAGTTCTGAGCAGAGTTTAGAGCAGTGTTACACATTTATAATTCTAACACTAGGCAAGTACAAAGACAGCCTGGTCTATACAGTGAGTTTAGACCAGCCAGGGATATAAATAACAAAAGGATAACAATAGTAATAGAACATATATAAACAATTTATAACTAAAGAGAACAAAGGTGTTATCTTAAGAGAAACTCTTAGCATATATGCATCAAGAGATATAGCAAAAAATGTTCACAGTAGTACTGGTTTTAACACAAAAAAGAAAACAGCTAAAATATCCACTGACTGGATAATCAATTAAATTGTAGTCTTCATAAATGTAACAATAGAAAACCATAAAATGAATAAAATATACCTACAACAGTATAGATAAGCACAAGAATATAACATTATGCTGTACATAAAGAACTCATCAAAGACAATCGAATAAGCCAAATTTTAATAAGAGAAAAATTATATAAAACAAACTCATGGTCATGTTATATACTAGACTAATTTATCACAAAATATGCTTCCTAGATAGTAAATAGCTAAAAAAAGTTTGTCTATTTAGATATACTATTGATAGATAGATGGTCTTAAAAGTTAAACTTCACAGAGATCCACAGAATATAGCATTTAAAAAAATTTTTTTTAATAAAATGCCTTTTTTGACAATGAGACAGGTCTGCTCCTGACAGCACCCCTCTCCACTTCAAAAAAGATGATGAGCACCAGAGACCCTCCTATGGAGTTTGCTTTCAAATGCGGCAAGCTGCCACTGGGCAAAACTGCCCTTGCTTCAACTGCCAAGCTTTGCAAAGACAAGGTAGCCTTTCATAATTTCTGCACCACAAAAAAAGTCTGACAAACATACTGAGCCAGAAGGCTAAAGATGGATGCTCCAATGTTCTAGAGACATTTGGGGGGAACTGTTCAGGCATCCAGACCCTCTGTCATTTCTATGGTTGTGGAAGCTGTTTGTCTACACTTCCTGCATACTAAGGTAATATTTACTCTTTATCAAGTCTCTGATGGGGCTAAAGACTAGATAGTTATGGTCTCACGACTAAATTTAAATTATTAAGAATTTTAAAAGTTGTTTTTAAGTCTAAAAAGATATTTTTAGGTTAGTAATGCAAGTTATGACAGAAAATGATTTAGCGACAGAACTCTGAATTCATCAAGATAGGACAGACAATAGAGTACTTTATCCCATGGACTAAAAATTGTAAATATAATTATTACATGATAGTTTTCATAATTGTTCTCACTGTATGTAGTTTATTCTTATAAGAGAAAGAATCTTTTTATTAGACAAAAGGGAGAAATGTTGGAGGTTGGTCTTATGTATACAAATGCTTAATTCTGAGCTCCAAGATCTGGCCATTCAGACGAATGAATTCTCACAAATGCCAGCCATAAGGAGCAACCCAATAACCAGGGTTCCTCCATGGTTTCTGCTTTAGACCCAGCCTCCTGGTTCCTGCTCTGATTTCCCTTCATGATGAACTGTGTAATTTGGACATGTAACCTGGATGGACCCTTTTCTCCCCAAGTTGTTTTAATCATGGTATTTTGTCTTAACAGTAAAGATCCTAAGTATACAGACAATGGTACCAGAGAATATAGTATTGGCTGTAACAGACATGACCATGTTTTGGGGGGAGGAATGTGGAAAGGTTATGGAACTTAGGACTGGAAAAGCCATTTAAAGTTCAGATCTTAATGAGTTGTTCTGTAGAAGTTTGGAAAAGAATGTTGAGGGCTATGTAGACAAATGGATGCCTAGCTTGTTAAAGTGCAGAGGGAAGTTTGAAACTTCTTCAAAAACTCTATTGGGATTGTTCATGTGATATTCAGAATTGAGAATACGTGGCTCTAGTCAGTGGGGGCTGAGAAATCAAATGTGATTAAGAGGCCAGCAAAACTGAAGTGGAATCTTCTGGGAATATTTCCTCTAGGAAGCACAGAGGGGCTGTGGTTCAGAGAAAGCCAAGGCTGCATCTCATGCTGGCAGATGAAATTGGTCATGTGTAAGAGTCTCTCATGGTAGCAGTTTTGAAAGCATAAAAGGGTCTTGGAGAACAGCTGAGGGCTGGTACTGTGAGGAGCCAGGAGAAGTCACTGGTGAAGATGCAGTTTCAGCTACAGTAGAAGCCCCACCAGGTTGGAAGAGTTCATTGAAAGAAGTTGAAGCTTTGTACCATGTGGCAAGGTTAGAGTCACTCTAAAGAAACAACTGTGGAGTGAAGCCAGGCTGAGCCTCTGAGACAAGCTGGTGCTCGGCCAAGGGCAGAGGTGGAAAAATTAAACCCTTTGAGCCCAGAGATCACGAGTGGGTCACAGACATCAAGCATTAACCTTTTTACATCGTTTAAATTTGGTTTTGATTTGATTTGACAGTGACTGTGCCTGATTCTTCATCTTGGAGTAATTTTATTTTTGATTTTATAGTAACCCATAGTTATAGTAACTTGTTGCAATTTTATAAAGACTTTGGACTTTTCAGAAAGGGCATTTTATAGAGTGCAGGACTTTTAAAAGTTAGAATGTCTTATATTGTGATGCTGATATTAATATGAGATCTTGGGGACAAACAAAAAATGAAAGTTGTGGTTGAATAGTAATGGGTATTATGATAAGAAGTTAATTTTGTAGGCTAGGTTCTTTGTCAATTAGACACAAACTATGATCATTTGGGAAGAGGGACTCTCAGCTGAGAAAATGCCTCTATAAGGCTCGCCTATGGCAAGCCTGTGGGGCATTTTCTTGATTAATAGTAAATGAGGGAGGGCCCAGCCCACTTTGTGAAGCGCTTGCATCCTGGTCAGGTGGTTCTGATTGTATGAAGAAAACAGGTTGAGCAAGCCATAAAGAGCAAGCCAATAAGCAGCAGTAAGACCACACAGATGGTCTCTGTTTCAGTTTCTGCCTCCAGGTTCCTGCCTCGAGTTCCTATCCTGATTTCCCTTCATGATGAACTGCAATTGGGACACATAAACTGAAATACCCCCACCACATGCACACAAGTCCCAAGTTGCCCTGGACATAGTCTTTTATCATGGCGATAGAAAGCCTATGACACCACCTTAACTTATTATCTCTCTGCAACAAAAAGCTGATGAACATGAAGGGATGTATATGTATATGTATATGTATATGTATATGTATATGTATATGTATATGTATATGTATATGTATATGATATGTATATGAATATGTATATATGCTTCAACTAAATTAGTAATGCTAAGATTAGATAATGTTAAGGTTGTAGTTTTATGGGTATATATACCCATCATTATTCTGATGGGAGTCATCAGAAAAGATCCACAATTTTTGAATGATCTGTCAAAACAAAAAGAAAAAATAAGAACTAGAGACCATGGGGGTAGAGAGATGGCCCTGCAGAGTTAAGAGCATGAAACTGAAGTTCCTAACATCCATGTAGCAGCTGACAATTGTCTGCAATTCCAGAACCAGAGGAGCCCTCTTCTGACCTCAGCAGGTACCTGGACATGTGCAATATACATATATAAACTCAGTCTCACACACACACACACACACACACACACACACACACACACACACGCACACACGTACACATGCACATTATAAAAAACTAAGAGACCAGCATCTGAACCAGTGTCCTAGCATCCATCGTTCCTCAGTTCTGTTCCTGGAGCCTCCATAGTTGCGCAGATAGTTTACCTGGAACTCTGTCTCACCTTTCTTCTGTCACCTCCACAATGCAAGAGTTTCTACAAGGAATATAGTGTTCATTCTACTGTCAAAAGTTTGTCTCAGTGGATCTGGAACTTCACTAGTATCTCATCCTCACGATCATCTTTGAGAGACTTCTTTGATTACAACTCAAATAGTCCCTGTTAAACCTCTCCCCTAGGCTAATTCTGTTCTCACCTGTGACAAAGGACAACACATGTACAACAAATCACCTATTCTTCTGTCTGAGCTGAAAAGAGGGACTGGAGAAATCAGACAGAAACAAAAGACCAACCAACCGACCGACCAATTAGGCATGGTCACACACCTGTGATCCTAGCACTAGAGGTCCAAGGCAAGCCTAGGCTACATGACAAGACTCTATCTCAAAAGTAAATTAATTTGAATTGAAAAGATAAAGTACCAATCCCTAAGAAACAGGAAGATAATAAACAAATAAAATTATGTTCTTCTGAGGCAGGACTAAAACAAAATCAGTCATGGAAAAACATCAGAACACAATTTCTGAAATTGAGAATTATGGATTCACATCAATTTCAGCCACTTACAAGATGTGTGAATTTTGAATGACTTACAAACAACAGTGCTAAACAATGTAGAGCAAATCAGAGATAATGACCAAATAGAACTAAAATATTTCCAAAGAAATTGCAACATGAGTATAATCTCATATGGCTTACTATTTCTGAAGTGGATACGTGCAGATATTCATATACAGTGGTACAGTTTAAGTTATACAAACAGAAGTAAAGAAAACTATCTTTCAGTGAAAAGAAAAAATGAACAAATGTAGCTAAGATATAAATATCCACCCTACTCCCTTTTCTTTTTACTTAATTTCAGAATACTGGAAACTAAAAAAAAAAAAAAAAAAAAAAAATCTAATTTGAACCAATTCGTGTCAGGGCCATTTTCCTTCTGATTTATACATCAGCAGACCAATGAGGTTCAACACTAGCATCTACCACGTAGAAAAATATTCTTTTTCTATAGGGGTTTCTGAAGTAAGACGGTCTTTTTGAGAGCTCTGAGAACTATCATAGAGCTATATACAGACCTCTTACTTGAGTTTCCAAAATCTCACTTTTTTTTTGTGTCCAACACATGGCCACAACATAAAATGGAACATTATAAAAAAACAAATGGATTAAGTGGATCTGTTGATCTGAAGGAAAGTCAAACTTTTTAAATGCCATGAAAACTTGAATTAAAAAACGTAAAACATTAAATTTCTATCACTAGAAACATTAACATGCAAAGAATCTAAATTTTCATATAATCAGTTTTCTAAGGATACATAATCATATCATTGAACCTTTCAGTTCAAAACCAGCTACAAAAAAAAAAAAAAAAAGCCCACCAAAATCATAGGCCCTACAAAAGCATATCTACCTAGCACATAATGGTATTCTGCATAGCCACGTCCAAAGCCGAGGTGGAAGTCCAAGTACGATACACTTAAGAACCAAAGTTTGGCACTGGTAGTTCAGTACTAGGGAGCTTTCCCAGTACGGTTAAGGTCCAGTATAACCTGGTTAGTATTCTTTCCCAGTGCAAAGAAAAAAAAAAGAACCCAAATTCATCTTTTTCACAAGGTTATGAGATTTTTCAACCATTTGACAGGTAGGATACATTTCATATACAAAACTATATTAGATAACTTATATATTTAAATGACTTATTTAAAAAACAATATTTTTACAGAACCCTTTTACAAATAGTATATAAGAAATTTATTTCAGATTCCAGATTAACTATTTAACATCATTAGAGAAAAGATGAAAGGCACTTTAAATCTTAAAAAAATAACATTATAAACTATGTAGGAGAAAGTGGTGATTTTATTACCTTGGACTAGTGGTTCTCAACTTGTAGATTTCAACCTCTTTGAGGTCAAAAAACCCTTTCACAGGGGTTGCCTAAGACCATCAGAAAACACAGATACGTATACAATGATCCATAACAGTAGCAAAATTATAAAAGTAATTTTGAAGTAACAAAAATAATTTATGGCTGGGGTCACATAAATGTGAGGAATTGTATTAAAGGGTCACAGCATTAGGAAGGTTAAGAACTACTGCCTTAGATCTTAGTATTATGACAATAATAAACCCAATCATTATGTAACTTTTCTACCTATACTTTTTTTAAATTGAAGATCAATCTGATGCAAATATTCACATTATTCATGGCTGACAGAGGTAGCATTCATCGATTGTCTCTATCCTGTACTAAGTCATTTAGCAGATAAGATTTCAAAGAAGAAAAGATAGGACTTTAACCAGAGCCTTGAAAGTACAATAAATTTCTAGATTTCAGGGTCAACTAATACTGTCTATTAATTGCCTATTCATCCATCCATCCTAAAAACAAACAGACAGACAAATATAGAGAGAACAAAGAAAGCAAATAAAATAACTCTGGGTCATGCCTTCAATAGTAAAGATAATACCACAGCCTCTAAATTGTTTGTAATGGAAAAAACAGCCAAATTCCAGCAGAGTTCCCTTCCACAGGAAGTCTGGTGTGGAGACGGGAAAGACTTCTGCAACACTGAGAACGAATAGAAGGGCACCAAGAACTTAGACAAAGTGAGACAAACCATGCCCAGAAAAGTACAATGGTATACCACTACACTGAGAACAGGTCTGAGTGGTGGGTTAGAGCCCAGCTAGGAAAGGGGTCAGCCTTGGAGGAGCAGTTTCTGACAGTAAGTAACCAACCAGATAGAGCAGCACATATGCTTGGCTGCACGGTAATGAAGGGAAAGTAGATAGAAAAAAGTCAAGGATCCAAAAGAAACCAATGAGAAGTAAGATGTAACAATGCCACCAGCCTGCCAATACCATCGGTGAGCACATGAATGAAAGCGCTATGGATCATTCCAAGTAGGGAGCAGAGAACTAGCACAACACCAAAAACACAGGCAGCAGACACGAAAAGGACTGTAAAAATGTCTACCACAAAACGATAACGTATTTCAGCTGATGAACCCTTCCTGAAAGAAAAACATATGCAGCTGAAGGAAACAGGAATATAGCACTCCAAACTGAACTTAAAATCTTCAACCAACCAGTTAGGATGTGAAGAAAAAAATCCTGAGGAAGAAATATAAAAACTAAGAATAGAAAGAGGCAAACAAACCAAAAAGAAACAAATAATACAAGTATACAGACATGTTCCAACTAGACAGTGGGGGTGACCCACAATGAAGCCCAGGGAAAGAACGGAAGTAATTAGTTAGCCTTGAGCATGTGACTAACACAGTTTAGACTGGTGCACTATAAACAACCATTCTAACCCACAGGCAACAGGACAAGACCACTGAGAATGTTGACCAAGCTAACTAAGGCCTATCAATTTAATCTTCAAAGGTGAGGCAGAGGTTTAATCAGGAAAAAAAAAGTTTTGTTTCAAATGACTCCAGTTCAGAACTCAAGCTGTACCACATAATTAAAGATATGCATGATAATTATTTTCACCATTCTAAGCCCCTTATTTCTGATCTGTAATTGGATGGATTGATGGATGGATGGATGGATGGATGGATAGATGAATGAATGGATGGGTGGGTGACAAAACATACATACCCAAATGACAATTGTACCTGTCTAAATAAAGGGTCCTCCTTTAAAAGGAACATCAGAACACTGTGTTACAGGTAATTTAATTGGAAGAAGTAAAAGACTAAGGATGGTAAAACCAAAATGTTGCATAAGTCAATGCAAGGACCCTTGCTGACACAGTCACTACTGTATCGGATACTGGAGCTTAATCTAGCTGGCACTCTCTGAAGAATGACTGGAATGTTCATAGCACTGTGTGGGCAAAGGTGAATAAAAACATTTCTCTAATGAATTCTGCCCCTACTAGATAAAAGTTGCTATAGGATTTGTATTAACTTCCTACACTCCCAGCACTTCGTGCTTACAGACCCTCCCATCTTTATTTCCTGCTGCGTGAGCACTGGGGAAATCCTAGAGCAAAAGATGCACAGGAGCATGCCTGAGACTAGACACTGCTGGGGAAGACCAAGCCAAACCCTGCAATAGAAGAGTGTGAGGATGATATGAGTCAGCGCTTAAGAGGCAACTGACAGAAAATCTTTTCCTGCCTTTTGTTACTGAGTTTACAAGGGATCAGAGTTGCTAGTACGTACTAAAAACAAAGAAGTTACCTAGATCTCAAGGGATAGACTGATGTTTCTTGTCACTTCTATGATTACTGTAAAATGAACAAGGCTTGAAACAACCATAACCAACAAGTGAAAGCCAAATGAAGATTTATATTCCTCAGAGACGAGAGTCTGATTTACACTAGTCAAGCAATACTCAGCTTTCCATGACTTCTCAGCCATTCACTGCATACCAGTAAGTGTATCCCAAATGCCACTCCAGTCTGTTATAATAGTTATATCCACCTTGTTACAAATGGTAAAAGAACTATACAATTTTCTTGTCTCTGCCACTGAAGAATACCATCATTTCTAAGAATATTACTGAATCCTATGAAATTCCAGAATAGTACCTCTTAGTAATTCCACACTGTCTGCTTCATCAGGAACTTCTTTATTACCTGGGTGAGGCTTCTTCTTTGGGCCCTCCTATGAACACAGCCAGACAGTAGATTCCCCTGGCTTATATACTAAGTCCATTCCAATTTTCTCTCTTCTATGAGACTTCTGACCATACTGTGCCAAAAACTCATGTTCACACTTTAAAGATCATCCGGCAGTATATTAGGACAAAGTGATTAGGCTATTTAATTGTGAGTTTTACTAACAGGCTTAAGATTAATATGTTCTCCCTTATCCAGCCTATTTCCTTCCTACCTTGCCATACCTGCTTCATTCACTGCCTCCCAGATCCACTTCCCCCACATAATCCTTCTATCTGCTGCCATATAGACGACCGGGAGCTAGAACAGCATTATCTATTTTCTCCCATAAAAAGAACACGACCACCTGTTGAACTATATTGAGACTTATGTCTAGTTACTGTACTAGGGGAAATGATGAAAGATATGAGGCAAATCGTAAGAACAAATGTGTGAGGCATTCCGTTCAAAAGATCTTTGCAAGGCCTCCTAAGAACCATGGGGTCTTTCCATGTTAAGGCCCTGTCTTTAGTCCTGAACATCTGTTAAAAGAACATTAAAAAAAAAACCCAGTATGACCATTGTAAATGATATATAGTAAAAGGCTTAAATAGAGTTTAGGCCTGACCTAAGTGTGGGAGTTAGTCTCTCTGGAGTCTATATCTGAAGCTAAGGTTAAGGAGAGCACGGTAGATAGCTTGAAAAGAAAGTCAGATATGAAGAGGTAAAGAGCAAGGATAAACCAGAGTCCTGAGAACAAGCTGGAACCCACAAGGACACACACAAGTATTTACCTTTCGGTATCTTCAGAGCTCTAACCTGAAGGATACTAATGACCTACAAGAAGTTTGACACACTGGCCCTAGATGCCCAGAGGCTGATGGAGGTAATCCAACAGAACTGGGAACTGCAGGGCTGGTCAATGCTCCCTGCCAACAATATGATATAGCAGATTAGCTAGCAACAACACATAGGGTCTAGAACATCACTTCATACCATCAGTGAAAGAAACTCAGCTGTTGTTTCATTTCTGTCCCTCTGTCTATCTCACCCAAAATGTTTATTATGATAAGTATTAGCTCAAAATCCAGAAGGAAGTTCTGAGGAACAATTTCAGTTAAGCCCAATGGCAATACAAACTTACCACAGTAAGGGTACAAAGTTCTGCTACCCTTATGTTTAAATCCTGAGACTGATATTTAACCATAATTTGTCCATTGCCCATATGCTTTGAGGGTCTTTCCAAAGGCTTCCATGAAAATCCTCTTTTTTGTTACCAAAGTTTCAAAAGCTGAGTCAGTCAACTCAGAGGTCAAACACTCAAATCCTAGAGCTATCACATGTCCAAACCTTCCCCTTCTATTCCACGCTAGTTTTGATCCTGTCACATATGACAGGGTCACATATGTTGATCAGCACCTACTGCTACCAACAATGGGATCCTTGTTATGGTTTCCAGTGAGTAACACTAGACCTTAGAACAAGGATCAATGTCTTAAGCTGAAAGTGCAACACCTCTACAATAGCACATTTGAGGGTATGCTTTTTAAGCTACTTTATAAACACTAGCAACAGTCTTATACTAGACTGCTATGCAAGTGATTTATTTGGACGGTAATCCCAATGAGATGAAATAAGGAGAAATTGACAAGAGAAAAACAAGGCTACATTATCATCTCAATCTAATCTAGTTCCTTTGAAGAACAGATGGAATGCGCCTGAGAACTTTCCCCTCTAGAATCAATACAGAGCAATGCATATGTTATCAGCTCCCACACCCCACTAGTTAAAGGTTGCCCCAGTGGACTATTAATGCTTTTTTACTTTGGAGGCAAATATCCATGCTTGCTGAGCTAGCTCTCACCAGGAACCTAGGCCTTAGAACAAGAATCAATGTCTTGAGCTGAAAATGCAAAATATGTAGTATGTGACCATTAAAGTACATGCCATCAACCTGAAGTGGACTAATGAAGAAGTGGTTCTGATGCTAGGTCCTGTTCCCCTATTGTTTCCTGATCTGTCATTAAAGAAAGCTATGGGCCGATTGCTGAGCAGAAGGTACAGACCAGACTTACGGGTCCCTGGAGGAAAAGGGAGACACAGGAAGGGGAGACAGAATGAAGAAAAGTTGAGCAGTCATGTGAGATTTCATATGGACTGGCCACACAGGCCACTCCTACAGGTGAATAGTCAGGGATAAAGTTTAGGGCAGGTGGAAGGGATGGAGCTAAGAATAATGATAAGGGCATGTTTTCCAGGCAGGAGATAATAATTGTGCCAAGAAGGCAAGTTAAAAATGAATACTGTCAATGGGGCAAAACAGCAACTAACAGATTGGGAAAAGATCGTTACCAATCCTACATCTAATAAAGGGCTAATATCCAATATATACAAAGAACTCAAGAAGTTAGACTCTAGAGAACCAAATAACCCTATTAAAAATGGGTACAGAGCTAAACAAAGAATTCTCAGCTGAGGAATATCGAATGGCCAAGAAGCACCTAAAGAATGTTTGACATCCTTAGTCATCAGGGAAATGCAAATCAAAACAACCCTGAGATCCCCCCTCACGCCAGTCAGAATGGCTAAGATCAAAAACTCAGGTGACAGCAGATGCCGGCAAGGATGTGGGGAAAAAAAAATTCACTCCTCCATTGCTGTCGGGATTGCAAACTGGTACAATCACACTGGAAATCAGTCTGGCAGTTCCTTAGAAAATTGGACATAGTACTACTTGAGGACCCAGCTATACCACACATATACCCAAAAGATGCTCCAACATATAACAAGGACACATGTTCCACTAAGTTCATAGCAGCCTTATTTATATTAGCCAGAAGCTGGAAATAATCCAGATGTCCCTCGACAGAAGAATGGATATAGAAAATGTGGTACATTTACACAATGGCATACTACTCAGCCATTAAAAACAATGACTTCATGAAATTTTTAGGCAAATGGATGAAACTAGAAAATATCATCCTGAGTACGGTAACCCAGTCACAAAAGAACACATATGTTATGCACTCACTGATAAGTTGATATTTGCCCAAAAGCTCAGAATACCCAAGATATAATTCACAGACTACATGAAAGGGGGAACAAAATACTCACAGGAGTAAATACAAAGTGTGGAGCAGAGTCTTAAGGAAAGGCTATCAAGAGACTGTCCACCTGGGGATCCATCCCATATAAAGACACCAAACCCAGACCCTATTTCAGAGGCTAAGAAGTACTTGCTGACAGGAGTCTGATATAGTTGTCTCCTGACAGGCTCTACCAGAGCCTGACAAATACAGAGGCAGATGCTTGCAGTCAACCATTGGACTGAGCATGGGGTTCCCAATGGAGGAGTTAAAGAAAGGATTGAAGGAGCTGAAGAGGTTTGCAATCCCATAGGAAGATTAACAATATCAACCAACTAGACCCCCTCAGAGCTCCCAAGGACTAAACCACCAAACAAAGAGTACACATGGAGCAGCGACCCATGGCTCCAGCCACAATATGTAGCAGAGGATGGCCTTATCTGGCATCAATGGGAGGTGAAGCCCTTGGTCCTGTGAAGGCCCAATGTGCCAGTGTATAGGGGAATGCCAGGGTGGGGAGGCAGGCAGGAGTGGGTAGGTGGGTGGGGGAGCACCCTCATAGAAGCAGGGAGAGGGGAGATGGGATAGGAGGTTTCCAGAGGGGAAACCAGAAAAGGGGATAACATTTGAAATATATATATATATATATATATATATATATATATATATATATATATATATATATATATCTCCAATAAAACAAACAAACAACTGTGTATATGTCTTTTATCTGTGGATTCAAGGGAAGTGACGTGGGGACTGGTAGCATGACCCTATCCTAGAGGTCAGGTGGGGTAGCAACAGACTGATGCTGACATAGAACTGTTTATGACAGCTATACTTGGGACTCCAAAGTGAGACAAACAGGTGGGAAGACTGCGCACCAAGAGGTATGAGATACAGTATCTATTAAACAGATGTGACACTACCACCCTCAAGTGTCTCCAGTGCAAAATGGTGCCTGTGACCTACACAAACACACACACACACACACACACACACACACACACACACACACAGAGTTAAATAACTGTTAGCTGTAACTGTTAAGACCCTAAACTAAGACTGTACTATTCTAATAGTGAGCAAGAAACAAAGGAGATACGTCAGTTACAATTGATCCAACAGAGAGAGTAAACTGGTGAGCCAAAAACATATAGAGAGAAATCTAATGTTTCTAGTTAGAGTCTTGGCAGGATGAGGATAGCAATGTCATAAAATAAAACATAAAGGCTAAAAGAAGAAACATTGTTTAGCTTGAATGACTAAGTTATCTGTGGACAATTTGAATGTTTTATGTGTAGTAGGCTGATGGAAGTGAATAATGAAGAATACAAAAAGAGATCTAAACTAGAAACAGAGACTCAGCTAATCATTCAAGCAGTGATAACATTTTATCTTGCATAAGAGTGGGTACAAGAAAAGAGGGCTCAATCAGAGAGAGAATCAGAAACACCCAACGAAGGAGATAGTGCAAGCCAGTGGGGAAAAGAACTAGGCAGAAAAGCATTCTGTTGTTAAACAAGGAGAGCAATAAACACTCAAGCACCAGGTACTCCAAAGAAGTGACAATAGATTCAAACTGAGACATCCTATCAGACCAGCAAAGCAGGGACAAGCTTCATAACTGTGGAGCAGTTGAGAACTGACACTAAAGCACATCAGAGTCTAGGGGGAGAAAACATAGAAACTAGTGGAATAAAAAGCCTATGCAAAGCCCTGTGCAAAGAAGACTTTTCAGTAACTAGAGGACTTGGAACGGTTGGCTGGTTAGCTGGCTGGCTCATATGATAAGAAGACACAAGTATGTTTATGGGAAGGAAAACAGGGAAGGGGGTTAACTCTTAATTAGCCAATTTTTAGTAGGTTTAGAAAACAATCTGATTTGATCTTATTTAATATGCTTAAAATCTTTTAATATACCAACTAGAAAATGTATATTTTATAATCTCATTTTCTGGGACCAACCAAGTAGGATTATAAAATAGCTTTTCCCATAAAACCTTATCCTTGATTATTCAGTATTACAAAACACAATATTCTTGGGTTAATTTAATTTCAGTCAGAAGGTGACAATTGTATGCAGTGAGAAAAAAAGTCTGCTGCTGCTATTTGAAGGGTTTGTTTTCCCCTTTTTCTGTCATGGGAAAAAATATTTATGAAGTAACTTACCAGATAAGCTACAGTTAGGAAGTGCCCAGCATAGTCCTAACAACACACATTAACTGTATGCTAAAGCCTTGACTCCTATCTACAAAGTCCAAGTAGTGCAATTTTAGTAAATGCATGGGAACTTGAAAACTCGGCGAAAATGCTAGCACATCGAGTTCCCTTCAACTGCCAGGTGGTAAACTGCTGTGAAGCTTTTTCGAGTTGTGGTTGGGCCTCAAACCATGTCTCTGGAGAGCACTGGCAGCCGAACAAAGTTATATTTAATATCTGTGCACTTTAAACAACGCTGCCCACTTTATTGCTGTGATCACATACCTCGAAGATGTACTGTACTCTGGGTATATACGACAGCAGTGTATTATCACTTATCCCAGTGATTCTAGAATTATACAACGAAACATATGCAAAACTTATGCAAAAACTGAGTCAAAACAAAACAGTAATGGTCTTTCCCCCCAATACATGTACCAAAATAAGTATAATTTAAAACTAAACTAAACTAAACTTAAACCACTTCAAAAGGAAACAGAAAATTAAGCTTACTAAGAATCTGGCATGAGCTAGAGACTATGTTCAGTTCTCTGACCATGGAAAGCACAGAAACGCCTGATTGGCTGGGCCTGAAAATGTCTTCAGTGAGTTGCTCTGCAACATGCTACAAGCTTTTCTTCATAGCCTGAAAGTAAAATAATACTCTTAGGATGTTTTTCTGTATCTTAGAACTTTTTCCAAAGACCAGAATAACATTTTTCTTAAAACAATGTAGCTATTTATCTTGAATAAAGCATTGCCTTTTCTTTACAATTCACAGAGGAACAAAACAATCATGCCCTCAAAACTTCCATATCTTCCTGTCACCAAATCTACAAATGCACCTGCATCCTCTCCCCAGTCCTTTCCTAACAAAAGCAGCTTTCTTATCAGACACCAGCCTGCCCTGCAGCCCCAGGTAAACTAAATGCTCCCCTTCTCGGGGTTCTTGACATCATCATTTACGGTCTAATGCCATTTCAGTCTCTGTGACACACGGATGTTTCAGCATGATCTAGCATCAGTCATCCTAAAACAAGGAAACAGGAAATAAACCTCCTTGAAGTCCCTATTTCAATCCCCTCCAGAACAAAGTCTCTCAAAAGTTACGGTCCTTGCAATTCACCCTTCAAACATTCCAATCCGACTCTGCCCCACTCATCTTCCACCAGACTGCCCTTAACACAGCTCCTCTGGCCAATGGAGCGGACACTGCATACACACCCCATCCTCTTTAGTAGCCATCCACATCCAAAACCACAAACTGTGAGATTATATCCAGGTTCTTCCTCTGTAGTCTGTCTTAGCAACTCACTTTCTTGATAATCCTTCTTTATTTTTGTTTTTTGTTTGTTTTTCAGTACTTAGTTCTAAATCCTCTCTCTAGAGCATCTCCAAAAGAAAACTTCCCTGCTTACCTGGCTTTAGGGGTATTTATATTTTTGTGACACCAGGATTCTTATTTGAGCCCAAACCTATTTGGGTTTCAACTGATTCTTTTACTCGCTTCTGGGGTAACATTGAGCAAACCACCTGTTGAAGACTGAGTTTCCCAATTTGCTAAAGTAGAATAACAGGACATGATTCACAATGTTACTGTCTGAGCTAAATGAGTTAAAGTACATACTGTAACACATACAGTTCATCATCCATAGTTACTACCACCATATATATATATATCCATCATAATCTGGCAAAGGCTCCTAAAAGTTACCTTAGTTACGATGTTAAACTAGGTTCCATGTTTTCTGCAGAGCTATGTAGTCATCTCTCCTAGTTCACCATCTAGAAATCCTAAAATGACCCTAGTCATTTCACTACCGCTCTTCATACTCTCTCCTCCCAGAGTAAGTAAATTTATCACTTTGTAAAAAAGGGCTCTACAGATATGAGGCACCAAATTAATTGACTTTATAAGTGGGAAAATAACCCAGGCAGAGCTAGGCTAATCATACGAGCCGCTTTAAATCTGGGCCTATAGGTCAGAGAAGACCCAAAGGCAAAGCGCCTGAAGAAATGAACGTGCTTTTGCTGACTTAAAGGAGGAGGGCACTGGAAAAGGAATGCATACTATCTAGATTCTAGAAGCTTGCAGTGATTCCTCATTGATGGCCAACAAAGAAATTGGAACTTCAGGCTGACAATTACGGGTTCTGAATTCTATCAACAAAAAGCTGGAACTTAGAAGTATGTTTTTACACAGAACCTCAAACAACAATCAAGTCTGACTAACCCCTAGGCCCCCATTTTGTGATACCCTAAGCAGAGAACCCAGTCAGGTCAGGAAGACCAAGAGAAACCCAAATGTGAGTTATGATTAATACACTACCTCAATGAATAGTATCTTCAAACACATTTGTTCTTGCCAAAGAGCTCATATCAATATAATACCATGTTCTATTTATTCTACCTCCTATAGACGTCACAAATATACTCACAATTCTCAATATTAATTATCACCTAATCTTAACCTTTATATTCCATCTAAATTTCTGCAATAGAGTCCTAGCCAGCCTTCTCACATCCCCCTCAAAGCAGTGGGAATCATTTTTTATAACACAAATTAACTTAATCATTTCCCAACTGGTTTCGTGTTTTCACACAATGCCTAAATAGTTTACCATAACCTACTAAATCTTACATTACATGGCCCTTGCTACCATTCCCGTCATATTTCCTATAGTTTTCTTAGATATGGTAGTCTCCTCAGAAGCTTTTTCTTCAGAAACTTGGGCGTACCAACCCATTTCTGACTTTTGAACCATCTGTGTTGCTCCTTTGTTCTGCCATCCTTCACCCATCCACGATAGCCAGGGCTATAGCTGCTTGGCATCCACAGACTCAACCATCCATCGTACAATGTTGTTACCATTAGACAAAACCCTGAACCTATTGATGAATACTGAAATCCCAAAGATACTTATATGATCAGATATATAGGGTCGCTGTGTCAAGTATTAGACAGTGATGGTAGAAGCCATTTCTCATTGTTTTCTACTAAAAATTTAATAACCCTAAAATGGATGAATAAAAACTGTCACCACTTTGCTCAATTTATAATGAGAAACTTGGGTCAAAATTTTGACTTTTATACATAGGAGGCCAATTACATATGTTCCACCTTAATCCTAACTATGATGTCTGCTTACAAATAAATGGTGTGAGTATAAAGAAAAAACAAGCTAAGATCATGGGAGCTGGTTAGTCAGGTACACTGCTAAGACTCTGTATATTTGAACAGCAGTGATATTCACTTTACAATGTCTTTTGATTAATCTCCCTTTAAGAGAAACACATAAGTCCAGATCAGATGACTTACATGGTCAGAGGACACAGTTTTCAACTGACTGAATACTTCAGTTACTGATGAAATTTTCCATTTATATAGAAAAATGTCTGAGCCCTGTATACCGTCTCGGGCTTCCTGCCGACACAAGTCCTTTGAGTATGCCTTTATTTTACTGATTTATCATTTTGTATCTGACCAAAAGATAAAAGTTCTACTAATTAACAGGGAATTCACTCCCCACCCACTTAGGATAAAGTTTAAAAAAAAAAAAAAAAGAATAGAATGACCAAGATTTTACTTAAGCAAAACACTAGAAAGTCAACTCTCTTCCCACATTTTCCATGTTATTACTGCTATGTATGTGTGTGTGTGTGTGTGTGTGTGTATATATATATATATATATATATATATATATATATATATATATATATATATATATACTTAGTTATATGTATTAATCCACAATTTGGTATAGAAAGGATAAAGGGAATATTATTAGGATTAAATAAAGAAAAGAAAGAAAAAAACAAGAGAAGCACAACTGGCTCAAAGGGGAACTAAGGCTACAATCACACTGTCAGATGAGGGTACCACCCCCCAATACAAGTCTTGTAGGTCAGGAACCCTGGTACATGCCTGTAATCCCACCTTTGGAAAACTAAAGCAGGAAGCTCACTGTAAGTCGAGGCTAGCCCAGGTTATGGCAAGAACCTTTACAGGAAAAAAACAATCCACTCAAGCACCCACTCAGAGCATTCCTATGAAAAACAGAATAGCTGGTTCAAAGTTTAGGGTAAGACCAGAAAGGAATGTCATGTCTTAAGGCCCCAGAAAGGACAACATGCTACCTCTACAGAGAATGGCACTGTTATTATTTTCAACATAAATGGTTTAATTTACTGTTCCATGTTCTGTCATCACAGCCCTTGGACAAAATTGTCTCGGCACAAACTGAGCTGCTGGGTCAACCCATCTTCAGGAAAATGTTCTGGTTTCGTTCTGCTGCTGGGAAAGATTAACATGAATTTGATGCCTTATTTACAACATGAATCTCTTTTCTTACTGCTCTGGAAATCAGAAGTCTGAAAATGAGGTAAAAATCAAAGTGACCACAGAGCTGTGTTCCTCTGGGACATCTGAGGGAAAACTCAGTCACCCACCATCAAGAGGCTATAGGTTTTGACCCTTCCCAGCTGTGGCATCACCCTGCTCTGCTCTGCTTCCACCCTCAAGGCAACTCTGACTTTGGCTCTACCAGTGTGATTAGATAAACCAGGATAATCTCTTAACCCTAAGATGTTTAATCACACGTGCAGGTTTATTTTGCCATGTCGTATGTAGCATTGCCCCAGGAATCCTGGGATTAGAATGTGGGTATCTTCAGGAAGAGGAAGGACAGTCATTTTTCAGTCTACCACACAAGATTTCATCATGAGCTAAGGAGCAGTTTGAATGAGTAAAGTGTTTGATCCTCGGAACACATCTAAGAAAAGAAATCTGGGCCTCATAATTGGAATACACACTCCTTTATATTCCAAATAATTTGGTATAAAATATTATTTACATTATTTTCAGGTCAGGAACACATAGATTAGAAATTGCCCATACTCATAAGACAGAAACAGGCAGATCCCTAGACTCACTAACCAAAAAAAAAAAAAAAAAAAAAATTATGGTGCCTGAGTTTATTCACTATCCTTCACAGGCATGCACACATGTGTGTATGTATGCCTGCACACTTGCAAACATATACATTTGAACAAGTACCTAAAAACGTATTCGCATTACCTAAATTACAAAGATAGCATGTTAAAAGTCTACACAACAGTATATGTCACAAAGGGAAACCCAATCAGAAAAGATTTTTAAATAAAAGAGCTAATAATGGAATTTAAAAGAATAATGGAATTCTTTTAAAAACCAAGTTTACTTTCTCTATTCCAAATATTTTGATACTCAAAATACCATTTACATAACTTTTCAGAGGTCAAGAACATGTAGATTTTTTTTAAGAGACCACTGAGACAAAACTTGAATGTGATAAGATAAAACACCAAGCACTGTACTAACAACTGGGAACTGGAAGGCTGGCGAGATGGCTTTGTGGGTAAAATGACTGCAGTGGGACCTGTGTTCAGATTCTTAGCACCCACAGACAACCTGGGCATGGTGGTGCTGTAATCCTGGAACTTCAGAAACATAGGCAAGTGTATCTCTGTGAACTCAAGGCCAATGACAGTCTATACTCCAAGTTCCAGGACAGCCAAGGCTATGACCCTGTCAAAAACAAAAAAACAAAAAAACAAAACAAAACAAAAAACAAAAAAAAAGAAGGAAGGAAGGAAAAAAGAAAAAAGAAACAAAAGGAAAAGAAAGATGTGTGGTGGCATTTGGTTGTAACCCCCTTATTAGGAGGCAAAAACGGATCCCATGGGCCTTCTGGCAGCCAGCCTAGAAAAAAATGAACCCTGAGCACACACAGAGAACTTTATCTCCTTATTCTCCCTTTAGTCTCAGGGACAATATCTAATGGATGATTGAAAAAAAGAGTAAAAAGTGAGACTTCACTTACAGTTGTAAGGATTTATGAAGTCCAGAAACTCATTTGGCTTGCGGAGGCAGCTAAATGAACAAGACAGACATTGCTAGAAACACACACAGCCAGGCTATCTTTGGCCCTATTCATGGTCCCTGATAAACACGATAAATGCAAGAGACCCTACACCTTTGCAGTGAATATAAAGATCTGTAAGTCATTCAGAGAATTCACGGGTGATGCGGTGGCAGCCTCTTCCCTCCCCCTCTGCATATGAGGAACGACATTGCTCAACCTGAAATTAACTGTGAAATTAACCAACACAAAAAGGTGTCAGACTTTCCCTACAGAAGCTCTCACAGATCTCTTGTTCTCATGAAAGAATTCAACTCTGCCCATCAAAACATATCTGTCTGCAGTTCAAGGCAGACAGACTTCCTTGCTTTATAACAGAGGGTTGATACAACATCAGATCACTAAGGCTTTTTCCTAGGCTGAAAATATAAAATACACTTGAATCCCCTTTATATGACATAGAGATGCCACTCTCTTTACTTAGATTATTTTCTCCATCTATGACATTCACAATAGAAATTTTAAAAGTTGCTGTCTTTTAGACATCTCTTAAGCATCTAGGTGCAGGGTGGGGGGTAGGAGGGAGGGTGGCTGGCAACAAGACAGCTTGGCAGGTAAACCTAAAGCCTAGTGGCCTGGATTCAATCCCTGGAGCCCATGTGGAAAGGGAAGGAGACAACCAACTCCACACACAGCAGGGGGCTTCTCTTCTTCAGTGGACTCTACTTGATTCATCTGGTAAAGTAGTAACTTTTAAAGCAAGTCACAATCCCTGGCCTTGTCTATTGCACAGAACCTGCTTAGTTCTGGGTAGGCTGGAAGGCATCCAGTGTAACACTGTTGCTTTGTGAATAAGGAAATTTAGGCTCAGAAAGGCAAATAATATACTCCAGGTCATATAGCAAGTTAACTAGAAGCAGATTCAAAACCACAGCCTATCCTCCGACCTCTGTCAAATCTTTACTTAATACTCCAAATAAGAGTATCAGTAATCAAACTCTACAGGGAAACTCTATAGTTGGTGGGGGAAAAAAAGTCAAGATTTTTTGAGAAGCATCACAGAATAAGAAAGCAGATACTTCTGGTGTAAAATAAACACAAAAGTCATCAACAAAATAACAGTCAATTGACTCCAGCAGCATGTAAGAAGAATCATGGTTAAGTGGGGTTTATCCTAGAGTGTGAGGCCATCCTAACATACAATAATCAATCAATGTAATAAACCTCATCAATAAAACAAATCTACAACCTCATCATCTCATGATGAAGAAAGAGCATCTCACGAAGCCCACCACCCTTTTACCACTTACAAATTCCCAAAGTAGGAACGAAGTAAGCTTTCTCAATTTCTACAAAGCACCCACGGACAGCCTAGCCTGTGTTTAGTGATGGATGATTAAAGCGTTCTTGCTAGATACCGCACTAAACAAGGATGTCTGAATAGTGTAGTTAGTTAGTTAACACTGCTAGCCAGGGCAATTAAACAAGAAAATGGCACCAAAGCATTCATATTGGGATGCAGTAAGATAAACTGACACACACTCTCTCTCTCCCTCTTTCTCTCTCTCTCTCACTTACACACACATACCATATATATAAGTATGTATGTATATAAAGATAATCACTGTGTAGTCTAGGGAATCAAAATACTAAGATGTGTACTAAAATACTTTTAGAGCTAATAAACTAGCTTAACAAGTTTGAAAGACAAAATAGATCTCTAGACACAATTAACATTCCAAAATTAAAAGAAAATAGTTTCATTATATTATTATAATACATCAAAAATGAAATACTTAGGAATAACTTAAACAAAAGGATGGACTTGTAGTCTAGGACTAACAAAGTACTGTCAAACAAATGAAAGAAGAGCTACACAAGTATAAAGTCATCCCATATTCATGAGTCAGACTTAACACTGCAAAAAAAGCAACACTCTCAATCTAATCTATTAACTCAACACAGACTATATCAGAACATTGCCCAAATAGCTTCTCTGAAGAAACGGACAAGCTAATACTAAATTCTTATGGAAAAATGAACAACGGACCAAGAATAACCAAGACAATCCTGGAAAAAATAAAGTTGGAAGATTTATACTTTCCAACTTCAAAACTAAGCTTATAACTTCCAGTTTTATGGTACTGGCTAAAGACAGACATACAGACCAATGCAATAGAACTGAGAATCTAAAATGAATCTATGCATCTATGGTTAATTGATTTTTTTTTCCAAAGACAGTGCCAAAACAAATAGGAAAGGGTAGACTGTTCAAAACTAGCACGAGAACAACCGAGTATCTACATATAAAATGTGAATCTGGGTCACTATCTCATATACTACATAACAATGCAAAGTCATCAAAATCCTAGTTGTAACAGCTAAAAAGCATAATGCGCTTAGAAAAAAATGAAGGCGCGTCTAAGGCAGAACAAGAAACAATGGGAGGAAAAAACTAGGTTTTTAATCTAAATTAAAGCCTCTTGTGCTTCCCAGAATACCAGCTGCCCCCCAAAGTGAAAAGCCTATCCAATTTATGAAAAATTAATATTTGCAATCTTGTATCTGATAAGAGATGTGTATCTAAAATAAAGAATTTTCAATAATAAAAAAGAAATTAGGATCTCTGTAAGTTCCAAGCTAGAACTCCTGGTTACACAACTCCTGGTTACACAGGAGTTCCAGGCCAGCCAGGTTTACACTGTGAGGCTCTGTATCCAAACAGAGGGTTGGGGAGGGAGAAGGAAAGAAAGAAACCAACTGCAAAATAGGCCAAGGATAGAAGTAAGTACTTCTCCGAAGATACAGAAGTGGACTAGGTGCTTAAAAGCATACACAACATCATTAGAGAAATACAGTCAAAGCCATAATAAAAGATACTGCTTCACTTATTCTAGTATGGCTAAAAGCATAAAGACAGATTATAACAAACACTGCCTAGGCTGTGGTGAAAATCTCTCATACACAACTGTTGGAAAAAGTTCACAGTTTGAAAAACTTTGGCCCCATAAAAATCCAAAAAAAATTTATTGATGGTAAACTGCCACAAAAAATGAAAACAGATCTGTGAAAAAGTTTGTCTACGAACGTGCATGGCACAAAAGGAAGAAATAACCCAAATGTCAATCAACTTATGGATAAGCAAAATATGATCTATCTAATACACAGAAATACAATTTGTTAGCAGAAAAAATTAAGTGTTGATACATGCTACAATGTAGCTGGATCTTAGTAACATATTTACTGAAAAAATTAGACAATTATAAAAGTGTACAATTGTATTATAATAAAATAATGGGCAAATATATAGACAGAAAATAGATTAGTGGCTGGCTAGCAACTAGATAGTGGGAATGCAGGATGACTAATGTAAATGGGCATAAAGTTTCTTTATAGGTTGAAAAAATATTTTAAAGTCAGATTACAGCAATGGTTTTGTCTCTGTAACTATGCTACAATTTGTTGTATACTTAAAGAGGATTGTATCATATGTAAACTGTACACCTTAGACAAAGCTATTTAACAAAAGCAACATGTAGCTTCCACCTTGCTCTCTTGGATCACTTGTTTGGGAAGAAGCCCACTCCTGTGTCCTTCCAACACTCAAGTACCTTTACAGAAAGATCCACAGAGAAAGGAACTGACACAGCCTGCCAAGTAAATGAGGGAGCAAGCAGCCCCAGGTAAGTTCAGCTGTGGCTCTGGCTAACACCTTAATTATTAGGGAAGCTTTAATTTTATTTTTAAAATGGCATTTCATAATTTTACATGATTACATAAACTCACATATGTATGCTGTGTTTGCATCTTTTCCCTCTCCACCTTCCCCATACCTCTTCCTTGCTCCCTCTCAAATTTGAGACCCCTTTTTCTCTAACAACTATTGCTGCATATATACAAATAAAGCTATAAAGGCAACGTGCTGAGTCCATTTAGTGTTGTTCATATGTAAATGATTTTAGGGCTAACCACTTGTATTGGATAAGGAGGCTCATCCCTGGGGAATACTGATTCCCCCTCCCTGGGCAATCATCAGTTTCCTAGTTCTTTGCCTAGGGGCAGGGCCTACTGAGAATTCCCGCTCTTGAGGGTCTGAGTCAGAACCACCAACTAAGCAACTCACACAACCCTAACAAACAGAAGTCACGTTCTAAAAGCCATTAGAGTTTCCATTGTTACAATACAGTAACCTTCTGCAACCCTCTCCTTAATGTTAGGCAGACTCCCAAAGATGGAATCAAATGAATTATCCCCCCAGCAACCCTTCATCTTCTAAAGGGTTTAGATTATGTTTACCCATGGTTTTGCTGTAGTTGTTGGCATGTTAGTAGGAAACAATTCTATCACCTAATGTTAACTGAATGAGCCAAAAGCAGACACCTGATCAAAACTAAGCCAATAAAGTCAATAAATTCTCTCAGAATTTAACTGAAACTGACAAAAGGATGGTGTCTGTAGAACTTTAATCCTGTCCATTTTCTACCTCCTGGGAGGAACCTGGACAGCAGTGAAAAAAACTTGGCATATGGACTAGGAGAGATTTAAGACACAGGAGCGGCAATGCGAGTGTCTGGTGCTAGTGATTCCTCAGCCTTCCCAGTGGAGAAGCCACGTTATTAACCACAGCATGTAAGACAGCACTCAGTATATAAGAGGTGACAAAATATTTGTTGAATAAACGAGTGGGTAAAATAATTTCCATTTTTCCACTAGTGTTCAACAAAGTTACATCTGACTATTTAAAGGCTAATGGCTTTAATCTTTCTTTTGTTGCATTTATACATTTTATTTATATTATTATACTTAAGAAATAATATATCCTGATTATTAGTTTATATGGTCTCTTCCTTTACAGTTGGACACAGAATATTTTCTTTGGTATCTTCAATACCAGAAAACAGAAAATACTCAAGAATTTATGTTTAATTGATTTGCTTAATCTTGAATTCTGTACTCTTCAGCTTTTATAGCCGCTGCCATCAATTTATCAAGACCTGACATCTGCAAACCTTGCCCTTATTTTTCATCCAAAACTGAATTCACTCAACAAATATCTGAACATCTACCACACGCCACAGGCTACAAATAGACAAAAAAAGTCTCTGCCCTCAAGGGCCTTACTTACTACCTGACACAGACAGACTGTGTGTTTGGGGACATGGATGTCTGGGGTGCATGTATGAGTGTATGAGCACACACATGCCACCACATCCATCCTTACCTTCCATTTTGTTTAAGACAGGGCTCTTTTGTTCTTCAGCACTGTGTGTACCAAGCTAGCTGACGTACAAGCTTCCAGAGACTCTTCTGTCTTTTCCAGCTCTCACGGTGCCATACAAGCACTGGGATGACAGATACACACTACTAAACCAGCTTCTGTGTAGGCCCAAAGGATTCAAACTCAGGACTTCACACTACATGGCAAGTACTCTATCCCAAAGAGCCATCTTTTCAACCCCAGGCAAATGAATTATTGTACTACTGTGTGTTGTGATGGGCAAGATAAATACAAGCTATTCAATAGCAACACAGATTACAAGGAGTTTACACTCTGCTTGAGAAGGCAAAGACACATATGATAATGCTAACCACCCAATGACTTAGTTCGTTTCCCAGCTACACTAGATTAATTCGTATGTTTTACAATAAGATCTGATTGTGGAATTATTTTTTAAATTTTCATTCAATAAATATTTCCTACTATGTGCCAAGTAACCTGATTAACATTTTTCCAGTAGTGTCTCATTCAATGTCCACATTTTACAGATGAAAGGAGTAAGCCTGAAAGAATGCAGTGATTTCCCAAGTCTATACACCCAGCTAAGTGGCAGAGCTAGTATTCATCATCACGTCTTCCAACTCCATGTCCGGGTATGCCATACTATTCAGTCTCCATAATGGAGCCATTTCCACGCCCTTATACTGGGTTTCTAATTCAATTATCATTTGTCCTATGGTATTCAATATAGCCACCAGCTACCACACTGCTCTAGCTCCTATCAGAGCAACATGTGCTAAGAGGAGCCCAGCTGGCTGGTGACGGAGGAGTTACTCTTTCAAGTTATATTTTAACAGTGTTTTTGACCATTACATCTGATCAGTTGTCCACGTGCTTAGCAATACATTTAAATGGCCGTTCCTGTCCTTTTTACTACATTACTAGTGAGTTCAGTGCAGTCTCGTCATCCATCAGAAGAATTTCTAAATGCAAACTTGATGATTCACACACAGTTAGTTGACAAAGGGAAATAAAACAGCGCTCATTGTTTTCTACAGAGTTAGCATTGTTTGCAAAATCCAGAAACTGAGCAGTTGGCTGACTACTAACAAGTAGGTTGCCCCTTGGTCTTTGAGCAAAAGACTGCTTGCTGTATCATGATCAATGGCTGAGCATAGAAGACTTCAAGCAGCATTTGTTGTACTGTATGATTCCACACACTTACAGCAAGGAATCATTATGTAAGATGGGGGGGAGGTGGACCAAAATCCTTACTCTAGAAAATGTGACACTGCTCCTGGTGTAAACTGGGCATTAACACTACATACATGTATACTGAGAAAAATGGCTTAAAATCCCGTTGAAAACATCACTTTTTGATAACATTTGGAGTGAAGATCTCAACCAAGGGAATCTACACTGTTTATGTGAGGAATTCAAAAATACTATGGAATAACTGGGTCAGGATACATTATAGAGTCAGAACCATCAAAACTGCAGTGCTTATACTGATAAATGAGAAGGCATGAATTTACATCTTATACTAAGTCATAAGACTGGCACCAAAGATACTAATGGGCAATCAAGAATTGTGGGTTGTAGTTAACTTTATCCATCTGTTTCAATCTGTTCCAAACAGCAGCAAGGTGGACCCGCTTTCTACCTGAAACCTGCCATTTGCCATTTGTGTCTACTTAATATAATGTGCCAAAGACTTAAGTGTCAAAAATCTTAAAACCACTGACACTAATAACTATCGATCCACTCTAACACATTCTCCATGCAGAAATGATAGTGTAAGGGGAGACCTGACTCCATGGGGCTGGGGAGACCCAAACTTTACCAATTGGTCCAGATAAGAATTTTCCAAAACAAACCCCGGAATTACACAATGAAAAAGCAAAAGTAAAAAGCTTAGCACACGGAGCTTTACTGATCTCCAGCACAGGGGATGCAAGCACTTAAGTCGCCTAGTGAAGCCTTTCACCCAAAACTTTACATTTATAGAGGCTGCTTGCCAAAAGACCTGGCAAATTTCAGAGAGTATAGTACTTCACGATAACTCTGAGAGAAAGGACTTAATTCCAGAGGACCACGAAGCCTTTTTCCTTCACCAGAGACTAACCGAGAACCAATACCCCTCTCGCAGGATCGCTGTCCCTTAGGGATGGTACAGACATACATACACACACAAACACACACACTCCCCTCACACCTGAACCATCCCAGGCAGAGGTGCAGGGTAAAGTGAGTTCAAGCTTCAAGCTCCATCACACACAGCTCCACACAGCTCACCTCTTGAGGGAAAGAGTACCTTTCCCTCGAGACAGCGTGTAGTGACAGATATGTCACCTATGCAGGAAAGGGGGCATAAAGGCATCTTCCCAGGCTGGGTCGGAAACTGGGGGCCCAGCAGGAGCAAACTTTCCTCTCCGTGCCCAGAGCCTCCCAGGACCCCCGGACTATTCCCCGCCCGCGAAGCCCCGCCCCGGGCCCGTCCCCCCCAGCCCGCGCCCCTTTTGGCCTGTGCGCGCACCCATGCCGGCTCTCAGGCGCGCCTCCGCGGCTGGCCCGGCCAGCAGAGGGCGGGGTCGCTCACCGGTCCGCAGCTCGTGCTTGACAGTAAGGAGCTGCTCGCCGCCGTCGCCGCTGTCCCCGCTGGTGCCCGCGCCGCCGCTGCCGCCGCCCTCCCCCTCCATCTTCACCCTCTTTCCGATCGCGCGGGTCGCTCTTAGGGGAACCTGATGGGACAGCAGACGCCCCGTCTCTCCACAGCTCCAGGAGCCGAGCTGCCGCAGCGCCACAACTCCGACACTGAGGCGAGTCTCTTTCCCGCTCTGGCCGTGCAGCTCCTCCGCCTCCTCCCCTCAGCGGGCACCGCTAGTACGGCACAACCCCGCGCCCTGCGCCTCCACCTCCTCCTCCAGGCCGCTCCTCCCACAGCCAGCCCAGGAGACAGCCCTGAGCCACCAGCGCTATTGGGCGCAGCGCGCGCGCGTCTGCCAGCGCCCGTTCCCATTGGGCGGCTAGTCCTGACGTTTCAGGAGCCGCCCCGCCCCGCTGCTCGAATTGTTGTTGCTTGGCGGGGAGGCAGGAGAGGGAGGAGCGCGAACGCTCCGATTGGCAAGACCCACGGAATGCCCCACCTACTCGCTTTGGTGCGCACGCGCAGGCAGGCCTTCCCTCTCCTGACCTCCCCAGAATGGTCACACCCCTTATTCCCAGCTTCGATCTGTTAGTAAACAGTATCTAGTAGTCAGGAGGCGCTCCGGACCTCTGATTGGCTACTGCGGAAAGAGGCGGGGAAAGACGATTGGACCGCTTGGTCCGCCAATCACAGTGGACAAAGGAGGGTCCTGGAGGGAAGCACTTGTCACCCACGTGTTTGCGCTCGCGCGCGTCTGAGGGTCCTAGGGAACGGCCCACAAATGTGTGACTGTCTGGAAGATGGCATGTCTTCGAATGATACTATTCTCTGTAGCACTAAATAAATTAAATGAATTTTGTGTTTAAATACAGGTAGGAGCCGGCAAGATGGTTCCGTGGGTAAAAGTGCTTGCGGCCAGACGTGGACAACCACAGTGCAGTTCCCATATAATGAAAAAGAACTAACATGTTGACCTCCGACCTCCACACAAGCTTTAATTAAGGGCATGTATCGCTCACACAAGGCAAAACTAAATTACGTTTAAAAATTAAATACAGGTAGCTCCTATACACAAAAAGTCAAGGTTCTGGCTCCGGATGAGAAATCTGAAATAATAACTTGTGGAGGTGGGGAGTGTAGCTCAGCCTAGCCTTGACCCCCTGGTACGTCTAGCACCACCTCCCAGTGCTGGAATTCGCAGTATGTGCCACCATGCCTTGCTTATGACATGCGGGAGATTGAACTCTCCAGCTTTATGAATGCTAGGCGAGCAGTCTACCAGTTAAACTACATCCTCATCCCAATTTTTCATGTTTAAGAAACTCAAAGAGTGTGGTGAATCATAAAATAAGATTCAATTTCTGCTCCTGAAAAGCTATTAACGGAACTCGAGAGATGGGCAACTTGTATACAGGCACAGGAAACTATAAAGAATTTAAACAAAACTGTGAACCAGTATTAAGCATTAGAGAATGGCACAGATGGCAACGATTATTCTCAAGGCTTTTAGGGCAAGGAGAAAATCTGGATAGCCAATTTAAAGGGCAAGTAAGACAAAACTGGAGACATTTCACACAGAGGTAAGCTGTGAGCCTAGGTCTAGAGGAGATCAAATGCTGGTGACCTAAGTAACAGGTAGGCTAAATGAAGTGTAAGGGAAACAGCTGTATAGGAAAGATGAGTGTATCTTTATTTTCCTTCTTGGAAAAAAAAAAACAAAAAAACAAAACAAACAAACAAAAAAAAAAACCAAAACAAAAAAACCCAAAACAAAACAAAAACACCTGACAGAAGCATTCTAAAGAAAGAACAGGTGTGGTGGCACTGACCTTTAATCCCAGCACTCAGGAGGCAGAGGCAGGCAGATCTCTGTGAATTCAAAGCCAGCCTTGTCTACATATCGAGTTCTAGGATAGTCAGGGCTACACAGAGAAACCTTTTCTTAAAAACACTCAAAAGAGAAAAAAGAAAGACCTGGGCAGGGTCGGGGAGTGACTTACATTTTAAGGATAGAGTGTATCATGGAGGCGGGAAGATGGAGGAACAGGAGACCACTTGGTCAAGTTGTGTCTGTGGTCAGAAGCAGACAGCGCTAAACTGTGGTACTCAGCAGTCTCCTTTCTATTAAATCCAGGACACCCAGCACAGCTAGGGTGGATCTTCCCTGTTAAGCCTCCCTGGAGATGCCATTAAAGAGACACCCACAGGTGTGTCTCCCAGGTGGTTCCAAATCCGGGCAAACTGAGAATGAAGATGAACCGTGTCCTTAAGACAATGAGGGATCGTAAATGTTACACTGAGGCACAGAAGTTATTTAGTAATGAAGTCCCCTACACTAGTTAGAACAGCAAAGTCACTCTCTTATAACTTGTCGAATCCCATGAGGCTGACGGGAAGAGAGGACTCACTGGGAAAGAATGTATTGCAAGTGTAGCACTGACAGCTTAATTTCTGTAGCGGAAGTAGGTGATAATGAGAAAAGAAAAGACGAGCATAAACAATGCAAAAATGATCTTCTAAATTGCACATGGATTAGATGAAGAATGGGCAAACTATCTTCCTGTTAGAGGACAGATAGCAAATCCAAGGCTGTGTGAGCCGTAGACTCTCATTTATAACTACTCAATTTTTCTGGAAAGTGGTCAATAGAAAACAGAAAGACAATAACAAATGGCTGTGTTCCCCTAAGATGTCTTAATGGATATTGGAATTTGAATTTCACATGCCATAATATATTATTGTTTTAATATCTTTTCAAACATTGAAATATGCAAAACCCATCCTTAGCTCATGGGCCTTTAAAAAGTAGAAAGTGGTCTATATTTGGTAGTCTCCATAGTTGGCAGATTTTTGTACCAAAGTACCTGAAGGGGCTGGAGAGATGGATCAGCCGTGAAGAGCACTGATTGCTCTTCCGAAGGTCCTGAGTTCAAATCCCAGCAACCACATGGTGGCTCACAAACATCCTAAATGAGATCTGATGTCCTATTCTGTAGCAAGCTGGCCCGAGGCTTACAAGGACCCGGTACCGTACACCGGGGAAGCAGGCTGGAGCTGAAAGAGAGAAACTAGCCGGTCGAGAGAAATAATGGAGCCAAGATGATTCCCTGTTCAAGGCTCAGTGTTTATTAGCAGTCTGCGCTGTTTTGTTGCCAAGTTGTTAGCACTAGTCCGCCAGAGCAGAGCCATTAGCAGTAAGTCGCCAATTTCACAGGTAGTCAGCTACCTCAAGAACCTCTCCGGAAGACATGTTCAGCCTCTCAGCAGGTAGCAGAATCTCAGGGCAATTGTCACTTCAAAAGAAGCCAGCCAAGTCCGAAAGCAGCACTGCAGGTGGCCCCACCTCAGTGTTGACAAGGTCTGTACAGCTTCAGGCTGGGGGAGGCTACACTATTCTGAGGTATCTGAAGACAGCTACAATGTACTTACATATAATAAATAAATCAAGAAAGAAAGAAGGAAAGAAAGGAAGGAAGGAAGGAGGAAGGAAGGAAGGAAGGAAGGAAGTAAGGAAGGAAGGAAGGAAGGAAGGAAGAAAGAAAGAAGGGAGGGAGGGAGGGAGGAAGAAAGGAAGGGAGGAAGGAAGGAAGGAAGGAAGGAAGAAAGAAAGGAAAGAAAGAAAGAAAGAAAGAAAGAAAGAAAGAAAGAAAGAAGGAAGAAAGAAAGAAAGAAAGAAGGGAGGGAGGGAGGGAGGGAGGAAGAAAGGAAGGGAGGAAGGAAGGAAGAAAGAAAGGAAAGAAAGAAAGAAAGAAAGAAAGAAAGGAAGGAAGAAAGAAAGAAAGAAAGGAAGAAAGGAAGAGAGAGAGAAAAAGAGAGAGTGGAGACATCTAGGTGCCCCCATTAGATCGGTGCCCCACAGCTCCCTGGGTGAACCTGCCTGGCATGCCTGTTCTGCTACACTGTGACTTCATACTTAGCAGCGCTATGCAGAGCTGATCAACAGCTGTGTGCAATTGTTCATTTGTTCGTGCAACAACTTTCATTCCCATTATGTGCCAATTACTGTGGTAGGTGTCAAGGGCACAGTGCACACAAGACAGATGCCATCCTTGTTCCTTATTGAGATTACAGTTTAGGAATGGAAATAAATTCTAGGTGATTCTACATAAAGAAACTGCAAGCTTTTCATTTTGCTCACACTGAAAATGTATATCAACGTGCTATAATGGGATGCATCAGGAGTGCCTGTTTAGGTTAGAGTTGCTGGAAAGCCTTTGTATGGAAGTATTTTTTTTTTTTATTCAGAATCTTTAAAGATGCATAAGATTAACCAGAACTTTGAAAAAAAAAAAAACTGTCCTAATGCGCGCCAATCTCATTTCCTCTTCTTGGGCAAACAGGAAGAACTTTTTTCTTTTTTCAGTCCTTTTGTAGCTTGGTTCTTATGACAGTTGGCCAGTGGGCAGACACGGCCAGACACTTTCAAAACTAGCCAAGTCACCCCATGCGCGGTTGCAGTTTCCCACACTAGCTTTTGCCTTCTGCAGCAACCACGAAAGCTTCCCCTCCTCCCGCCCCGCTCTACACACCTCTCTCATTTTGTTGTTGAGACAGGGTCTCACTCTATAGCTGTGGCTCTCCTGGAACTCACTCTGTAAACAAGGCTGGTCGAAACTCTCACAGATCTGCCTGCCTCTGCCTCCCGAATACTGGGATCAAAGGCACGTGCCACCATGCACAACAAGCCACATTTTGAATACGGAGGCACTTCGTTTTGGAAGACTCCTGGACTGAGTTCTTTCTGGAAGCAAAACCACCTGACCTGCAATAAGTCTTTTAAGTACAAGCTACTGAGGTGGCAGGATGGTCCACGACAAAAGTGTTATGTACCCTACACTATTTCACAGGGGCATTGTTCAGGGGAAGAGAGTTTTCAGATGATGTTCCAAGACAGATAAAGAACCTGTTGCACTTGAGAGACCAAGAGAAAGCCAGTGGAGCTTTTATTACCATAACCAGGAGCTTGCTATGAGATGTATGCAAAGACATAATCACAAGGTATATGCCTGGCCTTATTAATATTTATGAGATTTATCCATGAAAGGGATTTAAAGTGGAGAATGATATAATTGGGATAGTGTTTTTAAAAAGTTATTTCACTGTATGTGTGTAGAGTGTGTGTGTGTGTGTGTGTGTGTGTGTGTGTGTGTGCATGTATGTATGTATGTGTGTGTGTAGTGTGTATATGGTGTGTGTATGTATGTGTGTAGTGTGTATGGTATGTTTATATGATGTGTGTGTCTGTCTGTCTGTCTGTCTGTCTGTGTGACACCTGAAATTGTCCTCCAACCCCCTATTGGTCATACAGTTGTTATTCACAGGCAAGCTGGTGGCCTGGCTTACTGAGGTAGTGTGCTCTATACAAGTGTGCCAGTTCCTTATCCCTGGATGTCCTCTGCCTCCAACTAGGTGGAAAATGAGGACCAACTCCTGAAATTGTACTCCGACCCCTTTATGTCCTAGTCCTTATTTTGTACCTAGTCAGAGGCAGGGTATTTTTGTCACTGTGGTGGATAGCTAGCCTTGCTGGCCCATGAGTTTCCAGGGATTTTCTTGTCTCTGCCTCCCATTTTGCCATAGGTACACTGGGAACATTAATGTGAGCCTGAGCTCTGGGACTCTGAGCTCACGCCCTCACGCTAGTGCAACAAGGGTTTTACCCACACACCAGATCTGCATAGTTTACTGACTTCTAGATAATATAAAATTGCAGAAGAGTTGCACAATTAACCAAGATTAGCAATAAGGATGTATACCACCTTTCATACCCAACACTGTGTACCACCTTTCATACCCAACACTGTGTACTACCCAACACTGTGGTGGATGACAAGAGAGGATGGAAGGGGTGCGTTAGGGACTTGGGGGAGCTGGGAGCACTTTGAAACAGCCACTGAGAGCAATAGATGCAGCGAAGCAGCTTTGATCACTGCTGACTAGCACTGGGGTCTCAGATGGAGTTAGACACCCTGATCACCACTGCGTGTCTTTCTCTAGCAATGTAATTTCCCTTGGGGTTAGAGGTCAGCAATTGGGCAACAACCTGGCCCAAATGAATGACCCCAGAGCCTAAGTGAGAAACAAAGGCTATGGAAGATGGAGTGAATGGGGCTCACCTCAGGGAAAAGGATAGATGTGGTTCAGGAGTTGGTGCTAACATAGATGCAGAGGGGATCCTCCAAACCCAACTGCATCATGGGATCCCCACTTGAAACACCTTTGAGAGAGGAGAATATAAATACTTGAATAATTAGCCCTGGACGAGGCCTGAACTTTTGGGGTTTCCTAAAGCTGCTCCCCAAGTAAATATAATGTACATCTGGGTTGCAAGGCACAGCTATGTTGTACAGTCTTTCCATTAGAGGCTGATAAATAAGAACCAGTGGAATTTTGAAAAACTAGCAGCTTTCCAGAAGTGGTATCACTATTAGATCGTATAAGGAAAGCCATCATAAAGCCAGACTTACATATGTAATTTGGGGAGGGATCTACCCCACTCTAGCCCATATAGTTCCCGAATAAGAGACACAGAAACCTGGTATTTTTATTAACAAGCTATAAGCCTAAACTGGGCAGGTTCTGAACTATTCTAACCCACATCTCAGCCACAGGCCCAGTGTTACTTGCCAACTGATTCTTACTTTGTTTGTTCTGTTCCATGTGTGTCCTCAGGGAGGTTTTTCTCTTGGCCATGTGCTCATGGTCCATCCTCATGGTTCATCCTGCCTCCTGGAGACCTCCTCCTTCCCCTACCTTCTTCCTTCTCCCGTGGTCCATACCTGAGATCTCCCTACTCAGTCTCAAGTCGCACCTTCCTCTCTCCTTTGCAGTCATAGCCTTTTCTTATCCAATCAGAGGTTAGTGCGGAGCATTCTTTACAGCACATTGGTCAGTACGATGCCCATGTCCAGACTGCAACCTAATCTTGGGATGGATCTTGGGTCAAAACTCAGCATCTGAATACACATTGCACAAGATCAACTGCAGCATAGGCTGAAAACACTGAATAAAATGGCTAATTTAACTGACTGGATCAAGGCAAGAGTGACAGTAAGAAGCCAAAGGAGGAAATTTTTGAAAAATGGAGATAATGAATACACTTTGGGCTGTATGTAGCAATTAGAAGTGAGGAAGCCATAACTGCCCTAAGAGATGGGTACGTGCAGCATGCGGGTTCTGTTCACAACACATTTGGAAAGTGAAAGTTTAGGGGAAGTGAGGTTCCTGCTAAAGCTGAGAAGAATCAAGAAGAAAGCTTGGATGTGTTCATTTTCTTTTAACATTGGCTTTTCCTCTGCTTGGGGAGTAGACATCTTTACTCAACCTCTGAGTTATGAGCAGGCATCTATGGTACCATTCCACGTAGCTTCATAGATTTCAGCTACATTCCTTTTATTAGCACAGGGGCTGAAGACTATGAGAGGCTTGACCTGCTGTGAGCCACTACAACTTGATGAATCTCCTCTCTCAAGTAATAAAAGCAAGAAGCTCCTCACTCTGGGATTTGGGCAATGCCTAGATTCATTGTGTTAGATGTAATAGCTTAACTCTGAAATGTCCCCAGAGACTCACGTTCCTAAATGCTTGCTCCCCAGTGTGTTTCTTTTACAGAGAAGCTGTGGAACCCTTAGGACAGTGGTTCTCAACCTGTGGGTCTCGACCCCTTTGGGAGTCATACATCTCTTTTACAGGGTTGCCTAAGACCATCTGAAAACACCGATATTTGCATCATGATTCATAGCAGCAGCAATATTACAGTTATGAAGTAGCAACAAAAATAATGTTATGGTTGGGGTCACCACAACATGAAGAACTGTATTAAAGGGTCACAGCATTAGGAAGGTGGGGAACCACTGCTCTGGGATGATAAACAAAGCCTTTGAAAATAAGCCCCACCCCGGTCCTTGCCCTCCTCTCTGCTTCCTGGTCCGCTGCCATGGGAACAGTCTCCAATACACACTCCTACTGCCATGAACCAAGCCATTCTGCCATGCTTTCTCTGCCATGACGGACTGAAATTATGAACTGCAGTGCATCTTTACTCCTATAAGGTGTTTCTTGTAGGCTTGGGTCACAATAATGCAAAGTAAAATATATCACACTGTCCCTTAACTCTGCCAACAACAGCCCAGGGAGTTGGACACCAACCTTGCCTTCATAGTGTTATATATACATCGTGAGACCGGGAAAAGAAGGCAAAAACTACGCTATCTGATCTTAATGCTCTTTTGAACCTGTCAGATCTTTATTGTGCAATATTGATCCAAGCAGTTTAAGGGACTAAGTACAGGATACAGAGGGCCACTCAGTGAATAGGTGTCAGATTCAGGCTGAAGGTCTCCCACTCTCAGCCGATGTTCCCACGATGCCTCTGGTCTGGAGTCAGGATGCCGGGAGGTAGGTTCACAGACCTGAAGGAATCTCAGGCAGGGGACAATAGCAAACAAACTGTTTCTCACTCTACCATCTGGCACCCTAGACAGAACCTAGAGGTGCTGAGTTCCAGACCAAATCAGGAGACTCAAGTCCGAGAGCGGCTTCCACTGTTCGGTGAGCCAGTCCTCGGCTGTAAGAAGCCACACAGAATGCAGGGAGCATCTGCAGTTATTAATGGAAGGTACAGAGGACGCTTTACACTCTTTCCTTTCCCTCTCCCTGTTCCAAACACAACAGAGAAACAAAACAAAGCAAAGCAAAAATGTAGCGGGGCGGGGGGGGGGGGGGGGGTTGGGGGGGAGGGGAAGCCATCCTACTTTTTAATGAAACAAGGGAACTCTGAGAACCTCAAACCACAAACCATAAAGTATGTCTGCTAGATACTGCAAAGTTAATAAAATGCTGAGCTCTAACATACCCTGCCTCTAGCCTTGAGTAGAAAATATGTCTCCTTGGATATCATTGTCACAGGCCTAAAGGACAACATCATTGGCCCTTGGTGTCTCAAAAGGGTGAGGGACTTATATTGGGACAGTCATCTAGCTATGTTACATAACATAATTTTTGAAAGTGGCACAATTTTGCTTAGCTGCCTTCCCATTCGATTTCATCAAGAAGATCTGACAGGGTGAAAAGAACATCAAGACCTGATAATGTAGTTTTTTACTTTTTTCAGGGTCTCATGATGTATAGTGCTATGTAGGCGAGGATGGTCTCCAACTTGTAGTAATGCTGCCAGTAGCCTTTAGTATCTCTGAAATTCACTCTAATCTCCTAACAAAGGAAAGATTTAGCTTCCAGCAAGAAATAGATCTAGCCAGAATCTTTTTTGTCTTCCTTGCATTTGTTTTAAAAGGCAGGTGTATCTCTGAGCCCAAGGCTAACGTTGTCTGCACAGTGACCTCTAGGACAGCCAGTGCCACAGAATGAGACCTTGCCTCAGAGAAAGGAAGGGAGGGAGGAAGGAAGGAAGGAAGGAAGGAAGGAAGGAAGGAAGGAAGGAAAAGGGAAGGGAGGGGAGGGGAGGGAAAGGGGAGGAAAGGGGAAGGAAGGAAGGAAGGAAGGAAGGAAGGAAGGAAGGAGAGAGGGAAGGAAGGAAGGAGAGAGGGAAGGAAGGAGAGAGGGAAGGAAGGAAGGAAGGAAGGAAGGAAGGAAGGAGAGAAGGAAGGAAGGAGAGAGGGAAGGAAGGAAGGAAGGAAGGAAGGAGAGAAGGAAGGAAGGAGAGAGGGAAGGAAGGAAGGAAGGAAGGAAGGAAGGAAGGAGAGAGGGAAGGAACATGACACAGGTTCTCCATTTATGATAGTGGTATGGCTTTAGCAGAAATTGACCTAGAAAATGTTGATTTTAATGGGAGTGACAATAGATATGGGACTGAAATTGAGACCTGACACCCTCCATGACTCCACCCACAGGAGAACAGTACCATTTCTGTAAAACACCAGCAGGATAAGGACAGTCTGTCATGAGCACACTGTCAAAACCACAAGCAGACATGGTCATATCTTCCCACATGTCAGAGTTTATGGATTAACAGTAAATTCACAGACTGTGCAATTTACCAAGTAATCATGATTTCTTGCCCTTGATAGCATGGCCTTTGGGAATCACAGGCTTTTTTTTTATTTTTCAGATTTAGTTTTTTCCGTTTAATTACATACATGAATATGCACGCACACAGAAATGAAAGTACCCAAGGAGGCCGGAGGAGGCCTTGGATGCCCTGGAGCTGAAGTGACAGGGGGCTGGGAGCTGCTGGATGTGGTACTGAGAACTTAACTCAGGTCCCCTGTGAGAGCAGAATGCTCTGAGCTGTTGAGCCACCTCCCCAGTCAGTCACAGACACTTTTAGGCCAATCTCAATTGTTAATACTAACTCTCAGATCACACATTACAGTTCTCAGAGTAATGCACATGTGTGCACACACACGTAAACACAGAATGTCTAGAAAAATGTCAGAGTGGCCTTTCTGGAGCCAGAGCCAGAACACTGAGACAGATGCTGAAAGCATCATTGCAGGTGGTTAGATGACCTAATTAGAGCTAATTAGCAGTTGGAGAGCTACTGAGAGCAGCTAAAGTCCCATCTCCAGGCGTAGGAATTAATTGTAGAAGGGGAGACACAGGACTGGGCTGAAACAGATGGATGGACGGACAGCAGTCGGTGTGACTCACCTCAGGCAGTGGGAAGGTGCTGAGCAGAAGCCCTGGAAACAGTTTTCTGTCTATTGGTCCCTTAATGCACACCCCCCCCCCCGTGGTCAGGTGACAGCAATGGGGCCATTTACCACTGCAGTGTTGGCTGTTTCTCATTTGATAGGTTCCAGGTGATGATTTTTTTTTCTCTGCAGCCTTCGTTGATCTGGTGTGTTCCATAAGTTCACAGGCCTAGTTTTTCTGATATGTTCCCAATTTACTTCAAAAAAAAAAAAAAAATAGATGGACTGTTTTTTACTTGTGTGAATAACTATCATTCTGTTCCTTGTGACTCATGCTGGACAGGTGGTGGTGCCTGCGTATACAGACAAGATGCCAGGTCACTCTGCCTCTGTGCTTATATTCAGAATGGAGTCAGTTGCTGCTTATAAAAAAATAGAGCCACCAGAAAGTCCTTCATGGTGGCACAGACCTTTAATCTCAGGGACCTTGGAAAGCAGAGACAGAAGAGCTCTGAGAGTTTGGGGCTATCCTGGTCTACATAGAGAGCTCTGGGTCATCCAGGGATCATATTACAATCAAAGCAATAAAGAAAAACAGAGTCACCCAGGGCGAGGCATAAGAAGAAAGTCACTGTTTCACACAAATTGGAGTAACTTAAAGTAGGACACAGTTCATCTCCACAGGCAAAAATCAAGGAGCCACCAGGCTGTAATTACCTATCTCTGCGGTCTGTGGCCTCTAAGCCAAGCATCTCCTGGAAATGGAAGGGTGGGGAGGCAATAGATGAGCCAGAACTAAAGGGCGCAGGGTTTCGTTAGGGGCCTCAGCAGCCTTCCACATAGCAACATCTGAGAAAATCTCAAAGACATGACTTATAAAGAGGAGCATTTCTGAATCACACCAAAGTGAAGCTGTCAACTGGCTCCAAACCCTTCTTCCTCCTTTGGCAGTGCTACTTAACAAATAACTTTTTTGTTGCAAGGGAGAAAAATTACAAAGCTTCCTTTCTCTGAAATTAGGAAAAATAAAAACAACTGAAACAGGAGTTTCAGGGGCTAGAAACAAGGGACTCTAGAACAAAAGAAGGGAGAAAACTGAGCTACAAAACTCAAGAGGAGGGGGAGGAAGCCGTTTCAGTTCTACCAAAACCAGGATGCACACAGTGAAAACACAGTAGAGCACTATGGGAAAATAAAAAAATAATAATAATAAAAATAAAAATAAAAAACCTGATAGCTAAGGAAAATGGAGTTCTAACGTGCATACTTGGCATTTTCCAGGCACCGAGAGAACGTGGAACAAGAGAAGAAGAAACCCAATTGAAGTGAAGACTTAAGTCAGCAGGTAAAAAGCACACACTGTGTGTCAAGGTAAAATATTTTCAGAGTAATCAGTAATAAATTATACAAGATAAAAGCAGTCAAGAGTAGGGGCTGGGGGTGGGGCTCAGTTGGTCCCCAACAACAACAATAATGATGATGACCAGTTAGCACTTAATGTTGTAGCAAGCTCTACAAAATTTAGTAAGATAAAGATACGATCAGTTACTCACATTCTGTCAAGTTGCCCCTTGGTCACCAACTGTCATTCATGAGAATGAGTAAATTCATTCTTTATGCTCTTTATGAGGAAATTTAGTCAACCAAGAAATGAACTAAAACAAAGACAGACTCATGAGGAGATCTTAAGATTCCAAGAAAATACTAAGACTAAGTTTTGATTTTACATAGGCATTAGGACTAAGGAGCTATGGAGTCTGTGATTAAATAAAAAATGAAAATTAAACACACTTACAGTGTAAGAATATGCCAAACAAAAATGTAGAAATTAGGAGAAAGGTCTATGAAAGTTCTCTTAAATATGTACTCATTCTTGATGGCAGAGAAATAATTCACCCCCAAAATAAAATGTACCAGGCTTGGTGGTGCACACCTTTAATCCCAGCATTCAGGAGGCAGAGGCAGGTAGTTTTCGTACGAGTTCAAGGTCAGCCTGGACTACATGGAGAGTTCCCATGTAGTCCAGCCAATGTGAATAGTGTGTACCTGCCTTTAAAAAGAAAGAGGGTGTGGGGAACGAGAGAGGAGGAGAGAGGGAAGGAGGGAAGGAGGGAAGGAGGAAAGGAGGGGGGAATGGAGGGAGGGAGGGATAGAAAAAGAAATTCATACACCACAGTTTGTTGTTGTTGTTTTACTTATTCCTTCTTGAAGAAAGCATGATTACAATGTCTGGATGATATTTGTAGTGATTTTCTTATCTTTAAAGTTCATGGTTTAGGATTTTTTTTCTTTTTCTTTTTTCTTTTCTTTTTTTTTTTTTTTTTTTTTTGTGGCAGGGGAGAGGTTGCTGACTTAGTGAGTGTAGTGCTTGCCAAGCAAGAGTGCCAAATAAGTTCCCAGAATTGATAGGGACACTGGACACATTAGTGCAAGTGTGCCACCCCAGGGTTCCTACAGCAAGATGGGAGACAGAGACAGGTGAATTCTTAGATATTCATGGGCCAGATAGCCTGGTGTACACAGCCATGAGCAACAACAACAACAACACCTCAAAAAGAAAGAAAGAAAGAAAGAAAGAAAGAAAGAAAGAAAGAAAGAAAGAAAGAAAGAAAGAAAGAAAGAAAGGAAGGAAGGAAGAAAGAAAGAAAAAAGGAAAAGAAGAGAAAAGAAAAGAGAAAAAGAAGAAGAAAAAGAAAAAAGAAAAAAACAGATCCTGTCTCAAACTAGGAAAAAGGTGAGGACTGGCACCCCCGGCTGACCCCTGACCTCAATTTATGCTCTGTGGTAAGTGTGCACCCTAATTCATACGTACACAGACAAAGAAAAATAGTGACTTTGTGTGCCATAAAGTTGTTTAGCTGAAGCTCAGAAATTCCTTCTAATTTTGTTCAGCTTCTTTTTTTTCCTGTACAATTAAACTAAATTTTATTTAAAATTAATTTGCAAGTAAAACCCCACCATTGTCAATTGCTCTTTCTGCTTCATTTCTGCACAGGGACCCATTCAGACAATGTATTCTAAATACTGTTGGCCTGCTTCCAGGAAGTGAAACTTAGTGCGCCAAAGAATAAAACTAAACAACAACAAAAAAAGCAAAAAACAAAACAGAAACACAAGAAACACTTTGTAACATTCATATACTTATTATCTTTCTTACTCTTTAACCAAAGGCTCTCTCTCCCTCTCTCGATTTCCCCCTCCTCCCTCTTTCTCTGAGAATCTCCCCATATCTCAGGCTTCTTTCCAACTCACTTTGGCATAATGATCCAGTTTATACCAGTACTCAGGATCAAAGCCAGGGCTTCACAAATTCAAGGCAAGCTTTCTGCGAACTGAGCCAAATCCCCTGAGAAGTATGTCTTGATTCTTCATTTTCTAAGATGAAAGCAACACCATCCTTACACTTCCTTTCAGAGTCTCTCTCCTGCCTATCACCCAGTGTCTCGCTGTGTATTAAAGGGCTGATTCTATTCTTAAGCGTAATTAACTAGTCCACATACTTATCCTTAACAAACGAGAATCCCTTAACCAGCATCCACGTTGCAGTGAATCTACAGATTGTTCTCTGTAAAGACAAAATGTCTGCGGGGGTTGCAGTTCATTTCAGCAAATGTTTTCCCCTTGGGTTTTCTATTTCCAGTTCTTTTACCTTTTTGCCATTTCTATATGGTAGCTCATTTGATTGCTGGTTCTTCAGCCAGTCAATTTTCTTTGTGTTTAAAAAACTCTGTGCCCCGCCCCCACTCCTATGCTGCATCCCTGACACTGTGGCGTCCACGTCCACGGGGCAATTCCAGGTCTGCCAGGATCATCTCTGCCTACTTCTTAGGTTAAACTTTTGTTTTTACCCCAAAGAGTTTTCAAGCAACTTCCTAAGAACCAGTGTGTCACAGGTCAATTTCCAAGCCATGTTTGTCCCACAAGATCTTTATCCTGTGTTCACCCTTGGCTGATATTTTGACTAACTATGGTAGTCTAGATCAAAGGTCATTTTTCCTTGGAATGCTACAGGCATCACACTGTTGCCTCTAGAGTCTGGTGTTGTCAGAGAGAAGTCTGATGTCTGTTTTGTTTTCATTCCTTTATAGCCAACCTTTTCTTCATATTTTAAATTTTCAATTGTTTTCTTTATCTTTGATGTTCTAAAAAAATCAGATTATTATGTGACAAATTAGAGATCCTTCTCCCCCAGCGCTGTGCCTTTTTAGTACAGATATGTGGACAAGAATGCTGGGAGAGCTTCCTCCTCCTCTTCCTCTTCTTCTTCTTCCTCCTCCTCTCTCCTCCTCCTCCTCCATTTTCTTCCTCCTCTTTCTCCTTTCTCCTCATCATCCCATTCCTTCTCCTTCCCCAGTTTGTTTTTCTATAAAATTAAACCTAATTTTTATCTGATACTAATTTTCACAGGTATTAGTCAGATGATATATTCCAAATACTGATGACTAATTTTCAGGGAGTGAAATTTGGTTCACTGACAAAACAAACAAACAAACAGACAAACGCCACCCTGTGACATTTCTATAACTTGCATCTTCATTTACTGTTCCATCACCTAAGGTCAGTCTCTGTCTCTCTGACCACCTTCTCCTCCTTCCCTCCTTTTCCTCTTCCTCTTCTTCCTCTTTTTTCCCCCTTCTTCATTTCTTCCTCTCCCTTGGTTATTTTGTTGTTATTCTTGGCATGTTACTTTGGGTTTGGTGTTTGGCTTTTTTCAGATAAGATCTTGCTGTGAAGCCCAGGCCTGGAACTTGGAACCCTCCTGCCTCATCATCTCCAATGCTGGGATTACAAGTGTGAGCCACCACAACCCATTCTGCCTTGATGTCATATGACTTTTCTTCCTGACTCTACTAACAGTGACTGTTGGACCTCCTTATATTTTTTTCCCCCTAATTTTGTTTGTTAAGGGAATCGCTTTTAGTTCTCACTTCTGGGCGAGCAGCACAGTGTAACCCTCCCATGTTCCAGTGGTTCTTTTATAATTTAATGGTCATGTCTTTTAACAATATAACAATACAAGCTCTTCTGTGCTCCCTCTGTCATCTGTCCTACTTCTTCTTTTGTGGAAACATCTTCATCATGAGTCATTCTGAAAACAGTAATGGTTCAATTTGCTTGGGTTTGGGGTTTCTTCCTAAGTAACCGAGTCCCGTAGACTAGCTAATTGGACGTATTTTTCTCTCTTAATTGTAGCTTTTCTATTTCATTATGGAGTGTTGTTCTGATTATGCCCTGATATTCTTATTGTTCATTTGTGTTTGAGAATGAACCACACACTCTTTTTTTTTTTAAAGCTGACTATGGTAGGGCTTGTTTCTTTTCTTTTATTGAAAATAGATCTTTTTTAACTCAATATATTTTTATTATGGTTTCCCATCCTCCTACCCCTCCCAGTTCCTCCCCATCTCCCCTCTTATCTGTATCCACACCCTTTCTGTCTCTTCTTAGGGGGAAAAAAGGCATATAAGGAACAATAATGAAATAAAATAAGATAAATCAAAAACAAACAAGTCAGAATATGACAAAACAAACAAGAAAAGGAAACAGAAAAAAAAAAAAACCACAAGAAATGCATGTAGGGTCACACGGCCCCCAGTAGAGGAGCTAGAGAAAGTACCCAAGGAGCTAAAGGGAACTGCAACCCTATAGGTGGAACAACAATATGAACTAACCAGTACCCCGGAGCTCTTGTCTCTAGCTGCACATGTATCAAAAGATGGCCTAGTCGGCCATCACTGCAAAGAGAGGCCCATTGGACTTGCAAACTTTATATGCCCCAGTACAGGGGAACGCCAGGGCCAAAAAGGGGGAGTGGGTGGGTAGGAGATTGTGGGGGTGGGTATGGGGGACTTTTGGGATAGCATTGGAAATGTAAACGAGGAAAATACCTAATTAAAAAAAAAACTTCAAAAAAATATGAAAGGCAAAGGTATATAAGAAAAAAAGCAAAGAAAAGAAATGCATGCAGATGCAGACATACACATTCACACACTCGGAGGGACTCTCATAAAAGCCTCAAACCAGAAGCCATAAGATATACATGAAGGACCTTCAAGATGGGGGACAGTGTCCTGACTTAACAATATGAGACAAAGAACCTCCAAAGATGCCATTGGGTTCATTTTCTGTTAGCCATCTACTGCTGGGCATGGAGCCTACCCTTGAGAGTAGTTTGTTTAGGGCTGGAAAGATGACTCAGTGGTTAAGAGCAGCGACTGCTCTTTCAGAGGTCCTGAGTTCAATTCCCAGCAACCACGTGGTGGCTCATAACCATCTGTAATGGGCATCCGATGCCATCTTCTGGTGTGTCTGAAGACGGTGACAGTGTACCCATATATATGAAATAAAATATGGCCAGAGCAAGCGGGGTCAGAGCGAGCAGGGCCAGAAAAAAAAAAAAAAGTCTTAGAAAAAAAAAAAAAGAGTGGTTTGTTTAACCAATGAGACTGCTATAGAGAAAACTACTTTTTCATTTACAAGTGACTACTAGTGGAGATACCCTCTGGGTTAGGGATGGGAGCATGTGTTCGTGTCTCCTTTCTGCTCTAGGACCGCAGAGACATGTGTGCTTCCATAATCTCTGCGAGTTTACATTTGTGCCAGCCCTGTTGTGGATTAAAGACATTGATTCCTTGGTGTCCTCCATCCCCTCTGGTTCTTGCCCTCTTCCACTTCCTCTTCTCTAGAGTTCTGTACGGCGTTGATCAGAGGGATTTGATGGAGATATCCCTTTAAGGGCTGAGTATGCCAAGGTCTCTCACACTTTGCATATCTTTGGGCTGTGTGTCTCAGTACTTTTTCCCATTTGCTGCAGAAGGAAGTTTCTCTGCGGATGGCTAAGCAAGGCACACGACTTTAAGTATAATAGACTATAGCAGAATAGTCATTAGGCATCATTTTATTGCTACATTGCTTTAGCAGAACAATAGTATTTGGTTTTCCCTTAGTCCCCTGGCTATCTAGTCTTGGGTTCTTGGCCACCACGGTGTTGTGCATAGGTTCTATCCCATGGACTGAGCCTTAACTCAAATCAGGTATTGCTTGGTTACTCCTATAAGCTTTGTGCCACTATTACACCAGCATATCTTGTAGGCAAGTTGCTCTTGTCGCTGGGAGGGTTTGTATCTGGGTTAGTGAGTGCAAAGTACCTTTCAGTTCTGGTAGGTAGGGCTTCTAACTGGAATGCTCTGAGGGCTAGGAAGTACTGAATATGCTGATTTCCTCCCTCTGGAGATAGTAACAGAAATTAACACTGAAATCTGATAGCATCTCTAACTCAGCTAGAAGAGCAGGAAGCCTCTCTGCTTTTCAGCTTTTGAGTCACTTTGCTCAAAGAACAACCTCCACCCCCACCCAAGCACCCTCGGTTTTTGAGATGGCAGAGCCATTAGTACATTTCCCATGTTCCACACAGTCATGGTAGAAAGTGGGGAAGTAAGTCAAGATCAGAGCCCCTGAGCGGTGGTCATATGCCCGTGGATGCTCTGCTCCGTTTCAGGACTGTCTGTGACAGGGGACTGTCACTTGCAAGATGGAACTAGGGGAGACCAAGAGAAGAACTCAGGCCCTCTCATCGCTATCTGAGAGCTGCATCTCAGTCATTAGCTACAGCCTGCCTGGAAACTGGGAAACAGACCAGAAATCATTTTATATCATCAAGCCCAAGCTTCTGCAGTCATAAAACTGGGACAATAGAAATAACTGTTTGTACTTCGGAGGACTGTTCCGAGAATCCAGTGAGATAATGTGCAAGGTGGCAGGGATTGTTGTTGTGAATAAACCATTGCCTCTGTTGGGGAAATTAAGAATGCATTTGGATTGCACAAGGTTGGAGGAGGAAAACAAAAACTGACAAACACCCCAAGGTTATTCCATGATGAAATTTCCAGTCATTTCAGGATCCATGTCATTTCATCTGATGCAATGGGCTATAGTTTATTTTATATAATCAAGCCCATTTCCATAACACGATGCTTAAAATAACAAGATACATCAGAAAAGGTAGAGACTCATCACCAGAAGTCCTTGGAGTGTCCTGATTCCTGTATCTAAATAATGTGGTGTGAGGAGCTGCTCCAAACACACAAGTTCTTGGTTTTCTGGGACTTTGTGTGTGTGCTGGTCTGCTTCAGAGACTCTCCTTTACATTCCATGATCTTTCAGGAAACTGACAGCACTATAGTGTCAAGGGTGCACAGAGTTCCATTTCAACTTGGTGATTGAGAGCAGGCCCTTACAAAATTCCTTTAGTTGAGAGAGTCTGACCTACTCTTACATTGATGGCGCCTTTTTGTCATTCTGCCTCATTGATGACTATACGCATTCCCATCAAACGGCAGAGATTCACATACAAATGTTCACAGAAGCAATTTGTTATATAACAACAAACAATTTGAAAACGATGTATTCAGAAAACAGAGGAATGACTAAATAACACGTTTTTACCATGAAGGCTTTTGCAGCCTTTAGAAATGTTCACCACACAGAAGCATGACTTTAAATAATGCCCCTAGCTGTGTCACTATGGTGAGCCTCTGGGAACCATGGGCAGGTGAGGCCTGCAACTGTGAGAGGTGGGGCTCTTCACATCAGGAGGACATAACTGCCCACCTACGAGGTGACATATAGGCATACTTGCACCAGGAACATCTTCAGCGGTGTGCATTTCCTGAAAGGGATGCATATAAGATATGACCCAGTCAGCAGTGTCGTTGTACAGGAAGCAGTCAGGAGATCCAGGAGAGACACATATGTATCACACAGTAGAAGCTCTGTGTTCACCCCAAATCCAGTGGACAGGGACTAAGTTGGAGAAGACTGTGTTCAAAGGGTTTGGGAGTCCAGACGAACAATCCAGAAGCAGCAGAATTTCAGCAAAACATAAAGAGTTCTCCCTGATTAGAAAAACAAAGTCATGGTCACTAAAGCTATAGGGCAGTTCTAACAATTGTCTCCTGATTGAGCCTTGGAGGGCTCGGGTGGCTCAGGTCCCAATGATCACCGTGGGTTATGTAGAGGCAGGACTGCCATAAGAAAGATTATGTTGTGGATACTCTCTTTTTTTTTTTTCTTGTTTTCAGGTTTATTGAAAATATGGCATAACAGATTAAACAGCTCCACGTGATGTTTTGAAATTCATGCCAACTGTAGGCTGAGTGACCTGAAGGTTAGAGAGACTGCCAAAGTCCAGGAGCTTCAGCATCTCCTTGGTGTCGGGATCCACCTCAATGATCTCCTGATCTAGGGCTGAGACCTCAGGAACGTAATTATCTCTCCTCTCTCTCTCTTCTTTCTGCAACTTGATAGAGATGCCTCTCACAGGACCTCTCTGAATCCGCTTCATCAGATGCGTGACATAGCCGGCTATCTTGTTCCGAAGCTTCTTGCTGGGGATAATGGCGATCTCCTCGCACACGCGCTTGTTGGTGTGGAAGTCATTACCCAGACGCGTTTAGTACTTCTCGATGATGACCCGGGCAGCCTTCTTCACGGTCTTGGTGCGAACTCGGCCCATGTTGGCGGGTCTCGGTAAAAGAGGAAACAGGAAACACAAGAGAGGCCTATCGTGGATACTCTCTTAAATGTCAGACCGTAGGTAATACTGCTCCAGTGCCCTTCTCTCTGTGAACCATGGATGGGACAGGCAGCCACTCTGATCCATCCAAAATCACCAACCACACCACTCTGGGGTCATTGGCAGGATCTGGACATCATCAGTAATGACATCGGATGGAGTTACAGCAGCCCCAGTAGAGTCTATGGTCCTTGGTTGAACTATGGTATCACCCAGCAGGTATAGGTTTGAACAGATATGTAGGTGGAGTGGCTAGAAGTCACTGAGAGAGGTGTTAATAGGGGCTAAGGGTCCTGTATGAGAAACTAGTGACTGACTGCAGTTTTGAACACACAAAATGGAGGCTTTAAAAGCAGGTTATGCATGAATGGGGGAAACTGAGGTAAGGAGAAGATTTAAAAAAATAATAATAATAATAATTCCCCCAAAGATGTAGAACCAAAATTCTGACCAGATCTTGACTTCTGCTTAATTGAATGCACCATGAAGCATTTTGGAAGTGTCCAAGGACTATCAGTAATCCCCCAGGTAGAAAATAAGAACACACTAGGGACGACAGCAAGAGCCAAGTGAGGGAGATATTTTGGACTGCGTTATGCAGGAATTGGCACTAATTTTGGCAATAGTGGCTTGATTTGGAAGTCAACAAACTACAGCCTGTGGGTCAGTTCTGCTCACTGTTTGTGACCGACAAGGTAAGATGATCTTAAAGGTAAACTGTCAATCAATCCAATGATATAGTTGCTTCCTTAAACCTCATGGGAATAAAGAATTACTCCAAGCTGGGCTGATGGTGCATGCCTTTAATCCCAACACTAGAGAGGCAGAGGCAGACAGATCCCTGACTTTGAGGCCAGCTTGGTGTACAGAAGAAGAGTTCCAGGACAGCCATGGATACACAGAGAAACCCTGCCTTGAAAAATACAAAAAGAAGAAAAAGAAAAAGGAGGAGGAAGAAGAGGAGGAGGAGGAAGAAGAGGAAGAGGAGGAGGAGGAGGAAAAAGAGGAAAAGAAGGAAGAGGAAGAAGAGGAGGAGGAAGAGGAAGAGGAGGAGGAAGAATCATTCCATAGAATAAACAGTTCCATTCTTATTAATAGATCTAAATAAGAAAATATTATATCCAACTATTATTATATATTTACTATTTGGCCCATCACAAAAATGTGTTGCTGCCCTTGGAAGTCAGTGATTGAAAAAAGTCATTATACACACACACACACACACAAAACACATATATATACACACACATATATTACATACAAACTACACACAGACACACACAGAAACACACACATACAACACATATACAGACACACACATATATTTCAGACAAACTGTACACAGACACACACATAACACATATACACAGATATACACATATATTACAGACAAACTACACACAGACACACAGAAACACACACACATTACACAGACACACACAACTACACATATACATTACACATACATACACAGACACACAATATACACACACTACACACAGACACAGAGACACACACATTACACATACACTACTCATACACATACATACACACACATATTACATGTACACACTATGCACATACACAGTACATACACATGCACACACATCATACTTTCACCAGTGACAATTTGGTGCATGAGCTGGTAGGAGGGCACTGCAATCCCAGCATTCAGAATTTTGAGGTATGAGAATAGAAAGTTAAATCCCACCCCGACCTACAGAGTGAGACCCTGCCTGTCACTACTAATATATATAAGCAACATATACACATAGGACTATAAATATATAAATGAGGCTATGCAGTTAGACTACCAAGTTCAAATCCTTAAACAGCCATTAATCAGTTTTATAACATCAGGCAAACTTCCTAAGTCTCATGTTTTTCCCATCTGAAAAGTTTTAAAATGGAAATACTAATAGTATGCATCCTACTGGATTGTGTAAGAGTTCATTGATTAGTATATGTAACATGATTGGTACATAGTAAATGCCAAATAAAAACAAATAATGGTGGGTCGTCAAATGGTTCAGCAGGTAAAGGCCATCTCTTTCTCCTGACCCAGTGAGACGATAAAGTCACATCTTGTTACCAGCAGAGACACAGTATTAGCCCAGGTGGTTAGTTTGATCATTCATTACACAATCTTTCTTGAGACCCTTCTGGGACCCAGGACTACAGAGGTTAGAGTAATGGATCATAAGCAGCACTTGGTCTTGAGGAGATCCTGACCAGGCAGGAATGGAGCCCTCCTAGTCATGATGATACCTGGGTGAAAGATTAAAGGCTGAGTCCATAGAGGCAAGGCATAGAGTCAGCATTTCGTGCACAGGAACAATCAGAACAAAACCACCAAACACTGAAATGGAGAAAGCACAGAGCTTCAAAGCAATGTGGCCAAGAGGGAAGGCACTGTGGGCCAGGCCACAAGGTCTATGTGCCACGTCTCTATGACAGGTGACCTTCAGGATCTAAGAACCACTGAGACCTTTGAAGCAGGATGGTACCATAGGGAGATTTTTTGTTTGTTTGTTTCAGGAAGATTACATTTTAAAATAACTTCTTAAAAAAATAATACAAGCCAGATTCCCCACATAGACTCTGATTAAAGTTGCAATTAATACTGGCAGGCTTTTAAGAAACTTATTTTCTTAATGATCCTTTAAAAATTTTATTTTTGAAAATTTTGAAACAGTGTCTACTTTGAATAGCTAATGATCGATTTAATTGAATTCCCCTCAAAACCAAATTTAATAACTTTGAACTCTTTTGTCGGTAAATGACTTGGATGTCTGCTTTTGTCCTAAAAATGAAAGCTGGTGGTTTAGGAACTTAAGTTTTTATGGTGAAGTTGTTGTGGAGGAAAATGAAAGGGTTTTTTTCCCCTAGAGTGAGGCTCAATTCTTGGAGTTCTTTTCTCCCTCAGCCCTCTCATTTATTCATTTACTGAATTGGACAGTCTGTCTTTTTGTGGAGAATGCTTTAAAGATGTTGGCTTGACCTCCACAACTAATATTAAAAGGACAGTGGTCACAAAAGAAGATGGTGGACTAGAGACATAGTTCTAGAGTTTTAGTCGTTCTGGTACTTGGGTGCTTACCTAACCTGCACAAAGCCCACCACAGCATCACAGATAACTAGGCATGGCAGTTCTAGGGAGGTGGAGGCAAAAGGACTAGGAATTTAAGGTCATCTTCAGCTTTGTAGTGAGTTAGAAGCCAGTCTAGACTATGTGAGACTTTTCTCATCCAATCAATGATGACCTACCCCAAATAAGTAAGAGCTACGTCACAATGAACTTTCGGGGTTGTTACAAATACTACAGTGAACACTGATGTACAAATTTCTGCTTGGGTCCTCGCTTTCAGTTCTTGTAGTTATCTGCTGAAGAGTAGAACTATTGGATCATATCACAATTCTATGTTTAAGATTTGAGGAAACTCTAGGGACCAGAATTTGAAATTTGGATGGTACATATACAAAATATAAAAGGGATTTCTGTCTATAGACATAAATTCAAAGTCCTTGGTAACCCATCAAAAGAATAGCAAATGAGGGGCTGGAGGGATGGCACCAGTTACTGGAGATCTGATGCTCTCTACTTGTCTCCATGGGTACTAGACATGCACTTGGTCATGGGATCCCCTGGAACTGAAGATGGTTATTAACTGCCATGTAGGTGCTGGGAATTAAACCTAGGTCCGCAACAAGAACAGTAAGTGTCCTTAACTATTGAGCCATATCTCCATCCCTTGAACACATGCTTTTATGTTTTAAGCTCAAGTTAATGCTTAGAGAATATCACTTTAAACAATTTCTCTACTTTAACCAAATCTTGCTCCACAACCATTTCCTAAACAGGCTCTGAGTATTACTGTGGGACCAGGGTGCAAAAGTGGGATCCTAGAGGAAACATTTTAGATTTTAGGACAATGTTCAGCAAACATAGTGTGTCTTCACATACATCATATTCAATTTTTCTGAGACACAAAGGAAATATATAGGAAATCAGTTCAGTTTTCACTCATCTATTCAAAAGAAGTTATTAAGGAAGTACAAGCGAGGCATGGTGGCAATGTCCACAATCCCAGCATTTCAGAGGCAGAGGCAAGAAGATTAGGAGTTCAAGTCCCTCCCCAACACATGGTGAGTTGAAGGTATAATCTACACCATGTGAGACCCTGTCTCAAAAAAAAAAAAAAAAGGAAGGGGACTATCCTTGTTCTATGTTCCACATAATTGAATGAATGTCATGTTACCAAAACAAAAGAAGCACTTAGAAGAAACCAAGAGGCCCATCCCATGTGTGCTGGCTAATTCTATGCCAACATGACACAAGTCAGAGTCATCAGAGAGGAGAAAAACCTCAACTGAGAAAATGCCTCCATAACGGTAATCAAGCTGTAGGCTAGCTCCTAGGGCAATTTCTTAATTAGCGATTGATCGGGGAAGGGCTCAGCCCCTGGTTGTGAAACCACCCCTCGACTGGTAGTTTTGAGTTCTATCAGAAAGCAAACTGAACAAGTCATGGGGAACAAGTCAGTAAGCAACACTCCTTCATGGCCTCTGCATCAGTTCCTGCCCCAGGTTCATGCCCTGCTTGAGTTCCTGTCCTGACTTCCTTCAATGATGATCTATGGTGTGGAAGTCTAAACCAAATAAACCTTCCCTCCCCAAGTTGCTTTTGGTCATGGTATTTTATCACAGCAATAGCAGCCCTAACCAAAGTACCTGACAGCTAAGTTCTAACTTGCAAATGGCTGCATGCTAATTAGTAGGCAGTCATAAGACATTCACGGCCTAAACGCACAGATACTTTCTGAAGACTGAAGGACTTCAGCTGGTAGATTTCCTTATGCTATTGTAAGAAATATACATATATATATATATATATATTTCTATAGTGGCTTAAAACAGCACAGCTCCCATATGTTTTTGAAAATCGTAAGTCTAGAGTGTGTCTCTCAGATTAAAATCAACTTTTCATCAAGACTGTGATATGTTCAGAGGCTCTAGGAAGAAACCATGTCTTTGCCCTCTGGGTTCTGAAGACCACTTGCATTCCTTGGCTCATGGCCCTTTCTTCATCTTCAAGGCCCATTTGTATAGTCTCCATATCTTGTCATATCTCCATTTTCTCTGGCCCTCCTTGGAATGACATTCGATCCACCCAGAAAACCCACCAATAGCTCCCCATCTTCAGACCCTCAATCGCCTCTCTGAAGAGCCTTTTACTATATCAAGTGACAATATCACAGTTACAGGGATTGGTGTATGGATGCCTTGTGGGAGGAGCAATTACTTGGTCTGCCACTGCTGGGTAACACTTGAAAGAGTAGAGAAGAAAGAAATTGTGATAGAGCATGGAGAGGAGTTTGCCTATTTGACCACAAATACACAAACATCCTTTACTACTTGGGAGTAAATGTAAGACAAAACATAAAACCTGCCCCCTCTTTTCCTTTGAGAGAGGTTCAGGACCTAAGATTTGAAGTGTGTTGACTCTATTCTTCATTCTAACTAGATTGCTTCTCTTTTATTCTGTTCCTCTTGGGCTTGCACTTAAAAGCCTTAGAAACGATCCTATGAAGCTTGCTGTGGTGTAACATCAAAGACATCATATAGAAGAAACCCTACTTCATCTTACCCCTCAGGAGAGGAAATCTCTCTTAGGTCACAACACTAGGAACGCCATCTAGTCTTTGAAACATGTGACTTACTTTCAATGTGTATAGGTGGTGATCCTGTAATTAGATATTTTCCAGTCTTTACTATGCTCCATAAGTTCGAGGCCAGTGCTTAGAGGTTTGGTGGTACCAGTTGATCACACTCTCCTTACCATTCAAGGCTGGAAACTGATTAAGGGCAGACTCAAAGGCCCCAGTAAAGATCATATTCAGAGTTGGCTGTATCAGCCAGAACACATGTGCTGGTGACCATTGATGGATATGTAGGCTGTGTATCTTTAGCTCAAGGAGATCGGCAGGTGTTGTATGCCCCACCCATCCACACCTAGAGATGTGTTTAGGGGCCAACCCTGAGCAGGTCTCCTCCACACCCGAGAGTCTGCCTTATCTCACAGCTAAAACACAGAGAAACACAGAAAAGAGAGCATCCTCAGGTAATGACCCAGATGTCATATTGTCAGCAAGAAGCAAAAGAACACATGTCTTGGAGTATCTTCCTAAGGAATGGAGACACCCCCCCCCCCCATCACTTTTATACCAACTCTAACAGCACAGATGTTGTCAATGTTTCTTCTTTTAATTAAAAAAAATAATAATAATACAGTAACCTGGGCTGAAGACATGAGTCACTCAGTAAAGTACCTGCCATACAAGCCTGAAGACCAGAGTCTGAATCCCATGATTCATTAAAAACTGGTCAAAGAGTCTGATCCTGAGAGCTTACTGGCCAGCTAAAGGACAAAAAAATCGGGCGGGGCGGGGCGGGGCGGGGCGGGGCGGAGTCAGATTCATTTGTCTCCCTGTCCCTCCTTATGTAGGCAATAAGGCAGACAGTAAGTAATAAAGCAGAACACAGCTGACAGCCCCTCCCGAACCCTGCAGGTGTGTTCATGGGTGCATGCTCTTGAACATACTCGTACACATACCTGGCAGAAAGAAAGAAAGAAAGAAAGAAAGAAAGAAAGAAAGAAAGAAAGAAAGAAAGAAAGAAAGAAAGAAAGAAAGAAAGGAAGGAAGGAAGGAAGGAAGGAAGGAAGGAAGGAAGGAAGGAAGGAAGACCTATTTTTTTAAATAAAAAATAAAAAAGTGGTTTAGCCTTGGAGCCTTCTGTCTAACACTCTGTCTAAAAACCTTCCCATGCTCACTGCTAAAGCATCATTCAGAATTCATGCCCACGACCACCTCACAGGGCCACTTCCCCAATCCCTCCTGATGCAGTAGAGCATCCTTTACTCATCTCTCCCATCCCTCTCTTGTCTTCACAGCGTGGACCACTTTCTGAAATGATCTCGTTCGTGCATTTGCTTGCCGCCCATCCTCTTTCCCCTTCTAGAAGGAGGAAACCCCCAGGTTCCACAGAGGACAGGGGCTTCTCTTGTCCTTTATTACCTCGCAGTACTCAGCTCAGTGTCTGGCATATAGAAGAGCCAACAACTGTCACTGGTGAGTGAATGAGGGGTGTTTCCTGAACCCCCGGGTACCCCGCTTCTATTAAAACCCAAGTGTTAGCAGTGCTCCCCTCTGCTATCCATCCCTTCACACTTAAAAAAAAAAAAAAGATGTATGTATGATTACATTTACTTACGTGTACTAAAGACGTACATGCAAGGGCTCTCAGAAATGAGAGAGCATCAGATTCTTTGGAACTGAGCTTATAGGCAGGTGTGGACCTCCTGATGTAAGTGCTGGGAATTGAGCCCAGGTCCTCACTGTAAATGCTGAGTGTTCTTGCCTATTTATTTTATATGCGTTACACTGTAGCTGTCTTCAGACACACCAGAAGAGGGCATCAGATCTCATTACAGATGGTTGTGAGCCACCATGTGATTGCTGGGAAACTGAACTCAGGACCTCTGGAAGATCAGTCAGTGTTCTTAACCGCTGAGCCCCCTCTCCAGTCCCCTCTCCAGCCTTCCTTACCTGTATCTTTTTCTACATCTTCCTCAACTTCAGTGGAGTCCCTCAGTGCTGTGTCCAAAGCTCTGATGGCCAAAATTATACACTTCACAAATAAATTTTAACAATTTTAAAAACCTCAGCTTTCCTCTACCACCCTATATTAGACAGGACTAGTCATAGGTCCAAGTTGGCAGGGCAGATTCTGAGACTCACCTGGGAAATTTAGAGGTTCACAGGCAGTCTCACAATTTGTATTAATGTTTAAGAGCTGCAGCCATTTTGATGGCATTAACTGTGCTTTCTGTCCCACTCTGTCCCGCCCTGCCAGTGGGTGCCCCTCTTGAAGCTTGCATACTGCTTTTTTCTCTATAAACCCTGTGTTCCATGCTAACTCCACCAATCCCATGGATGGCTAGCCTGGAAGGAACCTAGGGCCTAGGGTAGAGCAGGGATATGCACAGAGAGAACCATCTTTCTCTCCCTCCCCTTAGCTTTGTTCTGCCCTCACAATGTTTAACTCTCTGTGTGTCGAAGGTGGTTAAGGGAAATTTGAGGTTGTGTGCTTATCAGAGGGACTAGGATGTGGCTTCCTTGAGAGTTAAGGGAGTTGCCATCTGTTCTCTCTCCTAAACAGGCCCTGAAAGTCTGCCCCTTGGTGCTTTAGCTATAGAGTCTTCAAGAACCACTGGAGGGCCAGCCCTGGGTAGCCCTGCTGTCATTATTTATTTCCTCTTCCCCAGAAGTCACCCCCACTCTGTAGAAGTCACCCCCCTCTGTGCTGTGTTGGCAGCTATTGTGGGTCCATATTTTGTAGCTATTCAGATGCTCTGTCAGATTGAGTGGCCTCACGGACAAGACACCCCATAAATACCATTTAATAAATAAAGAAGCTTGGCTGGTCAAAATTTCCCCTGAACACAGGACTGATCCCAGGGTCCAAATCAAGGCATGTACCTGCTGTGGCTGCAAATCATGGGGCCTACTTAGGAATGTTAGAGGCTCAAAGAGAGTCTATAATTTGCTACAATATAGGTGGAGGTGGTATTATCACTTGGTCTCATCTCTGGAGATTGAAAAAGTTAAGCCTCAAAAAAGTTCAAGTAACTTGACCACTATCTTTTTCATCTTATCTGTGCCTAGGATCAGACATTGCTTATAAAACCATCTTTACCCATTCAGCAGCTATTTACTGACAATCTGCTGGGAGCCAGGACCTTTATTCTCTTTAGAAGCCCCTCTGGTTAGTAGGAGAGACAGCCCTGTCTGGCTAATGAGACAATCCAGGAAAGAAGCATCTAACCCAGCTGGGACTGGGGGAGGGGAGTGAAGGTCAGGGGAGGTGTCTTGGGGAAGTGACACATGAGTGGAACCTCTAAGGAGGAGGAGGAGGAGTTAGTTAGGCAAAGTGCCAAAGGAAGATGTTCCAGGCAGAGGAGGCGAGCTGGAAGAGAAGAGAACAGGGCCCTGTTGGGAATTGCAAGTAATTATTGAGAATTCAGCATATGTGCCAAATACTATTGCCAACTCTGGGGTTACACAAAATAAAATAAATTAAAAAAAAAAAAGGACCCTGACTTCAAGGAATTTACAGTAAAAGATAAATGAAAAGATGACCATTTGGAACCTTGGGTTCCACTTCAGTTGACTGGGAATATGGTTTGGCACTTAACCTTTCTTCCCTTCCAGAGACATCTCCAACTTCCGTGGTAAGTTCCACATCTCAGGTATCCTGGGACAAGGTTAGTAACTACCCCAGGAAGAGAAAATTAAAAAATGGATAGATGAATGGGCCAGAGGGTATATTCTCTGCCTTTGTTATTGCTACTGTCATTGCCAACAGGACCTGGAACCTAAGGCAGAGGTTGTCCAAGGGAGAAAGGGCTTCTGGGTGAAGATGACAGCCATGGTCAGGAAGAAGAAACACGTGACCCTGTCAATAGGGTCACTCTCCATAGATAGGAGTCGCTGTCAGCTACACTGACCTCTGCTCTCAGAGTCTTAGAATATTGACTTTATCAGGTAAACACATGTGCACATAGAGGTAGACAGAGTCACCTTCCAAGGGCAAAGTAGGACCCACCTGAAACCACATGCATTCAGAAGAACTGCATCTTCCCCCAAAGGAAGTCCTTGGCTTTCCTGTTGCAAGGCCAGCCCTGTCTCTGCCAAGGTTAGTTTTTAGTGGTCAGCCTGACACACCTGGGAAGAGGGAACCTCAACTGTGAAACTGTTTCAACTCGATTCACCTGTGATCACCTCTGTGGGGCAGCGGCTTGACTAATAATAGCTGATGTAGAAAGAACCAGCCCACTGTGGGCAGCACCATCCCTAGGCAAGTTCTGCGAGAAAGTTAACTGAGCAGAGCCAGAGAGCAAACCAGTAAGCCTCAGTTTCAGTTTGAGCTCTTGCCCTGACTTCCTTCAAAGATAGACTGTGACCTGGAAATGTTAAGTCTAACCCTTTGTTTTACAAGTTGCTTTTGGCGTTTATGGTATTTATCACAGCAAGATAAAAAGCAAAGCAAACTAGAATAATCTTCCACTTCATGGCGGATGGCATCTCTCTGTATGGAGTGAGAGAGAAATAAGACTCTTCTTTGGATCATAAAGTAATAACCAGGATATTTGATGAAGATGAATGCCAGGAAGCATACTCAATAAACATGGGGTATTTATTGTTAAATATGGGGTGTTTATTGTTAAACATGGGTGCTTATTGTTAAAACATGGGGTGCTTATTGTTCTGGACCCTGAAGAAACTGCACCTCTCTACCTCTTCAAAAACTGCACTTTCCCCCAATCTTACAGGGATTCCCTTGGCTTTACCCACTGCCCTAAAGTTCCTCCTCTTATCTCCTAGGGCCTAGCAACTAAGAAACTCCTGGGCTCTCTAATAATAGAAACTGTCAAATGTACCACTTAGGGATAGAGTAAACTCTGCCTTGAAGAAAAGTTACCAGGCAGAGAAAAGAAAAGCAACAACTAAAGCCACACAGTAAAAAACAAACAAACAAACAAACAAACCAACCAACCAACCAACCAATCAACCAACCAACCAGGAGGCCCAGTGCAGGCCTTTATGGGCTGAGTCCTTGGTTCCTATCCTGTCTGACTCGCTTGTGGTTTGGGCAGTAAAATCCTCTTCCTGCTTAAGCTACTTTTATGCCTTATGTAAGTCAGTCTTTATAACTAGACTGAAGTGACAGATATAACCTGGTCCCAGATAAAGCAAGACTTCTGCTCACCCTCCTTATAATCCACTAATTAAGAAGATGGAGACATGGCTGGAAAGATGGCTCAGCGGTTAAGAGTACCTACTGTTCTTCCAAAGGTCCTGAGTTCAAATCCCAGCAACCACATGGTGGCTCACAACCATCCATGATGAGATCTGATGTCCTCTTTGGGGGTGTCTGAAGACAGTTACAGTGTACTTATGCATAATAATAAATAAATTTTTGGGCACGAGCAAGCAGGGACTGAGTTAGCGGGGTCGGAGAGAAAAGATATCTGAAGACAGCTACAGTGTGCTTGCATATAATAAATAAATAAATCTTAAAAAAAAAAAAAGAAGAAGAAGATGGAGACAATCATTTTATCCTGTGTCAAGATACAGTGATCCACGAAACTATCTGATTATTTAACTGTTATCTGGAAGAAGGGTCTAAATAACGTGTCCTCTCTTCCTTCTGCCTAGTCATGTTCCTTTCACATCACTACAGTGAAGAAGACGCCTTGCTCCAAACTGGTCCCAAGTTGCCTCACAAATAATTTAAATTTAAAAACAGAACAAAGGGCTGGAGAGATGGCTCAGGGGTTAAGAGCACTGGCTGCTCTTCCAGAGGTCCTGAGTTCAATTCCCAGCAACCACATGGTGGCTCACAACCATCTATAAGGGGATCTGATGCCCTCTTTTGGCATGTGGGTGTATATGCAGCAGAGTACTTCTACATTAAAAAATAATAAAATAAAATAAAAAGCATCCATTTGAAAAAAAAGAACAAAATTACATTATGTTCTTATGAGGTGTTATAGTTTACATCTACAGTATTTTCTAAAGGTAAATGAGTTAAACTCTTAGCAGTAGTGGACACTTCCAATAGGAAGGTAGAAGGTCTGGGGAGTTGCTACCTCTTATCTCCTAGGCCTGGCAACTAACAAAGGCCACTAGCTTGTTGGGACCTGTCCTGAAAGGGAATTTCCGGATTCTGCCCTGTCCTCTTGCTTTGGCTTCCTAGCCTTGAGCTAAGCAGTTTTTCTGTCATGTATTCCCCAACATCACCATCTGGCAACCATAGCAGAGGCCAAACTGATGAATCTACCCAATCTTGAACTGGATCCTCTAGCACCATAAACTCAATAAGGCTTTTCCTATATAATTATCTCTGGATTTGCTATTGTTGTTGTCTTAGAGTCATGGGACACTAATAGAAAACCCGGTACCAAGAGCGAACTGCCGAGTGTAGCTATTGTCGCTCCTCGATGGTAGGGAGGTCTGCTTTCTCCTGGATGGATTTAGAAGACTTCGAAGGAACAAGAGAGAGAAGTCGTAAAATGTTTTCAGTGGTGAGGCATTTGCTTACCACTCCAAAAAAGAAAACGCTTTTTTAGCATTTTTTACTTTTAATAGGCAATTCTGATGAATGCTGAAAAGACTTAGACGACTGATAGAAATATAGGCAGTAAGAGGCTGAGGGGGTTTCAGATGTAAACGAGGACTCTGTTGGGGGTTACACTAGAGGCATCGTTGTTACACCATGAGATCCTTTGGCTGTGTCTTATCCTTGTCTTGATGCTGTGTGGAAGGTCACACTTCAAGATTATGGGTTCTTTTATGTGATGGGAGAAATCCAAAGCAATGAAATATTCCGGCTGAAGCATGGGTTTTACTGGCTGTTTTCAGCCAAGTTTAGTGAGAATGAGGAGCAGTGAAAGGGAGAAAAACAAAAAGGGTAGACTTGGCAGAAAAAAAGGAGCCCCTGCGAGGACATGGTTGCCAAAGGGATTAGCACCCATAAAGAGAAGCCAAGTGCTTTGCATGAGGAACAATAGGAAGGATGCCTTGAGGACAGCTCAGAGATCTGCAGAGGTGCCTCGCCCATCACAGTCACAGAGATGTGCAAACACCAAGTAGCTTTCCAGGTCAGAGTAACTTCAAAAGTGTCCTTCGTGACCAGCATGGCCTGTGATCTGCACTTCCAACACACACACACACACACACACACACACACACACACACACTTCACATATTCAACTGACAAAATGTTCTGTGCCTGTAAAAGCTGTAGTTTAAGCAAGTTCAAGTACAGCCTGCACTGGCAGCAGACTTTGGCTCCATCCATGCTGGTTTTCCTGGCCTGCAGAATGTAAGAGTTACAGGGTCATGGCAGCTTCCACCAGCTTTCCAAGGAGAGTGCAGGGAAGGCAGTTTGTGGTAGGGTCCAAGGCCTTACAAGCAACCCGTGAAAGAATAATGTGAATCTAGTGTAAAGAACATGAATCTAAACTGTAATAGAGATTCCCAGGGTGTCCGTCGTGCTCAGTGTCTATCTGCTAAGGGAAGCTATATGCAATAAGAAAAACCAACCTGAAAGGACAGGCCATTTAGGGCCAGCTAGACATCGAAGCCAGCAAAAGCACCTGCCACCAAGCCTGGCAATTTGAGTCCATTCCCTAGGATCTGCATGATGGAAGAAGAGAATCAACACCCTAAAGCTGTCCTCTGACCTCTACAAATGTGCCAGGGCACATATGTGCATGCATGCACATAGAATATAAGTAAGTAAATATAATAAAAATGAAAAAAAAGGTCATTTAGACTGCAACTAGCAAATTCAGAGAGACAGGGTTGCCCAAGCTCTTGCAAGCCAACATTCCACTTCAGTGTACCCCAGATGCTAGGCACGGAGCTTGAAGAATGAATGTTCCCTGGGTTTTGGTCTTGCTCTGAGCACAGCTCTCTCACTGTTTCCTGCTCCTCCCTTTCGATATAGGAGTATTTATACTGTGGCTAGCCTACCATCATATCTTGGATATATGCAACTTTCATTTTTATTTCTGCTGTGGCTCACTTATCGAGTTGGCCTTGCATCTCAGGGGAGACTTTGGATTTAGGCTTTTAAGCAATGGCTGAAACACTAATGAGAATCTTGGTGATGGATCAAAGGCCTTGTGCATACTAAGTTGGAAACGAACCTTTGGGTCTCAGGAGCGGGGTGCTGTGGATGGAATCTGGAATCAGCTGATATGGTGGTATTGATGAATGGTGGGGATTTTAGGAAGTAGAGCTTGGAGCAAAGCACGTAAGTTATTAGGAGATGCTCTTCATGTGGGTGGTGGGACACTGCCTTCTTCTTGTTGTTTTTGCTTCTTGGCCATGAGGTAAGTAACTTGTTCTGCCATGCATTTCCTGTATTGCCATCTGACACCCCCATCAGAAATCCTCAGCAATGAGTCCACCTAACTTTAGACCAAGACCTCCAGAAGTATGAGCTAAGCCTTTTCGCATATAAAACTCTTGGGTACTTTATTATAGTAATAGAAAATTAACATATGGGGGAAAGCCACAGATTACGAACAAGAATGGTTCTCAAAGCCGATGGACTTTGACTCAAGTGTGCTGTTGGAAAAATAAGTGTGCATTTCCACAATGTCAGAATTTATTGGCTACCAATAAACGCACAAGTTATACTGGTTTCTTTGGCTGCCATTTGGTAAGTCATCTCAACTTTGATAGTTGAGATGACTTTCATTAGCAAACTTGGGTTCTTCCAATTCTAATCAATAACAGTAATTATCAGATTCAATACTACAACCTCACATAGTAATGATATCTAGAGAGAGAGAGAGAGAGAGAGAGAGAGAGAGAGAGAGAGAGAGAGAGAGAGAGAGATTGCAGAATGGCTATTAAGGTATTAACAAGACCACAACAGAATTCAAGGAATTCAAGGAGGCAGAGACAGAGATCTGATTTAGGTGCAAGGAATGCTTACATAAGATATTAATATGCACAGCTGGAGAGTGGCTGGTGGTCCTGAGCTGAGCTGCAGCAGTGAGATACAGGATGATAGACACAAACAAGTATAGGTTTGTGGATGCTAAGAGTATCTAGCAGTGCCTTCAGTGAGTGGTACCCAATCCTGACCCCATGTGGTACTGTTTGGGGAATCACACAAGTGAGCTTCCAGCACAGGTAAGAAGATGGTGAGGGGATGTTCAGGCCTTCTACAGTCCAGTATGTCCTTAATACTGTCCCTCTCAGAATCCCAGACATGTGCAGACAAGAACAGGCATGTCTCTCCTCCAGGGTAAGTTAGGGCAACTTAACAGAGAACTACCAAGAAGCTTTGTCCTCAGGTGTTTAATCAACTGATGATGTGGTGGTGTGGGCCTGTCCAAACATACCAGTCTTCAATATTCTGCCCTTTGCCCTCTACAGAACAGGGAGGAACATGGTCAAGATGGACTTCAATCCATGAAAGCCATTGCCTTAAAGAGTACTGAGGGTGGGAAGACATTTATCAAGCCAACCCCGCAAGCTTTCGATCCATTTGTCTACTCCCAGAGGGCATACGCCCTTTCCCGAACCTGGAAATAATGCAAGAGGTTCTCTGGCAATGGGGGCAAGGTCCGCAGCCCGCCTGAGCAATGCGAATTTGCATGTCTGTGTTAGAAGACTGTGAGTGAGTGTGGAGGGCAAAGATACTGTGTCAAAGAGACGGTGCTGCAGGCAGAGTTTGATCCTGATGGAGTTCTTGAAATAACCCCAACATGGAATGGAAACATTTTCGAGTCTGCCTGCATCCCTTCCGGGTTCTCATCTCCGGCTTCAGCTAGACAGGGTTTCTCTGTGTAGCCCTGGCTGTCCTGGAACTCACGCTGTAGACCAGGCTGGCCTCGAACTCAGAAATCCGCCTGCCTCTGCCTCCAAGTGCTGGGATCGAAGGCGTGCGCCACTACACCGCCTCCCACTTCTTATTCATAACCCCATTACCTTACCTAGAACGTGAGTTGGTACCAAACTCACAAATGTTCACTAAACTCGCACGGATGGTCTCATTTCCATCGGAGCTGACTGTTTTGAGTTTCTCGTGGTGTTGCTATATGCTAGTGGTTTTTCATCTCCAATATTAAGATTATTGGATTGAGAAATCATACAAAGAAAGGTAAGACGCTTGATACCAGTTATCTTTTATTTGTCCTAACAACAACAGTATACATTTGAGAAACAGTTGTGCCTGTGTGTGAGAAAAAGAAGAGCTTCTGGGCACTAGTTTGCTTCCTGTGCAGGTCAGGAACTTGTTGCTGTAGCAGTATAGTGGGAACCATGGCGGTAGTATCCTCCCCACCCCACCCCTTCCAAGATGGGAGATGAAGTTCAATGTTGTTCTGAAAGGTACCTCATCTAGTTACCTTCTTTCTGGGGCTGTCAAGTCCCGGAGTATATACAATTTATTTAAGGTATATTGTAAAATAAATGAGATAATACAGCGAGAAAGGAGAGATAAGGAATTCATAGGCTCGTAAAGATATAGAGAGATTATAATGGCTATATATTAGTAATACTGATGAACACTGATTGCTAAATGCTTTTGGTGACTTCATGTGGTACATATTATTTAACTCCCACAGCATACTATAAAATATCATTAGCCACAGGAAGTAGTGGACATCACTGTGGTGATGGAGGAAAGGGCTGAGCACTGTGTTTGGGTACATAGTGGGCAAAAATGTAACAGAAGATAGCCATACTGGGATGGGTCCATGCAATGAAAAAACTATTCAACACAAAAGGGGCACACTACAGGATGGTGGCTCAGGGGGTGAAAGTCCTAGATCCCACAGCAGAAGCAGAAAACTGACTCCTAAAACTTGGCCCTCTGGTTTTCACACATGCTGTGGCACATGGACATCAGCACACACACACACACACACACACACACACACACACACACACACACACAGACACACACAGACAGCAGCCTGATGCTTAGGGAAAGAAGCCAGTCATGAGAGGTCACATGCTGTATACTCATCCCACTTGCATACAAGGTCTAGAGCAGAAAAATCCATAGGATAGAAAGCAGATGAGCAAGTGCCAAGGGAGCAGGGGTGGCTGTTTAGCAGGTGTGGGGTTTCCATTAGGAGTGATGGAAATTCCTGAAACCCAATAGTGATACTGCTGCGAGACGTTGCGTGTATATTTAATGCCTCTGAACTCTGTGCTTTAAAGCTTTAAAAGTGGCAAAAAAAAATTCTGTTTACATTTTACTACAAAACAAAAACAAGGTTCAAAACAACAGTCCACACAGAAACGGGATCCCAGAGGCAGAGGTGACCATGGAGCATCTTGGAATCTTTCCAGGCTTGTAGTGACAAGCCACACCGTGATTGTTCTAGAGGAAGTCAGAAGTCAACCATCATTTGGCCATCTGGGTATCAGCATGAAGAACAAGTAAGTGTGTGTGTGTGTGTGTGTGTGTGTGTGTGTGTGTGTGTGTGTCTGTGTCTGTGTCTGTATGTGTGTGTATGTGCCTGTGTATGTGTCTGTGTATGTGTGCCTGTGTATGTGTCTGTGTATATATGTGTGTGCCTGTGTATGTGTCTGTGTATGTATGTGTATATGTGTACGTATGTGTGTGTGTCTGTGTATGCATGTGTGTATGTGTCTGTGTGCCTGTGTATGTGTCTGTGTATGTATGTGTGTGTATGTATGTGTGCCTGTGTATGTATGTGTGTGTGTCTGTGTATATGTGTATATGTATGCATGTATATGTGTGTCTGTGTGTATATGTGTGTATGTCTGTGTATGTGCCTATGTGTATGTATGTGTGTCTGTGTGTATATGTATGTGTGTTGCTGTGTGTGTCTGTGTGTATGTGTATGTATGTGTGTATATGTGTCTGTGTGTATGTGTGTATATGTATGTGTCTGTGTCTGTTTATGTGTGTGTCTGTGTGTATGTATATGTGTGTGTATGTGTGTGTATGTGTCTGTTTATGTGTGTGTGTGTATATGTGTGTATGTGTGTGTGTACCTGCTTTCTGTGGTCTAATGGTATCTCCTCCTGTAGCCCCTCATGGGTGGTCTGAAGCACTCTTAGTGACACTAGTGGCCAGTCCCCTTCCCTGGATGAGAGAAACTCCAGCCATCTCCCAGTTCATGGAGCCAACATCCACGAGAAATCCGCCTCCAGCTCCTTTGGCCTTGAAAGGAGACCATATGTACTGCTTGCTTTTCTCCTCAGCATCCTCTCTGAGCAGATGTCATTCCTCGGCAGTTCTGCCTTCTAGAACTGCTTCCCATAATGCCAGAAAACAGTGATTTTTGCTAAGAAACTAGTCCACCCATGCCTGAAGCTCTTCCAAGAGACGTGGCTGGTAAATGCTGCTTCCTGGGGCCGGAGGAGCTGAAGAGGAGAATCGTCGGGTCCTTGGAGGGTACAAGGATATGCTCCACCCTGGCCTGTGCTTGTTCCTCTCACTTTGCCACTGCAAAGTGGGTGACAGGAAGGGCCACTCTAACCGTGAGCTCTTCAGCACATCTGCACGCATGGGGGACAAAAGGCTATTAGATGCACTCCACGTTATTCATTTTGCAATTGAAATTTTCCTCCCCCTCCCCAGTGGAGTTGAGCCACTTTAAAACACACACAGAGCTCAATCAATTTCTTTTGTAGATTTCAAGAGAAGCTTTATTCAGTTCAGAAACACAGTAACAGCTGGGGAAGCTATTCCCAAGGCAAAGAACAAAGACGTGGAATTATTTTTAGTGTGGGAGAAAAAGGGAGAAAAATGGGGAGAAAGGAGATAATTCACATAGGGGCAGGAGAAGTAGTGGCTGGAATAGCCAGATCAGCGCTAACATCCTAGTCTTATTTTTTTCCGCTCAGTATGGAAGATTCTTTCAACTTCGCTTCAGTGGTCTGTTCCACTGGCCCATCCCTTCCTTCAGCTCATCATGGACCTACCTATCCCAAAAGCCCACCTTCTATATGTAGAATCTAAAGGTCTTATGGCTGCTCCGATCCAAAGCTCACATCTCTCTCCACAACACAGGGGCTTCACCCTGCTCTGCAAGGAAACACCTTCCTGACCTGAGGTAGGTGCTGGCATCTTTCACCACGACCCAAGCCCAAGCCCGAGAGTCTTGTGACCTCTGGGGATAATGGCATAGCTCACAGAAATAACGGTGACCTCAGATGCTGTTGCAGATAGATGCTGGCATGTCCTGAGACCGGTGGTCTTTTCACTGTCCTCCCATGTCACAGTATATGAGAGTCCAAAACACTTTGCTGCAAACTGTAGAATAGGAGCCGGTGGAGATGGGTTCACTGGGTAAAGTTGCTTGCTGTGCGAGCAGACTGGAGTTTGTATCCCCAGTATAAATGTGGGGTGGGTATGGTGACCCTCCTGTAATCCCACCACTTAGAAGGCAGAGACAAGGGATTCCTGTGGCAAACTGGCTAAAGAGTGACCTCTGGGTATGAGATAAAATCATGCCTCAACAAGTAAAAACTGGAGAGTTGGGGGGACACATCTGACACTGACCTCTGCCCCCCAACACACACACACACACGTTTACTCATAGACATTTGAACATGCAAACATGCATGACTACATGCCACACCCACATACACAGAAATAAAAATGATTAAGAAAGGAGGCTGAGCCGTCAGTGTCTGTGACTGCTGTTTCGATATCATTTATTGTTATGTAACTTAATTCCTAATGCTGGCTCTGTTAATCACCAGCTTGACAAGATCCCCGCAAAAAATGAGTGACAGACTTCCACAGGCTTGTGTGAACCAGCTTCCACACCGGCTGCCAAGTCCTGACCCCTGCTGCAGGTGCTTACACGATACTCAGAAACCAGCCATCTCTCAAAAGTCAGCCTGGACACGCCCAACGACAGGGACAGTGTCAATCCTCTTCTTCCCTGAATCGCTGGTGTTGCCCAGGGGCCAACAGAACGTGGTCCCCAGAGCCTGGGCATGTAGGGCATGCTTGCTGAAAGGGGCTGACTGTAAGCCCAGATGCATTTCCTGAATGCTTGGCCGTTGTTGGCCTCTATAAACATTGGCTAAGTGAAGAAGAGTGGAGAAAAGGCAAAAATGAAAAATGAATTTGGAGCTGCCTTTAGCTTCTTTATCTTTATCGTTTAAAGTCACAGATGTGTGCTCTGCCCTGGCACGGAGCAAGCTCTTTCTGATTTGAGGTAAAACGTTAGAGGAGAAGGAGAGAAGGCAAAGAGGAAAAGGAAGGGCCTGCCTGAAGCAGGAAGTAGAAAAATTAAGGGGAAGAAACGGGCCAGGTTTCTGACCCACCAGAGAGAAAAACAAATTTAGAAAGGAAGTATCGTGGTGTGGGGCCATTGTTTTTAACAAATGTCCTTCACTGGTGGAAAAAAACAAAAAACTTCTCCTGTGCTGGAGGGCATAGCTCAGTCCTCAGTGTGCAAACCACAGGCTTAGCATGCACTGGACCTAGGGCTCTATCTGTAGAACCCACTCCCACCCTCCTGCAAATCTCTTATTTTTAGAGACTCTGATGTTGATCTGTTCTTCTAGGGAAATAGATGTATTGCCTTAATTTGAGGAGCCTGTGTACTCAGAGTCTCTGGTGCTTCCCACTGACCTAGGTTTCTTAGAGTTTCTGTTGCTGTGAAGAAACTCCATGACCCAAAGGCAACTTGGGGAGGAAAGGGTTTATTTGGCTTAGGCTTCCCTGTCATATGGTCCATCAATAGAGGACGTCAGGACAGGAACTCAAACGGGGCAGGAACCTGGAGGCAGGAGCCGAGGGGGAGGCCAGGGCGGAGCCCCCTTACTGGCTTGCTCCCCACAGCTTGCTCAGCCTGCTTTCTTATAAAAAAAAAAAACCCAGGACCTATAATGGGCTGGGCTGTCCTCCCACTAATCACTAATTAAGAAAATGCCCCTCAGGCTCGTCAGCAACCTGGTCTTCTGGAAGCATCTTCTCATTTGAGGGTTCCTCCTCTCTGATGACTCCAGTCTGTATCAAGTTCGCATAAAGATCCAGAACCTCTGGAAGAGCAGTCAGTTATCATGTGCAAGAAAACAAACCCCTCAGATACATTAAATAAATAAATCTTAAAAAAAAAAAAACCAAAACAACAACAAACCTAGCCAGCATACCACAGCTGGAAAACTATCCACTTAGCACCCAGGCAGTACTCTTTGTTACCAGAGCTGCCCTTATTATTTAGCTTGCTGTGCCTCCTTCTGCAAGTTGCTGCCCCTCTCCGGGGCTCTGTTTCCTCACCTTTGATGAGAAAATGAGATGGTTTTAAACTTTCCTTCCAGCTATAACATCCTCTGAGCACAAGTTCATCTTTTTTATCCTGACCCAGATTTTTAGAGATAATGAACTTAAAATAATATCAAGTTTGAAAGTGATCAGTTCTCTCCTCCGCTTAAAAATGTCATCGCTGGCAGCGCCTCGGTGGGCGCTGAGGCCTATTTCGGTGCCTGGGTGTACAGAAGAGGAGGAAGAGAGAGTGGGAAGGGAACCAATTCAGTAACCTCCTCACGACTCCCGAGGCCGCGTTGGTGCTTGTCATGAATGTCTGATCCAAACAGCCCTGGGTTGTGATGCCTTAGGTTAGGGACGAGAATAGCCTCCCGTTTTCTTTTACAGGGTGCCTGCCTCCTTAAGGCTTTGAACTTGACATGATTTCTTTCTGACTTTCAAAATAGTTTCTCAAGGTGCGCAGTGTGACAGTGCCCTGGGCATACATGAACAGGCACTGAACTTGCCAACTTGGCCTAACTCGAGAGTTCAAACTTGACTCTGACATTTTTACCTATTGCCTTTGCCAAAGGGCTCCTGGTTAGGGAGGTGGCCTTGGGCCAGCATCCCTAGCAGGAGCTGGAAGAGGGGTGCAGGGGGGTGTGGCTCAGAAGCACAAATGTGGCCTCAGCCTAGGTCTACTGAGTCAGCTCAGGGTGGGGCCCAGGAGCTGGGTTCTAACAAGCTGTGGAGTGGGAAGAGTTCTTACTTTATGTCTCTTCCTTCCTGCCTCTCCCTCCGTCCCTTCATCTCCCCATCCTTCATTTTTTCTCTCTCCTTCCTTCCCTTCCTCTCTTCCTTTACTCTCCTTTCTCTTCCTCCTCCCATCTGCTTTCTTTCCTCCTACATTCCCGTTCTCCCTCTCCACATCTCTTCCCCTCCTCCATCCCTGCCCTATCTCTTCACACTACTTTCTTCGTATTTGAAATTTTGATTTTTTAAAATATTTTTTATTACATATTTTCCTCAATTACATTTCCAACGCTATCCCAAAAGTCTCCCATACCCTCCCCCCCACTCCCCTCCCCACCCATTCCCATTTTTTTGGCCCTGGCGTTCCCCTGTACTGGGGCATATACAGTTTTCGTGTCCAATGGGCCTCTCTTTCCAGTGATGGCCGACTAGGCCATCTTTTGATACATATGCAGCTAGAGTCAAGAGCTCCGGGATACTGGTTAGTTCATATTGTTGTTCCACCTATAGGGTTGCAGATCCCTTTAGCTCCTTGGGTACTTTCTCTAGCTCCTCCATTGGGAGCCCTGTGATCCATCCAATAGCTTACTGTGAGCATCCACTTCTGTGTTTGCTAGGCCCCGGCATAGTCTCACAAGAGACAGCTACATCTGGGTCCTTTCGATAAAATCTTGCTAGTGTATGTAATGGTGTCAGCATTTGGAAGCTGATTATGGGGTGGATCCCTGGATATGGCAGTCTCTAGATGGTCCATCTTTTCGTCTCAGCTCCAAACTTTGTCTCTGTAACTCCTTCCATGGGTGTTTTGTTCCCAATTCTAAGGAGGGGCATAGTGTCCACACTTCAGTCTTCATTCTTCTTGAGTTTCATGTGTTTAGCAAATTGTATCTTATATCTTGGGTATCCTAGGTTTTGGGCTAATATCCACTTATCAGTGAGTACATATTGTGTGAGTTCCTTTGTGAATGTGTTACCTCACTCAGGATGATGCCCTCCAGGTCCATCCATTTGGCTAGGAATTTCATAAATTCATTCTTTTTAATAGCTGAGTAGTACTCCATTGTGTAAATGTACCACATTTTCTGTATCCATTCCTCTGTTGAGGGGCATCTGGGTTCTTCCCAGCTTCTGGCTATTATAAATAAGGCTGCTATGAACATAGCGGAGCATGTGTCCTCCTTACCGGTTGGGACATCTTCTGGATATATGCCCAGGAGAGGTATTGCTGGATCCTCTGGTAGTACTATGTCCAATTTTCTGAGGAACCACCAGACTGATTTCCAGAGTGGTTGTACAAGCCTGCAATCCCACCAACAATGGAGGAGTGTTCCTCTTTCTCCACATCCTCACCAGCATCTGTTGTCACCTGAATTTTTGATCTTAGCCATTCTGACTGGTGTGAGGTGGAATCTCAGGGTTGTTTTGATTTGCATTTCCCTGATGATTAAGGATGTTGAACATTTTTTCAGGTGCTTCTCAGCCATTCGGTATTCCTCAGGTGAGAATTCTTTGTTCAGTTCTGAGCCCCATTTTTTAATGGGGTTATTTGATTTTCTGAAGTCCACCTTCTTGAGTTCTTTATATATGTTGGATATTAGTCCCCTATCTGATTTAGGATAGGTAAAGATCCTTTCCCAATCTGTTGGTGGTCTTTTTGTTTTATTGACGGTGTCTTTTGCCTTGCAGAAGCTTTGGAGTTTCATAAGGTCCCATTTGTCAATTCTCGATCTTACAGCACAAGCCATTGCTGTTCTATTCAGGAATTTTCCCCCTGTGCCCATATCTTCAAGGCTTTTCCCCACTTTCTCCTCTATAAGTTTCAGTGTCTCTGGTTTTATGTGAAGTTCCTTGATCCACTTAGATTTGACCTTAGTACAAGGATATAGGAATGGATCAATTTGCATTCTTCTACATGATAATCGCCAGTTATGCCAGCACCATTTGTTGAAAATGCTGTCTTTCTTCCACTGGATGGTTTTAGCTCCCTTGTCGAAGATCAAGTGACCATAGGTGTGTGGGTTCATTTCTGGGTCTTCAATTCTATTCCATTGGTCTACTTGTCTGTCAGTATACCAGTACCATGCAGTTTTTAATCACAATTGCTCTGTAGTAAAGCTTTAGGTCAGGCATGGTGATTCCACCAGAGGTTCTTTTATCCTTGAGAAGAGTTTTTGCTAGCCTAGGTTTTTTGTTATTCCAGATGAATTTGCAGATTGCTCTTTCTAATTTGTTGAAGAATTGAGTTGGAATTTTGATGGGGATTGCATTGAATCTGTAGATTGCTTTTGGCAAGATAGCCATTTTTACAATGTTGATCCTGCCAATCCATGAGCATGGGAGATCTTTCCATCTTCTGAGATCTTCTTTAATTTCTTTCTTCAGAGACTTGAAGTTTTTATCATACAGATCTTTCACTTCCTTAGTTAGAGTCACGCCAAATATTAAAAATATGGAACGCTTCATGAATTTGCGTGTCATCCTTGCGAGGGGCCATGCTAATCTTCTCTGTATCGTTCCAATTTTAGTATATGTGCTGCCAAAGCGAGCACGAAATTTTGATTTTGATTTTGATAGAGCACACGTCAAGAACTTTACTCCTCTCTGGGGCTTCTCTATATGGCCATGGCTGTCCTGGAACTCACTCTGTAGAGCAGGCTGGCCTTGAACTCAGAGATCCAGCCTCTCTCTGCCTCCCCAGTGCTGGATTAAAGGCGTGTGCCACTCTAACCTCTCAGTACATTTTTTTTTCTAGCGCCCAGAAAACACTGTTGACCATGGGTACAGAGCTATATAGAGTCTCAGAACCTTCTTTATCTTGCTTGACTTAAACTTTGTGGACATCAGTAAATAAATACCCCTTTTCCTTACCTCAGTCCTTTGGCAATCGGCATTCTGGTCTTGGAGCCTGTGAATGGGGAACTGGGATGTTTCTGATGGAAATGGAACCAGGCCGTCTCTGTCTTCACACTCCTGCCTTGTCTTACCTTCTGTGAGAGCCCCTGTGTGATGCTGAGCTCTTATCATTATCTGGTTAGTAGCCACCCTGGCAGTGATCTTTTGAAAACCCATGTCCCTGGTGTGGTTATAGTTGTCCGACCTTTGCACTTGCTGAGGGAAATTTCAAACGTCACACCAAGAATACAGCTGCCTCCTCAGGCTGTCTCTGCGTCGAGTCAAATTGCTTTGCACATGATCCAATAGAATAAACAGTGTTTCAGGTTTCTGGAACTCTCTTACTGTGAAAGCTATGAAGGAGAAGATGCATGGATGAAGAAAGGGTTTGGGGCCCGATTTAGATGTCTCTCGTGGAGTTAGTTGTCTTTGGTCCGTGTCCATCGAGGGCTTGCCTCAGGTGAAGATGAGCAAGCAGATGGTATCGACTAGAATTCTGCATGTTGATTCTTCCTGGGGTCTCTGCTCACTGTGCTTCCAACCCTCTAGGACTGGGCAACAGCTGCCTAAGCGCAGGTGGCTTCTGAGTCAGATTTCTGCTGCTGTGATAAACACCTGACACTGTCACCTATAAAGTGACATAGGTTTCTTTTGACTCAGTCTTAGAAGTTCAGCTCATGGTCAGTTGGCCCTGTGGTTTTTGGTTCTGAGGCGAGACAAGGCAACACAGTGAGGAACCTGAAGAAGGGTAAAACCATTCACATCATGGTAGAGACAGGAAACAGGGTGCTCACAGTCCCTTGAAGAGTATATACCTAGTGGCCCGAAGACCTCTCGCCAGGCCCCGCTGTTTAATGCTTCTACTATCTCCCAATGCTGGTAGTCTGGGATTAAATCTTTGATACACTGGCTTCAGAGGGCATTGCCAATCCAGACTAAAGCGCTGTTGCGTGGGAGGCAATGAGAGGCCTGAGAGAAGCAGAGTTCTCCATCTGTGGAAAGTTAACAGTCTCTGGTCCCATCTTACTGGGGTACACAGGAGTCACAGAGAGTAGGAGGTGGGGATTCCAGGGGTCTAGGGAGTTGTTTTCTGATCCTAAGGAATATGACAGGATGCTGTGGGCACCCACTTCTTGACATAACCCATGCTCACGTATCTCTCCGGCCAGAGCAGACCCACTCAGTGTTGGATAACTACTCCTTAAGGCTACCTGGGGAAGCTACTGTCAATTCTCAAGATTTCTACCCATGTGATCAATGCTATTCCCCAAACAGCATGAAGTTGTTATAGGAAATCTTTACACAACACAGGCTGGCCTCATATTCAATTCCCAGCTCCAGACTTTAAATGGCTGTCAGCACCTAGCCATCTTACCCTTCCCTTCTTGGCTTTCCTTCCTGCCTCCCTGCCTCCTTCCTCCTCCTTCCCAGGCTCCTCCCCAGCTCTGGGGATGACCATGCTACATGCCTGGCTTAGAAAATAGAAGCAACAGATGGGAGCTCTCTCTCTCTCTCTCTCCTTGCCACTGCCAAATATGCACAGCATCCTGCCTCTTCAAACACGGGCTTTTCTCCTTGGTCCCTTGAGTAGGAGTATCCACTGCTTTCAAAGGTGGAGCTCTGAACGCGTGGTGAGGATCCCACTCCATGTTGTCTATGCCAGGAATTCACATCCACTTGTATCTCCCTTCCTTCCTTCCTTCCTTCCTTCCTTCCTTCCTTCCTTCCTTCCTTCCTTCCTTCTTCGTCTGTAAGCTTTCACTCTCTCCTGTATCCTTTTCACCTGTCCTAGACCTTCTCTGCGCTCTCTAACCTCATATACTTGATCAACAACCAGCCCCCTTGGCCACACTTTCTGCTCCCACATCAGTCTTCTGAACACTTATCTAAGCTTTTTGGCTTTCTTTCCCTCATCTCTCACCCCCTCATCTTTCTGCTCCATTCTGGTTTCAACCCACCGCTCTATGAAGTGCCTGTCCCAACGCAACATACTTTTAGTTATTCCCCAAGGGACATTTGGCAGTATCTGAACTTTTTTTTCCTGACATCTAGTGGGCAGAGCTAGGGACACTGGTGAGCATCCTACAGTATAGAATGACCTGGGTGTGTCTGCTAAATAAGAGCCGGGAAGCCTGGGTCCAGCCCATGCATGCTCTTTGGCTGGTGGTTCAGACTCTGAGAGCCCCAAGGGTCCAAGTTAGCTGACTCTGTTGGTCTTCCTGTGGAGTTCCTGTCCCCTTCAGGGACTGCAACTCTTCCCCCTATTCTTCTCTAAGAGTCCCCAAGCTCCATGTGGGTCCCAAATAACTGGAGCAGGAGCTATCCCAAAAGCTGTGGCCTGTATGTGGGATATGTTCTTCTAGCTAGGCTGCCATGTCTGGCCTCAGTGGGAGAGGAAGTGCCTAGCCTTGCAGAAACTTGAAGTGGGGGGGGGGAATACCAAGGAGGGGGCCCACCTGCTCAGAGGAGAAGGAGAGGGGAGATGGGAGAAAGATTATGGGATGTGTGGGGGTGGGGGGAGAAGTGGATCAGTGAGCTGGATATAAAGTGAATAAGTAAAAATAAATAAATAAATAAATAAATAAATAAATAAATAAAAGAAGAATGACCTGGGCACAGAGGTCAGTATGCGTCATCGATGAGGAGCCCTTAGACTCTTGCTAAGCTTAGGGAGAACTTTCTGGATGCCAAGTCTGAGGAATAATTTTTTGTGCTCATCAAATGCAACCTCTCTCTCCCTCTCTCTGTCCCTCCCTCTACCTCTTCCCTCCCTCTCTCTTTTATTCCTATACTATGGCCATTCTTTGACACATGCCTCCTCCCTCTGACCCCACCCTAGGCCAGCCGTCTGAGTTCTTGCTCTTCCTAAGGAATGACCTCCGTGGTTTCTATGCCTGATGAGGAGCCAGCCTGTCTGGCTCGAGTCCCAGCTCTCGGCTTCCCAGCTGTGTGTTCATAGTAACAATTCCTTCCTGTTGCTTGGCAGCCTCGTCTCTTCTTCAGTAGACTGGGGGTATGATGGCGCTGATACTCCACACACCTGCAAAGCTGAGTGACAGACTCCAAATAAGTCCCATGCTTGCTCCATGCTCTCTGTTGTTTTTATGGCACAAAAGCCCTCATAACTATTCACTTCTTAGCTGAGAGTCAGGGAAACCACAAGCATCCCACAGATAGGAAAGACTGTTGCTCTGAAGACAAGGCATGGAGAACTTTCTGCTTGTCCAAAGCAGGACAGAGGTTTGCAAAGATGTGAGACTTTGCCCTCTTCCTTCAAAGGCAGGTTGTGTCTCCTCCCTGTGGACAGCCCTTTACCCACCCCGAGACAACACCAGAGGGAGCTGCAGTGACTCTGCTGTATCTTCCCTGGAGCATCAGTTTCCCTCTTTGTCTGCCTAGGACCATGTGTCTTTGTCTTTCTACTGCTTTAATCTCTGTGTGTGTGTCTCTCTGTCTCTCTCTCTGTCTCTCTCTGTCTTTCTATCTGCCTCTCTCTCTGTCTCTGTCTCTCTCTGTCTCTGTCTCTGTCTCTGTCTCTCTGTCTCTCTGTCTCTCTGTCTCTCTGTCTCTCTCTCTCTCTCTCTCTCTCTCTGTGTGTGTGTGTGTGTGTGTGTGTGTGTGTGTGTACACCTGAAAGCCAGAGATCAACACTGGATAGCTCTGATCTCTCTCGACCTTATTTTGTCGAGACAAGGTCTCCTAGAACCTGAACTTCACTGGCTGCCTTAGTCTGATTGAACAGAAATTCTCCTGTTTCTGCTTCTCCCTGGCGGCTTAACAAGGTCACATCTCTGCCCCAGGCTGGTTTTCCTTTTTAAAAAATGTGGTTTCAGGGCATCTAAACTCAGTCCTCACGCCCTCGAAGCAGATACTTTACCCACGGAGCCACCGCCCTATCCCCTGAATTTGCATCTTCTTTGGCTACAGAGACTAAAGAGAATTTTGGCTTAGCCCAGATCGACGGTTGCAAGTTGTAACTGTGAAAACTCCCAAACTGTCAATGTGTGAATTGTATGGTAAACGAGTTATATCTCAACAGACTTTTGAAGAAAAACAAAAAGAGACTGGGGAGATGGTTTTGTTGGTGATGTGCTTACTATGCAAGCAGTGGCACCTGAGTTTGGATCCCCAGCACCCACATAAAAAGCAGGGTGTGACACGTGTCCTCCTGCATTGAAGAGGTTTAGACAGACTGATCGTTGGAGCTCGCTGGCCAGCCAGTTGTTGGAGTGGTGAATTCAAAGCCAGTGAGAAACCCTGTCTTTTGTTTTTGTTCTTTGAGGCAGGCAGGGTCTCACGCTGCAGCCGTAGCTGTCCTGAAACTCACTATGTGGGTCAGGCTGGTCTTGAACTCACAGAGATCCACCTGCCTCTGCTTCCCAAGGACTAGATTTACAAACAGACTTCACCACACCCAGCTGAAGACCCTTTCTTTATAAATGAGGTGGATGGCAACTGAGGAATGACAGTCAAAGATCTGTCCTGGGCTGGAGAGATGGCTTGGTGGTTAAGAGCACTGACTGCTCTTCCAGAGGTCCTGAGTTCAAATCCCAGCAACCACATGGTGGCTCACAACCATCTGTAATGGGGTTTGATGCCCTCTGCTGGTGTGTCTGAGGACAGCTATAGTGTACTCATATACATTAAATAAACAAACAAATCTTTTTAAAAAAGGCTCTGTTTTCCCCATGCTACACATACACACACACATACACACACACACACACACACACACACACACACACACACCACACTTGCCACAAGTGTCCACAGCATCAGCTTTCATATTTTTACATCCAACCAAACCAAAATGAGGCTAGATGTGGTGGCACAAATCTTTAATATCATCAATAGTGAAGCAGAGGCAAGAAGATCTCTAGTTCAAGGCCAGCCTGTCCTACACAGTGAGGTGCAGATTAGCTGAGGGCTACATAGTGAGAACTTATCTCAAAATATAAAACCAACAAATTGCTTCCTTTGGCAGTCTAAGTAGTTGCACGCCTTTGGGCATATAAATCATTTCAGGCTCACCGCAAACATAATTTATTTTTAAACTATTTTACTTACATTTATTTTGCTTATTTAGCATGTATGTATGCATGTATGTGTGTGCACACACATGTACCAGGGTACATGTGTAGAGGCTGGATTCTCTTCTTTCATTATCTGGTATCCTGGGATCAAACTCAGGTTGGCAGGCTTGGTGGCAATGCCTTTACTTTCGGAGTCATCTCCCTGGTCCTTCATTTGCCCTTTTCTAGATGGAGAGCATACCTAAGAATTGGCTTGAAGAACTTCAGTTTGATGATGGTTTCCTGAGTCCGTGTCACACACCAGGCTCTGTGGCGTGCTCTGGAGTTCAGCCGTGAAAACACAGGAAACGCCTTGCTCTGGAAGCTCAGATTCCAGTTGAAGAATCAGGCAACAGATGGAAAGAAAGACATAGGCATACGCCTCTGTTGATGGTAAGTGTTGCCAGAAACTGAAGCAAGACGAGAGAGGTCCCCTTGGGGCCAGGGAAACAGAGACCAGGGAGTGACCTCACAGGGAGGCCAGGACAGGCCTTGGTCAGGAAGTACGCATCTGATATAGTTTGTTCATTTATTTTGAGACAAGATCTCATATAACCCATACTGCCCTCAAGCTCCCAGTGTAGCAAAGGATGACTTTGAACATCTGATCCTCCTGCCTCTACCTCCTGGTGCTAGGATTACATGTATACAGCACCAGACATGCTTATGTGGTGGTGAGAATCAAGTCTAGGACTTCATGCATGCTAGGCAAGCATCCACTCATGAGCTACATACCAGCCTAGACATCTGTCCTTCCTAGAATATTCTCTCTCTCTCTCTCTCTCTCTCTCTCTCCCTCCCTCCCTCCCTCCCTCCCTCCCTCCCTCCCTCCCTCCCACCTTTCCTTTTTCTCCCTTGCTGTGCTGGGAATCAAGCCCAAGGTTTCAAGCAGGCTAATCATCTACTCTGCTACTGAGTTACACCCCAACCCTCTCAGCTGCCACTGCTAAAGGAGTTTGAAAGTTCTCAAAGGACAACATGAACTAGAACCCAGACAGCAGATGATGGCAAGGAAGGTTTAAGAAATGAATGGAGCCAAAAGACAGAAAGGTCTGTGTGAGCAGAGGCACAGAGAGTTTTCTGAGATGAGGTGGTACCACCTGAGAAGGAGGTCCAAGCTGGCCCAGCCAGGAAGCTCTGTGAAGAGAACAGAAGAACAGAATGTGACGTGGGGACACCTCTGTCCATAGTTACAATTTTGTCACCATGGAGCTTTTTGTATGAACTTTGGCTTTTTAAAACTTGGTCTTATCATGTATGGTTACTGAACTGTTTAGTGCCCTCTTGGCCCTGTGAAGCAGAGCTGGTATGGGCATGGTCAGAGTCCCCAGAGAAAGGCCTGGTTCAGTCTTTAGACTTGACTCTTTGGTCAGTACAAAGACCATTGGAGGTTCTGGAGCAAATAAATGATATAAGCAGGACACCATTTGGGGATGAGTGGCGTGGAGGCAGTGGAGAGGTGGGAAGAAGGCAGAGAGCAAAGGGCAGTCAGGAAATTCACTGAACAGGCTGAGCCTGAGGCACGGGGCCAGCAGCGGGTGCAGAAGGAAGCTGGCTACCCCTGCCTTCCTCAGGTCTCCTCTGCCTGCCCTACACCATGAGGAACTCAGCATTCCCCACAGGCAAACAGACTCAGTAACCGCCTGGCTTTGCCTCCTTCTGTTTTTACTATGACTAATTTGTGAAAAACAGGAAGCGCTACCGTGCCAGTGGGCATTATTTGTGGCTAAGAAATGAACTTTGGAAAATGGCAAACCCTGGGTCCCTTGCACATAAGCACACTTGTACAAACACACATATATCTCCCGTCACGTGGACCCTGTTCCAGCAGGAACCATTATCTCCTTGGCTCTGACACCTGAAGAGACTCAAGAGTGGCTGGATTCACAAGACTGGAGACAGACTGCTTAGCCTTTCTACAAGTCTGAGGGAAATGAGCCTAGCCCACAGGGGAGAGTGCCTGGCAGGTGCCATCAGGCACTGGAAAAGCAGGAAGGTTTACAGAGTGGGTACAGGAAGCCCTGCCCTGCTCTCTGCTTTGGCCCTAGGGTTGCGCTGTCACTGGGAGGTATTGACTGCTGGTTGGGAAAGCCCTGAGACAGAGGAAGATCAGAGTATATAGTGGCTATCAGGCTGTGATTGGTGGTGGTGGTGGTGGTGGTATGTGGATGGTGTTCATGTGGTTAAGAAGGGAAGCTCTCTGGTATCTTTCCTGACAAAGGCACTAACACCATCACAGAAGGACCCATGCTCAGGAGCCCATCTAGCCCTAAGTGCTTCCTCAAATTCCATTGCATGGAAGGTTGGTGTCTCAACATAGGAATTTGGAGGAAAATAAAGGCATGATGGCGTCTAGAATCTTCCTGTCTAATTAGGTTTGAGGGGGAAAAAAAAGTCTTGAATTCTTACTTCTATCTCCCATTGACCCCTTCTAATCACCTAACCTTACAATAGTGAGCATGCGATTGTTACCAGATTTTAATGCTACTCAATTTTTTGCAAGGAGACTTCTAGGTAAACTGACTGTACCTTTACATTCCTCTGATGTAGGCAATTGCTCTCCCTACAGAGTGTACTCTGACACTGAGTGTTGAGATATTTCTCCCCCTTAGAACTTTTGCCTACATCGTCACATCCGCCAAAGAATCCATCTGTAAATATTTGGCATTCTTTGCATCTCTGGTCAACCACACAGTCTTACTTTCTGGAGTTCCGAGTCTCATCCTTAAGCCTCTAGAAAAGTGGAAAGGACACATGCCTCAGGCCTTGGACATTTGCCGTCTGCAAACCATCACCTCCTGAGGGGTACAGGTTAGGCGTGTCCTTAAAATTTAGATATCTAATAAGCTATTGTATGATGGCAGCTTGATTGCCTGAGTTACATCCACAGTGTTTCATAACCATTGTCACTGTGTCCAGCTCCAGAACCTTTTCATTATCCTATACTGAAGTCTGGACCCATTAAACGGTAACTCCTCCACACCTTCCTATCTACTGGTTTACTTTTTGTCCCAGTGATGACCTTGGCTGATTTAGGTACCTTATTACAGGTAGAATTATGGACTCCTCTGTGGTGGTTTGAGTATGCTTGGTCTAGGGAGTGGCACTATTTGGAGGTGTGGCCTCGTTGGAGGGGTTGTGACCTTATTAGAGGAAGTGTGTCATTGTAGGCCTGGGCTTTAACACCCTCATCCTAGCTGCTTGGAAGCCAGTCTTCTCCTAGAAGCCTTCGGACGAAGATGTAGAACTCTCAGCTCCTCCTGTACCATGCCTGCCTGGATGGTTCTATACTCCTGCCTTAATGATAATGACTGAACCTGTAAGCCAGCCTCAATTAAATGTTGTCCTTTATTAGAGCTGCCTTGGTCATGGTATCTGTTCACAGTAAAACCCTAACTAAGACATTCTCCTTATTTCACTCAGCACAATGTCTTTGTCTCCATTTATTCAGGTTGCTATGACAAAATACCACAAGCTGGATGGCTTGTAGAGAGCAGAAATTTATTTCTCACAAGTCAAGACTGGGAAGGCTAAGTAAGATCAAGGTGCCAGTGGATTCAAGTATCCTGTGGAAGTCTGGGTTTTTGGTTTTGGTGGTGGTCGTGGGGTGCAGATGGTGTCTTCTCTCTGTCTTATAACAAAGGGCAAGGCACACCCATCCCAATTCCTCCAGGAGGGGGAGAAGTTAACCAACTGGAGAAAAAGAATTAGAAAAGTGACCCAAGAAGAGACATGCCAAGGCTGGCACCAAAAGGACCTGCACTGTGCTTACGTGTGTGGTTTGTGCTGGGGTTGGGGTATGAGGCTCGGGAGCGGTAGGGAAGGTGAAACCACAGAGACTGGCTGGCACCATCTGCTTTAGAACCTTGTGTGGTTGGGATTAAGGCTGGCTCTGAAGGGAAGTCCTGAAAGCTTTGAGGCAAGAGAAAGCAGAACCTGCTCTTCCTCAGAGGAAGCATTCAGACCAAGGGAGGAAAAACCCCCACAGGCCTGCCCGTGTCTTTCAAGCATAGTCTGAGTGCTAGAGACTGGCCTAGTGTTGCGTTCCTATTATCTCAGATGAGTCCAGGGAACATTGAATGCTGGAGAGCAACTTACCCTGCCTAACCCAGCACAGCCCCAGGGCTAGCAGCCATTGATCTGCAAGAGCCTGACTCTCGCTCGGGTCAACACCTGCATTTTCGCCTGTACCTCAAATGACCCAGTGCAGTCTGACATTTGGACAGCACAGACAGCAATCCCAGTCTGGCTTCACACGGGAATTACCAGGGTAGTTGTGAAACTCCTCAGGGCTTACGTGAGTTCCTAGGTCTGTGACATTAGAATTTTTGGGACTTCCACCCTGCTGCAGCAGGTTTTCCAATCATCATGGCCATGCCTTTGTGTCATGCTTCCTTGCTGCCCGGGGAAAGCAAGAAACTCCCGCAAAGGGAAGTAACCTTAGAGGGCTCTGTGACTTTAAGAACCAGGACTGGCATCCTGCCATGGAAGTCTCCACCCCAGTACAGGCCTTGAGAGCATTGGCTGCAGGGTAGCAGAGCTGTAGCAGCCAGTGGTGCCTGGGGCTGTGCCCAGGCATGTAGATCAGAGACTGAGCCGGGCAGAGCAAGCTGGTGGCAGTGGCGGTGGCGACAGGCAGCCCCAGAAGCCCCTGTGAGCTGAAGAAAGAGAGCTTTATGCCTTTCAGAAGGAAGCTCGCTCTGCAAGGCTGAGGAAACAAAAGGAAGAATTGTGTGTGGACTCTAGTCCAGACATCTCAAACCAACAGTAAGTCAGCAGGGAACGTGAACGCGGCATAGTTCTCTGCCCTAGGCAACATCCACACACCCCACCCTACCCTATCCCAGCCCAAGCGTTTGAGGAAACTGCTCCAGGGGGCTATAAGCCAAAATCAGTTAACAGGCTTTCTGCTAGAAGCCACCAGGGCCTCCCCTTGAAAGTCAAATCTCTGCATATGACACTGGGGACCATGAGTTGTGGAATTGCTTCTCTACCCTCCTGGGATGGCCTTTCAGGACACCTTCCAGACCTTGAGAACCCCAAGATCATGAGAAAGCAAAGAAGGGGAAATTGAAATCATAGGCTTTGAGTGGCTGCCAACTTTGGGCCACAACCTGCTAGGGAGGAGGAAATGAAGCTAGTGGCAGAGACTTCAGGGCTGGCATGAGGGGAGGACAGACCAAGCCAATGCAGGCCTAGGGGTGTTGGCCAGATAACCACAGGGCTCGAGGTGCCTCTCTCTGCTTTTGAGGGATGATTGCTGAAGGTGAGGCAAACTCACATTGAGAGCTTGCTTCAGTCCCCACTGCGGGAGCCAAGGCTCTCTTGTCATAGGTGGCTGGGGGAACAAACCCTCTGACCTGTGCAGAAGGCAGAGCCCTGTGACTCTGGGAAGTCTCTTCCTATCTGTGTGATTAACCTAGGGGTTCGTTAACAGCCATCTTCCTGACTTCATGAACATGTATGTGTGCTAGGGAGGGCAGGAGGCAGCATGTTGGCACTGATTGGTCCAGAAGGAGCGAGCGTTGTTCCTTCAAAGTAGCTAAACACTGTCAAAGGAGGGGGAAATAAAGCCAGGAGCAAGAAGCAGAAGGAAAGCAGCATCCACTAAACAGATGGGGGAAACTGAGGCAGAAAGACAAGGCAGGATAGAACCAGCTGAAAGCTAGACTGGGCTTGCACACATTCCGATAAAGAATTTTTGTGTTAGCTTCCCATTCATATAACAAGACCCTTGACATGAGCAGCAACGTTAAGGAGGAAAAGTTTATTTGGGCTTATGATGTCAAAGGTTCCATCCATCCAGTCCATAGCCCTTTGACCTGGCCGTTTCCAGGATCTTTCAACATGGCTGAAGCAGGTGGGAGAGGGAAGCAGCTCAACTCGTAGCAGCCAGGAAAGCCAAGCGAGGACGGGTCTCAGCGAGAACGGGGCCAAGCGAGGACGGGTCTGAAATACAACAGCCCATCCCTAGCCCACCCCCAAGTACCAACTTCCTCCAAAGAGGCCTAACTTTCAGGGGTTTCCACCACCTCCCAAAGCCCACTGCTGAGGTCCAAGCGCACAGGATGTAATTCCCTCCCACAGGTCCTGCCCCTAAACACTGCCTACAGGGAACCAAGCCTCCAATAGCAGTTCATATAAGAACAACCTTAAAAACTCAGCTGTTCCTTTTGTCATGGGGACTGAATCCCAGGAGCTCAACTGGTGGTCCTTGACCTGGCGTGATGTATATGTGTGGGTAAATAAGAAACCCTGGGGAAGTTCGTGGGCATATCTGAAAGATCTGTCACATAGGACTCCTGTGTCAACACGCAGCTAAAGTCCCCTGCTCACTTGAATTGGGAACCTTTGAATTCCTTGTGCCACCCTTGTTTCTAGACTTGGTGAATTCCCATGGCTATGGCAGATTGCTGCTCCTCCTGGTCTTTCTAATAAGGATTCTTTTCAATCGAGAACCTCTGTGGTTTCGCATTTTGCCCAGCTGCTAGGGCGTGGGAACACCACTTGGGCAGGTGAAACATGGAGACTGAAGACTGCATTTACCCTACACCTACTGTTGGGTGCTAGATTTGAGGGACGCGCCGATACATCGCTCAGGGGGTGGGAAAACACAACCTAAGATGTGGAGTCCAAAGCTGGAGTTCCCTGACTCCTGGGTGTCCAGTCGCCACTGGAAACCACGCAGAGGAGCCTGGAACAGAAGGTGTGGCGGGGGCTCCACAGGGCCAGGGGCTCCTAAACTTCTGGACATCTAGACACTGCTGGGTCAAGGGGAAGTGGGAACAGAATTGTGCCCTTGGGCTGAGGAGTCCTGGGCCGGGGAAAGGGGAACGCCAGCTTAGTTCGGTGGTGGTGCTTAGCGGTGAGCAGAGGGGCCTTCTGTGGGACACTTAAGCCATGAGGCTCTGTAGACAAAGGTTTTCTCCGTGCTCCCCACAGCTGTTCTTGAAGAAAGAGACAGTCCTTGGTTCCAAACTGTGTATTGGTTGTTCATTGTGGAAAATGGGTGCATTCCACCTCCTGGAGGTTAATCAGAGATATCCAGGAAGAAAAACTTATTGACTAAGGAGGGAGGATGGTCACGTGACAGGGGCGGGGTAGGAAGCAAGTAAAGCTCCTATCTACCCCTCTGGGTTCCAGGGCTTCCAACCCACTTAACCTTACCAAGTTTCCTGGCACGGCCCACGGTCCCACAAACCTCTGTGCACATGTGTGCGTATGTATGTGTGTATGGATGTGGTGTGCACCGCAAGCCCACACCAGGTACAGAGGACTGAACGCATCCAGTCTATTTCAATTCAATCTCCCTTCTTCAGTAAAGGATGACAGATGTAGAAATCCAAACGTACCCCTCTCCCTGACAGATTTTTACAGGCTTTCTAGGATATCTGCCAAATTGCTAGATGGTATTTGCAATTTAAAAAAAAAAATAGAGTGCATTTTGTTATTTGGGTTTTAAGGATTTTCCAGCCTGCCTTAAGGCAGTTCATCACTTGTACCTCACTTTATAGCTTTTAAAGCGTTCTTCAACATTCGGAAATCTCTCTCATCCTTCCAGAAGGCCGGTGGCTCGGTTCCTCTCAGAGGCTCTCTTGAAGGAAACTGACTTGTGGAGACACTAAATGACTTGCAGCTTTGAGGTTACCATTCGGGCACAGGTCTCTGAAAAATCCAACCATGTTTTCTTACTTTTTTTTTTTTTTAATTTAAATCATTGTATGTGTGCATGCATGTGCCACAATGCCCTGCGGAAGGCAGAGGACACATTTGTGGAGTTGGTTTCTCCTTCCACCTTTGTGTACATTCTGGGATTGAACCAAGTTGCCAGGCTTGCTTGGCAACTGCCTTTACCTGCAGAACAGCCTTGCTGGCTCTGAACCGTGTTTTCCTGACCACGTGGAACTGTACAAGAGGTCTCTAAAACACAGTGAACGAGGATAGCATCTCCTTCCAGAATACGTGGGTTAGACTGCGGGTTTGGTCATCCAAAAATGGCGTGCCATCAGTTAGAGTACGGTATCTCCTTTTATGCAAAATGGAACCAAAGCTCTCATCTGGGAGGCAGGTGTGGGTTACAGGAGACGGTTCGTGTAAAGTGTTGAGAGCAACTCCTGGCATGTGGTAAGTTTTCAGTAAATACGAATCTGCTCTCATTTTATCAGTACTTTGGAGGAAGACAGTATTAGCCAGACACTGGATAAGCTGTAACTGATGGTTCTTAAAATGGGTTTCCTCAGAGGGGCTAGAACATGGTTTGCTTTCACCTAATGGCTAAGGGGCAGAAGGTCGGTGCAGGGAAGGGTAGCTACTCTGGCCCACTGGACCATCCTGAGCGCGTGCTTCCTCCACCTTCTGGCTCCCTGTTCTCAAAGTTCCCTCACATTCCCCCCCCCTTCTGTTCCTGCCTGTAGGAAGACAGGGAGGGGAGGGAGGTGACAGCCTCCTGAGTGATATAATTCATCAGGTGGACTGTCCTTTCACTCATATCCCATTGACCAGTACCTGGGCACGCATCACCACACGAGAATCTGGGAAATGTAGACTCCAGCTGTGCCAATTAAAGATGTCTGAATAAATCGTAGCTTAGGGGTTTTCCTTCTAAAAGAAAGGGGAGAGTGGAAGTTGAGAACAGTCGGTGGTCTCTGCTCCATGTCCCCATAGATGTATCCCTTGGACTTGAGTCTCACCCAGGCTCTGCTTCTTGCCTGCTGGAGGGCTGCTTCACCCTCAAGTTCTTCTTTATCAAACCTAGATGTAGCTCTTGGCTGCAGTATTTGACGTGTTCCAACAGTTCTCATCACTGCTAGATTAGCGCCTATTGGCTGGTCAGACTGCCCATGACTATCCAGCCTATGCCCTCTATACCCAGAGAACCCAGAAACAGTGGCACTGGGCTCTATTTGAATTATACTTGTTTTTTTCTGGATCTTTGGACAACTTCATTAGAGAGACATCATCCTTTGTGAACTTGGGTCTTTGGTGGCTGATGAAGAAGGGATATCCTGTTGCCTGGGGACCCATCTTGGTCTTTGTTATGGAGAGGACCTTCTCCTTCATCTCACCAGTAATTCTTTACATGGTTCAACAAGCCAGGCACTCTGGTTATATAAGTATTCCAAAATGTTCTATGGGTTAACAGCTTGGTCACAAGGTAATGATGTTGAGGGAATATTTGGACTCTCTCTCTCTCTCTCTCTCTCTCTCTCTCTCTCTCTCTCTCTCTCTCTCTCTCTCTCTCCCTCCCTCCCTCCTTTCCTCCCTCTCTCTCCTTCCCTCCCTCCCTCCCTTCCCTCCCTCCCTCCCTCCCTCCCTCCCTCCCTCCCCTCCCTCCCTCCCTCTCTCTCCCTCTCTCTGTTTCACAACAGCTGTGAGATGCATGCTTCTTCCATTATGATCCCTCTGGCATGATTTTCTGCATCTCTTCAGGCCCAAAAGACCACTCTGAAACAATTGAAACTGTGAACCAAAATAAACTTTTCTCATTATAAATGAATCGATCCCAGATATTTGTTGCAGTAACAGAAAGCTGACTCATACCAGCCTTACCTGTCTGTTGGCGGGAATGGCAGAAATGAGGGTCTGACCTTTGCAATTCTAGAGTCCACTCTCGATCCTTACACCTAGATTTCAGTTAAGTCAAGTCACAGCTTAACTTGGCTCAGTGAAAAATATATAAAGGGATGAATGTTATCAGTGTTCTGTTCTCATTGTTGTACAGAATGAATCCCAACATCTCAGGAGAGCTCAACCCAGGGCACAGAATGTGCTTTGATGAACAATATTAACACAAAAAGAAAGAAACATATTTGCAAAGTGCCTACTATGCGCCAGGCACCTACTAAATTAAGTTAAAGTACTGAATTGTGAGCCTTGGCCCTAATGGAGTTTTGCAGAGACATAACATACATTAATCTTCACATCTTGCCCTGATAAGCTCTACAGAGCATGAATGTTTCATGTTTTATAGACCAAAAAAAGGTGGGGGGAGACTAATCTCAGAAAGAAAAATAGTGGGGTTAAATTGAACCATGTCTGCTTGGTCCTTTGCATCCTAGCACTTTCTGATATTACATCATCTAGAGCTAGTCACTTTCTTTGTTGAAGATGGACTCCATCAAATATAAAGAATGACCTTGTTCCCTCTGCCGAGTGCCTGAGCTGTTAAATGTAGTGAGACTCTCATGTGGTTGTGGTGGTCAGTTTTCTTCTCTATGCTGTAACACCCCCCGAACCACTTTTGTCTATTTAATCTTCCATATAAACCCAACCAGTTGAGCCCCACATCTCAAATACCTCTGCCTGCCCCTTCCCCAGAGCTAACTATGATGGAAGAACTCTGTCCATCATGTCTTCTGTGAACTATTAACAGTCCCAGTCCCTAAGGCTGCCTAGAAACTATTCAGTTGTCCCTCGATAGTTCCCTGTCCTTTGGTGTCATATCTCTTTAACCCTTTCTCACACCTTATTGGTACTGGCACAGAATAGATCCTGACCGCTGATGTGCCTGAATGACACTGAAACTGTAGGAAATTAGAGGTACCAAGGCCCACTCTGGCAATCACCCCAACTCCTCTCCATTTATCGTTCTCGTGTTAAAGAGAGGTGTGAACCTGCCCAGGGCTGCCCAATCTCTCCTGGAGCCTCCCTCCACCCATTGCTCCTGTCTGTCCGTCTCTAATGTGTTAAACCTATACTCTAACAGTGCACTCATTGCTGTTAACTTCAGACATTTCTCTGTCTGAGAAAAAGCAAGCACTGGCATTGGGCTTCTCTCACTCTTTTCGTTCACAGCCAAGCTCCTTTAAAGAGTTGTCTACACTGGCTGTGTATACTGACTCCCTACTCAGCCTCTCTACCGCCCATACCCATCTGGTTTCTGTTCCCTGACCTGGCTGCCTGTGCTGAAGTCATTAAACAGAGCCATACTCCAGGTCACTTAGAGCCGTTCTTTGGCGTGACTCTGGACAGTAGCATCTACTTTATCTTGATAGACATACTTCCTGTTGCCTTTACGGAGATTCCTGCTTATCTCACCCAGTGGCCATGAGTCTCCGTGCCCTGTCCACTGTCCTTCTTGACCTCTGCCCTATCCTCTGGTGTCTTCTACCACACGATGAGAGCTGATTGTTTCCAGCTTTTCCTCCCCCATGTGGATCTCCTCCTTAGATCTGGTGTTGGACGCCAGCCTCTGAGACACATGTCACGGGGTTTCCCTGCTTAGCTTATGAAAGCCAGACTCGCCACCATTTCCCTCTAAGGTTTCTTTTCACTAGGCAGTGGTGGTGCACACCTTTAGTCCCAGCATTAAACTGGGGGGCAGAGAGAGGTAGGCGGATTTCTGAATTTGAGGCCAGCCTGGTCTACATAGTACTTCCAGGACAGTTGATTCTACATAAAGAATCCCTGTCGCAAAACAAAACAAAACAAAACAAAACAAAACAAAACAAAACAAAACAAAACAAAACAAAACAATCTTTTCTTTTCATGAGTGCCGTATCTTGCCTATGTTGAAATATTGCCCTTTTGGGGGGGGCAGAATCTAACCCTAACAGAGGATTTCTCCTTCTCATTGTATCTTTGAATTCCATCAGGTATCACATCTGCCGAGCCTACCTTTTCCAATGCCTTGAATTCTTGCTTCCTTTCATTTCTCTGCCATTGGGAAAGTCCTGCTTGCTGTGGAAAAGTCACACAACTATGGTAAGGGTCCTAAGGATCATCTTCAGTTTTAATCCAAGTCATGACTGGGCCATTGCTCACAACATCCTCTTACTCCTCTACGCTCCCTAAGTTCTCCCAATGGTATTAGATACTTTCCTCCTTGTTGGGACAAGGTGCCTGATAAAACAACTCAACCTTTTTTTTTTGGGGGGGGGGCGAGGTTTTACTTGAGCTCACAGTTTCAGGGACACTCAGTCCATCCTGGTAGGAGAGGCATGGTGGCAGGAACAACTCAGTCCATGTTCGTGGGAGAATGAGGCAACTAATCATATCGTGGTGGCAATCAGGAAACAAGAGGCCGTACAAAAAACTGGAGATAGACTGAACCTTTAAAGGCTTACCTACTTCTATAGACCCATTTTCCATCCAGACCCTACCTCCTAGTGGGATCAGATACTCAAAATATACAAGGACTTGTGGGAGACATTTTAGATCCAAAGCATGACACCGATGATGTCCATGCTCCTTTACTCTAACCCATGACTTTCTGATCATTCTCATCTGCCTTCCCAGCCCCTCATCACTCTTGATGGTAGTGCCCACCACTATCTCCTAGTGCTAAACCCTATCAAAACCCAACCTATGCCCCACCTCCCTGACACTACGACTACTTGGGATTTTCTGTCTCTCTGCCTCTCCTGTATCTCTGTCTCTGTCTCTGTCTCTGTCTCTGTCTCTGTCTCTGTCTGTCTCTGTCTGTCTCTGTCTCTGTCTGTCTGTCTGTCTGTCTGTCTGTCTGTCTGTCTCTCTCTCTCTCTCTCTGTGTGTGTGTGTGTGTATGTGTGTGTGTAAGATAGAGAAAGAATCCCTACGGAGCCCAGGGTGGCCTGAAACTGCTAATCCTTCATCCCCTGCCTCTTTCTCATGTCTGATGTTCATCTTGTTATTTCCCCTATTTGCAGCCCATGCACACTTGTGGAGGTTGCTTTATGAATGGGAGAGAAATGAACTGTACTTTTCCAGAAACTTGTCCCTGTCAAAGAGCCCTCTGTGTCACACCTTGACAACTCTTCAGCATGCTTCCAACTATTTTTGTTTTATTTCACTTTGGGTGGGAGTCAGGGGAGGGACAGGGTCTCCTGCACTCCACGTGGGCCAGAACTTGCTTTGTAACTGACGATGACCTTGAACTCCTAGTCCTCCTGCCTCCACCTCCCCAGTACTGGGATTATAGGCACGAGCCTCCACCCTTGGCTGTTTCTGACTTTCAAACAGAGCATCACTTGGCTTTAAGTATCATTCTTATAGAGATGCATAGCCAGCTGGCAGAAAGCACCATCTCCTCCCTGATACCTCTCCTCTCTGGGATCCCCCATTCGTGACATCATTGCCTTTGTTCTGTTGACAGTTCAGCAGGACTTGGAACTGGAAGAATGAGATAAGTCCTCTATTGGGCAGCTACTTGGTAAGCAATTAGGCTTGTTATTGGAGCAGCTACTTGGTGAGTATTAGGCTGTTGGACAGTGTGGCTTTCCTCAGCTGCGAGGCTGCTGGGGCTCCTTCAACAGTTCTAACAAAGGGATTGCCTATACATCCCTCTGACTGAAGCATTGTCCACCAGGAAGAACTTTCTGTGCTTCATAGACACCTTCATTGTCAGGTGAAGGTTGTTTTTAACTATCAAGCTTGAAATTAAGTTACTGTTGGACCTGTTCTCTGGAATGACAGAGTTTCTGTCTCAGTGTGATTTAAGCCATTAAAGAGGTATTTACTGTTTAAAAGATGTTTCTAGGCACACATGTTTGTAGAGTATGGGGTGCATGGAGACCTGACTTTCCTTTTTCAGCCTAGGTTTTTCTTTCCCTATTGGCTTCTTCCTCAGCTATTTCCATGGCAGAAATAGTCAATGGTAGCCCCTTCTTACATTGTCGTTTCTGATAACAATTTCAAAGACATAGACTATTACTTCCCTAAAGCTACACATAGAGTGCCTACATGGGTCATGTGGCCATCCCTTAACAAAACAGGACTAGGACTAAGAGTCTAGCTTGATGGTAAAGCACTTGCTTAGCATTCAGGGGGGCCTGGGTTCAATCTCTAGCACTGAGGAGTGGCGCACATCAAGTTCATGAGGAAGGGTTATTTTGATTGATCACCTAGGTCTGAAATACAGACTGAAATAACTGTCCTACCAGGGTCGGGGAAGAACAGCCTTAAAACCTTTTAGGTGGGGTTGGCAAGATGGCTTAGCAGACAAAGGTGTCTGCCATCAAGCCTGGAAGCCTGAGTTTGAACCCTAGGAGGAACCACATGGTGGAAGGGGAGAATCAACTCCTGAAAGTTGTCCTCTGACTTCCACATGTATGCTGTAGTATGTACACACATGTATATACACACACAACACAGATACACATCACAATACACACATACACACATACATACACATACACACATACATACATACTTTTTATAACTTTCTGGACATGTAACAGCCTCTTTGGGTTGCCACATATCACATGTCAAGCTACAATCATCAGAAGTGTGTTAGCTAGAAGTTCTGGAAGGCAGGAGATTGACATCTGAGAGTCAGCAGAACCATACACCCTCTGCGAGCTTCTGGAACATTCTTTCCCGACCTGTCTTGGTTTTGGTTGCCCCAGGCTGTCCTTGCTGTCCCACCTCCTCTCCTCTTTCACAAGCCACCCCTTCAGTGTTTCTCCCTCTTTGTCAACTCTTTCTTCATAGATGTTGCCACTGGACTTCGGGTCATTCACTTGACCCACAGTAATTTCATCTTAAGAGTCTTCATGGAATTGTATCTACAAACACCCTTTTCCTCATAGAAGGTCATGTTCTTAGGTACTGGGAACTCAAGCTTGGATATATCTTTGGGGAGAGCCTCAAGACAACCCACTACAATGTCAGAAGAAGCAGGTGGTTTCCAAGCGCCACTCCATGACTGCCCACCACCTACCTTTCTAGCTAAACAATTTTGTAATCACACTGCCCAACATGATCCAAGCTACAAAGTTAGCCTATGTGTAATTTTCTTGGTCAGGTATGGACGTTGCTCTTAATCTAGCAACTAGTTACCAATGGCAGATGCAAATGGATGGGGCCTTTAGCTTAGAGACAAATAAGAGACTGTAATAAAATCCACAGCGTTTGTGGATGGAGGGAGGGGGACAGGGCATGCTGCTGTCACTCAGCATGTGGTAGATTGCAGAGGTGTGACAAGGAGCCTTTTTTTTTTACTTAAAGATATTTATTTTTTTATTATATATTTTATTTTTTATTTTTTTAATTAGGTACTTTCTTCATTTACATTTCCAATGCTATCCCAAAAGTTCCCCATACCCTGCCCCGACTCCCCTCCCCACCCATTCCCACTTCTTGGCCCTGGCGTTCCCCTGTACTGGGGCATATAAAGTTTGCAAGACCAATGGGCCTCTCTTCCCAATGATGGCCAACTAGGCCATCTTCTGATACATATGCAGCTAGAGACACGAGCTCCGGGGTACTGGTTAGTTCATATTGTTGTTCCACCTATAGGGTTGCAGACCCCCTTTAGCTCGACAAGGAGCCTCTTAATGTCTGCTGAAGAATATGAGTTCCTTCATCAGCCAGAGGATGCAGGACAATGCTTTCCAGGAAACTTCCCTTACCATTATCTTCACTGGGGACCTCAGACAGAGTGTGTCCCCTCTACAGGATAGTGACTCTAGACTCAGATCTGGGGTTAGCCTCTGTCAGTTGAACAATCTTTTACTGTGGGTTGCTTGACTGGGATACTCTCTGACACTCTTACACAGTTGCAAAGTCATTTTCTAATAACTCCAAGGGCTGCTGAGCAGAGCCAGAAACCTAGGAAAGTCACACCCTGGAATCTGGACTCTGTCCTTGCCTTGTCTCCTGGCTCATTTCCTGCACGATGCCCTCCCCCAGCCATGCTTCAGGCTGAAGCCTCTTGGCCTCTGCCCTGGACAAGTTGAGCTGAAGGTGGGGGGGGGGCGCTATGCAGCTGACCCTCGTGCTGTCTCCAGTGGACTGCTGTTTGTCTACAGGCTCTTCTGAGGGTCAGGGCAGTTAGAGAAGAAGGCCTCCTGGTTTGTGTCCTGCCCTCCACTTGGTTGTCCTTCTCCCACCCTTTGCTTGCACTGGGAGCCTGGGACAGGGAAGTAGACTTTTGCAATCCTGAAATGTGATTTCTGAGTTCTTGGTTCAGTTGGTTAACTGGCTCCAGAAAGAAAGATGAGCTCCTGGCTATGGTTCCCTTTCCCCACCTTCTAGAAGGTCAACTGGGATGCAGGACTCTCTCTCTCTCTCTCTCTCTCTCTCTCTTTCTCTCTCTGTCTCTCTCTCTTAAATTTAATTTTATTTGTGCATACAAGAGCTTTCCACAAATGTGTATATACATGTATATGTGTGTCTGTGTGTGTGCATATGCATGTGCAGGTGTTTGTGGGATCCAAATCAACCTCAGATATAGCTCCTCAGAAGTACTACACATGGTGCTTTGAGATGGGGTCTCTCACTGGGACCTGGGACTCACCAGTGACTAGGCTGGCTGGCCCAAAAGTCCCAGGGATCCCCTTTGTCTCAGCCTTCCCTCTCTGAGATTACTACCATGAACCAGGCTCAGCCTTTTCACTCGGGGTCTAGAGATCAGACTCAGGTTGAGTCATTTACCCAGCCCCAAGAATGTTATTTTTCTTATAGAACATGCTGAAGTAGCCCTCTTCCTCCTCTTCTTTAGAAATCTACATTTCTAACCTCTCTGCACAGGCATATCAATGGCAGATTTCACAGCAGTGGTTTCAGCTACTTTATAACTGGCGGTTACTGACCAATACAGGTCAACATGTTAACAGTTCTCAGTGCAAATTCAGAGACACTGAACCACAACCAACACCACCATCTTTCTCCAGAACTTTTTCCTCATCTCAAACTAAAACTCTCCCCTATCCCTGCCCCTTTAGCAGCCACTGGGAACTTACACTCTGATATTTTTTGCTATCTTTGTGAACTTAACTCATTTAGATAGTTCATATAAGTGGAATCGTACAATGTTTATCTTATACCTGGCCTCACGTGTAGTGCCTTTCCTACTGCTTCAGGACACATCTGTATTACAGCATGTGTAAGAAATGTTGTTCCTTTTAGAGGCTGAGTAGTACTGCACTAGAAGTATATAACTACATGTTTATTTACCACCCATCAGTGTTTAGATCGCTTCTGCCTTTGAGCCTTTGTGAATGATGCAGTTAGGAACACGGATGCGTAAAAGTGTAGTGAATTTCTTGCTCTGCATCCTTTGGGGCACATACCTGAAGTGGGCTTGCTGGCTACACTGTTTAGTTGTTTGGGGATGAGTCACTGGATCTTCGAGGAGGCTCTGCCATTTCATGCTCAAAGGGTTTCATTTCTCTAAAGCTTGGTTAACGTGAGTCTTCTGCTTTTGCTTTTGTGTTTTGTAATAGACTCTCCATCAGGTCCTTGTGGTTTGATGTGCACTCTGCTTTATACCATAGAGCAGTTCTTCTCGGGCTGTAGGTCTTTAGCCCTTTGGGGGTTAATGACCTTTCATAGAGGTTACCTAAGACTATCCAAAACTACAGATATCTACAGAACAGTTCACAACAGTAGTAAAATGACAGTTATGAAGTATCAATGAAACCAGTTTTATGGTGGTAGTGATGTGTAGTGGGGAGGTCACCACACCATGAGGGTCACAGCGTGAGGAAGGTGGAGACCCTGCTTTACAATATCAGCCTCTATTTCTAGTTCATTGCTCATTTGTACATTTCCTTTGGAGAAAGAGCTATTTAAGCCCCTTGCCCATGGATTAATTGGGTTATTCATTTGTTGCTGTTGAGTGGTGAGTTTACATTGCTCATTCTTAATCATTATGGTTGCGTGAGTCCTGAGATCTGGTGGAGCATGTGCCTCCTAACACATGTCTGGTTTGGGATTTTGCTGTTGTTGTTGTTGTTTTCCTTCTCCCTCTCCCTCTCCCTCTCCCTCTCCCTCTCCCTCTCCCTCTCCCTCTCCCTCTCCCTCTCCCTCTCCCTCTCCCTCTCCCTTCTTTTCTCCCCTTTCTTTCTTTTCTTCTGTCCTTTCTTCCTTCCTTCCTTCCTTCCTTCCTTCCTTCTTTCCTTCCTTCCTTCCTTCCTTACCTTTCCTTTTCTTTTCTTTTCTTTTCTTTTCTTTTCTTTTGAAATGATATGACATTTCCTGGCCCTTTATGCTTCCACATGCATTTTGAAATCAGAGCCAGGCAGAGTAATGTAGCACATACCTGTAGTCTCACCTACTCAAGAGGCTGAAGAAAAAGGATCACCCGAGTCCCGTGAGTTTAAGGCCAGCCTGGCAACATAGAAAGACCCTATCTCAATAATAAATTTGGAATTGGTTTGAATTCCTTTAAAATAAAATAATATATTTCTAAGCTGCAGAGATCACTCCATTGGTTTGCTGTGCAAGAATGAACCTGACGGAGTTTAAGCTGCAGAATGCATACAAAACACTGAGTGTGAGTAATCCCAGCACCGAGGAGGTGGAGACAGACAGCACTCTGTCTCCACCAGGAGCCAGCCTGGCTACTTGCTGAGTGCCAGGCCAAGGAGACTCAATAGAAAGGTGGCTGGTCCTTAAGAGATGACACTCAAGATTTTCCCCTTCCTGTACACATGTCCCTGCATACAGATGGGACTAAACACATTCAGCTCACACACACACACACACTGCTACGACTTTGAAATATCCCAGAACATATGTGTCAACTTAGAAAAAAGTGACATATTTGTAATACTGAGTCTTTCTGTCGTGAGCAGAACTTTCTCTCCATTTATTCTTCTTTAAGGTGTTTAGTTAAGTTCTCCATATTGAGATTTCATATGTTTTCTTAGGTTTATGCCTGTGTGTGTAATATTGTACTTCGGTGGCCCCACTCTTCATCTCTCACCCCCTTCTCTGACCCACACACCTTTCTGTTTCTTCTATTCCTCGTCTTTTCTTTCTGCACACAAAAAAAGAATCTTTGTAGCTGCAATGACATGAAGACTCTTGAGATAAGGTCACTGTGGATCACCTGAGCATCCTGAAGTTCAGATAGCAACCTCTAGAAAGGTTTTAAGATTGTCCTTCCTCATTCCTGATGATGCTGCCAGTCTGTATTTCAGACCCAGGAGGTCAACCAAATAACCTTTCCCTTCCTCATGAACATGAAGTGCCCTTTGCCCCTTGCCCAGCACTGGGGATCAAACCCGGGGCTTCCTGACTGCTGAGCAAGTACCCTAACCACTGAACTGTACTCTCAGCCCAGGCCTGGGTTTGTTAAGGGATAGCCACATGACCCATGGTATCAGTCTATGTGTAGTTGCAAGGAAATAAATATCTCATACATTTGAAATTGCTATCTGCAAAGACATTGTAAGCAAGAGCTGCCCGTGGTCATTTCTCTCACCCCGTTGAAGAAACTGATTGCAGAGAAGATCCAATATCACCTACAACTAATTTATCAAAAATCATGAGGTAATTCAGTAAAGATTTTTTTAAAGATTTATTTATTTATTATATGTAAGTATACTGCAGCTGTCTTCAGACACACCAGAAGAGGAAGTCAGATCTCCTTACGGATGGTTGTGAGCCACCATGTGGTTGCTGGGACTTGAACTCAGGACCTTCAGAAGAGCAGTCGGGTGCTCTTACCGGCTGAGCCATCTCTCCAGCCCGGAAAGTTTTGATTGACATAAAATCAATCTATACAAGTCAATTGCACTTTCATTTACCACTAATAGTTAGAAAATATAATTTTACAAGACACTAAGCTGGGAGAGATCAGAAAGGAATATTCCAGAGGCTTTCAGAAGGTGTATGGTCCTGCTGACTCTGATTTAGAGCTTCTGGGTTCCAGAACGTCTGGCTTACACATTTCTGGTGTTTGGGATGTGATGTGTGATGTGTGCCATCAGGGAGAGGCTGTTACATGCTCAGAAGAACTTTTACCATGTTTTGATTTATGGGCAATTTTCAGGAGTTCTCTTCTTTCACCACGTGGGTCTAAGGGATCAAATTCAAGTTGTCAGACTTGGAGACAGGCACCTTTACCTGCTGAGCCATCTGCCCAGGCTCTCTCTTCCTGGGACCTGGGACTCTGGCTGACTGCCCAGCAAGTCCCAGGTTATAGAAAAGCTACAAAAGTATAGCCATTGTGTCAGGAGTGAAGGTATTTTTAAGGGAGACTGACAGTTCTTCAGACAATGAGCCCTAAGGACTGGGGTTTCTCTAGGAGTCTCTCACTGGAGAAGGAAAAGGCTGGGGCCTGATGTCAGCCAGAGGGGAGCTTGTCTCCAAGAAAGGGATTTTGTATAGTGCAAAACTGTTCTGCCTTGCAGAACAGAACACACACCTAGTGCTGGGAGCCCGGACGGGACTTGGTTAGGAATGCTTAGTCATGCACACCTCCTCCCCCACTTAAACTTAACCTCATGTCAGGACCCAAAGACGGACTTGGGCTGGGGTCACTGGTCCCCTTATATGTTCCTCTTCCACTGTGTGTGTGTGTGTGTGTGTGTGTGTTTGTGAGTATGTGTGGATGTGTGTGGATGTATGGTTGAGCCTTGCTTTGTAGGGCTTCCTGCAGTCACAGGACTTAGCAGGGCCAAGGCAGAACAAGAGAGCCAAGAACAAATGCCGAGTGACTCCAGGTGGCCAGATAAAGGACAGTTAAAGAATAATGAGCTCAGTTTGAGAGATGTCTGGGAAAGAGGGGCCTGGCCCTGGCCACAGGCAGTTTCTGCAGTGAACGGTGTTACGGACCATTTGCTTAGCACTTGGACTTAGCACTTAGACTGTTGCTGAGGTTAAGCCTAGGCTTAGGGTCACAGGTTTGTCACCTGTTGATCTTATGACATTTGAACCAAGTGTGCTGATGGGTGTGTGCCTTGGTGAGGTGCCTTTCCCTTTAGGTGAGAATATTGTTCACAAACTTGATCTTTCTGTTATTGTATGTGTGTTCACGTTCACGTGTGTGTGTGTATACATATATGTATATATATATACATGGGTATGGATATGTATATCTGAAGGAGAATGCCAGAAGACAATCTCAAATATCATTCTTCAGGCACTGTCCTCTTTTTTTTTTTTTTTTTGAGACAAGATTTGTTACTGAACTTCGGGTGGCTGGCAGGTGAGCCTCAGGGAATCTATTTTTCCTATGCTGGGATGACAAGCACGCACCTATCCAACATTTTTTGTATGGGTTTTAGGAATCAGCCCCAGGTTCTCATGCTTGCAAGGCAAGCATATTACCATCTGAGTTACCTTCCTAACCCTCCCCCACGGTTATGATTTTGATAAGTCTGTGTGCTCCTAATTGAATTCAATAAGCTCAAAGGTTGTAACTTTTTATTAGTGTAAATACATTATTTATCACCTTGCACCGTATGACTGGGCTGGACAGGCAGCTGATGTTTACTTCCTCAGATAAGATGAGGATTCGTTCTTTCTTAGTGCCTACATTTGGGGTGGGACAGCTCAGATGGAATCGCTGCTCTACACTAAATAGAGCAACTAAGGCAGTGAGCACAGCCAGAATGTCGCTGTACTACAGACACTCAGGGCAGAGTGCAGCCTGCACCTCGCAAGGCTTGGATGCCCTTTACCCAGGTGATAAATCTGAGGTCCAGAGAGACTCAGTAAGCTGTCCAAGGCCCATCATGGTGACAGCACATCTGGATCTTGGATTTTAGTCCATATAATCTTATCTACACATTGGGGGGGGGGTCTAAACTGAGAGAGAGACAGAGACAGACAGACAGACAGAGACAGAACTGTATCCATTCTTGTGTGTGAGAGTGTGTGCATCCCATTCTGTGTGTGAGTGGGTAAGTGTGTGAGTGGGTAAGTGTGTGTGTGTGTCCAATCTTGTGTGTGAGTATAGGCACTTAGAAGACTTCAGGTGCTAATCCTCCATTTCTTTTTCCTTTTTCTTTATTTTTAAAAAAAGTTATTTATTTATTTCATGTATGGAAGAAAACTGTTGCTGCCTTCAGACACACCAGAAGAGGGCATCAGATCCTCATTACAGATGGTCATGAGCCACCATGTGGTGTCTGGGAATTAAACTTGGGGCCTCTGGAAGAGCAGTCAGTGCTCTTAACCACTGAGCCATCTCTCCAGCCCTAGTCCTGCATTTGAGTCAGGGTCTTTCTTTTGCTGTCTGCCATGGTGTATGTCAGGCTAGGTGGACCACGAGCTTTCAGAGATTCTATCTCCATCCCCTTATCTCACTGTAGAAACACTACTGCACCCAGCTTTACAGGTAAAAATTTGGGGATTCCAACACCTGGCATCACACTCTTGCAGCCAGCCTTTCTTTACCCATTGAGCTGTCTCCCCAGCCCCTACACATACCACCAACTGCCACCCATTTCTCTATGATATGTGAAGAAAAACTGGTGTGGAGCCAGAAGTGCACGTGTTTAGCAATTGCTCCAGGATTCTGATGCAGCCGGAGAGCCACACCTTGGAAACAGTGCCTCTGGTAAAGAGAAAACTGAATTGCTTCTTAGAAAAAGACAGAAGTGCATCAGAAGCCTCTGGGATGGTGCTGTTTATACCAACATGCCGCATTCCAAAGGCTGAGGAAGGAGGACCATGAGTTTGAGGTTAGCTTGAGCTACATAGGACTAAACTTTGTCTTGAAAACATACACAGACAAATATAAAAAAAAATATCTAAGCTTTACTCTTTTTATTTGAGCAGTAGTTCTCAACCCTCCTAATGTAACAATCCTTTAATATAGTTCTTTATGTTGTGGTGACACCCAACCATAAAATTATTTTGTTGTTACTTTCTAACTGTAATTTTACTACTGTTGTGAACTGCAATGTAAATGATCTGATATGTAGGATATCTGATATATAATTGCCAAAGGGGTCAAAACCTACAGGTTGAGAATGGCTGTATTTGAGGCTAAAGAGAGTTAAGAAATGGTAACTTGGGACTGGAGAGATAGCTCAGTGGCTAAGAACACTGACTGCTCTTCCAGAGGTCCTGAGTTCAATTCCCAGTAACCACATGGTGGCTTACAACCATCTGTAATGGGATCTGATGCCCTCGTCTGGTGTATATTTTTTTTCCATTTTTTATTAGGTATTTAGCTCATTTACATTTCCAATGCTATACCAAAAGTCCCCCATACCCACCCACCCCCACTCCCCTACCCACCCACTCCCCCTTTTTGGCCCTGGCATTCCCCTGTACTGGGGCATATAAAGTTTGCGTGTCCAATGGGCCTCTCTTTCCAGTGATGGCCGACTAGGCCATCTTTTGATACATATGCAGCTAGAGTCAAGAGCTCCGGGGTACTGGTTAGTTCATAATGTTGTTCCACCTATAGGGTTGCAGATCCCTTTAGCTCCTTGGGTACTTTCTCTAGCTCCTCCATTGGGAGCCCTGTGATCCATCCATTAGCTGACTGTGAGCATCCACTTCTGTGTTTGCTAGGCCCCGGCATAGTCTCACAAGAGACAGCTACATCTGGGTCCTTTCGATAAAATCTTGCTAGTGTATGCAATGGTGTCAGCGTTTGGATGCTGATTATGGGGTGGATCCCTGGATATGGCAGTCTCTACATGGTCCATCCTTTCATCTCAGCTCCAAACTTTGTCTCTGTAACTCCTTCCATGGGTGTTTTGTTCCCACTTCTAAGGAGGGGCATAGTGTCCACACTTCAGTCTTCATTCTTCTTGAGTTTCATGTGTTTAGGAAAATGTATCTTATATCTTGGGTATCCTAGGTTTTGGGCTAATATCCACTTATTAGTGAGTACATATTGTGTGAGTTCCTTTGTGAATGTGTTACCTCACTCAGGATGATGCCCTCCAGGTCCATCCATTTGGCTAGGAATTTCATAAATTCATTCTTTTTAATAGCTGAGTAGTACTCCATTGTGTAGATGTACCACATTTTCTGTATCCATTCCTCTGTTGAGGGGCATCTGGGTTCTTTCCAGATTCTGGCTATTATAAATAAGGCTGCTATGAACATAGTGGAGCATGTGTCCTTCTTACCAGTTGGGACATCTTCTGGATATATGCCCAGGAGAGGTATTGTTGGATCCTCTGGTAGTACTATGTCCAATTTTCTGAGGAACCACCAGACTGATTTCCAGAGTGGTTGTACAAGCCTGCAATCCCACCAACAATGGAGGAGTATTCCTCTTTCTCCACATCCACGCCAGCATCTGTTGTCACCTGAATTTTTGATCTTAGCCATTCTGACTGGTGTGAGGTGGAATCTCAGGGTTGTTTTGATTTGCATTTCCCTGATGATTAAGGATGTTGAACATTTTTTCAGGTGCTTCTCTGCCATTCGGTATTCCTCAGGTGAGAATTCTTTGTTCAGTTCTGAGCCCCATTTTTTAATGGGGTTATTTGATTTTCTGAAGTCCACCCTCTTGAGTTATTTATATATGTTGGATATTAGTCCCCTATCTGATTTAGGATAGGTAAAGATCCTTTCCCAATCTGTTGGTGGTCTTTTTGTCTTATTGACGGTGTTTTTTGCCTTGGAGAAACTTTGGAGTTTCATTAGGTCCCATTTGTCAATTCTCGATCTTACAGCACAAGCCATTGCTGTTCTGTTCAGGAATTTTTCCCTTGTGCCCATATCTTCAAGGCTTTTCCCCACTTTCTCCTCTATAAGTTTCAGTGTCTCTGGTTTTATGTGAAGTTCCTTGATCCATTTAGATTTGACCTTAGTACAAGGAGATAAGTATGGATTGATTCGCATTCTTCTACATGATAACAACCAGTTGTGCCAGCACCAATTGTTGAAAATGCTGTCTTTCTTCCACTGGATGGTTTTAGCTCCCTTGTCGAAGATCAAGTGACCATAGGTGTGTGGATTCATTTCTGGGTCTTCAATTCTGTTCCATTGGTCTACTTGTCTGTCTCTATACCAGTACCATGCAGTTTTTATCACAATTGCTCTGTAGTAAAGCTTTAGGTCAGACATGGTGATTCCACCAGAGGTTCTTTTATCCTTGAGAAGAGTTTTTGCTATCCTCGGTTTTTTGTTATTCCAGATGAATTTGCAAATTTCTTCTTCTAATTTGTTGAAGAATTGAGTTGGAATTTTGATGGGGATTGCATTGAATCTGTAGATTGCTTTTGGCAAGATAGCCATTTTTACAATGTTGATCCTGCCAATCCATGAACATGGGAGATCTTTCCATCTTCTGAGATCTTCTTTAATTTCTTTCTTCAGAGACTTGAAGTTTTTATCATACAGATCTTTCACTTCCTTAGTTAGAGTCACACCGAGATATTTTATATTATTTGTGACTATTGAGAAGGGGGTTGTTTCCCTAATTTCTTTCTCAGCCTGTTTATTCTTTGTGTAGAGAAAGGCCATTAACTTGTTTGAGTTTATTTTATATCCAGCTACTTCACCGAAGCTGTTTATCAGGCTTAGGAGTTCTCTGGTGGAATTTTTAGGGTCACTTATATATACTATCATATCATCTGCAAAAAGTGATATTTTGACTTCCTCTTTTCCAATTTGTATCCCCTTGATCTCCTTTTGTTGTCGAATTGCTCTGGCTAATACTTCAAGTACTATGTTGAAAAGGTAGGGAAAGTGGGCAGCCTTGTCTAGTCCCTGATTTTAGTGGGATTGCTTCCAGCTTCTCTCCATTTACTTTGATGTTGGCTACTGGTTTGCTGTAGATTGCTTTTATCATGTTTAGGTATGGGACTTGAATTCCTGATCTTTCCAAGACTTTTAGCATGAATGGGTGTTGGATCTTGTCAAATGTTTTTTCTGCATCTAACGAGATGATCATGTGGTTTTTGTCTTTGAGTTTGTTTATATAATAGATTGCATTGATGGATTTTCATATATTAAACCATCCCTGCATCCCTGGAATAAAACCTACTTGGTCAGGATGGATGATTGCTTTAATGTGTTCTTGGATTCGGTTAGCGAGAATTTTATTGAGGATTTTTGCATCGATATTCATAAGAGAAATTGGTCTGAAGTTCTCTATCTTTGTTGGGTCTTTATGTAGTTTAGGGATCAGAGTAATAGTGGCTTCATAAAATGAGTTGGGTAGAGTACCTTCTACTTCTATTTTGTGAAATAGTTTGTGCAGAACTGGAATTAGATCTTCTTTGAAGGTCTGATAGAACTCTGCACTAAACCCGTCTGGTCCTGGGCTTTTTTTGGCTGGGAGACTATTAATAACTGCTTCTATTTCTTTAGGGGATATGGGACTGTTTAGATGGTCAACTTGATCCTGATTCAACTTTGGTACCTGGTATCTGTCCAGAAATTTGTCCATTTCATCCAGGTTTTCCAGTTTTGTTGAGTATAGCCTTTTGTAGAAGGATCTGATGGTGTTTTGGATTTCTTCAGGATCTGTTGTTATGTCTCCCTTTTCATTTCTGATTTTGTTAATTAGGATTTTGTCCCTGTGCCCTCTAGTGAGTCTAGCTAAGGGTTTATCTATCTTGTTGATTTTCTCAAAGAACCAACTCCTCGTTTGGTTAATTCTTTGAATAGTTCTTCTTGTTTCCACTTGGTTGATTTCACCCCTGAGTTTGATTATTTCCTGCCGTCTACTCCTCTTGGGTGAATTTGCTTCCTTTTTTTCTAGAGCTTTTAGATGTGTTGTCAAGCTGCTAGTATGTGCTCTCTCCCGTTTCTTCTTGGAGGCACTCAGAGCTATGAGTTTCCCTCTTTGAAATGCTTTCATTGTGTCCCATAGGTTTGGGTACGTTGTGGCTTCATTTTCATTAAACTCTAAAAAGTCTTTAATTTCTTTCTTTATTCCTTCCTTGACCAAGGTATCATTGAGAAGAGTGTTGTTCAGTTTCCACGTGAATGTTGGCTTTCCATTATTTATGTTGTTATTGAAGATCAGTCTTAGGCTATGGTGGTCTGATAGGATACATGGGACAATTTCAATGTTTTTGTATCTGTTGAGGCCTGTTTTGTGACCAATTATATGGTCAATTTTGGAGAAGGTCCCGTGAGGTGCTGAGAAGAAGGTATATCCTTTTGTTTTAGGATAAAATGTTCTGTAGATATCTGTCAGGTCCATTTGTTTCATAACTTCTGTTAGTTTCACTGTGTCCCTGTTTAGTTTCTGTTTCCACGATCTGTCCATTGATGAAAGTGGTGTGTTGAAGTCTCCCACTATTATTGTGTGAGGTGCAATGTGTGCTTTGAGCTTTACTAAAGTGTCTTTAATGAATGTGGCTGCCCTTGCATTTGGAGCGTAGATATTCAGAATTGAGAGTTCCTCTTGGAGGATTTTACCTTTGATGAGTATGAAGTGTCCCTCCTTGTCTTTTTTGATAACTTTGGGTTGGAAGTCGATTTTATCCGATATTAGAATGGCTACTCCAGCTTGTTTCTTCAGACCATTTGCTTGGAAAATTGTTTTCCAGCCTTTCACTCTGAGGTAGTGTCTGTCTTTTTCCCTGAGATGGGTTTCCTGTAAGCAGCAGAATGTTGGGTCCTGTTTGTGTAGCCAGTCTGTTAGTCTATGTCTTTTTATTGGGGAATTGAGTCCATTGATATTAAGAGATATTAAGGAAAAGTAATTGTTGCTTCTTTTTATTTTTGTTGTTAGGGTTGGCATTCTGTTCTTGTGGCTGTCTTCTTTTTGGTTTGTTGAGGGATTACTTTCTTGCTTGTTCTAGGGCGTGATTTCCGTCCTTGTATTGCTTCTTTTCTGTTATTATCCTTTGAAGGGCTGGATTCGTGGAAAAATATTGTGTGAATTTGGTTTTGTCGTGGAATACTTTGGTTTCTCCATCTATGGTAATTGAGAGTTTGGCCGGGTATAGTAGCCTGGGCTGGCATTTGTGTTCTCTTAGTGTCTGTATAACATCTGTCCAGGCTCTTCTGGCTTTCATAGTCTCTGGTGAAAAGTCTGGTGTAATTTTGATAGGCCTTCATTTATATGTTACTTGACCTTTCTCCCTTACTGCTTTTAATATTCTATCTTTATTTAGTGCATTTGTTGTTCTGATTATTATGTGTTGGTAGGAATTTCTTTTCTGGTCCAGTCTATTTGGAGTTCTGTAGGCTTCTTGTATGATCATGGGCATTTCTTTCTTTATGTTTGGGAAGTTTTCTTCTATTATTTTGTTGAAGATATTAGCTGGCCCTTTAAGTTGAAAATCTTCATTCTCATCAATTCCTATTATCCGTAGGTTTGGTCTTCTCATTGTGTCCTGGATTTCCTGGATGTTTTGAGTTAGGATCCTTTTGCATTTTGTATTTTCTTTGACTGTTGTGTCGATGTTCTCGATGGAATCTTCTGCACCTGAGATTCTCTCTTCCATTTCTTGTATTCTGTTGCTGATGCTCGCATCTATGGTTCCAGATCTCTTTCCTAGGGTTTCTATCTCCAGCGTTGCCTCGCTTTGGGTTTTCTTTATTGTGTCTACTTCCCCTTTTAGTTCTAGTATGGTTTTGTTCATTTCCATCACCTGTTTGGATGTGTTTTCCTGTTTTTCTTTAAGGACTTCTACCTGTTTGGTTGTGTTTTCCTGCTTTTCTTTAAGGGCCTGTAACTCTTTAGCAGTGCTCTCCTGTAATTCTTTAAGTGACTTATGAAAGTCCTTCTTGATGTCCTCTATCATCATCATGAGAAATGTTTTTAAATCTGGGTCTAGATTTTCAGTTGTGTTGGGGTGCCCAGGACTAGGTGGGGTGGGAGTCCTGCGTTCTGATGATGGTGAGTGGTCTTGATTTCTGTTAGTAGGATTCTTACGTTTGCCTTTCTCCATCTGGTAATCTCTGAAACTAGCTGTTATAGTTGTCACTGTTAAGAGCTTGTTCTTCAGGTGACTCTGTTAGCCTCTATAAGCAGACCTGGGAGGGTAGCTCTCTCCTTAGTTTCAGTGGGCAGAGTATTCTCTGCAGGCAAGCTCTCTTCTTGCAGGGAAGGTACCCAGATATTTGGTGTTTGAACCGGCCTCCTGGCAGAAGTTGTGTTCCACTCGCTAGAGGTCTTAGGATCCCGTGTGGAATCCTGTGTGGGCCCTTGCAGGTGTCAGGCGACTCTGCTGGCAAGGTACCCCGGTGCTCGAGTGGAGTGGGAGGGACTTGTGCACCAGGTCAGGCCCGGGTAGTCTGCTTCCCTATTTCCTGCAGTCTCAGGTTCCGCGCGATTGGATTGGGGCAGGCGCTGTGTTCCACTCACCAGAGGTCTTAGGATCCCGTGGGGAATCCTATGTGGGCCCTTGCGGGTGTCGGGCGAGTCTGCTGGCAAGGTAGCCCGGGGCTCGAGTGGAGTGGAAGGGGCTTGTGCCCAGGTCAGGCCCGGGTAGCCTGCTTCCCTATTTCCCGCAATCTCAGGTTCCGCGAGATTGGATTGGGGCAGGCGCTGTGTTCCACTCACCACAGGTCCTAGGATCCCGTGGGGAATCCTGTGTGGGCCCCTGTGGGTGTCGGGCGAGTCCGCTCCTGGTGTATATTTTTAAAAAACAACATGGAAACTTACTTTATCTCTTCTTATGCCTTGGGCTAGGTATCCCTACCTAAACTCCAGATAAGTGCAGCTTATTAAACTTGCCTAAAGGGGCATTGCATTTCCTCTTACTAACAAAGACTCTTTAGTAATCACATACTAAAAATTTGATTGTGTGTGTGTGTGTGTGTGTGTGTGTGTGTGTCATAAAATGTCAGCTTTTGTGGAGTTATTTCTCTTCTTCTACCATTGTGTGGGCTTCAGGAATTAAACTAAAGTCCCTGGCTTGTAGAATAAAGATCATTACCAACTGAGCCATCTTGACAGCCCATAATTTGGACGTTTTTGAGACAGGGCCTCACTCGTTCCGGCTTCAAACTAGAGCTTCCTATGTTCAAGGGTGACCTTGAATTCCTGACCCTCCCACCTCTTCCTCCTCCTGATTGCTGGGATTCTATAACACTCAAGATGCTAGTGAATGTTCTGAGGAACCATTTTATACCTTAATTGAAAATACATCCTGAGCTCCTGGCAAATCCCATTCTGCCTTTGAATAAGTCAAACCTGACACACAAGCTGTCAGATCCAGAAGTGCCCATGGCTTGCTAGGCAGAGACGAAAGGAAAAAGGCTTAGGTGTAATCTAAACACAGTGAACTTGGATGTAAAACAAAGCAAACCAAGCTTTAAACACTTGTTGGCATGCTATGGCTTTTCAGAAGTGAGTCTGTGCTTGGCAAGAAAGGAGATGAAAACTTCTCCCTACCTGGTGGCCCATGCTTTCTTGAGCTTTTGTAGTTTGTGTTGGCATTTGGGTAAGGTTGGCCATCGGCCATGGGATAGGAAAGACAGATGCATATGAGAGCAGGCCACTACCCAGTGCTCCTACAAGACATCTAATGAGCTAAGGCAATGCCTGGCAATTCTGGACTGGTTGTCTTTGATGATTTAATTTCCGGACAATCCACGGAGGTGTTGGGATTATGTATTTATTTGATAGATGAAGACACTTGGACATGAATAGGCAAAGCAACTTGCCTAAAGCCACTTAGGGGATAAGAGCCTCGCTCTTTCCATCTGACGTGCATTGCTGCAAGGGCCCACTGCTCTCTGTATTTGATTTCTGTGTAGAAAGACCAACAGGCTCTACTTACTGACTTTCACAAGATACAAAAGCAAAAACCATAACATGAAGAAAAACATTGGCCCTCAAGACATCAGCCCCTTAGGTCTAAGAATAGTGTAAATACAACAAACCATTTTGTTTTATATATATATATATATATATATATATATATATATATATATATATATATATATGTATGTCACCACTTAGCCAGGAATCTGGTTTTTGTTTTGTTTTGTTTTTTAAAAAAACTATTCATATGTCAGATCATTGAAGGAAGGTATTTCTAGTTATAGTAGCTCCATGTGCCATTTGATATGATGAGCCACTGGGGAATACACCAGAAATGACCTCTGGTCTCCACTCAACATACACACACATGTATTTGTATACCTTCCTATACACATCCAAATAAGAACATACAACATTGATTTAGAAAAAGAACAAGCACTTATTAAGTAACTTCAGCCAGCAGAAGATCAAAGAAGGAAGAAAGATAGAGCCCTGTGATTCAGAAACGTACAATTCAACGGGGGAGATGAAACAATATTTTAAAAAGAACGCCAGGGAGATGGTTCCGTTTGTCAGGTCCATGCTGAGCAAGCATGAAGACCCTAAGCAAAAGATGGATGCAGCAGTATACTCTTACCACCTCGGAGCTGAGGATACCGAGGCAGGAAAGTGCTTGAAGCTCATTGGCCAGGCAGTTTAGTTGAATCAGTAAGCTCTAGGTTCAGTGAGAAACCTTGTCTCAATATGAAGATGGTGATGGTGGTGATGATGATGGTGGTGGTGATGATGATGGTGATGGTGGTGGTGATGATGATGATGTGGAAATCAATTGAGGAGGACACCAGAAGTGACCTCTGGTCTCCAGCAGCACGCTCACAAGTTTGTGTGCAACTCTTTCCACATATTCAAATAAGAACATATAACAAGGGCTGCTTCTAAATCTGATCTTATCAGCTTTCAAGTATGTAGCTGTAGAGGAAATGTTTTCATTCTTTGGGGGCCTTGGAATCCTCCTAAGACAAATGGCAACACTACCAACCTCCAGCCTCACTTAGGTGTCTGCATGTGGTCAGGAGGAAGTGCACACGTGTACACGCATGTGGAGGCCAGAGGACAACGAGTGCCTTCCTCTCTCGCTCTCTGCCTCATTTTCTAAGTCAGGGTCTCTCGCTGAATCTGGAGCTCACCATTTTGGCTAGGCCGGTTAGCCAACCAGCCCCTGGGATCTATCTCACAAAGCTGGGGCTACAAATATGCCTGGCTTTTTACTTAGGTGTGGGGGATCTGAGTTAATGCTCATGTTGCAAGCGCTTTATCTACCAAGCCACCAATCTCCCGGCTTCTCGGTGGATTTCATTGTTAGGATCAGGTGTGTGGAAGTCACCTGATAGTGACACACGGAGATTAGAGAATGAGGGAGGAAATGGGATTGAGTAAAGCAAGAGACGTTCCTTCAAGAGCAAATGATGGAGTTGGGTTTTATGGTGGCGAGGAGCCTGAACCTGCAGGGAGGAAGCAACATCCCATTTGCTTTCATTGTGAAGTGACAGTAAAGCCAACTTGAATTGCTTTAAACACTGAAATGTGCCCACTCAGAACTGGTCAGTTCAGCCGTTGGGCAAGTCGTATGTGTAGTGTATCTGGGTATTCACAATGGCACCATGCGTGACTCCAGCTGCACCTTTTTCTAAGGTGCAGCTTAGAAGTGACAGGAGATGCACCTCTGTAGACCAGATTTCGCTTCTGGTTTTGTGTAGCATGGAAAATTGGCTGGGCCAAATCCAGGCCTTGATCCCACGGCCCAAGCTCCTTTTTTTTCTTTTCTTTTTTTCCATTTGGGACGTCCTGAGAGTCATTCTAACTGGACCAGCCTAGACCACATTCACCATCTTCTGCATGCAAGGTGGTAACTTGAGTCACAGGTTCTATCTCTGGAGCAGTGGTTCTCAGCCTTCCTAGTGCTGTGACCCTTTAACACAGTTCCTCATGTTGTGGTGACCTCCAACCATAACATTATTTTCGTTGCTATTGCATAACTTTAATTTTGCTACTTATGAGCTGTAATGTAAATATCTGTGTTTTCCAATGGTCTTAGATGACCCCTGTAAATGGGTCAGTTGACACCCCTGAAGGGGTTGAGACCCACAGGTTGAGAACGACTGCCCTACAGCCTTAAGTAGAGTCTAGTTTCTTAGAAGCATGTGGATCCCCTATGTGGAAATTCAGAATTCTTACAGAATCATCCAGAATTATTGCAATATGGACACTGGTTTTGTTTTTGTTTTTGTTTTTTTTTTTGAAGATTTACTCATTATTTTATGAGTATGCGTGTGCCTGCATGAGTTTATGTGCCCCACATGCATACATACAGGAGCCCACAGATAACACAAGAGGGTGTCAGGTCCGCTGGATCTGGACTTAAAGATGGCTGTGACCTGCTGAGTGAATGCTGGGAACGGAACCCAGATCTCTGCAAGGAAAGAGAATGATTGACAGCTAAGTCACCTCTCTAGCCCCAGGAGTCGCCTTGCTAAAATAAAAAAAAAAAGACAGGAAGGAGTGGGCTGCTTGTGAGCACAGCCCACAGGCTGTGTGGGTGCTCTAGAATGTTCCTTGTTCTTGCAAGTGAGCTGTGAAGTCTGGAGCCTGAGAGAGGGAGCCTCCAGCCTGGGGTGAGCGAGGCGTTCTAATGCAGAGTTTACCGGCCCGTTCAGGAAACAAGATTGCTTCCCCCATTTTAAGGCCCATCCTTTACTCAGTTCTTGCAGTATTTACTCTGCCTCAAAACTGTTCAGCTTGGAGATAAAAAGGGAAGAGATCCCACGGTTACAGAGAGGCCATTGGGTACTGACTCTGAGCAAGAGCCTTTTCCTTCTTTTTTCTCTTATGAACCCATGTCCCTGAAACAGGAACTGTTAGTTAACCCATTTCACAGATTGGAGAGACGAGGAAGCAATGGGAAGGGAAATAACTGACTAGCCAGAACCACTCAATTAATAAATGGGGAAAGAGAGGTTGGGACCCCTCTTGGCTATTGACTCTAGAATCCACACGCAGGTTGCCATGGTGGGATCTGGGGCCTCCCTTGAGAATTACTTTGTACTGTGCATTACATCAAGTGCCCAGGCTGATGACCCTTCTGCAGGTTGTCACCTACGCTGAAGCTCGAGTGTGTCCTGTGCTACGTGTGCTATTCCCTCAGACACTGATGAGTGTGGGAGTCTGGAGCCAGGAGCAATGAGTCTGTGAACTGGGGCCTCATTTGTATCTGCTCCAGGGGACTAAGGATGGATGCCAAGCCTGGGAGAGTCAGACAGGCAGCCATTGGGCATCCTGTAATGGCAACATTCACTGCCTCTCACACCCTCATCTCTAGTGGGTAGCATCATCTGCAGGACACGGGTGGTCTCTCAGCCTTGAAGCACTTCCTTCCATGACTGCTGCAAAGCCCTTTGGAGGCAGGTGTTGCTATTCCCCTCGTCTTTATAGATAAGAAAGCCCAAGGACCATGAAACCTGGGTCACAGAAAGTGGCTTGTCCCTGTGAGGTGTGTACTCTCTGATCTCTCTGAAAAGGTGCTCGACAAGCCTGAAGAGCTAGCAAGTGAATGAGTCAGGATTTGAACTCACATTCTGTCTGATTCTAGACTGTGGGCTAAGCACATTGTTTCAAAGCAAACTTGAGGAAAACTAGAAAGTAAGTGATTTGGCCCTAAGGCAACCTTCCCTGAACAGAAATCCTGCTCCCAGGAAAGGTCGTAGACCTCTGTTGGAAGAAGCACAGGTTCTTCCTGGAGCACATTTGTGCAAATTGACATTACTTCCCCTGCCCCGCCCCCAACCCCTCCCTTCTTCCCTAAACAATCCTCTTCACTCTTGAGTTCCTCTGGGCAGTGTATGCCTGCAGCAAGTCTATTGGGAATCACCTGGACCTCCTCCACATCACCCGCGTGCTGATGCAGAGGACGCCAGCCTCTACACTCTTAAAGACACATATAAGACAGAACCTTGGGATGGGAAGGCCCGCGTGAGCAGCCACAGGTATGACAGCCGCTGCAAGAAAAGGTGCTTGCAGGGAAGTGGATTGCTTCCCCCCCCCCCCCCTTCTTAATGTTCCGTTTTTAGCTGTGTTTTTCAGAGCAAGTAGGTGCCATGGTGATAGAAGCCATAGAAATAGATGGAGCACACCTCCCAGCAAGGAGCTGCCTAGCCGTTCCCATGGAAATGCACCAGGGAGAACGGGGACTCGCTCCTGCAGCTGCCAGCTGCATGCTGGAAGAAGGCCCCTGGGGGCTTCTCACTGTCTCTCTGGGGTTGTCCCGGGCCCAAAGGCGCTTCCTTTCCTTCCCTTCCTCCCTCCCTCCCAGGGTACACTGAGACTATCCCTGAGAGTTCCCAGGGAAGCCATCTAAGAAATTTTCCTTTTCTTCAGTATGGACATCTTGTTTAAGCAGTCACCTTAAAACAAATCCTACAAGGCTTCCTGTCCCCACAGTTATGATCATGTGTCTGGGTCCTGCCTAGATATAAAACTGACACTGGATTCATGCAATGGGTGATAATGAATTTACGGGGTGAGGACTAAGTCCTGAACATTCAGTACTCAGGGATACTCATAAAATGAAATTTCAGAAGACCTAAGCCACTAAGCCAGGCAGGGTAGACGTGATTCTACCTGAGACTGGCACTTAGTCTGTGAAGCCTTGCTGGAATACAGAGATGTCCAGACTCCACTATTTTTGGACACAGATTTAGTGGACACTCAAAGAACCTTTGGAACAATAGCTGAACCATGGTGTTGCTCTTACTCTTACGTAACGGTCTCTGCAAGGCTGGGGATGTGTGTACGGATGAACATGCTCAGAGCTCAGCTCTCTTTTCTCTGAATCTAGTATACATCTTGTAAAATGCAACCCATGTGTAAGAACATCCTTTTGAACTAACTGCCTTATCTTGGGCCAAGCAGAAAAAGATTAATGCTGAAGTGTATTATTATTGCTGTCCCATAATATCTGTTTCTGTGATAGGGCACTATTCTGTGTGTATTGTAAACATTTGTTTCCATACATTGATGCACTCGGGTGACATCCTTCTTGCAGGGCAGGGTAGATGCCATCCTAGACTAAAGTATGATTCTGAGACTAAGTACTAACAAAGTGAAATTAATTTTGCTTTCAATTAAAGAAGCATGTGCATGCCCCTAACAAAGGAATTTTATTTTTAATTAATAGCATAGGGACTGGAGAGATGGCTCAGTGGTTAAGAGCACTGATTGCTCTTCCAGAGGTCCTGAGTTCAATTCCCAGCAACCACATGGTGGCTCACAACCATCTGTAATGGGGTCCGATGCCCTCTTCTGGTGTGTCTGTAGAGAGTGACAGTGTAGTCACATACATAAAATAAGTCGTTTTTAAAAAAAAAAAAATAATGTAGTCAATATACCAACAATTGCGTAGTTATAAACTGTAAAAGTCATAGCACTCAAAGATGCTAACACAATTTCTACCCTGGTATGTGTGGCATCTGACATGGAGAAAAAGAAAACGCTTAAAGAGCAGGAGCGTGGACTTCACTGCTTAGTTCAGCACACCTCTGTGCATGCAGGCAGGATCTGCAGGGCCTCACACTAGAGCCCTGGCCTAGCAATTGAAGTGTTTGAAGCCTCTAAGCCGCTCAATCAAGGAATAATGCCTATGGGATTCTTGTAGGTCATACCATTAAACCGGGCAGTGTGAAGCTAAAGTAACCGCCCGCCTGGTTTAGCCTAGGACCTACCCAAGGAGCCATGGGGCTTGGCACTGACCGTTGGCAGTATCTACACTCAGACACCATGTGGATTCCTGGGTCAGATTTCGTGGTTACAGGAACGCGGCCTGATGGAGCCATTGCAGAAACTCCATATTAAATAAGCAAACACGTGTGCTCCAGTTTCACAGGCCAAGCCAGCTCCAAAGCAGAGGGATGCCTTTCTTGCCCAGAGCAGTCATGCCTTGGAGTTTTGCCCCCTGGTTGGGTTACTCTACTTGGCGAGACAGCTCAAAGCAGATCCGCTTTGAAGAACGGAGTTCTCAGACATTCTATGATTCTAAACATGGACACTTAAGAGTCATGCTGGCGGACAGCATTAAAGCCAGGTTTTCAGAGTCACACGGTGACTGTCAGGCCATGTGAAACATCCAAACAAAACCTCCCTTTCCCAAGGTGAGCTCCCTTCCTTCAGGGTTGAGACAGGAACCTCAAGGTTAATCAAGACCCACAGGAGTCTGAAGTAACTCTCTACACCTCTGATTTCAACTGAGCATTTAAAGCGAATGTTAATATTGACTACCACAATTAACATTTTTAAACACACATCTTAAATTTTTCAAATTTCTTATTAGAGTAAAATATGTATTTCATGAAATTTTTCGGTTGTTCTTCGTTTTTGTGTGCATTGACCTGTGACATGGAGATGTTACCACCAACTTTTCCCAAAACAGTGCCATCTTCACAAACTGAAAGACAACACTAGCTGCCCACTGTCCTCACTGCCAGCCTCTGCCAACTCCCGTTCTAGGCTGTGTCTGTGAACGATGCCGGGCCCTCTGGGCGGACTCACACAGAATCAGTCTTTCTGTGTCTGGCTTACTTCAGTTAACATAATGCCCTCAGGGTTTGTCTTTTATAACAGGCGTCATTAAAGACAAAAACTCTTCCACTGTTTATAGACTCCACATTTTGTTTACCCACAATTTAATTTTACCATAGTTTATTTCTCTCCATCTTGTTAAGACTCTGGAACAATCACAAAATGGTGAATATTACAAGAACAATAGCCTCAGAATCGTGTGCTTTATTGCAGCATTTTGCAATTTTCAATGAACTATTTAATATCTGTAATGATATAGAGAGTCCTCTGCTAGTGAGTTATAGACTGCTCCTACCATTATTTCTACTTTACTACATTTAGTTGACTGACTGACTGACTGATTGATTAATTGATTGAGGATTGATATGTGTACCTGGGCCGCAGTGTATGTGCAGAGGTCTGAGTTGATGCTCTTCTTCACCATGGGGGTCCTGAGATTGAGCTCAGACTTCAGGTTTCGAGACAAGTGCCCTTACCTGCTGAGCTACATCTCCGGCCCATGTTCCTATCATTATTTTACATTTTTATTTATTGTATGTGTATGGGTCTTTTATGTTTGTACACCACATGTACACCTGGAACCTGTGGAAGAGTGGTAGTTCCTTTGGGGACTGGAGTGACAGCCAGCAGTACACTGCCATCTGGGTGCTGGAAATAAAACCCAGGTCCTCTAGAAGAGTCGCCAGTGCTCTTGACTGCAGAGCAACATCTTCAGTCCCATCTATTATTTTTTTTTTAACAATCTAAAATCCCCCCACTGTGAGAGTGTCATCCTGTGTCCTTTCTGTGTGCCTCGTCATTCTTTGAACACCTGTTTGCTTTCTGGACAAGAAGTTCCAAGATCATCTTATGGTTGTCTTGCCCCAGCAAGTTGTATTTGTTAAATTTTAATTTCAAAATTTTTAGTATGGTTTCCTTAGTTTTCTTTTCTGTCATGTGGTAAATACCCTAACAAAAGCCACCGAAGGAAGAAAAGGTTTATTTCAGTCCACAGTTGAAGGGTACAGTCCATGACAGCAGAGGGTCAAGGCATCAAGAAAATATGGCAGCTGGTCACATCGCGTCTACAGTCCCAACAGAGCACAATGAATACAAATGTTCAGCTGCTTTCTCTAGCTTATACATCGAGATAGCCACTGACCAGAGAAGGCCCTTCTCACTATTAAAATGAGGCTTTCCATACCAGTTAACACAGTGGAGGTACAGACACCCTCAGGGCTAGCCTTAACCTAGATATCCCCACCAGGTATGCACAGAGTTGATTCTGGATTCAACAACAGACAACATTAACCATTACAAATAAAAATACATGGAATACATTTTCCCATTTTGCCATTTTTATATGTATAGAACTGTTCCAGGAAGCATCTACTTTGGTTTGTGTCTGCATAGCACATGTGTGTCTGGTGTCTGTGGAAGCCAGAGAAGGGTGTCAGATTCTCTGAAAACTGGAGTTAGGAACTGTTGTGAGACACCATGTGAGTTCTGGACATTGAGCCCGGGTCCTCTAGACGAGGACAGTCTTTCTCGGGATGAGTTTTCCCCAAGGAATCTCAATTCATTTTAACTGTGCAAGGTGTTTTAAGTCCAAAATTATCCATGTGTTGTTAGATATGCTCATTCTTCTGCTTCCAGGCAGAGCTGGGAGATACATGCTCTGTCTGTCTATCTATCTATCTATCTATCTATCTATCTATCTATCTATCTATCTATCTATCTATCTATCCATCTCCACCTACGTTCCTTAAAATCTAGCTATGCAAAGCACTAATCTAACCCCAGGACTTGAGAGGCAGAGGCAGGTAGATCTCTGTGGGTTCAAGGCCAGCCTGGCCTACATAGAGCGTTCTAAACTAGTCAGAGCTACAGAACTGATACCCTGACATAAAACAAACAGCTAATTCTAGGCGATGGGAACCACGATTCACAGGGATAGATCCCGATGGAGTTCAGAAACTCCAGGGTTTGTTACAGGCTTTTTCTTCCTATGCATTACCTCCCTGTAGCACTGAGAGAAGGTTCTCAGGATTGTATCTTTTAGATAGAGCCAAGTCTCCTCCCTCTCCAAGAGCAGCCTCCCCAGTCTTGTTGGACTCACTCCCCTGTAAGCCAGCTCTGACCACCACCCTGCCACCACCACTACAGGGACACACTCTTGTCCTGTGAAGTGGAGACACCTAAGCCCAGGCCATCTTCCCTAGACTTGGCGCCTCATCCTACTTGGGCACTGACACCCTGCTTTGGTTCACTGTGACTTCCTGTTCCCAAAATCCAACCTTTGGCTCCTGTCCCTCTCTGTCCCACCCTAAGGCTTCACCTAACGGGAAGGCGAAGGAACAAGCGTTTGTCTCGATGATGGGAAATATTTGTTTGTTAATGATTCTCTTCATATTGGGAGCACTTGCATCTGACCTATTAAACAAACAAATGCTAATTATGACTGCCAGCATTTCCCTGATCTTTTGTCTTTGTTATCATCATGACATTTCTAATGAAATGTTTGTACAGTTAGGATGCCTTCTTCCTTACAGCAACATTTATTTTGCAAATTTGCAGTTGTATTTAGGCTACCACCAGCAACTCTCTTGGCAAACACTGAGCACCGCCCACCACAGAAATTAATGAGTAGAGAGACAAGGTCTGAACACCTACTCATTCTGTTCCTCCATTGTCACATGGAGGGACTCTGGGGAACTGATCCAGGGGACAGCTATGGAAACCAGAAGCGGAGTTTTTAACACTGAAAATGCTTAGTTCTTGTAAACAAGTCTTCCAGCCTAGACTACAAGCATCCAGGAAATGGACTTCATCTCTGATTTCTTGTGTGCCCCCTGAGGTCCCAGATACAGTCCTACATAAATGTAAGGGTCCTCTGCGCTTGTTGCTGGCAGAGCATGATAGTGTGGGAAAGAGCATGTCATATCCCAGTGAAGGCTTGCTACACTTTATAGCCCTTGACCCCTGTGAACCACTGCTTTCTCTGTGAAAGATGTGCTACCTTGGGCTTCTCAGCCTCATGGCCTCTCTCTTGCCTCTCTGTCTGCCTCATCTCTGGGGTCCTAGTGAGTGATATTTTCTGTACCCATAGCCCTTGGCAGGAGATACAGAGTGAAGGCTTCCTGTGTGTCGGGTTCCCGCTGTGTGCTGGTACCCCTGTTTTTGCCACTCCCTACCTATGTCCCTTACAGATGCACAGAACGTTGGATCCCTCCATGAGCTTCCCTACCATTGTCCCTTCTGTCCATGGGCTGAAAAGGTCTTTCGCTTTTACCCAAGAAACCCCTTATTCATCTCTTTGGACTCAGCTCCTTTTCTAGCCCTAGTCGGTATAGCCTAGGAATGCTAAGTACATTGTGTTGTAGTTAACTGTTTACTTTTTTCCTCTCCACAGGAGACAGGCTGATGGTAATTATGTGTTTAATGTCTGTCTCTTGGGCTGGTAAATCCCTATGGGCGTGGGCTGTGGCTGTATTATTACCACAGTGTCTCCAGCACATTGCACATAGAGTAACAAATGAAGGAAACACTTCTGCAAGGCTAAATGGAAGCCAGGCCATGAAGTGACCCATGAACTTCACATGTGCTAACTCATTAGGGCTGAGCACAACTACTGAGGTTCATAGTATTAGTAGTCCCATGAGAAAACAAACAGAGAGGTCAATGATTCACGATAGCTAGGTCGAGATACCAACTTGCTCTTGGTTTGCACTTTCACCATGATGTTTCATGGATGGATGGATAGATGGATGGATGGGTGGGTGGGTAGGTGAGTTGATGGATGGATGGATGGATGGATGGATGGATGGATGGATAGATAGATGGATGAGTGGATGGATGGGTGGGTGGATGGATGGATGGATGGATGGATGGATGGATGGGTGAGTGGATGGATGGATGGGTGGGTGGAGAGATGAGTGGGTGGATAGATGAGAGGGTGGATAGATGGATGGATGGGTGGGTGTTTGGACGGATGGGTGGATAAATGAGTGGATGGATAGATGTATTGATGGATGAATGGATAGAGGTATAGGTGGATGGGTAATGTACTGTGCTTGAACACTAGTGCAATTTGTCTACATATAAATTGTAGATAGTTTATGAGAAAGAATTTAGGATTGGATCACAAATATTTCTCCATCCATCTCCACTTCAGAGCACACTCTAGGTCACTATGGTGGTTTACATAAGAATGACCGACCTAGACTCATAGATTTGAATATTTTGTTACTAGGAAATGGCACTATTTGAAAGAAGTAGGAGGTGTAGCTTTGTTGGAGGAAGTGTGTTACTGAAGGTGGGTTTGAGGTTTCAAAAGCCCACTCCAAGCCCAGAGTCTCTCCCCTTCTGCTGCCAGAGGATCTAGCTGTAGAACTCTCCACTACTTCTCCAGCACAGTGCCGGCCTGCGTGCTGCATGCTCCCTGCTATGATGAAAATGGACTAAACCTTTGAAACTGTAAGCCAGCTCCAATAACTGTTTTCTTTTATAAGAGTTGCCATGGTCATGGTGTCTCTTCACAGCAGTAGAGCACTAAGAAAGACACCTCTTTGGTCCCTTCTTCAGTGTTCCCAACACCCCTCAGTTGATACAGAGATGGAGAGGAGGGGGCATGCTCTCTGAGAGAACAGTGGAAGCTCTGGATTTCTGGCAGAGTGTGAAATGTTCAGATGAGTAGGGAAGGCTCTCCTGAGTGACTCTGGCTCCCTGGAGTTGGATGAAGAGGGAGGCTTAAGAGCAGATGGAGGCCAGGACAGACCTAGGGATGTGTGGGAAAACAAATCAACCTCTCCACGAATGGGACTCCCATGTTCAACTCCTCCCCCTCCTCCATCACCTCCATGTCTACCCTTCCAGAGTTGGCCTATATGGATTTGGATATGGGTGGTGCACTTGTACATAGATTCCTTCATATGTTGGAGAAATTGTTTTAGATGAGGCACAAAGAGATACCTCATTTTAGGACTAGTGAGATAAAAAAAATTAAAGACTTAGCTCATTTAAAAAATAGTTAAGTGATCTGACATTTCCTGGTCTGGATGTGGTTTGAATGTGTGCCCAATAGTTGTTAGGTTTTGTTTGTTTGTTTTTAATTTGTATTTTTTAATGGGTTTTGGAGACAGGATTTCTCTGTGTAGCCCTGGCTGTTCTGTAACTCATACTGTAGACCAGGCTGGCCTCACACTCATTATGTAGTCCAGTCTGGCCTTAAATTGACCATACTCCTCCCTCAGCCCACTAAATGCTGAGACTAAAGACATGTGCCACTATACCTGACTACTAAAATTATGTATATATACTTTTTTTCTTAAATAAGCTACTCAGTTTCGGGTATTTGTTATAGCAGGGGGAAAAAAAAAGACAAGACAAATACCACACATATAATCTTCAATATAACCAAACCTGGATGTGTTCAATTAGCTTCTACTTAGTTGTTTCTAAATTATTTATATGACAAACAGCACTGCTAATGCACTCTGGGATTTTATTTGCTCTTTGAAAATATCTTAGGATGAATTCCTAGAACTGAATAAAGCAAAGGGGTGGCTCCATGAAGGTGGAATTTCAGTTATCTACCATAAGAGTGGACCAGATCTGTTTACTCTGGAGTTGGGGTGTGTCAGATTCTGCTGAGAGGGTGGTTGTCTTTGGGGCTCAGTGTAGAGAGAATAGCTTATGTATTGTACATATTGCATTGCCACAGACTCTCTGGGCCCCTTTGTCTTCGTGGAACGGGTCTCTAGTCTCGGGTGGGCAAAGCGTCGGATGAATTGATAGACAGATGCACACAGGAGAGGTTGTGTAGTATCTGAATGTAATGTCAAATCCAGCATCAGACTTTTTATGCAGAAGACAATAAGGAAGTTGGGTGACATACCAGCAAGGTACAAAGAGGTTACTGGATTCTTACATAAAACAGAGGAATGCAAACACAGAAGGTCTAACGGGAACCACCTGGGATAGAATTCATTGTTAACAACTGGGATCAGCAAGGGCTCCACCTAAGATTCACTTAATCTTAGAAGCCAGGGTCAAGGGCTTCATGCGCTTGCCATAGTTCCTATTTTAGTCTATTGTATAGTCCACCTTCTCCTTAGGCCATTGTAAATACGTGTGTATGGGTGTAACTCAGCTATAGTCTTAGAAGCCAGGTGTGAGGTCTTTACTCTCCTAGGGCAAGGGCTTTCACACCCAAGTCTTGGTTCTAGCTAACCATCTCATGAATAATGCAATACTTTAAAACCACAGCCCGATCTACTTCCTAAACCATTGTAAATTCCTGCATATGGGAGCGACTTGGCTTTTATTCTAAGTGATAGTGTAATACCAGAGGCTATTCTGAATGTCACTGTCTAGCTCAAGGACGTTCTAGGACTGTTGGAACACTGGCTTTAGCTATGTCAGAATTCAAGCTTAAAATGCACTTATAATAGGGTAATACTAAAAGAGAGCAAGTGGATCCATACACTAGACTAACTCGGGAATAGAAAATTAATGTATGGGTTAGAGAGAACACCAGACTCCAGGAGTGAGTTTCTGTGAAACTCTTTTGCCTCATGAGTAGCTTTCAAGCCTCAGCCTGTCACGCTGACTTGACTGGAGAGCGTGGCATTGCATCTCCTGTCAATTCAAAAGCCTGTGGCCTAGGACTTAGCCAGGAAATAAAGGTGGCACTCTGGAATAGAGCAGGCATGGGAAGATGTAACAAGACAGTTGTATGGTAAGAGCATACCAACAGGTAACCAGCCACTTAGCAGAATGTAGGTTAAAATAAATGGGTTATCTTAAATTATGATTCTAGCCAGAGAAGAGCCTAGATATATGGCCAAGATATTTGTGAATATATTTTGAGTCTGAGTCTTATTTTTGGGAGTATGGAACAGGGAAGAAGAATCAGGACCTAATTACAACGGTTCAGTCTTAGGATCTTTGATGCTAGAGAATAATATTTGTGGATTTAATAGTTTGTTCTCCAAAAGAGAGAGAGAGGGAGATGCTAAAATATACTGATGTACTATGGATGGGATGGATAATGGATGGATGATGGATGGATGAGTAGATGAATGATGGATGGATGGATGATGGATGGATGGATGATGAGTGGGTGATGGATGGATGGATGGATGGATGGATGATGGATGGATGGATGATGGATGGATGATGGATGGATGGATGATGGATGGATGGATGGATGATGGATGGATGATGGATGATGGATGGATGGATGAGTGGGTGGATGGATGGGTGATGGATGGATGGATGATGGATGGATGGATGAGTAGATGAATGATGGATGGATGGATGATGGATGGATGATGGATGGATGATGGATGGATGGATGATGGATGGATGGATGATGGATGGATGGATGGATGATGGATGGATGGATGGATGGATGATGGATGGATGATGGATGGATGGATGATGGATGGATGGATGGATGGATGGATGATGGATGGATGATGGATGGATGGATGATGGATGGATGGATGGATGGATGGATGGATGATGGATGGATGAATGGATGATGGATGGATGGATGGATGGATGATGGATGGATGGATGGATGGATGAGTGGGTGGATGATGGATGGATGGATGGATGGATGATGGATGGATGGATGGATGATGGATGGATGGATGGATGGATGATGGATGGATGATGGATGGATGGATGATGGATGGATGATGGATGGATGATGGATGGATGGGTAGATGATGGATGGATGATGGTTGGATGGATGGGTGAATGATGGGTGGATGAATGTATGATTACATAGATGTATAAATACATAGATGTGGATAGGTAGTTAGCAGTCACTCATAGACTTAAATCGGGTTTGGATTTGTTCTCTACCCATGAATTATGGACTTTATGTAACTTCTTGGACCTCCCTTGGCCTCTGTTTCCTTGTCCACAAAGAGCTTAAGTGTGCCTTTCTTTAGGGGCTATTATAAATAGCCAATAGATGGTGCCTGACGCATAGTGGGTGCCCAGAGACGGTGGCAACTGCTATCATTTGTTATGAGCAGACCGTCTCTAGCTGTTTAACCTCTGTTCAGGGAATATCCCCTAAAATTGGAAGCTAGATGCCAGATGGGAGGCTACCTTTTTTTTCCTTCTTACTGAACACACACATGACAAACCTGCCATGTGCAGGACAGGTTTCTATCTACCCATATTTATCTCAGGGTTGGGAAATCAACTGAGGGTCCACTTTTATTTATTTATTTTGGTAGGATGGTTGTTGTTGGCTTTTTGTTTTTCAAGACAGGGCATCTCAGCATGGCCCTGGCTGTCCTAGAATTTGCTCTGTAGACCAGGCTGGCCTCAGACTCAGAGATCTGCCTGCCTCTGCCTCCTGTGCTGTGATTAAAGGTGTGCGCCACCACCTGCATGTGCCTGACTTATCCACTTATATTTCTATGAACACAATAGATAAAGGGAAGGAGGAAAACATGCCTCAGGTGATGGACTAAAGCTATAGCTGATGGCTAGCTCAGCTTTTACTCACTGTCAGCTGCATGCACAGATGTCTCCTTCAGTGGGGTTTAATACACAGTCCTTCATCCTCCAGCTATACATGGAACTGAAACCAGAGGCTCTGACTGCCATCTCCCATGTGGCTGCAGGATAGTTCTGTCTTTGGCCTTTACTGAGAGACAGACAGAGGTGTTAAGCCCTCTGCAGTGACTCTGGGAACCAGAGACATTTAGGATCTCAGTAGCTGACAGCTGCTTGGCCAGGAGTCAGGCCTGCCCTTCCAGCCTGCAAGCACTACTTCAACCTGCCAGAGCAGCTGCCTTGGGCCTCAGCTTTGCCTTCCACTGGGGCCTGGAATCTAACCTCACCTGACCCCTCCTGCTCTCCAGCCCAGCTAGGACTAACTGTTCTCTTCTCTGTGTCCTCTTTGTTTGCAGCAATTAAACCAAAGCTCTCAAGTCGCTTTTAAATACACCTCTCTTCTTCCTAGAGCAATCTTGTTCTTTTGTTTGTTTGGGATTCTATACAAGCTCAACTCTTTCTTAAATTAGACCTGAAGCTTACATTGTTTTCTACCTAAGAGATTGGCTAGAATTGAAAACACAAATTGGTGGATTTGAGTCTCATTGAATACATCTTTTTTTTTTCCTCAGAACGTAGAGATTTTTTTTTTTTTGAACAGTGGTGAAACTTTTTATTAGATACTTTCTTTATATACATTTCAAATGTTATCCCCAAAGTTCCCTATACCTTCCCCCCCTCCCCCGCCCTGCTTCCCTACCTATCCACTCCCACTTCTTGGCCCTGGCATTCCCCTGTACTGGGGCATATAAAGTTTGCAATACCAAGGGGTCTCTCTTCCCAGTGGTGGCCAACTAGGCCATCTTCTGCTACATATGCAGCTAGAGATATGAGCTCTGGGGGTACTGGTTAGTTCATATTGTTCCACCTATAGGGTTGCAGACCCATTCAGCTCCTTGGGCGCTTTCTCTAACTTCTCCATTGGGGGCCCTGAGTTCAATCTTATATATGACTGTGAGCATCCACTTCTGTATTTGCCAGGCACTGGCATAGCCTCATATGAGACAGCTATACCAGGGTCCCTTGAGCAAAATCTTGCTGGCATATGTAATAGTGTCTGTGTTTGGTGGCTGATTATGGGATGGATCCCTGGGTGGGGTAGTCTCTGGATAGTCTCCATCCTTTTGTCTTAGTTCCAAACTTTGTCTCTGTAACTCCTTTCATGAGTATTTTGTTCCCTATTCTAAGGATGAATGAAGTATCCACCCATTGGTTTTCCCTCTTCTTGATTTTCTTGTGTTTTGCAAATTGTATCTTGGGTGTTCTATGTTTCTGGGCTAATATCCACTTATCAGTGAGTGCATATCTAATGACTTCTTTTGTGATTGGGTTACCTCACTAAGGATGATATCCTCCAGATACATCCATTTGTCCAAGAATTTCTTAAATCCATTGTTTTTAATAGCTGAGTAGTACTCCATTGTGTAAATGTACCACATTTTCTGTATCCATTCTTCTGTTGAGGGACATCTGGGTTCTTTCCAGCTTCTGGATATTATAAATAAGGCTGCTATGAACATAGGGGAGCATGTGTTCTTATTGCCAGTTGGAACTTCTTCTGGGTATATGCCCAGGAGAAGTATTGCGGGATCTTCCGGTAGCATTATGTCACAGTTTTCTGAGGAACCTCCAGACTGACTTCCAGAGTGGGTGTACAAGCTTGCAATCCCACCAACAATGGAGGAGTGTTCCTCTTTCTCCACATCCTCGCCAGCATCTGCTGTCACCTGAATTTTTGATCTTAGCCATTCTGACTGGTGTGAGGTGGAATCTCAGGGTTGTTTTGATTTGTATTTCCCTGATGATTAAGGATGCTGAACATTTTTTCAGATGCTTCTCAGCTATTCAGTATTCTTCAGTTGAGAATTTTTTGTTTAGCTCTGTACCCCATTTTTAATGGGGTTATTTGAATTTCTGGAGTCCAGCTTCTTGAGCTCTTTGTATATATTGGATATTTGTCCCCTATCAGATTTAGGATTGGTAAAAATCCTTTCCCAATCTGTTGGTGGTCTTTTTGTCTTATTGACGGTGTCTTTTGCCTTAGAGAAGCTTTGCAATTTTATGAGGTCCCATTTGTCAATTCTTGATCTTACAGCACAAGCCATTGCTGTTCTATTCAGGAATTTTTCCCCTATGCCCGTATCTTCAAGGCTTTTTCCCACTTTCTCCTCTATTAATTTCAGTGTCTCTGGTTTTATGTGGAGGTCTTTGATCCACTTAGACTAAGCTTTGTACAAGGAGATAAGAATGGATCAATTCGCATTCTTCTACATGATAACCGCCAGTGGTGCCAGCACCATTTGTTGAAAATGCTGTCTTTCTTCCACTGGATGGTTTTAGCTCCCTTGTCAAAGATCAAGTGACCATAGGTGTGTGGGTTCATTTCTGGTTCTTCAATTCTATTCCATTGATCTACCTGTCTGTCACTGTACCAGTACCATGCAGTTTTTATCATGATTGCTCTGTAGTACAGCTTGAGGTCAGGCATGGTGATTCTACCAGAGGTTCTTTTATTATTGAGAATAGTTTTTGCTATCCTAGGTTTTTTATTATTCCAGATGAATTTGCAAATTGCCCTCTCTATCTCAGTGAAGAATTGAGTTGGAATTTTGATGGGAATTGCATTGAATCTGTAGATTGCTTTCGGCAGGATAGCCATTTTTACTATATTAATCCTGCCAATCCATGAGCATGGGAGATCTTTCCATCTTCTGAGATCTTCTTCAATTTCTTTCTTCAGAGACTTGAAGTTCTTATCATATAGATCTTTCACTTCTTAGTTAGTGTCACACCAAGGTATTTTATATTATTTGTGACTGTTGTGAAGGGTGTTGTTTCCTTAATTTCTTTCTCAGCTCAATTATCCTTTGTGTAGAGAAAGGCCATTGTTTGAGTTATTTTATATCCAGCTACTGCACTGAAGCTGTTTATCAGGTTTAGTAGTTCTCTGGTGGAATTTTTAGGGTCACTTATATATACTATCATTTCATCTTTAAATAGTGATATTTTGACTTCTTCCTTTCCAATTTGTATCCCCTTGATCTCCTTTTGTTGTCAAATTACTCTGGCTAGGACATCAAGTACTATATTGAATAGGTAGGGAGAAAGTGGACAGCCTTGTCTAGTCTCTGATTTTAGTGGGATTACTTCGAATTTCTCTCCATTTACTTTGATGTTGGCTACTGGTTTGCTGTAGATTGCTTTTATTATGATTAGGTATGGGCCTAGAATTCCTGATCTTTCCAAGACTTTTATCATGAAGGGGTGTTGGATTTTGTCAAATGCTTTCTCAGCATCTAGCGAGATGATCATGTGGTTTTTGTCTTTGAGTTTGTTTATATAGTGGATTACATTGATGGATTTCCATATATTAAACCATCCCTGCATCCCTAGGATGAAGCCTACTTGGTCATGATGGCTGATCATTTTGATGTGTTCTTGGATTCAGTTTGCAAGGATTTTATTGAGTATTTTGCACCAATATTCATAAGGGAAATTGGTCTGAAGTTCTCTTTCTTTGTTGAATCATTGTGTGGTTTAGCTATCAGAGTAATTGTGGCTTCATAGAATGAATTGGGTAGAGTGCCTTCTGCTTCTATTTTGTGGAATAGTTTGAGAAGAGTTGGAATTAGGTCTTTAAAAGTTTGATAAAACTCTGCATTAAACCCATCTGGTCCTGGGCTTTTTTTGATTGGGAGACTATTGATGACTGCTTCTATTTCTTTAGAGGAAATGGGACTGTTTACATCATTAATTTGATTCTGATTTAACTTTGGTACCTGGTATCTGTCTAGGAAGTTGTCCATTTCATCCAAGTTTTCTAGTTTTGTTGAGTATAGCTTTTGTAGTAGGATCTGATGATATTTTGGATTTCCTCAGGTTCTGCTGTTGTTATGTCTCCTTTTTCTTTTTCTTTTTTCTTTTTTAATAGTTTTATTAGGTATTTTCCTCATTTACATTTCCAATGTTATCCCAAAAGTCCCCCATACCCTCCCCCCCCATTCCCCTACCCACCCACTCCCACTTTTTGGCCCTGGCATTCCCCTGTACTGGGGCATATAAAGTTTGCAAGTCCAATGGGCCTCTCTTTCCAGTGATGGCCGACTAGGCCATCTTTTGATACATATGCAGCTAGAGACAAGAGCTCCAGGGTACTGGTTAGTTCATACTGTTGTTCCACCTATAGGGTTGCAGTTCCCTTTAGCTCCTTGGGTACTTTCTCTAGCTCCTCCATTGGGGGTCCTGTGATCCATCCAATAGCTGACTGTGAGCATTCACTTCGGTGTTTGCTAGGCCCCGGCATAGTCTCACAAGAGATAGCTATATCAGGGTCCTTTCAGCAAAATCTTGCTAGTGTATGCAATGGTGTCAGCGTTTGGAGGCTGATTATGGGATGGATCCCTGGATATGGCAGTTTCTAGATGGTCCATCCTTTTGTCTCAGCTCCAAACTTTGTCTCTGTAACTCCTTCCATGGGTGTTTTGTCCCCAATTCTAAGAAGGGGCAAAGTGTCCACACTTTGGTCTTCGTTCCTCTTGAGTTTCATGTGTTTAGCAAATTGTATCTTATATCTTGGGTATTCTAAGTTTCTGGGCTAATATCCACTTATCAGTGAGAACATATCATTTGAGTTCTTTTGTGATTGGGTTACCTCACTCAGGATGATGCCCTCCAGGTCCAACCATTTGCCTAGGAATTTCATAAATTCATTCTTTTTAATAGCAGAGTAGTACTCCATTGTGTAAATGTACCACATTTTTTTTTATCCATTCCTCTGTTGTGGGGCATCTGGGTTCTTTCCAGCTTCTGGATATTATAAATAAGGCTGCTACTAACATAGTGGAGCATGTGTCTCTCTTACCAGTTGGAACTTCTTCTGGATATATGCCCAGGAGAGGTATTATGGGATCCTCCGTAGTACTATGTCCAATTTTCTGAGGAACTGCCAGACTGATTTCCAGAGTGGTTGTACAAGCTTTCAATCCCACCAACAATGGAGGAGTGTTCCTCTTTCTTCACATCCTCGCCAGCATCTGCTGTCACCTGAATTTTTGATCTTAGCCATTCTGACTAGTGTGAGATGGAATCTCAGGGTTGTTTTGATTTGCATTTCCCTGATGATTAAGGATGCTGAACATTTTTTCAGGTGCTTCTCAGCTATTCAGTATTCCTCAGGTGAGAATTCTTTGTTTAGCTCTGAGCCCCATTTTTTAATGGGGTTATTTGATTTTCTGGAGTCTACCTTCTTGAGTTCTTTATATATATTGTTTATTAGTCCCCTATTTGATTTAGGTTAAGTAAAGATCCTTTCCCAATCTGTTGGTGGTCTTTTTGTCTTATTGACTTTGTCTTTTGCCTTACAGAAGCTTTGCAGTTTTATGAGGTCCCATTTGTCAATTCTCGATCTTATAGCACAAGCCATTGCTGTTCTATTCAGGAATTTTTCCCCTGTGCCCATATCTTCGAGGCTTTTCCCCACTTTGTCCTCTATAAGTTTACGTGTCTCTGGTTTTATGTGGAGTTCCTTGATCCACTTGGATTTGACCTTAGGACAAGGAGATATGAATGGATAAATTTGCATTCTTCTACATTATAATCACCAGTTATGCCAGCACCATTTGTTGAAAATGCTGTCTTTTTTCCACTGGATGGTTTTAGCTCCCTTGTCAAAGATCAAGTGACCATAGGTGTGTGGGTATGCCTCCTTTTTCATTTTTGATTTTGTTAATTACGATACTGTCTCTGTGCCCTCTAGTTAGTCTGGCTAAGGGTTTAATCTATCGTGTTGACTTTCTCAAAGAACCAGCTCATGGTTTGGTTGATTCTTTGAATAGTTCTTTTTGTTTCCACTTGGTTGTTTTCAGCCCTGAATTTGTTATTTCCTGCCATCTACTCCTCTTGGGTGAATTTGCTTCCTTTAGTTCTAGAGCTTCTAGGTGGGCTGTCAGGCTGCTAGTGTACGCTCTCTCTAGTTTCTTTTTCGAGGCACTCAGGGCTATGAGTTTTCCTCTTAGGACTGCCTTCATTATGTCCCATAAGTTTGGGTATGTTGTGGCTTCATTTTCATTAAACTCTAAAAAGTCTTTAATTTCTTTCTTTATTTTATCCTTTACCAAGGAATCATTGAGTAGAGTGTTGTTCAGTTTCCACGTGAATGTTGGCTTTCTATTATTTATGTTGTTATTGAAGATCAGCCTTAGTCCGTGGTGATCAGATAGAATGCATGGGATAATTTCAATATTTTTTTATCTGTTGACGCCTGTTTTGTGACCAATTATATGGTCAATTTTGGAGGAGGTACCATGTGGTGCTGAGAAGAAGGTATATCCTTTTGTTTTAGGATAAAATGTTCTGTAGATATCAATTAAATCCGTTTGTTTCATAACTTCTGTTAGTGTCCATGTGTCTCTGTTTAGTTTCTGTTTCCAGGATCTGTCCATTGGTGAGAGTGAGGTGTTGAAGTCTCCCACTATTATTGTGTGAGGTGCAATGTGTGGTTTGAGCTTTACTAAAGTTTCTTTAATGAATGTGGCTGCCCTTGTATTTGGAGCATAGATAGTCAGAATTGAGAGGTTTTTTGGTAGATTTTACCTTTGATGAGTATGAAGTGCCCCTCCTTGTCTTTTTTGATAACTTTGGGTTGGAAATCAATTTTATTCGCTATTAGAATGGCTACTCCAGCTTGTTTCTTTGGACCATTTGCTTGGAAAATTGTTTTCCAGCCTTTCACTCTGAGGTAGTGTCTATCCTTTTCCCTGAGGTGGGTTTCCTGTAAGCAACAAAATGTTGGGTCCTGTTTGTGTAGCCAGTCTATTAGTCTGTGTCTTTTTATTGGGGAATTGAGTCCATTGATGTTAAGAGAAATTAAAGAAAAGTAATTGTTGCTTCCTGTTATTTTTGTTTTTAAAGTTGGGATTCTGTTCTTGCGGCTGTCTTCTTTTAGGTTTGTTGAAGGATTACTTTCTTGCTTTTTCTACAGTGTAGTTTCCGTCCTTATATTGGTGTTTTCCCTTTATTATCCTTTGAAGGGCTGGATTCGTGGAAAGATATTGTGTGAATTAGGTTTTGTCAGGGAATACTTTGTTTTCTCCACCTATGGCAATTGAGAGTTTTGTTGGGTATAGTAGCCTGGGCTGGCATTTGTGTTCTCTTAGGGTCTGCATAACATCTATCCAGGATCTTCTGGCTTTCATAGTCTCTGGTGAGAAGTCTGGTGTAATTCTAATAGGTCTACCTTTATATGTTACTTGACCTTTTTCCCTTACTGCTTTTTAATATTCTGTCTTTATTTAGTGCATTTGTTGTTCTGATTATTATGTGTCAGGTGGAATTTCTTTTCTGGTCCAGTCTCTTTGGAGTTCTGTAGGCTTCTTGTATGTTCATGGGCATGTCATTCTTTAGGTTTGGGAAGTTTTCTTCTATAATTTTGTTGAAGATATTTGCTGGCCCTTTAAGTTGAAAATCTTCATTCTCATCTACTCCTATTATCTGTAGGTTTGTTCTTCTCATTGTGTCCTGGATTTCCTGGATTTTGAGTTAGGAACTTTTTGCATTTTGCATTTTCTTTGATTGTTGTGCCCATGTTCTCTATGGAATCTTCTGCACCTGAGATTCTCTCTTCCATCTCTTGTATTCTGTTGCTGATGCTCGCATCTATGGTTCCAAATTTCTTTCCTAGGGTTTCTATCTCCAGCGGTGTCTCACGTTGGGTTTTCTTTATTGTTTCTACTTCTCTTCTTAGGTCTTGGATGGTTTTTTTCAATTCCATCACCTGTTTTTGTTGTGTTTTCCTGTAATTCTTTAAGACCTTCTATCTCTTTAACAGTGTTCTCCTGTATTTCTTTAAGTGAGTTATTAAAGCCCTTCTTGATGTCCTCTACCAGCATCATGAGATATGATTTTAAATCTGAGTCTTGCCTTTCAGCAAGGACTGGCTGAAGTGGGAGTGCTGGGTTCTGATGATGGTGAGCGGTCTTGGTTTCTGTTAGTAAGATTCTTACGTTTGCCTTTTGCCATCTGGTAATCTCTGGAGTTAGTTATTATAGCTGTCTCTGGTTGGAGCTTGTTCCTCCTGTGATTCTGTTAGCCTCTTTCTGCAGACCTGGGAGTCTAGCTCTCTCCTGAGTCTCAGTGGTCAGAGTACTCTCTACGGGCAAGCTCTCCTCTTGCAGGGAAGGTGCACAGATATCTGGCATTCAGACCTGCCTCCTGGCTGAAGATGAAGGCCCAAAACAGGGCCTGTCCCAGAAGATGTGTTGCCTCTGCAGTCTGCACGGTCACCTGCACAGACTGGTCTCCAAGGGACAAGAGACACAAGATGGCTCTCTCACCTGCTCTGGCAGTCAGAGCCCTCCCGGGCAGACACCTCTCCTCTGGAGGGGAAGGTGCCCGGATGTCTGGAGCCTGAAACGGGGCCTGTCCCAGAAGCTGTGTCGCTTCTGTAGACTGCACTCTCACCTGGGCAGACTAGACTCTGAGGGATCTGGGACCCAAGATGGCTCCCTCACCTGCTCCAAAAGAGCCCTCCCTCGCGGACACCTCTCCTCTGGCGGGGAAGGTGGCTGGATGTCTGGAGCCCGAAACGGGGCCTGTCCCAGAAGCTGTTTCCCTTCTGCAGTCCACTCGCTCACCCTTTGCAGTCCATGAGCTGACCTGTGCAGACTGCTTTTGTGTGTTTGATTGTATGTTTGTTTGTTTGTTTCGAGACAGGGATTCTCTGTATAGCCCTGACTGTTCTGGAACTCATTTTGTAGACCAGGCTGGCCTCGAACTCAGACCTGCCTTTGCCTCCCGAGTGCTGGGATTGATAGGAAGGGTTGTGGAAAATTAGGCTTATCTAAATTCCTCACTGTAACACACTGCTCTCAAGCCATACTTACTTCCTCTCTGCAATCAGCCAGTCAGTCAACAAACACTTGCTTTTATGTTTTTATCCAAATAGGCTATATGCCTATTTGGATAAAAAAGGATATAGGTCAGAGGTCAGTGCTGTTAGTTCACCCATCTGAGCCCTCAGTACCACACGAAAAATTAATTTACAAGATGTCTTTCTAGGCATAATTTTCTACAACTTTGAGACCATTTCTGTATTTAAACTTCGTATGAGGTATACGTGTTCATAGGTATTCACGCATGGGGGTGGGGGTGGGGGTGTGCACATGGGCGCGTGTGTGCATTGAGGCCAAAGGTTAACGTTGGAGATCCTACTCAAGGACTCTCTCCACCTTGTTTTCCCAGGTACCTGTCTGCCAGGTACCTGGGAGAGAACAGAGTTCAGAGTCAAGTAGAAAACATTAGTCAGCTGTGGCTCTGGCCCCAAAAGAGTAGTTCAAAGAATGTTGTTAGAACAGAGAGGCTCTGTCCCAGCCTCGAGCTGTTCTCCTGAGGCCAGATCCTCAGCTGCCGCTGTGGAACACAAAAGCCTCAGAGGGGCATGGAAGACAACCAGGTCAGGCGATGAGCATGCAGAAGTCACCAAGTGTTAGGACAGTCCAGGGCACAGAATTCAACACCAACTCTGTGCCTATAGGGAAACTGCTTCTAACCTCTACCTTCCTCCACTGCACAGGTTCCCTGCCGCTCATTCCGGGATGGTATAATGACCATCTCATTTCTCCTGAGGTCCTGTCTTCGCTCTGCTGTAAGGAGTCTACCCAAGGCAGCACTTATCAGAAACACTTCCAGCATGACGGAAGGTGAGTGGGACTAGGCGTTTGTCTGGGTGTTTGATTGTCTGGTTCTATTAAGACAGGGTCTCATGTAGCTAGCCCAGGATGAAGTCAAACTCATTATGTAACTGAGGATGACCTTGAACTCCTGACCCTCTGACTCTATCTACACACACACACACACACACACACACACACACACATCAGCTATGTCACTGACCTAAGTACCACTGATAGTTCACAGTACAAGCAAACATTTAAGAGATTGGATGTAGCTTGATGGTAGAGAACTTGTTTGTTATGTTCAAGGCCCTGGCTCTTCTATTCCCAGCATCACAAAAATAAATAAATAAATAAATAAATAAATAAATAAATAAATAAGGAAGAAAGAAAATAGCCTATAGATTTTTCTAGTGATGCTACAAACACCAAAGGGAAAACCAGCAGTGTGCTTAATGTCCTTAAAGCAAGAGAGCTCTTTTTTTAAAGAAAAGATTTATTTATCTTATGCATATGAGTACACTGTAGCTGTCTTCAGACCAGAAGCTGTCACCAGAAGAGGGCATCGGACCCCATTACAGATGGTTGTGAGCCACCATGTGGTTGCTGGGAATTGAACTCAGAAGCTCTGGAAGAGCAGTCAGTGCTCTTAACCTCTGAGCCATCTCTCCAGCCCCAGGAGAGCTCTTATTTAGCATATTGCTATGTCAAGCCTCTATTATTATTTGTGGGTGAATGGCTGTCTATTATTGTACAACAAAATACCCTAAGGTATGATGACTTAGGACTTTTCACAAGTCTACAACTGAGGCTCTGCTCTGTGAAGAAGTTCTTCTGCCTGCAGAGTGAGGCTGGACCACTCAAGGGCTTTTTCTCGCTCATATTCTGATATCTGCTGAGGTGACTGGACCAGAAAGCCTAAAAATGTTTTCTGTGGAGCCTCTCTCTGCTGGTTAGATTTTATTGTCAGTTTGACAATGCCAAGTGTCACCTGGGAAGAAGGAACCGTAACTGACAATTTCCTCAATCATATTTTTCTGTGGGGGGCATTGCTAATTATTTTAATAGATCCCATCCCTAGGTAGGTTGGTCTGGGCTGTGTAAGAAGCTAAGTGAGCATGAGCCAGGGAGTAAGTAAGTCAGTATGTAGGATTCCTCCACTGTTTCTGCCTCAATTCTTGCTTGGATTCCTTCCCTGATTTCCCCTAAATGATGAATTGTAATCCAGAAGTGTAAACCATATTAAATCCTTTTCTTCTCAAGTTGCTTTTGGTCACGGTGTTTCTCACAGCAATAGAAAGGCAGACTAGAACACTCTCCAACATGGTGCAAACTTCTTTCTGCAATAGCTCAGAAGGAATCCAAGAGAAACATTCCATTAAGGTATATATGCAAGCCATGGCTCTAGACTGTTCACACTACAGATGTCCTAATGTCTCAGCCAAAACAAGTCACATGACTAAGGCCTGAGCCAATGAAAGCCACGCCCTGAGGTCAAGGTCTGAGTCAATGAAAGTGGCTTATTAGTATGAATGGCCAGAAGCAGAAGTTGTATATAGAAGATTTCCAAGGTCTATCAAAGTCATTGTACACAGTCAGCAAATGTGAGTTTCACCCCAGACAGTGACAGCATCCTGGGCCTGAAGGAGGCTGTGGGTCTGAGCAGCCTTGGGCCTCCACAATAGACAGTAAGGGTATGATTTTCGGCTTTGCTCCACACTAGAGACACACTGTGAGGAACCTGTGTGACTTTCCCAGGCTTGTTTCCAAAATGAAAATGGGACAGGCTTCCTCCCTGGGACCCTTCTGGAGGGCCCGTTGGGGTGTTAAGGTCCTTCCAAGCCAAGCACTGCTGTGGAATGATCCATCAGGAGAATATACGTATCCCCAAAGCTAGAAACTCCAGCCTAGAGCTGAGATTTATAAGTTTTAAATCCAATTGAGAGCACCAAAGTGGTTTTTTTTCCTGTTTCTTCTTGTTTAAAAAAATCGATTTTTGGTTAAAAGACTCAGAATAAATCACTCAGTTTCTCTCCACAAAGAGAAAGTGTCACAGCCTTAAACGGAGAGTCCCCCAGGGATGCATGAATCACCCTGGGCTGTGAGGCACCCTCAGCTAGAAGTGTGGTCTGCCCCCATTGCTCTCTGAAGAGGGACCTTAAGGCGGCCATTCCATATTGTGTTGCTAATGGGGACAACTCAGGACTTTTCTATTCATCTCTCTCGGTGGTGATGAACAAAACCAAACTCAGCTCCCAAAGTGCATTTAATTAAAAAGGAAACAAAGAAGCTTTGTATCCCTAATGGCTCTCTGATTTATTGCATTAAAAATCCAATTTGTCCTCACAATGGGCTTTGGAGGGGAGAGACAGAGGAGAGAGGAGGGAAGGCCTTTAAGCTGGCTTCCTCCTCCCCACCTCTCTGCAGGTGCAGGTCATTTTGGCCCCATAGCTGTGCAGGCTTGAGAAGCGCAACAGCGTCCTCCTCTTGCCCGAGCATCCTCCTTTGGAAAGCCTGTGACCTTGGCAGACACCGCACTTCCAGATTATGGGTGCCAGCACTGCCTCACCCACTTGCTGGTCCTGGGGTTCACCCAGAAGATAGTCATGTCTACTGCATCCCTCTTCCCTGAGGAACTCTTGGACCCATGATACAAAGGCCCAGAGCCTGTGACCCCATGGATACAGTGCATGACAGAGAGGTCTTGAATCACTTAGCCAGAGCAACCTGGAGCACCATAAGCACACAGTCAATGTCTGCTGGTAGTGTTCTTGCAGAGCAGAAATGTCCACAGGTTGATGGAGTCCATCTGGCAGTTAGAAAAACTGTCCCTGACGTTGTTTCTCCAGGAGAGCACAGCTCTCTGTCTGTCTGTCTGTGGTGTGGTCTCTGCCTTCATTGTTGTAGCAAAACCATGGGATACTGGACATGTTGGTTATCTCTCGTGGCTAGGATAACATACCTGACAGAAGCAAGTTATGAGAGCAAGGGTTTGTTCTGGCTCACAGTTCGGGGTGATACAGTCCACTGTGGGAAGATACGACTGCAGGAGCAGAAGGCACATGGTCACATGGTCACATGGTCACACGGCGTCAGCTGTCAGGAAGCAGAGAGAGATGCATGCGCTGCTCAGCCCACTTTCTCCTTTTTATTTGGCCCTGAGCCCCAGCCTGTGGAATGGTGTCACCCATATTTAGGGGGAGTCTTCCCACCTCTATTAACCCAGGCTACACACAAATATCTGCCTGCCCAGATATTTGTCCCTAAGGTGACCCTAAATCCCATCTAGTTGGTAGTCAAGGTTAATCGCATAGTAGGTAAATTATAAAAAAGAGTTTTCGTTAGTTTATGGTTTAGGAAACTAGAGAATTCAAGAGCCTGGTGCTGGAATCTAGCAGGGTAGAAAGCGGAAGGCCGGCCAGAGGGCAGTCAGGAAGGATGGGGTTGCTTTGAGACTATTGCCTTTTGTGGTGATTAAACAAAGCAAATGAGAACAAAATATCACATGAGAAGGTATTAACCCACTAGTGAGGGTCGCAGCCTCACAGTGGCCCAAAAACCTCCCATTAGGCTCCACCTCCCACTGACACATAGAGGAAGCAAAGTTCCAACTCACGGACTTCTGGGGACCAAGCACAGTGCTGGATTTATAACACTGGAAAGGGTCTAGAGAAGAGCACCAATGTCACTTGCAGTCTTGTCTACTGAGAACAACCACAATTACTATGCAGGTATAATCCTTTGAGCTATTTTATCAGAGAGAGAAAGAGAGAGAGAGAGAGAGAGAGAGAGAGAGAGAGAGAGAGAGAGAGAGAGAGAGACCAGGTCTGTATCGCCTGCAACTATGAACCAAAAACCAAGTCCTTCCTCCCTCAAGTTGTTTTCGTCAATCAGTGATGTAAGTAACCAGTACAGCACACTGCAAACACAGTGTCACTCCATGGCACGACAGACATGGCAAAGGCATGCAGCAGCAAGTCCCAGAGATGTCCTCCATGGCTGTGCCACTCGGTAGAGCCACAATAGGAATGGGCAGTATCAAACACACATGATATGCACTCACTGATATTAGCCCAGAAGCTCAGAATACCAATTTGTAAACACATGAAACTCAAGAAGAAGGAAGACCAAAGTGTGGACACTTCGATCCTTCTTAGAAGAGGGGACAAAATACTCATGGAAGGAGTTACAGAGACAAAGTTCAGAGCAAAGACTGAAGGCATGACCATACAGAAACTGCCCCACCTGGGATCCATCCCATAAACAACCACCAAACCCAGACACTATTGCAGATGCCAACAAGAGCTTGCTGACAGGAGGCTGATATAGCTGTCTCCTGAGAGGCTCTGCCAGTGCTTGACTAATACAGAAATGGATGCTCACTAGACAGAGCACAGGGTGCCCAATGAAGGAGCTAGAGAAAGTACCCAAGGATCTGAAGGAGTTTGCAGACCCCCTAGGAAGAACAACAGTATGAACTAACCAGTAGCCCCTGAGCTCCCTAGGTCTAAACCACCAATAAAAGAAAACACGTGGTGGGACTCATTGCTCCAGCTGCATATGTAGCAGAGGATGGCCTTGTTGGTCAACAATGGGAGGAGAGGTCCTTGGTCCTGTGAAGGTTCTATGCCCCAGTATAGGCCAGGAAGCGGGAGTGGGTGGGTTGGGGAGCAGGGGGAATAGGGGGAAAGGGGACTTTTAGAGGAGAAACTAGGAAAACGGATAACATTTAAAATGTAAATAAAGAAAATATCTATTTTTTTTAAAAAAGGAATGGGCAATATTCAGTAAAGCTGACTGGGTTTTTCTACTGCAAGCCCAGGTGCATGTCAAATGAGAGAGCACACACGCACTCCCAAATGCACACTCTGTAACGCTCACGGAGGTGCCATTTATAATAACCCAAGTTAAAAGACCCATCCCATCAGACAGGGGCCAATTCTCATTGGGGGAATATACCATATGCCACAGCAGGTGAACAGACTACCATTAAATGCAATGATATGGGTCAATCCCTGGACATTAGCAATAGAATTAGGACTTTTAAGACATATGTTATATGGTTCCATTATATGAAGTCCAGTAATGGGTCCTGTGTAGGTTAGAAGTTAGGATAGTGGTACAAAGGATAGAGCAGCCAAGATGCTGACTCTGAAGAGACAACCATGTCTTGCAATCTGGGTACTTTATTGCTAGGTGTGTGTGTTTATTGTGTAAAAAGTACTAGACTGTATATTTCTGTTTGTCTGTCTGTTTGTTGAGACAGTCTCACTGTATAGCCCAGGCTGACCTCAAGTTGGTGACCTCCTGCTTCAACCTCCTGAGTGCTAAGATTATATAGGGTTGCTCCTTCACCACACACACCTATGCTGTATACTTAAGTACACCATTGTGTGCATCTAAAACATGTCCATCAAAAATGGAATTAACAAGGGTCAGCAAGCAGCAACCAAGTGTGCCTTTGTCCCATCTCCCACCTAACCCAGGACTCCAGCCGGCTAGTGTGGTGGTCCTGCCCAGATCCCTAGCACCAGCTTTTGAAAGCTTCTGCCAGGGCAACCGGGGTCCTCTGCCCCTCCTTGGACAAAGTGAGGCGGTGAAGACACTCCCTCAGCTGAGCGCTGTTTCAGACATAAGGTAAGAAGCCTGTGCTACAGTAGTTGTGAGCAAGGGAAGATGCTGCAGCTGGAGTGCTGTGTTACCAGGTACACTTTGGTCCAGCCTTGGGGGCCACACAGGGCCTGGCATGGAACCTCACAGGACCACTGCTCACAGAAGCAAACTGCCCTCTCTACCTTTCCTACTTCATATGCTCTCCTCCAACCCCACACTTGTCCCTGCCCCTGCCCCTGCCCCCGCCCCCGCCCCCGCCCCCACCCCGCCCCTGCCCTTGCCTCTGCTCCAAGCCTGGAGAAATTCTGTAGTCTACATCTTAGTTTCATTTCCTATTGGCATGATAAAATACCCAGACAAAAGCAGTTAAGCCGAAAAGGGTTTATTTTAGCTCAGGATTACTGGCAGGGGGTGGGGGGGGTCAGGGGTGGAAGATGGAGGTGACGGGAACTTGAAACAGCCGGTAACATTATAACCATAGTCAAGAGAAGAGGTCAGGTATTATTGTTGCTGTTGCTTTGTTTGTTTTGTTTTGTTTGTTTGTTTGATATAGGATCTCATTATGTACCCTTAGTTGGCTTGGAGCTAACTATGTAGACTAGGTTGGCCTTGAACTCATAGAAGTCTACCTGCCTCTGCCACCTGGGATTAAAGGTATGCACTAACCATGCCTGGCCCAAGAGCAATACACAAATGCATGAATGCCAGTGCGAATGCCCGTGCTCAGCTCTCCTGCTCTCTCCACTCTTATACAGTTTAGGACCCCCTTGCCTAGGGAATGGTGCCACCCACAGGAGATGCATCCTCCCACCTCAATTCATCAATGCAATCTCCCAAAGACATTCTTACAGGCCAGCCTGAGACTCTCTTTCCACATGATTCTAGATAGTATCAAAATGATGATTAAAATTAACCATGACAGGCACTGCCACCTGTCGCTTTATCACTCCTACCAGAAAACCCTTGCACAGGATTAAGAACAATGCTCGAATCACTAACCCCCAGAAGAAAATACCATTCATATTGTGCATGTTTGCCTACAGCAGACATCCCCCTTAGCTCCCATTCACTCTCCACAAGTTTCAGTTACCCGATGGGTGACCAATGTCTAAAATTATTGCATGGGAAATTCCAGGAATAAATAGCTCAATGTTTTAAATAACTTTTATTATAGTATATAATTATAATTACTATGCATCTCTGGTTTATAAAGGAAATGTCAGGTGTAGAAATACAGGGGACAATAACATATACAGGGGATGGGGCTAGCCAGTGTCAGTCATCCACTGGAGATACTAGATGTATTTTCACACATAAAGGGTGAGCACTGCATAACAAGCCTCTTAGGTGGCTCTGGGAACCCTGCCTCTTTGCCTCTCCACTATGCCCTCGCTTCATAGCTTCAGCTCCCATTGTCTTTGACCTAGACTTTAAGACACTGTAACTCTCCTTATCTTCCTCCTGCTCTCTCCTCCATCTGACCATCTTCTGCTCACCCACAAAAGTGGCCTTTTCTAAGTCTGCATCTGATCATGTGACTCTACTCTTTAAAAGTTTCCAAGGCCAGCCAGCCTGTGGCCTGTACCTTAGCCCCATCTCAAGACTAGTGGTGACCCGGCCCCAGCTCAGCTTCTTCCTGATACTCAGGTCACACACACACCCCTCCCCAAGCTCTCTTCCTAGACAGAAGGCTTCCCATTATCATTCTGTAGGTGCAAGGATGAGGGGACCCCTCAAAAAGACGTTACTAGGGCCTGAGCTGGTACTTACTGTGTGGTCAGCTTGAGTCTCCTGGTGCAGACCTCCCTTGGCTCATATACTCGGTGCCTTCACACTTAGCACATTCTGCCTAGGTGTCCTTCCCTTCTCATCCAACCTGTGGACTCCTACTTATGCCTTAAGACCCAACTCCTCCCCCTTCATGGGTCATAGCATTCCAACACTATGAAGAAACACCCAAGGCACACATCTTAAAGAAGGAAGGGTTTGTTTGGTTTGCTGGTTTGGAGGTCTCAGTCTATGGTTGAGTGGCTACAGCTTGGGCCTGTGGCAAAGCAGAACATTATAGCAGGGGAGATGGAGTGGAGCCAAGCTACTCAGGAAGCAGAGAGAGAGGATGGCGAAGTAACATCCTCATCTTAAAAGCGGATATACCCGATGACCTAACTTCCTCTTACTAGTTCCCACCTCTTAAAGGTGCATAGCTGCCACCACCACCACCACAAGCTGGGATGGTGCATTCAGTCTATGGGCCTCTAGGGGAGACTTGAGATCCAAAGTAGAGCAGTAGAGGAGGAGGGTGCCTCATTGCTCTGTGTTTCTCCCTATCCAGACACTTGCTGCTCCATGGAGCTGGTGTCTGAATGTGGAGTCACACCCTGGCCATCCCTACAACCCATCCCCTGGCACATGGCTGGAAAGGAGGAATAACCCAGCAATGATTTGGGGTGAACAGGGTTGAGGCTCGTACCACATAAGGCTTTCAGCCTCATGGGAGAGGACACCAAAGTTTCTCTGGGTCCAACAGCATCTCCCTGTTGCAGAAAGTCCACCATTGTTTTATTCTTGTGGGTCTGACTGGTCTCACATTGAGGTTCAGGAAATGGGATGGGGTGGGACCCACAGGTTATGCTATGCACACATTGATTCAGTGGTTCTGGTTTGGTCATGCTTCAGGAACACCAGCAAAGCCCCGACTTGAAAACCAAGCGCTCCCCAGTGTAGAGAGCTCTAGACGTGTCAGTATCAGAGAGTCCCTCCTCTGCCTTTTTCTCCTCCTCCTCCTCCTCCTTCTTTTAAAGATTTATTTATTTAATGTATATGAGTACACTGTAGCTGTCTTCAGATACACCAGAAGAGGACGTCAGCTCACATTGCAGATGGTTGTGAGCCACCATGTGGTTGCTGGGAATTGAACTCAGAATCTTTGGAAGAGCAGTCAGTGCTCTTAACCACTCTCCAGCCCCTCTCTGACCTTCTAATAAACACAGTATTGGCCGAGTGGGCACGGTGGTACACCCTGTGGAGGCAGAGGCAGATGAATCTCCATGAGTTTGGAGTCAGCCCAGTCTACAGAGCAAGTTCCAGAATAGCCAGGGCTGTTACATAAAGAAACCCTGTCTCTAAAAACAAAAACAAAAACAAAAAAAGCGCCTCAGGGGCCTGTGAGCACTTCTTTGTGTCCCTAGGACCATCTGTCCACAGTTGCAGAAATACAAGTTTGGCACCTGCACAGGCATCCTGACCTCACTGGAAGAGCACTCAGAACAACTAAAAGAAATGGTGACCTTCATCATAGACTGCAGCTTCTCCATAGAAGAGGCCTTGGAGCAGGCAGGGATCCCCAGAAGAGACCTAACAGGTCCCAGCCATGCAGGAGCATACAAGGTAAGGCCATGCCCCTGGGCAAAACAGCTTGAAAATGTGGATGGACTCTGTAGTTTCCGATGGTGGAGAGAATGTTGGTTCAGGGATCAGAAGCCCTAAGGTCAGCCCTAGCTCAGTCGCCCTCCCAGGTAAAACCATTACCCTCTGAGTCAGTCTCTCTCCCACCTGCCTCTGATATGGCTGTGCAATGTCAATCAAAGTCATTTGGACATTTGGAGAGAGAGAGAGGGCATGTATATATGAATGTATGTTCAGGCTAAAGGTCAACTAGTACTCTTCGGGAGCAGAACACATTGTTTTCTGCTAAGTTACACTTATTTGGGGAAGGGGTGATTTTGGTAGTGCAATGTTTGTGTGGAGATTGGATGGCAACTTATGGAAATCAGTTCTCTCCTTCTGCCTCTGCCTCGTGGGGCTTGGGAATCAAATTCAAGTCACCAGGCACGGCAGCAAGTGCCTTTATCTGATGAGTCTTTTCACTGGCCCCACCGTGGAGTTGGAGACAAGACCTCTTACTGGGATTCACTGATTAAGGGTAGGCTCTCTGCCAGAGAGCCCTGGGGATGCTCTTGTCTCTATCTCCCAGTGCTAGAATTACAAGCACAGGGTGTCACCATGGCCAGTTTTGATGTGAGCACAGAGTGTTAACGGCAGAAGGGTGGCCTCTCCTGGGACACGCCTGCTGTTAGGGACTGTCCCTGTGGCCGAGTTGATGCACTTCTCTTCCTGCTGAAACCAGTCACGTGGGGAAGAGTGGCGCCCTTCCTCCTCTGCCTCCTTCCCAGATGCTGTTGGGACAAGTCTGAGCACTCTGGCTGATCAGCAGTCTCCAGGCCTCCCTGTGCACAAGACCAGCCTCCAGACTTCCCTGCTCACAGTGGCTGGACTTTTTTCATCTTGAGCGCTGTTTGTCACAGTGTCCCTCCCCACTTTGACTCCTGCCAAAGAGGCTTGGACTGCGTCAGGTCCCTGCAGTTCTGTAGTAACCTTCGAGGCACAAAAGATTGGGTTGATGAGATTGGCTATACAGAGAAACCCTGTCTCGAAAAAACCAAAAAAAAAAAAAAAAAAAAAAAAAAGCTTTGTACAGAGGCACAGACGTCCATATATGTTCACCAAAGCCTGTCAATTATCCATGACACGTCACTGCCCCCTCTCCCCACAGCTGCCATACAGTTTTGTCTGTAACAACTCACCCCACTGCCCTTAGGCCCTGAGAGAGATGGCTCTTACAGCCACCTTGAATTTGACTGATGGCCTGGATAGATGGCCCATCCTAAACAGAGGTGTCTCAGTCCCCAGGAGCCCTGCCTGGCTTTGTGAGTGGCCTACATGTGCCTTTGCTCTGTCCCAGGTGCTGTCATACAGACACTGGGCTGGCAGCACAGCAGAGCCTCATCTTACAGTTGCCAGGGTGGTAACAGCCAGTTAAGTGGCAGCCAAGGTCGTCCCAGGGGATCCTGATCCTGGCTGCGTTCTAAGCCTGTCGTAAGCCCCACTGCAGGGGGAGAAGTATACCACCAGTGAAAGTCACCCAGGTCGCCCTGTGCAGAATCTTGGAAGGGAAGACCGGGGCATCCAGGGACAGGCTCATCCTGTGGGATCTAGAAGTAAATCAGGCAGCCGATGTTCCTGGCGCTGTTTGCTTGCTTTTGCCTGATTCTGTCAGAACTTCGCAGCTTCTTGAGGTCCATGGAGAAAGAACATTTAGAGACCCATGAGACTGGGCGAGGAAATTGTTTTTTGGTTTTTTGGGGTGTTTTGTTTTGTTTTGATTTTGAGACAGGGTTTCTCTGTAGCCCTGGCTGTCCTGGAACTCACTCTGTAGACCAGGCTGGCCTTGAACTCAGAAATCTGCCTGCCTCTGTCTCCCAAGTGCTGGGATTAAAGTCGTGAGCCACCATGCCCGCCACTGGGTGGGAAAATTGTGTGTGTGTGTGTGTGTGTGTGTGTGTGTGTGTGTGTGTTATAAACCTCGGCTGAAAGTTAGCATTTCCTTTGGTTCTGACTGTTGGCCACAAAGGGCTGTTGGATCAATATGTCCTGGAATGCTGAGGATGATAAAGTATCTCACAAATAGCATAACACAGTACAGTTCTTGAGAGTTTCAAAACACCCTGTATACTGATACTCCAGTAACAGATCTGCCATTCTGTCCTCCTAGCTGTTAGTGGGAAAGTATAATATTCTTTCTGGGGCTCTGGTAACTACATCTGGACATCAGAAATAGTAGTGGTTTCCTTTGGAACATTTGATTCTCTTCTCTTCCCGTCACCTTTTTGCTGCCCCGTCTGTGTGTTTGTTTTAAGGCAGTCTCTCACTGTGTTACCAGAATCACCTTAAAACTTTCCTTGCAGTCAAGGCTCAAACTCCCCATCTCCTTAGCCTCCCAGGTGCTGGGACAACAGGCAACACACCATCCTGAATTTTCTTTTATGTGGTGAAAACATTATTCTGTCCAGCTTAGATGTGTGCCAGACTGCCAAAGTGATGTTGACAGATTAATAAAGAAAAAAATGAATAAGGCTCCCCCCTCCTGCACCCTAGTTTTGAGTCTCTCACTGTCAACCAGGCTGCAACAGCTCCCTGGATCTCTTGCTTCTTGGACTGGAAGTGTTGCGGCTTTAATTTGAGTTGATTCCTGTATTTTCCCCCTATATTTTCACTATCAGACAACAGTGCCCTGTGCCACCATTGCTGGCTTCTGCTGCCCTCTGGTGGTCACAATGAGACCCATTCCCAAGGACAAGCTGGAAAGGCTGTTGCAGGCCACTCACGCCATAAGAGGACAGCAAGGACAACCCATTCACATCGGTGACCCAGGTCAGTGTCCACCCAACATGGGCCTGAAAAGCACACAGGGGCTTGTGCTGTTCTTATGGGGAGGGTCTCAAGGGTGAGGGACTGGGGTGAAACCCAGAAGTCCAGTACTGGGTGCTCTCAGGCTTAAGGCAGCACTGTGCCACACTAGGGGGCCTCATCTTGAGGACTTGTGATGCACACTCAACTCCTATGAGTATCATGTGATCACCACTGGCCTTGGGGATTGGAGGGTCACAGTGGGACTCTTTGTTTCAGGTGTTATCCACAACCATGCACACCACACCTCTCTCTCTCTCTCTCTCTCTCTCTCTCTCTCTCACACACACACACACCATAACATTATTAAATAAAACTCAAATTTGCATTCTGACTGAATGTCATGAGATCTCTTGGAGCTCTCAGAGGGACTGAGGAGAGAGAACTTGGGGTTGGCCCAGAGTGAGAGCCAGGGTCTGTGGACTTGAACTTGCTCAGCTTCGTAGTCAACAGAATTACTAAAGACCTGACATTCTATGAAAATACTATCAGCACTATTGGTCTTCCTCACCTAAAATAGTCTCAGGGTCACCCAGAAGATATCTGCCGACTTGTCTTATCAGTGGGGATAAACTAGGCCCAACGCATCCATCTTTGGCATTCTGGTCCGCACTGTCAACAGCATGTAGATGCTGCTGCTCAGGGCTGGGGCTGCTGGAACAATAACAGAGGTTACAGCTATGTAACTTGATCAGTCTGCATCAAGATGAACACACACACACACAAAGCTGGCTCTGTTAGGACTCTGTGCTACGAGGCTAGTATTGAGCTAAGCACACTGTAAACTCCCTCCAGAAACCACATCATACGGTTTGAGATGTCAGGCCTGATGGTACCAGACAGCGGGGGCCCTAAGTTACAGAACACCCTGATCTGTTAAAACTTCAACTCTGAGCCATCTTTACCTCCTCCTCTTCCTCCTGTCCTTCCTCTTCTTTCTCCTTTTCTAAGATCAATTCTACAACTAGCACTTGTGGGGAGAAAGATACATAGAGTACTTAGTGCCCCCATGTGGGTGGTACCAATCTGAGGAATCCTGGGTTTGGTTTTGGGTGTTTTGTTTTGTTTTGTTTTCCCACCTGCAGGTCTTTTGGGAATTGAGGCACTTTCCAAACCTGACTACGGGAGTTATGTGGAGTGTCGGCCCGAGGATGTCCCTGTGTTCTGGCCATCTCCGCTGACCAGTCTGGAAGCAGTCATCAGCTGCAGTATGTTGGTAACAAGGGCGGAGCTTCCTCAGTTGCAGCCCAATGGGTCCGGAGTTCTTGAAAGCACAGGTTTACAGATCAAGCAAGGACTTAAAAATAAACCCATAAAACCCAGGCCTAGAGTTGGGGCTATAGCTCAGTAGTAGAGCACTTCCCCAGAGTGCTCAAAGGTCTGAGCCCTAGCACTGGGAAACAAACACAAATGTAAGCTAAGAGTCTACGGTGTCTTTCCTGCTCAGTTCAATCCCCTGCTGAGGAGCCAACACACCCAGTCTTTAGCTCAAGAACCCTTGGACCAAATGCTTTCCCACCTGCTGAAGCTTTGCGGCTTGCTCTCATGAAGGAGCCAAGCTGAGGAGCCTCATGTCTTTTTGGAAATTGGTAGGGCCTTCAAAGCAAAGGATGAAGCCTAGAAACACAGTTGAATTTTACAACAATGTTGTCTCTCAGTATCTGCTGAGGTCCATTCCCAGGACCCCTCAATACCAAGACCTAGCTTCTCCCAGAAGATTATGTAGTTCCCAAACTCACTCCCTTCCTCCTGCATACGTGAACTCATTCCTGGAGTGAGGTTCAGTCCATTATCATCAAAGTGGGAACATGGCAGCATCCCGGAAGGCATGATGCAGGAGGAACTGAGAGTTCTACATCTTTATCTGAAGGCTGCTAGCAGAATACTGACTTTCAGGCAGCTTGGACTAGGGTATTAAAGCCCACGCCCACAGTGGCACATTTACTCCAACAAGGCCACACCTCCTAACAATGTCACTCCCTGATCCAAGTATATACAAACCGTCACATCCCTAAAGCTGGAGAGAATAAAGCCTTCTGCCACCTCCTGAACCTGCTGCTCTGTGTGTACCTGGCTTTCAAAGGATCACTTTTTTAGGTGTTGTCTGAGACACTGAAAAAAAAAGAAAGAATTAAAAAAAAAAAAAAAGGAAACCATTTCTCAATTAATAGTTGTTCCCTTTCTGGGTCCATGCAAAGTCCATGCATCGATCAATAGATGCTCCTTTTGAATGTTGGCTGACTCTGGCTATTAAACCCAAGAAATGTTACAGTTTCTGAATTTCTGTGAAAAGCAGGATAGCATTTCCTCATCTCACCAGTTGAAGAATGCGCAAGGCATTATGTGAAGTTCTGAGGTAAAGAAACAATGTTCGGATACCCCCTCCCCTGGTGAGAAGCACACAGCTGAAGTACTCAAATATAAATCTATACCAGGGAATGCAGAAGACAGAGGTTCAATCTACTCAGCAGTAAGCACCTAGAGGCCAGGCAGGAGGGCAAAGAGAAGACGCAGTGCCTGGCTCTATGATGCAAACCACTGCTGAGGACTTCTATACCCAGCGCTTCGCTCCACGTGTACCTGCACTCCCCTGATCCATGTTGATACAACCAGACAAGGCGTGGCCATTATTTTATAGCATGAGAGGCATGGGTAGAAAGGCGTAAAGTCACACCTGAGACTCGACTGCATCCTTCATGATGCAGCCACTTCTGAGAACGATGCTAGTGTACAGCTTAGGGCTCTAATCTAGCGGGGAAGTGGAGGGGTTAAGAAAAATATAAATGCTGTGAGAAAACAGAGATTGCATACACAGAGGGTGCCCAGTCTAACATCAGCTACCAGGTCAAGCGAGAGGCTTCATGCGCTGAGAGTTCAGACCGTGCTTTCTGACATCCGTAACTGTGATGGACAGAATCTCTCAGCGCTCATGCTTCAGCTGTGGCTGGACCTTACTTTTTACCGTATACACCTTCCTAAGAGGTGGGGGCGATTGTTTAAATAGAACTCGGTCTACCCATATGCCAGCTCACTCTGACCATGGTGCCAGCATACAGCCTGGCTAATTCTGTTGACAGGGTTGGTACCAGGGTCATCTTTCTAATGTGGACAGAGTGAAAATGGATTGGACTTGACAGGGTGACGTCACAGCCCCTTCTGTTGTGTGTTGCAGAGGCTCCATTGGCTTTCGCCAGCCCTCCAGGCTGCATGGTGATGGTCCCGAAGGACACAGCGTCTTCAGCCAGTTGTCTGACTCCTGAGATGGTTCCAGAAGTCCATGCCATTTCCAAAGACCCTTTGCATTACAGCATAGTGTCAGCCCCTGCTGCTCAAAAGGTCAGAGAGCTAGAGTCCACAATTGCCGTAGACCCAGGTGAGAAACAAGGTATTCAAGGCTGGGGAGCAGTGGGTGGAGTGGAGTTCAGAACCCCATATCCCAGGCAAAAATTCAGGCATGGTAGCATACATCTGAAATCTCAGTATAGGGTGTGTGTGTGTGTGTGTGTGTGTGTGTGTGTGTGTGTGTGTATGTATGTGTGTAGACAGGGAGATCTCCAGTGCTTATTGGCCACCCAGCTTATCCAAATCAATGAGGTCCAGGTTCAGTGAAAGATTTGTCTCAAAAAATAAGAATTGAGAAAGGCAAGATGCCCATTGTCTGAGCTATTCAACAGTACAGTTGTTTAAAATGCTTACACAGGGCCTACAGATGTCTGAGCTGATAAAGGTACTGGCAGCCAAGACTAATAACCAGAGCCCCATCCTCAGGACCCACATACTGAAAGGAGAGGACACTTCTATAAGATGTCCTCTGACTCCATGTGCATAGCATGACATGTGTGAGCTCTCACACACACATACATGTACATTTTTAAACTTATATATACATGTATATATATGTGGTGTGTGTGTGTGTATGTATGTGTGTGTATATATATACATGTATATACACACACATATATACATTTTTAAACCTATATATGTATATTATGTGCATGTATATATGTGTATATGTATATATGTATGCATATATATGTGTATACACACACACACATACATATATATGCATGTTTTTAACAGTGTGCATCAGGATTCAGGAGAAGACATAAGACTACTTTTTATCTGGGGATCCCAGTGTTGGGGCCAGGCAGCTACCTTGTCACAGCAGCGTATAGCCTGACTGTATACTGTATACTGCATCTCAGGGAAATAACTGCCCCTCTACAGCTTGTAAGCCATCAGCTTTCTAAGCATGGGACAAGGCTGGTAGGACCTTCCAGGGAGCTTGCTGATTCTACTTAGGAGGTCTACCGTGAGCTGGTTGAAAGCTTTTCCCTTCTGCATTGGTAGGCATTTGGGAGAATAGGTTTTAATGCCATGTAGCCAGCAGAGGACGCTAGATCACCCACTATTCTGCATATTACAATTAGTGCTATGGCCCATTCTCATGAGACAATTGCTGTGTGGCTTTACCTCAGTTTCCTGATCAGGGTAATAAGACTACTGACAGTTACACCTCCCTGCCAGGGTTGTGCTAAATAGCAAGAACATTAGTTATGCTACAGTTACTCCTGCTGGGCATAATCAGTAAATGCATGTTCCATCTGATCTTAGTAAATGCTCTGCTGTCTCTATGAGACAATTTTTTGTTAACTTCATTTAGTAAAAGAAACCAAAACATATAAAGTTAAAAATACCCAGTAGGTACTCCTGGGAAGTGAAAATACACAGTAGGTACTCCTGGGAAGTAAAAATACCCAGCAGGTACTCCTGGGAAGTGAAAATACACAGTAGGTATTCCTGGGAAGTGAAAATACACAGTAGGTACTCCTGGGAAGTGAAAATACACAGTAGCTGGTTGTGGAAGATGTTGAGCCCTTGTCAGCTGACTCTGTTGGCCATGGTTTATGCATGCGGTATATATTAGAATCTGAAATATAAGTTGTGTGTTATTTTCTTGCCTGGCCAGTTAAAAAGTTCTCTAGCATTCCTTAGCTCATAGCCCACTCCCCCTGTATCTTCTTATGAGATGTGTTCCTAAAACTGGAGGGCAGACATACCTCAAATATCTGGCAATTTCTGGGAGTTATGGCCTCTCCCAATGCCCCAATAATTGGCATTTTCCCAGGCAAGGATGTTAGGATCAATGGGTGAACCCAGGGGGCACAGAGGGCAGAGCCAGCCTGGGGAGGAGACTCCCGGGAACAAGCCAGAGCTGCCTCTGAAGAGAGCAGTGCCTCACAGTACTGGAAAACTGATCCCATGGCAGTCCAGTGACCTCTGAGAGTCCTATGAAGCCTGCTGGCCAGACAGAAGACTCAAGGGAGCACACCTCACTTAGAAATGGCTGCTTCTGCACCCTGAGGCTGTAGACACTAACAGTCACTAAGCTCCCTGATAAGCTACCAGACATGGCTTTTTCTTGGTTCGTTGACTCCTTCATTCATTCCTTGTGTGGAGACTAAGGTTTTATTGACACATAAACACACAGGAAACTCATCATGCATGCCTACCACGGGAACACCCTGAGGTTATGTCATGCCAGGTGTACATAGAGTCTTACATGGTGTGCCATATTCATACCTGGGCAATCAAAACAAGTGTTCCAGGGCTAGTGAGATGGTTCTGTGGATAAGGACAAGTTGTCAGCAAGCTGATGACCTGATTGACGTGGTAGGAAAGAAACAATTCCTGCAAGTTGCCCTCTGATCTCTGACACATAAGTAGAGCACACATAGGCGTGCGCGCATGCACGCACACACGCACGCACACACACACACAGAGACACCTTTAAAAATGTAGTTTTAAAAAAGAGTTCTTCCTCACTTTCCTGGGTAGATATTTCTTTTTTTTTTCTATGATAGTTTCTTCCTCCCATACAGCCTTACCCAAGCTGACAGCTCCCCCATTTAACATAGCGTCATGAGGAAAGATGAATTATTAACTCTGTAATTAGCTTTAAGTTTAAAAGAAGGAGCCGACAGCAGATTTACGGTTGCTTTGGTAAGGATGAGCAGAGAGGTCAGACACAACGCCTGCCTCCCATCGGCGCTCTTGCAGATTGGTGCGGGGCTTGAAGCCTGAGTCCCAGAGGAGGCAGATTGATGACTGTCTGATGTGCTGAGTCCGTCTAGGAAAAACCATCTTTAATCCGCAAGAACAATAGATGGTTTTGATTCCCACTCAAATAAGCAGATATGATTAATGGTGGTGTGCGGCATGTTAGGCACTATTTACTGAGCTTATTAATAGAGGCACTCAGTCATCTTTAAGAGGACATTGACTTGCATATGATATGTCTGGAGGACATGGAGGATGCAAAATTTATAGTAATGGTTTTTGCCCTGGTAATAAAATCATCATCCATATACACAGCCTTCAGTTGCCCCAAGTCTCCCCCCTCACCCTCTCTTTAATATATTACTCATCAGATTCCATGAACCATGTTACATCCAATTTTATTGTACAAAATGATGTTATTCTTCTCCTTTCTTGTCATCACTATTTCATGTTCATTGTACGAACATCAGAAAATACACAAAAGTAGCCAGGGTGGTGGTGCATGCCTCTGACCCCTGCATTTAAGAGGCTGAGACAGGGGGACCATTAATGCAAGACTGGGACTTGACCCAGTCTCAAAAATGAATCTAATAATTAATAAAACTAAGTCTTAGGAAGGAAAATGTGTGAAAATAAATAAGCCATAAGAATTACCCGAATCCCGGAGCCTGAGGTGTTGGCTCAGTTAGTTAAGTCCTTGCCAGGTCGGCAGCAGGAGGAGCTGGGTTCAGTCCCCAGCACACACAAGAAGCATGGCACAGCAGTGTGTGCCTGGGACTCCAGGACTAAGAAGGCACACAAGGGATCCTTGAGACGTTCTGGCCATTCAGCCGAGCCCAGCCAAATCAGTGAGCTCTGGGTTCAGCGAGAGACCCTGCCCCCAAAACCAAAACCAAAACCAAAACCAAAACAAAAAACTTTTAAATTTAAATTAATTGGAGAAAGCAACCAAAGACTCATGACCTCAGTCTCTGGCTTCCATGTGCACATTCACACAGACACATGCGCGAGAACACATACCATCACATACACCTATCCACACACTTTTTAAAACTACCAGAATCCGTTACAATCAATAAATTATCGATAGGCTTGTGTTTACCTTTAAAGTCTTTCTTTTAGCTCAAATCTTTGCATACAGGAACTCCACCATGATAGTATTTTGAGACTTTTAAAAATAACTGTAATTACTTTCCATACCGTGAAATAATTTTTTCACGACATCTACACACTGTTTATTTGTTTGAGACAGAGTCTCACTTTTTAGCCTGAGCTAGCCTTGAACTCCCTGCAATCCTCCTGCCTCAGTCTCCCCAGAGGAGAGCTGGATCCCAGGAATGAGTCACTCAGTTGACAGCATCCTTTTTAAAGGATCCATTGTGCGAACGTGCCACCGTTTGACTAATTATCCATCACTGGTACCTTAAACAATGCCACAGTTAACCCCCTTCTCACTGAATTTTACACATACCTACGACTACTTTATTTGGGATGCCAGACACCACATGGAAGAGGGAAAAAATCACCTTCCAGGCCCCAACTTCCAGCTCCTACTCCAGCAACCAGAAGGTGGGAATCTCTGTCCCCAGAGACGTCTTCCACCCAGGCTACCCTCCCTGTTATCCATGTAGAAGAAGCAAAGATAGGACTAACGACACACAGCTATCATGAGCCAGGTCCTGTATGGATTTACTCTCAGTCTAGAGCAGTTACTCCATAGTAGGGATCCAAAGCCAGCATTCTTCATGCTCTCTGTGACCCTCAACTGCAAGTCAACATCCCTTTAGCCTGCTCTAAAGGCAGCTCGGCTAGAGACACACTCTGCCTCTGTATGGCACTTGTGTAGAAGAGACCTGATGGTAGACAGAGGCATGCTGGTATGAAGAGTCAGGAAGTGGTGTTGCTCAGCTGGCCCGGCTGGGCAACCTTAGCACTAACTACTGTCCCTCATCTGTGTTCCCTGGGACTAACTGGGTTCCTCTACAGATAGCTCCCCACTTGCTCAACTTCTCCACTAGAGGGCAGTCAATACCTGACTCTATTATTGGAGGCACAGTTCAGAGGTGCAATGTAGTTGACACCCTAATAGGCAACTCTCCCTGTAACAGCATCCTGAATGACTTGAGAGTGTTCTGGGTCAACAGGGAGGGACTCTGCTTTACCCAGACACTTGGGGTCCCAGCAGCTCTGCCATCAGACCTGCTGTAGCTATCAATCAACATTTCGGACAAAAAGAGGGTAGGTGTGTTTGGAGAGGCACAGGAAAGGACAGGGCTAGGCTCAGCAGGGCACCCATCACTTCCTTATGTACCTTGAGACCAAACCAGTCTTGTGGCTAAGAGAGGGGTGGGAGTCAGAGGGACAAGAATGCATATGAACAGGTCAGACTGCCACACTCCTCCACGTGACTTCTGGACCAAAACCAACCGGAACTATCAGTGTATCCACCTTAAACACCATCACCTAGATATGTTACTTTATTTTTGTAATTTTAGGGAACCGAGGAATCGGGCACCTACTACTTAAAGATGAGCTACTGCAAGCTGCTTTGTCACTGTCTCATGCCCGCTCCGTACTCGTCACCACTGGATTCCCAACACATTTCAATCATGAGCCCCCAGAAGAGACAGATGGCCCACCAGGAGCCATCGCCTTAGCTGCCTTCCTACAGGCTCTGGGGAAGGAGACCGCCATGGTAGTAGACCAGAGAGCCTTGAACTTGCATATGAGGATTGTTGAAGACGCCATTAGGCAAGGTGAGCAGTGAGGTGGGGTCAAGCCATTTCCCCAAGCAGGTCTTCGTGGGCAGAGACTGGAAGAAAGCAATGTGCCAACCTTCAGCCAGGTACACAGCTCCAGGATGTGTCCTTGTAACAGGGTGCTTTATCTCCAAGCCTAGAACAACTTTGTTATAAGCAACAAGAGGTTCATTTTATAGAAAAAGATGTTGAGGTTTCAGAAAGCCCAAGTGATCTAATCAATCACGGTTGTCCACACGGTGACCATTTCCCCAACCACCTCCACCAGTCAGTGCACTGGAGGTCCAAAGCCATGTGAACCCAAGCCAGAACCCCATGCCATAAATCTTAGTGAACACTCAAAAATACACACACACACACACACACACACACACACACACACACACACACACTCCTCACTTTCCCTATCCCTTCCCTCAGCTTCCTGGCTCTGTCTCCCAGGAAACCACCTGCAGGGCAACCAGAATGTTTAAGGATAGAGGCAGGTTGTTTGTTCTGTGGAAAAGGAGGCTGAGACCAGTTACATGTGACCTCTATGGGGGAAGCTCTCGGAAGACCACTGTGGGGATGACAGGGATGAAGCTAGGGTTTCACCTTGGGTTCCCTCACAAAAAGAAAGGAGAGGAGGCACCAAGGAATACTAGACAGATCAGCAAGTGAGGCCAGAAAACTGCCGGACACGTGACTGTGTCAAGCTCTGCTCCAGGGCCAACAGAAGGTTCCACCTGACTCTCCTCTGTGGCTATGTTTAGCAGAATCCTTTCTCCCCTCTCATGGGCAGGAGCCCAGCAAGGATTGTACTCCATAGCTCTGAGGAGGGAGCCACATCTCTCTGACCCTCCGTGACAGGGGTTTCTGACCCTCCTTGACAGGGGCTTTGTGTGTCCTTTCTCAGATATGTGCCTCATGTTGCCTGGCTGGGCTCCCTGGTACCCATTCCCCTGACTAGCATCTGACACAGTGCAGCCAGGGGGGGTGAAGGTTGGCTTCACTCAGCACCCACTTTCACCAGACCCCAGCCAGGAAATTGACAGACCATCATGGTGCCACCCCAGCAATGTGACTAGGTGGCCATTACTCTACAGAGGAGGCGCTCAGGATGCTCATGTGGTTTGTTCACGGTCACATACCTCTAAGCCCTGAGTCCAGGGATACTGCCCAGGGTGCCCTGTTGGCCATCTTTCCTTCTCCTTGAAGATTTGCCCTGAGCCTGTGAAAAAGCCACGATTCTTCCCCTAACTGCTAAGAGATAGATGAATGAAAACCAGATGATTTTCATTTGGGGAGATATGTATATTATTTTCCACATAATCTACAATAATGTGTGTTATTTGTGATCACAAAATGTTTTTTGACAATCAATTTCACTTTGTAATCACTATCATACAAGTACCAACCTACCGTTGGTGGCCTTAATTGCAACCAGGGGATCCTGAGAGGAGAAGTAGGGCAGAAAGACCAGGAGCAAAAGAGACTCACAGGCAGCTGTGAGCATAGCACAGTGCGAACTGACTCTCAAGGAGACAGCTCAGCTTGTTTAATAGGGGGTGGGGGGAGAACAGAGGCTACTTAAACCTTTGGAGGTGGGACAAGGCTTTAGGGTGAGTGTATATTGTTGGCCCAGGCCAGGGTGCTGGGGATGCTTCATTTGCATAAAGAAGAATTCCAGGTGCTGCTGGACATGACCTTATAAGGGAAGAGAAAGTTTAACCTGGCTTGAGGGCTATGTGACCTCTTGGGGGAGGGAGAGGGGGGGGGTGCAGGACTACATGTGCCAGGTCATGCAGGCCCAGGGTGGAGTGGGGAAGCAATCCAAGTCCTGCCCATGTCAGAATGAGATTTCTAGGGTTTGGACATGCCTCAACCTCACTCTTGCTTGGAGCCTGCTATGCCCGTCCCATGACTCCCTAGCCCCACACTAACCCAAGTCTCTGGAACTCTGCCTCAGTTGTTATTGCTCTCCCCTGAAGGAATGTTTGTCTGGAGAGGGAACTAGTAAGATCTGGGAGTAGGAATTCAATGGCTGGTTTTAAAATGTCAACTTGCTACAACCTACAGTCACCTGACAAAGGAGTCTCAGTTGAGGGCTTATTTAGATCAAGTTGGCTTCTGGACATGTCTGTGTGGGGCTGTGGGCACAACCATGCCCTGGGTAGGGGCTCCTGGATAGTATAAAAGAGGAAGAAGCTAGCAGCAAGCAGGCGGTGTGTGGCATTCATTTCTCTCTGCTCTTGACCATGGTTGTAACGTAATTGCTCAAGGTTCTGCCTCAACTTCCCTTCAGCGATGGACTGCAGATTAGAGTTGTAAGTTAATTAACTCTTTCTTCCCCTAAATTGCTTTCAGTAAGGGCATTTTATCACAGTAACAAAAATTAAGACAGAAGTGGAGCTGTGGTACCAACACAGGTACTGTATCTGACTCTGATCAACTTCCCTGGTGTCTGAGCATCCGTTTCTCCTTCTATAAAGTGAAACAATGTAACAATCACTTTATGGAACATGGTTATGAAATGTAAATGAGAACATACATGTCAAGTGCAGGGCCACCTGTCACCCAGGCATCTACACAGTGCACAGTTCTGCTGGCAGTGGGCCAGAACAGACCGTCTAACATACAGCATATCCCCAGGTCTATACTGATCCAGCTCAACCCCCTATCCCCTGCCAACTCTGTAGTTCAGTCAGAACTAGAAGTAAACTTATGCTTTGCTGAATTCTATCAAAGCATATTGAAGGACACTACTCAGTAATGTTATAGTACTGTCTAAAGATACTTCTCAAAAGCCCACCACAGCCCCAGTACTGATGTGGCTACCCATTGTCTTTATTCTCAAGGAGTTCTAAAGACACCGATTCCCATATTAACTTACCAAGGAAGATCCATGGAAGATGCTCGGGCATTTTTGTGCAAAGATGGGGACCCTAAGTCTCCTAGGTATGTATATGGTACCCCAGATGGAGTGCATGTTACTTGGGAAGACCACATCCTTGTAACCTTGCTGACAAAGTTTTTGAATACCTCATCCTATGAAAGAAAAGGCATGAGGCTGGGGATATTGGGGTCTGCTTAGAGCCCCATAGAGCATGTCTGGAAATAGATTCATGCCAGCAGGGAAAGATGGCCCCCATATCTGACAAAATAAGAAACGAAGTTAGCAGTTGCTCAACAAAGAGATCTTGCAGTAATCAAACCATTTCAACTGGGGGGTGGGGGTAGCCAAAACGTTCAGAAAACAAAACAGAAATAGCATTGTTCAGCTTGTATAGTAATGAAAAGTGCTCTCCTGAAAAACTCCCCTCCCCTCCTTCTTCCTACTTTATGTGTGTGTGTGTGTGTGTGTGTGTGTGTGTGTGTGTTTATTGCTGTGTGTTGTGGTCAAGCATTTTGAGAACCCCTTGTTTGTCATTAGTTTCAGATTTAATAACTTACACAGTGCTTTGTACACTTTTTAAACCTACAATAACACAATGTGTATTGCAGATCAGTATATGCATTTAAAAAGCAATACGGACTCTCAGTGTTACAGGACTCAGACGGGCTCTATATGCAATGCACTCCGGTGCTTTCTGTTGTGTGTGTGTTTTGTTTTGTTTTTACTACAAATGTTGCCTGTTCTAAGTAGTGCTGCTCAGAACAAGGGCAGACAAACATCTCTTTAGGTTCCTGGTTTCAGCTCTTTCCAGTATGTACATTGAATCTGAATTTCTGGATCATATGAGAAGTCTGTTTTTAACATTTTGAAGAATAGCTATATATACTATTTCATCATCAAGTTGAGATTTTGAAGAACTCCATTGTGGGTACATTTAGAGATGTGAAAGTCCCTAGTTTTATGTTCTCACTTTGGATTACCAAAACAACAGGGCTAACAGGGCTAGAGAGATGGTTTTGTGGTTAAGAGTATTTGCTACTCTTGCAAAGGACCTGGGTTCAGCTCCCAGCACCCACAACTGCCTGTAACTCAAGTCCTAGGGCAGTTGTTCTCAACCTGTGGGCCATGACCCCTTTGGGGGGGTCACATATAATAAGATATCCTGTATATCAGATGTTTACATTATGATTCATAGCATAGCAAAATTGCAGTTATGAAGTAGCAAATAATTTTATGGTTGGGGGTCATCACAACATGAGGAAATGTATTAAAGGGTCGCGGCATTAGGAAGGTTGAGGACCTTCCTGTCCCAGGGGATCTGATACCCTCTCTGTCCTCCACAGGCACTTCATACACATGATGCACATACAGACAAGCAGGCACATGCACAGAAATAAAAGTGAAGATTAAAACACTTCTGCTAATAAAGATACCAACAGCAGGCCTGATACTTACTGAGCTCTAAGTAGCTGTGGATTCCATGATAAACACTTCCTTAACCCTGCTATAGATGTCCTCCAGATGTGTGATGCCCCACAGATGCATGATCCCAGCATATGTGTGATGTCCTGCAGATGTGTGATGCCCTGCAGATGAGTGATGTCCTGCAGATGCATGATGCCCTCCAGATGTGTGATTCTTGCAGATGTGTGATGTCCTGAGAATGTGTGATCCCTGCAGATGTGTGATCCCTGAAGATACATAATGGCTGCAGATGGAAAACATGATGTGTGGAGAGGTGATGTGTGGTTTGGAACACCAAATAACTCAGTCGAGGCCGGTGAGGGGAAGACCCAGAGCGCACCCTACGTGGCAGGACTCTACAACCACTTGACCACTGTGTCACCTGTGCCCTTATTTCTCTACCTCTTTGTCTCCTAAGGAATCCATGTTATGTTCCATTCATTCGTTCCTCTTTCAAATTAATTCCTAATTGTTTGATGTATGTGATGTGAATGAGAGGTCGCAAAGCAGGACAATGGGCCATAGCAGCCACACTCAGTTCCTCTCTGAATGGCCACTCTGTTGGATGAGGGACATTGGATGGAGCATTAGTGACATCTCCCAGACACCCAGGTACCCTGACCTTTCAGCTGCTGACACTATTGGATTGCAGAAGCCCAGAGTGGCTGTTTGTTGGACGATTGTTAGATAGGATAGAAAAATGGAGAACATTAAGGGGGCACGACAAAGGAAAATAGCCCTTATTCCAGAGACTCCCAGAGAGAAACTGAACACAACTATAAAGCCCAATTAGGCATATGTGGGGCTGGAGAGAGCACCTGCTCTCTCCAAATTTGGTTCCTAGCACCCACAGCAGGTTCCAACCTCCACATCATTTACACACACTCAGCCATGCCCACTAGTAATAGTAAGACATGTTTAACAAGTGATAAAAGTGCCAAGTCATCCTTAGCTACAGAGCATGTGAAAGGCTGGTCTGGGTCATCCTTAGCTACAGAGCATGTGAGAGGCTGGTCTGAGTCATCCTTAGCTACAGAGCATGTGAGAGGCTGGCCTGGGTCATCCTTAGCTACAGAGCATGTGAGAGGCTGGCCTGGGTCATCCTTAGCTACAGAGCATATGAGATACTGGTCAGGGTCATCCTTAGCTACAGAGCATGTGAGAGGCTGGCCTGGGTCATCCTTAACTACAGAGCATATGAGAGGCTGGCCTGGGTCATCCTTAGCTACAGAGCATGTGAGAGGCTGGCCTGGGTCATCCTTAGCTACAGAGCATGTGAGAGGCTGGCCTGGGTCATCCTTAGCTACATAGTACATCAGAGGTTATCCTGGACTACAAGAGACCCAGTCTCAAGGAAGAACAACAGAATCAAAACCAGCAGCAGAAGGCTGTATTTACTCAGGGCCAGGATGTTTGTGAACTTGACTTAAACTCTATTAGCAATTGCTCCCCAATTCATCCAGGCAGTATACCTTATAGAAACTATCTTATCATTTACAAAAGGAATATTTTAAAAATAAGTGAACCAGCTCACATATTTTACTTAACTTTTAAGTTTTGCTTAATCTCTAAGCCTTATTATAAATTGTACCCTTTGAGCTATGTAACTTGGCCACAAAACTATCTATCTATCTATCATCTATCTATCTATCTATCTATCTATCTATCTATCTATCTATCTATCTATCACATATATTGCCACTAAAAGCACCTGAGTGTTCTCTCCCTCTTGAGAAGCCCACACCCATGTCTACAGTGTGTGCTGTCCTTTTCTGGTCTATGTGTGTGGCAGGAAGTGGGGAGGAAAGGTGGGGGAGGGAGGGATACAAATCACCCCTACTTAAATCTGAAGTGTGTACTATCTCCTGTCTCTCAATAGACTTGCTAATTCGGCTTCTCTCTTGACTTGTTCTGAAATTCTTTTTGCAATGTCATCAGCATAGTGAAGCATCCTGCTTTACCTGAGTGGAGGTCGCAGGAACTCCCCAAGCTCTGGCATCAGACCTGGGCTATGTCTTCCTACCAACAATGTAGTGAATCAGTACCCTGTGTTGGCTCTTGCACAAAGTAGGTCCTCACTCAATCAAGCTCATAGGCTTATGGGAAGTTAAGACACCAAGGGTCATTCACAGAGACACACAAGCTTAGAGCCAGGGAAGCTGCCATTTTTCCCTAAGAAGACTTACCGCCATTGCTTCCGGGCAGATTTGACCATCTGGTGGCCATAGAGCGTGCGGGAAGGGCTGCTGATGGCAATTACTACAACGCGAGGAAGATGAACATCAAACACTTAGTTGACCCCATTGATGACATTTTCCTTGCTGCACAAAAGATTCCTGGCATCTCATCAACTGGTAAGTGAGGGCACTGAGAATTCAACATGAACGCATTGCTAAGCATCTCTCATTGACCGTCGAGCACAGGCCAGGAAAGGGTTATGTGGTCACTGTTGCTTTCTGCCCATCTCCAAACCGGGATTTATTTATTTCAGCCAGTCTAGACACGAATGACACAATTCTTAAGAAATGCAACAGTCCCTTATGAGAAAGAGAAGCAACACGCATAGAACATACTCGATTTGCCCAACTCAGAAGTAATTAGCTCATCATGAAATATTAACAATCATGAAATTGAGGCATGGCGCATCATTGTGACCAGACAGGCTGGACTTTGTCGTGTGTCACCTGAAGAAATGCTTCACTTTTTGAGTCTATTAAGCACGGGATAAGCAGATTGCTTTTGTTAATAGTGTAGTGTAATAAATAGATTTTTGTACTGAACCTTCATACTTTTTTCCAAGAACTTCACAACCACTACATTTTCTATCCTACTCAAAAACATTATGAGGTAGAAAAAAAGTAGATGAGAAAATGAGGCCTAGGGAGGTTGAAGCTGACTAGTTAATTAGAATTGCCAGCAGGATCCTGAGAAAAGTGCAGCCACCCAGTCCATACTGTTAAAAAATCACCTTGCTGTTATGACTGAGCCAGTCCCCCAAGGACACCAGCTCTTCCTGTCAGGAGAGTTGGGCAGGACTCAGCTAATGAAAGCCTGTCTGTCCTTCTGTTATTCTTCAAGCCTTGAGTGTTTCCCAGACCCATTAGTCCCCTCTGACTTTTGAGGTTTTGAGGAGTGAATGAAAACCTTCTGGGATGATTAGAAAGTTTCTGCAAAGCCCCAGACTTTCCCAGAAGAGGCTTCGGGTGGGGCACACGCAGTGTGCAGTGTGGTCTGCTTGGTTGGTTTCTCACTTCCTGTCACGCTGGGCTGGGCAGGTAAAGGACTCAAGGCCTTCAGGAGGCGTCACCAGCACTGGAGAGGGAGAGTCTGAGTCCAAAGGAGCAATTAGCAGGCAGAGCCTGGGAACCTTTGGGAGCATGCGCACTGGCTCTCCTTGGCATCTAACTACTCCTTACGCGTCCAGGTGGCTGTATTATTTTTGTCATCCAAAACAAGCTGTCACAAATTTAGAAGCTGTTCAGAGAAAAATGGTCAGAGTGGAAACAGAAAATAAAAAAATCCCTGGTGTCAATAGAAGGTGTTCCGTCACTCACAGTAGTCCGAGTCTTTTGGCTCAGTCTGATCACCAGCACTGGAAGTGGTCTGGTTCCCTCTCTCCATCAGCTCCTGATGAATGCTAGTCTCTGTCCAGCACAGTGGTTCTCCACCTTCCTAATGCTGGGGCCCTTTAATACCTCACGCTGTGGTCACCCTCCCAACCATAAAATTATTTTGTTGCTACTTCATAATTGTAATTTTGCTACTGATATGAATTGTAATTTAAAATCTGATATGCAGCCCCAAAGGGGTTGCTACCCACAGGTCGAGAGCCACTGCTCTTGCAGAATTCTTCTATGTATTATAAGCTCTTGTGGAAGAAACAGTAATACCAAGTTCTATGGTCCAGGAAGGTCTAGTTTTCTGACCTTGAGGTGCTGGGACATGCCCTTGCATTAAAACTTATTAAGACCATCCTCATTATGCCGTACAGGATGGTGCCCAACTCCTGAGCTATAGCAGTCCTCCCATCTCACTCTCCAGAGCAGCTGTGACTGGACCCCTGTCATCCCTAGCTTACCTGACTGTGTAGTACACAGCATTGTGTGTTCTTGGTAGGATGTCTCAGATATTAACTAGAAACCCCTTTGGTTTAGGTTTAAAAGAACAACATACATATTTTTAACATTCTTTAAGCAGAAGTCTTTACAGCTGTGGTTCTCAACAGGGGGGGGGGGGTCACAACCCCTTTGGGGTCTTGAATGACCCTTTCACAGGGGTCACATATCAGATATCCTGCATACCAGATATTTACATTATAATTCATAAAAGTAGCAAAATTATAGTTATGTAGTAGTAGCAAAAATAATTTAATGGCTGGGGTCACCACAACATGAGGTATTAAAGGGTTGCAGCATTGGGAAGACTGAGAACCACTGCTTTGGAATAAAATGCAGTTCACCTCTGCCAGCAGGGTATTGGCCAGTCACATGGTACAGTTCAGTGAGAAGAGGCACTGTGTGGGAGCTACTAAGTGTCATATACCCTTGTCCCCAGTGGGCCTGTCAGGACACAAGGCATCCCACCAGTGGCTGGATGTGGGGACCTAATAACAGAAGACACAGTCCCACTCTAGCGAGCTCCAAAGTTAGGTTCACTTCTAACTCTAGAAGTTTCTAGGAGGCCTCAAGAAGAATCAACATCTGGTTGTCAGAATCCTATTCAGAGCCAATCGCTGACACATGGGGAGGGGCTGTCTTGTCCTACTCCCACCCCCACTTTGCCCCCATCCCACACACTGACTCTTTCTCTTCCTTCAGGTGTTGGTGACGGAGGCAATGAGCTTGGAATGGGCAAAGTAAAGGCGGCCGTGAAGAAGCACATTAGAAATGGAGATGTCATTGCCTGTGATGTGGAGGCTGATTTTGCTGTCATTGCCGGTGAGTACCTGTGTGCCAAGGAGAGCCCGACTGAAGATTTGAAGCCAGTCTTTACAGTGAGTACCAGGATTCCACGATAGCCAAGGCTACATAGTGAAACCTTGTCTTAAAAAACCAAAATTCAAAACAAAAACCAACTCCAGGGGACCTGATCACGGGGTGATCACTTTGATATGGGGAGGGACTTATTTCTGGGCACTTAACTAGGGATTTATAGTGAATACCAGAGGAAAATCTCTTCCTGTTTGTGGTGGAACTAGAAAAAAAAAAGGAACTGTTCAGAAATATACCTTCTCACTCTATTCTAAATAAGATCTGGCCTCAAAAAAACAAACAAAAAAAACAGTCTGTTGTGTTGTGAGCAAAGCCATTCTTGCTTGGGAGAAGGGGAATACCCAGGTCCAGCCCATTGCCATCTTCCAGGGAGAGAAAGGAGCAACCCAGCTCTATCTCTATGGAATAGAAGGAAGGAGAAAAAGAAATTAAACATAATACCAACCAAAAGAGGGCAGATACCACTATATTAATTTCAGTCAGGGCAGACTTCAGAACAAAGAAAGTTATTGGGAATATATATATATATATATATATATATATATATATATATATATACTCATTCATATTACAAAAGGGCTGGTATACAAGGGAGATATAACGATCCTATGTGTCTATGTATCTAACACAGTAGAAGTAATATATATACAAAATATATAGGGGAGAAAGAAAAGATCAGCAGAGAAAAATAGGTTCAAGTATTATAGTTGGGTATTTTAACATCCCTGTATCGGGAGTGCCAGATATAGCAGGCATACAATCTGAAAGGACCCAGTTCCTGCCAATGAACCAGATTTAACTGACACCTACATTAGTTACTTCTCTGTTGCTGTGATAAAACACCACGACCAAAGGAGTGTAGAGAACAGACTGTTTATTTTGGCTTATGGTTCCAGAGGGTCCGAGGTCACATGACAGGAAGAAGGCCAGCAAGCAGCATGGCAGTAGGAACAGAAAACGGAGAGCTCACATCCTGAACAACAAGCACAACGCAGAAAGAGCACACCCTAAGTAGGCCAGGCTTTTTACTCTCAACGCTCACCCCCCAGTGATGTATTTCCTCCAACAAGACCACACCCTCTATGCTGCCCCCCACACATCGCCATCAACTGAGGACCAAGTAGTCACATGCCCATGACTATGGGGACACATCTCGTTCAAACCACCACTAATGCACATATTAGAAAATAAGACAAAATTAACCTGAGTTCTCTTAGCTTCCACCTTCAGGAAGTAGGAAAGAACAGATTAAGACTAAAGTATCAGAAGTAAATGAAGAGCAAAAATGGTCAGAAATTGGAAAATTAGAAAAAAATAGATATAATCAGCAAAACCAAAGGCAAGCCTTTGAAAAGATCAACAAAGTTGGTAATCTAGGCGGGCTGAGACAAGCAAGCAAGAAACTATGCATTACTATCAGAAATGAAAGAAGGGATGTCTCTGTAGGCTTTATGGGCACAAAAAGGATAAGGAAGGACTATTATAAACAACTATGTGCCCACAAATTTGGTAATATAGATAGAATGGGTCCACTTCTCAAAAGACATACACAAAGAAATAGAAATAGTCCTTAAGGAAACTGAAGCAACAAATTAATACCCTTCAAAACCAGAGAGCACAAGGCCTGGAGGGGTCTACTGATGAACTCTGAAGCATTTACAAAAAAAAATTATAACAGTTTTCTACAGTGTCTTGCAGATGATTGAAACAAAGGGAATGCTTTCTAATTCACTGTATGAATCTAATCACCTTAAAACCAATACAATGACATTACAAGAAAAACTATAGTCACTATCTTTCATGAACATGAATACAAACAAAAATAACAGGACAGGTGAGATGACTCAGCGAGTTCTAGGATTTGTTACCAAGTGTGATGGCCTGAGTCTGTGTCTGAGACCCATATGTGTACACATACACTAGTGCACAAATACATTCTTACATACACACATGCAACGGATAAATTATAATATAATATAAAAGAGATATAGCACATGGTGGCTCACAACTGCCTGTAATTACAGTTCCAGGGGTTCCAATGTCCTCTGCTGACCTTTAAGGACTCCTGCATGCACATGGTATATGTGTGTGTGTGGTGTGTGTGTGTGTGTGTGTGTGTGTGTGTGTGTGTGTGTGTGTGTATTAAAGGCATATGCCTACATAGAAACCTGCACTGCACACAGACAGATGTTCATTCTTTATTCATAACTGATAGAACTAAGAAGTGATAAAACATCCTTCAATTAATAGAACTAAGTCTATACATGTGTTGGAATATATTCTGAGAGAGAAAGAGAGAGAGAGAGAGAGAGAGAGAGAGAGAGAGAGAGAGAGAGGGAGAGAGAGAGAGAGAGAGAGAGAACCACAAAGGAGATGAGAGACTCTAAGAGCATATTAGTAACTGAGCAAGCCAGTCTGAAAAGGCTGCGTGATCTGAACCCAGCTATATGATGTTCTGGAAAAGGTAAAATTATGGAGACCATGAAAGGATCAGCGGCTGCTAAGGACTAGGTCAAAGTTTACCGTGAGCTCAGCTCACATGGGGTCTCCAGCACATGAGCTTAAGTAAGCTGCTGGTCATGGTCCCCCCCATCTTTCCAACCCCCCACTATGTACCCCATGATCCAGGTCTGATGGCCATGACCATTGCTTAAATATAGCATGGGTTTTACATCTCATTCATTGAAAAGATGATGTCATAGTAAGGTCAAAGGCATTCTTAAAACGCAGGTAGTACAGGGTGACGACACAGGCAAATATGCTGTGTCATCCCACCATAACACAGTCAGCAGTTTTAGCTTGCTTGTCAGCTTCCTCGTCAGTTCATAACCATTCTATATCACTTTACACTGGAGTTTAAATTCTACCTTTTGCTTTGTTATGGCTTCCCAAGCATGCCTTTATTTTCTACAGTTTCAGAGGCTGGGGATGAACTCTGGAATTGTACCATGAGAACAGACTAAACACCGCTCAACTGTACTCTCACAAATGGGGATGTGTTGGATGAATGGATCAATAGATACTTAATGCTATATAACTGTACCTTTAAAGATGATGAAGCTGAGACAGGGTCTTACTATGTAGCCTTGACTGGTCTGAAACACCATAGATGAGGTTGTCCTTAAACTCATAGAGATCTTTCTGTCTCCTCCTCCCAAGTGCGTGTGCCACTATGCCTGGCCCGATTCTGATATTTTAAATAGATGGATTGTGGTTCTGGGTTCTGCCTCTCTTGGTTGGGTGTCTGGGTGCCACCAGTATACTGACCAGGAGAGGGCAGGGCAAAGTCTGGAATGGGTGGGGTTTGTAGTCTGCTTCTTCCCTCTAGGGCATTAGATGTTGGGTGTATGCCAGACCATGGAGGGTGAAACAGAGTCCTGGATAAATACGGTGCACAGGACTCCAATCCAGCCAGGAATACTGCAAGTGTTACAGTTCTTACAAAGGGAATAAAGAGGTTTGGGTGGCCAGCACAGGGCAGGTGGCCTAGGTCCTGGGTCCCTCAGGGGTGGCAACTATGTCAGGAGTCCACACTCTGATGTAAGCCCATGTGAATGGGAGTCTGGCCAGACAGGTGGGTCCAAAGTCCAACAATGAGTGCTTTGGGAGGGAGAGAACTTCCCCCCAAATGTTATAGCTCAGTAAAAACAACCAAAGTCTCAGATAAGCCTAGGTGTGTGCTTTATTCCATGTGGACAGGGACTGTATGAACCTTGGGGAATGGGATGGGACTTGGGGATAAATATATACTATTGGCTGAGGCTAAGATGTTGGGGATACTCTATTTGTCTGGGGAAGGATTCCAGGTGTTGTGCTATGTGACTGACTACCTGTAATCACCTAGTTGGAGGTTGTGGTTACATGTGCTTAAGCAGGCATAGAGACCAGGAAAGGGGTTAGCTCTACTCCTGGCATCTTAAATCTCTGAGATGTCTAGGGTTTGAGCATGCTCCACCTCACCAGTTCCATGCCCATTCTTCTGGTGGCACCGTCTATGTGCCTTACAGTGGATAGATGTTTAAACACTATTAAAGTATACACTTAAACATGGTTAAGATGGTGACTTCTCATGTGATATTTTAGATAGACAAAATACATGATAGACGGGAATATTTTTAACACTGCTGACTATACTCTTTTTTTTTTCCTTGCCTCAAGTTTATTTGTAAAATCAGCATAGGACAGTTGTCATCTGCAAATAGTGTGTGGGGAGGTGTGTCACAGCAGTCCATCATCTGTCTTCACACTGGCAGGAGCCTTTTCTATGGGGCCTTCACAGGGTCCTGGGCTCCTTTGGGAGCCTGAACTGGAACTGAAGCGTGGGCCTTAGCTGGAGCTTTGGCCTCTGCCTTGGTTTGAACCTTGGGCTTTGGTTAGCAGAGCCTGCGCCCCTTGACCATGTTTCTTTGAATCCGCTTCCCCAGCTTGGGGTGAGCAATGAAAGCCAGACGACCGAGTTTGCGGCTGGGGCCCTTTGGCATCTTGGGCTTGATGGCCTGAGGCTTCACCAGGGCCTTGATGGCCTCTGCGCGCGCACTCACTGCCTTTGCATTGTTGGCCTGCATCTTCTTCAGGCCTTTCTTGTTGTGCTTCTTGGCAAGGCGCATGTTCCTCAGCATCTTGGGGTCAACCCCCTTAAGAGATTCGTATCTTTGCAACCGGGGTTTCTTGATGCCATTTCTGTGCCATTTGTGGAACTGGTGATGTGTGGTGTGGCTCTTGAACTTCGCCATGTCTGCACGGTAACCCGTGCTCCTGCAGCACCTGGGATCCGAAGAGCCTGACTATACTCTTAAAGATGGCTAAAGTGGTGAATTCTAATGTGATTATTTTTCGATAGATAGAAGATGATAGATAGGCAGATAGACGATAGGTAGGTAGATAGATAATACATACATACATACTAGATAGATAGATAGATAGATAGATAGATAGATAGATAGATAGATAGGAAGGAAGGAAGAAAGAAAGAAAGAAAGAAAGAAAGAAAGAAAGAAAGAAAGAAAGAAAGAAAGAAAGAAAGAAAGAAAGAAAGAAAGGAAGAAAGAAAATTTCTTTGTTTTCACCCATGGATCTAAGTTTATATAACTCCCTCTCCAAGGCAGACCATAGAAACTAGAATTTCTCTTCCCCAGAGTGAGAATATACTCCCATTTTAGGCAGCCACAAAGAAATTCTCCAATCTACCCTTGTCTGATAGATCATAAGACCATCCAGGTCCGGAGAGTCCTGTTCCCCACCCAGTAAGAAGGATGCTGCACAGAGAGGCAAAGAAGAGGCCAAGAAAGCTGGTTTTGCTTTCCACTCTGTCTGCTAACACAGCTCTCCACCAAAGCCCAAAAGAGTTCAGAGAGCTCCCAGGTGGCCAGACACATGCTGTTCCTGGAGGACAGAGCAACCAGAGCAAGCACCAGGCCCATTTCTGTGTGCCTTACCAGTACATTTTTTTCATCTAGATCTTTCATAACATCCTCTGTAATAAAACAGCCTTCCCCTGTGGCTGTTGAAGCAAGGTAATTAAATCCAATATGAGCTTTCAGGAACCCTCACAGTCAGTCAGAGGCTATGATGAGCAACCTGGGGTTCAACATTGGAATCAAAAGAGGAGGAGGCAGTCTTAGAGACCAAGACCTCTGGCAAGCCCATGGGCTCTGACATTGAGGTGCAACTGAACTGGATTGGAGCACACTTGGGTTAGCTATCTGCTGCTATAAAACTGTGAGATTCCTGGCAGAGAGAGACCCCCACACCCTCAGTGGTCACATTACCCTCTCTGTTGCTGGTGTGAGAACAGGGAAGGATCCATCTGGTGTTTTAATAATATATTCATGTCACGTAGATTTTAACACAATTAAAAAACTTTAAAAAATCATTTTTTAAAAGAAAAAGGAATGTGAGCTCTGAAGGGAATAGCTTGAATTACATCATATGTCTACAACTCACTCGCTGTGTGATCTTTTCCCTTCTGTGTCTGTTTCTGAGTTGCTCACATGTAGACAATGATGCTATGCCTCGTTGGTTTGCTTTAAGGACTCCAGGAGCTAAGACACACAAGCCATCTGCAGCAGGATGGCAGACTAGATTATTCAACCAAAGCAAGAATCGCTTTTCCCTTGAGTGTTCTGTTGATGACGCAGCCCCCACGATTTGTATAGCCCTGACAAGCCAGCTGATGACAGCTGTAAGACGCGACCAGAGACATAGACATCTACCAGTGTCAGAGATTCGAGTGTAACTATGATATAGTAGTCTTCCTTGGCCGTGTTTGGCTGTATCCCTTTGTACTCCCTGGGGTTTGTGTTTGTACGTTTGCTTACCTGGCTCCTCCCACTGCACAGCTCCACTCTCTCTCCAGTTGAATTCTACCCAGATCATAAAATTCACATCCAATGACTCTTTTCTGTGACTTTTTCCTGAACCAAACAGAGTAACTGGTCTCTCTTCTAGTGACCCCAGAATCCTTTGCAAGCATCTCATTGATGATCGTCTTACCCTGAGGCTGGCTATGTGCACACCTCTCTCCTCCATCTGATGATCCTCTTCCTTTAAAAGAGATAGTTATCTATTTGTGTGTGCATCTGTGCGAGCGAGCGAGCGAGCGTGTGTGTGTGTGTGTGTGTGTGTGTGTGTGTGTGTGTGTGTAAGTCAGAGGACAACTTGCAGGAATCAGTTCTCTCCTTCCACTGTATAGGTCCTGGGGACTGAACTTGGGTCACCAAACTTGACAGCTAGAGTTTTTACCCACTGAGCTGTCTTATCCTCCTTTCTTCCTTAATGATGCAGAGCCTAGAGCTTAACAGCCCCCATCAGTCTTTGACAGGACTGAGAACTCAAACAGGTGTCAGAGAATAGACAAAATAGACTCTGCTGTGGGAAATGAGCCCTGGGGCCTGGCTGGCAGACTAGGGAGGTCGGTCTGAGGGTGAGTTAGGGATGGTCTTCTGCACAGAGAAATGGCAAGCCTCAATTGGCAGGCTGTCTGCTCTATGCCTCAGGGGACAGGCTTCTGTGTAGCCTAGGGGTTGAGAGCAGCCCTTGGGCAGTGCTTTCATGTTGGGAATTCTGGAATGGCTTTCTGTGAGAAGTGGCTTTTCCTCTAACAGTCATTAACGTGGGACAGCCCTAATAGCTTCAAGCAATGGTTCTCAAACTTTTTCTTGAATCAAGTATACCTACAGGGCTCCCTAAAACTTATCCGCACCCCAGCAATCTTGCAGAAATTCTGATCTAGGAGGTCTGGGCTGAGGCCCAAGAACTTGCAGCAAGTCCCTAGGTCATCCTGGTGCCTGCTCTTTCTGCCAGTGCTCTGAGGTGACACCGGTTGCTTGGAGGCAGACCAGTGGAGCCCAGGATCTTTACAGTTCTGTGATGGAACATTTTTTCCTTTTGCATTCTAGGTGTTTCTAACTGGGGAGGCTACGCCCTGGCCTGTGCACTGTATATTCTGAACTCATGTCAAGTCCATGAGCGCTACCTGAGGAGGGCAACTGGACCTTCCAGGAGAGCTGGGGAACAGAGCTGGATCCAGGCCCTGCCATCTGTCGCTAAGGTAATACACTCCAGCAAGCCGCTGGCCAAGATACAACTTCCTTGCTGAATGAGAACTAATCAGGCCTGAGCGCTCCAAGCCACAACCACCGTGCTATCCAAAGCTAGCCTAGAGGGAATGTCTCCCTGCGGGGCCAGTCTGAGCCACAGATTCAGACAATCCTTGGTTGGATCTACCTCAGGTCTTATGTAAGACCTGTTCAGCGAGATCCTTTCCTTTCTAGTTTGACTTTCAGCAACTTGCTTTTCCCTCTCAGAGACTGAGTCTTTGTAAAGTGTCATCTAATGACAGTCAGCACTGTCATAAGAAAGAAACGCTTGATCCATGGAAGCCAGCATCCAGGTTCTGGTCAGGAGTGGGGGTCAGAGTCCTTACTGTCCTGGTCACACAAGTGACGACTCAGACAGAAAATTGAGATGTCTCCCAGCCAGCCAAAGGCTGGTGCTCTGACCCCCTCCTCCCATTGCAGAAATCCCCCATATTTAGAGGGCCTTATAGCTGCTTTTCTTTTTCTTCATGATGTTTTATGCAGTCCCTCTGGCCTCTTTCCTGGTGAATTTGGAACCTCTCTGGCTTGGTATTATTCTTTCCATAGAGGGAGCTGGTGGGCTCTAGGTGGTAGTCTTGCCAAGACCACCAATAAGAGACAGAGCTAAAATAGGAGTTAGAGTCTCTCTGATCCAGACTTGGGGCTTGCCTCGGGTGGCTGAGAAGTGTCTCAGCTCCTGAGAATGCTGAGGGCTGTGGGAGAGGTGGGTGTGAGACCCAAGTGACATTTTCATGGGGGAAATGGTCTAGTCTTCCCTGGGCGACCCAGAGGGCTAGCTGTTTTTTCTTTTTGCTTCCTGGATTTGAACTGGAAAACATGGAAAGGGAGGGGGCACCCTCCCCCATGACTCCTGATTCACACAGACACAAAGTGTGAACCCGCCCAGCCAGCTCCACACTCAGCCTCCAGGGATGGAAACATTCTCCTCCTGGCATGGATACCCACCCTTTCAGAAGTGTATTAACAATGCCCTGTTCTCGAGGAGGAAATGGAAAGGCATGTTTTTAAAGCAGAGCCACATTGGCTGAACCCCTCCTGGGGGCCAGACCCAGGCTTGTTCTGGGAAACAATGAGCAGTCAGATGGGGCCCCTGGAGAAGGAGCCTGGGCAGGGAACACAGTGACGCAGGAGCCCAGATGGAAGTTCTCCACCACCCCCTCAGTTTGGGCTGAAATCCTGGCTCAAGCAAACCTTGCCTCAACTTCCACTTCCTAAGTTCCTAGATCTATAGGTACTCCCAGCTTCCAAACTTACTTTTGTTTTAAAAAAGAAAATCTAATTTGCTTTAAAAAAATCATTTTCCAGAGACATCAGCCCACCATGATCCAGAGTGAATGAGTAGGTCACCTCACACACTCTGTCTCTAAGTCCAGAAGTTGCCCTGGGGCCTCTTTCCCCATCCACCTTGACTCCATCCTCAAGGCCTGCCCACCATGCCTCACTTCAGTCCTCCTTCCACTCTCCTGTCTCACTGACTGCCGCAGCAGCCCGGCCAGGACTGCAGCCTTCAGCTCTGCTTCAGCCCCGGAGGAGCTACCCGCTCCACTTGGTCTTGTAGAACATGGTGTGGTCCTTCCTGGAAATTCGCTGGGAACGGCAGTTGGTCCATTTGGTCCCTCTGGGTCTTAGAGGCTGGAACACCAGCCAGTTCCTGACCTGCTAGCTGTTCATACTCACCCTGAGGACTCCACAGCTCCCTCCATGTCCCAAAAGAATGAGAAGATTAAGGGCAGGCCCTGTAGTACCACAAGCATTGCCTTGTAAAGAGAGCATATGTGTAGTGGAGAAGAGGAGTGGCAGATTCCAGCCCAAACAAAGGGTGGTAGATGCCTGTCTGAGTTGGGGAACCCCTGCCAGGAGCTCTTGACAAAGACTTGTGTGGAAATGAGCTTGGATCCCTCCCCCTTTCACAGGGGGAGCATCTGCCTTCGCCCAGGAGCAGAACAGAGAGGCCACCCCAGGGCCAAGAGAAAAGTGTCTGGGCATCATTTATTCATGTGTGTACATGTCTGGGGTACACTTGCACGTGCACTCACATATGTGTAGAGGCAAGAGGCTGATGTCAAATGTCTTCCTCAATCACTCCCCTCTTATTTTCCGAGACAGGGTTTCTCACTAAATCTGGTGCTCGCTGATTAGGCTAGAATGGTTTGCCAGCAAATCCCAGGGTTGCCCCCTGTCTCTGCCTTTCCAGCTTTAACATGAGTGCTGCAGATTAGGGTCTTGCAGTCATGTGGCAAGCATTTTACTCCCTGAGCCAGCTCCCCAGCTCCTCATCATCGTTATGTGATGCTTTGGATGAGTGTCCACAAGGCCTTTGCTTGGCTTATTCCTTGGCTTTAATGCCCGCTGATAGTTGTTGCCCTGTATCTTAGTCAGTGTAGGCTGCTGTAACAAAATACCATAGGCCGGGAGGTACAAAAATGCTCATTTTTCGTTCTTCCAGTTGTAGAAGCAGGGATAGTCCAACCCTGAAGGCAGGGCAGAGTCAGTGCCTTGGTGGATGCACTCTTCCTGGGTTGAAGATGGCTGGCCTCTCACTGGCCATGGCCTCTGTTTCAGTTCCTGCCTCCAGGTTCCTGCCTTGAGTTCCTGTCCTGAGGCTTTCTTTAGTGATGGTGTGTGACCTAAGAGTTATAAGCTGAAACAAACCTTTTCCTCTGTCACACTGTTTTTAGTCATGGTGTTTATCACAGCGATAGAAATCCAACTAGTGCCCGCCCCTCAAGAGGCTGACAGCGGGACCTGGGGAGGGGCCTCCTGCCACAGTCAGATGCATGGGAGCTCATCCCAGGCTTGGCTGGGGGCTGGGGCAGTGGGAGGATTACATCTCTGGTATGTGTTAGGACCACACAGGTCTCTATTGGGGCATGAAATATGGTCATGGGAAGGTAAGTGCCCGAAGAAACAGCCGATCTGTTTAAACGCTTTGCTTTTGTTTGAGACGGGACCAGCCCCTCCCCCTTACCCAGTAAGTGAGTCAGAGAGCAAGCTCTGGCCTTTCCCCACTGTACTGACAACCAGCATGCTTCCTACTGTGTGCCAAGGGCCATGCTGGATGCTCTACCTCCAGTGTCTCATTTAATTCTCACTACAGCTTCTGAAAGCCATATCCTCACCAGGGTCACCAACGACCCCAGATGACAGATGGGATCTCCAAGACATAGAGAGAAGTTAAGACCTTCCCACTCTGTAGGCCAGGCTGTCTTGGAGCTCATTATACAACCCAGGCTGGCCTCAAACTGACTGTAATCCTCCTGCCTCAGCCCCTCAAGTACTGAGATGACAGGCGTGAACCATCACATCCAGCTCTTGATTTTGATTTTCTTTTTTTTTTTTTTAAGATTTATTTATTTATTATATGTAAGTACACTGTAGCTGTCTTCAGACACTCCAGAAGAGGGAGTCAGATCTTGTTACAGATGGTTGTGAGCCACCATGTGGTTGCTGGGATTTGAACTCCTGACCTTCAGAAGAGCAGTCGGGTGCTCTTACCCACTGAGCCATCTCTCCAGCCCGATTTTGATTTTCATAAGGAGCTTTCCAGTGAGTCCATGCCTTATCTCAAATTTTACTTGTTAAAAAGAGACACATTCCTGGGTGTGGTGCCATATGCCTTTAAGCCTAGCTCTTGAAAGGCAGAGGCAGGTGGATCTCTAAGAGTGTGAGGCCAGCCTGGTCTAAATATTAAGTTCCAGGACCACTAGGGCTACAGAGGCTCTGTTTTAAAAAGGAGGAGGGAGAAAGAAAGAAAGAAAGAAAGAAAGAGAGAGAGAGAGAGAGAGAGAGAGAGAGGAAGGAAGGAAGGAAGGAAAGAAGGAAGGAAGGAAGGAAGGAAGGAAGGAAGGAAGGGAAGGAAGGAAGAAAGAAAGAAAGAAAGAGACAGAGAGAAACAGAGATCTCTAGCTCAAAGCTTCTTTTCTACAGATATTTACGCATTCTGTCCTCCCTCTCCCCACATGTCGTCTGTCTCCTCCTCATCTCTGTATTTCCTCCCAGGAAGAAAAGATGTTGGGCATCCTGGTAGAGAACCAAGTCCGCAGTGGTGTCTCAGGCATCGTGGGCATGGAAGTGGATGGGCTGCCTTTCCATGACGTTCATGCTGAGATGATCCGGAAGCTGGTGGGTGCCACCACAGTGCACATGTGACCAGCTGTGCTGTTTGTGTGCACAGTCCCTGCCTGATGCCAGCCTTTGTCTAGGTAGGAAGGAGTTCCAGGGGCATTGCTCTACCTGCCCTTCATCCTGGCTTCTTCTGGCCACCCTATGCTCTGTTCTGGGAATCTTTCTGCCTCTCAGTTAAGAGAGAATTCTGGAACAGTTAATTGTAGAGCAGAGCCTAAGGGCAGTGGTGGTGTACACCTTTAATCCCAGCACTCAGGAGGCAAAGGCAGCTGGATTTTTGAGTTTAAGGCCAGCCTGGTCTACAGAGCGAGTTCTAGGGCAACCAAGGCATCACTGTGACCTGGGCTAATCGAGAAAGGGTAGAGAGCCCACACGTGGAGTGTTAGCTGAAACACTGGGGTTCATACTCACCACCACCAGCAAAACAGTTATATCTTTGAAATGCTTTTTTCCCCCATACAGTCATAATTTGCTGTTTGATGGGGTTCTTCCAGCCATGACATCCCACTGTCCCTCACCCCCATTCACCCCTGACATTTCTTACACACACTTTCCATCAGCTCACTCCTACACCTAGCCTGACTCTTTCCCCGTTTTGAGGGGGAAGGAAGCCATATTTACCAGTATTGCCCAAAGGTGAGTCAGACCTCTCCAGAGCTCAGGCAGATGAGCTCGCCCTGATCTTTCACATCCTCCAACCCTAAATTTCTCAACAAAACCAGAAACTGAGCCACTGACCAGGCCCCATTGCACATTTATTCCTGACATCATGGTGACATTTCATGTGGGATCTGAGCCTACTAAATGTTGTTTCATGTCTTTACACATGTGTGTCTGGTATGGTTCTTTAAGGGGCCTTCATTGTGAAAAAGGAACACATGGTATGGATTTTACACTCCAATAAAATATAAGTGTAAAGAGAAAATCTTTAGTATGAACCTCCAGTGTCTGCTATTTGCTATTCTGGCCAGGATTCACACCTGCAGGGTTCACACTTTCAGGGTCCATGCTTGTTCTGTGGAAGACACTAAAAATGGGGCCAGTCCTCCACCCAAGACCTCACAACTCAGCAAATACACCTTGGCTTGGAAGCCTCACGGCCCAGGTCTCTTTGAGTTATCATTTTTGTTCAGTACAAATTCCACACCAGGAACTCTGATAAAGAGGATATCCTGACAATTAAAAAAAAAAATAGATGACTACAATACTATTGACATCGTGGAAAAGCTGCCAACAATCTTATGATTCATGTTTCAAAGGAGATATTCATAGATTTGGCTTTTGGCATAGTAATAGCAGGATTCTACTTCAGCATTGAACAAGCTGAGGAGTAACAGTGTTACAAGTTATGCTTGCAGTGGGAAGAAATGTATGGGGAGATGGCTGAGCCATTTAAGAAAAAGGCTAAGACCCCGTTAAGTTCAGAGAAGGCAGGTTCTGAAGGCAGGTTCTCAGCTTACGCTGAGGCTAAGGTACAAAGGAGTAGAGGGGACCCCTTCCTGGGCATCCATCCCAGGGGCTGCTGGTGCTCTGCCTTCCAGGACCCGGTTTTAAAACTTTCCACTTCACATTGTGATTCCCACTCAAACCTTGTTCTAGCCTTGTCTGTTCTCAGGAGAAATGTCTGTGTTCATGTCTGTGGTGGCTACCACCTCCAGAAGTCAGTGACAAGAACAAGAGATGGCCTGCAGGGGAACTGTGGTTTACCCAGGGTGAGAGCTAGCTTGGTTCTAGCCATTGCTGGGCAAATGGAATCTGTGGGCTTTTCAGGATGCTGTGGAGAGAGATCCTAGGATATAGTACATATGACATACAGTCGGTACTCATAGGCAAGCTGGTGGCCTGGCTTACTGAGGTAGCATGCTCTGTACAAGGGTGCCAGCTCCTTATCCCTGGATGTCCTGGGCACAACTGACATTCTGTTGCTCAGCTAGGAAAGGTATCCCTCTGAGGTCACCTCTTGCTTCCCACTGTCTGCCACCCCCAAGTTGGCCCAGCCCATTGTATCTGCTACTTCCTGACCATTATACATGGCGTCTGCTGGCTTCTTCTTGAAGTTCATTGCTCTCTATGCAGGACGGAGAATGCTTGGCTTATTAGCAAATTGTATGTTCTCTACATTCATGATGTGATGTGCTTCCCGGAAGTATAGAAGCAGAGGAATGTGGTCCTTAGGGCAAGGTAGACGACATTATGTAGGTTCTGATCCAGGTGTCACATTTGTAGAAGCAGATTTTGTTGGGATTGGATGGCAGGTTAAGGGCTAAGTAGAGGTGATTTGAACTGTCAGTCAGATTGGCCAGATATTCACCAATTTCACCTTTCCTTGTCTTGTTACGCAGAAAAACTACATTTCCCAGCCTCTCTTGTAGCTGGGGCCCACGTGACCAGGGTCAGGTTAATAGAGTATGAGTAATGAGGCTATCAAACACTTCCACCCTGGGCCATAATTGCATGTGGCATTCTTTTTACACTTCTCCTACCTTTGTAGATGGACAGGGGGAATCCCATGATTATGGAACTGCTACTGGAAAATCCTGGGGTGTCACTTTATGATGGCCAGATGATGCCTGGGAAATTGGAGTTCCTTCTTAGGGTTCTTAGTCTTATTGATAAAGTAATTTAAGAATGGACTCAAATGGGAGCCTGAGGATGATAGGAGCTTAAAAGGAAACTCCATGGCAGGACATCTGTAAATCTCAGCAGGCGCCCAGAGGGGAAAATGGACAAGACAAGGGGAAAATGAGTAAGGACGAAGCCAAAAGTACCAGGAGAGAAGTGCTTAGGTTCTGGTCAGCATCTGCAAGAAAGAGAGAGGGAAAAAAAGGAGAACGGGAAAGTTGTCTCTTTCTGAGACAGGACACAGAAGGGTGGGCGGAGCCAGTTGAACCTCAGGGCTGCTCTTACAGACGGTGCTATGAGACAGGAATTATAGGAAGGATAAAGTATGGTATTTCAGTAAATGGATAATTTTGTGGTCATCTTTTTAGCAAGGGTTAAGATGGGCACATCTTCCTAGGAGAGGTCCCATCTTCCTGAACTTGGCAGCTGAATTAGCTCTTCAGGGACGAGAGAGTGGAGCGTCTCAACCATTCTTTACAGTAACAGAATTGATCCGCAGGAGGATTTTGAATTGCTGTCATCACTTTCCAAACTCTGTGTGTGTGTGTGTGTGTGTGTGTGTGTGTGTGTGTGTGTGTGTGTGTGTGCATGTTTAAGTGTGGGTACGGACGCGCAAGTATAGAGAGCAGAAATTGGCACTGAATGCCTCCCCTAATGGTTCTCTGCTTCCTTTTTTGAGCAAGGGTCTTTCTCTGCACCTGGAGCTCACTGATTCAGTTAGACAGGCTGGCTGGAACCCCCCCGGGATCTGTCTCTACCTCTCCAGACCTGGCATTACAGGCATAAGCATCAGAGCCTGGCTGGGTTTTTGTTGTTGTTGTTTGTTTTTGAGGGGTGTTTTTTAGTTTGTTGTTATTTGAGACTCACTATGTAGCTCTGACTATCCTGGAATTACTATGTAGACCAGGTTGGCCTCAAACTCACAAAGATTCATCTGCCTCTGTCTCCTGAGTGTTGGCTTTCTTTATTTTTTCAAATGTGGGTTCTAGAAATTGAACTCAATTTCCATGCTTACACAGAAAGCACTTTCCCAATTAAGCCTTCATCTTAGACCCTTTTCATTGGACATCTTAGAAACGTAAAATAAACGTGTATCAGCCACTTATGTTTGTCATTTTCACTATGATTTGGGGCTAGGGATTGACCCCCGGGCTAACCATGAGATATTCCCTTGCCCCCCCCCCTTGTTTTACAGCATTGTGATGTGACTTGCTTGTTGCTCTAATTGAATCCAGTTTTGCTAATCTGAGTTGGAAGAATTATCATTGAGAAGTGTCTTCAAACAACAGTCCCCAGAGGGTTACATCACATCAGAGACAGCAGATAATAAAGTGATTCTTCATTGGGGTGCTTAGAATTTAAGATACCCCTGGAATGGCTTGTCTGCACAGTAGTGACTTAGTTGCCACTACTAGTGTCTGTGGAGAGACTGGACTGAGGGACCCAGACAAGGTTCTTTGCAGTGAGGAGTTTGGGTATTGTGACCTCTCTGGAATACTCCAGCACAGACAGCGAATATCTCATAGAGTGGTATTCCTAAGATAGCTGCTAACTGAGAGAGAATGGAATTGAGATCTTCCCATTCCCACCAGAGCCCTGGACACTGAGACCAGATGAATTCCAGGAATGGAGACTCCATCCCTAGATGCATAAAGCAGTTGGTTCAGCTTCTGGCTTTCTCTAGAACACAAGCTGGTGGGAAGCAGCAGATGGAGATGTGCTCTGTGCTGAGGCTCTCTCCTACTCTCTTCGGGCCAACCCACAGTCCTGTGTAAACAGGAAGATGAGTCCTTGTATTACTAAGCAACACTGGGGAGTAAAAAAGGAATTTTAATGGCTTCTGTCACCTTCAGTCCAAACCAGATGGACGTTTGCTCCCAGTCCTTCTCTTAGGAGAGAAAGCAGGATTAATCCTTAATAATATTCTTGCTTAGTCTGTTTGGAAGAAAGAGCTATTCTTCCATAACACTCCAAAACTCCAGGAGCCTGATCCATAGAGGGATTAAGTGGTCAAAATCAAATTTATGCTTCAATAGGATGTGGGCGATCCTTAGTGATAAACACGGAGTCTGATGCTGGTGAGAGGATGCCCCGGCAGACAGAGGTTGTCAACAAGCAAGGTGGGCGGCTGCAAGCAAAACCAGTTGGTTCTGGGGAAATGCCAGAGATGAGTGAAACAGGCTCTTCTTCTGGTCTGATGGGGGCTCACCCTTGCGGGGGGGGGGGGGGAGGGGTCAGGGGGGGTCGGGGTTGGGGAGATACTCAATATGCAGAGTCCCATGTGGTCAAAGACAGAGGGAGTCTTGTTCGCTAAACCACAGGGCTGGGTGTTGTCCTTAAAAGTCCCAGGGTGAATCTACAACACCACCTGCACAGATGCATCCAGGGTAGCTTTGCAACATGCTGCATGGATGTATGGGCTTTGCCATGCTGCACGGATTCATGGGCTTTGCCATGAGGCAGAAGAGAAAACTCTACTGTCCTTGTGGCTTGGGCTTAACCACTTGTTAGGCACTCAAATGCAACCCCCATCTTGCCCTTGGATCTTTCTATTTGGGGTCTTTCAAGGACACACCTGATCTTCCTGGTGTGGGTGGAGTCTCTGCCTATAAGGACTGCACACACTCTGCTATGATTGGCTACTTTGTTTTATTTGCTGACTGAAGTCACTACATAAACCCACCTCACAGTCCAACACAGGGATACTTGGCATAAGAGAGAAAACAATACAAAAATACAGCACTCCTTAGTAAGGGGAGCTGGGCTTAGCTTGCTCCAGTCCAAGCCAGTGAGAATCCAGAATTTCAGGTCAAACAGGGGAAATACTGTGGGATGAGGAGGCACAGAACACTTAGCTATCACCATTGGCCTGTAAGGACCGAGGCTGGGGAAGGTGTAGGTCTTTCTGGCATGCAGCCATCTCTGCCAACTCTCCTATACCAAAATGCAGCTTAAGCCAAACCTGTGGTCACGAGACATGATTGTGTGTGTGTGTGTGTGTGTGTGTGTGTGTGGTTAGTTCATTGCACTTAGGAACTCTGGGAAACTGTCACTGTCACACTCCTCTCAAAAGCTGCTGGATGCTCTATGGTGCATGGGGAGAAGGGTAGGAATTACTGACAACAGATACATGATCCTAGTTAGTATCAATGTCTTGGCATACAGTTGCCATGGACACCCTGCCATTTTTTTTATATTCTCCCTCTTTCTTCTCCCTTAGGCTCTCAGGTCTGACACTTAGACTAGACGGACACAAAAAGCTAATTAGGGCTGGGCAGTGGTGGCGCACGCCTTTAATCCTAACACTTGGGAGGCAGAGGCAGGCGGATTTCTGAGTTCGAAGCCAGCCTGGTCTACAGAGTGAGTTCCAAGACAGCCAGGGCTACACAGAGAAACCCTGTGTGCCAGGAACTTGGCTAAGGACGCAGTTTTAGGCCTAAGTCTTCTTATTAAGCTTTAGTACGATGTTTTGAGGGCCCCTGACATCTCTCCGGCATCCCTGGGGTTTCTTTGCCATCAGCCCTTGGGGGTGGGGCCCTGTTCCATAAGTTCTGTAAAGTGAGACGTGCCTGATGCTGGGGTTTCTTCCCTGACTGCCTCTCTGCTGTTATCCCTAGCCACCAACCCCGCCCCTGTTCTTCACCTTAACCAGTCCTCTGGCCTAGACTAGTTTAGAGGCAAGCTCAAATACTGATGGTGGCTATATAGCTTCCTGTGTCACACAAGACCATAGCACACTTGGGCTGGTATCGTCTGTGACAACAGGGGCACTGGAAGGCTTGGCAGGTGACCACGCAGGGTCCTACCCTCCTCTCCGCACCCCAGGCCTGCTGCTCTTTGCAAATCTCCTGGAAGTGACGATGCCGACTCCCTCCCATCTGCAGCCCAGGCGGCCACCAAGAACATGGGAGGAGACAGGGCTCATTCACACAGTCAGCAGTGCCCAGGCTCAGGACACGGAGCAGGTTTCCAGGGGCCAGAGGGACCTGGCTGTGGCCCAAACCATGGTTCCTTCCTGAGGAGAGAGGCACCCGTACATGGTAAAGTGGGAGACAGCCACCATGCAAGCTCCCGACCACAAGGCCTGTTGGTGAAAGCTCAGGGCCTAACTTAGCCTCATACACGTGACTCAAGCTAGGCCAACCCCACTGTGGAGGGCCCTCCCACTCCCAGTGAGCTAGGGGTCTGGAAGGCTGAGTGGAGCTTGGTTAACAATTCAGGTTCCTCGCCCTGGGCCCCACTTTTCCCAGAGGCCTCAGGGGCACCCAGAGGGTAGGCCTCCCTGGCCCTGCTTGTCCTAGAGCAGGTAAGGACAGCTAGGCAGGCTCCTCGGAGGCGGGCTAGGTCCCTGTGAGTGGTCTCACTGACAAAGCAGTACAGCACCGGGTCAGCTACACAGTTGAAGCTGGTGAGGAGGAGGGAGAAGTGATAGACGTTGAAGATGCTCTTGGCAAACTCACAGTTTCTCTCCCAGAGGCTGCGTACCAGCAGCAGCACGTGGTAGGGTAGAAAGCAAGCCAGGAAGATGACCACGGTGCTGAGCACCAGCCGCTGAATCTGGTCCTTGCGGCTCTTCTGTGTGCCGTGGCTGCGGCGCACAGCCCGCAGGATGCCCTGGTAGGAGGCCAGCAGCAGGCAGATGGGGAAGAGAAAGCCCACCAGGAAGCGGTAGTAGTTGATGCTACGCTGCCAGGCCTGGATAGGGTAATGCTCAAAGCAGACTCGGTGCTGGTCCTCGTCCTCAATGACCTCCTTGTGATTGAGGAAGTAGATGCTGGTCAGCAGCTCCTTGGCCCAGATGAGCACACTGACACCCACGGCTGCCTTCAGGGTGCGGAACTGGTGGAAGCGGAAGGGGTGGGCCACAGCCAGGTAGCGGTCGATGGAGATGCAGCAGAGGAAGCCCACGCTGATGTAAATGTTCTCATAGAGGAGGATGCCACACACCTGGCAGGATAGGTCACCATGGGACCAGTCGTCGTGCTGAAGCACGTACTGCAGCCAGAAGGGAAGTGAACAGATATAGAACAGGTCTGCAATGGTCAGGTTACACAGGTACACTCCCAGCTCATTCCGGGCCTTGATCTGCAAGTACCCGAAGTAGAGGGACAGGCAGTTGGCTGGGAAGCCCACCACCAGCACGGTCACATAGACCACTGGGGCTAGTGTCTGGTGGATGGTGTGGTCGATGGGGCAAGATAGTGAGGAGTTTTCTGTAGTGATGTTCCCCATCTTTGGGCCAGAAGGAGCCTTATTCCTCATGGGCTTGGAGATGGAGCCAATCCCTCTCTTGCCATCTTGTTTATAGAAGGTGATGCAAATGTATCAGGATCTAGGCATCACTGGTGGTAGGCGGACCCCCTAGAAGTGAAGGTGGAAAAGACTTTGAATAATCACAGCTACCGTTTATGTGACACCTGTCATTATCAGGCACTGTTCTATATGCTATATTCATTTAAACTCTGGACCAGGCCGGGCAGTGGTGGCGCACATTCCAAAACACCAATGTGCAGCTTATGGCTCCCTGTCTCTGCCTTCCCTTATTTATCTCCTCATTCCCTTATTTATTTTACTAGCCCCCTGGTACAAGCAATGGAGGTAAGGAGGAGATCCTGGCTCTCCAAAGGAGACTGGAGGCAAGAACATTTTAAACCTGAACGCAGCGTAAGGGCTTTGTCATCTTACACAGCAGTAACAATCATAGGACTGGACAAACTAGGCCAACCAATGAGGCCACAGCCATTCCAGGGACTTCTCCCCAGGGCATCAGAAGAAAAAACGCCTTGCTCTGCATCCTTCTGTGCTTTGGCAAGGAATAAAGGATAGTTTCTCATCACAGGGCCCGGCCTGAGTTCCTGGGTTACCTCAATGGATCTTGGGCTAGGTTCTGGACTAGAGATCAAAACAATTGATTGTCAAGCCAAGGCCAGGCACTTGTGTAAGTTTGTGAGTCAGTAACCTTTTCTGAGCCTCAGTTTCCTCATCTGGAATTTGAGGATTAAAAACACCTTCCCTGGAGCTGGAGAGATGGCCCAGTGGTTAAGAGCACCGACTGCTCTTCCAGAGGGTCCCGAGTTCAAATCCCAGCAACTACATGGTGGCTCACAACCATCTGTAATGGAAAACCAAAACCTTCCCTTTTGGTCAGTGTCAGGAGGGTGATAGGTGGGAGGCTGCATGATAATCCCTGTCAGGGGCCAAGGGGTGAGTTGTAATTTTTAGCAGGGGCAAAAGGAAGACTCAGAGATGCTCTGCTTCTTCACCAAATGAGTGAGCCATTTACCACGTTGAGAATTTAACAAAGGGAACTCCAGGCCACAATCATATCCAAGGGTAGAGTAGAATGGTTTGCTGCCGGTGTGTTTGATAAATTAACCCATCAAAGCAGGAGAGGCTTGAACTGTTCTGCTGATCTAACCCTTCTCTCTCAGCTGAAAACAAATCTCACTGGATCAGCACTTTCTGGTTTCTCTTTCTAGTCTTTATTACTATTAGTATTTTCGAACAGCTTTTTCTCGCTGTGTAGCACGGACTGGGGTGTCAAACTCGCACGCCTCCTTAGGGCTCCCCAGTGCTGGGGTGACAGCACGTGCCATCTGCCCTGACAAAGTGGCATTTTAAAGGCTTTTTGGCATTATATACCTTGAAGAAGCCCTTTTAGGGTCAGCATTTGCCAACTGTCTCCTGATTAAATTTACTGCCACAGGTCTCCTGAATGTTCGTGCTGACGTCATCTGGGAGGTGACGTGTTACTGTGAGTTTTCAGATTTTTTTTCCCTCACTCTACCCCTAGCCAAGAACTGACTTTCCTTCCCCTGTAGAACCTACAATCTACCTGACTAAGGAATCTAAATTTAAGCTGTTGTGTGATGCCTGCAAGCCAATAGTGACCTTTGTTCCAGAGGGAAACCCCCAAGAAACCATGACCAAGTCTCAGCTGATCACAAGGCTCCATGTTCCTGTAGTTCTCTCCTGCACCAAGTCTTGTCCTCCACCCCAACACCCCAGCTCTCCTCTCCTCCACCACCTCCCAACCTCGGGCCTTGGTGCCTGCCCACCTGTCTAGCATGGGCCTGAGTGGGAAGGCTGGATGGGGGTGGGTAGAGGCAGAGATTAGGCAAAGAAGAGAGCTAGGGTAGAAGGTGGACCACCAGAGCAGAGATGGGCAGAGGAGCTGGCCCAGTCTATGAGAAGAGACCCAGAGAAATCTGCACCCCACATTTCCAGTCCCAAGGTGCCTAAGGACTAACATGGTGAGTTTCTCTTTAGTCATTCTCAGCCTTGTAGATAACTATGCACAGTCACCTGCTCTCACCTGTGGTTCCACATCCCTGATCTCAGCCACCCAAGGTTAACTGTGATTGAGAGAAAAAAAGGATAGGGGGGGCGTAGCACACTAAGGTATTTTGAACTTAAGAAACTAAGCCAGGCAGTTACAGTGCCATCTTGAAGTACAGAGCAAGAGCCAGTCACTTAAACAATGATAAACAAATACCACCAACCACATATGTTACACACACACACACACACATACACACATTTATAGGTAGTGGAACATATCCACACATCTGTAATCTCAATAATTAGAGGTGGAGGCAGGAGGATTGCTGAGAGTTCAAGACCAGCCTGGGCCCACAAACTGGTATCAGCTCTCCAACCTTGCCTGCCACCCCCACCTTGAGGACACAGGACTTGCCTTCTGTCCTCAGATAGTAAAATTCTGTCTAAAAACAAAATGACATTTTGAAGGGAAAAAACCATATTCACATAAATTCATTGCAGTATACTCTTGTAATTATTCTACTTTATTACTAGTTGTTGCCCACGTCCTCCTATGTCTAATATACAAATTAAACTATCGTGTGTATAGGTTCATACGTGTTTGATAACTCATGGTGTAAATAGAAGTCAGTTCTACACATCTGTGGTTTTCGGCATCTGCTGGGGGTGTTGGATATGTGCCCTTAGGATAAGGTAGACCACAGTGTAATCACTTTTCCTGGATAAAGGGACCAGAATTCTCCTTAGTTTTTAAATGAGCAGGGGATGGGTCTGGTCCAAAGCCACCCTTTCTGTCACCTGGATTCCAACTCCCTCTAACTCATACAAGAAGCCCAGCCCCCTCCTCCACGCAAGCTCTTCCCTCCTCTCATCCCAGCCAACTTCTTCTTTCCTCAAAGAAGCACCTCCAGATCCTCTCCGCCCTCTGCCCTAGCTCTCCTCTCCACCTCATCTCTGCCTCTACTCAACCCCATCCCAGACCTCCCACCCAGGCCCACGCCAGTCATCGCCAGCCTCTGGAGAAGCATCCCAAATCATTCCTTGCTCTACACACTTGGAAGCACCTAGACTAAACACCAAGACTTTCTCACACCTAGACTAAAATCCAAGCACCCTTGCCGGATCCACGAGGCCCACAAACTGGTATCAACTCCCCAACCTTGCCTGCCACCCAGGCACAGGACTTGCCTTCTGTCCTCAGTCCCTTCACCTGGATCTTGCCTAGTCACTCCTTCCCAAAGTTTGACTCACTATGGCACCGCCCACCACAGTACCTGCTCCTTCTCTTCTAGAGATATGGTAACTGTCATTTCCTGGAAAGACCTTCCCTGGCACCCACCTTGACTCCCCTGCCCTTGCAGTGTGGACTGGTTAGGGGCTTCTTAGAAGACTAGGAAGGGTCATTTCTCGTTTTTTTTTTCAGGTAATAATAGTGGGGTTCAAAAGGGGAGACTTGGACCAGTGAGATGGCTCAACTTGCAAAGGCAAGCATGACGACCTGAGTTTAAGCCCCTTGGCCCAAATGGTGGAAGGAGAGACTGGAGTCCCACAGTTATCCTCTGACTTTCACACACATGCCATAAGTGTTAGTATCAGAGTTCAGATACCCCAGAGCACATGTGAATGACAGGTGAGCATGGCAAACCACCTGTAATTCTAGTCTTGAATAGCAGAGATAGAAGGTGCCAAGAACAAGCGGGCCAGCCATTTCAGGGGGCCCTGTGTTGGATTTAGAGGAAGATGGCTGGAGATGACTCCTGGCATCAATATTGGGGCTCCACACGCAGATAGCACACACATGAACACACAGAGAGACATACATACACACATGCACACAGATACACACATGCATACATAAATACACACACATGCATACATACACACACACACACCACATGAAATTGGAGAGAAAAGAGGGTGAGGAGCACAGGCTTCAGGATCCCACAGACCAGAACAGACAAAGCCTCCGTCTTGAAACATGTCCTGTCAGGTCTTGGAAATTCCCTGATAGTCACCAGGCCCCACTCTGTTGTTTACTAGTGGTGAGTGTATGGACGTGTGGGGTAGGGCGGGGTGAGGTTTATAGCTTCCTTTTTCCTACGCCAGCAGTAAGCTACTTCTTGCAACCAAAGTCAGAAATGTTCAAGCCTGCGTAGCCAAGAAGCAGCACCGACTACAGTTAGGCTGAGGCACCTCCCACGTTCACTTTGGATCAAAAAGAACAACAGTTCTTGAACTGTCTGCATTGGAATCCACTGGAGGTTTTAAAACATTGCAGAGACTCCTATTCCAGAGTTTCCAAACTGGCTGAGTCTGAGAAAGGTACTTTAAAAACTTCCATCTCACACAAGCTCCTAGGAGATGCTGGAGATGCAGGTTTGCTGGACCATGGGTCACACCTTTAGAGTAGTGAGGCACCAGAAGAAGCATCTAGAAGGTCATGGGCTCAGATTCTGAGCAAAACCTCCTTTTGTGAGTCCCTGAAGCAGGGAGCAGAGGTACTTGGAAGGCACTTAAAACCCAGCGGGAACTTTGGGCAGAACAAGGGCACAGGTCCTGGGCATTTCTAGGCTGCTTCTGCTTCTTCCAGTGGCCCTCATGGGTGGTGACTGCGAGTGTCCCTTTAGCTTGCAAAATGTTTACTATATTAAGGTTCCACTCTGTACTCTGCTCCACCTTCACAACCCTGTTTGTTGTTTGGTTTCTTTCTCTCTTTCTCTCTTTCTTTCTCTCTCTCTCTCTTTCTCTCTTTCTCCCTCCCTCCCTCCTTCCCTCCCTCCCTCCCTCCCTCCCTCCCTCCCTCCCTCCCTTCCTTCCTTCCTTCCCTCCCTCCTTCCCTTCCTTCCTTCCTTCCTTCCTTCCTTCCTTCCTTCCTTCCTTCCTTCCTTCTTTCTTTTTAGACATAAGGTCCAAAGAGACAGTTTGCCCAACAGTCCAGTACCTCCAGGATTCCTGGAGCAGGTATTTGTGAAACATGCAATGTTCACAGGCCAGGGTACATGCATGGGAGACTTAAATAAAATGAGAAGGTGCTCCCACCCCCAGCAAACCTCCATGCCCAGAAGTCAGGAAGGCCACACACACTAATCACTGCCAAGAGAGGCAGTGTCTGGTGGATGCAAGGGTGTCTCTTCACCCCTGTCATATTCAGTGTCTGCTCACTCTTGTTATTCCAGGCATGCTTTCCATGATTCCAACCCCATTGCACACTGATGGCTCCCGTTGCTCTCCCAAGGCTGGAGGCTGCACAAACCACTCCTGCCGTGCCACAGGACATGCTCAGTGGGGTCCAGACTTGGTACAACATTTTGTCCACTAACCTGTCCTTAGAAAAGATGTCCCCCCTTGCCCAGTGATTCACCATGAATGGGTGGCCTTTGGCTTTCCCCATCATCTTTCACTTAAGTGAACTGCCAACTTGTAGAATTTTCTTTTTTTTTTTTTTTAAAGATTTATTTATTTATTATATGTAAGTACACTGTAGCTGTCTTCAGACACCCCAGAAGAGGGCGTCAGATCTTGTTACAGATGGTTGTTAGCCACCATGTGGTTGCTGGGATTTGAACTCCGGACCTTCGGAAGAGCAGTCGGGTGCTCTTACCCACTGAGCCACCTCACCAGCCCTAGAATTTTCAACTAAGTGTTTGAAAGTATCTCTCTTTTCTTCCTTTCTCTCACCAGGCTTGATCAAGACTTCTTTCCTGAAGTCAGTGCAACTGCCTTAAGTCAGGCTCAAGTCTTCAAGTTACTACCAAAAGCCATTTTCCAAACCACAAATCTAATCAAGTAAAAAAAAAATGGCTGTTCAACCACTCACTCACTCACTCACTCGCTCGCTCACTCACTCATCTATCCCCTATCATCCCACACCCATTATCCACCCATCTGTCCATCCATCCATCCATCCATCCATCCGTCTATCATGTATACATCCAACAATCATTCATCTCTATCCATCATCCATCCATCTATCCATCCACCAATCAATCATCCATCCATGTATCCATCCATTCATCATGCATCCATCCATCCATGCATCCATTCATCATTCATTTATCCCTCCATCCATGCATCCATTCATCATTCATTTATCCCTCCACCCATGCATCCATCCATCATCTATCCACCCATCTATCCACTCAGCCACCCACCTCTATCTATCCATCCAAACATTCTTCCTAGAACAGTCCCTGAATGTCCACTGTATGGAAGGCACTACACTATACACTGGCCCTAACATCCAACTTCATTTTAGCCTCATGAAGAAGAGCAGATAAATGAAGTAAACTGAGGATAAGCACAAGATTTTGTAGGAGTTCCTTGGAGGTAGCCTAATGCAATAAGGAAAACCTTCCCGAGCAGTGACAATCAGACTAAGTCTAAGAGGAAGAGGAAGAGCTGCCCAAAGAGTGAGGAGTTTCTGCCTGTGGAAAATGTGTGCAAGCTATCAAATGCAAGAGAGAGAAAATGAGTACCTTTAGGGAACTGAAAGTAGCTTGCCAAGAAAGGATGTAGATATAAGGCAGACAAGTCCAGAGAGGAGACAAGAATACCAACAAATTAAAAATGGAAGGGAACAGTCGGGGAAATGGAGAGGTTCTTCGATGCTTGGTCCTCTATCCTCTCAAGAATTGTTAGATGGATAGGTAGGTAGACAGGTAAGTGTGTGGAGTTTCTGGGTGGGAAGGAGATGGACAGATTGGGCAGATGAAAGAATGAATGAATGAATGAATGAATGAATGAATGGGTAGATACACCAATGTGAGAGTTGATAAGTGAGGCATAGGTGGGGAAGGAGACAGAGTTGGAGTAGATGGTGCAGAGGTAGATGGGTGAGGATTTTGAAGCTGGGTGCTAGAGCAGTGACCTCACTAACAGAAGTAGGAAAGTGAGATGGAGGGATTTCTAAGGCTGCTTTAGCTGGACAATGAGTCCCCATCACAGCCAGCTCAGTCTCCTGCCACTTCTGAGGATAAAGCCCTGCAGTGGAAGCCATGTCTTCACTGGACTGTCCCCTTTCTACCTGGGATCCAGGAGAGCTTCTCTCCCAAAAAAACTCAACTCAAAAACTAAAGGCCACATCAGACACAGAAGTATTGCAAGGTGGAAAAGCTGAGGCACATTTGCAGAGTCCTCTGCTAACCAGGCACAGTTCTGGATGTCCACTCCACCTCTTCAATGAGAAGAACCCAGATAGTCAAAGACAGGCCAGCCCCTCAGAAATTCCACAGCTGACATATGGCAGGTCAGGCTTTAAACTTTGTTCCCGACTTTCTGACCCTTGATCAGGATCACCACTGAGCAACCAGCTTTAGCCTCCAGTCCTCACAGATGCTACCACAGGGACCAGTAGGCTTTGTGGTGGGTTAGCCTCCTGCTCCTGGAGGTTGTGACCTACTAGGCACCCTGCCATTAGTCTCCCATGGTGGAGGGACGTGCAGAAAGCAGTAGAAACAGCGCTTTACCATCTAAGTGAGAAACTAAGAAAAAATGCACAGAAGGTGATGCAGCTCCTAGAGGCAGATCTTTACACGCGTTCGAATCAATCAGGTAGATATCTCCACAGGTTTAATGACCAGATGAAGCCCTGATGGGAAGGAAGCAACTCGGCAGAAGCTGCTGCCAGGTAGGAGGCAGAGATGGAGAGTTGGATCTCTCCTGGCTCGTGAATAACTATTTCCCCGGTACCCATCCCTCTGCATACCACACTAGGCACGTACTCAGACAGAGTCTCCTGGTGCCAGGGACCATCCAGAGCCTCAGCCCACAGAGCTGGGGAGTTCCCATATGCTTGGTTCCCTTCTCTCAGCTGGCCAAGCCTCCAGACATTTACACAGGCTGGTTCCAGAGGAACTAGGGTACCCAGCTGTCCCATGAAGGCAGGCTTATAAAGAATTTCCCCCAGGAAGGAATAGAAATCAACTCTTTTTTTTTCCTTCTTTCCCCCCAAATAGTCTCACCTCTACAATAACAAAGACAATTCAGTCTCATTTCTAATATCCTGTAACAGTTTCAAAGTCTTAGCAAATATCTGTAAGTTGGGTGGGGCTGGCATAGCTAACCCATTTCATAGAACTTGAAGCCCAAGGAGGCTGAACCAGGTCTTGGAGTTTACACAGTGAACTCGGGGTGAATCCGAATCCAGAACAAAAGCAACCAGGTACTCAATTGCTACCTTTGGAAAAAAAAAAAAACAAACAACAAAAACAAACCACAAACAATAGCAAGAAATACATTTGAGAGTATGGCTGTGTACACACGTAACACACACACACACACACACACACACACACACACACACACACACACACACACGTAGATGAAGAAACTCCCACACACAATGCTTACCTGATGCTTGTTTTTCACACTGGTGTTGTCTCTTCTATTTCATTTCTTTTAAGAACAGGATCAATTAAATTGATTTCTGTCCCACAGGTAGGTCAATTTGGAAACTATCCAGCCCCATACCCACACTGATTGGCTTTTTCTAGAGCCTCCTGGTAGGGCAAAGGAAGGCAGTGAGGAGTCCACAGGCAGTTGAGGAGGAAATGGGGAGGCAGCAGTGAGGTCCGCCCCCTGCAGCCCTGAGAGTTCTCTGCGAGAGAACCTAGCAAGAGTCCTCTGATTCAGCCCTTCCGGCTAGGCTCTTACCCTCAGTCCTCCGCCAGCTGTACTCCTACAGCTCAACTTGGCAGTGTCTGGACAACGCTGCACGCGGACGAGCTCTCCCTCTCTCAATCCTGCAAGGAAAAAAAAAAAAAATCATCCCAGCTCATCTAGAAAATCCCCAGCTGGAAGCTCTCCATTCCCCAGCTGAGGCAGAATCATGTGAACTCCAATCTGGTGTCAGGCTGGGCGGTTGCTGAGGAACCCGCCAGCGGGAGGATGCGGGTGGGCAGGCAGGCAGCAGAGAGATCCCTTTACACACCCTCCATTCTCTTAGGCTTTCTACATGCTTCAGGGGGAGTCAGGGAGCAGCCTCTGGGAAAACAGAGCCTTGACTTAAGACAGGTGCTCAGCAAAAGTTGAGTACCCAAATTTTAGCTAGCACCACCTTAGGCACATGCTAGACGCCAGGAGACACAGAACATTGAAACCCACTCCTGGAGTTTTCTCTGAAGCCCCTCAGGTCTGTGGTTGATGGCTGGCAAACTAGCAATGGGTAAGGACAGGAAAACTGACTGTTGGCATTCCTAACCTCAAACCCCTTCCTCGGTTAGTGGGTCTCAGCCCTGGCCACATTTGTAAGAAAACACTTGGAGCCTTTTTTTTTTTTTAATGTATGCAATGGCAGGCTCTATACCAGCCAAACTGAATTGTCCGGACATCAGTGTTCTGCCAAGTTCCCTAGTCAACACTAAAATGGATGTGCAAGTTGAACCTTCTCTACAGACCCACAGAGCAGTGGTGTCAGGGTCAAAGCTCCAAGCGCAGAGCCCTGCCAGCTTACTACACTGGCTAAACTGTAGAAGGTTCTCCAGTCCAGCCCCTCAGTTATATGTGGAAGAGCTCAAGCTCCATGGGCCAGAATTTCATGGATGGAGCCTAAGCACTAAAAGATGACTATGACTGAGCTGTGACTGAAGTCTGAGGCTGATGTCAGGGGCCTTATTCTCTCGGCTTAGCTATTTCCTTCCAAAGCAGGGTCCTTGAAAACCCATCTTGCACACAGTACATCTGGAGCCCAAGCACACCACACACAGATGGCCCAGGGGACACGATATCACTGTGATGTCTAGGACCTGTCGTCTCCAGAGAACAAACTACTAAAGTCTGAGAATAGGGTAGTGTTAACTAAGGGTTCTGCCAAGAAACACCAGCATATGACAGACCTTTTTCAGCCGTCACTACATCAATTGCTGATTGGAGGTCTTATGTTACAAGGTTGCCACTTGGCAGCCATCTGCTAGAGTCAGATGTTATGCCTGGGGTCTCGAGTGTACCTGACTGCCCATGGTGTCACACGGGGAAGGGGAGAATATAAGACTGGTGGTGGCTGTTTCCTGGGTCATACCTGGTCACAGAGAGCACCTCTGGCCCTCCTTGCAGAGTAGCCCAGCTTAGCAGGACACACAGACCCTATACCCACACCTTTACCTTGTACATCTTCAGGAACCAGTAACGGAATTGTGAACCTCCTCCAGGACACCCAGGGACCAGAAAAATGTCCTACCTCTACGAGCAAATGCTCATTGCTGAGGGGGAATAGGTACCCCAGCAAACCCACCAAGCCTTGGGCATATTGGTAGAGGGATTCCTTAGTCTACATCCTATGAAAGACCCATGTAGTAGGAGAAAACAGTCCTTGCTGGGTACTTTGGCTCTGGGATCTTATCTTCAATATCGACACTTCCCAGTGGCCTCAGGAACCCCAGAGGCCCCCATAAGTCCCTGTCCTTTACAAACTTCTCCTATAAAACCTACGGTTATATAATAGCAACGAGTCTGCCACACACTGCTGTAGCATCAAAGAAAACAAAGCCCGGTCCCTATTCCAGGCTCCTGCCCTTCAGCCATCAAGAATGTGAAGAGAAGCCACCATGCAGAGCAGGGTGGGAGAGGAAGATGGAGGAACTGAATGGGCCAGGCCTGTCACCCAAGGATCTCTCAACTCCCCTTTCCCTCTCTTGGTTAAAAAAGATACAGTCTTTTATATAACTTGGGTGACTGAAACTTGACTATGTGGTCCAGGCTAGCCCAGGCTAGCCTTGACTCATGATCTTGCTGCCTAAGCCATGGGAGTGCTAGGATTACAGACAAGCATCACCTCATCTCTCTGTAGTTAGAATTCTCCAATTTTGGGTTGTTGTTTGGTTGGTTGTTTGGTTGGTTGTTTGGTTGGTTGTTTTTTGGTTTTTCCAGACATGGTTTCTCTGTGCAGTCCTGGTTGTCCTGGAACTCACTCTGTAGACCAGGTTGGCCTGGAACTCAGAAATCCATTTGCCTCTGCCTCCCAAGTGCTGGGATTAAAGGCGTGCGCCACCACCACCCAGCTGAATTTTGGGTTCTTTAAACACACACACACACACACACACACACACACACACACACACACACACACACACACGGAAATAATAACGTTTTTGTTTTAATCCCAGGTGTGGGATATGGGGCTGCTTCAGACTGTCCACAGCAGCTGACAATGATTTGCCTCATGCTCTAGCAAGGGTGTGATTTTTCCAGCTGCCGATAGTTTTTGAAATTGGATGACATTTGGAATTTGGGGGACTTTTCAGAGGTTATATAAATGTTAGGGCCCCAAAAGGTACGGTGGGTTGTTGGTGGGTCGTTGGTTTCAGTTTGTTAAGTAGTTGCTCACAAAAAAAAACAGAAACAAGACATTAGATATCTTGATGGTGAAGAACAAACTTGCCTCAAGGAACACAACACCCCTAACCAGAGGAAGTGGTCTGATGATAGCATCGCCCCCTTTCCTTTCTATCATTTTTTCTCTCCTACTTAGGGAGATGAAAGGGTGGCAAAAAAGGGGTGGAGAAGGGTGGAAGAAAGAAGAACCCACAAAGTAGCCAAAGACAGGCTAGATGTCTCTACTATACCCCTGTCACAGTGACTGCAGTGGTGAAGAACCATGGACCCCACTGGACTAAACACTGTCCCTATTGTGCCTCCGCATAAAAATCTACTTCTGGGATCTGTCTCTAAAGAGTTGTGAACTTTCCTCAGCTGCTCTGGTGGCTGCCGGCTGCCATTTGTTTTGAAGCAAAGGACTGCTCTGAGACAGAGACCTAAGCCACAAGACCTTCAGTTACCCACCCCAGCATGAGAGACAGCATAAGTAGTCCCTGGGGTCTACATGTAAGGTCTCTAGCATATGGGAGCAATCCCTTGGCCACTTGAAGGCCACAGGTTAGTGGGTAGGGGCACAGGTCTGACCCAGATCTGAGGGCCAAGTCCACTTCCACATCCTGTAGCCTTGAGAATCATACATGTTTCTGACTTTGTAAAGCTCCAAGATGATGAGACACAGCAAAGCAGCTAGCACTTAGTAGGACCAGTGAGATGGTGGTGGTGGTGGTGGTAGTGGTGAGCCTGTCTTGCCATCTGGTGAGCCAAGGCAGAGGCTGGGCAGATCAACTTGACAAGTGGTGATGGAGTACCATCTATTACCATCAGGGTTTTGGGGGACTCAAATTACTCCACCAATTTGAAGCTAATCAGGGTGGAGGGGCTGAGGGGCTCCCCAGGGGCTCTGGCAGTGTAAGCAATGCCTGCAATCAGCCACCCGCCACTTGACCGCCACTTGACCGCAAGGGGCCTTTCCTGACTTGTGTCTCTGGGAGCTGTGTGTTACCCAGCATGCACTTATTTATATTTAAGGAGGCTCTGCCTATGTTACCTAGATTCCTGGTGATGCTGTGGTTCCAAAAGAGGGCCAGGTGTGGACTAAGAGTGGCCCTGAATTGTAAGACTCTTCACTTCTCGGGGGTTCCAGAAGAGCCTGGACATGTCAATAGCTACAGTAGCCACTGAAGATGTGGCTGCCAGCCAAGGATTGCTCCAGTTTTAGGTTAAAGTATGTATATATATTGTGCGTATGCCTGGGTCCGTGTGCCACCGCGCATGTGGGATAACTGTGGAGGTGATTTTCTTCTTCCACTCTAAGGTGATCGAATTCTGTCCTCGTGACTGAGCCACCAGGCATGCACAGCAAAGTCCCTTTCTTACTGAGACATCTTGTAGGCTCTATTTTTAAAAAAAAAAATTTTTTTTTTGAGACAGGGTTCATCTACATAACTGTTCTAGAGCTCCTAACTGTTGTGTGGATCAGGCTGGCCTTGAGCTCACAGACGTCCTCCTGCCTCTGCCTCCTGAGTGCTGGATTAAAGGTGGGTGCCACAACGACGGAATCTGTTTTATTTCTTGTACAACCCTACGCTACAGGTCATTCCTGGTCTATAAATGAGGGAAATGAGACTCAGACAAGAATCGGTTTGCTCAGGGCTACCTAGCTGGTAAGCAGGTGAGCTATGATTTTAATGTAGGGTTGTCTGACTCCACTTAAGGCTTTAGCCCAGGGCGCTTTCCTGGTCCGGGCACTACTGTAGCAGATTTCCACAAACAGGATTGCTTGAAAACAACCCAAATTTCTCATCTTACAACTCTGAGAGTCCACGTAGTGTTTACTGGATTACAATCAGTCTGTCCTCAGGCTGAATTCCTTTTTTTTGTAGGGCGCTTAAAGGGGGTCACCTCATCTTTTTCAGTTTCTAGAGGCTTCCACATCCCTAGGCTGTGGACATCTTTCCATTTCCAGAACTGGCAGTGGTGGACTGGATCCTCTTCACATCACATGACATCACATCCATGACTGTTGTTCCTGTTAACATGTCATCTCTCTCCTCCCTCCTTTTCCACTTTCAGGGCCCCCTGTGACAAACTGCATCCACCCACTTGGCACTAGAATGTCTCGTTTTTTTAATGTCAGATTTCTAGCAACCTTAGTTCCTTTTGCCTACGACCTTAAGTCAACAGTTCCCAATGTGTGGGCTGAGATCCTTTTGAGGGTCTAATGACTCTATCACAGGGGTCACATATCAGATATTTACATTATGATTCATAGTAGCAGCAAAATCACAGTTATGAAATCGTAATGAAATAATTTTATGGTTGGGGGTCACCACAACATGAAGAAATATATTAAAGAGTCACAGCATTAGGAAGGTTGCCTTAAGTCTCTGCCAAGGCAACACCATCACAGGCCTTGGGATGAGGAACAAGACATTCTGGGTTGGGGAAACGAAGACAAGAGTCCCAGATGTTGTCCTCTGCCTCAGCCCCAATCAGGACAAGGTCTAAAGCCTTAAAACAAGCCATGTGGACCAATCATAGATGTGTGGGCAGGGTGGGAATGATGGAGCCTCTGGGTGGAGGTGAGTTTTGAGCTGTGTTCTGAGAGCCAAGCAAAATCCTGGGGAGTGAAGCCAGGAGGAGATTCCTCAGCCTCTTAGCACCCTGTGATGTGTGACCCAACTTGTAACCCACCTGTCTTCCAGCCTCTGTTCCTCTTCCCTACATAACCCTCACCATTATTTGCATTTTCTTCTTCCCAATCTTTGAAGGCCACTCCTTTTCCCATATTCAAAAGCAACTGTTGATGATCCTAGGGACAGCTGTCTCAGCTCCCCCTGGGTGACTGAATGTAGAGTCCAGCCCTTGTCTGGACTCACAGCTAGAGAGATGGCCCAGTGGCTGGGAGCACTTGCTATGCAATCCTGAGGGGCAGAGTTTGGACCCCTTGGATGTAACAAGGCAAGCATCTGGCTATGCGTGAGAGCACATGCTTTTAGTCCCAGAACTTGAGAAGCAAACACAAATGGATCTCTGTGAGTTTGAAGCCACTGGTCTACACAGTGAGTTCCACAATGCTTGCACTACATAATGAGACTCTGTCTTAAAACACAAACCAAGCAAACAAAAACAACCCTGAGCCCTTGGCGAGATACTTCAATACTTTAGAGCAATGACTGCTCTTCCAGAGGACCCAGGTTCAATTCCTACAACCATCTGTAACTCCAGGACGGGGGAATCTGACACCGTTTTCTGGCCTCCAAGTGCTCCAGGCACACAAGTGGTGCACCCACAAACTTGTAGTCAAAAGAACCATACACATAAAATAAAAACATTTTAATTAGAAAAACACCAATAACAAGCTGGGCATGGTGGCATACACCTTTAATCTCAGCACTCGGGAGGCAGAGGCAGGCAGATTTCTGAGTTCTAGGCCAGCCTGGTCTACAAAGTGAGTTCCAGGACAGCCAGGGCTGTACAGAGAAACCCTGTCTCGAAAAACCAACCAACCAACCAACCAACCAATCAAACAAACAAACAAACAAAAAAACCCAATAACAACAAAATCTAGGTATCCACAAATATCTGTGCAAGAAAATAATAGGGTCTGTTTAAAAAACAAAAACTAGCTTGGGTCCCAGCAACAAACAGAAAGCATTGGTTTCCTACTGATGCCTACTACTCTAGCTACCCCTACCCAGATTAGACATTTAGAGCAGCAAAGTATTAACAGCCAAGTTTTCTTCATGACCTGCGGAAATCATGTACCTGAGAAATCAAAATAAGAAAGAAAAAAAAAAAAGCAGGATGTGAAATGTCCAAATAAACCCATCCATGGCCTTCATTATAATCTAGGCGAAATAACTAACAGACTAACAGACTAACAGACAGGATAGACTTTATCCCCACCCCCATTACACAATCAATTGAGGTCAGTGAGGAAGGGGCCCACGTTCAGGTTATTAAACCTGTTTTCTGTCCTCAATTGGTGCACTGGCCACTTCTTTAGGTTGGTGCTCAGCATTACAAGGCTGTAATATTCAATATAAGCTGCCTCGCTTTTATTAAACACTCTGCATTGACAGCACTTATGCTTATAAGTGGGGAGTCTTTGTTCCTCACCACCTGTAACTCCAGCTCTACCCTGGCTTAACATACACACACACACACACACACACACACACACACACACACACACGCACACGCACACGCACACACACACACACACACATGGGAATGAATCTGGGAGGCTGTGTTTTCAGCAATCCCTCTGGGTGGTTATGACACATACCTAAATTTTCCGGCCCAGCTGTGATACCAGTTCCTCTATGCAGCCCTTCCTGAGCCCAGAGAGCAAACCAATCTCCCTTCCACTCCTACACCATCTTTCCCTGAGACTTCTTTGTCCTTCCCTCGAGGACTGACCTGCAATTCTAAAAGGTGAACCTGTCCTCACATTATGACTGTGAGAGCTAGTCTAGGGCACCTCATACAGAAAGAGGTGTAACGGGGTTCCAATGTCAGGTGAGCGCAAAGTGAGGGGACACAGGATGTGCTTGCGTGCCTTGAGCTAGACACTGGATTTTTTTCACAGGCTGCAACCCTGTGGTGCATGGTGACTTCTGGATGCCCACACCCTTCTTCATTATCTCAACCCACTGACCTCTGACTTATATTCTCAGCCTCCCACTTCACCTGTTACACAGCTAGCTCTGTGATAGAGGACCTGGGTCCATTTTGCCCTCTACTAAGAAAAATGTACACTAGCTACTTCAAGTGTTAGAGCGAATGAGCGACTCAACACTCATATCTTCTGCAGCCTGTTTGAAGTCTGGTGTGGCTGAAACTGAAGCCAGAAGTTGACAAACTCAGGGAGACAGACAGGCTGTGGATGAGAGAACAGGAAGAGGGTGAGTTTTTTGGCTTTTTGTTTTGTTTTTTTCTAAAGGTGTTGGGTAGTTGGCTCTGGGTGAACATGCATCACAATGGAAACCTATAGCCCAGCCAGAGACATCAAGCCAGGAGGCTTTGTGGTCTGAGGGGGTGGAAGCTGTCTGAGCATCCTTTTTGCTTCAGGCCAGAGTAACCCCAGGCCTTTAGGTTGCCATGGCAACCCAAGTCGGCTGCACTCTCCCTTACACTTCCTGCCTACCCACTCTGAGAGCTCTATCTCGTCAATTAGTGATCCAATAATGTATGACAACAGTCATCCAAGCACACACAGAAACCTCCTGAAAGCAAACAGACTTCTGGGTGCTGCATAGATGCTCACTACATTTGACCTAGGGCAGGCCTCCTGCTAAATTCTCTTTTCCCAAATCCAAATTACTCTTTCTTTAGCTTCTTCCTCTTGGTTTTGAAGTCATGAGGTTGCCAGAGGTGGGGGCTAATGCCTTAGAGATATCCTGAGAAATGGATGCTGGGAGAACTATCACCTAGGATGCTTTCTCCCTTATCTCTGACTGGGGACCAGAGATGCTCAATCTAATAACGTCTTTGGCATGGAAAAGCACATCACTGCTGGTCCTCACCCTTCATCTTTGCCCAGGATGAACTAACGCATGGCATTCAAAGGGAAGGAAAGGGGGGGGGGGGGTGCTGGAAATTTGATTCGGTTGGTAGAAAGCATGCCTAGCGCATGCAAAGCCCTGGGTTCAGTACTTAGCACTTCATAAAACCAGGCATGGTGTCATGTACCCGTAATCCCAGTGCTGGGAAGATAAGACAAGAGGAGCAGAAGCCCGAGGTTATCCTCAATCACACAGCTAGTTTGAGGCTAGCCTGGGCTACATTAGACTGTGAAAAGGCAGAGGGGAGGGGGTAGGGAAGAAGTAGGAAATGGGAAGGGAAGGGGAGAAGGAAGAAAAGGGAAGGGAAGGAAAAGGAAAGGAAGGGGAGAGGAGGGGAGACATCCACATTGTGATGATTCTAAGATGTCTGCAATCTATCCCATATTTGTCTTGCAGGGAGTAGAAGGCCCTCCTCCCAGGTCCTGGTGGGCTCTGTGATAGCCTGACCAGTAGAATTAAGTGGAAACAGTATTGTTCCAGCTTCCGAGTGCAGCCTGAAGGAATGGACAGCTCCCACTCCTTATCTCTGCAGAGAGTTGCTGTTGCAATTTAGGTGCTAAACTGGAGGGCACTCGCCAACCAAGACAAGAAGTTACAGCCCCGGGTGAACTTCCAATTGACAGCTGGGACAAGACTCCTGCTATATAAGTGTGTGATCCAATGACAGATGGGCCATCTGTCTGATTCACAAGCAGAGAGCACCCATGGCTCTAAACTAAGCCCTTCCTAACAGTCTTTTTGAGCAACATAAACAAGTGTTCTGAGCCTTATTTGTTGTTGGTTGTTTGTTTGCTTGCTTGTCTTGTTTATTTAGAGACATATAATACTTTCTATCAGTTCTTTGAGAATTTAACACAAGTTACTCTGATCACATTCACCTCCATTTTCCCCTTCCCCAACTCCTTCCAGATCCATCTCCACCTACCTATCTCTCCTCCAGGTTCCTGCCCTCATTTCTCTGTGCCCTATTGAATGCAATTTGTGCTGTCTTATTGAAGCTGCCCTTTACTCCTGTGTCTTCCAGCATTAGCTGCAGGGACTACTATACTGTCAACTGATGAAGGATTTGAATTCAACCTTCTTCAATCTTGCTATCCCCTATCAACAGTTATTCTGATTCTTCGGCCACCCAGAGGTATACATTTTAACTCTTCCGGGATTTGGATTTATTCCACACGTTGTTGCTTACTCCCCAGGGAAAAAAAGGAGCCATTCAGATCTATAGGAATAGTATGAGCCCCACTTCTATGTGTGGATCAGAGTTGACCTATCACGCATGGGTCACCCCCTTAAAGAAGACTGAGTCTTCCTCCCACAGAAGCCATCAACTGCTCCTAGCTGGAGCTCACACATTTAAAGTGGTTTGCTCTGCCACAGTGGCTAGTGGGAACATTAGTATTCTTATCTCCCAAAACACTTTAGGGTCTACCATGTACTGGACTCATTTGCAGGGTTATTTAATTTTATTTATTTTTATTCACTCTATCAAGTAAGTATTGTCATCTCTATTTCCCTGCAATATATGAAGGTTCAGAGAGGGAAAGTACATTGGCTGGGGTCCACCAGCTGAAACAGGAATTTGGATGCTAAGCCCCTGGAGATCTCAGCTTAACAGTCCTTCTGACTCTAGTCCCTGTCCGATAAATCTCTTCCTTTTGTGTGCCTTTCAACAAGAAGCTGCAGCAGAGAGAGGGTGGGGAGGGGAATTCTCAGAGTTGGCATCTATGTGGAGGTGCAAGCTTTGCCTGTGTGTGGTCTCATCGCTACACTAGAGAGTGAGCTCTAGAGGCAAGTCTCTTTTCTTAGAAGGGTCAACTGAAGTTTGAAAGGAGGGCATTCGGACCAGCAATGCACATGGCGTGCATGTAGCCCCCTGGGGAGTAGAAAGGAGAGAAAGGGTGAAGAAACAAATTTAAAAAAAAAAAGAGGAAGAGGAGCCCCAAACTCTAATGAACAGAAGTGGCTTTAAATGAGCCATGAAGTTCTGGAACTGGCCAGGGAACTGAAAGAGGTCCCTATACAGCCGGCCCAGCCCACTGAGCTCAGGAAATTCCCCTCTCCCTCTGGGTTGAGAGGTGGAGATGCAGGCAGGGGGCCAAAAGAATGAAGCAGGTCGTAGCCTTGACTATATGATTTGTGTCAGATGGGAGGGCAAGCGACTGCCACATGCCACCTCATTAAACTCTAGGGTTGATTCATCTACCCACAGGTATCCTTCCCAACCCCCTCACAGCAAGACATGCCCAAGGCCTCTGGCACATTGGCACCAAACCAGTGCTGAACCCCAGAAGGCTTGCTGCCTTAGCGCCTGTCACGCTTTCGTCCACCTGTTCCTTCATCCAGACCTGGGACACAGCTTTTTCTCCCGGACATTTGATTCCCAGAGGGGATTTAAGCGTTCAGACCAGCAAGTGTTATTATTGCTCCTGCTGACTGGCAGTGGGCCAGCTCCACCCAACCTCCCCTCCCCGCCCTACCCCCCAGAGCAGAAGGTAAGGACATGAGAATTGTTTGGGTCTCAGCGTTTGAGCTCTGAGCCTGTTGGAAGAAGGGCCACGAAGACTCGAGTGTGAATAGAAAAGGACCCCAATGCAATCTTTAGATCACCAGAACTGGGTAAATGAAGGGTTAGAGGTCTCATACTTTTTTTTGAGGGTGAAGAAATTACCAGGTGGCCACGGAGCCAGCCGCGGGGGCGGCTGCTAAACCCAGTGGCGACCACATAAAGAGACACTGGACCCAGGAGAGGGACCCGGGGCGCTGGCGCTCCAGGGCAGACATTCCCTGCTGACTTCGGTCACAGTCAATTCTGCGGGTTCACCGCACGCATACGGTGGTGTTTGGGGGTGTGCCCGCCTCTTGTGCCGCCGCTCCCGCATCCTTTGCTGGCCGGCCCGGAGCGCAAGCACACCCGACCCTGCGCTCCGGAGCAGGACTCAGAACCCAGCAGACCTCGCTTCTCCCGACCCTGGTAAGCCAGCGACCAGTAACCATGGCAAAAGGAAGGAGCCTGGCTCGCGGGAACACATACCTGTGCAGCGACAGTCTGGGACGCGGGCCTGATGTCCTCTGGTGCAGTGCGTGCGCCTCCTGGAAAGGCTGGGGACTCCTGCAAGGCACGCAGGTCCCTTTCTCCTAGCCACTCTGGGCCACGTTGTGCGAGATTCCTCCCGCTCCCAACCCTAGTCAGGCACAGCCAGACCTGTCGGTCCACGCCCTGCAGCTCACACTGACCGCAAGCCACAGATGAGGCGCCTGCTAGAAGGGCCGAGGTGGCCTGAGCGCTCGCCGGTCCCGGAGGTGCAGCACCCCCATCCCCCTCCCTGCTAGCATCCTGACCTAGAGACTGGCTCTGCGGAAGAAGCCAAGCTGCTGAAGCACTAGGGGACTTCTTCAGCCACAGGCGCTCCCAGGGACGCTGAAACCCAACGTGGGAAGCTGGGAGGAAGGTAGAGAGCCTTTCTGCGTTCATCTTCGGTCTCTAACGTATCCACTCATTAAATGAGGTGGGTGTCACAGTTCTGGGCCTTTCTCTACCTGCTGGAAGCTTGGGGCTTAGCCTCTGGATCCCAGACCCTGTCCCAGAGCCAGCGGGTATAGTCAAGGACATAATGAATGACCTTCTCTGGTTTTATGGAAACATCAAGGAAAACTTACTGTCCTCTGCCCTACATACTGCCCTAAACACTAATAGCAAATAGTCACAGTTTGCCTTGTTATACGCACCTAAACGTGTTGATTTGATTAACTCTACGAGGCAAGTGCTACTATTTTTCCCATTTATAATGGAGAGAAATTGAGGCACGAGAGGACAAATAGCTTGCCCGAGGCCACCCACTTACTTAATGAAGCCTTTGAGATTCAAATCTACATCCCACCCTATGCCACCTTGTATCTAGGTCTCTCACAAGTGCATACCTGGGCTCCTGTGGGTCTTACCCCCACCCCCACCCCCCGCCCCCCACCCCCCACCCCCAAGACCCTTTGCCTCTGCCTCTCATTTTCTGAACTTTCCCAGTTTGGGCTGGTGACTTCACTGATACACTTCCCAGAGGTCTTCACACTGCCTGGTAGGATTGCTGGCATGCAGTTGCCTGTCTGCGAGACCCATGCTTGAATCTATGAAATAAATGTCTGAACCGGTTGGTGGGGGGTCTGCAAAGCTCAAGTCTGAGACAGGGAGACAGGGTAGAGATGGAGTGCAAACCGAGGTGTAGACTAGAGAGGGACAGAGTAGATCTATGTCAGTGGCTGCCAAGCCCTTTGGGTAGCTCAGGGTGCTAGGATGTAGTCTTTAGGTCAGTAGTTCTCAACCTTCCTAATGCTGTGACCTACCCCCCAATCATAAAATTATTTTCATTGATACTTCATGACTGTAATTTTGCGACTGTACGAATCATAATGTAAATATCTGTGTTTTCCCCAATGGTCTGAGATGACCCCTGTGAAAAGGTCACTCAATCCTATAGGGGTGGAGACACACAGGCTGAGAACTACTGCTCTAGGTGGGACTTTTCACAGAAGGCAGAAGGTACAAGAGCAGCCAAAATAGCGGGGGTGGGGTGGGGGGTGTTTCTCTTCTGGTGCTGACAGAGACTGGCTCAGCCTGCTCTCTGGTTCCCATTGTGAAGTCCCTCCTTTTTGAAAAATGTTCACAAATGGAATTTTCCAGAATAAACTATCTGTGCCTGAAAATGTTCATCGTTGTTTTTTTTTTTTCCTAATTTGTATTCGTATGTGTGAGTGTAGTGAACGTTGTAAATCTTGTGTGTGGTGTGCATACATGCATGTACTTCTGTGTGTGGAGGGCACCCCGCCTGGTTTTTTGAGACAAGGTCTTTCCCTGAGTTCAAAGCTCACCACCTTCTAGACTGGTTGGCTAGAGAGCCCCAGGGATTACCTACATGTCTGTCACCTCCCCACCCACACACACACACCACTTCACCTCCACCTCCCCACACCACCCCCCCTCCCCGATTCCTCCACCCCTGCCTTTCTTTTTGTTTAAATTGTCATTCTGAATATAGCTAAGAGTTCGGGTTAGAAAGCCAGAGCACCTGGCTTTAAATTCCAGCCCTTCATACTGACAGGGTGACCTTCGCTCAGTCTTTTACCATTTTGTGAGCCTTTCCCTGCCTGAAGATGGGGACACTACCTAAGAGAGGGTCGGTCATGTCACATGAGTTAAACCAAGGGTCGCCTTCTCAGCTCAAGACTCTGCACACAGCAATGAACATTTAATCCATGCCAATTGATATTGCTATTCAACATTCCAGATACCCCTTTCTTCTCTTGGTTTCTAAAACAGGGTCTCCTGAGAAGTCCGAGCTAGACAGGAGTGTATATGATCATCCTGCCTCTGCCCCCCCGCCCCCCCCAGTGCTGATTAAAGGCGTGTGCCGCCACCGCATGGCTTCCTGCTATGTTTTTTGGTGTTTCCTGTATCCTTAGAGCTTACACCTGAGTTTTATTGCAATGAGTCTCATTCTCTCCATCTCATAGACTGAAAAACAGAGGTGCTGCAAACTTCCTAAGTGCATGCCCAGCTGGATGCTATGGGAGCTCAGAATCCTAAAACTGTTTCATTCAATAATGTTTCACCTCTGTCCCTCCCTCCAGGAAAGAACACTGTTTTAAAGCCCACTGTCAGCTGGCTATCTGTGCTTCCGACTCTCTGGAGTTCAGCCATGATGTGGCAATAGTTTGCTATAAAGTGAACCCCACATTGCTCTCATGCCTCACAGCTCCTATGGTGCTATGAATAACCTACATAAACTCTGGTTGATGGTCCCTGGCTCGGGGTAGCTCTCCTTAGTGGTCCTGTCTTCAAGTTTCTATCTCATAGTCTCTGTTCTCATTGTCTCATAGTCCAAACAACATCTTGTGCCTCTGGATACCTATATACTCTGTAGTGCTGGGAATTGAACCCACAGCCTTACACATGCTAAGCAACACTCTACCCCACAGAACCACTCCTAGATCCTTCATGCCCTTGAATTAAGCTTCCTATAGATGTGTACCTCACCTTGTGGAGTGGTATATGACCCTTACCCCCAGTTTCTTAGAGCATCAGAACTGGTAGTAGAGGTATAGGTGAGGCAATCCTGACCTTGCCTTCCATAAGAAAACTCTAGATTTAAAAAGGCAGTCTGGGTGTGGTGGCATATACCTTTAATCCCAGCACATGGGAGGAAGAGGCAGATGAACCTTTTATGAGTTCAAAGCTGGCCTGGTCTACAATGTGAGTTCCAGGACGGCCAGGGCTATTACACAGAGAAACCCTGTCTTGAATACCCCATACCTCCAAAAAGCAAAGAAGCTCACCCCCTTGGCTGCTTCACCTCTATGGTCAGACATGGGCAGCGGAATTTGCTGTGCTGCAGATGTAACCTGGCAACAACCTTATAAGCAATACACAACTCACAAGGTTAAGAAGAAGTATATATCATCTTCCAGAAGCTTCCTGGGCCGGGGATAGTAAAGGCTCCTGGAATGCTGACTCGGAATCTTCTACTAATGACCATCTTTCACGCCCACAGAAATCCCTTCCCTCGTGGGCTGGGTTCCAGAGACAAGGCCAGTTCTCTCAGTTCCCAGCAGGCACTGTTTGCTCTTTTTCTTCTTTCCCAGTCTCCCGGGGTTTGGGGGGTTTTCATGTTTATTTGTTTGTTTGTTTTGGCATTTTTTCCTAAAGCCAGTCTTTATGCTGAGCTCAGTGACAATGGGTTTATTCCATTTTCCAGTATCAAACTTGGGGTGATGGCTCTGGAAATGTCCAGAAAATGGCCGACAGCAGACCATGTACTCAGGCAGGATCTCTCTGAGTGTTCTCCTTTGCCTGTCCACACCCACTCTTACCCCTGTTTCTTGGAGGACTGAGTCCTGTCTCCCTGCTTTGGTTCCCTGGTCTGGCCAATAGGAGGAGAATGGGGACTCAAGGGATTTAGTCCCCCTGCCAGGGTGACTCTAGATTATCTGCCTCCTCTTACTGAAGGTGCCAGCTCTTATCAGCCTTTCTCTCCTCTTTCTCCTTACTTTCCTCCTGTAGGCCTTGGGGGAGCCCCAGGTCCCCAGATATGTTAGTCCCACCTGACCACTCCTTTGGTCAGCCTTCTGAATCCTGTCCCTCAGGTACCTGCTTCCCACTGGGACTGGGACTGACTGACGCAGAAGCAGTGGATACACACAGAGGACAGAATGGGGAATTAAGAAAGAGCAAAGATAAACTACTTTTAAAAAATTACTGTTCTTTCCAGGCAGTGGTGGTGCATGCATGCCTTTAATCCCAGCACTCGGGAGGCAGAGGCAGGTGGATTTCTGAGTTTGAGGCCAGCCTGGTCTACAGAGTGAGTTTCAGGACAGCCAGGGCTACACAGGGAAACCCTGTCTCAAAAAACCAAAACCAACCAACCAACCAACCAACCAACCAACCAAACAAACAAACAAAAAATACTGTTCTCCCAGCTTGCCCTTCCAGTGCCCACAGCTGGCCAGCCTCAGATCTCAGATCAAATCTCTCTTCATGTTCCAGACAGAAGAACAGGTAGCTACTTCCTCCCAAGCCTTCAGTGCCAGCTCATTTCTGTGCCACCCTGCCCTATGCTTCCTGTCATCGCGGAACATGTCCCAGGGCTGATCACGCAAGCGGATGCAGGTAGACAGCTTCCCTCCTCAGTAGTACCCGCCCTTGCTGAGTCAAGCACCTTCTAGAACAGTCTGGGCGGCAGGAGGCTGGCTGCTCTGAGAATGATCGTTTCTGGCATCGACCACACACCAGCAGGCTGGGGCCTGAGCTGATTCATTGGGTGACCTGGACAAGCAGAGCATCACATGGCTGCTTTTGCTCCGCCCTAGGTGATCTGAAGGCTCTCAGAAGCCTAGGACTAATGGGGACATCTGCAGACAGGAGATGCCAAGGTGTGTGTGTGTGTGTGTGTGTGTGTGTGTGTGTGTGTGTTTTGAAGGGATGGACAACTCACATCCAGGTGAAATATGAGCATAGGCATCTAGAGCAGAGGTTCTCAACCTGTGGGTCATGACCTCTATGGGGGTCACATACTAGATACCCTGCCTATCAGAAGTTTACATTACAATTCATTAGCAGTAGCAAACTTACACGTATGAAGTAGCAATGAAAATAACTTTATGCCTGGGGGGTCACCACAACATGAGGAACTGTATTAAAGGGTCACAGCATTAGGGTGATAGAGAACCTCATCTAGAGGGCTGTTTTGGGATTCGGGGGAAGCTTTCAGGCTAGGTTTGCTCAGGGTGAGTTCTTTGGGAAGGGGGAGGTTCAGGGGACTTTTGCAGGCCCATTGCTGTGGAAACTAGGCAGCTCTCCTGGGTTAGTTTCTTCTTTAAAATGGGCTTAATATAGAGACCAGCCTATGAATCAAATATAGAGAAACCCTCACTTCTGGTGGACACAGAAACCAGGAGACCAGCTGAGTGTGCTAGTACAACCTGTGGTCCCAGCTAGTCTAGAGAATGTGGTGGGCTGAGCAGGGGTTTGAGGCCCTTCTAACAATTTCAAAGCCAGCCTAAGGAAGAGCCTAAGGAAGAGTTGGAGATGATGTAGCTCAGTGGTAGAGTGCTTGACTAGTATGCGTAAAGCCCTGGGTTCTAGTCACAGTCTAGGAAGGAAAGAAGGAAGGAAGGAAGGAAGGAAGGAAGGAAGGAAGGAAGGAAGGAAGGAAGGAAGGAACTGAGTTTAGTAGGGGTGTGAAGAGAGTCTGCGAGGCAGAGAAGCACAAAGGGCTTTGCTAGCTACAGTTTTATGAGCCAGGATGGGGTTGCGCGAGCAGCCTTAGCAGCATCTGCCTTATTTATGGAACATGCGCCAAACTCTGACTTCTCCACAGATGCTCTGTGACCTTCAGTATCCCTGGGTCTCCATTTTCTTATTTGTAAAATGGCATGACTAACAATACTTCACAGGGTTGCAACAAATGAGTTAATAAATCTAAAACTCCTAGAAATAGGCCTGACTCTAAGCAAGTGCTCTGAGAATGTTAAGCCATCCCTCCTTAACACAGCACCCATGGAAGGCTACTATTTTCTGCTCTGGCTCAAGTGTGCTAAGATTCTTTGTGGCAAGGAGCTGGGAAGATGGAGACTGGTTTTGTTTTCCTTTTAGAACAGTTGCCTCCTTTGGGGGGTCTTATCACTTTGGGGTACATGGAGGGAGGAGGATGACAAAGAGTCCTTAGAGAGAGCCGCTGGGACTTGGCATGGCGGTGCACACATGTAATCGCAACACTCAAAGCTTGAAGCTAGACTATCAAGAGTTAAAGGTCAGGTTGCATAGTGAGGCCCTGTCTCCATAGATAGATAGATAGATAGATAGATAGATAGATAGATAGATAGATAGATAGATGAATGGATAGATAGGTGGATGAATGGATAGATGGGTGGATACATGCATGGGCAGGCTGGGGTACAAGTCAGTAGTATGGTACTGAGTGAGATTGTACAAGGTCCTGGGTTCAATCCAAAGCACCGCAAGAAAACAAAACAACCAACTGTCAATCAAACAAACAATAAAAGCATCTACAGGAAATCCCCCCTCAAGTTCTAAACTCATGATCTTCTAGGATCATGGTTTAGGTGTTTACTATGGGATGTGGGTACTATGGGAAAGAGATGATGGGGGGGGGGGAGACTAACAACAAACTTATAGCATAGACCAAGGCCTGACCAGAGACATCCCCCCCCCCCAAATTCAGTCAGCTTTAATCCTTGCTTGGTCTGGGCCTTGGGGTGTGCTGGTATCTTGGGAGCAACAATGGTGGCAGAGAGGTGGGGTCACTTCAAGTTCAGACAGAGGTACCCCCAGAGCCCAGCTCTGCTACCAGCAGAGTTGTAAAGTCCTTAGTGCATCATAGGTACAATGAAGATGTCCTCCAGTGTCAGCTACACTTAACACAGACCTAGCACAGAGGTCTCAGGGACATCCCCCCAAATATTTATGTCCTAGTCCCTGGAGTCTGTGAATGTCTTCTTAAACGCCAAAAGGGATGTGGTAAGTGTGACTAAATCTTAAGATAGGGAGGTTATCTGGGTTATATGAGTGGATCTCATGTCATGTCGAGAGGGACACAGAAGGCCCTGAAAGGGGATTGAGGCAAGAGTGTAGGCAGGCTTTAAGTTGAGAAAGGCCACCAGACAGAGGCCCCTCCCCCAGAACTGTCTCTCACCCAGAGCCATCACAAAGCACTGTACCCTCTTGAGAGCTCTTGGATCTGACCTTCCAAATTCCGAGACTATAAATCTGTGCTGTTCTGAGACAGTGTGCTTGTGGTCATTTGTCATAACTGTGATGGGAAATGGGTACAGCCACTGAGTCCCCTCACAGAAGATTCGCTGAAGGATGAACCCAACTGAAGGAGACTCCACAGCATCTACTGAGCACTGTGGCTTTACACCATCTATCATCTCCCCTGTATACTTAATTCCACCACCCAGGCCATGGAAACAAGGTCTGCTTGGGCACTACCAGGGATGGAACCTTCCGGGACAGGAGAGCTCAGAGCAGGCTCCTAGAAACTGGGTTCCTGGATGGAGCAGTCATTCTAAGATTACTGTGATGGGACCTGCCACGCAATGTGAGGGGCAAGAATGGGAGTGTGGACTTGGACAAGAAACAGGAGAAAGGCAGAAAGACAGAAGGACATCAGAACGAGACCAAGAGACCAGTTATTCTTTTGTATCCTCAACACCCAGAGAGGAAAGAGACCCTGGATAGTGATGAGAGCAAGGAGATACTCCTCATGATACACGGAGTAGAAAACAACACACCACCACCACAACAAAGCACAGTGGGGATTACAGTGGGAGAGGTAGGGCCTCTTAATGGGTGCATGTTGGGTGGCTTCCTGTTAGAAGCGTCCTTTCAGCTGCTACTAACACCAGGTGAAGTGAAGACGTTTTCTACCACTCTCGGCCCAGTGAGGCACAGCTCCAACTGGAAGCATTTAGTGCTTTTTGCTGTTATTCTCTATCCAGTTCTCTTTTAATTTATCTAGTTATACTGAGGAGGGAGTCTCAGCTGGGTGCAAGAGTGCCTTGCATGAGGCTGGAGTTCTGTTGGAATACAGGAGCCAACCCTAGGTCCAGGCTGCAGACAGCAGGCACTAAGGCTTAACCACCCTGCTCGGCTCGCCCACATTTTCATTTTATATTCGTCTAACTACTTCCTTTTGTGTTAGGGTCCCGATTTCCCTTTTCTGGGTGTGGAATACAATTTCTTCTTATTGAAAGGAAGAGTCCCATGGACCTCTGTGCTTCCTCTGAATTGTAGTTCCCTACAGGGTTAGCTGATAGACCAGAGCCCAGCTCAGCAGGTCAGTCCATGTGAACGAAAGAATGAATGAGATAATGAAAATAATGAAGGAAGGGAGGGTGAATTGAGACTCAAATAATCCTGTGCACTCCCTTCCCCTTCTTCCTGGGCCAAGGTGGGCTTCATCCTCATCCATCCGAAACGCCACAGTGGTCCCTCGTCTGCTGCCCTACACACTACAACTGGGAAGGTCAGTACACGTCTGTCCCAGCAGCCTGGGCAGGGTTGGACTTCCAAGACCTGCTGCCTCAGGAAGCCCAGGCCAGGGGACCTCTCTGATCTGTTGCCACTCACATTGCATGGCAGGTCCCATCACAGTAATCTTAGAATGACTGCTATCTCCCAGCCTTTCTCCACTCCATCCCCGCCCCGAGGCTTTTAGTCCTGTCTGAGCTTGGATTTTGAATTTTCCGCTGCTACAGGAGGAGTCTGGAAGCCGCATGGCTCAAGGTCAACCGTCCTCCCTCGGCGCGCGCCCGCCCGCCCGCAGCTGCGCTTTCCCGGACTGCGTCCACTCTACCCGCGAGCGGTGGAGCCACTCACCTCTCTCTGGTGGGCACGGAAGGCACGCAGCTCGCAAGGCGAGGGCGTGGCGCAGGTCCGATGGAGGCATGGCATCCACCCGCACCGACCGGACCTGAGTGAGCGCAGGCCCCACGTGGGGCGGCGCTGGCCAGCTCTCCCCTCACCGCCCCGCAGTGGCCTGAGGAGAGTACAGTCTTCACAGCGGCTGGTGATGGAGGGACCCAAATCCCTTCCCCTATTTTTTTTTTTTTTGAGGTACTTGGAGGCGGGGAGGTGAAGAACAGGGGGCTTATTTCATGTAGCTAGAGACGGATGAAATGGACTTGGTGGGTGGGATAGGTCACTAGGCCAGCCATCTCCCCCCCTGTCCCCCTCCCCCCGTCCCCCATGCACTAGGTGACAACAGTGACAGTGGAGATCCTTGTCCCCAGCTCTGGCTGTCTCCAGGCTGTTTACTACCGTTTACTACCAGGCAGAGCACCAGTGCCAAGCTGGGTTCCCCTCCCGGTCCCCCGCTGTGCTCCTTGGAGAAACAAAAGGGTGTGTGGGTGGGGATGGGCCCCCGGGTCAGGCAGACACAGGTTCTCACAGGTTCCCCAGGACATTGTCTCAGGGCAGCTAAGTTTGGAATGACCTGCCAGAGTCCACTGTGTCACCTGTATCACAAGATACTGAGTCAGTATCTCCTGTCCCCCCACCCCACTTCAAGGTCAGTCTAAAGCTGGAAGGATGAGGAAGAGAAACTGCTGCAGGAGCATTCGGGTACCTCAGTTTCAGGTTGGGACCGCCAGTCTCACTTCCTGTCCCTGTTCTTTTGGTTTGGGACCTTCTGTCCCTCCCTTCCCTAGCCCACTCCTCAGAGGTGGCGATACAGGTGAGGCTGGAGTTGGCCCATTCTGGCTCCTGAGGGCAGAAGGGTGAACTGTGCCAACCAGTTGTTAAAGATGGCCCTTACAGAAGGTAAATGTATCAAGCTATGATTAAACAATGTAATAAAGATCACAAAAAGTCAAAATCCATCCACTTCCTAATTTACTAGTTCTATGCCTTAGAGGTTTACACATTTTATGGTATGTATAGTGGGTGTATTTTGCAGCGTGTACGGGGTCACTGCACACCCCCTTCCCTCCTCACCCATGTTCTATTGCACCGTGCAGGCAGCTCGAAATCAGCCATATTTACACCACAGAAAGGGGCATGCTCCTCTCGTGGCTGGACTCGGCTTCTGATTTTGTTTTGCTTTGAGACAAGGTTTCACCGGTGTAGTTCCGGGAGGCTTAAGACTCAAGGGTCTCTCATCCCAGCCTCTTGCCGGTTCAACATTTGTTTTTGAGTGCTTGACTTATGAAATCAATGGAGACAGTGGTATGTCTTGTGTGAGTGAATTCTGTGGTCCTACCTTCAAGTGAGGCCAGCCAGATCGGAGACCACTATCATGTGAACATCATGAACACGGGGACCTTCCGATGCAGTCTTCAGAAAATACTACCTGATTTGGTAGTCACTCACCCAATCAATGAAACCTGTTTTGCTTTTGATTTGCTGACAAAGTGGCAATCCATATTCATTTTGCAATAGCAGTCACCTGCCAGCCATGCACGGGTTGGCACTAATACATTAAGCATGACCAAAGTGAGAACAATCTATGACAATCAGTTGACTGCATGGGACTGCAATGAAGTTTTATTACTTGTAAATATCACACATTTTATCTCGGTAAGAGCTAGATTTATGTCTTTATCCCTCCCAGACCCGGGTATTAAGAGGACAATCCACAATGTTTGTTCTGTTCCAAATGTTTTCTCTAGAGCTTCGTGTTCCAAATAGCTCTGTAGATTTCACCCCATGCTGTGAACATGAAGAACCACCTGTCACTTGGGTACTTTCCAAACACCCAAAGACTACACTGGAGTAGAGGGAGGGGCATGGGACCCAGGAGGACATATACTGCTTACACACTGAATCCGTGCTGCTGCTGTGGGATATTCATCACTCGAGACTGGATTTGGATATGTGAAGTCTCAGAGTTGAAACCATCTGAGGGAAGGAGCATAGGGGAGAGGGCAAGGGGTCGTCAAACATCTGAGTTTAGTGAAAAGGGCAGACAGAAGCCCAGCTTTGGGGCAGATGTCAGGTTCTAGACATCTTAGGGACATCTCAGCCAGATGTGTGTACCTCTAGAATTCCAGAGGAGGTGGGGGCGGAGGATGCCGGCTCCCCGCCTCCTAGGAATGGCCTGTAATTAGAATTGTGGATGTGTAGAAGCTTGTCAGGGCGTGAGGGGTGGATGAGAGACCTAGGTGTGCCTCAGGTGTACGGACTGCAGAGTGCAGGGTGTGGCTACTGCCAAGACACAGAGTGTGGTGTTTCAAAGCAAAGGTCACCCGGGGAGAATGTTCCAGAGTGACCAGGCTCCCTTTAGATTTAGTGCCACCAGTAACTTAATAGCAGCCTTTCCATTAAACAGAACGAAGAGTGGGCTGAAGTAACAGAGTGAGGCAGACAGATCAGAACTAGGGCCCCAGGGCTGGAGGATGAGGCCTGGGATGAAAGAGCTAGCTAAGGGCAAGGATCTAGTATGATCTCTACACATAGGGGAGGAGGGCCAAGAGCTCATTTAGGCTTCTGTGACAGTACAACAGATGGTGTGAGATGAAAAGCTCGGGGAGACGAGCTGAGAAGTTGGGGTGCAGGAGGGCAGGCTTCATGCCTGACGCTCCTAGGTCTACTGTGAGTACAGGGAGGTGTGTGGAGGTTGAGGGAGCTCAGGGCGGTGCACAGGCTCCCTGTGGATGGTTGAGCCCTGCAAGCATGAGTGTGGGAGGGCTGTCCCAGAAGGGACGGAGTCGTGAGACGGAGGCTGCCAACAACGAGGCATGACTGGCCAGGTGTTAAATCCTACAAAGGCCACACAGACCGAAGCCTGCCAAGCGACTACTCCACGGATAGCAGTCCCCACCAGGCCCCCAGATCCAACAGATTGCAGTGACTTAGGAAAGGAGGGCACAAGGCCAGGAGGCAGGAGCGGTGCACACAGGAAGTCTGGTGAGCGGAGAACCACCGAGGTATCAGGTGGACCAGAAGACAGCACAAGGTTTGGTCACCTGGGAAGACTTATATATACCTTTTCCCCATTTCATCTACTTCACTGATTTAAACACGACGCCCTAGGTCCAAACCCAACACTTGGGAGGTTTGTAGCTTTGGGATCCTGTCCTGACAGGAGCAGAACCCCCTGCCCAACCGGAACTCACCTGATGCTGACTTAATGCGATGCGGACCACAGGCTGCCCGTCACTTCTAAGGACAGCTCTGTTCTTTACATCTGTCTTGCTGGCTGTGCAGTTTTATAGAGCAAATGACTCAGACAACTATGGACCTCCACAGCTGGAGGGGCCCTCTTGCATGCAGCCAGCATTTACTGAAGAAAACCAGGGCTCAGTCACATTCCTTTCCACTTTATTACAGCCCTGTCCTGGTCTTCCAGAACGAATGGCTATTTAACACACAACCCCAACACCCTCACCATGGATCCTGTTAACATTCAAGGTCTCCCCCGTTTCTTCTTCAGCACATTACATCAAAACAGAAAATAAATCGTTTAGTCCATCCCAGGAAAAGCACCATTACAATAGGAAACAAAACATGTCAGGAAGTAGACCAGACAAACGAACAAACAGCAGGTCAGACTACTGAAAGAATGACTTTCAGAACATAAATAGGCCCTCAAAAGTAAGTGTGTGTGTGTGTGTGTGTGTACATATACATATATATGTATACACACACACACATATTCATGTGTGTGTATGTATGTGTATATAGAAATTTGGTTTCTACCCCCAAAAAGTTATTCAGAAATAAAAAAAATTGTTTGAGCCAAGAAGGGCTGGGTGCAACAGCCACATTACAAAGCAAGTGTGGCTTTGGCCTTCCTTCTGTGTAGTAACTATGCCTGCCAGACTGGGATACTCGTAGGGCATCTCTTTGCCTCACACCCTAGGCCTGGCAGATCCAGTGTTTGTAGTAAAGCAAGCCTGGGAAGTCCCAAAAGGCTGGTTCCTAGGTAGTCTTAAAGCCCACTAGGCAGGGCCCAACAGCCAGCTACGAGAGCTAAGACCCGTGGCTGATCCTGAAACTTGGTCCTGTTTTAAAGGGAAGTGCTTGGACCTCAGAAATAGGATGGCAAGGGTCCTGGGTTTAGCAGCCAGCCCTGCTCTGGGCTTTCCCCAAAACCCTGCAAATCTTTGTGGTTTGCCCAGTCTAAGCCTTTCCCAGGACCAATGGCTTTTAGGCAGGAGTGGAGTTTCGAGACCCATCAGGACGTAGCTTTGTGAACCTGGCGTCCGTGCATGTACTCACACGTGCACATGCTATTTAGTGGAGGTTGACAGGTTGCAAACGAGCATTCCTACTCAAGTAGTGTCTGTTTCTGGGTAAAGTCGCTTTGCCACTGACTCCTAACTGGCTCCCATGCTAAACGGCCTTGTCCATAAGATGCCAGCTGCTGGAAGCCGCAGCTACAGAAAATAAGTTACAGACCCTGGAGGGTAATCCTCTTAGGGCTTGGCACAGTGTTTCCCTTCAGCCAACAGGATGACCGTGGGAACTCCACTCCTCATTTTTCACCCTTCCCCCCACCACCACCACAGGCAAACAGGGGGAAAGGCCATTGTAATCAGAAGGCGCACCAGTAGTTTAGCATTTGCAAGCTGCAGATCCACGATGCGAGTCACACGCAGCCGTACTCATACCACACTGTCTGCGGGTCCCCACCTGGCTCTGGGGACGCCGGTGTGCTCTTTGAACTGCTCCCTTGACTGAAGTCATCGGGGCCCCTTTTGACATGGGGAGGCAAGTCAGAAGACCTGCCAGGGCTTTTGGTCAGAAGCCCTTCGCTGTAACCATGCCCTGGGCCCCCATCTCCCTCTGAGGTGCCGAGCCCTGGACGCACAGGAGCTACGGTGGCTACCTCCCCTGAGTGTTGTGGCACTTTGGATTTTGTCCTGACTGCAGGAGCCACTGTAGGAGAAAAGTGCTGGATCTGGGGGTTGCTACCACTGCTACATCCAGTAGCAAGGGCTGGGGCTGTGGCAGACTGCTGTAGGGGGGCCAGCCTCTCTTCCTTTGGGGGGGCCAGAGAGAAGCGTCTTGTGTCCAGTGGCCGGCCTCGGGTACCCTGGCCTGGAGAGGGACTGTCAGCTTTTCCTACGATTGGCGTTCTCTCCCGGGCTAGGATGTGGGAGCCTTGCAGGCTGTGGGTGCTTGTCTCTCTGGCTCCTGCAGCCTCATGACCCCCTGGCTTCTGAGGAGACTCTGGCCGACAGGCTTCTGGCCCACTGGCCCGGAGGAGGTCAGCTGAAGCCAGGCTGAAGGCTCTGCTCAGAGACGCACTTCGGCTGACAGGCATGTGACAATTCTGGGTCATCGTGGTTTGCCTGGGTCTACCCAGAGACAGGCTCTGGGGAGGCTGGACCTGTCTTGAAGGCATCCCAGCCAGGGCCTCGGCCTCAGATGGTCTCAGGTTGGGCTTTACATAATGCCCTGGCTTCAGCTGCTGCCCCTCAGAGGTGTTGATTGACATCTTGATGGTGGGAGCCACGAAGCTGGTGGGCATCTTGGCTCCATCTTTCCTAGCTGGTGGTCCTGGCTGGCCTCCCAGGGCTGGGGGATCATGGGCCTTTCGGAAGTAGTCACTAAGCAGGTCATCACGGCAGCTGGGAGTATCCTGGGAAGAGGAGAGAACGGAGGTGGAAAAGTGGACATTCACAAGGACAGGAAAGAACCAAGACACACACTCCAGAACTGTAACTGCCACCCACACTCTCCTCCTGAGAAAGGAAAGAGAGGCAGGACGGGAGGACGTGGAAGCCAGAGAGAGGGACGACCCAGATGTGGAGACAGCTCATCCCAAGGCTCAATGAACCACTTCCCTAGGACTCTGCTTCTCCCGTCCAGGAGGTGTCCTTTGCCACTATTCTGGAAACAAACACAACTATCAGAGGCAAAGGTCTGTATGCAGATAGGGTCCACAGCCATTGGCTAGCATCTCAAAGCCTGGGGTCTCTGTTAAGAGTTAGATCCTGGCCTACTGTGACCTGCAGAGGAACAAGACTCAAGGACGGACCAGTGGCTCAGGAGTCATCTGTAGCTGCTAACAAACCCAGAAAGTCGTGGTGCTTTCTGACATGTTATGCTATGGACATTACTAGGAAAAGCTGTGTCTATTAATGCCCACCAGGGCCTGCTCTAGGGTGAATCTGAAAAACCAACCAACCAACCAACCAACCAACCAACCAAAAACATCACCCAATTCTAAAAGCAGTCTGGTAGGGCATGGTTCAAGCTGTGGAAGAAATATTTATGACAGATAAAGAAATGAGGTCAAGCAGGCCAAAGAACCTGAGACAGCAGGTGTACTCTCTGGTTTTGTGTGATCAACTTGATACAAGCTGGAATTATTACAGAGAAAGGAGCCTTCCTTGAAGAAATAGCCCCATGATATCCAGCTGTAAGGCATTTTTTTTTCAATTAGTGATCAAGGGTCCACTGTGGGTGGTGCCATCTCTGGGCTATTAGTCCTGGGTTCTGTAAGAAAGCAAGCTGAGCAAGCCAGGGGAAGCAAGCCAGTAAGGAACATCCCTCCATGGCCTCTGCATCAGCTCCTGCTTCCTGACCTGCTTGAGTTCCGGTCCTGACTTCCTTGGTGATGAACAGCAGTGTGGGAAGTGTAAGCTGAATAAACCCTTTCCTCCCCAGCTTGCTTCTTGGTCATGATGTCTGTGCAGGAATAGACACCCTGACTAAGACAGCAGGTCTGGGGTAAGGTTAGGGCTCTCTGAGCTGGGCGCTTCTCCACAGCAGCCACCACCCTCTGCATGCTGGTTCTGCTTTCATTCATTCACTCACGCTGTGAGCAGGTACTTGGGCGCTGGTTCTCACCTGTGTGGCAGGGTCTCTCACTTCTGCCGAGGCACTGCTTGCCCCAGGCTAGCTGCCCATAAGCTTCTGTGCAAATCTATCTAGCCCCCACCTCAGCAGAGGAGTTCTGGGTTATGAATATATTCCACCACACATGGGAATTGAACTCTGCTCGTCAGACTTGCATGGCCAGCATTTTACCTGATGAGCCTCCTTCGCCCCGGCCCCTCCTGCCTTCTGTTGAACCAACTTCAAACTCTACCATTTAAATCAGGGGTCTTAGCCTTCTACACAGGCCAAAACATCCTAAAGTAAGCATAAGGTTTTCCTGTCTGGAGTCTCCAAATGCTTCTCTAGTTTTTCTGCCGCCGGAACTTATTTCCCTATCAGCTTCTTTTAGCTTCTACATGTGAGTACACATGTGACGTCTGCCTTTGTAGAAGTGTATTTCTAAGTCTTGGATACCCATCTTCTGAAGAGCAACCTTCCTGGCTACCCCAGGAACTAACTTAAGTCCTTTCCCTACTGGGGAGGGTTCCACTACGGTTTAAAGATTAGAGATGTCCTTGTTTTTAATATGGTGTCTTTTTCTGGCCTAGGGCTCACCAATTAGCATAGGCAAGCTGGCCAGTGAGCCTCGGGGATCTGCATGTCTCCTCTTTCTCAGTCCTAGGATTGTTAACGTGATCACTACCATATAAAGCCCTGGGTTCAATCCCCAGCAAAACACACACACACACACACACACACACACACACACACACACACACACACACACGCACCCCTCTCTGCTACTTCATGTCAAAGTCATGCAGAATTAAAATGTCACTGCCTGAAAGCACAGTTGTGCTGGACATGGCCGACATCTGCATTCTCTACAGCATCTTGAGCAAGACAGTTGTAACAGAAACTAGCACAAGGCCCTGGGATCTAAAATATTTACTCTGTGGTCCTTTGAAGACTCTTCCACATTTGCCAGTGGCTGCTGGAGATGAAGCAGACTAAACAGTACTTAGAGCTCTGCCACAAAGGGGAAAGCAGCCCCTGCCGCTTGGGGCCTGAGGACCAACTCACAGTGACCCCTTGGCTAGTGGCACTCAACGACCTGCTGCAGACAAGCCAGACCTGGTGTCTCTCCCTGCGCCACTGGGTCCTGCTGGGCTTTAACACTCACATGGGGGGCTGGTGAGATGGCTCAGTGGGTAAGAGCACCCGACTGCTCTTCCGAAGGTCCGGAGTTCAAATCCCAGCAACCACATGGTGGCTCACAACCATCTGTAACAAGATCTGATGCCCTCTTCTGGAGTGTCTGAAGACAGCTACAATGTACTTACATATAATAATAAATAAATAAATCAAAAAAAAAAAAAAAAAAAAGGGGGGCTGGTGAGATGGCTCAGTGGGTTAGAGCACCCGACTGTTCTTCAGAAGGTCCAAAGTTCAAATCCCAGCAACCACATGGTGGCTCACAACCATCTGTAACAAGATCTGACGCCCTCTTCTGGAGTGTCTGAAGACAGCTACAGTGTACTTACATATAATAAATAAATAAATATTAAAAAAAAAAAAAAACACTCACATGGGTAGGAGAGCCTCCTCGGTTACTCTCCTCTAAAAATTCCTCCAAGGTGACCATCTCACTGCTGGGAGAGGCTGAGTGGGGTCGCACTCCCGTGTGGGTTGAAGCTGCGCCCTTCTTCTGGATAGTCTCCTGGGAGACAGGCCCATTCCGGGGTGGAGGGTACTCATGGCGGCCGAGAAGACCACGTCCCGAGGTGTTGCCATCCCGAGACAGCGTGGCAGGGTCCCTGCTGGGGATCAGGTCTGCGCTGCTGAAGCTCTCACACCGGCTGTGCAGATGGTCAGAGGAGCCTAGGGGGCAACACAGGGCACACATCAGTCTCAGCTCTCTCCTGCTCCCTGCGGCTAACCTGAAACCATCCCACCTGAGACAGACACGCCTGGCCATCACCCCCACCCAGCTGGGATCCCTTCTGCAGCTGTTCATTTTACTTTAGCTCTTTTAAAAAGTAAAAGTAAAAAGCTTTCACTAAGAATATTTTAAAAGTTTTTACCCATCTCCTAGGTAGCAGGCAGTATTTCTCCACGCTTTTAGTATTTTTGTGTTTGAGACAGGGTTTTTCCGTATAGCCCTGGTTGTCCTGGAACTCACCCTGTAACCAGGCTGGCCTTGAACCCAGAAATCCTCCTGCCTCTGTCTCCCAAGTGCTGGGATAAAAACAAAAACATCTAGGTCTCATGTTGCCAAGGGCGGCTTAAAACTTGCTGGCAACCTTGACCTCCTGATCCTCCTGCCTTGACCTCCTAGGTGCTAGGATTCCAGGCATGCACCTACTGTGTGCAGTACTGCTGGCTGAATTCATGCCAAGCCGACACTTAATCAACTGAGCTACATCCCTAGTCTTATTTATCTACTCTTAAACAAAAACAAAACAAAACAAAACAAAAAAAGTGCACCACCTGGGACTAACAACAGTTTTGTGTCACAAAAGTATGTGTGTACTGAGGTACAAGGTTTACAGCGGGACAGCAGCGACACGGAGCACCTTATGGCTCCATCATCGTGCGTGCCATCCTTGCACAGGAGCCATGCCTAGCTCTTCTGCATTGTACAGGTGCCACTGAAGCAGGCCGTGATAATTAAATCACCAACCCTGGCACGCTCACTAGCTGTCACTCAGTCACATGATATAAGTTCACTTAGCACCCACTACATGCAGGGGGCGATCATATAGAAGGCTAGAACAAACATCTTGATTAATTTAGTCTCAAGCAATACGGTCACTTGACAGCATGTGTTCTCTTCAAATGCAGGGAGAGCTGGCAAGGGGGACTAAACGTGTAAACAGACCACAGAAATAAAACCCTTAAAATTTAAAACGTCTGTTAATCAAATCGGGTCTGGGGACATACTTCAGTTGGCAGAGTGCTTGGTTAACGTGCGAGTCCTGGGTCAGAGTCCCAGCAGCACTCAGACTGGCCTGGTGACAACCTGGTCTCGGCTATAAAGTCAGCTGAGGATTAGCCTGGGATACAAAACTCCTCTTCAAAAGAAAAACAGATTTGCTCGTGATTTCAAGTGGGAAGCAACATCGGTCCCTGTCCCTATTCTACATAGCTCGGATCCAGAGGATCTGTGACCCACATCCTCGGGGCAGGCAGGGAAAAAGAGGAATCTGAGCCCTAACTTGTTCCAAACTCCTTGGTCTGTGCTGGAAACCTTGGTGTGTGGCCCATGGCTGCACCAGAGAGTTTCTCATGCCCTGTTACGAAGCCTCTGAGCTGTAAGAATGGGAGGAGCCTTCTTACCCTTTAGGCTCAAAGGCGAGCTGTTGCTGGATGCGTTCCTACTGCTCTCCAAGCTGTTTGGCCGCGATGCTGAGGGAGAAACGGCTACATTTAATACAGAGAGCCAATGACCAGGTAGATCCCGGATTCTCACCCAACCCGAGGAAGAAAATACAATCATTGATTCTACGCTGGCTCAGGACGGCGTCCCCAGCTAGGAAGGTCTTCAGGGTGCTGTACATACTCTTCTGAGGCAATGGGCTTCAGCAGCTGAGCGCTACACACAGTAGACTCACCATCCTGGCAGTGATGGGTCTCTGTCACCAGGTCTAAGGCCTCGAGTTTAAAATGAGAGCCAAGATGATCGCACCATGGAGCTCTAGTACAAAAGTACATAAGGGCTCCTCTGGGCAACCCAGGGCTGGAGCTTAGAGACCACCTGTCTCACTGCCCCAGATTTTCTGGAACGCATGCAAACAGGCGCTGTTCAAGGCAGCAGGTGCGCACGCAGGTGAATGCAGCAGTGTGTGCCTGAGCATCCTCCTGCAGGTAACCACAGGCAGGGATGCCAGGATGTCAGGAGCAAAGTGACCACAGTACATGTTGTCTTTTCTTTGGTTCCTTTCAGTCACTTGCCTCAAACACCTATCTGCTCTAATCCGAAAACTCAAAGTTCCTATGACAAGGGTAGCGGGACTCAGCCCTTGTGACTGTGGGTGTTCAGTCTGCATGTCATCCCCCTACTTCAGACCCAGAAGGATAGGATTATCACTTGGCATGGGTAGACCATCCCTTCTAGGGTCTGCTGACCTCTCCTGGTCTGCCCGCAGTAGCAGGCTGTACCAGTGTTGGGTTGAGAAAAACGCCTCTGCTGCTAGACTCTGAACCTTGAAAAACAGGGGCAGTGTCCCAACATCTCCGTACTATCTGCAGGTGCTAGGAAACCCTTCAGACATGCCAGAGGGCCCGACTTACTGTCCCCAAGGAGTGTCAGCTCAGGTGTCTACATGGGCCTAAGTCCCAGTCGTGGTAAGCTCTATTCAGAGCAGGCACCCGGAAGTCACCTGTTGGCAACAGTCTTTAGGGATGGCCTGATAAAGACTTGGTGCTACCAAGTCTTGGGAAAAGCACTTGACTAAGATCCTCCGGTGGAGGGACAGTCAGAAACAAATGCAGGATGGTCTGTAATGGGCACCACAGGGAAGCTGCAGCACAAACCGCCCAAGAACCCGTGTTTAGCATTTATTTTAGATTTTGAGTGAGTGCTTTACTAGGTAGCTTAAGGTGACCTTGAACTCGCAATCCCCTTGTCAGAGCGTCCTGAAAGTTGGGCTCATAGGCCCAACTCGCCATGCCTGCTCACTTTTGTTCCATATGCCAACCAGAGGAATGGGAGGTGTTGGGAGGCACCTGAAGAACCCTGCGGTTCACACACTTGGCTACTGGCTATTAAAATTGGTGATTCCCTGAGCTGGTGCCCACATCTGGGAGCAGAAGTCTAGTTATTGGGCTGGGGTGATCTTCGTGGTCCCAGCGATCCCCACAGACTCAGGCAATATCCTCTGAGGTGTTTGGACGCAGCAAGAAGCCGTGGGTGCTGTGTCACCTGCACCACCCCTAGGTGTTCCTTAAGAGAACACAGGCTCTTTCTCCTGCAGAGGAACGGAAGGGCCCTTCCTGCTACAGGGTCCTACACTCCGGGTGAAGACAGGAGGTTTCTTGGGCCAAGAGGCCTCTTCAAAGAGTCTATCTTTACTCATGGAATCAGAAATAACTAGTGTCAACACCATCATACCCTCTAAACAGTGGATAGGACACGATGCAGGCGCCCTCAACTACTCAACATATCAGACATAAACTGAACCCAGGTAAACATGCCAAGGTTTCCCTTTTAAGGAATTTCTTCCTACCCTTCTAGGTTTTTGGTTTTTTTTTTTTTTTTTTTAAACACTTGTTTGTTGTGTGTGTGTGTTTGGCGTGCATGCCGCACTCATATGTACAAAGGTCAGGGGGCAACGGGCAACTTGAAGTTGGTTCTCCCCTTCTACCATGTGGGTTCTGGGACAGAAATCAGCCCACCACGCTTGGTATTGAACTAAAGTGCCTTTACCCACTGAACCATCCACTGTCCCGTTCATTTTTATTTAAAACATTTATTCTTTTTAAACATTTATTTGCTCTCTCTGTGTGTGTGTACGTGCATGTATACACATGTGCCAGCATACATATGGAGGTCAGGGGGCAAATGCAGTAGTTGGTTCTCTCTCTCCTTCAACCACATGAGTTAGGGGATCAAACCCAGGCTGCCAGGCCTGCACTTGGCAAGCGCCCTTACATACTATGCCACTTTTCTAGCTCCCTAGAATTACTTTTTAAAAACAGACCCGGAGACTGGAGAGAGAGCCCACCAGTTAAGAGGCTTTTCCCAGAGGACACAGGTTCCATATCCAGCATCCATATGGTGGCTAATAACCATCTATGACTCTAGCTCCAGGGAATCCAATACCCCTCTCTGGCCTCTCTGAGCACTAGGCATGCGAATGGTGTACAGACAGATATACAGGAAAAACATGCATACACATAAAATAGAAATAAATTTAAAAGCTGAGAAGAGGGCTCATAGCTTGCTGGCCACAGCGCTTGTCTTGCATGTGTGAAGGCTGGACTCAAGGGAGGAGCGCACAGGGGAGGGAGAAAGGAGAGACGAGAAAGGACACATAGGAACCCAAAGCAACCTGTAGTTCTGAGAAGCCTGGGAGAATATTACCTGTTTTCTCTCCTGCAGAAACTTAACATATCCACAAACAGGGGGGAAGCGGTTTTAGCACTGTTTGAGATTTCACACAACTTAGTGTTACCGCAGACACATGGGACCTAAGCAAGAACAAAGCGTAGGCCTTCCTAAAACATGTCCCCTATGTTGGTCACCAAGGACTCCCTGGCACACACACCTGGAGGGTGTTGTAGACATGTTAAGTTTCTAGAACCTGGGGCTTGTAGGGGGCAGTGTGTCTCCTACCTGTCAAGGCTGCCAGCGAGAACCATGATGAAGTACCTGGGCTGCAGAGAAGGCGGGCTCAGAGAGGCTCCGCCCCCTCACCCCCAGTCCCTCAATTCCACCTTCATCTCTCTGTGTGCTAGATTTCTTGACTTCCAGTCTGCTTAGCTTAAACTCCAAGTGCTACTGACAAGAAAAGTAATACCACGCCGGCCACTCACCCTGCTGCCTGTGGTAGGGGCCGTCGGGCTCCGAGGATGGCTCACAGAGATTGTCATCTGAATTACAACCTAAGATGAGAATAAAGTTAATACGCTGGGGTTTAGAATGCCTAAAACCCGCAGGGAAGACCCTGGCCCCTGGCTGTGTGACCAACGCATGCCTTTGTTCAGCCCAGAACCACAGCAAGGTCCAGTTCTTAGGGGGAGGGACACGGTACGCAGAGTGCCTCTAACTCATCTATCTAGATGGAAAGAGGAGACGGGCTAACACACTGGACCGATTCCATTTAACTTTAACTCACACTCTGTGCCTGCGAACGAAGGGGTGGAAGATGCATGTATGCTTCGATCTGAGGACCAGGGAAGGGAGCAGATGTCCTAGTGCCCCAGGAACCCTTCCAACCCCAAAGGCCAGGAAGCCAAAAGCAGAGGGTGTGGAAACAATCCATTTTTAGGGACACAATGCCATCGGACGACAGGAGAAAAGAGGAAGGAGGCAAACTGGGATGCACCACCCAAGGTGGAAGGATGAGCAAGCCTTGTGCCCTCAGCTCCCAACAGGACATTAGTCAGGGAACCTTCCTGCCAACCATCATGGGGCCTCTCCAAGCTTGAGCACTGAATGTAGGGTCCCCTCTGAAAAGATATTTAAATCAGTTACCTACCCACTGGCAGCAGGTGTCCAGACCGTGAGGGTCCCAGAGTTTAGGAACCCTGTGTGTCGCTTCAACTCTCTAATTACGGCATAAAGGCTGTGTGTGCCCGAGCGTCCCAGGGCTGAGTGTGTAGCTCTAGCCCCGCAGAGGCAGTCATACTCAGCTGGTTTGGGTTTTTGTCTTTTTTTTTTTTTCTTCTTCTTGTATTTTCACTCTCTTCGGTTAGTTACAGCAGTTTAGCATTCCTTCCTCCCCGTGTTCACTAGCTCGGGCTCCCTCCATGCCATCCTGCTCTTGTTTCAGGAACACAGTAACCTTTTGCATCACTGCTAGGCATTTCAACATCCTCTTAGCAATTCTTCCTGACACCCCACTTTAGGTCAGTGACTTTTGCATTGTTTTAAATTTCATTTATTTATTTGTTTGTTTGTTCTCTGCTTGGGGTTGCAGGTTCTTCTTGGTTGTTGACAGAATCCTTGAGCTTCTATAGGCTTTCTATGGCAACATCTGACCAAGTCAGCTGGCTAGGGCTTCCTTCACATAATTAGACTCAAAGACAACTAGATGTTGCATCTGAGGTGTGAACACATACAGCCTCCGAAGCGCCAGGACACAGCACATCCTTCCCTGATGATGTACGCCCTTGCTTCTGTCACTAGACTTCTGGGTTAGAGACTCTCTCATTCATCATTTTTAGAGAAAATACCTCCTGACTCCAGAGAACTGCCTGGTATTCTTAGCTCAGCCCTGGTACTGCCAATGCCTGAATGCTGCTGCCTCTGCTGCTGGTGGATTCTGAGGTTTTCCTCCTGGTTCTTAGGCCTACTGATGGCTGAATTATTTGGCCAAAATCACTTGGCTGGCTGCAGAGACAAGGCTTACACCAAAGTATGACTCAGAAATCTTTCTTCATCAGCTTCTCTCTCTGTTCATATTATGTCTGGTCTTTAGGCAGGCCCCAGGCCCGTAGCTCACCCTTTAGAGGGGCCGTACTCACCTTTGGTGCGGCCTAGGTGCTTGGGGATAGGAGTGGAGCTGGAAAGGGCTGCTGTGGTGGCTGAGGTTGAAAAGGTCCGGGAGCCAGGCTCCGAGGGCCAGGACTTCACAGCTGGGTCAGTGGAGGTGTCTGTGCGGTCAACACTGCCTCCACGCGGGGACCCTCGTTTTGGTTTTAGATCCCCTGGGCCTGGGGCAGAAGACATTGAGAAATGAGGTTGTAAACCCGTGCCAAGGCTGGGCAAGCACAATGAGGCCCAAAGCAGGTGCAGCAGGGCACACAGACCACAGAGACACAAGCTGGGTGGGTTTCCAGCTGCAGCTGGAAGGAGGGCACCACAGGGCTAGCTCAGGCTCCAGCGTGGACCACATGGTTAGCATCAGAACTGGCAGGAAGAAATAGAACTCAAGAGGATAAAAAAAAAAAGAAAAAAAAAAAAAGGTTGGATGGTTCAAATGTCTGCTGTAGGGCACACTTTCTGCGGCCCGTACATAGCTCCAAGTCCTGTCTCAACAGCTCGAATAAGTATCTGCAGATGCCTTCTTCTCCACACCCACCACTGAGGTTCTGAGGACCCTGACAAATGGAGTTCTCGGGGTGTCAAAAAAGTTCACTGCCAAGCTTACAAGAGTTTCTTTGGGGGGGGGGGGAGTAACTATAATCTCTTCGTGGGGGTCTTCACCTCTCATCGTACGCTTTTAAGCAGCGTTAATTTTCTGCTATAAACATATATATCTGTTGAAATTAAATAATATTTTTAAAAAGTATCCCCTACACAAATAAAGAGAAAATCAAATAGGATTGAGTCTGGGATCTCCAGATAAGAGATATGATGGAGCAGGAAGGGCCGAGGACGCAGCTGAGGTGGGAGAGTGCTTGCATGCCATGTGTTAAGACCCTTAGTTTGATCCCCAGTACCTCAGAACAAAATAACCCCAAATAAACAAAAGCAAAAACAAAACAAAAACACGGGAGCACTTCTAACAGCCGGCCAGGCCTTCTGTACACTGCCTATGCCTTACGCCCAAAGACCAGGAGGCAGGTGGAGGTTGCGCTTGCATAAACCGGACTCCTCAGCCCTTCAACTTCACGGCTCATCTCTGTTGGCTTTCAAAGCCCAGATCTTAGATGTGAACGGGAGGGGGATGTGGATTCTGGAGGACAGCCTTATGAGAAGCAAGAAACAAGTCTGGCAGACTGAACAGTGACTGACAGGCCTTCCTGTGTTAAGTGGAAATGAGTGACAGGCCTTCCTGTGTTAGGCGGAAATGAAGGTCCAGGGGGAGGTGAGGCGGGCAGACAGCAGGAGCACCAGACAGAGACAAGCACGATTCTAACAGCATGCGGGGAGGACAGACTCTGGGACCGGGAGCTTTGATGGCTTGGAGTTCTTAAAGACAGGGTCACAAGCTGAAGTCAGTGGCAATGATGACCTTAACACTGTCACAGGTGCAGGTTTACTATGGCCACCTGATTTCTAAGGTGACACTTGTATTCCATCTGAGTGCATTGGCACTGGCAATAAGGGAGAATATGTAAAAACTGCACATAGGAGACAGGGGGCTATGGCCCAAATCAGACCTGGGGTGTAAGAATGGCTCAAGATGGGGACATGACAGTGGGGTGACCTCTCTGGTCACCATCTTCCCCTGCTCTGGGTGTGGCTCATGTCCTGATATGCTTTCTGTCCACTGTGGCTTGGATTTCACCATCCGAGATGCCAGAGAATTGCAGCACAGTCATAAAACTTCAGTCTGGCAAAATCGGTTCAATTACTCAAAATGTTCCAACAGAGCAGTGAATCCTTCAGAACACAGAACTGCGGGCTCGGGGGCAGAAGCCAGTGACTCTGCTCTGACAAAGAGAGGGGACAAGGTTCAGCTGCTTACAAGTAAATCTTTAGAAAGGTGGCTCACCCGCCGGTGGGCATTTTAGGAAGCATAGCGACAACTGGCCACTTCCGCTTTGCACAAGGGCACGAGAGAAGCTTGCAGATGCGGGAGGGGGCGGAGCATGAGGTCACGTCACTTACTTAGCATGAATCTCCTGGCCCAAGGACAAGTTACTGCACGTACATCCCGGGGGTCCCCTACTACTGTGCTGTGCCGAAGCACCAGTCCAGGAAACATGACAGGTCATCTTCTAGTTTGCAATCAGAATCCACGGTGGCTACTTTGGAACTGGGGGAGGGACAGGGGTCCGCTAGGGACCGAGTGGCCTTTAGGGACTAACTTCTTTTGGTTGTTGGTTGAATTTTGAAATGAAGGAGGGACACATGATGTAGACACATGGTAAAGGAGGGGATCAGAAATCCCCAATGTCTGAGAAAGAGGCAGACTCGTTAGGGGAGGATGGGATGTCAGAGGAAGACCAGAACCGCAGGCGTTTAGAGAGAGCTGGATGGACCAATGGAGACTTGTCTTTGTCCTTGCTTTTGCTTCTCAAAAAAGGACTCTTTTTGCGCTGGAATGCTAAATTGTTATCATTGTGACAGGAAGGAAAAAGAGAGAGAGAGAAAAGAGGAAGAAAAAAAAACACAAATGAAATGAACAATAATTACAAATGAGTCTAAGTCAGCAAAACGTATTTAGGGAAGCGGAATCCTGGCCAACCTACGCCTGATACCCAGGCCAGAACCATTTAGGCGCTGACTCAATTTAATTTAGTGGCGCCCTGGTGCCAACCATTACTCACGAAGCACAACAGGAGAGCTGCACAATGCCCCAGGAGCCACTGGTTTGGAGGATTTTTCAATTTCAGTGTGTTAAATTATTGAATAAGAATGCTCATTAAGGCTGCAGCCAGCATCTCTTACTCAGCCATTTTAATGACAGGCTCCCTGACTACTCACTCAGCTCACATACAGCTGCCGTTCCCACTCCAGGACACCGGACACACCTAATGACAGGCTGGCCCGCTGTCAGGATACAGTCTACCCGAAACACCTACCAACAGTCTGTAATTCTAAAATCACCTCCTTGGCTAGATGTATTTAAAAACACTATAATGTCTTTTTCATACCCCAACCTCCTAAGACCTGGAAGAATTATTTCCCTTCGGACCCCCCCTCCCCGCCCCCACCCTTCCTTGGCCTTTAAAGCAGAGACCCCACAAAGCAGACGACTCATCTAAGCTTCTGAACATACCTTTCAGTAGTAGTATTTATCAAGTGAGCCAACAGATTTCTGGTTTAGGATTAGAGACCAGACTTTCTATGTCTTTTGCTATACCACCACCTAGTGGTCACATCCCACATTACAGAATAAGGGTTCTAGATACTGACCACGGCTGAGGGAGGCATTAAACAAAACTCCACAGCCTGACTATGTGGAATGTGCAGGGACCCAAGCTGCTTTCACTGAAGGGAGTGCCCTCTTAGGAGCCTGAGGCTGAGACACCTGGGCTTGGATCTCTATTACTGTATCAGTTTTACTTTCTTGGTGTTCAAAGAAATACTACCGGAGTTCCCTTCACAAGACCACCTTCTAAAAACTAAATAAATAATAAAAAATGGACAGCAGTGATTGATGCCCACTTCATGGGTTGTTATGGATTAGAAGGGACACAAGGCTTGTAAAGTATTTCAAAGGGTACTCAGCCCCCAGTGGCAGTCTGCACCAGGTAGACACTCCTCCTAAGTTTTCTTTCTTGCTGTCACTGCACCCCCACCCCTCAAGGTGGGGTTTCTCTGTGTATCTCTGGCTGTCCTGGAACTCCCTCTGTAGACTACTAGGTTGGCCTCCAATTCAGAGATCTGCCGCCAGAGTGCTGGGACTAAAGGAATGTGCCACCGTATCAGAGCTTTTGAAAGTTTTCTTAACTCAGTTAAACTGAACATAGCAAATTCAGTTAACTGTAAGAACAATACAGTCTTAAGTGGGAAACATTAAAATATTGCCAGTATGGAAGCCAGAGGTAACAGGCCCTCTCTGGTTGTAAGAAATGTTAAGGTAATGTCTAGAGGCAGTTAAGGTCTGGGTGTGGCTGCTCTCACCTGTAGTCCCAGGACGGAGGCAGGAGGATTGTCACTAGCTCATGGTCTGTCTGGGTTATGCAGTGAGTTCAGATAAGACAGACCTACAGCACCTCATCATTGGAGATCCTGTCTCAAATGTCACAGTTCACTGCTGCCTCAGCGCTGACACACCTTTCACCTTCTCCCGACCCCACAACAGAGATGTAACTGACGGGTGCGTGCGTCCTCAGAGCTGACGACGTCACCACCTGTAGTGGTGAATGTGACCTCACCCACACAGAGGGCACCTGTTACTCAACATCCCGTCACCCCAAGAGCACTGGACTCCCTGACGTACATTCAGAAAGTTCTATAATAATAGATAAATGCTTAAGCTACGCGGGTGAAGATCTGGCATAAATAACCCACCTCCCAGTAAGTCAGTAAGCTTTTTAGGGCTTCAGGTAAATTGTATTTCAGGTTCTATGACAGTCATTTCTGATACCATACCAGATGGTAAATCTGAACGCAGCTTTAGAAATGTTCAGTTGTTACAGACCTGGCAGAGATGGTACAAGCAGTGACTGTGCTGTACCCGAGCTACCTCACCAAGCTCTTCTTTTTGCACGTGTGCACAACAATGTCTTATTTTAAAAAAGAGCCAGACATGGTGGCGCACATGCCATTAATCCCAGCACTCAGGAGGCAGGGGCAGGGGCAGGGGCAGGGGCAGGGGCAGGGGCAGGGGCAGGGGCAGGGGCAGGGGCAGGGGCAGGGGCAGGGGCAGGGCAGGGGCAGGGGAGTCTGTTAGTCTGAGATCTTTATCTTATGTGCATGACTGCTTGCCTGGATCTGTCTAAGTCCACCATGTGCACGCAGTGCCTGAGGAGGACAAAAAGAGGCATGGGATTCCTGACGCTGGAGTTACAGATGTGAGCTGCCATCTGGGTGCTGGGAATCAAAACCCTATCTTCTGCAAGAGCAGCCAGGTGCTCCTAACTGCCAAGCCAGCTCTCCAGCCCCAACAATGTATCTTTTAGATGAGATTTTTTTACAGCGCAGGAATGTGATGAAACCCTCGGAGGTGAAAGGCCGCCGCCATCTGCCATTTACCAGCGGCAGTGCCACTCATCAATGAACTACAGCAAGCTTGACTAGTGTTCCTGCTCTAACTTCAGAGTCCCCGGCCAGCTCCAATCATCTATCCCCAGTGTCCTTCCTGAGGCTACAGGCCTCAAGGACAGATCTGTGTGGAGGACAAGCCAAGATGCCTTTGAAATGGTGGAAAGAGACAGCCACTCAGGACTTCCCGAAAGCGAAAGTGGGCGGGTGTGTGAAAGATGTGGTTAATGCCCCAGGGATCACTGTACAAAAAAAGAGCGAATCATAATGTCTGCCACACCCGAGGGAGCCCCAACACATCAGTTCCTGTGCGCCCCTAGGCTGCCTGACCAAGCTTCAACCTTGGACATTCGAATAACCAACCAGCCCACGTAATGAATGGTGTTTCCCAAGTACTCTAGGTAACATGGCCATAGCTGAGATGGGCTTGTGGGCATGCCCGAGTAGGAGGGCATGCTCACATGGACACATAGAGTGCCACATCCCCACAGAGGCACGGCATACCCCATCAGTGAATGGAACTTTCAGAGCCTCTATCCTTACCCTGACCCGTCTGGCAGCTGCACCTACCTTTCCCCACAGGCCCGTTGTGGGTGTCTCGTTCTTCCACACAGTTTGGACCCGATGGGGGGTTGTCGGGGTTCTCCGTCTGCGATCTGAGAGCCTGAGAGGGAGATGGCGAGGCAGGGTCTGAGGGCTCCAGCTGCCAGGGGGGGCTATCTGTGGTGGATTTTAACCGTTCTCTGGAACCTTCTTTCTTTGGCTTGATAAGTTTGACTAGGGCTTTGGCTCCAATCCAGTGGTTCTTCCTAATTAGAAAAAAAAATTTTTTTAGAAGTTACAACCCATGCTCAGAGAGGCAAGCCATGGCACTGAGCTGGAGGTATAGCTTGGTGACAGGGCTCTTGCCTAGAATTCACAAGGCCCCAGGTTCCATCCCAGTACCCTCAATAAAAGAGGACTATGTTCATGAACACTATCACGGTCTTATCTGAACACCTGAGACCTGGAATTGAAGAGCCAGACTCTTTGGTGCAGCTAAGCAGTAGCAGAAGTATGTGGTATCAGGAACCATGCTGGTGTCCCGGAAGAGCACCTCCATAGTACCCTTACACATCTGGATGTGTAAAAATGAGGCTGTAATAACTAGCTATTCATTTATTTTTCCCATGAAAGTCATTTTTAGGCATATTACCTGCTCAAGTTAACCAATGACAAGGCTGGTGCTCACTGACTGTGCCCCTGGCACTGAGCAAGCCCCATCAGGGGTATAGGAGGTATTTGGTGCTGACTGTGCCCCTGGCACTGAGCAAGCTGCCCCGGGGGCACAGGAGGTGACTGGGTTAAAGGGAACTGATGAAAAGCAGCTCCATAGAAACTAAAGGCATCCTTAGGTACCTGTCACTCCCACTCCTCATGACAGCCTCAGTTTCCCCATCACACAGAAGACTGAGGCTGGAGGTCTCAATGAGGCTTCCTTGAAGGACTGGTAGTGACTTCAACCACAGCCTGACCAGAACAGTCCATAAGGACAGCTCCCAAGGCTCCCAAGGCTCAGGGCAGTGATCAGGGTAAGTACTGCAAGAGATGGTGTGCTAATACAGGTACTGAGCTAGCCCCACAACCTGGGGCCACTGCTCATTGGGGGAGACACTACTTGTAAAGCTACCCCAGAGGGTCTATGTCTACAGCGGGGATAAGGCCAATGTGCACCCCAGGACTGGTAACTGTGGGGCCCAGCCAGCTGTTCTGCTCACAATCGCTTTCCCTCACAGGCCCACTGCTATGGTGTCCTCAGCATGTTACACCCGGAGGCAACCAGACCACTCAGCTTTAATGGCTCTGACTCCCAGCCTTCTGCCTCATGGGTCAGTCACCTCCATGTCTCATGAGGGCTAGCTGGCATTTGACAGCCTTCACAGGACTGGCTGGGGTACGCAGGGTGGGGCTGAGGGTCCAACGTTTTTGCTATATGGGCAGCAGTTCTCAATCTGCAGGTTGCGATCCCTCTGGGGTTACATATGCTGCATCTCAGATATTTATGTTATGATTTATAACAATAGCGAAATTATGCTTACAAAGTAGCAATGAAATAACCTTATGTTGGGATCACCATAGCATGAGGAGCTGTAGCAAAAGGCTGCGGCATATGGGGGGCGTACAGCATATGGGGGGGCGTAGGGCTGGCCCTGTCCTACGGCTCCTGGACTGTCTTATCTCTCAGCTAAGCTATGGGCACTGATCTTAGATCCACTCACTTCTTTGGAGCAGGGTCATAGAACTTGTACTGATCCATGATTTTTTCTTCCAGCTTCTCCTTGTGTCTCCGTAAGGCGTTTAACTTGTCTCTGTGAACAGAAGTGACAGAAAAGTGGTCAATGCACTTTAAATAAATGAGTGAGCGTACTTACCAACCCGACCTAGATCAGAAGTCAGTGTCTGGATTCAGGCCTGAGGGTGCTCATCCCCACACTGGTCACTGAATTGGGAATTTATGATCAGCTGTACCAGCTATGAATCTGGACATGGTGGCACACTCCCTTAATCCCATGATTCAGGAGGCTGAGGCAGGTGGATCTCTTTGAGTTCCAGGTCAGCCTGGTCTACACAGTGAGTTCTTGTCTAGCCAAAGCTACAAAGTGGATCTCAAAATTTCAAAACAAAGCAAAACAAAAACAAATGAATAAAAAACCATAGGTGCTGGATGCCTATTTCTACAAATGAACTCAAGTAAAAGGGGCCTTCCTTCCACCTGTGGGTAATAGTTTAGAAAAAGCGGATGAGGGCTGGTGAAATGGCTCAGCAGGTAAGAGCACCGACTGCTCTTCTGAAGGTCCTGAGTTCAAATCCCAGCAACCACATGGTGGCTCACAACCACCCGTAATGAAATCTGAAGTCAGTTACATTGTACCTATGTACAGTAATAAATAAAATCTTTAAAAAAAAAAAAAAGAAAAAGGAAAGGCTGATGAGGGGGGAAAAGATAGCTCAGTTGGTAAAATAATGGCCATGGAAGCCTGAGGACCCGAGTTTGATCTCTAGAAGCCACATAAAAAGCCAGGCATAGTAGGACGGCCTTTGTGACCTCAGTGGGGAAGAGACAGGCGGATCTGGGGGGTTCACTGGCCAGCCATCCTAGCCTAGTCAGGAAGGCATAGACCAGTGAGAGATGTTTTCTCAAATGACACTCAAGCTGACCTCTGGCTTCCACGTGTGCCTTCCCATACATGTGCACGTAGAGAGGTGGAGGGGTGGGGTGGGGGAGCGCACATGAGAGTAGGAAACCTCACATAGGCACAAAGCCACTGTCTACCGCCTCTGGAAATCTAGAACATTCCATAAAATAGTACGGTTCCATCTCTAACCTCTAAACCCTAATGGCTAGGGCCTGTTCTGTCCTGAGAGTGACAGGTGTATTGGGGGAGGAGAAGGCAGGGCATCAGGTGTCTGAGTAAGGACTGCATCCGCCCCTGGTGGACGCGCCGCCTGCCACAGCCCACAGCCCACTCACATGTACTGCTTCTGCTCCTCGTGGTACTGCTCCTTGCTCTCCATGTTCTGTTCCAGGAGCATCTGGTTCTGCTGACTCAGCAGCTGGATCTGGCTCAGCAGGTGATGATTCTCCTCCTCTAAGTTCCCCTTGAGCCGGGAGAGCAGCTGGAACACAGACCGACAGTGGCTCAGGCGCCACATGACCCACCACCCAGCCCTGTTCCCTACCTGGCAGCCCCAGGCGGTGTCGAGAGCACAGATCAGACACCAGGGCTGCGGTGCGAAACCAGACGTACAACAGACGCTAAAAACTTGGTATGAAAAGCGGGACCAGAAGGTTGTATGTGAAATGGTATTTTTGATCTACTAGCTAAATAAAGTGTTATTACAATTAATTTCACTAGGGCCAGGGAGGTGGCTCAGTGGTGGAAGTGACATCCCCAGCACGAGAAAGAAAAATTTATTAATCTCATTGAAAAAAAGAACTGTGTTGAAGGTGGCTACTACAAAGTGCTTAACTGCACAGGTAGCTTTCATATTTCAACTAAAAGCTCTGCTGCGAAAGAAAGAAAGAAAGAAAGAAAGAAAGAAAGAAAGAAAGAAAGAAAGAAAGAAAGAAAGAAAGAAAGAAAGAAAGAAAGTCTTTTATGCCCAAAGCCAGAGACTAGAAAGACCTTGGGCTCTCCAAGTCACCTCCGTCTTGTGCCTTTGTAGCATAAAAGCTGTGTTGGAGAACCCAAGAGTGGCTGTGTCCCAACAAAGCTTCACTCACACACTGACAAAAACTTCACGTAATTTTCACTAGCCACAAAGTATCGTTCATTTGAATTTTTAGTTCCAACTGTTAAAAATGTCGAGAGCTGTTCTTAGTCTGTGGGCTGAGTAGGCGCAGGTGGTAGGGAGGGCCTGGCCTGTGGGCTGAAGTTCACAGATTTTGTTTTAGGACAGCACTGTGGTGTGGTGGGAAGGCCCAGAGGCTTTGAAGGCAGAGACTGGGCTCCCATCCTACTCGCAGTGGGTCTCTCAGAAATCAAACTCTCTGTTCAACGGGAGCTATCTGAAATTCTATCTAAAGGAGGGCTTTGCTTCCCATAATGGTCATTTCTGACTCAGCTCTGCGTCACCAACCACTGGATCCCCCAGCCCCAGGATCCAAGCTGGACAGCTACCCTCAAACCCAGACCAGTTTGCCCATGTAGCTGTCTACTGAAAGAGGTTACCAAAGATGGTGCTACCATGTCCCGAAGGACCAATGGGAGACACTGCCAACCTCATGGGGCAAATATCAGACAAGGTGGCTTCTGAAATGTTCCTACCACAGGTGGCACTCTGATCTAACCTTGGCTTCAAGGACATCTCAAGTCTCTGAGAAGCTACCTGGGAGGAGGCTGGTCCCTCACAGTGTCTCACCTCACAGTGGTTGTCCATCTTGGTCAGAGAGATGTCCATGCTCTGGTGCTGCTCCTTAAGCTCGTCGAAGCGCACCTGCCAGCGGCTCAGCTCCAGCTGAGAGTTGTTGAGCGAGGTTTTCAACTCCTTGGTGTGGGCGTGCAGCTCTTCATACTCCCCTTTCAGCTGCTGGTGCAGGAAGCTGATCCTAGGGTTGGAAAGCCATGGGGCAGAGGGGCTAAAACGCACTCCAAAAGACGGAAAGGCCCGCGCTGTGGGTCCTGTCTCTGCTCTGACAGGTGCAGGCATGCAAAGTCAACCTGTGCATAATGTAAGAACACTGAGCAAAAATCGCTGCTTTTCTAACTGTGCTCTGGGGCTCTAGGACGACATCCCTGATGCCATACTGGTCTAGGTGGGGGGAGGAGGACAAGAACCAGGTTAAGACACTGAACACAAAAGGACATCGTGGACTGTGCCTCCCAGAGACGAGGAAGAATCTACTTGCTGTCCCCAGACTCTCTGTACAGAGGGATTATCTGAGGAGCTTTGCCTCCCGTAACAGCCAGCGTGACCCAGCTCTGTGTCACCAACCACTGGCTCATCCAGTCCCAGGAGCTAACCTAGGCAGCTACACTCGAACCCAGGCCGTTTTGCTCATGTCTACTGAAACGAAGAAGACATCTCAGCCTATTGTAAAAGACATGGCCTTTTACATTATAGTTTAGGCGTTCTGGTATAAGTGAAAGACAAAACAAAACAAACAAAAAGCTGTGCTAATAAAAGAAAAACAGAGAATTTTTTTTTTCTCTAAAATGCTGTGCCCAACAGTCCCACCCAGCCGTGATGCCCATGAACCACATCAGCCACCAGCACAGCCTGATAATCTTACAAGTGTAATAGTGGTGCGAGCACCTCGGTGGTAACCAATTGGAAACCTACCTAAATAATCAGGTCTGATGCACTCATAATTAATTACGCTTTTGTAAGAAAACATATGGAGTTAGTCACTGAAAAAAAAATAAAATAAAAAAAATGCTGTGCCCAACTCGGTGGGGCTTTCTAACTCCTGAGATTATAAAATGGGATGTGTAGGTAAGGGACTATGTAAACCTACAACAATACAATTATTGCCGTCCTAACTCTCATAATTCAGCTAGCTTTCCAAAAACTTGACTCTCAGGCTGGAGAGACGGCTCAGTAGTTAAGAGCACGTGCAGCTCTTGCACAGGGCCTGATTCCCACACCCCTGCAGGGACCTCACACTAACTATAAACTCCAGCTAGAGGAAGAGCTGCCATCTCTGCCTCCACGGGTAGCTGCACTCATGTGCACACACCCACGCACAGATACACACAATTATTAAAACACAGAAGTAAATCTTAAAAACCCCAGCTGCATATGAGGTACCTGGCCTCACAGAGTGGAAACAGGAATGACCTGATCCCAAGGTGGCCAAATTCTGTCCATTACAGGTCACAGTGTTTGTGACCGTCCAAATGCTCCGAATCACAGCCTGTGCACCCGAGGGGGCAGCATTTCCCTAAATGCTTGCCAGGGCCCCTTTGCTAGGATAAAGGAACACCAGGACGTGGAAGGAAGCAGTGTTTCCCCCAATCGGACTTGAAACAATACAAGGTCTGGACTCAGTTCTGGCTCTTGTTAACCAAAGGTTTCACCTTGAGTGTTACCTGATCTCTGAGCTACCAGATTTCCTCATCTCTACAACAGGAAGGGGCGGCAGCCAGCAGTCCAGATCTATTAAATTGCTGCAAACATGGAATTGGTGGACACTGAACTTTGCTCCTAGGGAGAACACCGGGCTCTCCTTGGTTTACAATGCAGTTTTGGGTGAGTGCCTGCTCCAAGGCGCTTTATGTAACAGCCTCGAGCCAGCCTCCAGGCAAGGGAAGCTTATCTGACACAGGTTTTTTTCTCTGCTATTCTGTATTCAGAGACACTGACTACACCAGAGCACTGTGCCCCAGGGCTGTTTTACACAGCAAGATAAGGACTCTACACTAAACACTAAAGACCTGCACGGACCAGATCCTGTTCGTAAGGGGAGGGATGTAACAAGGCAGCTGGATGAACCTGATGACACAAATATCCTGCGAGCTCTGCATGTCTACAAAAGATCCACAAATAGGAATGAGATTCTGGTTACAATGAAGCCCTAGTGAGTGGCTGCATCTGTTGACTAAGGAAGACCACAGTGGCTCCTGGGGGCTGGGCTCACATCCGAAGGGGACTATGCCTACCCAGATACATGACCCATCCCTTCCTTGGACTGGCTGAGTACCACCACCTAGCCCGCGCCAGCACAGCCCTCCACTCCTTCCCTAGCCAAAATCATGCAGTTCATAAGAACACGTGACCAGGAGTTCACCAGCCTCCACTAGTGGTTTTCAGAGAGGCCTGGTCTGGACGAGCTATTGATGTCACCCCCACTACTGCCAGGGCTGGGCGTGCCTGCCCCTGTGCTCACCTGTCCAGCTCTCCTCGAAGCCTCTGGTTCTCGCTCGTGGCAATGGCGTTGGTCTTCTGCTCCCGCTCAAGTGCCTCCCGCTCGGTGCTCAGTACTTTCTCCAGCTCCTCCAGCTCTGCCTTACGCTGCTGTAAGTCTCCGTGCCTAGTGGCGGAAGCATGGCCAGGCTTTATCTACCACAAGCAACTCACACTCCGGGAAACTGGAACATACCCTCTCAGAAAGAGGGGGGATTCCTCTGAAACCTTTTCTCTGGGGAGAGGTGAGAGGCTGGACGGCAGGGAAGCAAGAGAAATGTTGCCAGAGTGGGGTCGTCCATCACTGGCTCCCCCAGTGTCAGGTTCATCTTCTATTCCCTGTCATGGCCTGTCTCCTTTTGTAGGCCGCCCGAGAGCATTAGGGTTTTACTCTACACCTTTTAGAGACTTGTGCTACAAAGTGGCTCATTAAGAACCAGTAGATCTAAAGGAAACCACAGAATAAACAGCTAAATTCCGTGTATGAAGCAGCTAATCCCCCCTCACACCCTCCTGTATGGGAGCCCACATATCTGTTCCTGGCATTGGGAGTGGGTGGGTGAGACCTCCCTGCCATGATGAATTTTCTTTCTCACTCAATCCTTGCAGGTTGCACAGCTGCCACTGGGGGGCAGCATAGCACAAGGGTAGAAAAGTGACAAACCCTGACTGTCACCCTAGACTCTCCAAGTCAGTGAGAGGAGAGGCCTGAGGCAGGTTCCTCAATCATCCTGCTCAGAAATCTGCTCCCTCCCCCCTCCCCCACTTCTCTTCTGAGTTCATAGCAGTAGCACGGTTGGGGTCTCCAGTCTCTTCTCTAGTCCCACCCTCCACATCAGCTGCACCTGGATCATCTCACTGGAGCCCCAAGTAGGAAAGTCACTTAATGGCCAAAGTGCAGAGGTGGCCCCATCATGGTGGGGGATGAGATGAGAGAACCGTCGGGCTTCCACCTAAGTTAGTGATTGTGGGGGAATCATGGAGGTTGACAAATAAAGGCCACAGACTGACCAGCAGGGCTGCCTGCCTAATCCCTGCTCCCCGTGTGGCACTTCAGCAGGGCACACTCAGCCCACAGGCTTTTGGGGTCTGGCTTACTACCACTGAGCCTTTGACAAGACAGTAAGTTTATGGCAGGAGTCCAGTTAGGTAGCAGATGAGAACTCAGACTTTACTCAGTGCTGTGTGACAGACACTCACAGCCCAGTGCACAGACGGAAGGAGCCTCCAGCTATGTCCAGCCAAGGACACTAAGTAGCTGACAAGACAGGACTTTGGACCCTCAGTATGTGCGCTCAGGGATCTAGAACCCTCGGTGCATGGGCAGGAGCTCAGCCAACAGTGGGTGAATCAACGACACAGGAGCTCAGCCAACAGTGAGTGAATCAAGGACACACATCCCAGGACCTGGGATGCTATGGTGAAAAGTTAGCACATAGTATTTTTCAACATATGCAAAGTATACCTTTAAAAAAAAAAGAAAGAAAAGCACCTGGTGTGGATTAAAGGATGAAGGTAGTGTGGGCATCTGGGGGGGGCAGCTGAGGGCTCAGCTCCCTCCCTCCCTCTCTCGACCTTCCAACTGTGCTGAGATCAGAGGTGTGGGGTTACTCTGTGTTTTGTTGTACACGTTAAATACTTAACATAATGGGAGGATTTGGGTTGGTCCCCCCGCCCCGCCCCCTCCTTTAAGCAAGCATTCTAGCCTCAGACTTGGAAAAGGGATTCTGAAGTGTGGATAAACACAACCCTGCACAATGGTAGCCAGAATTTTCCCAAGGGTGTAGGTCAGACGGAGGAGGAAGGAGAAAGCATTCTTAGAGAATAGGTCTCCAAGTGTCTACACTGGGCCACCCAGAACCAGCGTGGGCCATGGCACTCCTTGGCCCCAGTGTCCCCTGCCACAATCCCCAGCTGGACAAACAAAAAGGAAGCAGAAGTTGCTAAAGGCTCTATTTCCTTCCCTTGAGAAAGCTCAGGTGCAAGCAACAATGCAGAGCAGCCTGCCAAGAGGAAATGTGGGGGAGAGACGAGATGCACTTGGCCCTTAGGAAAGTACCACAAGCTCTGTGACAGCCTAAGGGGCTCAACACAGCAGCTGCCTCCACCACAGGCCGTCTCCCCACACCAGCCTGCCTGTCCCCAGCCTCGGCCTCCCTTGCCTCCAGGCCCCCCCCCACCTCTCACCTCTCCCCCAGCTCCTTGTGCTCCAGCTCCAGGTTCCTGTGCAGCGTCTTCAGGCAGCTGTGCTGGCGGATGAGGGCCTCATACTCTGAGGACTGGCACTCGTACAGGGTGCCCAGGTGCTTGTGGTCCTGCAGCAGGGCTTCATAGACGGCTGCCAGCTGCTCCTGCTGCTGCTGCAGACCCTCGTGCTCGGCCTCCTTGGCAGCCTGCTGGCTCTGCAACACCGTGTACTGTGCACTGAGCGCTGCGTTCTGGGAACTCAGTGTGGAATTCTCCACCTGGAGGGAGAGCAGAGAGCCCTGCGAGTGATCAGGCCGAGGATGACCAGCAACAGCCAGCCTCAGAGGGACCTCAAGGCAGGCCAGCCGGGGACAGTGCTACCGGAACTTGAGGACTTGGCTTAGGAAGTGGGGCCAACATGGCAAAACGCTGGCTGCGAGAAGGATATCATCCTGAGCCAACTCCAGAAATCATGTCCTCCGTCTACGTGAGCCCCTTGCATGTCATTACTGATTATTTTTAAAGCCTATTTTCTTGAGTACCAGATAATACTGTCAACCAATTGATTTTTACATATTTATTTTTGTGCTGTTGGGGCCTGAACCAAGGACCTTGTGTACATGCTAAGCACTTTTATTAACGGGCCACATCTGACCACCTGAGTTTTTAAAGTATTCTAACACAACCCCAAGACATTAAAAACTGAACAGGGGCCAGAACTGCTCTTATATTAAAACCAGACAAAGACTTTTTCCAAAACAAAGTAACAAACCAACATCCTATTTTCTTATTTTAACAAAACAAACCCAACTTCTCTGCCAAGTAAGTTTCCTGTTTATTGTCTCTGCCCCATATGTAACTTTCCAACTTTTCCCAGAAATTACATTAATGAATAATTTTTCATTTCCCCATCACCTATAGACCACAGGATAAGCAGACTGAGGGGCTGGCCCTGCTGGCTGCTTCCAGCAGAGGGAAGCCAGGTCACAGCCTCATTTGCCCTCTATCAGCATAATACAGGTATACTGCACAGAAACTGTTCCACCAAGCTTAAAAAGAGACTGTATACATCTACGGTATACAGTAAGCCTCTTAGCAACCAGCCTGTCTCCAGGTCCCCCTGCCTGGCCTTGCAGCTCCCACGAGGCACCATTAGCGTCCTGCTACCTGCAGCTTCGCAGTCTGGGTCTGCAGCGTGGTGGTGTGCTCTTGCAGGAAGGCGCTCTGCTTCTGTAGGGTCAGGATCTGGCTGCTGAAGGACACGTTCTGAGTCTCCAAGTGCTGTAGTTGCTCCTTCAGCAGCTGCCTCTCGGCCTGAAGAGCTGCGTTCTAGGGGAGAAGCACGCGCCAGTTACACACAGCATGGTGAGCATAGGGCCTGGGGTTTTACTGAACCTTCAAGGGCAGAGGTAGCTGGGGGTCTTCAGGTACGGGAAGTTAATAGTTTCTGTCTTGGAAAAGGACAATGAATAGAATTTACAGAGACAATATAGGGACTACTGCCTGGGCCCTGGGGCATACAGGCACGAATGCCACTTACATGAGTCCCTTTGTTTCCTTTGGTGTGGAATACCCCAAAAGTACTTTTCTGTGAGCTGAAGCCACTCCCCCCACTGACTACAGAGCTCAAGCCCTCATCACTAGCTGTCCATATCCCTGAGACAGCGAGTGGAACAGGAAACTAACAAAGGCCGTATCTATTACGCCACTGATCAGGCTAAGAGGCAGGGCCCGGGCTGGTGCTACCCCTCATCAGCATGCCTTGGCGAAAGCCTCTAATGTTGTCTCAGCTCTCTTGTCCATTGAGAATCATCGGGATGGACTTCATGAAGTCACTGCTGTGAAACAAACAGAACTGGAGGACTTAGCATGCACTGGAGACCTTTTTCTGATAAGGGCCAAGAGTAAGTACTCTCAGGTCTGGTGGCCACATTATCTCTGTCCCAACGACGAAAGCTGCCCCTGCCCTGGCAGTGGGAAAGCAGCCAGAGCACGTGCAAATATAAAAGGTGCGGCTGCATGTCAATAAAGCTTTGCTTAGATACAGCTTGGGAGGAGAGGCTGGGATGCAGCTCTGGAAAACCCAACACGATGGGGATGAGGCTGGTGGATCTGCTCTGGGCGTGTCACAGCAGGTAGGCTTCAGCCCGGGAGACTGGGTGTGCTCCCCCTGGGCCAGGACAACTCAGCAGTGACAGTCTGCTATACTGGGACACCTGCAAACAGTGTGGTCACTTTGCGGGCAGCCCACTCACACTGCGCTCCAGCTCGATGGCCCGGTCCTTCACACGGAGTAGCTCCATGGTGGCCTCTTTATGGCTGGGCTCCCAGGCCTCCTTCTCTTGGTGACTGGTGACCTTGCCCGGAGGGCGCTTCAGTGCGTTCTGTGCCTTGTCTCCACCCTCTTGGGTCTGCCTCAGCTGCTCATGTTCTTTCTTTATCTGCAGGCCATGTTGAAAAGCAGACTCAGGTGGGAAGGAGCCGCGCAGGAACCCCAGGAGTGGGTAGGGAGGGACCCCTCACAGAGTCTCAGACACCCACCCACGCACCCCCCCCCCCCGAGGAGGGATGGGCCATGTGTTCCTCCCCCAAAAAAGGAAAGGTGGGGATGTGAACTCATGCCTGCCTCAGGCCCCACCTTAGTTACATGTCTACAGCTCTTATTGGTTGCCTGAGCCTCCAGTCTATGCCACACAATAGAGGCAAACCAGGCACAATCAGTCAGTCATACATCTCACAGAGGCCTTGCCAGCTCTGCCTCTGTCTGACTTCAGATCCCAAATAACTCTGTAACCAGGGCATGTGCCACATGTTCAAAAAAGGGAAACCATATACGAGTCCACCCATAGATGGAGACTGGGATGCACACAAAAGTGTGCGCGTGTGTAAACCACCTTATTGACATGCGTGGAAAGTGTGAGAAAAGCATGTCTATATGTATATAGCGTGTGCACATGTGTTCATGTTCTCAACATGTACTTGTATGTGCCTAAGAGCTGACATATATTCATGAAGGTCCTGTCTCATCCAAGGGGCCTGCGGAGCCTGCAGGTCTTTACTTGGTCCTCTCGACTTTCTTATGTGCCTGTTCTTGACCTGGAAGTGTGGGACTGCCCTGAGCCCACTCACTGTGTATCTGCTTCCTCCCCACTATGTATCTGGCTCGTGTGTGCCCCTATACCCTGAGGTTGGCACCCTCAGGATCCTACATCTCGTCATCTGTCCAAAGCACTGCTCTTGGTAGCTCTGGGGAGGGTATGACCTCAGCCTGGCCCTTACCATCTGCAGCTCAATCTGGAGTTGGCGACTCAAGCTCTCTTTCTCTTCCACCTGTGCCTCCAAAAACACAATCTTTTCTTCTTTCATAGCCAGTGTTGTTTTCAAGGCTGATTCGGTTTTGCCTTTTCTGACAACATAAAGAGACAATAATAGTACAGTCTTCATCCCCTTCACCTCTAATCCCATCTCCCTGTGGTCATCTTCCCACTAAGCTGGTTTTATCTGCCACCAGCAGAAGGTGTCCCAGGGACCCTGGGAGCCAAACCCATTGCCTAGACCCCTTACAGGGGGTGGGAGAAGAGGCTGTTTCTTCAGCTGACACATCTGTAACACCATCACACAAAATACTATGACTCCATGTTACAGCCACCTCTTAAAGAAGTGTTCTTTCACAAACACTTTACAGACAGGGAGACTCCATCTCAGAAAACCCCAGATCTCGGTCCAGGGTCACAAGACCAGGCGTGTGGCAGGCCTGCAGCCTTCCCACTGCAACAAACATGTCAAAGCAGGCATGTGAATCTTGTTGGCTACAAATCCAGAAAAGGGTTGCCAATACTAGATTTCTTTGAAAAGCCATGCTGTTCAAGGAAAGCAGAGCTGGGAAAAACTGCAAACATCGAATTAAAAAGAGAAGTGGCTCTTCCTGTGGCTGGGTGCAGGTCAGTCTGGAGCCTGTCACACACGCAGGAGGCCCTGGGGTTATTGGCCAGAACCACACATAGTCTTTTTATCACACAAAACAATCTCCTTCCATATCTCCTGAGACTCCTAGGGCCAAGACCTGAGCCGCCTAGGACAGACACGGAGTCGAGCCACACAGTGACCCAGAAGTTCAGCCTCATCAGAGCAGAGCGGTAGGTAATGCAAGGTGCCCGCCGTCCTTACCCGTCACCGTGACCGTCATCCTCCTGCAGCAACAGGTCCTTGCTGAGGCCGACCTTCTCCAGCTCCTGGCTCAGCTTGTCCAGCTCGCTGCTTAGCTGCTGGCTCTTCAACTTCTCCAGCACCAGGTCCTGCAAGACAGGAAACACCACTGTGGATGGGAGTCACAGCTTTGAGCCATCTCTTCCCCAAACCTGTTGGTTTCAGATGTTTCAGGCAAGCAGGCTGGCTGATGGTGTGGTCAACTCCAGAATGCTCCACCAAAAGAAAGGGGTGAACAGCCTTTCCCAGCCCTCCTGTGCTGTGAACAACGGACCACGTGGCAACAGAGAACAGAACCGGAGTGCTCTTCAAAACGGGTCAGAAATACTGTTATGATGGCTTTTAGCAGCAAGTATTATTTCTACTAATATGACTGACATTTTAAAATTATACATTTAACAAGTAATTGAATATAAAGAAAGGAGATGTTGTTACTGTTATTTCTTTTTTTTTTTTTTTGAGATAGAGTCTAAGGTAACTCAGGGTGACCTTGGACTTGCTGTGTAATTGAGGATAAACCTGAACTTCAAATCTTCCTGCCTCTACCTCCAAGTACTAGTATTACAAACATGTACCACCATGCCTGATTCTGTGCTGGGATTCTAACTGAGGGAGGGCTTCATGGCTACTAGGCAAGCACGCTTCCATCCAAGCCACCATCTCCATGCTGGAAGAGTTTATTTTAAAGCCTGGCTTTGGTTAACCTTTCAGAATCCGGACGATGAGGTCGAGTTCATCTCCACGGTCCCCTTGGCTTCCATCCTCAAGCTCGCTGGGGGGAGCTATTACCTCCTGCCTGAGGCACAGATATCCCTCCGACCAAATCATATGCAGAATAGTACCCCCACCGTGCAATTTTCCAGACAGGTTAGTAGCTGGTGCCGAGTAGGCAGCTCTGGCAAGGGTTAGGGTTAGAATATCATGGGTCTGCATGAATCTGCACCAAGCAGAGGGGCACTGGCATGGGTTTGGTTCTGACAGCCTTCTAACCTGCCATGGCCACCACCCATACCTAGTGCTGCGATGGAGGAGTTCTAGGTCAAAGCCCTTTGGAGGTGGGCATTCAGGAGACTGAGACAGGAAGATCAAGAGTTCAAGGGTAGCCCGGGCTATATAGAGAATCCCAGACTAGCCTGAGCAAGATTCTGTTTTCAAAATAAAAAACAGGAGCAGGATAGCACCCTGGATTGGTAAATCCCAGGACAGATGGCAGACTGCTGTCCAGACTGTGGTGAGTGGCAAGTGCATCTCTGTAACAAGCTCTGGAGGTCCTTGGGTAGGTGGTGACTGCATCACAGCCCACACTGCCAACACTCTACAGACATGGACTGTGGGTGGCACGTAGGGCTTCAGCCCCTCCCTGGCTCACCTACACCAACAGCTGCCTTTTGTCACGGCTCTGGGCTCACTTTGAAATCGCTTTCCTTCTCTCACCAGGCACATAGCAGCCTGTAGTCGCCTTAGGCTGAGCTCCAGAGAGCATCATCATCTCTCTCCCTTGATCCTCTACTGCCATGTGCTGAGGAGCCAGGACGCTCCGCTATGGGATGGTTTAATCACAAGCTGGAAGGAGCCTGGTACCTGAATCAGTGAGCGGAAGACTCCTGGAACATAGGCTGAGACAAAACCTGCAGGTTGGACCACCCAGACGCTAATGCTGTCCTCTAGAGCTATACCGTAAACAAGCACCCGACAATCCAAAGAGACACCAGGGAAGCACAGGATGCCACAGGCTAAATGGTCACACACTTTGGTCCCATTGCTCCAGTTCCAGGAACACGTCCTTTACAAAGTGCCTGATGTGTCCAAGGATGTCCAAGACCACTGAAGCGGGAAGAGCTGGGGACGCTGCTCAGAGAGCATGCTCAAGACTGCGTGTTCTCAATCCTCAACACCAAAGAGGAAGAAAAAGACCCCAAGCCCCAAACAAAACAGCGGGGAATACTGGAAACAATCTAAGGGGCCTATAATTAGCAAAGTAAATCTGTAGGCTTTAGTATCTTGGCTTTCAAACCTGTTCACTGTGGGGACAGTGACTCTGCAGCCAAGGGCATTTGCTGACAAGCCTGGCAACCAGAACCCAAATGTTGGGACGACAGAAAAGACTCCCTCTCACACATGCCTACAGACACACACATACAAAAGTAAATAAATAAATGGAAGAAAAGAAAACCATGACCCAAAACCCGAAATCTGCTTCATGTGGGAAGACTGGAAAATGTAATTAAAAGGAAAAACCCAATAGCTTGACCATTGTGGTCTGGAATGGAGCAGTCTTCTGGCGCGTGATTGTCTTGGGGTTCTTTTGACTTTTTAGTTAATTTCTGGGAATCTTAGTTTTACCCCAGGCTAGCAAATATACATGGCTCAATGCTGGCTCTGAGTGCTGGGCAAAGCCAGAGCGCTAGAGCCCATCAGTCACTGGGAGGTGGGGGGACACCACAGGCACCGAGAGCTGAGTAAGCTTCCTATGGGCAGGATATCAGGTGTGTGTGCTCAGCGCATCTTCTACTTACGGCATTCAGTCTACAGGGAGTCCATGGGGGGCGGGGGTGGGTGGGGACACAAGCCTTTGTGGGTGGAGGGACACCAGCATGGGGGCACAGAGTAGGAGGAAATGCTTACCACAGGGTCATCAGTGAGCAGTGAGACCACCCCAGTGCCTCTCACCCAGCCTCATCAGACTTTTAACTATCACATGCTCAGGCCCAGGGGAAAACATCTCAGGAGGACACACCAAGATCTCCCTGAACCTCCCCCCCGCCCCCTGAAAACAGGCCCATGTTGCCATTGCCCAACCTCGAGGCTCACCTCTCTCAGGGTGGTCAGCGTCCTCGTGTGCATGGTGACTTGCTTGGTGAGGTCCCTGTTGTCCTTCTCCAGCTCCTTCAGCTTGCTGCCCACGTCCCGGCAGCGGGCCAGCTCCTTGTCCAGCGCACGGCTCTCCTTCTCGGCCGCCGACAGCTTGGCAGCGCTGTCATCCAGGATGGCGTCCTTAAGCTCCACCTGCTGCCACAGGCGTCTGGCCTCCTTCTCTAGCAGTTTCTTGTCCTTCTCCAGCTGGGCCACCTCCTGCTCCAGGGCCTTCCTGTCCTCCTCGGCCCCCTCCAGCTGCTTGTGGGTGAGCTGGAGAGTCTCTAGGTCTCGCCTCAGGGCCTGGCGCTCGGCCTCCAGCTGGCTCAGCTCCCTCTGCAGCGCCTGAGACTTGTGGGTGCTGCTCTCCAAGCTGTGCTGCAGCTGCAGGTTCTCGGCGCTCACGCTCTGGTAGCTGAGCTCCAGCCGCTCCGACTTCTTGCTCAAGGTCTTGAGCAGCTCCACGTCCCTGCGCAGCTCCTCCTTCTCCCTCTCCAGCTGCCGGTTCTCCGTCTCAATCTGCGCCATCTTGGCGCTGGTGAAGCGCATGGCCTCCACCATCTTGCGCAGCTCTAGGTTCTCCTGACCCAGCTGCTGCTTGTCCCTCTCCAGGCCCTCGAGCTGCACAGACACGTTCTGCAGGGTGTCCAGGGACTTTCTCAGCGAGCGGTTCTCCAGCTCCAGACCCTGGCTCTGATGCTCCAGGGCCTCGACCTTCTCAGTGGCTGCCTTCAGGGAGGTCACCTCCTTGGTCAGCTGCTCATTCTCCTTCTCCAGCCGGTGCAGCTCCTTCTCCAGCGCCTCCGCCTGCTCTCCCTTCTCCTTGGCCTCCTCCAAGTCTCTGTGCAGCTGCTGCTTCTCCAACTCCAGCTGGCTGAGCTTGCTGCCCGCCTCTGTCACAGCCTGGTGGAGGGCTCTGTTCTCCTTCTCCACATCCTTCGTGCTGTTGACCTGCGGCCTCTCCCGCAGGGACCACACAGCCTGGTGGAGGTGGCCCTTCTCCTGTTCCAGATCCTTTATCTATAAACAAACATATTAGGCATGACCCAGACTCCACTCTGTCGTGGTCAGCAGGACCCAGTGGACACCCTGCCCACCTCCATGACCTCCTGCTGTGGCACATTCTAGTGTCCCCCAGTGTCTTCCTGAAGGACACACTGAACAGGCTGCTGCTCTCTATGCCTTGCTCCCTTCCTGTGTCTTCTCAACCTCGTGATCAGTGCCCCAAACAACCTTGCACAACGGCTCTAAAGAGGCCCTGCACGTCTACCCAGCAGCCCTCACCTCGTCTGGTCATAAAGATCCCCGAGCCTGCTGCGCGGTACGCACCTTCCACGCTGAGCTGCACGGACAGGGCCCACCTGTGCTCAGCATGTACAGTGCTGTCTCTGATCTCTCCCCAGTTCTTATCATCTACAACAGAAGCTAACAAACTAAAATACCGGATAACCCAGCTTTGCTCTTTATTCTCCACTTATTTCTCTCCAGAGTTTGGAGATGTCCAGTGGCTTTAGAATGGCCGGTTCCTGATGGCACCCCTGAGCTACTTATCAGTACCCTGACGCTTCGGATGCTGGAAGCAAGCAGAACCCTGCAGGTGTGCCAAGGTCTCACCCTTGTCACCAACAGCTTTTGGAAGTAAGTCATTGTCCTGTGTGCTGCAGAATGTTTAGCAGCCTCCACCCATGTCCTAGTTAGCTTTAACTGTCAACCTGACACAGCCTCAAGCCAGCAGAGAAGAGTCACAATTGAGGGACTACCCAGATCAGATTGGCCTCTGGGGATTGTCTTATTTATTGATGTAAGAGGGCCTCGTCCACCGTGGGCAGCATCATTCCCTATGCAGATAGTCCTGAGCTATATAGGAAAGCTAAGTAAGCAAGAGCCCGAGGAAGCCAGAGAAGAAGCATCCTCCTCCACCATTGCTGCTGTGTGTGTTTCCTGGATGTAATGCTGGGTGGGGTACCAAGCAGGCCTGCCTTCAAGTTCCTGCTTCCCCGACATCCCTCAATGATAGGCTGTTGCTACCTGTAAGGTGCAATCTTTCTTCCTCTATATTGCAGTCATGGTGTTTGTCACAGCCAGGAACTCTCCTACTTCCTTTCCAGTCAGAACAATCAGAGCTGTCTGGGGACACTACCCAGCGACATAGCCACCCTCCTCAGCTCCTCGTCCGGCATGTGTGAGTGCAACGGGGATGGCTGTGCCTACCTGCCTGGCCCTGTCCGCCTTCAGGGCCTCCATGCCACTCTGTAGCTGTTCCTTCTCTCGGATCAGCTCCTCACTCAGCGTCTCCAGGTCTTGGTTACTCTGCTTTTCTCTCTCCAGCTGCGTTTGTAACTTTTCAATCTGCAGATGTAAAGATCCAGCCTGTGACAATCAGTCTAACAAGATGAGCTGTGTTCAGACAGACAGACAGACAGACAGACCCTTCTCTGCCCAGGTTATTAATTATACAGGCCCTTGAGGGGACAAAAAATGTACCAGTGTCTCTCTGCAGCAATGTATTCCCTCAGTCCCTCAGTCATTGGCCTGACATGACCTGCACTTTCTGTCTGGGGTAAGAGAAGTCACTGGGCAGCAGCCTCCCCGTGTCTGTCCCAGGCTACCCAGGGTGCTGCACGTCCAATCTACTCTATGTCTTGCTTTTTCCCCCCTTGACGTCCTCCACTTCTGCTCAGGGTCAGACCGCATACCCAAAGCACCTAGCGCCACGTTCCCAACAAGGACTGTAGAGTTCCCTTCCCCTTCCTTATGTTTGGCGACCTTGTGCAGCTGCTCAGGTCCTGTCACTCTCCAGGTAAACCCATCATCAATCAAGCCTTGTCCCTTCTGCCCACTCTACTCCCTCCTACCATCCACTGCGGCTGCCCTAGGCCAGAATGTATTGTCCTGTCTGGACAATTTCCCTCCTATCACCGCCTACCAACACCAGGCTCTGATGGGGGAACCCACCAGTGTGCCCAAGCTTCCTAGAACACGAGTTCCCTACATAAGAGTTCTCCATATCTTCCATGGTATACAGAGAATAGGCTACAGGGCAGAGGTGACCCACACTGACTCTAGCCCAGCAAAAAGATACCCCAGGCTTTCCTGCCTGAGAACCCATGGAGTGGGAGGGTCCTTTCTTCAATGTCAGCTCTTTTTCATATTATACAAGACTGGGCGCCCATTTATAAAGACATTCCCTGCCTTACGACCACAGAGATCTAAGAGAACAAATCATGTGGTCACTTTTCCCATTTTTGCTTTGCTCTAAAAGACAAGGCATGAGATAGGAGCATCTCCTGCTGTCCTCTAAAGGCAGAGCAATCCCGTGACAGAGCTGTCACATGACACTCAGTGCTTAAAGTGGGGTAAGTGGTGAGCAGGTAAATGCAGCCACGTGGGTCCCTGAAATCCTTTCCACAGCAGGAAATGTGCACCACACCCCACGCAGAGGAGAGAAAGCAGCAGAGGTGGGGTCCCTGGGGCCTGGTTTCCTCCTGGCTTGTCCTCCAACCCCCACTGCCCTCCTCAGAGTCTGGCGGCAGACATGTTAAGGGCCCCGAAGGTCACCTTCTTGCTAAGCTGCTGGTTCTCCTTCTCCAGCTCCCCATACTTGAGGCTGCTCTCCTCCAGCGCCAGCGACGTGTCCCGCAGACCCTGGATGGTGCTCTGTAGGCTTTGGTTCTCCTTCTCCAGCTTCAGGATGCGGCTGGAGGCGCACTCATTCAGCTCAAAGACGAAGGATTTCCTGGAGGCTGGAGGGCCGAGTCCGTTAGGGTCTAGCATTTTGGGAACCCTGCTTCCACATTCTGACATAAGCTGAACCTGAGAGCTAGGCTTCCCCTCTTGCTCTCCATTCTCATCCCAGTAGGACTGCTGCTTCAGCACCCAACAGTGAGGTCCCCTGATGGCAGAATTGGGGCCCAATCAATCTAGAACTTAAGGAGAAACCAGATTACCTTGTGGGAGCCAACTGTGGGACCTGGGTCACTACACTGCTCACCTGACTGACTCAAGGGCCACAGACATTTTCTGTGCTCACTATAGGAGCAGTGGGCATCTACGCTGCTCGGCAGAGAGGGCAAAGTGATCAGGTGACTGAGGGCAAAGAAAAGCTGGGCATGTATGTATGTATGTATGTATGTATATACCCATTGTTGGACAGTCTGGGTTAAAACCTTGACATTAGAGATTTCTTCCAAGTTCACAATTATGCTGAAGGAAAGTCAGAGCATACACGCCAGCCGCTTTAGACTTCTCAGTGAGACTGGAGAGAGCTCAATGCTTTAAAAGTCATCTACTCTGCTTTTAAACAACCCAGCCCTTTCTTGGGAGTCAAGCACTAGACTCCCCTCCTACGAGCAGACGCAAGGCTTCAGGTTAAGTCACAGAGCTTCTCAAGAGGAACTTGTAGGCCTGACACACCCTAAGGAAACGGTCAGGGCTATTCCTCAGGCCCTAGTCTGCCCAGAGTTCACACTGTTGCTCTGTATTGTAACCCTAAGTACGGCCCTCCTCCCCTCCCCCCAGATCTGACTGCCTCAGGGACAAAGAAATCCTCACATAACCATGTGGTGCTATGTGAGCTTGCTCCTTAGTTAAATAAAGATGCCTATTGCCTATAGCGGGCAGAAGAGAGAGAGGTAGGTGGCAGAAGAGAGGTAGGTGGCAGAAGAGAGGTAGGTGGCAGAAGAGAGGTAGGTGGCAGAAGAGAGGTAGGTGGCAGAAGAGAGGTAGGTGGAGCTTTGGTTGCCAGACTTGGGGTCTGAGGCAAAGACCATGAGGAGGAGAGGAGAGGAGAGCTGAGAGCTGAAAGCAAAGAGAGAGAAGATGCCATGGGTAAGGGGCTGTGAGAACTGGCCACGAGGGTTGGTCAGCTGGAGTACGAGCAGCCCAGATGGAACGTGGCAAGTTTTATCTCAGGGTTATTGACAGGGAAGTAGACAAGATAGCATAGAGGGTGGATACCTGCCCAGCTCTAGTGCTGTTAAGGCTTCTTATAAAATAAAGGTTTTGTGTCTTTTATTTGGGAACTAAATGATCAAAGGTGGGGTAGAAACCCCGATTAATGTTCATTACAACCCTGTGCTGAAGATGGTGTCTGTCTGTCCTCTCCTGACTCTAACGCATCACCCAGGGGCTCTGACAGGGTACTGAGGTCCACAGCAGAGGCATCAACGCATGTTCAAATGCTATGTGTGATGCATGTGTTTGGATCCTTGGGCAACTATAAGGACCGGGGAGTGTGTCCTCTGCAGTGATATCATCTATCAGAGCAACAGTACAGACCCGACAGGCTAGACTATCCTAAAGCCACAACGGAAATAGTGGGAGGGGTCCATGACAACAACGTAGTATGTCCAATTCTAGCATCAACACGGGCTCAGAGATGCTCCAGAGGCCTCCTCTCAGTTAGCTAAAGAAAATAATCTAGCCATAATGGATCCTGAAGAAGAACCTACAACCACACTTTCTAATGACTTATCCTGTAGAGGACTCACCATCAAAAAAAAACTCCCCATCTCCTTGCAACAGAGATTATTATAGAAAACCTCAACCAATCAAATTCAGAGAACAAATGATCAGGTGGTGCCCAGGCCCAGTTGACATATTTACAATATAAATCCTGCAGAATTGTTCACAGCAGAAGAGGGGGCGAGAAGACTGGTTGCAGGAGCCAGGAGTAAATGTCACAGAAGCTACACCGTGAAGCCGCATCATGGCTGCCTAAAAAGACCTGAACAGGACAACACCAGCAGCCAAGCTAACATGCAAGTGGGAAATGACATGCATGGGACCTCAACCTAGACAAAGAACTACAGGCAACTAAGGGGAGCTGAAAGCAGGAGAAAGAGCCGTCTCCAAGGAAGAACTCCAACAAACACACAAACAAGCAACAGTGTGTGGACAAGGTAGAGTGCGCTTATATATTTAGCTCTGTGTGTGAGTGTGTGTGTGTAAAACAACAGTTAAAGAAAGAGGCCATAAATTTGAAAGAAAGCAAGGGGATGCATAAGAAGAGTTGGAGAGAGGAAACCAAAGGGGAAAACCAAAGGGAGGAAATGATCTAATTATATTTTAATTAATTAAAAAATAATTAAAAAAAAAAGAACCTAAGTATAAAGTCCCTTATCCTAAAATAAAAGTTCACTAACTCAACCTGTGGCCATTTGGACATATTTCTGCAACATATGTGTGGAGGTCATTTTGATAATGGTGAAATCTATATAAATTTACCATTTTATATGTTTTTAATATTTTAGTGTGTGTGCGCGCACGCACGTGGACACAGAGGACAAGTTGTAGGAGTTGCCTCTCTTCCTAGGCATCGAATTCAGGTTATCAGGCTTGGCAGCACACAGCTTTACCTGCTGAGCTGTCTCACTGGCCTCATGTTCGGCATTTTTAAAGGTTCACCACCACGGCACTAGGGACATGCACGGCTTGGCCACCATCAGCAGGGTCCATCTTTCTCATTCTTCCATACCGAGACTTGGGACAGAATAATATTCACGTTCCTACAGCTTAACAACGGTACCAATAGCAAGTGGCTTGCCACTAACTAAAGCAAGCTCCACGCTGAGCACAAAGGCTTACTCATCAGACCACCCAGCAACCAAGACTCACAACAACATAAATGAGGCCAGGTAAGGCTAAAGCCTGTCTCCTCACATGTCCACTCGGCATGATGATGCAAGCTACAGTTTAAGGGCTTGGTATCACTCCAGGTTACTCGGCTAACAAGCACGAAACCTGCTCCTTAGGCCAGGCCTTTCCAAGTCTTTCTGAGAGGCCATAGGCGCTGCTCAGTGGTAAGGGGTGCGCTCAGTATGTTCGAGGCACTGACTTCAATCCTCCATCCAAGAAGAACAATCTGAAACATTAGAGGCAGGCACAGCTCAACCCTAGCTATTCAGGAGAATGGGGCAGGAGATCACCTGAGCCCAGGAGTTTGAAGCCTGTCTGGGCAGCATAGTGAGACTAACCAACACTATCATTAAGAATAAGTCACTAGCCCAGAGAGACGGCTCAGCAGTTAGGAGCACTGGCTGTTCTTGAGGACCTGCGTTCAGTTCGCAACACTCACATGGCAGCTCATAGTCGTAGCTCCAGTTCCAAGAGATCCAAGACCCTCTAGACTATATACGTGGCCAAAACAAACACATAAGTCATGTGACCAGTGAGTCAAAAGGCATGGATGTCACACAACCTGATGACCTGGGTCTGAGCCCAGCACCACATGGTGAAGGAAGAACCAATTCCCACAAATTCTCCTGACTTCCGCATACGCATACACATATAAATAAATGAAATTTTATAACAATAATAATAGAATAAATAAAACATGTCCATGTCTGAACCTTAACGGGTTCATAAACTATACCAAGCAGTGTGAACTGTTCGGGCCTTTGAAGCAGGCCCTGAGGGTGTGAACTGCTTCTCCAGCCCACCAGGGGGCAGACTTGAAACTTCACAGGAGAGACAATGCTTTTCCCACCCGGTGTGGCTCCCAGTCGCCTCACTCAGCTCAGTACACAGGCACCAAAGCAGACACAACTCAGTGTCCACAGACACAAGTTAACTCAATCCTTTCAAGTTCAGAGCTGGTAAGAGCACTGGAAGAAATAACCTTGGCAGTATTCTCAGGGACCTTTTATCAGCATCTTTCAAACCTACAATAAGCCAACCGCCCCCACCGGCTCTCTAAAGTGCTAAGTCAACACTAACTTGCCATCGGGTGCATGGGAAAGGTGAACAAGGCTATTTTCAAACACAGGAATTGGCTTATTGTTTGTTGGGCTCTGGAGCTTCCTGCTGCAGTGCTGACTGGGGTCCCACACCCTTCCCATAATGGACACCTTATCTCAGGGTACCAGCAGAGGGCAGCAGCACTTGCCAGGAAGGAGGACTCCCCCCCCCCCCCCCCCCAGCAGGGAAGATCCATAAAGAGCCTGGGACTGGGGAGCAGCCGCCACCACTTAGCATTGCCACCAGGGAGATGGGATAAGCAGCAGCCATCCTGCCCAATTATGTAAATGAACAGCGCAAATAATGTCCGGGGTACATTTATAATAAGGATTAGTGACCACTGGGGACACTTCCTGGTGTCAGGGCTTTCTGTCATCGCGAAGAGAGCTGTGATCTGGAAGCTCCTGAGAGTGCATATGGGAAACCAAGAAATCCCAACACTTCATTTGTAGTTTACTTCCAGACATTGGGGCTGCCAGGCCACTTACATTTCCCCTGGGGAGAGCTATAATGAAACAGCTCCAAATGGCACTTGAGGAAATCACATTTAGTTGTGTAAATGTGGGTGGGTTGCTAGGAAGACTCGGAGCCAAAGGCTCAGCTCCGGGGTAAGCAGCAGTGGCTGAGACGGGGCTGGACCCCGGGCACAGGCGCTGCCTACCGTCGGACAAGTCTGCGTTCTTGGACAGCTGCTCCAGTTCCCAGCCAAGGTGGGCCGACTCTTTCATGCTCTGCTTCTGAGCCATCTCCAGAACCATGTATTCTTCCAGCAGCTTCTCAATTTGTTTCTTGTCTGCATCCCGATCCTAGGGCAGAAAGAGGGAAAAGTGTGAGGACGGGTCTGACTGGCCTCAGACGCGCAGTATCTCCTCTCTCCTCTGCAGGTGACAGCATGCTTCCTGCCAGACAGAGAGAGAGCTATAACATTTCTACTTAGGTCAAGAAGGAAGTCCTGGAGCCGGGCGTGGTGGCACACGCCTTTAATCCCAGCACTTGGGAGGCAGAGGCAGGTGGATTTCTGAGTTCGAGGCCAGCCTGGTCTACAGAGTGAGTTCCAGGACAGCCAGGGCTATACAGAGACACCCTGTCTCAAAAAACCAAAAAAAAAAAAAAGGAAGTCTGAGGTCTCAGTGAACACTCTCTGAGCATAGGGACACAAGGAACACTGTGCTGAGACAGGCGCTCTGGTGATGGGTACTTGTTGGTTCTAAGTAGGTCTCTGCAGCTTCAAGTGCTGTGATAGGTATGGCATGCCAATGCTCAACATGAGAGCCACTGAGGACCCCTTGAAAAGGACACACCTGTGTTCACCCTTGCAGAAGAGTGGTTACTTTTGCAGAGGCAACATAAAAGTCAGGTCCCACAAGTGTCAAGGACAGTTAAGTGCCCACTCAAGCCACTGAGATAGTAGGTGCTTCTTTCAGTCAACAAGCTGCAGCTGACACATCAGAAGAGCCTGCCCTTTCCCACATGCCCTGCCTCCACCGATAGTCCCGCCCCTCCCCCAACGCCACCCATTGCACCCTGCCCGTTAATACCAGTTCCAAGTCATGGAGTTTAGATTTTAGCTGTAGGTTCTCTTTCTCCAGCTCGTGGACTTTATCACTGCGAGCCCGGGAGGCAGTCAGTTGTTCCTCCAACATGGCTTTGGTCTCGATTAAGATGATATTGTCTTCCCTCAGCTCCTAAGGAAGAGCAAACCCAACAGGAGAGCCATCAGATAAAAGGCCAGGGTCACGACCGACCGACCACAGGACTTCTAAACAAAGCACTTTCAGGACCCTGGAGCCAAGCAGCCAGCCCAGGAACACTCGGCAGGATGCCCTGAGTTCAGTTCTTGTCACCCTCACCTGTGCCCTGGAGGCCAGGCATGTGGGCTCTCAAAGAAAAATTCAAGACTCGAAAAAATATTCAGTGGTTCTGGGGTGTGCATCAGTGGTAAGGTGATTGCCTCATATGCACAAGGTCCTGGGTTTGCTCCTGAGTACAGTAAACAAGGGACGGATGGCTTTGAAAAGGCAACCCTTCCTTGAGGTCTTCCACAAGCCAGATGATCCTACACTTGGAACCCAGTGGGAAAGTGGACTCTGGTGACAGTGCCTCAGTTTCCTTTAAAAAGGGGGAATGGGGTGGCTGAGAGTCCACAGAGGGGAGGGAGCCCAGGACTAAGGCAGATCCTCTCAATTCAGGATTTATGCCAGATAAGGAAGTCTTTACAATGGCCCTGTCCCAGCAGAGCAGGGCAGGCAGATATGAACCCCACAGTCAGGTGCGTCGGAGACTGTGGCTTCTGCTAGCAGCACAGAAAGAGGCCAGCCTGTGTGACATGCCTGTCAGACCTTGTCTGAGCTTCTCAAATCCCACAAGTCCTTCCCAGCAATGCTTAGTATCCTCAGTGTGTGTGAGGTATGCATGTGTGTGTCCAGGATGGACAGACAGACTTGCATTACCTCTCACATGCCTTCATGGCTTATAAAGTATGCACACCAGGAACTGCCACCTTCCTTGGTGGGAAAGATCACCAAGACTTGTCCCACTCATGGACTGCAACAAGGACCACGGCTGGAGCTTCCTCTTTCCCACCAAGTGCTCACTCTCCCACACGGGCCTGGATCCAAGCTTTCTGGTACAGGGAAGTGCTCACAGACATGGGCTTCATCAAAGCTGGCCCTGTGGAAGCAGCTCACTGACTCTCGGCTCTCCCATGAGCCTCGAGAGACTCCGTCTTCAAAGACCACAGTACTATGGCTGGTCTAGCCTTACCTACTCCTCACAGCATCCTTTGGAGGGGAGGCAGATCAGAGTCAGTGCCCCCTACATATGACGGACCAGCTCAAGTACAGTAAGGAATGTGCCCAAAGTCACAGACCTGCTGAGGGCTGAGGCTGAGGTTCTCTCTCAGGATGGAGAGCTTGGATTTTGTCTTTTCTCCACGGCCCTCAGGTTAATAAGAGGCCCAGACTGCCTCTAATGACATTAAGACAGAAAAATGGGGGTAGGGTGGGGTTTCCTCAAATCAGCAAGGATCCAGTTCATTTTTGTGGTCATTATCTACCCTGTGTCTAATAAGGTCTACCCACCAGCACTTCCAGCCTCTCGCTCCTCTTACTCAGTAAGCAACCACAGGGCAGCTTCCACTCTTTAGGCATACTGTGAGCTCCTACTCGGTCTTCAAAACCCATCCTGAATGACTCCCTCTGGGGACTTGGTAGTCTCCTTTGACCTATTCACTAGATCAGGTATTTCTGGATTTCTATCCTTCCCTGTTCCTTCCCCTATGGTAATGGTGGCTGTCCTGTCTCCACCCTTGGAACTCTTTGGGACAGGACTGTTACACTTCAGTGCAAGGAGAATGTCCTGTCCCTTTAAGGACTCAGATATCCTGACAGGCAGAGACAGCACCCAACAGAATCATCTCTAAGCTCTTTCCGTACTGTGTGTTGGTGGTCTCAATGTCCACCTTATTAGATAACAGACATAACCCACTTTACCTCACACATCAACCACTTCACAAGAGAGCAGCCCCGAAGGATGCTATGTTCAAGTTCTAGCAGACCAAAAGTTCCACTAGTGGTCTGCAGGGTTGAGAGGGCTGACTCCATTGCTCTGGGCAGCTGTCTGAGGCTGGCATATCTATCTGCCCCAACCAGAAGGCAGTTATCAAGCCCAACCCCACCCAGTCAACAGCTGGGGTGTTTATACAGCCAGAGGTTAGACTGGAGAACCTATTCCTAAGTAATTTGAGAGTCCTTTTCTGATCTGCCACTGTAACTTGAGAGAGAAAGAGAAAGAAAGAGAGATGCAGGGAGCTAGTGGGCCACAAGCTCTAGCTGTATGGCCTCTCAGGCTGGATAACTCTACCTCACTGAAAATGTGGCTAACAACGTGTGTACAACTCTCAGCACGCATTGTCTGGAATCGCCAGCTGGCCAGGCACAAACACTTCACACCTGTGAGGAACAAAGTTAATCCCAAGAATCATCCATAAAACAGCTCCCTTATCAACAAAGTGCTCTGCAAGGGCCTGGGGGTGTTGCTGAGCAGCGAATGCTTACATGAAGGCCTGAGTTCTGGCCCTAACACTGGAAAAACAAAAGCAAAGAACAACAATAAAATAACTGGTTTCCAGGAGTACCTCTTGACATCCACCCCCCCAACACACACACACATAAACAGCAAACACCAGAGGGGATGTGGAGTCAAATAAACACTCTCCTTCCCAGTGAGCTTGGGATCACAACACACAATAGCTCCTAGTGTCCACTGCAACAGAAAACCCACGGGTGTTGGGGGAAGCAAGAGCTGGGCCGCTGGGGCCATAGCAACAGGCCTCTTGCTCCTTCCTGCCCTGGCTCCAGAAAGGACAATGCCTCACGCCATGCCTCACTTGTAAGTTCCAGTGCCACCGAGAGTAAAGGGCAGGATGCACTCCACCCTCAAGGCCTGCCTGTCTGTCTGCCTGCAACATGACTTGACCTGAAGAAATGCAGGGCCAGATCAGAAACCAAAGAGCCCCTCTGTCCTGTTCCAACTTGACAGATCTCAACACAGTCCCCAGAAGCAACAGGGCTGAAGTCCCAAGGCAGAACAGAAGACTGCCCACTCAGCACCTGAGTCCCCCTCAGCAAGCCCCCTGGAATTTTACATTCCTCACTTGAGACATGATGCTTAGCTGTGCATGAACGGTGGGAGGCTGGGGTCCCTCCACAGCACCCCCAGTTCTCCTGTACCACGCTATGCCCCCTTTTCCCCTTATGGTCAAGGCTCTCCTCATTCTCTGGCAGCTGGGCAGGGCTCTGGAGACTGCCAGACACATTCCGATTCCAGACCACTTGCTTAGCAACTGTGATGCCTTTTCTTGTTTGAAGAAAGGAGGCTGCTACCCTCACAGGGTCACTGTGGGGGGCCCAGAGCTAAGCAGAGTTTGGGCTCTACAGCTACTACTGCCCACCTAAAGGCTTCACTGTGTCCCTGTTCTGTAAGGGACCAGAGAGAAATGCTCTCTGTTGGAGGTAGGGATGAGGCATCATGTTCCAATAAAACTTCACCCATAAAAGCCGATGGTGGGCTGGACTTAATCTAGAGACTACAGTGAACTGGCTTCAGAGTAGAGAAGCTCACTGGCACAGAGGCGCAGTATGACACAGACTATCTTCTCAGGCTCACAGTCTGGTCAGGAAACAGACAGAAATATACATCACGGTGATACTGTACTTGACACACTACCCCGACCCCTCCATCGGAGGCAGGCTTATAAAAAGAACTGTGAGATGTGAGATTGGGGGCATGACCCGCTAAGCTCACAGACTCAGCCCTGTTCTGGCCCGAAGCTGACAACTCTGAATGAACAAGGAGAGGCAGGCAGCCTGGGAAGGGCTTGTGCAAAGATGCAGAGGTCTGGGGCACAGGGTGTGGGGTGCATCACTGAGTGCCAGACAAGGGGAAGAGCATCATGTCACCCCAACGATGGAGGGGTATTGGACCACTGGAGAAGGCCAGGGAACCGAACACCACAGCCAGCTTAGATTCAGGGAGGGCGTCTGTGCGTAGACGCTGGAGTAACCAGAGCAAGCCAGCAGGAGGCAGCAGAGAGTAATGCACAGGCAGCATGCCAGGAGGTGGGGGCCTGAGCTCACAGGAGGGTTAGCCCTGGAGCCTGACCCACATGGGGAGGGGTTGGGAGGTGAGGAGACAACAGGGAGGTGAACTGCTGCTTGGGCTTAAGTACCAAGTGCAAGGAAACAACTGGCTCCACAGTGACCACAGGCTGCTATGGAAGGCAGACAACGATTCTGGACACATTAACTAAGACTGCAATGGGATGCAGCTCTGAGAGGGATCCGACGCTCAAGGCACTGGGTACTTATCATCAGTGAGCCCCAAGCATCACCCAGCGAAGGTTAACAAGCACATCCAGGAACCTCACGGTACAGGATAGTGAGTTGGCCTGGAGCCACCACAGAGTCTCTTTTGCTGTTATCTTAGGGGTGTGATCTTGGAATGGGGGATGTTAGGTACGAAACACGATGGGCCTGATCACTAACCTGGTTCCTAAGATCGGGGCCTTGCCAGCGACCCACCCATCTCTCTGGCTGCCTCTTCCCTGCAGGACCTGTTCCAGAGCGCTTTATCTCCATTCAGGGGTTCCCTACAGAGAAAGGCTGGCTAGGATAAGCTCGCTGTAGGCATGCCTCTGTGCCAGGGAGGCCAGGCCAGGCCAGGCCACGCCCCTCCTTTCCTAACAGGACAAGACTTGCCCCACATTTGGCAGGATAGCGTACTGCTGTGTCTCAGCCCCTCTGATTAGCCTGAAACTAGCACTTCTTAGGAAGCTGTTGGTCTGCACACTACAGGGGGGGACCATTGCCACTATGCCCGGGAGGCACCCAGCATCTGGGCATCTGCCTTTAGCCTTAGAAAGCCAATCGCAATGTTTTTAAAGGGATGTCACTCAGGCTGGCTGTGTGCCCACTCCCCAGTTCCTCCTGTCTCTGGGTGGTTACCCTGTTCCCTGCTAACCGGTTTCAACCCTTCTGAGAACTGGACCAGGAGCCAGGGAAAAGCTGTTGGAGTTTAAAAACAAACTGTAAGTTTGTGGTAGGAAAGCTGCCTGTGCACCCAAGCTCTTCCTTTATCTCCTCCTCCCACCTGGCACTGCCACACTCTTCCTCTGGGGATCCAAACTGGTGCGTTCCAGGTCAGACAGAATGTCTGTGTCACCCAGCCCCAGCACGGTTACTCAGAAGTGTCACAAATGTGGCTGGCTGACTAGAAGCCATAGCCAGATTGTCTCTCTTATCTGAATCTTGGTTGAGCTGCTTGGGTGAGCACTGTAACTAGGCTTCCTCCAGTCCCAGGGAGCATGAACCATAAGCTTCTCTCTCCCCTGCACGCTCCCCTGCATGGTAATAGTTTCCTTCACTTCATGCTGTGGTTCCCACGGATCTTGTCTGCTAGCTTGTGAGGTGGAAGCCCACACAGACAGAACCCAGCCTCTGACCACGGACAGGTACTGGGTTCTGTAGTTCTCACCTGTGAAGGTGAGCACCCTGCATCCAAGACCTCAGTCGGAAAGCACGTGTGGTAGTGTGAACCTGAAACTAACCTGGAAGCCTCACCCATCCAAGGAACATGCGAACTCTCTAGAATGCTGGGTGTTACAATTCTTTCTTGAAAAAAGCAAAACAAACAAAAAAACAAAGCCTCGTGGGAAAGTACCGTGGCCTGTGGTTTGTTTTAAAAAGTGCCTGCAAAATGTGTCTTGAGGTCACTTAATCGGGGATTCCAGGGAATTGTCCTGACGAAAGCCCATTGTGGGCAGTATTTAATAAAACTTGCTTCAAGTTTGGCTCAAAATGGTAGAATTGGTCTTTCTCTCATGAATGAATCTGTAACCCTTACCCTAACCCTGATTAACAGTAGTGTGTAATCCTAACATCTCAGGAGGCTGAGAGAGAAGGATCCAGTCCAGGCTACACTTGTAAAACCCTGCTTGAAACTGGCGAGGGTGCACCAGTACAGGCGTGCAGAAGCACCAAACACCGACACACAGACTTCTGAGGCTGCTCCTCAGGGACTCAGGAATACAGGAATTTAAATCTACTCACACACATCTCTCTGTGTCTGTCTGTCTGTCTGTCTGTCTGTGTGCGTGTGTGCGCGCGCGCGCGTGGGTGTGTGTGTTGGGCAGTGCAAACCCGTTTGTCTCCAAGGCCAGAGATGGTGCTAAGGAACTTCTCCACTCCTTTCTACTTTATTTAAAAGGCTCACTGACTAGATAGACTCACCGGCAGGCCAGCCAGCCCCAGGGGTCTGCTCCTATACCCAGACCAGAGCGCTGGGACTGCGGAGCATTGTGAGCTCAGGCCCTCCCGATTACGTAGCTAGACTACTGAGCCATCACCAACCCTCACCTTTCATGCATGTCTTTTTTATACATACGGGTGTTTTGCCTGCATGTGTACCTGCGCTTCCTGTGCATGACGCCCAGAGTGTCCAGAAGAGGGCACGGGATCCTCTGGGACTGGGGTTAAGACAGCTGTGATGTGGGTGCTAGGAATCAAACCTAGGACCTGAAGAGAAGCCCGGGCTCTTAACCACCTGGAAGGTGCGGTTATAACAGACCTCAAGGCTGATTCAGACTACAGCCAGCTTGAGAAATGAACAGCTGAGAGTCAGGGAAGGAAGGTGTTTCATAGCTTCAAACCTCCCACTGAACCTGGAGGGCACGATTTCTCTAACCAACAAACCCCGTCATTGCTCGTGTCTGCACTCCTCGCCCATCACTGGGCTTAAAGGCCAGAGGTCACATTATGCGGGCACTGGGGATCTGAACCCGGGTCCTCACGCTTGGACAGCAGCTGTCCTCACTCAAGGATGGTCTCAGACTCTGCTGTCTATGTAGTTCCTCTTTTTAATTGTTTGAGACAAGGTCTTGTATACAGGCTGGCCTCAGACTTACTGTGCAGCCAGGAATGACTCCTGATCCTCCTGCCCCTACCTCCCAAGTGATGAGGCTGCGGGTATGTCGTCCCCGGCGTCCCCCCACCCCCGCCCACAACCAGTATGTGACCCCCCCCCCATGGGTATGTACACCCACACAGGCATGTGCTGCCACACCCACTCAGCTTACCCTGTCTCTTCTATCACTAATATTTGGTTATAAAAAAATATAAAATGTACTGAAAAGTCAAAATTACAATGGTCTACACCTCTACACACACCTCCCAGATTCTATGATGAACATTTCAGCATACTTACTTCATCTCATGACTAAGCATCTGCCCTCTGCTCTAACTCCTCGTTTTTACTTCTAGACGCTACACCTTGCACTTGTGCCTTCTCTAACGTTAGGACTCCCACGGGTCAGCTGCAATCTACACACTCTCCAAGGCATTGGTTTGATGGCTTAGAAGCAATTCTTACCTCTCCCTGGAGAACTACTAGTTACTGATGGATACCAGGGAGGAGAGTCCGTGCCTTAGCCAACCAGCTGCAGTGGCCAGTTCCACACTCACGGTCACGCAGGCAGCCTTGGCTAACCTCTGTGGCCCCAAAATAAAGCATGGTAACATGAACATGGAACAGGGACTTGTTGGGAAGTCCAGCTGGGGTGTGAGTAGCATGCATTGCATGCATGGTTGAAATAGGAGAAAATCAACTTAGTTAATAAAAAAATGATTCTTAAGGAACTCATGGGGAAAATGTATTATTACAACCCTTGGAAAAATGCATTATCATAATACTTTCAAAAATTCTGATTTTTACATTCAGTTAGATATAATTAAGTAAAAATAAACTCAGACCCATCAAAATCAACTGTGCATTAAGACAGCACTGGGCCCCTGACAAGAAGACACTCAACACTAAGAGGTGCTTACAGGCTCAGGCCCAGCCCTCTGATGGTAGAACAATTATCCTAATCTCTATAGGCACAGACAACACCAGGATCTTCAGGCAAAGCAAGCTACCCAAGCATTCTGGGCTGCACTTGAAGTTAGTGGCAACTTACTCCCCTTGAATGAACACTGTGTGCACAGGCCAGTGGTGGCTGGGGGCAGCCTGTATCTAAAAGATGCGCAGCAGTCACCAGATCTACAATGCAGCCCCGAGAGAATCCAGTAAGCATGATTCCCCAGTCCCTGGCTGGGCCCAGGACCGTTCCAGTTGCTAAGAACATATATCCACCAGCAACGTAAGCCAAGGTCCTTTCCAGAAAGGCCTTCCTGGCTGGGCTCAGGGAAGTAGGGAGACAGGCTTGAGTGCCAGCCCGAAGGAGCTTCTGAGATATACACCACATTCCACTCAGCAGACCCTGAATGAAGATGGTACACTCTGTATACACTGGCTGGCTGGGCCTCAAAGCCCTCCAAATTCACTTGCACTGTCTACCATGGCCATACCAGGATGGCGTAGTCCTGACCTCGCCCCACTGACTGCCGTGTTGACTGCTTTCCCCAGCTTCCCAGCATGTGATCCCTCCTCTGCACGGTGGTGCTCCCAGCCTGTAGCTGCTCCCTGCCATCAGGCTCCTCTTTCTCACAGTGGCCTCCTCAGGAAAGCATTCCTGGTCCCTCGCCACGCTCTGAGGGAGGGGCCCTCCTGTGGGGTTCCTGCCGAACACGTGGATATCACGTCCTAGCTGCAGGCTTGCTCACCTGCTTCTCAGACGACAGGGAGCTTTCAGAGGGGACTGACGGTGTCCCTGCCACTCCCATGACGGTCTCCACACTGCTCCGTCAACATCACCACAGCAGCAAAGTCAATCCCATGCCACACCAAAGTGTTCCAAGTATGGAGAGGGCAAAGGTGTCATAACTGTTCTACACAGTCTCCAGGGGCAGCCCACACGGCTGTTGGGAATTCTTCAATACAAGGAGGAACATCCAGGTACTGTGTGCTCCATCATTACCCGGGTCCAGAGGCCATATTCCTGCTTCTCCTCTCAGGCCCAATTTATCGGGTAGCTCTGACCCCAGTGTCTGCAAACCATGCATGTTATCATCTCCTGCTCTGAAAGGTCTCATGTAGACAAATATATCCTTTCTTACTATTAGCAGAATGAAGGAGAAACCCAAAGAACTACTTACTTCATGATAACCTACTATGAAACTAGTATTATAAAATGTGTCGCTGTCCTGAACTGAGTCAGATATTGACATGATAGGTGGGAAAAGAGTCTCCCTGCAAACCTTTTTCAAAGCTGAGAAATTCCTTGTTCAGAGAACACAACTCCTACTACATCATCATCATCACCACCATCACCATCATCACCATCACCATCATCTCAGCAGCAGCAGCAGCAGCACCACCACCACCACCACCACCGCAGCAGCAGCAGTTCCTAGCACAGTAGCTTATCTGCATGGAGGGAGAAGGTTGAGACAATCTTGGAATGAACATGAAGTCTGGATCTAGGGAGCCGCCCACCTCTGGGAAACAGAGTACTGGGGTGAGTCCTGGCCATCACACTGTACTCCTGACCCTGTATGGGTACCTTTTGAGGTCCAACTTCAGGGGCACCTGCTGAGGCAGCAGTGTTTGAAACTGTACCAGACCACGCCTGAGGCTCCAGCGGTGACATTTGAATAAGCATCAAAGCCCAACCGGTGCACTCTCTCCACCTACAGCCCTTCTTCAGGCTGGACAACACACTTCCTAAGTCAGCCATGAAGCTGTTCCCAAGACAAAGAGGGGCCTGGGCTCCCAGCTCCATGCCCAGAATCCAAGATGTCTTTTTTGTTTTTTTTTTGTTTTGTTTTGTTTTTGTTTTGTTTTTTCGAGACAGGGTTTCTCTGTGTAGCCCTGGCTGTCCTGGCACTCACTTTGTAGACCAGGCTGGCCTCGAACTCAGAAATCCGCCTGCCTCTGCCTCCCGAGTGCTGGCCAAGATGTCTTTTTAGCAGGGAGCAAAGTGAGTCACCCAGCCACTCACATTCCTCATGGGGACACCGCCGAGTGCCCTGAGAAACACTGTTCAGCCGTATCCTCTAGAGCTTATCTCATCAGCCATGGCTACAGCCGGAGGGTGAGTGTGGCAGCAGGAGAGCCAAGTCCCACCGCAGGGAGGACAGGGTGCCTAGACCTGTGCTCAGTCACCCCAGGAGCTACCAGGCAACCAGGAAGAAACACTGGGGTTTCTTACAGCAAATAAGTGCCCTTGATGAGTGCTCTTCCAAGCAGTCACTTAGTGTCACTGCCCAAAGAGGGGAGGGGGCAAAATTCACAGACCTTCAGCCAGCAAAGGGGGTCTTCATTTGCAAAGACATCGCAGAGCACCATCAGGGCATCAGTGACCTCCCCTGGCTCTACCCTTGATTTGTTCACCTGGCTTGACCAGTAATCTACACAGGATTTAATGTTAAGTCTTGAGCTGGGCTTGGTGGCGTGTACCTATAGCCCAAGCACTAAGAAGGCTGAGGAAAGATACTGAAGCCCAGGAATTCAAGGTCAGTGTGGGCAGAAAAGCAAAACCCAATCTCAAAACACACACACACACACACACACACACACACACACACACACACACACACACACACACACGAGAGACAGATAGCCTGGGGCATAAAACCATTCGCTATATAAGGTTGACAACTCGAGTTGAATCCCTAGAATCCACATCAAAAACTAGACTCAGCCAGGCAGTGGTGGCGCACGCCTTTAATCCCAGCACTTGGGAGGCAGAGGCAGGCAGATTTCTGAGTTCAAGGCCAGCCTGGTCTACAGAGTTGAGTTCCAGGACAGCCAAGGCTATCAGAGAAACCCTGCCTTAAAAACAAACAAACAAACAAACAAACAAACAAAACAAAACAAAACAAAACTAGACGCAAGGGGGTGGAGAGGTAGCTCAGTGGTTAACACTGCTTTCTGCTTTTGCAGGACCCAAGTTTAGTTCCCAGCACCTATGTATCGAGCAGATCACAACCACCTTTAACCTCAGTCTCTGTGGGCATCTGCACACACATGCACACAGTCCCTGCCAACATACACACCACTGTACATATATGCACATGGTTCCCACCTACATACACGTATTAAAAGTAAGGTTAATCTTTTAAAAAATTTGTGAAAGCCTGATGTGATGGCACACATCTGATGTCACAGCATCCCTATAGTGAGGTGGGAAGCAGCCTGGCGAACATAGCCATATAACCCAGAAACCAGAAAGACACACACACACACACACACACACACACACACACACACACACACACACACACACACAGTTCTCATTCCATGCCAGGCACACCTCCAAGCTAGAGTCATTTGGGAAGACAGACTCTCAAGTGAGAAAATGCCTCTGAGTGACTGGCAAGAAGGCGAGGGCAGCGTGCATTTTCTTAGAGATTGATATGGGAGGGTTGGGCCCCATTGTAGGTGGTGCTATGCCTGAGCTGAGCAAGCCAGGAAGGAGCACTCTCCCACAGCCTCTCCATCAGCTCCTGCATCTAGGTTCTGCCCACGATGAACTACAAGCTGCAGTATGAAATAAACCCTTCCCTCCCAAAGTTTCTTTTGGTCATGGTGCTTATCACAGCAGTAGAAACCCTCAGATAGACATGAAGTAGGAGAAAGACAAACTCTAAGAAGCATCACTGCCCTTTATCAGCCACCTCTACTCCCCCTGGCGCGTCTGACATCTGGAGACACGAGAAGGGCTAGAGGGAGACCCAGGAGGGCTAAAGGAAGCAGCTGCTTCAGTATGGATCTCCCTCCCCTCAGATCCTCCAAGGACGCATGCTTCGGAGGCTGAGTCCAGCAGCGGTGTATGGAAGCCTGCCCGGCCACCTCCATCTTGAGGGGTGGCCAATTACCTCCATGCGAGCCTTGTAGAAGTCCACGTCGTGCAGCTTCTCCTTGCAGCGTACCAGATCCATCTCCAGCCTCTCTACACGGTTCGCCTTTTCCCTCAGCGAGTCCAGCTCATCCCGATAGGCCCGGGCTGACCGCGCATCAGCTGCAAGCTGAATATTCTGTCAGAGTGGAGAAGGTGGAAACCCAGATTAAGGCGCCCATTTGAGGAGGAAGAAAGGGTCGATTTCTACAGTGTGGGGTCTCCTGGTAGCTCAGGAGTAACGTGTCCGTGCCTCCCCACACTAAGAGACATGGTTGGCACCCTGAGGATGCTCTCCCGACAACAACTCTGCCCAGCTTTGGTGGACCAGTTCCATGTAACATTCCTGATCCCCTGGGGCCAGTTACTGGGGAAGCCCAGACTCAGGCCCTGGGCGTGCAGGCCCAGGCCTTGTACTCACATCTTGCTTGGCCTTCTGAAGCTCCAGGACCAGCTGATCCACCTCGTGCCTGGTGTCTGCAAGCTGCTCCGTCTTCTCCTCCCTGCACGGGTGATTAGGAGATTGTGAGGGGGAGGATACTCCTTGGCAGGCTCTGGGAACAGGCTGCTACTTACGTCTAGGACCACAGAGGAGAAAGGAGGACACACAGGCTTCTGGGAGCCTGTGAAAATGTTCCGGACCCTTGTGTCTGTGTGTGTGATAACCGGGGTGTGTGCAAGTGCACGTATAACCTAGACATTTGATGGTCCATGTTCTTCTTTATGCCCTCCATGTTACTTTTCTTGAGGCGGGGTTTCTCACTGAAGGAGGAACTTGCTATTTCAGTTAGACCAGCTAGCCAGCAAGCCCTGGGGATCTTTCTATCCCAGTCTCCCAGTGCAGGGCTACAGATGTGCTATTATGTGGGTGTTGGGGGTTCCAAACTCTGCAAGTTCTGTACCCACTAAGCCATCTCCCAGCTCAAAGGCTTAGGTTTCTAACATGTACCCTTACACTGGGTCTAATCATCACCTGTTGTCCCTAAGTGTTTGTACTGGCTAGTTTTGTGTGTCAACTTGACACAAGCTGGAGTTATCACAGAAAAAGGAGCTTCAGTTGAGGAAATGCCTCCATGAGATCCATCTGTAAGGCATTTTCTCAATTAGTGATCAAGGGGGAAAGGCCCCTTGTGGGTGGGACCATCTCTGGGCTGGTAGTCTTGGGTTCTATAAGAGAGCAGGCTGAGCAAGCCAGGGGAAGCAAGCCAGTAAAGAACATCCCTCCATGGCCTCTGCATCAGCTCCTGCTTCCTGACCTGCTTGAGTTCCAGTCCTGACTTCCTTGGTGATGAACAGCAGTATGGAAGTGTAAGCCGAATAAACCCTTTCCCCCCCAACTTGCTTCTTGGTCATGATGTTTGTGCAGGAATAGAAACCCTGACTAAGACAGTGTACAAGACAGACAGAGAGTTCACAGATGACTCTGTGAGACCAGATGTGGAGAACCAGGGTTGAGCAACTCCTCAGATGGACAAGTAACATTCAAGAAAACAGGAAAGAAGACCCAAGTGAGCCAAGAAAACACTCTGCTCACCCGCCCTATACTGAGCCTGCACAGCACAGCACAGCACAGCACAGCACAGCACAGCGCAGCGCAGCACAGCACAGCACAGCACCCTGCTTCGATAGACCGTCTGGCTGGAGCCTGAGCATCAGAAAGCCCTCCCTACAAGTGCGGGCCTGCAGAGGGCTGGTGATGCGCCTTCAGCCACAAGGAGCTCAGAGCAGCCCTCCCAGCCGCATGTCAGCAGAGCTAGCCACCCCACACCACCACACGTGCAAGCCAACGACACGAGAAGACTGTATTTGGTCCAAGCCGCAAAGAAGCGGGAAAGGCAGGAAGACTCACAGCTCCTGCCTGACACGCCGCAGCCTGGCCTTGGTGTCAGCCAGCTCCACGGCTAGGTGCTGCTTGTCTTCACTGGACAGGCTGCTGGTGGGGCTTGGTGTGGAGTCTGGGCTGGAGAACTTGCCGGGGCTGGGAGGCTGCTGTGTCTGGAGGTAGTCCCTCTCTTGTGTCAGGTCCACGATCAGCTGTATGAGACAGGGATAAGACGGGACACACACAAGCTCACCAGTGTCCCCTGGACTGGCGCAAGGTCTAGACCCTGACTAGGTGAAGAACCACTGAGACAAGAGACTGAGAACCAGGAGGGGGAGAGGGAGAGAGAGAGAGAGAGAGAGAGAGAGAGAGAGAGAGAGAGAGAGAGAGAGAGAGAGAGAGAGAGGGAGGAGCTGGAGGAGCAGCCACCTCGGGGACCCATCCTGCCGGCTACAGCTGCCCCACAGGCGAACCTCGGTACACTCGTCACGCTCGTCAATGAGTCTGCGGAGGTGGAACACCATGTTTCTGGAGAGGGCCTCCAGCTCCTCTGGGGCCACATCTGGCAAGTCCAGCCACTGCAGGTCAAACACATTCTCCTGGTTGTGGGTCACCTGTAGGAATATGGCCTGTATTGCAGAGGCTGCTGCTGTGCTTGGCCCTGGTATTCCCGAATGCACAGGGCCATGTAGCGTGTGACCCAGGCAGAGGCCAGAGCCCACTCTACACCTCATTCCCATACCAAGACAGCAACCTCCTTCCCAGACATCACTAGGCCCTCATTGATAAGTTTCCCATGGCTAGCAGAAGGGCTCCATAAGTCAGATTAGAAGCCATGAATTCAAGCCACCTCTCCTTTCCTCGGATGACACAGTCACTGGGATGCCCTAAGCTGCAATTACTTACAACCTACAGAAGGTCGGCCTCTCAGTGGGAGGATGAGGACTAGACCTTACCTTATTCCTTAAAATAAAATCTAATGCAAACAGAGCAAAATGTTAAGCCTCTTAGCTCAGGATAGTGCACACATAGCAATCTTGGCTTTCTTCGGGGGAGTTATTTACAGTCTAAGGTGATTTGGGGGCCTGAGTCTCATTCCCACAGACCACAGAGGGCAGCCTGGCTTTACCACTGTCCTGTGCAGAGAGCTGAGATTTGCTGAGCTGCCATCCTCTCATGGATAGAAGAGAATCAATTTACCACACAAGTCTCAAAGGGGACACCAAGAAAAGCGATAGGCCCACTGGGGAAGCACTCAGACGTCTGAATCGGGATAAATCTTATCCCATGGTACCCTGAAGCTAAGTTCTGAGGGCCAGGCCCCGGGCTGATCTATGCTAGGGCTGGGGGGACCCTGAGTCTCAAGGCCAATTGTGGGTAGCTTCAGGGTGCCCAAGCCAGTGGCACATGGTCACCTGCTGAGTTTGTAATTATAGGCTCATTCTCTACCTCCCTTGATTCTAACAAGCAGCTCCACACAGATCCTGGGCATGTGGACTTTGAAGAGATACCCAGCAAAGCCCTATGCCAGCTGCTGAGTTTGATAATCACACAGGCCTCTTTGGTTGTATATTCCTTTTTATTTTTATTTTTCTAATATCCCGCTATCTACACAGAAAGGACAGTGAGATTTCGCAGAGAGCTGACAAATCTCAATGACCCTTAGACATACACATTTGCAAAACACAACACCCACAAGGAAATTAAAAGGCAGACTGCTTCTTCAGCCCAAAGAGGCACATAGTCATGATCAAAATTATTTACTCAATACCAACTTTCTCTAACGTCAGCTTTGCTGGGCCTCTAAATGCAACGAATGACATCTACAGCCTACTTCAAATGCTGGCTTGAAACTCTCCATCCAGCTACAGCCGTGTCACCAGCAGCTACCATGAAAGCCCTGTGTGTGGTGCCTCTTCTAATAGTACAGCAGGTCTCGCACGCTCCTATCTCCTTGGTCTAATTACAGTGAGTTATGAGCCCTAACGAGGCACCCAGCACCAAGAGAAAGAAAGGTCCATCCTGGCTGGACATCTGCCCCACAAGGAAGCCACGTTCTCCAGCTGATGCCATTTCGGTCAACCTCAGGCAGAGGGGCAGGAAGGACTGGCTTGTCCTTCCCCAGGGCCGTGTGACAGTGTAGAGGCCTCCTGAGGAGTGCTTTCTCAGGATGGGCTGGTTTTGACATCTCTCTCGGTGGCAGCTTGTTTCCTTGTGTGTCACTGACAGCAGCGGAGACTCTCTATAAAGATCAACTGTTCAGAGAAGATGACATTTGCCAGGATACATTTTCAGGGCTTATAAATCAAACCCTGAGCCTAAACCACTTGACAGCTCTTAAAAATAGCCTGCGTCCATATAAGGTAAGAAGAAGCAGGCAGAAGATGACTTGATTGAAGTGTGTGTGGTGTGCGTGGTTTTCAAACCTCTATTTTATTTTAGTTTGTTGGTGGCGAGCTACCTTTCCAACCAGAATCAATGCGTCTGTGGTGTCATGAAACTGATAATTAACAAAATCATTCATGGTGATGTCGTCCTCAATCGTTCCCACAGTGGAGATGCTGCTTCTTGCTACAGCTCTAACGCCCACGGCCACGCCCCCCACACCTACCTCCTGGATATGAGCCACAATGCCAGCCTGGGTCTCGATGTCCAGCTGTTTGATTCTCTCAATGAACTCCTCCTTCCTCTCACACTGTGAGGGATTATATGAATCAATGGGAGCATTTACCCAGGTGCAGGAAACCCGGGTACCAACCACACCCACGGCACGCAGCCTGGGGTCCTAGTACTGTCCTCAGAGCAAGACTTTGCACACAGCTCTTCTGGCCACCTACAGGAGCCAGGCTTCAGAAGCCCAGGTTTGATCCCACTTAAGCATTTCTTCACAAGCAAAGGGGGCACATGTGACTCAAGGCGAGGACAGGCACACTCCAGAGGGCAATCGTTTCTGCTTGGTGGCACTGGGGATAGAACCCAGGGCTTTATACATACTACCCAAGCAGTCTGTTACTGAGCCTGGAACCAGCCTTTTTTTTTTTTTTTTTTAAGACAAGGTCTCTGTAGTCTAGGTTATCATAAAATTTATAATATTCCTACCCTAACGTCAAGTGCTAGGATTACAGGTGTGTGTCACTACACCCTACTATATCCTGACAGTTTTACATTATCTGTCCTCTAAGGGCCGTCAGTTCTGAGAACTGCCACTGTAGCTGGAAAGCACGCAGTGACAATCGCAAAGAAGTGAAGAGGACAGTAGCTCAATGAAGCTTATTTACAAAAATAAGTGCCTGAGCTCTGGCCTACATGCTACAGGGAGCACACAGTATGGTATCCTGGCCCAAGGAACTACAAACAGCTGTCACACTGCCTCCTAGGAACTCCTGTAATGATGATGGACTGGCCACCCAGAACCCTCCCTAACCACTGCACGGCCCTACCTGAACGGCACAGCCCAGCACCAGCAGCAGGACCTTCTTAATCTCCTCCATGCTCTTCCCTGTGCCAAAAGAGTAACAGATTTAGTCAATACAACTGCGTAAGTAAGTTCCGAGAGATGTGTATTTTGCTTTAAGGAGAGGGAAAAAAAAATCAGATAAAGACCAAAACAAAACAGCCCCACAAAAACAACAAACCAGTAGCTACTTACATACGCACATTATGTAGAAGTTCATTTATCTTTTTACCTCATGAGAACTTTGTGCAGAACCAATTGAGGCCTTTACCACTCACATACTTCATAAATCTCTCTATGTAATAACTGATGGGCCTCTCCATCAGCAAACACTTTCAGCGTGTGCTGTAAGCAAAGTCCAGTAGGGGACAACTGTCTACAGCTCTGCCCGCTGTCGCTTGAGAGCTCAGGAGGAGAGGCAGGACAGTGTGCGGACCACATGTGCTCAGCTTCACGCTGCCAACACTTGTGTGTCTCCTTGCTCTTCTGCTTGTGAGGCTCCTGTCAGACTGGAGTGTTCTAATATAAACCACAGAAAACATATCTGGCACCTTTTGTTTCTGAGACAAAGGCTTCCGATGCAGCCCCGGCTGGCCCGGTCCATGTGATCCCCCTTTTCAGCACCCCAAGTTGTGGCATTACAATCATGCACCTGCATATACATTTTTCTTTATGGTTACCAAATCACTTTGCACAAAAGCTCAGACAGGGGCTGGAGAGATGGCTCAGTGGTTAAGAGCACTGACTACTCTTCCAGAGGTCCTGAGTTCAATTCCCAGCAACCACACGATGGCTCATAACCATCTATAATGGGATCCGATGCCTTCTGCTGGTGTGTCTGAAGTCAGCTACAGTGTACTCACAGACATTAAATAAGTAAATAAATAAATAAATCTAAAAAAGCTCAAACAACCACCAGCTGCTTTCCAGTTTTCAGTATTTTAATACAAAATGCTGCAAAGAGCATCTTAGTGGTTAATTCTCTATGAATAAGGACCTTACACACTTTTTCAGGACAAATACTATTACACCTGCCATGTGGCCACACTGTCCTGAAGACAGGCTTTTCCATTCTACTCTGTGCATCATTTAACAGTTTCCATGTTCCAACCCTTTATCAATATACCTGGTCACTGTCTTAATTTTGCCACTAGGATGGGCCCCACACCAAACTTCATTCAAAGTTATCTGTCTCTGCGCTTGAGGCTGAGTGTCTCAAGCCCCTAACCAGTACCAGAGAACCTGGGCTCTCAACTTGGCTTGGTTGCTCCACGATGGGGTGACTGGGGAAAGCCAGACTCTGTCTCCAGCATCAGTTCCTACTTCTGTAAGATGGGAGCAGCTGGCCTGGGTCATGAACAGGGTTCCCATTGCGGTTTGTTAAAACCAACAAAACACCAACACTACTGTTTCTGCCCTTTCAACACATCCTGTCATACAACAGGGAAAGAAAGGTGTACTCCAAAACATAGCACCATTTTCTCGATAGACTTCTGACTCTACCATACTGCTTCAAAATGGCCCCAGATATCAACAGGAGACACTTGTGGTATTGGTATTAATCTTCACTGTCAACTTGACTGGACTTGGAAACTCTTAGGACACCTCTGTAGGCGTCTTTGAGGGCAATGCCAGAGAGGCTTAACTGTGGAGGGAAGACCAGTGCGTACATGAATGTATCATGCTGTGGGTTGGGGTCCTGGACTGAAGAAAAAGGAGAAAGGGAAGGAGCCTGGCTGAATGCTAGCATCCCCCACTCTGTCCTGACAGAAGCAGGACATGTGGTGATGTAAGGAGCCCTACATTCCCTCCACAAACCCCACATCTTTCCTCGCCATGATGGACCAACCCTCTTAGCTCACGAGCCACATACATTCATCTCCCCTTAAGTTGCTTCTGTCTGGTATTTTATAAAAGAGAGAGAGGGGGGGGGGGAGAGAGAAAGAGGGGTAAGTAATATACTGCACAAATAAAAAACCCAAACCACACCCAAGAACCAGGATACAGGTGAAGAGAGTAACCTGTGAGAGCCTGCTATTCCTGGCCAAGACTCTGCTGAACTCCACTCCTCGTGCTAGCATGGCTGTCAAGCTCTAGAACAGGAAGCCAGTTGGGAGCTCACTCCCCTAGATTCACGGCACCTCCTAAGCTCACGGTGGGGCCCGAGGCTATTTCCTTGTCCTCAGTGACACACCAGAAGATGAGGCCCTGCGGTGTGGATACACTACAGCCTTCTACTTGGCCAGAGGCTAGGATCTACGTATGACCACACTGGGGGGCGGGGGGAAATCAAGCCTTCCAGGTTGGTTTTAATCAGAAGAAAAGGAAACTCCTACATTAAATGCTAACAGCCTCAAGTCAGGCCAAAAGAACTATGGGGCGTTGCCAGTCAGCATCCACCTCTTTCCCCAGTCACAGGTCACTAGCAGGCCGGTGGCCCTCGTGTACCCTTGGGCAGACATAAAAGTACTGGCTCCTAGCCCGCCCTGCAGTGAGATATGCACAGCCCCTGCTTCCATGCTTATCTGCCCTTCTTACTGGATCTGAGACAAGGGAAGAAAATGCCTCTAGGGTCTGAGCTCATGAAGAAAATCATTACTCTTCAGTCAAGGGCCAAAGGATCTAATTATAGCAGCCTTCAGAATAACTGAGACAATTCCAGTGATCCATTAGAATAAGAGACTAAAAGAATAAGGAGAGGCGGGCTTGAGGAGACAGTCCCCATCAGACAGTGGGAGTAAACACTGTATCCTACCACACGGAGGGCAGTTACAGCTCAGCACGGTACCACACATGCCCAAGAGCTTGTACGGAGGAGGGCTTGGGTGCTCTCACCAGGGATCGGTGCTGGAGCAACGGGTAACTTAAGGTTACAATACACACTATAAACGTATCAACACGTCACAGTGCATCTAGTATGCAACTGTCTGTCAATTGAAAACGTATCAAAGTGTCAATGAGTGCTGGGCAGGCCTGACGATAGCTAGCAGCCGGAAGGCAAGAAAGAGGTTTAGAACCTGCACAGATGTGAGGTTCAAAACGACACAAGAAGGGGCTGGAGGGATGGCTTGGCAGCCAAGAGCACTGCTGAGCTTCCACAGGACCCAGGTCTGATTCCCAGCCTTCATACCGCAACTGTCTGCAGCTCCAGTTCCAGGGATCCAATGCATCCACAGGCACGAAGCACCTAGGCAATGCACAGACATATATGCCAGCAAGACACCCACACACATAACAATTAAAACTAAACAACGACAAAATCCAATGCAGTCAATGTAAGAACAGGGTGACCCTGGCACCCTGCCAGCACCCGAGTGCCACCCTGAGCCATTTAAGTCATCCTAACTAAGGGAGAGCTAATGAGAGCTGGGTGTGGTGGCTCACAGCTATGTATCAGCACTGCAGAGACTGAGGCAGGATGAGTTCAAGGCCAGCTTGGGATACACAGAAAGATATGTTTCAAACCAAGACATGGTCAGGTAATGACACCTGCCGCCAAGTCTGATGACCTAATTTTGACCCCTGGGACCCACACAGTTTGAAGGACGGACTCCTTACCTTATACCTCCACACTCATGTGGGGACCCATTCAGCACACGCATATACACACAGAGACAACTAACAAAAGCGTAACTGAAAAATTTAGGACAAAAATGTGAAATGTATTAGAGCACTGTTCGAAAAATGTGTGTGTGTGTGTGTGTGTGTGTGTGTGTGTGTGTGTGTATATATATATGGAACAAAGGCAAGAGAATGGAACTTAGAAATTTCATGAGAAACAATGGAAATAACTCCCCTAGAGCTAAGCAGAGTCTTAGCCTGCTGCGCCACACCTGTGGCCCACGTGTCCACTGACGCTTGCAGGCTACGCTTTCACCTGACAGGTTCCACTCACGGAAGCCCAGAAGGAAAGACCCAAGTCCACACCACCCTGCTCCTTGTGGGATGGGGGTGCCTATTTCTTCCAAGATTTCACTAGTAAAGAAAGAAGTTTTTTTCCTAAGTCCCCAGGCTACAGGTTTGACTAGTTTCAGGGAACACAGAAGGACTGACTCTCTTGGTCCCTGCAGCAGGCAGCAGGCAGCAGGCAACAGACATGCAAGGCTGGGTAACTCAGTCAGCACCAGAGGACAACCAAGTCCCTGCCAAGCACCTACTGAACACTTGAAGAATAAAGGCCAGCAAGTGCTCTAAATGCAGACAGATGTGGACATAAACAAACATGCCAAACATTTAAAAGAGCTGAGAGACTCGAGAGATGTCTCAGTGGCTATAAGCTGCTCTTCTACAGGACCCAGGTTTGGCTCCCAGCACCCACATGGCATCTAACTATTATTGCCTGTAATTCCAGCTCCAGGGGATCTGACAGTCTTCTGCCCTACATGTGCACTGCACACATGTGATACACAGAAATACACACAGGCAAAACACACACACACACACACACACACACACACACACACACACACACACACACAAAACACCCTAGAAACAGGACCTGGTTTGTAGCGTCAAGCAAGGCTTCCCGGCACCGGGAGCAGCATGTGCAAAGGTACGGGGTAGGAAAGCGTGATGCTTCTCAAACTGTAAAAGCTTTGTGGTTAAGCCTACTGGAGCTGGGTTTCAGAGACATGGTGCTGGGGACGAAACAATGCCATTTTCTAGGCCAGATGACTCACAAGCAACCCCAAGTAGTGAAGTCAAAACACTCACGTTGTCTTGTAGAACCCTGGACAGTCTGAGTCAGTGGCAGAGTCTAAGGAAACCCTACTAGCCTGTTTACAGCCTGTCTACAGCCTTACAGAGTCACCATGGAAAGCAGCAGATGAGCTGGCCAATGAACACACACACAAAACCGAAAGATGCATACAGCACCTAGCTCCAGTGCAGGAGAAAGCATCCAATTCTACACACAGTGAGGTATGGGATGGGAAGTGGCGGGGCAGTTATAGCGTGGAGCTGGGCTAGGGCAGAGGAAAGACTCTGGACTGTCCCCGAAGCCCACGCAGACAGTAAGGAATCACACCTTAGAGTCCTGAGCACACGTCTACAGCCTGGTACCAGCATACATACAGAACTGGCCTTGCATAATGCTGGCATCTTTGGGTGTCTTCCAGCCTCCCTCCTTGGTTCCCTTTGGCTGAAGCCATCGGAATGCTTAGAGCTGACCTCTTGTGTTGAGAGTCAGAGCCTGAATGGACCCCGTCACCTGCAAGAGATCGCTGAGGAGCAGGCAAGGCAAGCATCCTTTTCTTCCTATCCTCGCTGTACACGCATCCTAGATGAAGGCGGGAAAGAAGCAGTGGGGACCTGGAGACAGGGCCAAAGAACAGCAGGGCAGTTCAACCTTGTCTTGTTAACTCAGCAGGCTGAGGACCTGTAAATCCCAGGCTTGTGGGGGTGAAGGTGGGGGTTTGGGTGGGTGTGTCAGCCTTACACTCACACAGTACACAGACAGGATACTGGCCTGAGCATGCAGATTTGCTGCCTCTGTATCAATGGGCACTGCCACTGTACCTCAGAATCAAGTGCTATGGCTACCATTTATGTTAACCCCAAAACAGTCCTGAAAGAACAGCGTTATCATCTCCATCTTACAGAGGAGGAGGAGGAGGAGGAGGAAGAAGCTGAGTCAGAGAGCTAAGATCTGCTCCTGAGCCCACAGTATCTCCCACCTACCTCCTCTCTGGTACCCCAGTACTCACTATGCACATGCTCCTCCACATTTGTTGACTGACTAGTTGACTGACTGACTGACTGACTGATGCTAACTGCTGTAGGAGATCTCTAAGATAGCAGTTTTGGTTTCCACAGATAGATGTCTTTCTTAGTAATTCTACATTCTGCTCGCCTCTGGGTTTACATGCTAGGGTGGCCCACTAACGCTGCGTTCCCTGGTTTTGTAGTTAAAAACCGGTCATTTCATAAGCATGATTACAGGGCTGTCCCACTTGTAAAAACAGCAGTTTGAACATGAACATGGTATCAATAATCCCCCATGTACATCTAGAGGCTCACCCAAGAGGCCTAGCTCTGGGGCCTTCCTGGAAGCTCTGTCTAACCCAAAGGCAGTGATTTATTATTATTTATATTATTTAGATAGAATAGCCTTAGGCACTGCCATGCAACCATGCACAAAACTGCTCAAGTGTGGGAGCACGGGACAACCTCCACCATCCACACTCACTTGAGACGTAGGAAGCAGCCTCACATTCTGGGGCAGGGTGTGTGTGTGTGTCTGTGTGTGTGTGTCTGTCTGTCGGCTTTCTCAGCCTCAGAATGCGATCACACATGACACCCACCAGGCACACATGTGACCATGCAATCCCCTATTTTTTATTTGGTTCTTCAACAAACATTATCAACTATACACTGGTAGGCATACAGCCACACTGCTGTTTGAAGTGGTACAGGGGTACCCTAAGTGCACCTAACCAGCTGCCCCATCCATCCTAGTGTCTCTCTGCCTTCATATCAAGTCTGTCCTATGCCTCTGAGTGCCCTGGCACCACCACAAAGGACAGAAGACAGCTGTCCCCAATTTGAAACCACAAGCCCTCAGGACACCCTTACCACCCTAGCCTGTCTCTACCAGCCTGGGCTGCAAACTTGATAGAAAACTCACCAAGCAAATAAGAGAGAGGAACACAGTTTGCCCAGGAGAGATGAGGGCCATGCAGAAGGAACACAGAGTCAAGGGACCTCCCAGCACCAGATGGAGAACCCCAGGCCCAGACATCAGTGGGAAAGACAAAGACCTTTGACAAATAACATCTCCTCCTTCACTCTCTTCCTCTGACTCGGCGGGTCGCAGCCACAGAGAGCAGAACTGCTAGTGGCCATGGTGCTGGTGGCTGAGGCTCTCTCTGAACTCGACCACTCCAGGAAGTTTACTAAACAAAGCCTGGTTTCCTAGCAGGCCCTGCTGGCCAGAGGGCTGGCCCTGGACTGCTGCACTGGCCCAAGAGTGTGCCGGGAAGCAAGCTCTATCTGTTCCTAGGAGGCATGGCATGGACTTCTAGTGTCCAGGCCACCAAGTCAGCACTGTAGCCTGGCAAAAGGGACACACTAGCAAGCAGCAGGGAAGCCAGGAGCGAGCTAACACGCCCCTCAGAATCAGAACGTCAAGGTGCTTTTCTGAGGTGCTGTTCTCAAGAATCAAACAAGAGATCAAAATCCTGGTAAGAATGGGGGTTTTACAAACTGACTGTATTTGCTGTTTTTCTCAGTGCCGTGACAAAGTACTTAGAGAAAGCAACTTTACAAAAGATGCATGCAGGTCGTGGTCTGAAGGAATAGTCTCGTCATGGTGGGAAGCTGTGGTAACAAACAGTGAGGTGGCTGCCCATGCTGCATCTGCAGTCAGGAAGCAGAGAGATCAATGGTAGTACTCGCTGGCTTCTTCCTTTTCCTCTTTTTAATTCAGTCCCAGACTCGATCTGAAAATGTCCTCAGAAACACACGTGGATCCCAATCGAATCAAGTTAACAAATATTAACCATTAGCGCTTACATTTTTCTCTCTCCTCATTCAAAGAACTAAAGGTTTTTCCAATTTATAGTCAGCAAGATGCTTGTTGGTAAAAGTGCCTGTCACCAAGCCTAACAACTTGAGACTGATCCCCACCCCACCCCAACATGATGGAAAAGAGAGAACAGGCTACTGAGGGCCGTCATAGGATCTTACTTACACTGTGGTGTACATACACTCTCCCCCCCCCCCCACACACACAGAGTAAATGTAGTAAATAAAGAAAGAAATAGGATTAGAACAAATACAGGCCTGAATAATGAGACAAAGGCATAGGCAGGCTGGAGAAAGGGCCCAAGAACGGCTCAGCAGCCACATGGAGACTCTCAGCAGCCTTGTCACCCCATCCACCCCACTGTAGGACAGCAGGGGGGGCAGCTGGGGAGGACCCTTTCAGTTCTGAGGGGAGCAACCTAGCTATCAACAAGGTGGATGGTGACAGGTAGAGCCTGTACCCTTGCAGGGTTGCAGGAGGTGGCCTGTAGAACAAGCATGCCCACCCTGGTACCCACCCCAGTTAGCTGTGCAGGGCTGTTCCGCGTGGGCTGTGTGAGGGAGGCGTCCATGGATCCAGAACTTCAGGGTAAGGAGACATGGCCGCCTTGAAGCAGTCCTCCCAGTAGGCTGGATCCTGCACATCTCCAACCCCGAGCTCCTCCCACCTTGACACCCCTCTTCACCTCTACAGTCTGGATGGAGAATGCCCCCCAGAGGCCCATGTGCTGAAGGCCTGGTCCCACAGAAGAATAATAAAGAGATTTAACAGGAGGAACCTAACGGGAGGTCCACATTTTGCCCACTGAGGCACACCATGACCTTTGCTCTGTGGCCCTAATGTGAGTAGTTTTGCTCCAACATATGCTTCAAGGTCCCAAAGAACTGAATTATGTGTGTCAGCATCCCAACAACATGATCAGGCCATTCCCCTGTAAGAGGCGATCATCTCACGTTCTAGTGTTCTAGTTCTGTGACAGAAAGCAAGCATGACTTGCCTTCTCTGCTAAGGGCTCATCAAATCCCTGCCCAAATACTACCACTCTCCTCCTGCCTGGGTAAAATGAATCATCCCTCTGCACAGAGAAGCACGAGGGGGTGGCCTCCATTATGCCTTCTCCTCTATACACTGGGGACTTCTCTGTGGCTCCCGGCTCACTGGACCCACGAGTGACCATCTGAACAGCAAGGGCTGGGAAACAGGTTTGGGCTGAGCTCCTCCTGCAAGGCTCCAGCCAAGGGGCAGCCTGCTAGGAGGGAAAAAATATGCAAGGGCATTTGTGTCTCCTTGGAAGGGGCCAGAAAGCAGGCCTGTGGCTCCTTCAACCAGAACAGCAGACATGCCAGGGTCTTGCTTGTGGTCGAAGAGGACAGCTATGCACAGACTACTCTGAGCCCTCCAAATGCTACATCTGCTCCTGGAGACCTATGTTCAAGTGTCATATAAGGAACACTTGGGACCAACAGCCAGCCCCACTAACAGCTAGCCCCAAGAACTCCAGCTATACTCACAGACAGGTCCCTGCAAAGTACACACATGGGGTCGTAACCTCCACTGACCCCAGGAATCTAAACTGGTATTTAGCATGAGCAGAGCAATGGTGGCGGCCAGTACTGCTCAGGACCTACAGCCAAATACCCCAAAACCATGATGTCTGCATAATGTATGGATTTAAACATGTTTACTGACCTCCATGCCTCTGTACTTCTATGGCCCTTTCCCTTCCAGTTTAGCCAATGTAGATGAGATCAGCAGTTTATAAGTCTGTAAATAACTACCGCACTTGGATACAGGCCTTGGAAGAAAAAAAAAAAACCAAGCTCTCTTCCAGACTGTTCTATGATGCACTGCAGAAATTAATTTGCTAACACTCTGGCTTCTTGTCAGACAAATGTAGTCTTTTTGTGTGTGTGGCACAGTGACAGGCCTGGCAGCCGAGAGACCGAAAGTCTCTCCTCGTTTTACAGTTAGAGCTGATGTGAGCCCTTGCTCCTCACGAGGCTCCTGCAGAACGGTCTCACCAGTAAACCAAACAAATGGGCTCGATGGCTATGCAGCTGGCAAGATGGTGCGGCTCTCTCTGTGGGCCATCTCTGGCCTAAGGAAGACACAGCTGTTACTGAGCAGGGATTGAACCTCACCCGGATGACCTTTTTTATGTCTCCAAGTCCCTGGTTAAACAGCTGTAGGAAGCTGGGCTTAAAGGCGTAGCATATGGAGGGAAGGGAGCAGGCCTCCTGCACATAGGCTGTAGCACTAATGCCAGGCTCTGATGGAGGCACTGGGGTATAAGATAGACTGTTTGCTCAAAGGAGCTAGGGGAAAAGGGAAGACAGGACAGGATACATAGGACAAGGAGGCCAAGAGGGCTGCACTAAGAAGAGTGTGGCAAACAAGAGAAGAGCAGCTGGTGGCGCCAGGAGGGTGTGTCACAGTGAATTCATACTGTTTTGGGATCAGAGACCTTGTTCCATTGTGGTACATGTGCTAACAGCACAAACCTAACGTCAAACGTCAGAATGCTATGATTAACAGTGTGGTGTGAGCCATCTGCCAAAAAAAGCTCAGGTGTGCCCCTCATTAGACGCCGGAGACAGAACGAGTGTAAAGAGGAATTCTCTCTACTCCGGGGCAGCCACGGTTCCTTTTAAATGCTAACTCTGTTCTTTATTTAAAAGGAACCACAAAATGCTTCACAACATCTATTTTTTTTTTCAAACCTAAAACTGAAAATTCGATTCCATAAATATGTCTCTCTGCCTCTGGGATTTGTGTTTGCATTTTCTTGTTGGCAGATGTCTCCTGCCATTCTCTCTGACTCCAGAGCCCCTTGAGAGCCCCTGTCAAACCTGTCTATCCGTGCACCGTGGGGAGGTGACCGCTGCCCTCAAAGGCAGCCTGCTGAGGCCACTGTCTAGCATGTCGGTCAGTCCTGCCTAGGCAGCCGCTCTTAGGTGTGGGTGCCATTCTTTGCTTTAGTATCTGACGTTCACTGTCTCACCACATCACTTCTCTTCAGGAACTGGAACCAGAGCCTCTTATGGGCGTGCACTGGTTATGTTTTGCAGGGAGGCCTTGGGACCACTCACCTCACCTGCTGGCAAACACTAAAAGGCAGCTTCCCCTGATGTTCTCAGGATGGGCCAAGGGGAGAGTTGCACAATTCTGTAGATGTGTGAGAAAAAGCCATGACATAAACTATACACTCAAAAAGGAGGGGATTTAACATTATGCAAATAAAGGTGGGTTAGGCTAACAAGATGGCTCAGTAAATAGGTGTAAAAAGAATCTACTTCCAGGTATTCTGGTCTGGTGTCACCCGGACTGCTTTCCCTGACTGGGACAATCTGTCTCTGGTAGGAGTGAGGGGCCTGGAGGAAGAGGAGAGGGGAAAAAGGCATTCCAGATTTGGGGGCAGCAGAAAGATGGGGGAGTGGCTGAGCAGGGCAAGGAGAACGTGTTGATCCACTCACCACTGGCTTTTGCCTCAGCACCATGATCTAACCAACTCTGTGGTCCACGGGGGTTGAATGCTGGCAACTGCTGAGGCAGGGTGTGGGACACAGGCAGAACTCAGGCCCCAGAGAGCCCGAGCTGCCAATCAGCTGCTCTGCTTATCAGCCTAGCGACAAGGGTGTGTGCATAACTAAATTCCTCACCTATAAATGGGAATGACACCGGCACACCCAACGCACACTGTCATTTCCACACTTTAAAATGTATTCAAAGGCTGGCACAGGAGCAAGCCTTCTCTAGCTCCTCCTCTGCCCTCAAAGCAGACAGAACGGCGGCCCTTGCTGGCACAGCTACCCTACAAGCCGTCATCTGTCTCCTGGCTAACACCAGCCCTACATCAACCTGAAAGACAACACAGTTCTCAGAGAAGCAACGCGCTTCCCCGGGGTCACCATACACATCTTTAAGGTCCCAACCTTCCCTAGAGCCCAGAGATGGCTGGACGAAGCCAGAGCTGGAGTTTGGAGGACCAAAGGCTCCTTCCTGCTGCTGATGTAATGAGGTGGAATGGGGAGGGTCTTCACAGGCAGGAACTACCAAGCAACCTGGTGGACAAGGAAGGGCCACCATGTCATTCATGCTGGTGACAGATGCTCACGGGCCAGGGTCAAGGACATTTCTTTTTTGGTGTACAATACAAAAACAAAACAAAACAAAAAAAGGTGGGCATGGTACCAGCTAGAGCCCAGAAAGAATGTCCTGCCTACTTCTACTGTACCAGGAAGCTGCTGCTAACACTCCTAAGGTCATGCCATGGAGTGAATGGCTCTTTTAAAAGTCCCATCCTAGGCTGGTCACTGGGTATACATACCTTTCCTCCAGTTGTAAGACATCTTAGGTACTGTCCCAATCAGGAAAAAAGGACAGCTAGACCCCAGGCTGTTGAGGCCAAAGAGCAGCTCACAGACCCTTGGCCTCAGCCCACCCTGCAGGTATGGTTCTCTTGTTTGTCTTAGCACCTCAACTACTTTGAGGATCCAAACAAAGAATGAACAAATGGAGGCAGCACAAAGAGCAGTGTGACAATACATAAGGGCGGCCACACCACCTGGGTCACCTGGGAATTACCTGTGACACCCAGAAGGTGGCAGGAGGATTTTGCCATTTTACAGACTTACGCAGTGTCCCAGGGCCCTTGCTGGCCAGGTGCTCTAAGTCCGGTGAGGGGCATGGAACCACATAGGGGACCACGGGACCACTTATGGAACAAACACAAACATCACAGGGTCCCTGAGGGGACACACTGGCTCCCCTAAATGTGCTTACTTCCCAATCTAGGCACACACGCACACGCATCACAGTGGAGTCCGATACCATGGTTACAGAGAAATCGTGCCTGCAAAGCCCATCACAGCTTCCACTCCCAAAGTCAGCCCAGCCCTCTCTGATGGGACAAAGCACAGGCCATCTCTGTCTCCGCAGGCACATCTGAGGCTGGAGAGGGAAATGCATGCTTGGCTTATAGCCTCGGGACGACAAACCACTCTCTAAAATTGCACCAAAACCACCACATGTTCCCCTGCGCCGCCTCCAAGCTGGTATCCAGAGCTGTGGCTAACAGCTGTCCAAACTGATGGCATTGCCCAGGCGCTACAGGAGGTGGGGGTGGGGCTCATACACTCACCAGACAGCGGGTCTTTGCCAATCATCAAGACATTGGGCAAATTCATTACGATCAGCTGCTGGAGAACTTCCTACAGAGACACAGAGAGAAAGATACCGTTAGGAACAGAAGAGTAAAGAGCCTCTGGGTAAGTAACAGCTAATAAGGCCACTGGATAAGTGTGCAGCCACGACACAACAACTGTAAAGACCCAAGATGATAGGATAAGCCACTTGACAGAGTGTAACTGGCCTGTCCTGCCCATCAAATAGAAAGGATGGCTGCATATGCAGAAGCTTGGGGGGCGGGGGGGGGGGCGGACACACAAATGGCATGCCAGGATTAAACTTGTTTTTAAAAGCTCCTCTGAATTGTTTTGTGTTCATAGAGCTGGTGCTGTTAAAATAAAATAGGGAATAAAAACATGGAGATGCCACCGAGCATTAACAAGAACTGCGGATCTGAGGGCAAGATGAGGCTGTGGGGCATATTTTAATCCAGGAGATTTTATTTTGTTCACAGTGAGTGACTTTGCTAGGAGGAGAATAGCTACTCAGCCAGTCAGGTGGCCTTGGGGACAGCTGCCTCCTGACCCTCAGAGGAGTCCTCCAAAAGAAGGCAGGACATACATGGCCATCAGTCACAGCCTGGTACCTGTGGGTCTTTCAGCTCTGTTCCGGCTCCTGGGCAGGGCAGTGTGTGCATCTGTCTGTCATTCCCGCCGACTCTTTGCCCACCTGCGACCAGAGACCCTTTCCATGCAAACAAAGGGACCCAGAGGGTCTGCGACAGGGCAGGGTGTCTTCCAGCTTAAAACTGCTTCTCACAAATTGGAAGAGAAAAATCAATTGGGGGCTGGGGAGATAGATGTCTCAGTGGGTAAAGTGCCTCCTGTACAAGCATGTGAGCCTGAGCCTGCATCCCTAGAGTACCCATGTGAAGAAGTGGGGCATGGCAGGGAGGATACTAACTTTGCGTGTGCGTGTGGCAGGGGCAACAGGAGCACGGGGCAACAACAAGTGATCTCCAGAGATCAGTGGCCAATCAGTGAGAGACTCTGACCTAAATCCAGTTTTATGGAAGACAAGGAAAGGGCGCACAGCAGTGAAGCTTCCAGCCTCTGAAAGTGTTTCCTAAGACGCAGCTTTCTCTGCTGCACGAAGGGGTGGCACAGCAGGCTTCCCACTGGCATTTGAAAGATGAGACTACCCAGTAGGTTCATCTCACAGCACCTCAAAACCATCTGAGAACCATGAGGTGGGGCGCTTGACAGCGGGGACTGTCTAGTACTTGGGCTCACACATCACCTTGCCAACCACGGCTGTCATCTCAAACACAACTCTCAAGTGGCAAGACACAAAGCCCTCCCAGCACATGTGCAAACAGGGCATCTGGGAAACGGGGTTCTCTCTGGCCAGCACGCCCATCCTGTCAGGCAGCGCCCTGCCTGGGCGGGTCCCAGCATGAGGCTACCCTGGGAGAATAAGACCATCCTTGACAACAGTCTGTTGTCCCCTTCTGAGCCCTGGTGGCTTTCCTGCCACCTTGTCTAGGCCTCTGAACCCTCAAGCACTCTTCTCAAACAGAGGTAAGTATAGGCTCTTCACTGTTCTCAAGGTAATCTGAGGTAAAGTCTCTGGGAAGCTTCACACTAACAAAGTATCATTAGCAAGTGCTGTTAGGAAAACAGTCTTTCAAAACTGGGGCGTTGCCTCAGTTAATCACTACTTCCTAATTTCCCTTAAGAAAAACGTTATTTATGCAATGAAAAAAAATGTTTTATGGCATGGGGAGGGAGGACACATGACACGCCTATTTCAGTGCTCACAAGGGTGAGGTATGAGGGCTGCCATGAGTTTCAGGTCTGCCTGGGCTACACAGCAAGACACTGTATCAAAGAACCAATAATAAAACAACAATACTTTATAAACAGACCTTTAAAAAGTGGTTCCTCTTAAAACACCAGGTGTCTCCTAAAAACCAAGTCAGTGGGGAAAATTCTCAAGTGCCATTAACCAGTTCCCTTAAAGGTCCAGCCATCACTTTCTGGCAAGAGCAGGCTCACAGGAGAGCAGGCTCACGGGTCAGCCCCGCTGCCAACAGGTAACTTGAGACACACAGTAATTCCAAATTTTCCAGAAGCCAGCTTTAAACAGGTAAATAAAAGCAAAAGTATGTACATAATAATTTTAACCCAGTGTATCTAAATATAGCCATTAAAAAAAAATCCCAAGATAAAAATTATTGAGTCATTTTACATTCTTTTTCAAGGATCTTTGAAATCCAGAGTGTACTTTACACTGAGATCTCTCTGCAGTTGGTTATGCAATTTGGAAAAACTTGAATTGTATGTGTGCATAAAATTTACAACCGAACAAGTCAATTTCAATCCCTTAGTTGTTCCAAATGCACTTAAATGAATACCTGCTCTTTCAATCCAAATGAACTACGACAGTGACCCACATCCCCAGCCATATCTCGCCATGGATGGCCACAGGATACCCACAAAGGTGACAAGGCGCTTGGTGGCCCCCGAGTTCCCTTGCACCTTTGACCTCCCCCAACTAAAGTCTAGCAAATGTGTCCGGGCTCCCACAGTGGTGGAGCCTCCCTCTAGGCCAGGCCCTCAGCCTAGTGGGGACGTGAGCAGGGTGCTGACGAGAGGCCCCTCTGCCTGGCACTCAGAACAGAAAGCCACTGTGATGCGGCTGCCAGTCTGCTTTGGACACCTGGTCCCACCCAGGCTGGCTATGAGAAGCAGGGCTGGCTGCTGCTGGAGTGGAGCCCAGTGCTGTGTTCTCCAGTCCCCCAGACCAAACCACCCCAAATACCACAGCTGCATCCTGACATGGGGATGAGGGGCAAGCCTAGACACAGCCTTAGGCTTGACAAACTGTCCTTCCAGAGAGAACCCCCTCACTACCCAGTGTGGTGAGTAGGACTTTCTACCCTCCCCTCACCACCCCACCACACTTTAGATCTGCTTGTCACTGCCTCACTTAAGATGCCGTGGAAACCCCAAATTTCCCTTTTCATAAATGAAAGTGGACTAAATCCGATTCTAGTATGACCCACTGGCAGTTAACGGCTTCCAACAATCCCCCAAATCTGGGTCAGTGGAGGGCGTGTTTGCATCCTGCAGAGGCAGAGGCAGAGGCAGAGGCAGAGGCAGAGGCAGAGGCAGAGGCGGCAGAGGCGGCAGAGGCGGCAGAGGAGGCAGAGGAGGCAGAGGAGGCAGAGGAGGCAGAGGAGGCAGAGGAGGCAGAGGCAGAGGCAGAGGCAGAGGCAGAGGCAGCCTGAGACATAGGGAGGAACCAGACGGAAAGTGCTTTATCTTGTAAAAATAAAAAGGTATTCTTTCTGTCATCCCCATCTGGGCCTCAAATCCAAAATACAGGATCTCATCGATTGCAATCAAAGACCAAGGGGAACAGCCAAATCACTCAAGGGGCGCCATCACCCCAGCTTTGATGGGCTTCAGGACAGCATCGGTGCCTGCACTATGAACAACACCCTCCCTGGATTCTGACCCTGGCTGGCAGCGGGTTCAAGGAAGCCAGTTTCAAGGTCTCTGTCATCCCAATACTTAGGAATGTGGGGCAGGAAGAAGGCCCTGAGTCTAGGGCCAACCTAGGCTACCCAAGTAAGAGCCTGCCTCAGAGGGTTAAGAACAGAACCAAAGGGCAAGCTGAATGGAGATCTGATGAACAGACGCTGTTAGATACATGTTTAATGGGAAGGGAGGAGACCTTAAGAGAGACCCGAATAGAGAATGTTCACAGTGATCAGGATCACAACACGCTTCCCTGAACCTTCAAGCACACTTCTAAAAAAGAGGTAAGTATAGGAAGCAATGCTCTCTCTCATCACCATTCTCAAGGTAATCTGAGGTAAAGTCTGCTTAGCAAGCTCCAGGCCAACCAAGACTAAATAGGGAGACCCTGTCACCAAATCAGTCAAAGAAAAGAACAATCACTTCATTAAAAATGGAAAGAATAGCCGGGCGGTGGTGGCACACGCCTTTAATCCCAGCACCCGGGAGGCAGAGGCAGGTGGATTTCTGAGTTTGAGGCCAGCCTGGTCTACAGAGTGAGTTCCAGGACAGCCAGGGCTACATCAAGAAACCCTGTCTCGAAAAAGAATAGCCCTCCACCACCCTGAATGAAACTTAAATTTCTTTTTAAATGTGTATGGATGTTTTGCCTACATGTAATGTATATATGCACATCATATGTATGCCTGGTACCAGTGGAGTCCAAAAGACAGTGTCAGATTCCCCTGGGACTGAAGTTATAGATGGCTAGGGGGCACCGTGTGTGAGTACTCACAAAGAACTCAGGGTCTCCTGAAGGGAGCCAGTGCTCTTAATGGCTGAGCCATTTCTCCAGTACACTGAAACTCAGTTTTACAGGTTGCTGATTTGTCCGGAAGGAAAACTAAGAGCTGTGGAAGCCAAGGGCACAGGTTCAGGACTCACTCACTCTCTGTGAGGGTTGGCATAGCAGCTGTTAATTCTGAATTGAGAAGGAAGCTCCCCCAAAATTAAACACTCTGCACAGGCAGCAGGAGGAAAGAGATGCTCTCCGTTGCCAAGGAGATGGGGATGGTCCACACAGCAAAACAGGAGCTCTCCGCAGCGGCGGCAAAACAAAACCACAAAGAATCTTCCTGCTGACCTACCCACACTCTCAGTCAGAGTCAAGACTAAAAGGCAGGAACATGAGTGACATCAGCTTTGTGTGTGCTGTTTGCACACCCTTCAGGTCTACTCTGGGGTTCAGGTTCACAGAACACGCACTGCAGACCTTGCCGTGGCTGAGAATGGCAGCTAGGCAGATAGCCACGGCACAGCACAAGTGCTGTCAAGGGCTTCCCAGTAGCAGGAGGCTTATGGCCTGGACCGGAAGGATGCTTAGGAGTCTGACAGGCAAAGAACTAGGCTGAGAAAGCTGTCCCAGGTTGCATGTGCACTAGAGGATGCACAATCTGCTCTTCCCACTGAGATAGATGCCCTTCTACACACAGCCCTGCAACACCTGCCAGAGCCCTCTCAGCTCCCAAACCGCAGCGGAGACAGGACGCCCACGACCACATGCCTGCTCCCCTGTCTCTGTCTGTCTCAATTTCTAATTCCTCATCCGCCACTTACATGGTACATTGTACTTGTCAATCAGCTCCCCGCGCAGGCATCAAGAAGCCTGTAACAGTGACAGTTGGGAAGATTTAGTCAGAAAATACTCCTGAAGGTTTGCATTAAGGCTTCTTACAAAGCCTCTTTTATGCAGGCGTCTTCTCTTTCCCATACTGAGGAGGAACCAAGCCCTGAAAACCCAACTGTGCCTGCACAGCGCTATCACTGCGTTGTAGCTATGCCTTCAAACCTGGCACAATCTCTCACCATTTCCTTAAGATTCACAGCTTGTAGTTGTTAGCAAAAGATGAACTATTTCAAAGTGGGAGGGGGGAAAAAAGTAATGGTTTATAATGTTTTATAATTTTCCATGAGAACGTCTATAAATGGAATACTGAATATAAATGTAAAAAAAAGATGCATTCCGAAGGGAGTCTGTGATGCTGGCTTGAACGCAGTGTGCTTTATAAACTGTAGAGTCCCAAATGTGATCATCTTCAGAGCAAATGAAGCAAAACAAGGACTACTTCTCAATTCCCAAACTACAGCAGAGACAGCCCTCAGGACCGGCCTCAACCGGTCTACCCTCAGGGCCCCACTGTGAACTGTCTGCAGAACTGCAGGGTACAGCTCTGCCCTGTATGGCATGAACAGAGACCCTAAAGTTGGGAGGAGTATAACAAGGGTCATCTGTGCCCTGGTGGCCTGGCGCCTGTGCCACCACCGAGTTGCATTCTTACACATGCTACATTGCAAAATCTCTCACCTGGATTTGGCCAAGAGGTTTCCCAGAATGCATTTCAACAACACTGTGCGAAACAAAAACTGCCTTCCAACATGGCCCCCACACCCTACCATATCACTTCACAGTTCTTACTGAAAGTACCCAGCCACAGAGAGGTTCCTGTCTCGTTTTCCTTCCATCATTCCTATGAGGTGGCAAGGACAGGAATCAACAGCACACTGTCTGTGGGACCTGTTGCTCAAGAGATTTCACAAGAGGAACCAGGGTGAGAGGGGCAGGACTGAGTGAGCTTGTCCAGCACCACACACTCTCCCTGTGGCCCAAGCCAGAGCATCTCCTGCAGCTGACACCTGCTTCATACCTTCACTATGACATGAGATTGCCAGACTGCCATTTCAGCCCAGGCCAGCATGCCTCCCATACTGCCACTCCTGAGAGAGCAATAGGGATTTGACCCCAAAATCATGAGCCACGGAGAGTTTCTGGAGACTGTTACCACCAGGACTACGATTTTCCAATTTAACTGCAGTGAAGAAACATAAAACAGTGATTTATCCATGACACCTGCTCAAAGCACGACCCGGGGGGGTGGGGGTGGGGGACGGACGAGGAAGCTTGTAATTCCATCTGCGCAGGGGCCTCCAGTCCTAACACAGCCCCTGCTGACTGGGGCAGGAGCCCTGGTACAATCAGCGGGTAATGAAGTGCTTTGGTGTGAAGAGCTGCCATGGAGTGCTGCTGATAGACTCAATCCATCTGTTCCGCCTCGTTTCAATTAATCCAGGGTCCCCAGGGCCCGAGACCAGCCGATCTGAACAAGCACGGCAGCACAGGTTCCCCTAATTAGGCCAAGCTGTGCTCTAGGATAAGGCAATCTTAAGGCCTGTCTGACGTTACCAAGTCACCAGAAACCCTCCTCAGACAGAACAGAACCAAGCACCAGCCTGTTTCCTATGGACAGAAAGAGCTGACCGGAGAGAACTGTTGGGAAGGGGACTCCAGAAAAGCCAGCACCAGAACAGGACTCCAGCTTCTCAGCGAGAAGTCCATTTCCTTCAGAATGGAAGCAGGGGAGCGGGGAGGCTTGGGGGGCAGACGGTGGGACCTCAGGGCTGCCTGCTCAGACAAGCAAGCAACTGCACACCCATCAGGAGGAGCTCATGGAACTCGAGAGGGATGGACCCAGAGGACATTTCAAGTGATCCCAAGAAACGCCTGGCCCTCTGCCTTGTGATGTATGGTGCTCCTGGCTGCTCTCTGGGCAGCTGTCTGCCTAATGCCCAGGAAGCAAGGCAGGTGAAAGTGCTTAGGGAGTCCCGTATGAGGTGCACACATGCTTGGTCACAAAGAAGCCAGAGGGGGGCTTTGGGGATCAACTTCTCTAATAATGATGTCATCAACAACCATAAATGTAGGGTGGCAGGTTTCGTCCATGCACAAAGAGTCCAACCAACATCAGAAAATATGAGGAATTTACTCTTTTAAAGTCTTATTGTTTATCATGTGCATGTGTGCCTGTGTGCAGCCAGGGGTGTGCCTGTGTGCAGCCAGGGGTGTGGGAGCTGGAGTCACATGTAGTTGTCAGCCACCCAGTGTAGATGCTAAGGACTGGACTTGGATCCTCGTTGAGAGCACTGCCCATTCTTAACTACTGAGCTGTTCCCCAGCTCCAAGGATCCGTATTTCAAATCAGAACAGCCTTATGGATTTTCCTATAGAGCCAAAAAACAAGCCCAGAGTAGAATAAAATTTGTGTCTAGAACCATTTCCCAACGGACCCTGCCTTAGGGCTCTCTGCATTGCACCACAGAGCCTTTGCTCAAGAGTGTGCAATGAGGGCCCACTTTGTAGCATGACACGCCTCCCAGGAAAGGAAGGAAGGAAGGACGTGTGCAGGTGAGATGAGAGAGCTGTGTCTTACACCTCAAGGGCTGTCCCATCCTCTACCAACCAACATTTCCATTGTTAGCTTACAGGACAGCAATGGAGAACGACAGCTAGGAGTATACAGGAGTCCAATCTTACAAGCAGGAGGGATCTGACTGTTGTCAACCAGGTGCTAGAGCTCTGGGCTTCCAGGAAAGGCCAAGACGTTCCCAGGTGAGAAAACAATGAGCTCCCGGGAGAATGGACTGTTAGAATGACTGAGCCTGCATCTCCACCCCCCCCACCCCCCCAATAAGGGGACAATGCAACCTGCAGGGTGGGCTAAGACAAGCATGACACATGCCATCCAAGGTGCAGCGAAGTGGTAGCCCAGCACTACAGTGCTGTGTTAAGAACAAGGCACTTCTCTGGACCTCTAGTCATGTGGGAGGTCCTAGGCTAACACTGGCCGACACCTTCTACCCTGAGCACTCTACTAACCACCACTCAGTGACCAAGGCAGAGCCTTTCCTACATTTCAGCGAGTGGCACCACACCAACGACCGCGTCCCATCCCGTCTGGCACACTACCCTCCATTTCTTCATTCTTGGAGTCTAGAGCAGGAACAGCAGCATGTGACCGAGAGCCTCCAGCTAAGATGGCAGCCCATGTCACATGGGACCTGTGAGAGCTTAAAAGCACACTGAAGTGGAGGTGACACCCAGGTCTATCACTCCACATACCAGGACAAGCTTAGACCTTGCTACGTGAGTACCCTGGGACCACCAATACTTTGGGGTTAGCAACAACCCCATTAGCATCTAGAAGGCAGAGAAAGGCTGTGTGTGGTTTTACTTAATACTGGCCTCTCTGTTTTCTGGATGCCTTCTGGGAGTTACGTGGGGTGCCTGTTCGGAGATTGTGGACCAAAACCAAAAACCATAAAACCTGCAGGGTGCAGAGAGGACAGTATGTGGGTGGACCTGCTCTCAGAGCCCACAGCCAGAAGGAGGCAGTTCCTCCAGCAAGCCTAGCACCCTAATCAAGACAGCTGGCTGCTGAGCAGAGGATGTTGGGAGGTCGGGGATCCCCGCTACTTCGGTTTAGAGGTGGTGAACAATCCTTAAAGGTTCATGAAAGAAAGCTTAGTCCCCGGTGTGGCAATGTTAGAAGGCTGTGGGACCTTTAAGAGGCAGGACTGGATGAATGGGAGGTGATTAGATAGTTCTCGAGGGACCCATGAATCTCACTGGCTTTCTGCCTGTTATGTGATCTCTTCTGCACCACTCCTGCCTTTGTGACATCCCCTGCATTAGGGGATCCAAACCAGCTGCCTGGTCCTGGGCTCCCAGTCCCACAAACTGTGAGCTAAAGAAGCCTCTTATAAGCTACACTGCCTCGGACGTCTTGTTACAGTAACAGAAGGGGTTCAATCAGAGGCTCTAAGAGGGAGGTGGTCTTGAAGTGAAATGACAATGAACAAAGAATAGGTACCAAGCAAGATGTGCAGGTATGTAGGTGGCCTGGGTCTGTGGCAGGGGAGGTAATAACAGAGACCAAACAACCAAACAAGATGCAGAGGTGCCTCTACCCCGTCCTCCAACCCCAAGGCTGGAGTGATATATTTCCCCTCCAGAGGAGGCCCAGTGTGAGCCACTGCTCAGGGAGTGACTCACCCAGGAGTGCCCCATCCACAGAGCCTCTCTGCCAGACAAGCAAGTGTTCTTCCTAACCCACGGGTGACCAAGCTCCACACTCAGCATGCAATCAGGCCCCAGCCCATGCTGGCCAAACCCAAAGCCACTCTGGTAACCCTTGGCTTTTGCTAGGTTGTCACTCCCAACACTTAGAGGCACAGATGTTCCCTCCTTGCACTGATTTAGAAAAGCCTGGCTGTAATGAAGATCCAAGGTCGTAAAAGTGGAGCCCTTGAAGACAGACAGGCAGACCATGGCTACTTTTGCATAGAGAGAGGGTGTCAACTCCATCCTTGAAGCTTCAGAAGCAGAAATTCTCTCACAGCTGTCTCCATCCCTCTGGGCCAGGCATAGAAAGGAAGGCAGGCTGAACAAGTTTACCTGCTGGGACTTTCTTCTCTCTCCTTTCTCCAACTGAAGAGGAAAAACATACACACAGCACGGGGACGGACGGACACGGACACACACACACACACACACACACACACACACACGGACGGACGGACACGGACACGGACACATACACACACACACCTGCCTGTATCACTGGGGTAGTTTTGACTCTCCAGGGCTAGTGGGGACACCTTCTGAGAATGGAGGGGCCTAGTCTGGGCTCAGTGGGAGAGGATCTACAGCAGTGGATGCACGATGACTGGATGAGTGCTAGACTCAGTGTGTGCTTGGGAAAATGAATGACAAAGGCTGCAGGGAGAAACAGAGTAGATAAATGAGCAGGATTGTGTGTCCACCCTCCAACAGTCCCCTCACTGTCCCCCACCCTATGGGTATATCTCTGTAAACTGGCCACTTTCCGCAGAGACAGGAGTCTGTAACAAGAGAAGACATTTCATCTAGAAAGCAAGAAAGCACCATCACCAAGAATATACTCCCTAGCAGGAAACTGGGGGTGGGGGTGGGGTGGGGGTGGTGTGCAGCTCAGGAGAGAGCTGACACCAGGGAGGGGGTAGGTGAAGAAACCAGTTTCATGAGTAATATATTGGCAGGAAGTGAAATCTCAACAGATGTTATCAGCTTTAGGGCTGCCATCCTGGGGAGACACCTACCAAGTACTGACTGATCAGAGATGGCCACAAAGGAGGTTGGTCTAGTTCAAAGAGGGGGCTACAGAACCTCAACACACACACTGCCCATCTCCAGTGCAAAGGTACTTTACCTAACCAGCCGGTAACCACCCAGGTGCTGCATAATCTTATTTAGTCCTAAAATAGGCAGGTGGAACCAGAGTTAGGTTATTAGCCATCTGCCAATACATGATCCACTCCTTTGATGCCAGCACTCCACAGGCAGAGGCAAGCATATCTCTGTGAGTTTGAGGTCAGCCTGGTCTACTGAGTGAGTACCACACTGATCAGTACCATAGAGTTAGACAATGTCTCAAAAAAGGGGTGGGGGAAGAAAGGGGGGCCCACAGATCCCTCTGACAGCTCAGGGCTTCGGAGGATGTTGAGGTAAAGGAAGGGCTGAGAAGTACATCTGAGTCATGGGTATCAGGGCCTCAGATGAATAAGGACTGTACAAGACAGGCGTGTAATGTGGGCTGTGAGGCAGGAAGAGATGTGGAATGAGAACTATGGGCAAAACAAAGATCAAGTGGGAGGAGCCCAGACAGAAGAAGCCTCTGGAAGCCCAACTACATCTGCCCTGGGCTCCTGCAGTCTGATATGCAATGCTGAGGAGCAAGGACCCCTCAGGTGAGCCAGGATTTCCCAGGCATTCTACAGCTGGCTTTTAGGCTCAGGTGGCTGGCGATGGCTCTCTGGAGTGTAGGGACCCTGAGTGGGGCTAGAGAGATGGCTCAGCAGTTAAGAGTACTGGCTGCTCCCCACAGGGCAGCTTACAACTGCAGCTCCCCTTCCATGGAATCCAACATCCTCTTCTGGTCTCCTTGGGTACTAGGCATATGTGGATGCAGGTAAAACACCCATACACATAGAATACAAATTTTAAATCTCAAAAAGGGGAGGGGGGATTCTAAGGCCAGGTCCGAACTCAAAAGCAGAATGTGCCATGGTTGACCGGACAACGTCCAAGCCAGGATTAGATATGGTGTCGCCCCCTCCATGTAATCAAATGTGACAGGTGACTACAACGGTATGTGGTACTGAATGGCTAAGGGATTGTGGGCAAGAGCGATCTTCACTGCTTACAAAGCTATGCCCCAGGCTTTGTGGATCAACCAGCCTCAATTACAGTCTCCTTTCTGGTTTGTGGGCTCCTAAGGTGGCAATGGCAGCCCAGCACACAGGAGAGTCAACAGCCAAGCGATCTAATTCAGGGACCACAACTCCCCAGGAAGCACGCTCACCCTGGATGTCAACAGCCTGACAGTGGATTTTTACTGACAGGGATTAAAAACTGCCCCTCAGCCAGGCACACTGAGCCAGCTGCTTTCTGAGGTCTAAGGGAAGCCATCCAGCTGTGGGTAAGGGAGCGTGAGGCAGACAGCCAGGGTCAAAGAGCATCTTCAAGGAGCTCCGAAAATCAGACCAGCAGTCACATGGCGCCACAACCTGTCAGCTGCGGGCCTAGTCATTACGCACATCATCTTTGCTCACTGCAGCCGAACCAGCAAGTGCCCTCCTTTCTTCAGCTGTAGCCCGAAGATGACATGAGAAGACCAACAGCCCAGTAACTGAGAGCCCACCACATGAGCGTCTGTGAGGCATGGGAGTGGATGGCCAGCTCACTCCAGCTGCACATTCTACTGGAATGTATGGAGGAACAGCTGAAGATGCAAGCTATGAGCCCTAGGGCACGGCTAGAAACCCCCAAGTGGAGTGTGACCGTCCAACGTTGAGGTCATGATGACTGGTGACTGGCAAATCTGGAGGTCCAAGGGAAGGCAGATGGATAAACACGCCAGGCTTCTGAGGCAGTTGCAGCCCCTGTTACCAGACCCTCCCGTGTCTAAGCGTTCTCTCAGGACTCCTGTAAGCCACCTGTCTCCATTTTCGGCTTTGCATACTCAGCTGCTTCAGTTCTAGGTTCCTTCAGCCTTTCAAGTGTAGCTGAGCCTCCCTCTGTTCACAGCAGGGCACCAGAGAGTGAATGTGAATGAAATGGACAGTTTTCCTGCCCTCCAGGCAAGGCACTGATCAGCCCTCCCCACTGTGAGATCAGCAAGGAACACTGCCTGCTGGGTATTTAAAAAAAAAAAAAAAGAAAGAAACCTGCTTGTAAAGAGAGAGTGTTGCAAGGCCAGCACCAGTTAAGCTGCCGCCTACCAGAAAGGCAGAAGACAAAATAGTAAAAGCATGGCTTACTCCACCCACAGATCAGCATGGCTTACTCCTCCCAGATCAGCCACCACTGGGTGAGCCACATTGGCTCAGTCTCTAGCTGGCCACTCACGATAGCCCCAGGCTTGTTGAGATGGGAAAGGGCTGTCTCCCCAAAGGTCAGACTGCTGAGGCCGGACGGACAATACCCTGAGGTTAGCATTCCAGAATTGTGGCTGCTGCCCAGTCAGGGTCAGAGGGTGAGGCTGCCCTAGGAGACAACCCTACACCTACACAGCCAAGCCACGCCCATTCTCTTCCTCAGGATGGCTATCATCCTGTGTCCACTGAGACACTGGCCTCCCCAGAAGGGAGACAGTAAGGAGCTACATTGTGAGATTCTGTCACACACATACACACACACACACACACACACACCACCACCACCAAAATGAACTGACTAATTAAAGAGAAACTGAATAATAAGGGCCACCTTTCCAGCCCCACAGTACATATCAGTTTTCCTCTAGGGAGGAGTCAGGAATGATGGCTGATGACTGGCAGGATCAGTGTAGGACAGCCACCCTCAATTCAGTTGGACCATCAGTAACGTACATTCCTGTGCAGAGATGCTGGGCTTTCAGCCTGTTCCCTGTGGACCACCCCACCCCACCCCACCCCACCCCACCCCACCGTGGACTGCTGCAAAAACAGCAGTTCATGCAAATGAGAGTCTGAACACACAGACCCTATGTGGCAAACTATCTGACTGGCACAAGTACCTTGTTAACTCAGACAACTAGTGGGCAGATAGGATTTAAGAGTCAAGGGATGCTCAGGTCACTCGAGGATGAGGAGGCAGGACCAAAGGAGTCACTGGGACTCCAGGTCTCTCAGCACAAGAATGCAAAGGATCCCAGGGTCTAGAAGTCAACAGGAGATGCTGTACGCAGGCTTTTAAGCTGCAGAGTTCATGGTATCCGCATCTTGTAACAGCAATGCTAAGAACAAGTGGCAGGCTATGAGACACATCACAGAGAATTATGCTCAACTGTGGTGACAAAGCCTTGAAAAGCAGCAACTCAGAAACTCCAGTTTATGAGAAGTCAGGTGAGCCCCGGCACAGGGTGTTGTGACCCTGGGCACTTTTGATCTCAGTGCCCTTTGGATGGAGGCTGGGACCATGGTCAGTTCCCTGCTCTGCAGGAAGAAAGGGAAGGAGCAGGCAGGCAGGCAGGCAGGCAGGCAGGCAGGCAGGCAGGCAGGCAGGCAGGCAGCTCCTCTCAGGAAGGCTTACCCTACATACACTTCACACAGCCAAATGGCCTGCCTGGCCACACAGCTACAATGAGACTTGGAATTCGGCTGTATGGGAGAAAGCAGCAAGCAGGCCCAGAGCTAGGGAGCTATCTTCCACAGAAGAGGAGATAAAACTTGACCTCTGACCTGTGGGGATTACTATCTCACGGGAGACCCACATGAACACATGTGGAAACGATTACCCAGGGAGGCCGTACACTAATTGTGTGTCACAGATAGGAAACAAGTGGTTAAGGAAGAGAAAAACCAGGATCCGGCTGAGGTCACAGTAGCCAGCAGGCATCCTGGTGAAGGGAGACCTGAACTGGAGGGACAGGTGGTGCCTAGACAGAAGCAGGGGGAGGGTAACTATGACAACACAGACTCCACCCCAATCCCCCACCCCCCAGCAAACGCTGGGCCACAGCAGCCTTAGCTAAAACCAACTCCAGCTGCAGGATTGTTAGCCTGACACACAGAACGGGGTTCATTACTGAGTGGAATCCTGGGCTCCTGGCTCTCTTCTCCGTGAGACAGACACACTTTCATTTGGCCACATTCCACAATCCGATGACTCAAATGCAAAGCCTCAACCCAAAACAAAGGCCAGGACCCCGACAGAACCAACAATGTTAACCAGACACCCCACTCCCAAGTCCCAGAACTGAACATTTCCACTTGCTTCTTTAAATCCTGCTATAATGCAGGTACTCCTAGCAAGCACCTCGGTTTTAGTAGCCGCTCACCTTACAAAAAAGACACAGTGCAGCAGAGGTGTCCGGAGCATGCTATTTTTACCTAATCTTTATGTATTGCTACAATTCATCTTCAGCAGCACATGCCACTACACTTAATTTGTTTAGACAGCTGGGTAATATTCCATTGTGCAATCCTGTCTCAGTGTACCCAACTGTCCTCCACTGATAGGCATCTGGTCTGTTTCCAGGTTTTTGTTATTGTGCACTTGAGTACAGTGGGCCATTCCCTTCCGTGTCTCCTAACGTCCGTCTGCGTGCTATCTTTTCTCTGGAATGCACCTAGGAAGGAAGCCAGGTGGGCTGCAGGCTGTGTGCAACGCCAGACAATGCCAGATAAATTTTCCAAAGCAACCGTGACAATTCACACTCAGAGGAGAAACCGAACAGTGAACGCTGAGTCACAGGAGCCCACGGTGAACCTTCCTAGGTTTGCAATGTCCCCTTCACAGAACCAGCAAAGCCATCACAAACCAGCATTACAGATTAATGTGTGCAAGAACCAGGTCCTGACCAGGAGCTAACCTGACTCTGAAACCTTGTGTTCTGGCACCCACACCTCCCACCAACAAGTTAAAAAACACCCAGTTATCTCTTGCCTGAGGCAGCAGCTCAGACAAGGGAAGATGACACTCTTGTCCAAGTAGTACATCAAGGATAACACCTACACAGGGTCAAATGTGGAAACACAGATAAGATACTTAGACCAGTCTGAGTAAGACCAGACCATGGCCGTGCAGGGTCGTTTGAGAATGGGCTGGGGGTATGTCACTGCGAGGTCTAACTGGTTTTATATGTCCAGTGTTTCTCACCCCATCATTAAGTCCCCTGATTCATACACCTCCTCTCAGTCAGCCCCCATGGGTCCACAAAGAATGGATACTGGGAAGACGTCACCTCCCTTCACAGCAGCCTGGCACCTGCTCTCCTTGACAGCTGGCAGCATGTTACTCTGAACAGCTGGCAGCCAGTCTACCTCAGCAGGCCAAGGCCCCCAATAGGAGTTCTTTATGCATTCCGGCCTTCCTAGTGGGGGGTCTAGGAAAACATTAGCTGTCTGTCCTCAGGAGGTTTAGTTACTGTGAAAGATCACTGACAGGGCTTCAAGTGGGGCAAAGCTGTTGGGGCTGGCCACACCCTCTGTGAGGAAGGCCCTCCACCCTCGGAGATAGGACCTACAAGGGCCCTTCTCCTGGGACCTTGTCTGCAGAAAGATCCAGAGAGAAACATGACCTTCCACCTTCTCATTTACTTCCTGCTACTGTCTGTCCAATAAAAACAAAACTCACTTTACTATTTACACACGGGCATTATGAATAACCTTTGCAAACCTACCAGTGATGAGGTTTCAGTCATTTGAGGGAGCTCTCGGTATGCCACAACCTTTCAATAAAACACTAATTATATAAAGCTCAAGAATGAGGAAGGGCAAGAACACAGGGCCAGAGTGCTATGAAGCAGCCTCTTTAGAAAGGCCATCATGGCCGGGCGTGGTGGCGCACGCCTTCAATCCCAGCACTTGGGAGGCAGAGGCAGGCGGATCTCTGAGTTTGAGGCCAGCCTGGCCTACAGAGTGAGTTCCAGGACAGCCAAGGCTACACAGAGAAACCCTGCCTCAGGAAAAAAAAAAAAAAGGCCATCGTGACAGCAAGGCCACAACAGAACACCACACACATTCTGTAAGCTTTCTTTCTTATTTTCTCTTTTTTTAAATTACATTTATAGGCGGGAGAGATAGATGCTGAGTGGTTAAGAGCACAGACTGCTCTTTGCAGAGGACCTGAGTTCAGTCCCCCTACCAGAGCGGCTTTATTTTCTACCCTCCATGACCGTGACTGCCAGCTACTAGCCCATCAAAACGCCAATCATTAGCCAATCATTAGGATGAGTGTGTGACCCGCCAATCCCAAGCAAGGAAGATGCCATAACATTGCTGGTGAAAGATTAGGCAACTCTTCCACTAGCCAAACTCGCTCCTCTTCCTGCACGAAAAATAAGCCTCTAGCTGGAGCCATGTGTGTCTGGATCCACTCTTAGCTGGGCCTCCTGGGTGCTGTGGATCCTGTATGAGACACGTCATACATCACTCATGGTTCCAAGAAGCTCCTGGTTGAATGGAAGAGAAGGGTGCAGGGGCTTCCCCTGTAGGCTTCTGGTCTCTTGTGCACGCATGATACGTAACAGAGACTAAGACCCACCAGATCCATGCTACATGTGGTGTGCAAAAGATGTCTCAACTGGAACAGAGAATACTGGAGATATAACACATAGACCCAACCAACCAGCAAGCACACAAAAATCTTCCAGGGTCAGGATATTCCTCTTTGTTGTACAAGAGCTTCAAAGCACAATGGAATATCCTTTCACCCCCTCTGTCACAAGGCGGCTACAAAGAAGATGAGCACTTTCTTATATGACCACACTCACACACTTCAAGTACCTTTTCCCCAAGTGCTTCATAAATAAAGCCTTCTGCAGGCATTTTGAAGCCAATCCAGAAGTGGATGAGTAGGCGGGGCTCCTGATACCACATTCTCCCTGCTGCTGAGAGAAAAATGCTTTAAAACCTAGCACCAGGGGTCCAGGGGTCCAGGCAGCAGCTTCACCCTTTCCACCCCAGGAAGCGGAGGGGAGATAGCAAATCTATCTTCTACACCAGTCAGGTTTCTCTCTGCCCTCTCCCTGTCTCTCTCTACAGTGTACTTTTCTCAACAGCCCGCTGATACTTTGGCCCAGTCATTTAGCACTGTTGTCCCTTTAGTTCGGCTGATCCCTTGATGTCACGGCAATAGAAAGAGTACTGGAACAAGAGTCTGCAACGCTGGGTTCTGACCCTAGGCCCTCAGCTGGGCACACAGGCACAATTTCCCTGGGCTTCAATTTTCTTCATCTGTAAAATGATACTACACTTCATGCATGGATGGACACCAGGGCTGTCCTCCTGCCTCCACAGCCAACAGCCCAAGATGATGCTGGAAGACTCAGAACCCAGACAAAGCTAAGCACACACACACACACACACACACACACACACACACACACTGTCTCAGTCTGTGTCTCTCTGTGTCTCTGTCTCTCCCCACTCCATAACCTGTTTGCTACTCCCAGGCCTAGAAAGTCTCTAGGGGGACTGTAACCATGGTGGGGCCACAATACAGCACTAGGTAGGAGAGCATACAAAGGTGGGCACGCAATAAATCCTGCCCTAAATGACCTGTACACCAAGTTAGCCTCCTCAGTTAGAAATGACAACCTGAAGAGCTCCCCAAATGGAGGCCCTCAGAAGCTGTTGTCTCAGTGTGTCCCCCAAGTTCTGAGCACCTAAAGCCTGAGGCACACTTGTACATCTTCATGCCCTAGGCTGAGTCAAGTCCATGGTGAGTCTCACTGAACCAGCCAGCAGTGAGACAAAGAAGACTCATCTGCCTCCCACCAACAATGTGAGGGCAGGACCATAGCTCACATGCTCCCTATTGGGGATCAAACATGGGGCATCACACTGGTCAGGCAAGCACTCTACCAACCAAGTCACACATCTCTAAACCTTCTTACTTTTTATTCTGTCTTATTTTTGTTTGTGATACTGGAAATTGAACCCAAAGCGTCACAGAGCCCAGGCAAGTGTTCTACCACTGAGCATATCCTTAGCCCTTTTATTCAGGTGTGTGCGTGGAGATCGGAGTGAGTAGGTATGTTGTGTGTGTGTGTCTGTGTGTGTGTTAGCCTCTATGTGCATGCAAAGGCCAGGCTTCCTGCTCTGTCAACCCCATCTTATTCAGGTGTGTGCGTGGAGATCGGAGTGAGTAGGTATGTTGTGTGTGTGCTAGCCCCTATGTGCATGCAAAGGCCAGGCTTCCTGCTCTGTCAACCCCATCTTATTCCGGTGAGACAAGGGCTAGCAGACAGCAAGCTCTAACAATCCTTCTGTCTCCCCGCACAGTGCTCAAATTACAGGTATGTGTGTACCTATCAGGCTATTCACGTAGCTGCAGGGGATTTAAATGCAGGTCCTTATGCTGTCCCAACAAGCTCTTACTTGCTGAACAATCTCTGCAACCTGTTTTTGTTTGAGATGGGGTCTTGAACTCCTGCTTCTCGCTCTTGATTACTGGGATAGTAAGCCTGAGTCACTATGCCTGGCTTCAGGATGTATTTTTGTACTACAGAGGATTGAACCAGGGCCCTGCCTGTGCTGCCTAAGAAATATTCTACACTGAGCCACAGTCTTGGAACTCACCACTGGAGTTCACTAAGCAGACCAGGTTGGCCCATTCCCAGTATCCTCCAGGTCCAGGCCTCTGCCTCTCTGCCTACAAACTACTCCTTACAAGTGAGTCATCCCTCCAGGCCCAGCTACAGTGCCTACCTCCCCCCATCCCCAGGGCAAAGTGTCTCTCTTTCAGTCAGAGGTCCAGCTAGGAACTCAGGGGGCCACCATCTGATCTGCCAAGCGTGACTTGCTTGGTTTCTGCTGAAGTAGACTTTGATCTGAGCTTCCAACCTGCTGTCCAGGAAGGGGAGGGCTCCTCCCTCATTCTGCTTGAATTCGGGAGTGCAGAGGACCCACTGTTGAAGAGAAGACAGCCAGGGGCTCTGCCTGCCTCCTCTGTCAGCCGCAACTTGCTAGCTACTCATCTTCCTGGCTGAGGAAACTGTACCAAGCTGTCACTTGACAAAACCAGTTCTCCCAGCTCAAGAATAGTGTAGGACCTGGTGAATGGCTGATGGGAAACTAGACACCCCTGGGAACAGCTTCCTTCTTGATGAAACAAGGTGCTGGGGAAGACAGGAGTGCTCCTGCAAGTTATAAACTATTTTATTGTCCGCTGCAAGCTGGGACAGAGAACCTGACTCTCCAATGGATAGCACACAGCACAGTAACACAATAGCTTCAAAAAGATGCAGTTTTTCTCACAGTGAGACAAATAAATGCATCTGTGTAAGTGGGGTGACTGTTACAAAGCTGGCAAAAAGGCAACCTCCCTGGTTCCTTGACAAAGGCCAACTCTGCACCTAGCGTGAGAGAGGGGACAGCCTTTCTGAGCACCTCACTGTGCACTGGTACCACAGCACACCAAATCCTGGGGAGGCAGGATGAAGGAAGGCATCAATCACATCTGGGGACCAGTGGGACCAGTGCACAGTGGTAAGACTGAAACAAGACATCAGGGCTTCACAGTCCAAGCCACGAGGACCATCCAGTCAGTCTCAAGAGCATGCCACGGAAGGACGGGATGGCTCACCCATCCTTCCACCAACACCTAACACCCAAACAGCTATTCCATCACACAGGGCTAACTGGTGAACTGGGCATGCCATGGTGGGGCTAAAGAGCCAGATGCTGGACTCTGGTCTTGAGGTCCTCACTCGCTTCATTCCTTAGGCAGCAGTCTCTTAAATCTGTCCCTCAAGCCCATAGAGAGGGGTGGCACTTAGGTCCCCAGCCACTCAGTATCAAAGCATAATACAATTCCTATCTTCCGAAGATGACAGACTTCATCCTTTCCTGTTATTTAATGCAATATTCCCTACTCCCCGCCTTGGCCTCACAGATCTCCAGGTGCCTCTTAATGCACCACACTAAGGACCTGCATTAACGCATTAACACTTCTTTTCACATAACATAGCACCCCAGGCTGGTCTTGCTTTGAAGTCTGGGTCCTCAGGGGTGTAGGACCCAAACTATTAGAAATGCAGGTGGGATGTAAACTCCATAGGCTAGCAGCTTCCCTAGAGTCCACCAATCACGGCTCGCAACCAGAAAAAGGGCATCAGGGAGCTTTCTCATGTCCTACCAGATTCACAGTTCTCCTGACCCGGGAGTGACTTCAACATAAACTCCTAGGTTCCACTTCCCTCCACTGCATCAGGACTATGATGCATATTCCTGCCAGTTCCAACAGTGTGGCAGAGCCACCCGGAAGATGGAGAATTCCAGGCCAGCCCAAGCTCTGTAGTAAGACCCCTTTCCCTTTCTCGCTGAGGCTGCTATACCTTCCTGGGTCTTACTACATAAACAAGGCTAGCTTGGAATTCTCCATCTTCCTGCAGCCCAAGTGCTAGGGTTACAAGCTTATCTTTCCACACTCTGCTCCTACTGCATGGATAGTTCATTCTGTCCTGAGAACGAACTATTCCCTACAGCACATCTCCACCTCTAAGAGAAGTCACCACAGGAATTTTATTTCAGAAGCCAAATGGTGCAGAGAAAAATGAAGGGCAGAGTTCTGAAATCGATGCAGATATTCAGGCCATACAAGATGGTGCAGGCCTTTCTTTAGTCCCAGCACTTGGGAGGCAGATAGACCTCTGTGAGTTCCAGGTCAGCCAGGACATCACAGTGAGACTCTGACTCTCACACACACACACACACACACACACACACACACACACACACACACTCCCTCCCTCCCTCCCTCCCCCCCCCCACCCCTCTCTGGGTATGGCCCAGGGCAAGCCTCTCCACACTCCAGGGCCTCATTTCTCATCAGTGAGAAATGAGGACAATACCCAAGCCATCTGCTTCATAATTTTTAATGGGCTCTTCGATGACTGGCCTTACTCTCTTTGTTTCTCGTATGACAAAGCTATAATTAAAAAGCTAATCCATGTCTGAACCAATGAGGCAGCATGTACAACCACAGGCATGCGTGTGTGCCCGCGCATACACACACACACACACACACACACACACACACACACACAACTTTGAGGTACACACAGCTCAATCATCATACTGTTCTGTGGCCATGCTCTAGAGGCCTCTTTCTAAGGGCCAATCTCTTTTTCTCTGTCTCTGCTGTGTGTGCGTGTTACTCTTCTGTTGCTGTGCTAAGACACCATGTCCAACACAGCTCTCAGAGTGATACGAGTCTATCAAGGTCAGCAGGCAGCAGGCAGCAGGCAGCATGGCAGCAGGCAGCAAGTGTATTGGCTGCAGCAGGCAGCTAGGGGCTCTCATATAGTGAGCCACAAACACGGAGCAGAGAGAGCCAACTAGAAATGGCCTGAGTCTAAGTTTTCAAAGCCTGACCCCAGTGACTTCCTCCAGGAAGGACATGCCTCCTAAACCTTCCCAAACAGCACCATCAACCGGGCACCAGGCACCAAATGTCTATCTAAAACTATGTGTGACATTTATCACTCAAACCTCCACAGTTGTTTTGTTACTAACACATTTCGGACTTTCCCCACAATGCAACTGTTTAAGTGGGAGGGAAACCTCACCCATTCTCTATGGGCCAGCATACTTCCTCTTCATGCCTGGGACTGCCCCAGGGCTCTGCTGTCAGTCTACACCTATCTCAAGAATTGAAGTCAACTATGGCAGCCAGAACTCCATGTCTGCACCGCCTCTGAGCATCCTCAGATCAACAGAAGCAGTGGTGACTGCTATATGCACTAAGGGATAGCATCCTAAGTGTTTTAACTAGACTGACCTACGCATCCTTAGCAAAAGGAATGACAAGGTTGCTGGAGAAAGGATGTGAATGGCGGGGTCTGAACACAGAGTCAAATCTGCAAAGCAACGTCAGCTCCTCTGTGGAACGAGCTGCTGGACGGCATCGACTCCACGCGGCTGGCAGGGATTTCTTGGCTGTGCTGTGTTACTGTCTGTCAGCTCAGGCTCTGAGTCAGGACCTCTTGGCTGGCTGGGGGCATGGCAAGTACTCTACAGAGGGGAGATTGGAGAATCAACCAGCAGGGATGAGTAGGGATCAGGGCAGAGGAGAGTTATCTGGGGCAAAGCAGAGGGTGATGCTCTGAAAATGCCTAACACAGAAAAGACCCAATTAGACCCTGACGCTTCGGAACCACCTCCCTTGGTTGAGGCTTAGAACTGAGCATGGTTACACCAGATGGCATCCAAGCCCGGAGCGTGCTCACCTAAGGCAAGCTCCCAGGGAACTGTCTGTCACCCAGCTTAAAGCAGGTTTGAAGGTGCACAGCTCCAGCTTTAACACCTCCACATGTTCCATCTCCAGTCAGGGTGCAGCTCACCAAGTCCTGCAGACCGGCCCAGCGGATGCCTGAAGCTGTAGCGCCATCCCCCAGGGACTAGCTCAGGTCAGATGGCCTCTGCAGAACCTACTCTGAACTATATAATAAGAGATAACTGAACCCAGAAAGGCACTGAGGGCTACAACCCCCAAAGTTCTTCCTAGAGCCCCACATTTCTAGTCAGATGCACACCGTAGAGTCTGCCTTGATAGAGGCTCCAGGCAACAAAGCCACATTGGCCTTCCTTAGGCTGAATGTCCACAGAAACCAAAGCTAAGCAGCAGCCACCTTAGGGACTTTCCACAGGGACTTATGCGGCTTCAGGAAGAGTCCAGGCTGATGCCTGGAAAGGAAACAAGGCAAGGAAGGAAGGAACCTGAGGGACTGGAGTTGAGATATGAAGTCTAGACTCAGCCGATGCTGTCTCCAGGTCTCTAAGAGGTGGACCAAAGAAAGCCACATGTGGCCCATTGCGGTGTTGTCCTGTGTCCTGTGTGCTAAACAGGAGCGGCTTAGAAGATTCCAGTTACCAAAATCTTCTTAAAGAGAACCATTTAGATGCAAGTCTCAAGCAATGCTGGTATCCTAGATCATGAGAACTGTCTGATCTCTCACTGGGAAATGGCGTTGTTCCCAAGCATCCTTCAGAGAAGCTGGAGGTGAGTACTACCCCACTGGGTCACTGAAGCCCCTTCCCAAGCTTGTGTTTTTAGTTTTTGGGATAGGTCTGCATGTGGTTAATGATGACCTTGAACTCCTGGACCTCCTGCCTCACCTCCCGAAGGCTGGGATTATAGGCGTGTGCTAGCGGCATCTGTCCTGTCTGACTGGAGAGTGCTATAGACTGAAGCCTGCGCTCACTCTATGAAAGCAACCTAACCATAAGCTACACACCTATCACCCCTCCCAGCTCTAACAATAGACTGATAAACAACTACTACAGCCTTAGAAACACTAAGGAACAGGGGTTAATAGCCCAACTGTTTTCAGACAGGAAGTGGGTGAGAAACGGGGTATTCAAGGGAGTTCCACATAACGTAGGCCGTACAGCCAGACTTCTGTCGACCCCGTTACGTGGAGCCGCACAGATAAGCTCTGCTCTTCCACTTTGCATGCATGTGTGTTGCCGGGAATCCAACACTGGCCTTCAAATCCATGAGGTAAGCATTTTATCACTGAGCTACAACCCTATCCCTGGCTGAATTATTAACTCATATATGTGGTCTTAGACAACTCTTACCTATACAGAGAGGGCTGAGCTGGGCCCTGTAGCTCTGGGTTGCTATAGTTCACTCTCTAATGCCCTCACACTGACCCTGGCCTGAGCTCAGGTGTGTCTTAAGCTATGCATATGCCTGGCTAGAGCTCTGGATGGTGGCTGAGCTTAGCCCTCCTGTGTGAAGTGGAGAAGCAGAGCAAGCGAAAGGTGAGAGCAGAGAGGAACTGCGCCTGCTGCTTAGCTCAACAGTTCACAGTAGGAGCCCAAACCGATAAACAAACAAGAAAGGCGGCACATGGCAGGCTGTCAGCTTATGCGGAACACTAAAAATGACTAAAAAAGGATGGAAACCCTCAAACACATGCCGCTTCCACCAAATAAAGACAGATCTGTTCCAACAGTGGGCCATGACTCAGAAGCACACTGGGGGAGCAAGCTGTGAGCCCTTCCCTCGGGATCCATCAAAAGGAGTTCCCCGGATATTAATAGCCCTCAGCTGTCCCCTGGAAGCCAGAGATTGCCTTCCCAGGGAGGGGCCACAGCCACAGCCAGACAGAACCACTCAAAGGTGCTGAGGCAGCAGGAGGATGAGTGGCAGGTATGCCTGGGCCTTCTCTCATTACGACGGAAGCCATAGAAAACAGAAGGCCAAAACCAAAGCACACACACGGTCCTGGTTCCTCTCAGCCTGAGAAGTGACTTTCATCCTGACCCCACAGAAGTACGAGGTGGGGCCAGATAAAGCCAAGGCTCCCAAGTCACACACCTGCACTGGGATCACACTAGTTCCAGTTAAAGAAGGCCGGGCAGAGGCCCCTAGGCTAGCTAGCTAATGGCCAGGAGAACCCGGTTGAGGGGAGAACGTGACAAAACCCACCCTCCTTCCATTCTCTCAAGACAAAAGGGAACAGACTTAGCTCCAGACCCCTGCTCCACCTTCCTCAGGGCCTCCAAGCCCCACCCTCCTCCAGGGGATGCCACTCCTTTTTGTCTAGAAGCAAGTCCAAGATCAGATCCAAGGCCTCAGTGGGGAGGGATACTTCAGCCTCTGCCAGGTTAATTCCAGTTCAGTGCAAACGTGAATTTCTAAAAAGATCTCTACTGAGTCAGCAAAATGGCTCAATGGTTAGGTAAAGGCCCTTGTCTGGCAACTTCAGTTTCCAGCAGGAACTCACGTAATCTAAGGTGGAGAGAACAGATGCCACAAAGTTGTCCTCTGATCTCCACAGGCATGCATGGCGTGAGCACCCATATACACACTCGTGCACGCACTAATAGTAATAATAATAATACTGAAATTGAATTTAACAAAAATTTTTCTACTACAACCCATCAGCCACAGGGACATCTCAGCTGCTAGGACTTAAGATTGTCTCAATGCAGAGAAAGTCCTAAACTGACGAGAAAAAAAGGAAGGAAGGAAAGGAGGGATAGGGATGTTGGCTGAGCAGCCTAAGCAGTTTAAGAAATGTGCCTCACAGGCTCAAGTATGGTCCCGGGTTGATGGCACTGTTTGGGGAGGTTAGAGATCCAGAGTTCCCTCAGGAGGTAGGAGGAAATACTTCACCCTGGTTTGGAGAGTTTATAGCTTTGGCCCACTTCCATTTGCACTCTCTACTTCCTGAATGTGGTTAAAGAGAGGATATCTTGCCAGGCAGTGGTGGCGCACGCTTTTAATCCCAGCACTTGGGAGGCAGAGGCAGGTGGATTTCTGAGTTTGATGCCAGCCTGGTCTAGAGTAAGTTCCAGGACAGGCAGGACTGCACAGAAAACACTGTCTCAAAAAACCAAATCCCCCTCCCCCAAAAAAGAAAGGGGGAATTCCTCTTTCTGCTCCTGCCATGCCTGCCCCCACCATGATGGTCTCTTACCCTTCTGGAACTGTGAGCTAAAGTGAACTCTTCCATTTTGTTTTGTTTTGTTTTGTTTTTGAGACAGGGTCTCTCTGTGTAGCCCTGGCTGTCCTGGAACTCATTTTGTAGACCAGGCTGGCCTCGAACTCAGAAATCCATCTGCCTCTGCCTCCCAAGTGCTGGGATTAAAGGCTTATGCTACCATTGCCTGGCAAACCTTTCTTAATTTCTTCCTTGCCATGATGTTTTAGCACAGCAACAAAAATTAAAAAATTCAACCAACTATGGTTATTTATCCTCCCTGAAGACCAGGGCCTTTATGATTATCACCACATATATTTTTATTGCAAGCGCACTCATGCTTTCCAAAAATATCTGGTACTGTTCCACACCAGCCGACCCACCCCCACGCCCACTCCACCCCTGTTTATGCCTGTGCCATCTTCATCAGTTATGGACACAGCTTTTCAGTGCAACGCCTACTACAGATTGCAGCACGCCAGATGAGGACAACTCAAGATGGCCTCCAGGGCTTTCACACTTCTCAAACTGAGCCTCCAGCAGGAAGGCTGTGGCTGCTGGTTCGAACAGGGTCCTCTGAAGTTCACAGTGTGGAAACCTGATCCCCGGGGCAACAGGGTTTGAGAGGTGATTAGGCCCCAGGGCCCTGCTCTCAAGAACTGATAAAAGGCTTTATCGCAGGTCTCCCTCCCTCCTCCTTCCACTTTCTGGCACGAAAGGAGAGCTGTGGCCAGGTGCTACCTGCTGGACTTGAGACTTGCTGGCCTTCAGACTGGGAGGGGGAGAAGATTCTATTTGGTTACAGTCTGCTCTGTGGCCCCTGATGTTAGCACTGTAGAATGTACTGGCACAGGGATGGTGCAGGATTTGCCAAGTGCTATTCCAAACCAGCACTGCCGGACAAAAGACAGAGCCAAGGGCCAGGCTGCCACACCCTCCTGACAGGCCATTCAAGAAGCCAAGCACTGGTCTCACTTTATGTCAGGACTGCAAGGCCAGAGAGTGGAGGGCAACACGTCTACTTCCTTGAGAGCAGGGGAGCAGAGTTCAAGGCCCCAGAAGGAAAGGAAAGTAGTTCTAGGGCTTGGCCACTTACTGTTTTATACCCTAAACCTCACAACCTACAGGATCCTTGGTTCCTCTAAACTTCCATTTCCTCTTCTTTAAGACGAGAGTGCATATTGTAGGAGGCGAGACAGGCATGTCTCTGTGACTTCTGGGCCATACTGGTCTACAATAGTGAGGGGTACGTCAGCCAAGGCTACACATTAGAAACCCTGCTTCAAACTAAACAGAACTTTCAGGTCATAACAAAGAACACGACAGACACACAAAGGATTCCACACCACAGCACCCAAAACTCTCCATCGTCAACACCAAACACCTAACACAGAGGTCAAGATTTAGAACATTCTAGAAGCCTCAGGAGCCACCTTGCCTATTCTCTAGATGGCCGTGTACCATGCCTTATGAGGCCCTGAGGCATAGAACACTCAGCTTTGGTTTCACATCCTCACAGTATACCTGTCTTGCAGCCTGCCCCTCCCTCTAAGGAAAAAAAAAAAAAAAAGGAGGTGTGGGTTCTTTGCTTTTGGATTCAGAGTTGCAGTAGAATATACTTAACATCAAACACACTTGGCTGTTCCGGGTGCACGGATCAGTGGCACTCACTACACGTGCTGTCGTGCTACCATCCAGCCCTCCATCTTCTCCAGGACTCTTTTCATCTTGCAGAACTAAACAGCAACCCCTGGGCTCTGTGCTTAAGAACTAATGTCTTCCAAAACCAGGCAGTCTTCCACGAGAGGAGGGATGAATTTTCTGGAAAACTACACACCTCTCTTTCTCTTTCTCTCTTCCTCCTCCTCCTCCTCCTCCTTCTTTCTCTCTCTCTCCCTCTCTCTCCCTCTCTCTCTCTCTCTCTCTCAAGCCCTGGCTCCTCTCAGGAACTTAAAAAGTTTCATTACGCCGGGCTTGGTGGCTCACGCTTTTAATCCCAGCATTCGGGAGGCAGGTGGATTTCTGAGTTCGAGGACAGCCTGGTCTACAAAGGAGTTCCAGGACAGCCAGGGCTACACAGAGAAACCCTGTCTCGAAAAACCAAAAAAAAAAAAAAAAAAAAAGAAAAGAAAAGAAAAGAAAGTTTCATTACCCCTCAACACCCTCTGAATGCTTCAACCCTGAACATGTACTTGGATTTCACACCGTATCGTAAGGAGACCCAGGGACTTAGAAGACCTATAAACCTCGGCATCAGATTGCCTCTTCCTTCCACAGCCCCACCAATTCCGACCACTAACCCTGGAAGTAGGGAAGGCTGTGAACCGTAAAGGTGGAGGACAGAGGTCCTAACAGAGCCAAGGATGGAGCCGGGCAGGCACCTCGATCATCACAGCAGAAAGAGACAGGGAAGCTTCAGCGGTCACATTTCTAATTACTTTCAGTTAAAAACAGCAAGTTTAGAAGGAGGAGATCAAAGAGTCTGTCAGGAGGAGGCTCTGACTTGAGAAATCACCTTAGCCCACATTTTGAACCTTCGTGGATAACGAGACTCTTGAGTTTCAATACAGACAGAAGTCTAACCATCTCGGTCTGACCCCACCTCTCACCGGGCTCTGGGCTCCTGGACTACGGAGGCGAAGCTGCTGGGGCGGCTAGGCGACTTATCAGTCACCAGATTCCAGCAGAGCCAAGGCAAGGATGAGGGCGGCAGCCAGCACCGGGAGTTCCTGCCCTTGGGACAGGAGATGGCGGTGAAAACAAAAACTATGAGCTGGTGCAGGAGCTTATGTGGTCTTCCAGAGGAGGCCAAGGGAAGCAACCATGGGCAGGAGAGACGACATGGACAGGGGTTGGTCATAAAAACAGCCCTGCTCACCAGACACCAGCTGGACAGCAGAATCCAGCTAAGTAGCCCTCTGTCTCCGAACTGGCCAAACCCGGGGAGCTGAGGCCAGAAGTGACCTCACTGGACAGAAAAGGAAAGGAATTGGGGTCCAAGAGGGATGTCTGCTGGCTGCCATGGCAACAGGGAAGCCTACAGATACAGAGCCAGGGAAGGAGGGCAGGCAAATCCAGCCTGCCTACCTTCCTCAGGCTTCCTCAAGGTGCTGCTGCCCAAGCCAGAGGCAATCTGAGCAAATGTTCCCTCCCCAGTTAACACCCAGCCAGTTTAGAAGGAGAAGACCAAAAGGCCTGCTGTCGGGAGGCTTCCCAAGGCACACAGGCAGGGCAGGAGAGGAGGGAGGAAGCCTCGGGTGGGAGCAGCGCTAAGCCCTCTGGGGAACCCACACCTCAGCCAGTCTCCTGGGAAAGTGTGGACATTCTATCCCATAAGGCCAGGAGAACAGGCCAGAATCACCAGAAACCATCAGCCCTCTGCCACCTCGAGCTTGGGACACCCACAGCCAGGACTCAGACCATTTTCATCTGATAAATGCAACTCTTCAAGCTCCGTCCATAAAATTCATGTCACCGATTCTTTCCTCCCAAGGCAAGTGCCAAAGCAGCCTCTCAGGTCTGGGCCACACGCTCTCCACTTCACTGCCTGCAGCTACTGACCTGAAGCAAGAGCAGGTTTGAAAGGGAGGCTTTTTTTTTTTAAAGCTTAAGGTCATTCATTAAGCTTAAATCTTAGAAGGCTCAGGGGAGTCAAGTTGGCTACACCAAGTAGAAAACGATCAATTTAATTTTTATCCCCCAGAGCTTGAGGCTCTTAGTACATATGCCATGTGGCATTTCCATCAACAAAGCAAACAAAACAGCACATGAAAAGCCTACAGGCCAGAGAGAAAACAAGGGGGGACCTTTAGACTCCAGGGCCCTCAGCAGTACGCCTCAGACAGTTAGTTACCTCTGTGCTGTCGGTGTGTGTGTGTGTGTGTGTGTGTGTGTGTGTGTGTGTGTGTGTGGTGACAACTCCGTGCCTGTTTTTAGTGGGGGTTTTGTTTTTTTGGTTTTTGGTTTTTTTTTGGTTTTTCTCTGTGTAGCCCTGGCTGTCCTGGAACTCATTTTGTAGACCAGGCTGGCCTCGAACTCAGAAATCCGCCTGCCTCTGCCTCCCAAGTGCTGGGATTAAAGGTGTGCGCCACCACAAAAGTGTGGAAACCACTCGGCACTCCACATGTACCCAGAAAGCGTAAAACCGAAAGATCAGAGGGGAAGAGACATACGCACACATGCATTCACATGAGTCAGAGCAGACTGCCTTTAGAAGGCCTTTTGGTCCACTCTAGAACAGGCAGATGCTGCTTGCCTGTCTACTGGACCACTGGGCGGGCCAGCCCAGAGATCGGATCCATGGTGTAGCCCAACCCCAGCACTAAGCTCTTTTAAACCCTATGGCCACCCTCCTCAGCAGGTACTGCCAGTCACCCCTCTTTTCAGATAGGAGGGAACTCAGGGAGAGGAGCTGAGCAGCTCACCCATGGCTTCTGCAGAGGTCTGCAACAACTGTTCCCTCTTCTGTATGGATCTGTGACTCTTGACTCCTATATTTTCCAACTTCGTGCACCCTGTCCCCTCCCTTACAGAATACAAGCACTCCCCCAACAAAGCCAGCCTGGAGCGGGAGCTATGCTGTTTCGGTTCACAGACCCCACACACTCAGGCCACTGGGTTATGCCTCCCAATAGCACACAGGGCAACTGTTCCATTAAACAGATGAAGCCACAGTTGCTAGGAATGGGGTCACCTGGGTTCTGAGGGCCCAAGCTGATGCTGTAATGGAAGTCCCCATCGTGGCTGCCCTCCCGTTTGTACTTCAGCTGCTGGTGTTGCTTTCATAGCCTACCAGTACCTAGAAAGGCTACCACCCAGTGCTCTCCAGTCAGAGACCTGATGACACTCTTTCTTCCAGGCCAAGACTAGCAGCAGCTCATCAGAGTGACAGGCGTCTACTCTCTGCAGAAACTCTGCTTTCAGAGCACCCCAACATCCAGAGAGACGCCCAGCGAGCTGCTGTCTACTGAAAACTTGGTCTCAAGCCACTAGACCCCTGCAGCGTACACACTATCACAGTATCTAATTACTTCCTCAAAATGCCTGCACCCTGAACTATTACCAATAAACTCGGAATCTGGGGCGGGGTGTGGCCTGTGCACTCCCCCTACAATCCTGGCCCCTCTTGTGATTACTAGAAACGTAGGACTGAATTATCTGGGAAAGGCCAGGGTTCTGAATGCCTTGGCAAAGTCACAGGGGGGAAAAAGAAAACCCAACAACAACCGTCTTTCCAAAGGGAACAGTTGAATAGCAAAAGCGGTTATTAGCCTGGCTGTGCACCAGGCAGCCAGCTTTTAGGGAGCGAGAAAGCTTGTCTGGGCAAGTTCTTGTCAGACTTCATCTGATAGACCAGTTACAACATCAAACACCTGACCTTGGCATTGACAGCCACCTCAGAGAAATAGGAGAAGCCCCCTCCTCACTTTCAAATGTAAGAACTCCATTTCTTCTGTCTGGTCACAAGAGAAACTGGCTCCTACCTCTTCTGTGCAGGAAACCACCACTGAACAAATCGCTAAACTTTCATTCATTCCAGCATGGAATCGAGTCTCACCGAAGCGCACCGTGGACCAGAGACCCAGGGGCCCTTGGTGTTGGAAGGTGTAGTGTGTGTGGTGTTAGCTGTAACTTTGTAGGCAGTATGAGTTCAGACCTCTTATCGTCTTCCTATCCCATCTGTGCACCCACCACAAAAAAGGGACTTGCCGGGCGTGGTGGCGCACGCCTTTTATCCCAGCACTAGGGAGGCAGAGGCCAGCCTGGTCTACAGAGTGAGTTCCAAGACAGCCAGGGCTATACAGAGAAACCGTGTCTCAAAACAAACAAACAAAAAAAACAAGGGACTCAAACACAATTCCTCAGAAGACTGAGCCATGGTAGAAAAACACAGCTTAGTATAGTGAAGGAGTGAGTGCATTAGAGACTCTGGACAGAAAGGCAGAGGAAGGAAGGAGAGGTTGTAGGTCTTTGGGTGGAGAGTGAGTCCTGAACACAGGGGTGGACAGAACAGACCTCTGCTACAGGGTTGGTGGCATTCTCCACACCGAGAAGCAGAGGGCCAGTGGAGCAGGCCAGCACACAGGTCTAGGGATATTTGGAAAATAACCCTGTCGATTCAAGATCTGGACTCAAGGCTAAGAGAAGAAGCCCACAGCAATATCCCAGACTCAAGTGTATGCACACACAGGCACACACACACACACACACACACATTTACACCTGGACACAACACTCACATGCATGCAGACAGACACACACATACGCCTTCATATTAACACACGCATGTGCTCATGCTCACTCAAGCAAGTTCAGTCTCTAATGCCCCTGGCAGAAGCCCAACTCTGCTAATTACCTCAGACCCACCTTTCACCCTTCCCACCAGCAGCAATTAGCCCTGCCATCTTGACTTCCTGCTGCTCTGTGCTGGGAGGAAACAAGCCAGCTGCTCCCTCTGCCCAACCCCGGAAATGCTGGTTTCAGAGGTGTCTCAAGCAAACCAGTCTCTACTTCTGGGGCTGCAGGCTGACACAAAAACAGTGGCGGCCCTTTCAGGATGCTCTGGGAAACAATGCTCCAATCTGGTCCACTCTGCTCAGCTCCCAGCTTAGCATTCAGCTGCCCCCATGCTGATCTACCCAGAGCAAGTCATGTCCCCACAGGCTCCAGAAGCCTGGCTTTGAGAAAGAAGTTTCTCTAGACAGCCAACAACTAAGGGAAAACATATTTCCTAGGGCTGAAGTTTCTTCCTTCCTAAGTCTCAGTTTCTTAATCTGTAAAATGGCCCAGTAACTTCTTCCTCTTGAGGATGTGGATTTAAAGAACAGGGCAGCCAAGCCTTGGTCCCAGGACTAAGCTCCCCCCTGCTGTGCCTCAGCTTTTTGATTCCTCTTTGGGCTCCATCCCCACATTCCTATTGCTATTCAATAGGCCTTCTGACGTCTGAGGTGGTAACAAAGGTGAGGGAAAAGGAGGAGGTGAGGGGGGAAGAGAATGGAAGCAGGTGAGCTCACATCCTGCCTCCCCAGAGGTTTGGGAATGTGGCAAGTCACCCGGGCCAAGGCTCCAACGACCTCTAGCCCTAGCCAACAACAGAGGGGCCAGCAGGCTAGGGAGAGAAAACACCATACCTGGGACTGTAGAAAAGGGATTCCAGTGCCCCGAGTGCTGTGGTCTCCAGCAGTTAGTTCCCTGTGCCCACAGGCTGAGAGGGAATAGACCGCCTGCAGACCATCGCTTTCTTCAGCCTGGAATCTCAGTGGAGCTGGGTCATGAAGCAGCCCACAGCTGAGAAGTCCACAGGCTGAGTGTGGGCTGGCTCAGTCCCTACTGATTCTGCTCTCTGCTGACCACTCCTCTCCTTTGGCTTGTTGTACCTTGGGGGTTCCCTGTCTTGGGGTTCACATTGGGGGTCCTGCTTATTCCTCCCACACCTGTCCTGGGCTTACTGCCACCTGGATGGCTACTCCACCTACAAAGCTGGCATGTGACTGTGGAGTCACCCACAGCATCTCATGTCTCCCAGCAGGACTGCCCTGTGGACCCCAGACCACATGCCAGACGCATCCCAAAACCATGTTGGCCTGATCTCCACACCAGCCCCTCACCACACACAACCACAGACTCCAGGGGTGGCTGCCAATCAGAGACCCTCACTTCTCCTCACGCTGGGTGTCTACTATTACCAAGTCCCCCAAACCACCCTGTTTTCTGACCTTGATCAGGTGCAGGTCATACGACCAGCTCCCATCTCTACTCCCTGCCAGGGCCAACCCATCATTCATTCTCCACACGGGTGCCAAAGTTTCATCTCAGTTATTTTCCTTTCTAAAATGGAGAGAAAAACTGCTACGGCCTTTCACTTTCTGAGCGTGTGTATGTGCGCGCGCGTGTGTGCACAACTCAGATGCAGAGAGCTTGACTACTGCAAGGTCCTGGCTTTGATCTCTAGTAAAACAAAACACCTAGAATGCAAAATCCAGTAGGCTGGAAGTTCATGTTCATTCGCATGTCGCCCCAAGCTCACCCCTGTCCCAAATCCATAGTCTCCAGACTGCTTCAGATCCATCTTTCAGGTGCCTTCTCCAGGATACCCCTCCACTAGTATGGCTCCCTTAAAACATAGGTGCAAGCTAAGTGCCATCCCCTAGAGAGAGATGTCGGTCAGGGTCTTCATCTTTCCTGGACCTGTATTGGGAGACACTACCATGTCTTGTGACAAGCTGCAGTGACAGTTTGACCTGATCTCCCTCCCAAAGTATCTCAGATAGCGACAACAGCCTTCAGAACCACACAGCAAAGAACCATGCGGCCAAGAAGCAAAGAATGGGTATGCTCCCACCCCTCCACCCCCACTCTGCACCGAGCCACACCCACCTCTGGGCCACCAGGGCTTCCTGTCTTGCATTTCATCATTCTGCATACACCCATGGGGGAACAGGGGGCAGGAAGAGGAAAGGAGGGGCCGTGCAGACGGCTGTCCTCCACTCATTCCCCAGATGCTCTGGGGCTTTAAACTAACTGCCAGCATTCACACCGAATCCCAACAAAGGCTCCACTGACCACAAGGGGCAGAGCCAATCCTGCTGCCTTGTTTGGACCCTATGATCTTTCCCCTTCTCCACCATCCCCAAACTGCCTTCAGTGGGCTCCACATTAGAGAGGGAGTCCGCCCTGACAGGCTGGCAGGGACCGTCTGAGGCACAGGGTGTAGCTCAGATGCAATGTCTGCCTAGCATTCCAGAGGCACCGGCTTTTGCAAAGTGAGGAAGCAAACAAACATACACCCCAACGCTTTGGGCTTGGGGTGAGAACACAGACATCTCCAGTGCTCATAATGCCGAGTCTTTCAAACAGGGCGGCAGCCACAGCCACCACGGCTGCAAAAGGCACAAAACAGCAATTCACCAGAAAAAAAAAAAAAAGGACAGGGCTATAAATAGTGTAGTTGTAGCACTAAGGAGCAAACACCCCCACAAAGTATTCACGCCCTTTGACCCAACAACTCTCTGCCCAGAATTTACCCTGAGGAAATGAGAAAAAAAAAAAAAGTTGTTTGCTGACCATCTATGTACCATGTACGTTCAGGGTGGTATTGCTCATAAATCAAAACCAGGGACATGGGAAGTGCCAATGGTGGCAGGACCAGATAAAACATCACCCAGCCGCAGATAGCCAAACACATGAATGTTTAAAGGCAGAGGAAAACACTCAGTCCACCTTCAATGACAAAGAACAAATAGGTGGCACAGAGGCGTAGGGAATTCAGAGCCACACAAAGAGCACAATCAAGAGCACAATCGCAAGGACCAAAATGTTGACAGTGGGGAGGGACCTCCAGGCAGGGATGACTGATGAACTCAATTCCTTTCACATTTCCTAACCTGGAGTAAGGAAACATTTTTGGGGGGGTGGGGGTCAAAAACATTATCTTTAAATTCCATAGCTGTAGATGCAAACTAGCCAATCAAGAGGACGAGCTTACACTTCAGTCTTTCAAGTCGGCAGCGGGGAAGGTAATTTCTCTGCAAAGCCAATGTAATGTGTTATTCATGAAGCAAGCTCTGTGTGTGCCTGGATTTCTCTACCCCTCCACCAGCTAAGGAAACACTGCTTTGCACTCTCTGAGGCACACAACACAGAGCTGAGGAGATTAGCACGCTGCAGACATCATCGATGCAGAGTATCTATTGCCTTCTACTCTTTTTGTAAGTTTTTAAAGACCAAGTCTCATGTAGCCCAGGCTATCCCTAAACTGTCTATGTAACCAAGGATGGTCCGAGACTTGGTCTCCCTGACTCCATCTCAAGTGCTGAGATTACAGCTGTGTACTGCCCTGTTGGATTCTGGTCCTACTTTTGACCAAGTGTTTCATTCAAGCCAGCAAGATGGCCTTGTGGGTAATGGCATTGGCTGCCAAGTTCCCACATGGTCAGAGGAGAGAACTGGCTCTCACAAGTTGTCCTCCGACCCACCGGCACAGGTGGGACACATGACAACGAATTTTACCCTTCAAACTGTTCACTTTCTCAAGACACTTCTCATCTGCCGAACCTGACACATGCTAATCTAACACAAGTGCCAAAGGGCTGCCAGGCTTGCGATCTACGGCTTCTAGAGGTTAAAGGTCACACAAAGCAGAACTGGAAATGTAGCTCGGTCAGTACGATTGCCTAGCTAGGTCGACGGCAGCCCTTCCAGAGCACGGAGCTTGGGGGCTGCAGAGATAGCACAGCCATTAGGAGCACCAGCTCTGGCAGAGGACCCCAGTTCAATTCCCAGCACCCAAATGCTAACTCACAACGCTCTGTGACTTCACTTCGGCACCAGGCACGTATGTGATGCTTAGTCATACACGCAGGCAAGACAGCCATACATGGAAATAACACTTTTTAAAGGTATTTAAAAAACAAACAAACAAACAAACCCACCCTTTGCCCCACCACTGGGGTGACCCCTCTCCCTCCTGGCCGCCTCAGACAATGGAACATGCAAGAGCTGCTTCTTGCTTGGCTGGTTTTGAAGGGCAGTCTCACTGTGAGGCCTATGCTGTCCCCAAACTCTCTGTCTAGCCCAAGCCGGCACCAAGGCTGCTACCTCTCTAGCACTGAGATCACAAGCGTACACCACTGTGCCTGGCTAGGAACGGTAAGTGGGTCATTTCACCCCATTTTCTGGGCTACTTGCCAACAAGGGAAGCTGGAGAGTGGTTCCTTCGGAAAATGCCCATTGAAAACCCTCAAAAATAAGCTATAGTGTTTCATTGGAAGGGAAAAAGGCAGGATGTACAGTTATACGTATGGCATGCCCATAACAGCACAAAACAAAACCCATTCACTCAACCACCGGTAGGAAACACTACATGAGATGGGCAATTGTCCCCAGAGAGCTGAGCGCCACCTGCCTTCATGGCCCTTGTTTTTCAAGCTGTTTATACAGGCCAAGTAGTCTTCTAATATACGAACTGAATTTCTGCTCCCCCTAAATCAGAAGGAACAGACAGAACACTGTGCACAATGACGTGCCAGCCACTAATGCACACACATTGTAGCAGCTCTTTCCAAACTGGCGAGATGAGGGGGACAGTGACTGTCGCTCCCTGCAAGTGCTTGTGTGCACTGTGCTTAGCTGGGGCTAGACAGCGACCAGTGCCATCCCCACTCTCAAAGAGCTAAAAGAATGGAAAATGACAAGATCATCAGGTCCTCTTCCCCACCCCCAAGTCCTTCGGGGTCACCCAGTCCCTCCTTTGTGAGATAATTTCCCACTTGGAACTCGGCAGCAAACACCTCTCAGCGGTACACTGTCTCCAGTGGGTGATGAGGCCTTTCACCAAGCCCAGACCTGGTCCCTTACAGCTGCTAATCACCGGCAGCAGGGGACCCTCTGGGCCTTGGGGCCAAAGGTCAACCTGTTCCTCAGTAGCCACAGACTTAGTTGAGACAGGGTTTCGATCTGGGATCTAAGGCTCATCAATGAGGCTAGGCTGGCCACCAGTGAGTCTTAGGGATCCTCCATCTCTGCTGCCCCAGTTCTGGGGCTACAAGTGCCCACCGCCACGTCTGGATTCTTTTAAACATGGAGCGTGGGGATCAAACTCAGGTCTTCATGCTTGCACACCAAGTTATTTTACCAAATGTGCTAATCTAGGCCCCATTCTTTCTGTTTTGCATATGATGCATCTGTGGTAAGCTTGTATGTGTATGTGTGTTCTCATGTGTGGGAGTGTGTGCGTACAGGTGTGTCTGTGCATGTGCCATGGCCACACTTTTATGGTGTGTGTACACTTATACTGCTTACCTCCCCTGATGGGAGGACAGACATAATCATAACAGAATACCCTTCCCTCTCCCAACCCATTTCAAATCCAGACTGCAGAGAAGACAAGGGCCCTGCAACACTCATAGCCCTAGGCAGGGCCTGGGCCCAGTGCAGACCCAAGTCACAGGCAGTAGTAGTCTCTCAGCTGACTCAAGGCAGCATCCCAGACAGAGGGGAACCTCAGCTGACGGGGGAAGCATCAGGCCAGCAGAGACCTTCCCACGTCTGCAAAGGCCCCAGAGCTCACCAACACTCTCAGAGTGTCAGCCATGCTGACCCACCCGTACAGCTGGTCAAACACATCGAGCAGTGTGAAGTGGATCCTTCCCTCTGTAAACCCAGATTCCAGCAGGTCTGGAAACACAATGGTTCCATTCTTGGCCCCTGTAGCCTTTTTGTGGCTCTCTCTCTCTCTCTCCTCGAGTGGCTTTTGCACAAGAGCCACTAAGCCAGAGACATGGATCATGCACGTCTTCCAGAGAGTCCCCAAGTAAAACACAGAGAACAGGCTGTGAACCCAGGGCCTCCAGCCCTCATGGCATTCAGAATGAACCAATCAACGACGCAAGCCCCTTCCCCCTCTGAACTGACACACCCCAAGGCTAATGAAAAGCACCAAGGGCCACTTACTCTGGCTTCCTGTGGCAACCCACTCAAGGGGCCTCTGTACACCCACTTGAGGGACGTCTGCACACATGTGGAAACCCACTTAAAGGCCCCATCGCAGACGTGCAGGGACCCCTCCCTGGGCCAGCAAAGCAGCCTCACCTGGTAGTAGGTCTTGATGTTTCTCACCAGGATACTCAGGTTTTGGATGCGCAGGTTGACATCATTGTTGACATGCTTGTTGATGCGCTGATTGCTGGGCCTGGGGTCTCTAGATTAAGAAACAGAGTAAAATTCACACCTCAGGGCATTCACTGTACCTCCTTCCCCAGCAGGGGACCAGTGTTCAGTTTCGAGAGCCTCTTTACTCCCTTGATAACCATGAGGCTGTGACTCTGTAGTTCAAGTCAACGCCTAAGTCTGCCCACAGCTGTGCCAGACAAGTCACCTGTCACCTCTGCCGCCTCACTCAGGGCTCTGCCGCAGCACGCAGCCCTTTTCAATACTGTTCCCATTTCCACTGGTGGAAGCGCCAGGTGGGACACCCAAGTGTCGTCAATGCTGTGAAAACTGACATACAGATATATAAAAACCACTAACCTATCCTAAACTGTATCTTACCACTAAAAAGACAGGCAAAGAAACATATGTGAAATACCAAGAAAAGGATGGGCTGGAGAGATGGCTCAGCAGCTAAGAGCACCAGCTACTACTCTTCCAAGGGTCCTGGGTTCCATCCCAGCACCCACATGGCAGTCACAACCGACTGTAACTGTCATCCCATGGGATACCCTTTTTCCTAGTGTGCAAGCATATATGTAGACAAAACACCCATATACATAAAATAAATAAATAGATCTTTTTTAAAACGGAAAGAAAGAAAAATACAAAACAAGGGCCCTAGCCTGTTTGGTGACCTTCAGAGTCATGTTCCACTCAGTACAGGCCTTCCTGCCATCTGGATTAGGTTGGTCCTGCTCATGATCTACACTCCATGGATGCAATAGTGTCTTGACAGGCTGATGTCCAGGTCTAGGATAGGACTGGTGTGCCAGCAAATCGCACAAGAAAAGCTGAGTGTGGGAACGCCTCGAGCATCCTTTTCCAACCTCAGGTGAGACTGGGAAAAGGAACTAGCCCTCAGCTCAAGCCATGTACAGCCTGGCTCATCTACATGCAGGCCAGTTCCCGCAAATCCTCAGTGTGGGAAACGGCTGCCAAGAAGAGCAAAGTGGAGAGGGGAGCTCTGCTTTTCATAGCAAAGGCCTCCCTTCCATTCCACCCGCTCGCTCCCAAGGCACCACCACGGATAAAGGCAGGGAACTCAAAGCCCTTCTTCCCGGTTTTATCTATCAAAAGCCCTGTGATGATGAAGGCACAGCGCCTACTCGGAGCTGATGGGGAGCCATAGAAATAAATCTCAGGCCTCATTAACAGAAGATGGAGAAATAGAAGGGAAAGGCTCACACCTTGAACCATTTCGAATGTCACTGGAAGAACAACACAAGGCTCTTTTGTGATGCAAGCTGTTTAACAGTCAACCTTTGAGTAAATATTTGACATATGCTCTAGAGGCTCCGCACAGTGTCCGAAGCGTCTGAACCGTCTTCCCACAGCCCCTGACCTCTCACACTCATCTCACTGCCCCTCAAACAGCCACATCAGGCGACAACATTGTCCCCACTGCATGTTGGAGTCTGTCAAAACCGTATTTACATGTTCGTTTTCTTTTAGAGCCCTTTGTTACTAAGGAAATAAAGGTGAAGAACACTCCGGAAATCAACTTAGCAAAGAGGCAGCAGCACTCTGCATCTCAACTGTAAAGGCATTTGGCCACAGAAGTCTTCCTAGCATGACCAAGACAGGGGTTCCATGAAGGGACCCGCTGTGAGCAGAGCAGCGGTTTCACGGGGCCTAAGCCTAGCACATGAATCTGAGTGAAGCTGCAGGCTTTCCTAACTTACCGTTCTTGTTTTGGGGAAGTGGGGGGAATGAACCTGGGCTGCATGGATGCTGGGCAAGCACTCGCCACCGGCTACATCCCTAACCTTTTCTTTTTCTCTTCCTTCTTTTTACTTCTGAGACAGAGTCTCCTTAGGTGGCCCAGCTGGCCTTCAGCTTACAATGCTCCTCATGCCTAACTTTTAAAGTAACAGGATTGCAGGTGTTAGGAGACCCAACTGTTCCATCGTTATTTAAATCCTGGGTTTCTTTTCTCTTTGAGACAGAGTTTTATGTAGCCCAGGCTGCCTCAAACTTACTATATAACCGAGGACGGCCCTGCGCATCTCACCTTCCTGCCTCTCCTTCCTACCAGGATTCCAAGAGTGAACCCACCCACCCCGGCTATGTGTAATGCCAGGAATTGAACCCAGCGCTTTGAGAATAATACTAGGCATCCACCTGACTAACGGAGCCACACCTGCTGCTTCTAGATTTCATCTTCTCCAGAGGGGCCCCTGCAGGAGTATCAGGTACCCACCACATCAGTGTGCACCATGGACAGACACCTATTGGCAAAGGCTCTGCACATACCCGGGACCTGGGATGTGCAAGCCATATCTGCTTTTGTTTTCCCCAGGCATGGGAAGAAACAGCTAATTGAAGGAACACTGGAAAAGAACCCTGACATTAGTTTAGTTATATGACTAATTAGACTAATTATCATGATCATTAGTATTCCCTCAGTTAATAAGTCTCTCGGGGTAAAGAGCGTTTATTAGGAAATAAAACCAAAAGTTTTAGCCTTGCTTAAGGAAGGCAAACCTCATGTCTGCCTACTCAATGCCCCACACAGGCTGCTAGAAATGAGGGTCAGAGGCCCGGGGGTCACAAGGGTCTGAATAAGCCACAGGCTGACGGGAATTTGCCAAGTCAGCAGACAGAGCTCCTAGTCCACTGAGGCTCCTTCACGAGTGCAGATGCACACTACCATGATTATACAGATACACACATGACCCAGCCCTGCCTCACTCAGACTACACTAATGACACCCAGACTTTAATATGCACGATCTTGCTTGGTCCTCCCTTCATCTACAAAATTCTACCCCCTTATCACAGATCAGGAAACCGAGGCTTCGAGGAGTAGAGCAATCTATCTGCTCAGTGTAGCAGAACAGTGAGTAGTGGAAGCTATCCTGCCTGAAGCTAGCTAAGCTCCCAGTTTCCCATCAGTCCTCACAGACAAGAGGAAAACAGCCTGTGATCCAGAGCGCTCGGCTTGCTTGGTAGACTCTGTCTCACACTTGGGAATCCTAGCCCTGGGCCTCCCTTGAAAGCTGAGCCCACCAGGGCTTTCCTGCTTCCAGGTGAGCCTGATGTCAGCGAGGCCAGGGCCAAGAGACTACTTACTACCCAGCTTTCTCGGGTTGCCACAGACAATGGCCAGGTGCAGTCATGTGACCACCGCCAGCCTTCAGAAGGCTCTGAAGTATTAGGTAACAGCCTCTTATCTCAGCCCTACCCCAACTCAGTCAGCCACACAGCTCTGCCATATCCAAAAGCCACCGCCTCCCATCTGGAGATAGCACAGCAGCAGTCTCCAGGCACGCAGCACAGGACGGAGGTAGCACCCACTATCACCTTCTCCTCTGGCTAACAGTGCTCCACCGGGCAGAAAGGGAGGCTAAGGCCCAGGTGATGGGAAGTCGAGTGTTAGCCTAGACCTTTGACTCAGCCTATCATCAGGAACACAGAGGGAAGGAAGGAGACTGCAGAAGCGCCTGGTGAGATGGCTCGGCAAGCCAAGGCACTTGCCACCAAGTCTGAGGTCAATCTCCAGGAACCACACAATGGGAGAGAACCAACTCCTGCAAGCTGCCCTCTGACTTCACATGCACTCGCTCGTGCACATGCGCATGCACACACTTGGTTTTTTGTTTTTTGTTTTTTTTTTTAAGTAGACTAAAGAAACCCAGTACCCTGTCTGTGTATGGGTGTATGGCCCCAACACCCATTCCTACCCAGTGCTGAACTAGGTACTAGTAAATCATCACGCTTAATCTCCAGGACCATTTCTTTAGGGCAGAACGTTACTTCCCACTTTGAAGAGGAGGAAACTGGGGCACCTACAAGAGTCCCAGTGTCGCACTGCTTGTGTGAAGACGACCTCAGGTTCAAGCCTACTCTGACCACTTAGTATGCTCAACATTCAGTCAGGGTTCTCTTTGGGTTTTGTTTTGTGTGTGTGTGTGTTTTGAGATAAGGTCTCATATCACCCAGGCTGGCCTTGAACTTGCTATGTAGCTAAGACTGGCCTTAATCTCCTGACCTTCCTCCACCTTTCAAAGGTCAGGAATAGAGCTGTGCGCCACCACAATCATCCAAGGGTCTTTTAGTTACCCACCTTTTGAGGTGGCAGGTATGGAACCTAGGACCCTGGATACTACAGGTAAATACCAGAAAACTACAGGAGCCCCGATTTGTATCTTATCGAGGTTACTTTTACAAGGAGGAAAATGTGTGTATCTTAAATCCCAGCCCCGGAGTGGGGGAGAATCCATGCCAGGGAGTCATTTCAAAGCCTGCGTGGCAGTCAAGCCCCACCCACTTCCGGAGGCAAACACATTTTGATGCCTGTTACCTGGCGCCAAGTTAGGATTCCCTAGAAGCAGAAAATTATGACTGGCAGGTCCTGTGCCCACTCCCGCCTCTGTTTCCTGGTATGGGAAGGCCACTTCTTGTCTCTGTGGCTGCCCCAGGATTGCTGCACACCTGCCAGGTTCTTCTTCCAGAAGGATCACAGTTACATATCACAGAGGGAAAAATGAGTCTGAAAACTGTCAGGGAGGGGAACAGACAGCCCTCTGCCAGAATTCGGGGGGGGGGGGGGGCGCGGCAAATGCAAATAAGTGATGAGCCGGCAGTTTTCTTCCCTGATTTACAGGCAAGTGTAAAGGCTTCAGGAATTCCAAAGGTCAGGGAAGAAAGCGAATCGTCCCCCCGGCTTTTGTTCTCCCCTGTGCCTGTGTGTAGCTAAGTGGAAGACTGGAGGACACTGCTGTGTTTTTTAATTACACAGCCGCAAGCTTAACGGGGATAGGCTGTAATGGTCCTTCTACCAATGGAACCCAGCCATTCTTGGGGCCTGACGGAACGGGGGTGGCAGGAGCGTGGCCAGAGCCCAAGCCTGCTCAGAGGCAGCCGCAGAAAAACTCAATTCTCATCAGTCCTTAGAGAAGCGCAGCCAAAGCCAACAGCAAATGTCTCTTTAGAACCTGGTCAAACTCTGAAGACCAGTGGAATTGGATTTAAAAAAAAAAAGACGGGGTTTCTACCACTGTGAATCAAATGTCCTATGAAAACAAATGGAGTCATCTCATTGGGAAACCACCCCCTACCCGCCCCCACCCCCAGCTACAAATCCAAGCTGTATTTCATTAGCTAATGGATTACTGAGTGTGACACCTCCATCAGTCCCAGCTGAGTGGGTACATGTAAAGGCTGATCCAGTTTTATTTTGTTCCAAGTGCCTGTGACTCATACTGTCACTCACTTCCAATAGGATCCCCGAAGCTTCTAAGTTAAACACAGAATGGAGGGGTAGGAGCCAACACCTAAGTGGTGCTAAGATGTCAGACAGACAGGCTCTGCAGAACTCCACAACGGATGTGGTCAGAGGTGCGGCCGGCAAGTAGTATCTACGAGACCCTGTTTAAGCCCAAGCAAACGTTCTAAACAGCCAGCCTGCCTGCCTGCCTGTGTGCCTTCTAAACCCAATTCACACAAGGACGATTAATGACTGCATCTGCCCCAACAATTGGGAAGAGAAGGAGATTCAGAAGCCCAGTTCCCAAGCCACAGTGAAACTGCGTTCACACCGCGATGCTCCAGACCCAGCGGACATTTCCTGTAACCAACCAGACCCTCTTTACAGTTCTGTGTCCCTCCAAAAAGAAAAGGGACTTTTGGTGTCAGCACTCAGACTACCATCAAGTGCCCGAGTTTACAAATGAGTCAACCGCAAATTTCCTTAGCTCGAATGAGGTGCTGGGGGATGGGGGGGTCCAACGGCCCACCTGAACGGAATCCCTCCCTGGCCATCCGGCATTCACGCTACAATCTTAGGTTTCTTAAAGTATCCTCTCTGAAGAGGCAACTTACATTTGCAGCATGATTTGATTCAAAAAGATGCCGTCCACTAAATCCATGTACAGAGTCAAGTTGTCCTGGTGGCCGCTTCCAAACGATCCAAAAGTTTTCACCTGCGGGGAGGCAAAAGCATGTTGGTCTGACGCTGGGGGACAAGGCAGGCCAGGGAGGTCACCAACCACCGTGGTACTCTTCGCAGGCAGCAAGCCTACCCTTCCCGAACCGCGGTCCTTTCCCGCCTCCGGACAGGACTTCTGGCTAACTTTTCTCCAGCGTCCCAGAACGCGAGGAAAATAGAGAAATAAATAAAAAGGACTTTTCAACAAAATCCTCACGTCTCAGACGCACAGGAAGGCAGCACGCTCAGCCCGCCGGTCCACGGTCCCACTCTGCGCCCCTACCGCGGGTCTCTGAGCTTCAGGAGGGGTCACCCCCCTTCCCCGCCCCCACGGCCGCCGGGAACAGGTGCGCGTTCCCGAGTGGGAAGCCGTGGGGACGCCCACCCGACACGGAGCCTCCCGGTCCCCGGTGCCGCTCCGAGCGCTCACCCAGGTCACCAGAGGGCTCTGCAGAAACAGCTCAACGAGCTGCGACACCGTCACGTCCATGCTGAGCCGCGGCCGCGCCGCACAAAGCGGCTCCGGCAGCCGGCGGCGGGCGCGGGAGACAAAGGCGGGGCGCGAGCCCACGGTGCGCGGCTGCGGCCCCGCCCGCCCGGGGAGAGCGAGAGGTGGGGGCGAGGAGGGGGAGGGAGGGGCGACGCGGTCCCTCCTCGGTCGCCCGGTGCCCTGCGCAGCCTAGCGGAGAGGAGCCGCACCGGGCCGGGTGCGCGTTGGGGGAGCGGGGACGGGAGTGGGGCGGGGCCTCAGCACGTGGCGGCCCGAGTGCGCGGGCAGGTGCAGCCTGCGCGCGCAGACCTGGGCCCGAGAGGAAGAGGCTTGGTGTAAGCCTCAGACTGCAGGGTTGCGCATCAGTGCATCTGCTTTGCCGACTCCCCGGCTTCTCCCTTCCTGAAGTTCCTTCAGGATGGATGCTGGCGGTGTGGCCGCCCCACGCGTGTGCGCCCCTGCTATGGCTCTACCCTCCCTCCACCATAGCACGCCGTGCGGGAGAGCCCGTCCCGGCCGCAGTGCGCAGCGGCAGCTTTGAGCCTGGGCTCCCAGCGCGATGGACGCCGTGCCCCCTGCTGGCGGGGGCTGTGTGCTTGGAGGCCTGCAGCCCCACGTTCTCACCACTTCCTGGTAATAACTTCGCTCCCCGAGCTGGGCCATTGTTGCATGTACTCTTGTCTTGACGAGTTTAATCCTCACTGCGATGCGGGAATGTTAACCCGAAGCCCCTGGCACACTCCTAGGGAGAACACACCAGGTACTCAATGACTACCCTTTGGCTAGTCATTTTGCAGCGTAGCTTTTTCACGTATTAGGGATGTGACATCTGCTGATGACATGTGGTATTACAGTTCTGCCTGGTTGGAAAGCCTGTTAATAAATAGACTGTAGCCCCCAGTATACTGGCAAGGTTCCAAGAAATGTGGAAGTCAGAATAACAAATAAAGGGTGGAGGTGGGGGGGCTTCTGCAATGAAGAGCATTTGCTTCTATTCCAGAGGGCCTGGGCTTGTTTTCCGGCACTGACAGGATGGTTCGCAACTATCATTAAGTTGAATTTCAAGGCCTCTGAGGGCACCAGACATACATATGGTATACATTCATAAAGGCAGAACACTAAAACTCATAAAAAGTAAAACAAATCTTACCCAAAAAAGTGGGGTGGGAATGATGGTACAGCTTTGTAACCCCAGTACTGGGGAGATGGAGGCAAAAGGATCTTCAAGTTATCCTTGTCTACATAACAACTTCAGAGCTAGCCTGGGCTCAATGACATCCTGTCTCAGGCCATGGCAGTCAGTTCTGGTTCCTGTAATCACAGAATTTGGTGGGGCTGAACCAGGAGGGCCTTGAGTTCCAGGCTAGCCTGGGCTACATAATGAAGTTGATGACTGCATGTGGTGGATAGGTAGCATAGGCTACCCTGTTTGGAAGAGTAAGGACTGTCTTTGTGGGTTTGATTTCTGTACCAATCTAATTAAAAAAAAAAAAATCCTGGGCTGGAGAGATGGCTCAGAGGTTAAGAGCACTGTCTGCTCTTCCAGAGGTCCTGAGATCAAATCCCAGCAACCACATGGTGGCTCACAACCATCTGTAATGAGATCTGGTGCCCTCTTCTGGTAGACAGAAGAATACTGTATACATAATAAATAAATAAATCTTTTAAAAAATCCTTCTAGCTATTTAATAAGCATATTATTTCAAGTGAACAACTGCATCAAACAACTGCACTGTGACTATTGTGAGACATTTTATTCTAGTGTGTGAATAATTTCTCCCCTGATATTGGCAGTCCCTACATAGCAACTCTGGGAACTTTTCATGGCAATGTCAATGAAACATTACGTATGATTAATGTTTTATAAAAGTCTCTCCACCTTCTAGTTTTACACACAATTTTTTTCTTTTGGTTTTTCGAGACAGTGTTTCTCTGTGTAGCCCTGGCTGTCCTGGAACTCACTTTGTAGACCAGGCTGGCCTCGAACTCAGAAATCCGCCTGCCTCTGCCTCCCGAGTGCTGGGATTAAAGGCGTGTGCCACCACTGCCCAGCTTTACACACAATTTAAGGTCCTATCAGGTGACACAGAAATGCCACTAGTTATTACATATCTGAGGTTGCCTGTGGTCACTGATGGACTGGCCACCACCATTCTTTGGCTAGACCTCTTCATCTGCAGTGCTTCCCTATTTCCTGTGGGTGCTGTGCAATAAACTCCAGGGGTGTCCCAGTTATGCTTAGAAAGGTTTCTAACCTGGGGCTTGCAAGTCTTGGAAAGCAAACTTGGGAATTGTTTTCTCTGCTCAAGGATTTCTAAGTAAGTTGGAAGCTCAAAGTGAGGCATGTAAAAATCTTGCAGCAATATATAATCACTGCTTCTTCCTCATCTTGGAGCCCATTCTGCTGCTGCTGTTGCGCTAACAAGAATTGTTCGCCCTGAGCTCCATCTTGGGGGGTGGGGTTGAGTTTCAGGAGAACTAATGAACTGCCAGATACTGTCCCTCCACTGGCCTCTTCCCTCATAAAATGCCTCTGCGAATTTCTGACAGAAATGTTGCTTTTACAGTTCTTGGATGGAAGAATTTCTTTTTCAGACGGTCTCACTGTGTAGCCATGGCTAACTTAACTTGCTACATAGACCAGACTGGCCTAGAACTCAGAGATCTGCCTGTCTCTACCTCCCAAGTATTGGGATTAAAAGCATGGATCACCACACCCAGTAGGAAGAAGGTTTTCAATTTTTATTCTAATACTAGATAGAGGAGGGAGCTTCTCCTCCCTCACAGGAAATATTGACTCAATCATGATAGCTAATATCATTTCTGTGTCACCTGGTAAGAGCTTAAATTATGTGTCCAACTAGAAGGTGGGGTGATTTTATGGTTTATTAGCATATATTAATTATGCATAAGTTTCATGGACATTATCATACATATATATTGAATGCATTCACTACCATTACCATCTCTACCCTCTGTCCACCCTGCCACTCCTGCTAATCACCTCTCCTCTCTGTCTTCCCCAATTCCCTTTTCCAGTGACTTGCACTGAGATTGCAGGGACCTGAGTAAAATATTATTTACAGGAGCATAGATTCACCACCAGTCTTTATATTATGGAAGAACCAGCAACCTTTCACCACATAAACAATCAGAGAGAGGTGAGGCTTCACGAATCCCCTCCCACCTCCAGGACAGGATGTTGACAGGCCTGATCTTGGGCAGGTAATCACAGCTGCTGTGAGGTCAAGAGCGTCATGGCTGGAGCATGCTCAGAAGACAGCGTCTCATGGCATTTCAGTGCATTCTCTCTACCCTTTCTTCTGCGGCGTTCTCTAAGCCTTGAAGGGAGTGATACAGGTATACGGGGATAGAGAGGGCTATGCACTCAACAAACAGTCTCTGATTCCTGCCACTTTGACCAGTCATGAGTTGCTGCATTCCCAGCACCTACTGTAAAAATTTGCTTCTTTCACCAAAGCCGACGGAATCAGTAACCTGTGGGCATAAGCACTTATCCAGAAGGCAATTGGGTGGGCACACTGTGCCCATTTAGCAAAACAACGGCAGGACAGTCAGTAGCTTTCTCTCTGGAGTTTGTGATCTCCCCCAGACATGGGCTTTTGACTAGGTTTATGTGCAGCAGGCCTCAGCTGCCCAGCTGAGGATCTTCAGGGCCTCCCTAAGCAACAGCTCGTGTTCTGGTGCTTGCTTGAGTTATTATTTAAGAACTGTGGCTTTGGGAACAGTTTTATTTGCCTATTAAAGTACCTCTATTCAAGTGCTTTAGAAATCCTTTTCAGATTCACTTGTGTACATTAACATTTTGCCTGCATGTACGTACATATGTGCACCTCATGTCTGCCTCCAGATGGTTGTGAGCAGCCAAGTGGGTGCTGGGAAGCAAACTCAGTCCTTCTGTGAGAACAGTAAACGCTCGTAACCACTGAGCCATTTCTCTAGCCCTCCCAATACAACCTTCCTTCCTTAAAAAAATTTTGTGAGGTGTTTTGGCCTAGCAGTGAGAAAAATGCACTCTGGCCTCAAGGTTTTAGTTATGAAGCCTTAATTCTATTTGACCTGTATATCAGTACCACACAGTCTTGGTCACTACTGCTTTGCAATAAGCTTTTGTTGGCTTGTTTTTAACAACATTCACTGAACCTGGGACCTAGTACACTTTAGATGTCGGCTCTCCCACTGAACTATACAACTCCATCGCCAGACCCTTATTTCCTTCTGGAAGATTCCTTGCATTATTCTGAGCCCCTTGTAATTCATACTCATTTCATCTTGCTTTACTGTGTTGCTGGAGACAGAACCCAGGGCCTTTGTGGGTGGTGAGCATATGCCGTGCCATGGAGTTCTCTCTTTGCCTTCCTAAATGTTAGAAAAGTTTGAACATCTATACGGAGGTCGGCTGGGGACTCTTCAGTGTCTTCCCCTGAAGTTGGATGTTAACTGGGGGATGTTCTGCCACTTGAGCAACACTCTCCTCTAGGATGCATGAGATATTCTGCACTTGTTTAAACCTTTTTCAGATTCTTTCAACAATGTTTTTATTTCGGATATGGATATAAACTTGGCACTTTTTATTAAATGTGTCTCAATCCTTCCCATTCTTCTTTTTGTAATTTCTAAGTCCTCAAGGGATACAGTATCACACTGGTCTCACACTGGTCCATTGGCTTTCCACGGGCAGGTTGCTCCAGATTTTGGCATACGCTAGGGCTGGAGAGCTGTGTCACTGGTTAAGAGCACTGGTTGCTCTTGAAGAGGACCTGAGTTTGGTTCCAGCACACGAGTGGTAGGACTCACAACCATTTGCAACTCCAGGTTCAGGGGATCTGACACCCTCTTTTGTCTCCCAAGGGCACCAGTCAGGCAGGTGGTGCACAAACATATGCGCAGGCAAAACAATAATAACGCATACAGTTAACAATTTTTGTTTTTTAATCTTTATTTCTTTGAGACAGTGTTTTTCTATGTAGCCCTGGTGTCCTGAAACTCACTCTCTAGACCAGGTTGGCTTTCAAGTTAGAGATTGGCCTGCCTCTGCCTCCGAAGTGATGGGATAGGATTAAGGACAGCCACCACCACTGCCTGGCTTATTTATTTATTTACTCATTTATTATTTTTATTGTTGTTGTTGGTGGTGGTCTCCTATGTAGCCCTGGCTAGCCTGGAACTCACAGAGCTCCACCTGCCTCTGCTTCCCAGTGCTGGGACTAAAGGTGTGTACTACCATGCTTGGCTTTAAAACAAGTCTTTTTTAAAGTTTCTATGAACACAAACTACCTCTCTTCAGATCATTTTGGCTTTCTCTGGGTGCTGCTGGGAGTTTCTGTTGTTTTGCTTTGTCCACATTAACATATCTCTTGTCCAGATAGAATGATTTTATCTTGGTTATAAAGAAATTGAAGCTCTATGGGCTCTGGAGATGTCTTAGTAGGTAGCTGTACTGGCTGGTTTTGTGTGTTAGCATGACACAGCAGACGTTATCACAGAGAAAGGAGCTTCCCTTGAGAAAATGCCTCCATGAGATCCATAAAACATTTTAAGGATTTCTTTATGTATATGAGAGTCCTGTCTGCATGTATGCTGTAGCAAAATATAATCCTAATCTGTATCGTATATGAAGTCTATCCACATGTAAAAATATTTGGCTTGTTGATGTCCTTTGGTCTAAAAGTAGACTCAATCATCTGCCCTTTTATCCAGTTATTACTGTATCTCCTCCCCCTGTTTTTCTTTTTATCCCTTCTCCTTCTAATACTAGATAGGAGAGAAAGGATAGAGGAAAGAAAAAGTCCCTGAAACTAAACTCCTTCATTTTGCTTCCTCCCTGTCCAAGACCATAACAACTTGTAACAACCCCCCTTAAAAGATGACAAGTAGCCGTCATCCACTGAACGACAAAACCATCCAACCTACCTCTTGGGAATGGACGTATTATTCTCTTAAAATTGCCTCCTGTTGATTTGAGAGTGTCATTTTCCTTTTCGGAGCCCTCTAATAAAATTAGTATATTGGTTAGTCTTAAGAAAGCTAGCTGTAGCCGGGCGGTGGTGGTGCACGCCTTTAATCCCAGCATTTGGGAGGCAGAGGCAGGTGGATTTCTGAGTTCGAGGCCAGCCTGGTCTACAGAGTGAGTTCCAGGACAGCCAGGACTATACAGAGAAACCCTGTCTCGAAAAACAAAGCAAAACAAAACAAAAAAGAAAGAAAGCTAGCTGTAACATTTGCTGTCCAGTCTCTGCATGCTATGAAATTTCAGGGCTTTTCTGAAGTCCTGATTGGAACAGTCTGTGATGCTAGATGATCTAGCTAGCCATATCAAAATTGTCCTGGATTCAATTTTTGAGGAAACAACATTGAAATGATGTAAGGTAGAATCACCCGGCTACTTGTTTTCTTTGGTGTCGGGTCCTTTTGCTCTGCAAACATATAAGCTTTCAAAGATATTTCTGCACTAACGTAAGTTTGGAATGTGCAGTATGCACAAGTCAGTTAATGATTCTTTGCTCTAAGTTCAAGCAGGCAAGGCATCTGTCTTTCTTTATAAGTTAGTTTGGATTGTACAACCAAACTGTAATATAAATTTCTATTATGCCATTTAAAAGATGGTATGATAAATCTTGAGAATTCTGTAGCCAACAAGATTTGTTGGCTATATATAGCTGAAGTCTTGGCTGGCGCTATTTCCATGTCTTGGCCAGATGTTCCCATGTAGAGGGATCAGCAATACAAGTTACCTGTTCTATTAGTTTTCATGATTTCTTTGTTTTCAGTCAAGATGTTCAGGGTGTGTCTCCTTGTCAAATCTGGAAGGAATCCACCACTTTTCTTTTCCTCTTGAAACAAAGGCAAAATCTCTCCTCCAAAGTTACACATTTTTTTTCTCCATTACACTCTTGCTGGGAGCCAAATTCAGGGTTTCCCATATTGCAGGCCAGGCTGGTACCACTAAGCTACATCTCCAGACTCTACATCTGTTCATAACCTTTCAGTTAGTTTAGAGGCCGCTGAGCGGGTAGGACTTACATACTGGGCTTCCTGATGCTCACTTGACTTCTTTTGTTTGTGCCCCTCCTACCTTGCCACCTTCTTCCAAAGATGGACTTGAATAGCAACTTGAAGAATCTCCAAACACCCAGTTTTCCTGGGTTCTTACATGTAAGGTCTGCATTTCTCAAGAGTTACATCAGGACCATCATGGAGGCTGAGAGTATACACCTGTATTGTCTCCTTCTTCTAGAGTAGTGCTTAAGTTATGAGAGCACACAAACTAGTAATTTCTGTATGAATTTGTAAAATTTACCTACTTTTCTTTCTGTATGAGTTTGTGTGTATGTATGGGTAGTGGCAGTGATAACATTAATGTGACATCAGAGGAAGAAGGCTCATGAATAGAATGCTAGCCTAAATTGTCATGAAGCTTGTCTCAAAACAACCTAGAAGTCAGGTGCAGTGGCACATGTCTGAAGTTCTACTTATCTGGGAGCTGAGCTGAATTGCTTGAATCTAACCTGATTAAAATTCAAAGCTGGCTCCAGAGAGACATACTGGAGGAAAGCTGGCCCCAGAGAGACATACTAGAGGAAAATGAAATAGGATGAAGCAGGAGGATCCCAAGTTCTAGGCCAGTCTGAGTTCCATCTTTGCTGTTCCATCTTTGTTTGGGCATGATGGATGGCACAACTGGGAGATAAAGCCAGGATAAGGAGGCTATCCTTTGTTATGTGAATTTACATAGCAGCTTAAAAGAAACCTTAACTGTGCTTGACCCACACTATCTAAAGAGATGGTGAGAGTAGGGCCAGGAGGTCGGGTGTGGTGGCACACACCTTTAATCCCAGCACTCAGGAGGCAGAGGCAGGTGGATTTCTCAGTTTGAGGCCAGCCTGGTCTACAAAGTGAGTTCCAGGACAGCCCAACCAGAGCTACACAGAGAAACCCTGTCTCGAAAAACCATTAAAAAAAAAAAAAAAAAAAAAAAAGAAAGAGTAGGGCCAGGAAAGAATCAGATTTTAGTAATTATTAAGACTACCTCTTCCCTGCTCCTGACAGAGCTCCTCCTCTGTGTAGCCCAGGATGGCCTCAGATTCAGTTATCATTCTGCCTTTGCCTCTGGGATTAAAGATTTACACCATTACACCCAGCATGAATTATTAAAAATGTACTCAAACCACATTAGTAATACCATTAAGAGTTCTAGTTTCGGGCTGGTGAGATGGCTCAGTGGGTAAGAGCACCCGACTGCTCTTCCGAAGGTCGGAAGTTCAAATCCCAGCAACCACATGGTGGCTCACAACCACCCGTAATGAGATCTGATGCCCTCTTCTGGTGCATCTGAAGACAGCTACAGTGTACTTTACATATAATAAATAAATAAATAAATCTTTAAAAAAAAAAAAAAAAAAAAAAAAAAAAGAGTTCTAGTTTCATAAAACTAACCCGAAGATCCAGATTAAAAAAAAAACAAAAAAAGGGCTGGGCAGTGGTGGCACAGGCCTTTAATCCCTCCCGGCAGGTGGGAGGCAAAGGCAGGTGGATTTCTGAGGCCAGCCTGATCTACAAAGTGAGTTCCAGGACAGCCAGAGCTACACAGAGAAACCCTGTCTTGAAAACAAAACAAAAAAGGTTCCTAGCCCTCCATTTCTATCAACTAAAAAGGTAAATTCATAGTTGAGAAACTGTAAACTATATCAGCTAGTAGATTGAGCACTTTTTTTGCACTGAACATTTCCAGAGAGTGACATGGAGGTAGGTTCTGTGGTGTGAGGTGTTGGTTGAAACTAGAAAGATCTTTTCACCAAGGATTAACAGGGTGTCTGGGTAACATGTTGAAAGACCAGAGGGATGTTCTGATAAAATTGCATATAGGATTTGAGGACAACTGGGCAAGAAATAGTAATCACACAAACCCATTGAAAACTACCAGGCAGGGGAGCATTTGTGGGAGAGAGGATGTTTCTGGAGTAGTTATAAAGCTTTCATCACTTTAGGAGGTTACGTTTTAATTTTTTTCACCTCGAACACTACAAAATGAGCAAAACAACTCACTGGTATCAATAAGGTGAAAATAATTTATACTATATTCTTACCAGGTACCAAGACAGTAGTTGAGCTTAGGAGTGTGGACTTACAGTATGTGCTTAGGGTACTAGAGTCCAGGGCTGAATCCCCAGAGTGGAAACAATACTGTAGCCTCTGAAGTTAAATGTCAATTCCAGGGCTGAATGTCCAGTAATTTCTGGCTGATGGTAGATCTCCACTAGAAGTTCCTTTTTACCTACTTTATAGCAAACCTTCATAAAGTTTGCTTAAATAACCATAAGCACTAAGAGCTATTTCTGAAGAGCATGGCCAAAGGCCAACAGAGATCTCTTTAAAATAATTGGATGATTTATGAAGACAAGTCATGAATCTGTCCTCTGCCCAAAGGTCCCAATGTCAAAGCAAGTGTCCCAAGCCACCTTCTGCAAAGCCAGGAAGATCCTGAGTTCAGCTAGAGGTGCTTTCCTGGAAAAAAGATGTTTAAGATACCACCATTAGTTGACACAAAATATTCTAGCTAACAGTGAAGACTGTAGATTCTTTCCTCTACATATACAAGGTAAGTTGACTCAGGTATGGTGGCTTACACTCTAGAGGCTGAGGCAGGTGGACCTCTGTGACTGGTTTACATAGTGAGATCAAAAAACCACCACCAAACCAAAATAATCAATCTGACTCAGGAGGTGGTCTACCTGCAAGCTGGCACTGAACAATGACTCCAGCATTCAGGAAGGCCAATCTGGTCTAGATAGTTCTAAGTTACCTAGTGCCTGTCTTTAAAGATCAAAAACGGGTTGGAGAAAGGCTCAGTGGTTAGAAATACTCGTTGCTCTCACAGATGACCATCTTGGCCTACAGAGAGATCTGACTCCTGCCTCCAGTGCAGGGATTAAAGGTGTGCTCCATCAACTGCTTGGCTAAAGTACAAATCTTTTTATTTATGTGGCTGGGTGTTTCCCTGAATGTAATATGAGTACTACATGCAAGTACAGTGCCTTCAGCAAGCACCAGATCCCCGAGACTGGAGTTACAGAGGTTTGTGAGCAGCCAGTGCTTTTAACCACTGTGCCATCTCCAGCTGTGTAATTGTCTTAAAAAGCAGCTCTATTGTGAAATGAATTAAATCTTTTATACTTTATTGTGCCTCAAGCTGAAAGATCCACCTGCTCCAGTTTCCCGAGTGCATGCACCACCGCCTGCAGTATATTCTGGATTTCCTGTTTCTGTTGAGGATAAGCAGTTAGGACCACATAGTGGCCTCTCCTGGGCATAACATTTTATTCATTTACAACTACAAGGTAAGTTCTGCTTTCCACCTTTAAAAAGCGAAGGTTTTGGAACTCAGACACTTACTTTCTTGAAAACATTTTAGTATGTCTAACAGTAAAGATCCTATTTAAGAATACATTATTTTCTGGTGGTAATGGAGCTGAAAAATGGAAAGTGTCCCACCCCATTCTACTATTAAGCTGTGTCACCAGACCCAAAAATAATGTTTTAATAAGGTACCACTTAATGGTTCTTGGGTGTTTATTTAGGTACCACCACTTACAACTTGTATTCCAAAGGGCATATGTTAAAAAAAAAGAAAGAAAGAAAAGAAACATACAATTAATACAATTTCTCTTACTCTTCACTTTTCTTTTTATTATTCAAAAGTCAAGTATTACTTTTAAATCATCCATCCTCAATTTTGATTTAATGTACCGTCATTTCTCCAAGATATGAAATTTCCGAATCTCTTTGGAATACTAATTTCATGTTTCTAAGTTTAACAAAACTGTTGAAGTTTTAAATTCCACTCTATTTCCCTGAAATCTCAAGACAGCTGCTGATGCAAATTTTAATATAAAATATTTAGTCACAAAATAGTATTGCTTTTGTATGCACATAGTTGTAAGATTACTTTGCTTTTGTCAATAAAAACTATACCATCTTTCATAAAACTCTAAACAAATTAAGAACTGTGATGTAGAACACAAATTACACATGTAAAGCAGGTGCCAGCACGTTAGGCTATATTACATCAAAAAAGTTTTAATGGTCCCAAATATATATATTCAACAACTAATCATACACCCAGGGGGAGAGAAAAAAAAAACAGAAACAAATTGAAACAAAAAGAAAAATTATGACACAAATGACCACATCTAGAATTCCACTCAATCTTTAATCAAGCAGGGACAAATCCCCACTTTGAAAAAAAAAATCTGCAGTTTGAAGGGCAAAGGGAACAGATTTAAAAAAAAAAAAAAAAAGATACTTTATTCTGCCCCTCCCCCACAAAGGTTTTCCAAATCTGTTGTAGCTTGACTAAAATGTTCAGAATGTATGATTTTAAAGGCAGGTCTCTTTATACAAAGAAACTGCTGGCATTCTTTACTAGTGAGGAACTATGGCAGAAAGACCCATTCTTCTAAGTCTCAAACATGGTCCAAGAAAGCAGGTTCTGATTGTAGCAACTGACCAGTCAATCCAGAGTTCCACTGACAAAACCCCTGCCCTGTTGGCTTTTTATTTCCATTTCCTTCCCTGAGAAAAGGGCAATGTGTGGTCCAAGCTGGAGAGCTCACAGGCTTATGTCTTCCCCTAACTGCACGGCATCCCCTCCTCCTGCTCCATTGAATTGGCACTTGATGAGCAGAAGTCCAGTGTGGTGCTGATCTGGGTCAGTCATTCACAAGAGACCACTGCACTTTGATGTGGATTTTGTAGGGGGGAGGGGTAAAGAACCAGTTTTGTCAACAGGTACTGATGATCACAGGCAGTTGCTATTATTAGGACTCAAATTTTGCTTTCTTTGACACTGGTAGTGTGTCTTCCTTGTCTTCATCCTCATCATCATCTTCATCATCATCAGGATAATCTACCAGACCCACGAGTCCTCCCTGTTGAGAAATAAGAATTATGTAAAGAACCCACTACATTTGAAATTACCTGTTGTAAAACTTAGAAAAAGTATAGGCCCCATGCCAGCATGCTCAAAATAATTTTTATAGACATTCTAAAATTTCCATATTTTTGTAAGGTTCTCTTAAGCTACTTAAAATGGCTTATGACTACCTGTATAAAATTCATTTTTTTATGGTATTGGGGTTGAACCCAGGGCTTCATACATGCTCAGGCCAAGGGCTGGCTCTATCTACTACTGCTACATACCTAGCCCTCTTGTATACCTTCTGAGCCGGGGTCTTAAGTGGCCCAGGCAGGCCGTATTCTAGCAATCTTTCTTTCCTAGTGTCAAGAGTAGCTATGATTACTGACCTGTGTGTAGTACAATGCCTGGCTCAAATGTATTTCAATATAAAAGATAAAATGCTATCAAAATGCAGGCAGATGGGATATTTCTTCTGGATTTCCCCTTTAGCCCTGATTCTTCAACAGAAACTATGACAGTACAATTTGAATGGCTATGGAAATTCCTATCACTCTGCTCTCAGCCTGTGCCTTCATTTCAACGTTAGATGCAGCCTCAGTCCTGAGGGATCTCCTGCCAATGTCAGATGAAATGAGACTGTGGGGCCAGCACTTTTTATCAATCCTAATGACCTAAGCTTGATCTTTGGGACACACACGGCAGAAGAACTGACCTCCACACACAGCTTTGATGTCTGTCCACACATATAAACAGAAACTCTGGCTTCCCCTCCCAAGTTTTCACCTGGGTTCTAATTGAGAAAGGTAAAGATGAACCTATAATTTATAAGTTAAACAATACCAAAGGCAGACTACAGATTTGCACTGGACACATAAGTTCAGGTAGTGGTTGTGATGAGGTTTCACCTTCAGTTCATAGCATTTAGCTAGCTAGTTCCAGAAAGCAAAGCAAAGCAAAGCAAAGCAAAGCGATAATCCAGGAATAAAGACTGCTCCGGTAAGCTTAAAGCATGGCAGGGAAGGGCCAGCATAGGGGACTCCAATCCAAGCATGTACCTTTGTGGTAATAGCTGCCGTCTGAGATGTACTCTTAGGGACGGATCCAGGAGAGCCCGGAGAGCCCGGGGAGCCAGGTGACCCTGGAGAACCAGGCAGGCTTGTTGCGGATGACTGGCTGGTGAGGTTAGTCTTTGTCCCACTGGACAAGGAAAGTTTGAAACTTGGGCTCTGTCGTCCAGAAAGATTAGTTTTCAGAAGCACCTCCTTCTCTTCACTTTCTTTCACTAAAAATGAGAATGTAGAATACTTTTACTCTCATTTTTTTCCTAATTCCTCCAAATGAAATGACACTAAAACATAAGTAACCAGCTCATTTCTTTGCTGAGAAGCAACCCTGAATGAAGTCCAACCTATGAACAAAGCCTTTCCAAGAACCAAATACATTATCTAGCAAATATTACAATGCAGAGAAGTGTGATCTTCAGTCTTACATTTAGTATCCATAACCTCCGAACCGTCTTCCTTACATTAAGAAAACTCAGCCTACACCTTTACAGTCAGCAATTCAGCCACATCCTGTGAATCTTTGAATTATTGTCTACTTGGAGTAGCGACTAATCATTTCCTCAAGAAATAAAGGACCAGGACTGAGAGCCTCACTTTCCCTTGCTCTTTGTTTCAACATACATTTCTTCCTTTCCATAAATTTACTTATTGGATCCATAATATCATCGTCATTCTTCGTTTTGTCAGATGGAGACACCACAGCTTCTCCATCTTCCATGTCATCTTCATCTGTGTTGAACCACATCTCTTCTTCGTCTTCTAGTGTTCTGGCATCTCGTCGATATCGATGATTCCTCAAGATAGACCGCATGCTACAAGAAAATGGAAGAAGACTCTAAGTAAGGGCTAAGACATAGCTTAACATTATCCTGGGGCTGATCCCTGGCACCACCAAAACCAAATGCCAAACCACACTGAAACAAATACATAATTAAAAGATGGACCCTATCAAATCTAATAAACTCCTAGAATCAAATTCTCTATTTCCAAAATGGTAACTGTTATAGATCAATGTACAGACTTTTAAGCCATACTACAGAGACAGAGGCTAGAAGAGATGGCATAGGACTTAGGACCTGGGTTCAATTCCTAGCACACAATAGCAGCTCACAGTTATTTGTATCTCTAGGCCGAGGGAATCTAACACAATCTTTTGTTCTCTGTGGTTACCAGGCACACACCTGATGCATAGACATACTTACAAACAACATGCATGTGCATGCATAAACACACACACATACTCAACCCAAACTGAGGGTACATGGTATTTTAAATAATATATACTTAAAAAACCAATTAAGATAATATTCTGACATATGAACCTCACTGCTATTATCAGTTTATGTTGGTGACTGAAGATCTTAGTATAATTTATATATTTTCAGAAACAAAACTAGCACAGGCATCGCCAAGATGGTATAAAAGTGTGTTCTGTCAAGTATGACAAAGAGCCCCAGAACCACACGGTGGAAGTAAAGAACCAACTCCTGCAACTTGTCCTGAGGATACACCATCCCCCATCACAGTGTACTTGTGTGTGATCACAAATGTAAAAGATAAAAAAATCTACTGCTGAATGATGAATGCATTCAAATATGTAGAAACTTACCTATCAAGTTTGGGGTTGTCTTGCCTTTCTCTTTGCTGTTCAAACCTCAATTTTAATCCTTTAAACGTCTGTACATAATCTACATCTTCTAGTGCTTTCCAATAATTCTCAATTACATGGGCAGTTAATGATTTTATATCTTCCTACAGAAAAGAATTATAGCAAAATAAATCAGATATGAAAAATTACTTTTTTAACAAAGTAAGATTAGGCATACTGTGGTAATTCCTAAGACTCATCAAAAGTTTAATTTCACAGTTACTGTACAACTTTAAAGTAGTCAGACAATAAAAGAGCTTTTGGTGCTCCTGGGAACTGTCCAAAGGTTATTTCCAGAGTGTATATCCAAGTTCTAGTGATTCTGGTTCCCCAAGAATGGACACAGTGGCACACACCGCAATACCAGTACTTTCAGAGCCGAGGCAGAACTGTCACGAGATGAGTCCAACCTAAACTGTGCAGCAGGTGGACTTCTGTGGTGGCTGCACAGTAACAGAGAGCACCACCCTCAGAGAATGCACTTTAGAATGATGAAAAAGGCAAGCACAGGTTTCTCTATGAACCTCGGCTTTCCTAGAAATCATCTGTAGACCCAAGAGATTTGACTGCCTCTGCCTCCTGAGTCCTGGGATTAAAAGTGTGTGCCACCACTGCCCATCTCCCAAGTTCTGTATATCTTTTTTTTTTTTTTTGGTTTTTTGAGACAGGGTTTCTCTGTATAGCCCTGGCTGTCCTGGAACTCACTTTGTAGACCAGGCTGGCCTTGAAGTTCTGTATCTCTTATCACAATTCTTTTTTTTTTGTTGTTGGTTGAGACAGGGTCTGAGAAGTATTAGGATTCCAGATACAAGCCACCACCTTTAGCTCTATAAAGCATGCCAGATAGTTTTGGGTTTTTATTCGTCTAAATTGAATTACTTTTAGGATTTTTGTAGCATGGTTCTTAAAATCTCTCCAAACACTCTAAAGACAAAATACCAATAACAGATACTCAAGTTTCTCAGACATATTAAAACCAAAATCCTAAGGTAAGAAGACAGAACCTACCACTCTAATAAATTCAAACATTTCTATTATGGCGGAGTTCATCAGATTGTAACGAGATCCGTTGTTGAGAAATGCTTTGACTACAGGTTCAAATAAAAAACTTTTCATTATGTAGCGGTTATAAAATTCATCTTTTAATCCAATGATTTTTCTCTTAAAACGGAGGGCACCTGAAACACAGAGGTATTGCTGTTCAAACTACATCTCAGAATCAACAAACAGAATCTATTTAACAGACATCCATGATCACATGTATGCAGAATATGAACCTTAAGAGTAAGAAAATGCATTCAAAACAGTGTCATGTCAGTAGGTTGTAAAATTTATGCTTGTAATCCAACACTAGGAAGCTCTAGAATAGCCAGGGCGTGAGGAGACCCTGCCCACCCCAGGAAAAAAGGTAGTGTATGTTATCATAGAACACAAGTCTTAGAAAGCCAAAAAAGTTCTGGGAATATACCAATCACTATCAGCCAAAATGTAATTTATTGCTGAGGTAAGTACAGATTATCATAATACTTAAGGTGATAATTCCTTCATCATACTTTTTAAAGCAACCAAAAAGAGCACTGTTTTATTAGGGCAATCCACTGTACTATAAATTTGATCTTCCAAGTTTTGGGACACTCTTACTGTTTTATAGAGTTAATGGATTTGTAATGGTTTATTTGTAGATGTGTTTAAAAAAAAAAAAAAAAGACAGACAGAAACCACAAAAATCTGCATGCCCCCAAAATTGCCTTCCCATGGTTTAGATATAAATTTAGATTGTTTTAAAATGCGGTCCTCTATTCTCATTACAGCGAGTATGCTTTTTAACTTTCCCCTAGTTTTCCTTTAATAATTAGGCTTTAACTTACAGATCAGCAGATATATATTTGCATCTTGAGATATGGGGTGTTACTTAAGTCACCATTCATCAAGATCCAAATATACTTAGACAGCTAGACTTCAGCAAAGCCCTCTTTAACCTACATGGAATTATCAGTAAGTTAATGTCCCAATTACTGTAAACAGTTCAAAAAAGCATACTCACTTCATGTAGTCACATCGTCTTCGGTTGGCAAGATTAAATATTGTGTTTGTATTTTGGTTTCTTTGGAGATCATGGAAGTGGCTCGTTAAATTGCCAATTTGTTATTAATCAAGTCCTTCATGAGCAGGTAGCCAGGCAACCATGCTGACACGGTTTCTGGGTGGGAAGGCAGAGGAGTAAAGCAGCTCAATTTCTCTTTAGTTGGCACAAAGAGGTCCACAAGTGATGCCCAATTAGGTACAGTTGGTTAGAAACTGCCCTAACAATCCAACTTATTTAAGAGTGTATCTTCATAAAGAAACACTCTGGGCAGGGAGTTTCAAAATAGTTTAACTGAATTTTATTTTTAAACTACTGAAAAAATTTAAAAACATAAGTATGGTTGAAGACCTTTTAAGTAGCAAGAGGCATTGTTCTGTGTGGTGAATGAAGGCCAGACATGACAAGGTTTTATTTCTAAAACAGTGATTTCTCTTGTTTTTGGTTAGCTGGCAAAGGAACTTAGTGAGACAGCTCCACTTGTTTTAATAAAAATCAAAAGCTCAGACTAATAGGTAAATTCTAAACATTTAGTAAGCAAGAACTTACTATTCTTCTAAGATTTGGTAATCTAACTCTGCAGGCTTTGTGGAGACTTGTGTCCTATCAAAACATCACAGTAACCCCGATACTACATATGCAGTTCTAGGCATGTGAAAAGAACCTCCTACCTTTTCAGAATTCAGTGAGGTCAGGACATGCAGACGAGACCCTGAACAACTCCTTAAAAGAACGCCTAACCCAGGAAGTGCTGACGTAGTAGAAGGAAGTTCTAGGTGTTTTCTTTTGGGGTGGGGGGCTACCCTCTCTTATTTCCATTTGTCCTGATTTACATCAATAACTTGTTTAAACTCACACCCAATAGCCCCACATCAAAAATATCCAATACTATTAGTCTTTGATACTGAATAACAAGTTGTTTTCCAAAGGTTACCAGTCAATTCTATAAAGTCCAGCCATTCAAAGCAGATGAGAAAACTCCTAGTTATGCCCAATTGGCATTTTTAATGTAAAGTGCACTGTTTCTGCTCACAACACGGCAAATCTTCATTAAGGGGAGGAATCTTTGTGTTCAGTTCTGATCACATTTTTTGTACTACATTGACACAAGATTTCATTGCCACACATAGAACTAATAATAGAAGCTCTGCTCCCTCCTCCAACCCATCCCATTGATGCTCAGGATTGAGTCAGGGGCTCATGATGCTAGTATGCCAGGTAAAGCACTCTACCACCGAGCTGCCTCTGGCTTCACAATAAAGCTTTAAATGAAATCTATTCTTTTTACAGAGTTCTGTTTTTGTTCTCCATTTAGCATGCGTGGCTCACATATGGAGGACAGAAGACAGCTTTAAGGAGTTGGACCTCTCCCACCATGTAGGTTCAAGGGACTAAACTCAGCAGCAAGCTGCCTTTATCCACCAACCCACTTCTCCAGCCCGAGTTCAATATTTTCTAACCCTAAACACCAACACAAAAGTCCCCAAAAACCTTTAAAAAGGCACAGTAAATAAGATACTGCATGTATCATTGTCTTTTCTACTTACAATGCATATCTAACTTATAGAATTCTCTCTGAAATAGTATACCTTTTAATTTCAATGTACCCTAAGTCTTGCTTCACCAAATTTATACAGTTCTTATGTACACTATAAACGTCATGTAGGACGTACTGATGACTGCTACTGCTCTCACCCTCAAGTCTGGGAAGAGAGGCCGACTGTGAAGGATTTAGGCTTCAGAGTACCTTGTCACAGTTATAAAAGATGAATAAAATATACCTAAGATTAAATTGTAGTTTCCAATTTAATTTTCATCTTGTAAATGATTCTCTACACAGTTCTTATTGGATTACAATTCTTTTTTTATAATACTGCAAGAAAAGAAGACATGGGGAGTGCCTGAACTACAGAAAAGGCCTTTTTCTTTTAGGTCCCATGTGTGACACTCTTCTGTTGGACTCAAGTTCCCTATGTATAGCAAAACACACCACTCTCATCTACTTAACATCTTAACTTCACATTTAATTAAGGATATCATTCTCTCATGAACAAGACAATTCAAGTTAACACTCTTATGAAAACTGCCTGATCAGATTCACTTAGAACAAGTTATTACTATGATTTTCCAAGTTCAGTTCCTATTAAGTTGGATTTTGATTTTCACAATCTCTCCTAATAAACTATGAAAACAAAACTAATTATAAAGGTCATGCCATCAACTGTAAAGCTTACCTTAGTTTGAGAAGTATATAAAGACTCAATCTCAGATTCAATGGAATAGAATAGTAGCTTGTGTTTAATCTCCCTCCACCTCCCACCCCTTTGGAGACAGGGTCTCTATGTAGCCCTGTCTTGGAACTCAGAGACAGGCCTGCTTACCCTTTGAAGAACCAGAATTATAGATGCAACTGTATCTGGCTATTTTCTTTGCTGAAATAAAGCTATCTAAACTTAATCTATTCAGCTTTTCCCTTCTGCCTCCTTTCCCCAAATAGACAAAACTCTTTATGGTGACTTAAAAGAACTTGGCCTTGGTACCATCACCTCTCCTATGGTAAGTATGTGGGGAAATGTTTTTACGTGTATGGTGTTCTGCCCGCATGTATGTCTATGTACCATGTGTTTGATGCTAGAAGGGGGTGTCAGATTATCCTAAAAGTGAAATATAGCCAGTTATGAATTGTTATGTGGGTGCTGGCAATCAAATTCAGATCCTTTGGAAGACCGTCTTTCTAACCCCCAAAGCCCTGATTGGTATGTGCTGAGCTCACTTGTACATGATGATTTTATTTTTTGTAGTCTATCTTAAGTCTTGTCAATAACACAAATGCTATGACTAAAATTTAGTGTTCTGAATGTTCAGTGGAAAGTAAATGAGTCAAGTGTTCTCTTCAACTTATAAAGACATATTCCAAGTACATGTATTTTCATCATATATGTGTCAAGCAAAGAAACTCAACAAAGTGAAAACTTAAATAAAACGTGAAGCCTTAAAAAACAAAACAAGACAAAATAAAAAATCAAACCCAACTTACCTTTAAATGCCAATTGGCAAAAACTTGGCATTATCCAAGCCTCCAGAGTATCCCTAAACTTGGTTAGTCAACTTACCAATAACTACAGTTTAGATATACAAACTTATTACTCAAGAAGTCTGGCTACAGCATAGCCAAAGCACTATGGATTAACCTATTTCTAATTCACAGGTATGCTTTACTATAATAAACTAAGGTCTCAACATTGTGAATATCAGCTTTTAAAAAAGAGTGTAACTAAGATTGAACTTAAAAACAAAACAAGAATCATCTTGTTAAAAAGTGAACTATGCTCTGGGCTAAGGGTACAGTGGTCAAGTGTATGCAAATGTTTTCGGTATTGGGCTCAATTCATAGCATGTCACATACAAATAAAGATCACCGTGTGTGAAGCTAGGAATGGTAGCTTGCACCTACAACCAACATTCCGGCAGTCAAGGCATGAGGATTGCCATGAGCTTAAGGCCAGTCTGGGCTGCAGAAACACCATCAATAAAAAGTCAAAACAATAAAAACAAAACAAATACCCCACCACACTCCCAGCAACCCAAAAACAAAACAAAAGAAACTATAGCTATGAAATAGTTTACAAACCTTCTCTGTAAAGGTCCACATGTACATATTTTACAATCTCTGTAGTAATATTTGTTTTTCTTTTATTAAACTAATCTTTAAGAAAATATTAAACCATTTTCCAGTTTGTAGGTTATAAAAAAAAACAAAAAACAAAGAAAACAACACCCCGCCCCCCCAGAGGTAGTTTTGGTTAAACTGTAGTTAGTTACCACTTGGTTCTAAAATAACACCAAATCACCTAAGGATTTAGTGGAAGGCCAGTAGTAGAAATATGACTTGACCTGGCAGATATCTTCTAGCCATTCAACTTTTTATGAATGAAGTTCTGCCTTATGCCCTGCCAAACTGTCATCAGGGCATGAGCTTACACTAAGATTCTAGGCCTGATGACCCCTCAATCAGTTATGTTCTCAGCAATGAGCTTTAAAGCTAAAACAGAGTAACAGAGGAAGTTAACAAAGAATCCTTTAAGAAGCACTTACATAATGCCAAGAAAGCATGCTTGGAGGCCATAAGAACTAGCACTCTGCGAAGAATGTCCTTGTTGATAATATAGTTCTTTATGTGGTAGGTATGGTGCTCCACACAAAATGTTAGCAATTCCAATACAAGTGCTAGTAACTGCGCAGTTTGAAAATCATCTAAAATAAGCAAAACATGATCATATGTATGCTGAACAAACAGTATATGGAATCACAGCAAACACCCTTCATCTTTGGTGTAATTATGCTCTCTCTGCTTCCCCTGACTTCATTGAATTCTGTGCTTTCTTCATAATCACAGTGAGGTCATAACAAAAATATACTCACTGATTAATCTCTACTCTTTAAAGTCAGCCAAGTCTCTACAAGTTTTTGTCTACAGCTTCGCACCCATAGCACAGTACCTTCTACAAGTTCTTTGTAAATGCTATCTTCAACATGTTAGTTTGGAAACAGGCCTCAAATTTTACCCAATATAAATAAACACTGACAGGAGCAAAATAACATTTCAAAGACTTGATTTCTAGGATCACATAAGAGTTTATTTAATGTGTTGGGCATATTAAATTCTAGCACTTCAGAGACAGGAAAAGACACTTTTACACCAATGCTATTACAGCTTTTTTTTTTTTGGTTTTTTGAGACAGGGTTTCTCTGTGTAGCCCTGGCTGGCCTCGAACTCAGAAATCAGCCTGCCTCTGCCTCCCAGAGTGCTGGGATTAAAGGCGTGGGCCACCACGCCCGGCTGCTATTACAGCTTTTATTAACACATGAATAATACTACTATAAGTTGAGTATGATGTTTTAAATTAAACATACTACATCGTGAAATTATTAAGGGAAAATAATATATGGGTTTTTAGAGCCTCAACAGCAATTTCCCAATAATGACATTAAAACTACTCTTTAAACACACATACATAAGTATAAGTCCTAAGGAATAAACGATAATAGTTTGCCATTTACCATGGCATACACTTGTGATCCCAGCACTGGGGAGACTGAAACAAGAAGACCTGAGACCAACATGGATCCCATAATAATATCTTTCGACCAACCGACCGACCAACCAACCAATCGACTGACAGACTACGGAAACAAATTACTTTCTTTTGTAAGTACTTTTCTGTGATTATGGTGCTTTTAACAGAATTCACCTTAAAAGTCTCTTGAAAAATACATGAAAAAAAATCCCAATCTATTTATAAAATTTTAAAAATTTATTTTATTTATGAGTATTTATGAGTATACTTCAGACATACCAGAAGAGGGCATAGGATTCAATTACAGATGGTTCTGAGCCACAATGTAGTTGCTGAGAATTGAACTCAGGACATTTGGAAGAACAATCAGTGCTCTTAACTGCCGAACCATCTCTTCAGCCCTATTTTTTATTTTATGTGCATTAGTGTTTTGCCTGTATATATTTCTGAGACTATGTGTGTGTGTGGTGCCCACAGAAGCCAAAAGAGTGTCAGATGACCCAGGACTGGAGTTCAGACTGTTGTTAGTTGCTGTATGGGTTCTTGAAATCAAACCAGGGTCTTCTGGAAGAGCAACCAGTGCTCTTATAATCCTTGAGTTACTTCTCTAGCCCTAATGTCTTAAATTTAGTTACACAGCTAAGCTTTGAGCTTCATAACTCAAGAAAACTATGAACCTCTAGCATCTTACCTTTACTAGGCTTGTCTTCTGTTGTATTTGCTAGTAAGGGAGCAGTGAGAACATGCATACAGTGCTTGTAGAAGAAACCCAGAAATTCAGTCTTTTCTGTTTTCTATGGATTCAAAAACACTTTGATGAATTTCAACTATTTTGGTTAGCAATGAAACACATACTACTATGAAAAAGGAGAAATGGCTATGACTTACATTGGCAGTGGCTAGCATGTTCTCTGGGTCAACTAAAGTTCGAAGCAGGCCCATAAGTTGGACTGCCCCTCCAAGCTCGGGATCTGTATCACAAATCATATGTTCTATAATGAGGTTGATGAGCAAAATATCCTGGCGATAAAAAATAAACATAATACAGATTACTAAAACAGATATTATAGAATTACAGCTAGAATGACTGATTCATTTAACAGGATAGATGGAAGTTTCTCTTTTCCCTGATGGGTAGTTCAAAGACAGTAAATAGTACCAGAAGAATTTTAAAAGTACTCCCCCACTCTCTTTGAGACAGGGTCTCACTGTGTAGCTTTGGCTGGCCTGGAACTTAAAGGCCCTACAACTCATGAGAGATCCGCCTGCCTCTGCCTCCTGTGTGCTGGGATTAAAGTAGTGTGCCACCACATATGGCTTTTTCTATTATCTTTAAACTCATCTGATTAAAGAAGGGAGGGGGTACCAAAACCAAACAAAACCACTCCACAAAGGTGAGGTTTGGTGTTAAAACATGTCTTGCTTCTGTACTAACTCCATTTGCCTGCTGCAGAAAACTCATGAGCTTCACATTTATGACTTCAAAATAAGAATACTTAGCTAGAATTTATAAATCTCTTTTGGTTTCACTGCATTTATTTTTATAGTTTTCCTTTATGGAAATAATAAATTGGATAAAATGAGACTAGAATGTACAGAACAGTAGTACATTATGTGGATTTTAAATGCCCAAGAAAACCAACTTCTGGTTTCCCTAAGGACCTTTTAGGGTTGGTGTTTTTGGCCCAAGGGATATATAAAAACTGAGGGAGATAAAGCTAGCAAGCTCCTGCTATTTGTCTATATATGCTGTGGTAAAACAGACAAGGACAAAGAAAACACAGACAGTATATGGAAATGACTGGAAAACGAAATCCAGAGGCCTAATGCATGTTTGTGAAGTGTGAAGACACACAGGCATGTCTGCTCACCCAGTGGCTACAGGGCCTACAAGAACAGCCTTTAGTTTTAATTACTCAAGATATTCTGGTTTTTAAGATAGGAGGACTATTTCATAGAAGGAAAATGTGACATAAGATCCAGCAATTCATGGTACAGTTCTGCATGTACTCTACGACTATAATTTTAAAAACAAACCATAAATATAGACATTATTAGGCATTCAACTTCAATCTGGCACAGTAGATTTTTAAAAAGTAATAGAGGCTGTTTCATTTTGTAAGAAACACTGCAAGCTGACATTCTGTAGACTTCCTTCCCCTAAAGGAGACATCATTTTCCCATTCTCAAGGAATTCAAGATAGCTTAATCTATTGAGTAAAAAGTAGCTTCTAAAACTTTGGAAGGAATATAAAAACCAGAAGCATTAGTTTAATAAAACAGAGTGGAAGAGCACACACATTCAGGCTTCTTCACAATTATGTATCACACACTCAATTTACACTACCACAGTCTAAGCTACTTTTAAAGCCAATTCACCGATTCTAATCTCTGATTAAATACAGCCGCAGCATACAGGCAATAGCTTGTTCTTATTCTTCCCTAATACTTTTCAGGAGCCATATTTTATCTCTTTCATCCAGTTTATTCTGAGAATCCACCTCTGGTAGTGCTTTCCAATGAAAGTTACTCATAGTCCCACATTCAGAATGGTCAATTGATTTAAGGGTTTAAATAAAACATTATAGCCAAGTCAACTTCACAATTAAAAAAGTTGAAGTCAAATATAATAAATAAATTTATAAACTAAGGCAGAGGAAACCAAGGGGAAGAATGCACTATCTGGCATTATGACTACCTGTTCCCCAAAAGTAGTTTAGAAATACATAACCCCAGCGATAGCCTCCTATGCATAAATACTTACTATTAGTGTAAATAATATTTACCTTGCTGGTTATTTTTTGCTCTGTTAACTTCTTACTTACATCATCATTCTGTTGTGCCTCCTGCATGACAAACTCTCGTACCATGGATGGATTATATTCAACCAAGTATGAGAATATATCCGTAGCAGCACTTCGCACCTGTGTATCATCCATGCCCTGCAAAGTGAAAGTACCAGTCTCTTATAATCTTAACAACTTTACCAATGAAATTACCACAAAAGGCTACGACATACAAAAACAAAAAACATCTAAACGGTTGCTGGGGAGGAACTCTTTTTGTTGGTTAAGCTGCTTGATGTTCCAGCAAACAACTCCCTATACATGCTTGCCTGTATACGCAGCCCTACTTAAAACCAGTGGGTCATCAGAAAAAAAAAAAAAAAAAGAAAAAGGAAAACTAAAAGGACATGAAAGGAAGACGGGGTTCAGCAAGAGTGGGATGGGAGAAACATGATCTCAGCACACTATATTTTCAAAATTGTAGACATTTATCTAAGGGTTAAAGAGACTGATTGGTAGATAGAGCACTTGTCATGTAAGCCAAAACAAAAATATACCACTCATCTCTCCCCACCCCAAAACAAAGCCCTAAGTTCAGACCCCAAGAACCCAAGTACAGCCGGGGATGATAGGGCCCAAACTGTAACCTCAGTACTCCCATGGAGGCGAAGATAAAAGAATCCCTGAAGGTCCCGACCGACTCTAGATAGCATGTGACACACAGCAACATAAAGCAAGAGACTTTCTAGAAAGCAAAGATTGGTAACCAAGTAATGCTGTGACCTTGAAATGTTCAGTGTCTTGTGTGGTCATATTTAAATATACATACACAAACTTTATTGGGGGTAGGAGGCATGCAGCATAAATACTAAGGTAAAGGGTAAATCTTAGAGGCAATGTCTCTCTGCTGTCTACTGCTGTGCTGCATAGTCAAGGCTAGCTGTCCTGTAAGCTTCTGGACAATCCTGTCGTAGACTCCCATCTAATTATGAGTTCTGGGATTACAGATATATCTACATATTTACATATATCTGACCCATCTCCCCAGCCTCCTTAAGATATATTTAAAAGGGCTGGAGAATGGCTCAGAGGTAAATAGCACTGACTGCTCTTCCACAAGTTCTGAGTTCAATTCCAGGCAACCACATGGTGGATCACAACCATCTATAATGAAAGCTAGTTTCCTCTACTGATGTGCAGGCATACATGCAGACAGAATATTGTATATATAATAAATAAAGATATATTTTAAAGCATTTATTTAAAACAAACAAGCAAACAAACAAACAAACAAACAAACAAACAAACAAAGGAGGGGGGAGGCCAGGAGTGCTTGAATTAAAGGCATGGTCATGAATTATAATGTTCATTGCCTTTTGTTTTAACATTTCATTTGATAGGCTACAAAGTGAAGTATTAAAGAGGTGATAGGGCTGGAGAGATGACTCAGTGGTTAAGAGCACTGACTGCTCTTCTGAAGGTCCTGAGTTCAAATTCTGACAACCACATGGTGGCTCACAACCATCTGTAATAAGAACTGACACCCTCTTCTGGTGCTTCTGAAGATAACTACAGTGCACTTAGATATAATAATAAATATATTTTTAAAAAAAGAGGTGATATTGTTTGTTTGTATGTATGTATGTATGTATGAATGAATGAATGACAAGGTCTCACATATGGCTCTCAGTGGCCTGGACAGGCCAGCCTCAATCTCAGAAATTTGCTAACCTCTACCTGAGATTAGAGCTATGTACCACCACACCCAGCAGGAAATTATTTTATCCAAGCAGTTGGTTAGTTAAACACGTGGGCGATTATAAACACTGGGATTATATTGCTTCTGCTAACTTTATGTAATACATAGCTAGTATTAAATATCAGCTACACTCAAATAATCTGCTCATTATATAAAAACATTTGGCTATATATATGTATACAGGTGTATATGTAATTATTAAAGAGGTCATTAAGAGAGAGAGGCGGTGCATGGGAAGAAGGAAAGGAGGACGTGGTATCATTTCAAACAGTGACCTGGCATCACACCCAGCTTTTGATATGGGCTCACAAGGTGGTTCAGAATGAAGATAAGCAAACTTACAAGGATGACTTCTAAAGCTGGTAATATGCCCATATTTGACAAAGTCTTGAAAAAAGCATCTCTGTTTTGGGGTTGTAGCGTTTGAGAAAATGCACAAAATTCTTTTAAAAAGTTAACCTGAAATCAGGAAAAAGGACAAGTGTTAAAAGGTTAATCTAAAATTAGAAAAGGAATGAGGTTTTTACTTCTTTGCCCTCCTAGTATTTTTCTGATTTCTTACCAATTCTTGTCTTTTTTCCTCATCTGTTGCTTCATCTGTTAGTTGTGCAAACAAATCTGTCAGAAATTTTTCATCTTCCTATGAAATAAATGACAGATATAAGTATCTTACTGGTAAGATTGTATAAAATACAACTTCATCATGATATAAATTAGCCTGATAAAGCAAAGATGACAATTTTTAAAAAAAGGAAAAAAATTTAAAAGGTACATGTATGTATGTATACAACTGCCAAACATGGGGGTGCATACCTTTATTTTCTATACTAGGAAGGTCTCTGAGCTCCAGGCCAGCCAAGGCTACATAGTGAGCCTTTGTCTCAAGCCAAAACCAAAGATAAATCTCGAGATTTCTATCAGAAAGATTATCTTTGTACTTTGACAAGACTCTTTCCAACCATAAAGTAAAAGTTTCATACCCTGCAGGTCAGGGATTTCTCCTACTCTACTACTACTGTATAGTATATACTGTACACTACTAATGTATACTCATTCATTTGCATACAGTAGGTCAGGCAGTATGCAAATGAATGAGTATAGCTGTGTTACAATGAAATTTGGCCTAGGGGCAAATACTTTAAAATCACAGCACTGTGAAATCACCCAGCACCTAGCTTGGGTGGGGTGGGGTGGGGTGGGGTAGCTCGAAACTTGGGAGGCCAGAATGAGCTTCAGTGAGATCCTGTCTTAGACAGTCAAATAAAACAAACACATACAAATGCAGACAGTGTTTGCCAAGCTCATTGTTCCAGGTGAGCTAATGGTAAAAATTAAGGATCTACAACCTCCTTCCATTAAGGATGAAAATGAAACTTTCTTCAAGTTTCAAAGACATATAAAATGATTCAAGTTTTTAAAATGTTAAAATTACAGCTCTTAAAAAAATCTATTATTTAAAGATAATTATTATAGCCTTTACCACACTAAATTATTTGAAATAATTATTTAACACATTAATATTTAATTTAACATATTAATTTTGAAAAAGCCTCAAAAGATTCTATCACAGGATATTTTTCTGAAGTAACAAGCCATACAGATCAGCTCTGGTACCAACTGAATTTTCCTCATTACATTTCTCGTCTACATTTCGACAATTAGATTTAAATTATTAAATCTATTTCCTTAGCTACTAACGAGTACATGCAATGCTACTCCAGCAAAAGTGTAAGTACATGATGGCTACAGTGTAGGTCAGTCTTTTTTTTTTTTTTTTTTTTTTAAAGAAATTACATTTATATTTTAGAAGAAAGGGAAGTGGTATGCTGCAGAGCACATATGGAAGGAAGAGAATAACTTTTGGAAGTTATATTTCCTAGCATTGAGCCATCTTGCTGGTTGTAATGTAATAAGTAGTATATTCACTATGGTAGATGTTTAGCAAACATTTTCTCTATGACACTCAACTATAAAGCTGGTTACTTTTAAGAAAGTATAAATAGGCATAAATACACATGATTCTGATCATGTTTTCTTCTTTTATCAAAACTAATGGCATCCAATTTCAACATACATCGCAGCTTAGCATCAGAACATTTAATGGTATCACAGAGGAACTCGTCAATGGTAAAGTGTGTAACTTTGTATGCATACATGGAAAAGACTGGTAGGGAAAATTATGCTTGAGGGGCTGGAGAGAAGTGTTTAAGAGAGCTTGAGATACCAGCACCTAGACAACTGGGAATGGTCTTGTAATGGCCCCCACTGAGTAGGGTTGGAAACAGGGACAAATAAGGACACACAGTTCAGAGAGGAAACCCTCTGGCCTCCCTGCATACAAAGGTGTGTCTACCTGTAAACACATGTACAAATATTACACCATACCCACATGAAATAGAAAATTTCTATTATTTAGTTAGAATGGACTAACATTTTGTCAAGTACTATGTGACATAGTTCACATTCAAATCAATCATTAATAGAAATCCTTTTTAAAAGCTCCTAAGTTTTACAAAAACATTCAACGCTTTACAGTAAGGTTTCACTTGTTCTTCAGATACGTCATAGTATCCTTTGGTACTAATATGACCAATCTTCAGATGTGAAACTCAAGAGGTTAAACAGCTGTTCAAATCACATAGCAGCTACAAAGTAACAACTAAGTAGAATCCAAACTGCCAATACTCTCAACTATTACAAAAACACACTTTTGGGAGGGTCCCATGCACACATGGTTACAGGTACCTGATATGGAAAATAGGACCAAACTCCTCTTCTCTAGAAAAACTCTAGTTTCATCAATTAGTGTTATTACCATAAATTGTTCCCTTTGTAATTTATGATGTCTGAGACTAAGTTTAGACTTCCAATGCATGCTAAGCAAGTGCTATCACTCTTGCCATCCCTATCCAGCAGACAACAGTCATGAGGTCTCATTATCATAATGCAAATTAATATTGTCAAAATATTTACCATAATATCACAAGATTAAGTTTCAATGCAATGACTTAAGAAATTATTATTTTTTTGCTTAAAAGCATCATTAACATTTCACTTGTTATCAATTAAAGCAGGTACCTTTTTATAAGTGAAGGAGGGACAGACGGGATAGGTAATGGAGAATGACCCAACTTACCTGTAACATACCAACGATTTCTACCTTGTTGAAAAAGATAAAGGAGTGAAGTGTTGATAACATGTTTTCTTCGAAGACTGAAGGGGTAGGGAGAACCATATCTTGTATATACTGAACTCTGTATGTCTGATGAATTTTTTGTTTCAGCTCAGGATCTGATATGGGAATTACTTCTTTAAACTTGGCTGTTTTTGTTAAAAATTCCCTGTGTTTACGTGGTTGTGATAAAGTTGGGTCATATTCCAAGCATCCAATGACGTCCATTATACATTCCTCAGAGAACATAACTTCAAAAAGAGCAGTTCGATTCAAGAGGAAGATCCCTTTAATAATTTCATATAAGTGGTGCAGTCCTTCAATGTTTTCCAAATCCTCACACACATGAAAAAGCTCTAAAAGCTTTTTAATATAACCCTCATTTTCCAGTGCTAGTGCGAGTTTCTCACGTCGGAGGGGGGAAGGTAAAGATGATGCCACAAGCTCTGCAATTTCCTCAAGTCGACTTAACTCACATGACGGCAATTCTAAACCTGGTGAGGACATATCATCAAATCGCTCCTCTTCAGATTCATCTACCAGGTCCTGAGTGATGTCCACTGAAGGGTCCTTTCCTTGAACCTATAAAAAAGATTTTGTGGTAGTTAACAAAATTCAAACAGTAAATCTAAACAATAGTCTTAGACGAAGGACACACTATTAAAAACAAACAAACAAACAAACAAAACCCCCCCAAACTGTAATAAACAAATTTCAAGTTTTAACAATCTTTTATCAAACTTGATACAACTATAATTGTAATTACAGCTGTAATTCTCCAAATGACATGTTTTCATGTTTATGAAAACTGAAAGTCGAGGAATTAAATAAACAGCCTTCTGAAGTACAAGTGTCAGGAGCGAGTATCTAAGACAGCCTAAACTGAGACTGTAGTTTTAGAGCCACTTCAAGACCTACACACAGTGGGCCAGTATCAAATCATCCAGACAGTCTTCTGTCCATGCCTTTTCTAACTAGGGAAAGAAAATCCAGAAAACATGCGTATAAGTGTGCCATATACTGGATACATGCAATATTTAATGTCATTGTAGAAGTTCTAAATATAAATATAAGAGAGACTTTAAAGAGATGGAGAGATGGCTTAGTGCTCTTCTGGAGGTCTTGAGTTCAAATCCCACAACTACATGGTGTCTCACAACCATTCGTAATGAGATCTGATGCCCTCTTCTGGTGTGTCTAAAGAAGCTACAGTGCACTTACATATAATAAATAAACAAATCTTTTTGAGAGGGGGGGAAGAGAGAGAGAGAGAGAGAGACTGACTGACTTAAAAACAAGTAGTTAAGACCTTACTGCTGAAGACACCACACATGTTGGTTGCAAGACAGAGAAGTCGGGCAGGAACTGGGTTGTGTGCTGCTGTAGAACACTTAGCACCCAACAGTTTCACTTTGCTATCTAACTCATCTCAACACTAAGTTACCAGACAAGATGAGCTCGATAGTGGCAGATCTGTTCTGGGGATAACCAACTGCATTTTGACTAGATCTGATACCCAATCCAAAGAACAGAATTCACATCTGGTACTATAAATCTGGTCAAAAGCCATGGCTAGGGAGATCACAGGCTCAAGTACAACTAGTAGGTATCTTGGTAAATGGACATGATGTGTTTGTTGAATTTCCGTCTAAAAAACTATTATTGTCCATATATTAATACTGCTGTCAGGTCTGGTGAGAGAAGTTTGTTTTTTTGACTATTAATGTTCACCCATAAATTGGACATCTCTCCAAAGGGTGGTTCAGAAAACATCACTGGAGAAGGAATAGAAAGAATATAAAAGCCAGAGGGGGTGGAAATGTAGTTACCATAGATCTGTCTTCTGGGAATGCCACAGCATTCTTGAACTCATAGCAGCTAAGACTACTTGCAATACTGGGACCACCGACATTCTATCATGGAAGAATGTGGGGGGTGCGGTGGGGGGAAGATCATGGGGCCCCATCACTCCCACCCACCCTGGGCATTCATACACAGCTAATGGTCAATGAGGCAATTGGAGAGGTTTTTCCTTCAGTGATGTAGGATACATCATGCGCTTCTAACAAACAACCTTAGTGAAACATGGACAGATGGATAAACTGAAAGGACACATAGATATCACTTAAGTAGAAGCGGGGTTCATTGAGAAAAGGTCTTAGTGGGAGTGGGACAAAAGAGGGTCTAAAAGTATCATAATGAATCCCATCATACATAACTAATATATGCTAATTTAAAAAGAAAAGAGGACTCAGAAGTCTTTACAGTTAAGCACAATTTAAGCGTAAAGATTGTAAAATGAAATAAATTTTGCTGAGTATTTAGAACATTATTAGATCAGCCCAGTAAGTCAAGCAGAATGGTAAAGGAATGTAAAAATTAGGTCCTACATAAAATTACTTAGCAGGAGATACAGTATAAGCTTTTAGTCCCAGTACTTAGAAGGGAAACAGATCTGTGAATTCAAGGTCTTCATATTGATTTGCACGTTAGCCAAGGCTACAAAGCAAGACCCTGGTGGTGGTGGTGAACACAAGGACGAGACAGACACATATGCACACGCTCGCATGAGCACACACATTGATAAGATTTTGCAAGGGTTGATGACTGATGCCTTGAAATATACTAGAAGGTGATATGACCTTGACTTTAAACCAGTTGGGCTGCACTACTTGAAAGAATGCCAGACACATTCAATTGCTACCAGGAATATTCAAGTTGACTCTTTGTTGTTAATTACATTTCATTACAGCTTTAGGTTCCTAATCCCTACACTATGTCTTTATCCACCAAGAAAAGAAAAAAAATTAGTTTTTTAAAATTCATAAACAGAAATAGAGACACTTGAACTCAGATCTAATAATTGCTAGAAAGAGGATACTTGAAAATGGGAACATTTTTAGCCATTTTAACATAAAAAATGATGAAAGGGCTCCAAGAAAGAGAAACATAGGATCTAGAAAACTATTAAGTCAGAACCCACAAAATAGCATGTACCTGAGGCCAGGCTGTGGTGGCACACACCTTTCATCTCAGCACTCGGGAAGCAGAGGCAGGTGTATCTCTTCAAGGCCAATCTAGTCTACAGAGGGAGGGTTATAGAGACAGCCAGGGCTATAGAGAAAAACCCTGTCTCAGAAAAAAAAGTAACCCAGAAATGATACTTGATGGATATTTTCTTAAGGTAGGGCTTTCTTTGTATCCCAGACGGACCCCAGAACTCTTTCTGTATGTAAGTTTAGCTTAGAATTCCTACTGATCCTCTCAATATTGCCATCACAGGCTGGGATTACAACGGTATGAGCTAGCATACCTGGCAAGAAATGACAATTTGAATACAAGCTGTATGAAGTTGGAAAGGAAAACTAAGAAAAATAAACATAAAGCACTTAGGAAAGTTATTATAGCGAAAGCATACAAATAATGTATTACTTGTGTTGCAAAAGAAGATAAGTTAAAGCAGCAGCAGCAGCAGCAGCACTACCTGGCATCAAAGATTAAGGAAGCTGGACACAGTGGTACTCTGTGGCCTCTAAACTCAGCACTTAAGAGTGGAGGCAGGAATAAAAAGGTCAGCCTTAGCTACCTAACAAGTTCAAAGTCTGGCTGGGCTATGATCCTGTCTCAGAAACAAACAAACAAACAAACAAACAAACAAGACAAAATACCTCCCAAAACAAACAAAACAGCATAAGCTGGAAAGATTGCTCAGCAGTTACCAGTACCTTCTGCTCTATCACCCTGATTCAGGTCCCAGCAGTCAGGTTGGTTAGCTCCCAAATATCTGTAACTCCAGTTCCAAAGGGATCCAATACTCTCTTCTGGCCTGACACTAGCACACACAGACATAAACACTCTCCGCCACACAAGCATACATATAAAAATAAATCTTAAAAACAACAGGGAATAGATTCAGAATGTAACCTAGATGAAAGAGAACTTGCTTAGAATGTAAGAGGTTTTGAGTTTAATCCTTAATATAGGGTAATAAAACTCAGGCATAGTAGCTTACATGTGTCATCCCAGCACTCAGGAGTTAGTGGAAAGCACCCACCTTTAAGATCATTAGTCTGAAATCATCCTCAGCTACACAGGCAAGCTCAGGACCAGTCTGGGCTATATGACACCCTGTTTTAGGAAGACTAATGAAAGGTATAGTAAAGATGAGACAATATTAAGATGAGCTGCCAGGCAGTGGTGTCCCACACCTTTAATTCCAGCACTCGGAGGCAGAGGCAGGCGGATCTCTGAGTTCCAGGACAGGCAGGGCTATACAGAGAAACCCTGTCTTGAAAAACAAAACAAAAAAACAAAACAAAACAAAAAAAAAACCAACCCCCCCTCCCCCCAAAACAAAAAAAACCCAAAACCACTGTAAAATTTTGTTTATCAGGGGCTACCTGTGGGGTTGTTTAGGATGGGGATATCTACAAAGCTGCAGTTGGACAAGAGGAAAGGGTCCCTTGATGTCTTCAGGTCTAATGAGGGCATATTGGTAACAATGTGTCTAAATGTGTTTAAAATAATGTGTTCTAAAAGTTCTAATTGTTCTCCCCAGAAAAATGGTAAGAAATACAAGTTAAATTGGTTGAATTTAGCCATGACATAGCACATGCACCTCACTATGTACCATAGTTATGCTCAATTTTATTTATGAGTTAAATAAAATGAACAAATGTTAAATATTCTCAGTCAACAAGAGAACAGAAGTCAAAATTACAGCCGGGCAGTGGTGGCACACGCCTTTAATCCCAGCACTTAGGAGGCAGAGGCAGGCGGATCTCTGAGATCCAGGACAGCAAGGGCTTGACAGAGAAACCCTGTCTCGAAAAAAACAAAAACCAAACCAAAACAAAAAGCAGAAATCAAAATTACAAGATTTCATGTTCTATCTATCAGAATGGCCACCATGAAGAAAACAAATGACAGCACATGGTGGCAAAGATGTAGAGGAAACATTGCTGGTGGGAACATAAACTAATTTCAGTCATTATGGAAATTCATAGAGGTTCTTTTTTTTTTTAAAGATTTATTTATTATGTATACATTGTTCTTCCTGTATATATGACTGCAGGCCAGAAGAGGGCACTAGATCTCATTATAGATGGTTGTGAGCCACCATGTGGTTGCTGGGTATTGAACTCAGGACCTCTGGAAGAGCAGCCACTGCTCTTAACCTCTGAGTCATCTCTCCAGCCCCCATAGAGGTTCTTAAAATAAAAACAATAAAAGCAAAAAAATAGAACCATTACATGATGGGAGGTTTTTTTTTGATTAATATTTTTTTAATTAGGTATTTTCCTCATTTACATTTCCCAATGCTATCCCAAAAGTCCCCCATACCCACCCACTCCCCCCCTTTGGCCCTGGCGTTCCCCTGTACTGGGGCATATAAAGTTTGCAAGTCCAATGGGCCTCTCTTTCCAGTGATGGCCAACTAGGCCATCTTTTGATACATATGCAGCTAGAGTCAAGAGCTCCGGGGTACTGGTTAGTTCATAATGTTGTTCCACCTATAGGGTTGCAGTTCCCTTTAGCTTCGATGGGAGTTTTAATACCCCTAAATAAACATTTGAAAGAATTTAAGTCAATATATCACAGATACTTGCATGTCCATGTTCACTACACCATTTAAATAGCTAAGATAAGGTGTCAGGCCCAGAAGCACAACATCACTAGGTGCGTGGATAGCTCAAATATGGCATATATACTCAATGGATTTTTATTCAGTTGTAAAGAATGAAATGACATTTGGAGGAAAATGGATGGAACTAGAGACTATCATTAAGCCAGATAGACAAAACTGTTTCTTTTTATAGAGACATAAATGTAGAACAGGCTCTTGATCAATCCGGTAAGAAGGGTTTCATTTCCTTTTTTTGAAACAGGGTTTCTCTGTATACCCCTGGCTGGTCTTGAACTCAGAGATCTGCCTGCCTCTGCCTCCTGAGCATGTGCCACCAAGTTTGCTCTTCTTGCAGCTGTCCCCAGCTCTATTGACATCTTTCGTCTTGCTCAGGCCAAAACTTGAATCATCTTTGGCTCATCTCTGCAGACTGTGCTGTTCCTGCCTTCAGGATCTGCTGAGCCTTGCTTGCTTCTCACTCCCCACATCTCTCACCTGGGTATCTCCCCTTTGCCCCAGTTTATCCTTAGAGCACAGGGGCTGCTATGTTTTGGATAAGTGTATCCTGAAGGCAGATCTTGTTTGTTTTTAAGATTTATCTATTTATTATATGTAAGTATACTGTAGCTGTCTTCAGACACTCCAGAAAAGGGGCAGATCTTGTTACGGGTGGTTGTAAGCCACCGTATGTTTGAATTCAGGATCTTCGGAAGAGCAGTCTGAGCCATTTCTCCAGCCCGAAGATGGAGATCTTAAGGGGGAAGCAACAGATAATGGAGAAGAAGAAAGATAAACTATGTGTTTTCTTTTATAGGCAGAATCTACTTGAGGAAAAAGGGGAAAAGGGAATGCGGGTGGGGTAGAGAAAAGGCAACAATGGAGATGTGAACAATGTACAACAATGTAGTTATATTTAAATATCATGAAACCCACTGTTTTGTATGCTGAATGAAAATTAAAAAAAAAAAGTGTATTTTTTTCTCTATGCTCATAATTACCTGACATATTTTCTCCCAAATTTCATCGCATCCAGCTTTTTCTTGAAAGCTAAGGGCCAAGTCATAATTTTCTGCTTCAGACCACACAATCAGAGTATCCTTTGAATAAAAAAAAAAAAAAAAGTCTGAATGACTACAAGTGTTACCACAAATCCTTCTAGGTATATATAGCAAATGAATAAAGTAACAGGCAATAGAAATTCAGAACACTGCTTTTTACATTTCCAACATTTCTACTGGTAATTATCAATGATGTTTTATAATTCACTCTGTCAAATCTATATAAGTGAAGCAATGTTTTAAAAATAAAAGTTTGGCCAATATATGAAAAACACTGTAAAGAAAATGTATGCACAAAACTTACATACTAAAAACCACACAATCCTCCCCCTGACCCCCCAAAACCCATTATACCAAGACAGACTTCTGTTTGTTTGTGCACATGGGTACAACACCTATGGAGGCCAGAAGCCAAGTCCCCTGGAGCTGGGGTTACAGATGGCTGCCATGTGGGTTGCTGGGAATCAAACCCAGGTCCTTTGGAAGAGCAGCCTGTGCTTTTAACTGCTGAGCCATCATCATGTATTACAGTCTCAATTACCCAATGTATTACAGTCTCATTAAAACGTCCAACAATCCATCTTCATGCCCTCAGCTGTCAACAGCTGTTCTTACCTATGGCTTCTTTAGCCTCTGAAACTATCGGTTAAGACGGGAATGAATAAGCCATGCCTCTAATCCAACACTTAGGGGGCTGAGGTAGAATGACTGCCCTGAGCTTGAAGCTAGAATGGTCTATAGAACGAATTCTAAGCCATGCTAGATATACTACAGCGTGAGATCTGCTCTCAAAACAAGCATGGTTAAATTTGTAACATGTGAGCCACTCATTTATTTACAGGTTTTTTTTTAGTACTTTCATAAATGCACCATGTGTCAAGAAATAGCACATTCCTAGCTTCTACCACCTTTCCCTCCCATTCCAATAGGACTTTATTTTATTTTTGAAAAATTGTAAGAGAGATGGCACAGTGGAGCATTTGCAGCTTTTGCAGAGAAGTAGAGTTTGGTTCCCAGCACCTGTATGGAGACCCACAATTGTCTGTTACTCCAGCTCCATGGAATCCAATGCCCTCTTCTGACCTCTTCAGGCAATGAGCACATATGTGGCTCACATATATACATGGATGCAAAACATCGGACACATAAAAATTTACATTAATTAGTGCATGTTTGTGAGAGTCTGTTCTCTCCCTCCACCAGCTAGAACTCAAGTTGTCTGGCTCCATAGCAAGTACTTTTACTGGCTGATTCGTCTTACTAGCCCAGAACCTTATTTTGAAATGGGGTCTCTAGGTGGCTTTGCACTGGGTTGGGTAGCTAAGATTAGTAGTACATGTCTTTGTACCTAGTTCAGGATTTTGTATTCTAAAAAAAAAAAAAAAAAAAAAATGGGGGGAGGGGCTAATAACCAGCCTAACATCAAAATAAAAAGGATACAAAGGTTCAATGAGCCTGTGTGCCCACAACAAAGTCTACGGCAATGATTAATTTGCATTGTAAACAGGAGAAGCTTTCAGGGGAATGAACTCCTTTCACTATGAGGCTTGAGTGGTTCTAGCTGCTAGGCTCAACAGAAGGAGCACTAAATTGTGGGTTCTTAAGGATGCATCAGGTGGCAACTGAATAGTTTCTGGAGCCAAACTGGAGATCCTGGACCAGCCTACATCAGCAATAGCCTGGGCCAGTCAGTCTCTAGCCAAAGGCTGAGTTCTCCCTAGGGATCCATGGAACTCCTCTCAACCCTAAAAGCCTTCAGTGAGTATCTGAGCTGGGTAATCTGTGCTTCTGGTATGCAGCTGCCCCAAGCTGCTGGAGGGACGAATTTGCAAGTCTCACAGTCCTTATCTATGTCCCTATAGTCTCCTCATGCAGCTCAGGAGCATTTCTGCCAAGTTTCCAGTCTAAAAGTGGGTCTGAGGATAGTATGCTTCAGTAGTTCCTGCTCCTGAACTCTCTAAAGCACCTACCTGCTCTCCCCAACATCTCAAATTATAAAAATTTATGTTCTTGATCCCAATGGCTTTGTGGAACACTCAGTATTTGTATATGTAAAATACTTCAAGATAATACCTGTATGTAGACTTTACCTTTAGGTTAGAAGGAAATACGAAGAGTACAGATTCAAACTGAAGTTATTTTAAAAAATTAACAGCGCTCTAAGGTCCTAGTGAGTTAGTATCAGACTCCTTTTCTATAAAACACTGTTCTAGAGGATATTCTAACATTCTGTCTGCAGAATCATCTATGACAGCACAGAAAGGAACTTCAGCCACATGGCTGTGTTATTAGTTGATTATTACACCAATGGTCATTCTTTCCTTTGGGTAGAACGAAGAAACCACTACTTTAATTTTAGAGAACCATGCATTGCTAGAATGTGTAGAACATGAACTCAGCTTAAGACAGCCTTCTTCTTTCTTTAAAATGTGGCTAAGAACTGGGGAGAGGCTAAATGAGTAAAGGCGCTTAGTTGCAAGTGTGACAATGCCCCCAAAGCCCAAGGCAGAAAGAACAGACTGACACCTGAGGTTGTCTCCTAATGTCTACATGTGCTGGTAACCATACTCTCACACAAAGTAAATTCAAAGAATGGGGGATGCCCCCAAACAGTAACCTAAAAAGGGCCCAAAGAAATGATTAAGAGCTTAGTGATTAAGGGCAATTATTGCTCCATCATGAGGACCCCAGCTATGTCAGGCATCTCAACTCCAAGAGATCCAAAATTCTGTTCTAACTCTGCAGGTACCTGAATACATGCATGCACATATGCATGCATGCAGACACAAAAAACAGTGGCTGGTGATACAGTCAAATGAGCACATGCTTGTCAGCCTGCAAGAGGCATAGAATTCTTTTATCAGCAGAAAAGAAAAGAAACAAAATGACAAAATAAACCAAGGCTACAGAGATGGCTCAGTGGAGTATTGGCAGCGCTGGGCAGTGGTGGCGCACGCCTTTAATCCCAGCACTTGGGAGACAGAGGCAAGCAGATTTCTGAGTTCGAGGCCAGCCTGGTCTACAAAGTGAGTTCCAGGACAGCCAGGGCTATACAGAGAAACCCTGTCTCGAAAAACCAAAAGAGTATTGGCTGCTCTTGCAGAGGCCCCGAGTTCAGTTCCCAGCACCCACATGGCAGCTTACAACCATTCCAAAGGGGAGCTAATACCTTCTTCTGACTGATACAATTCCTGAGGGCACCAGTCATGTGTGCTACATAGATATATTTGCAGGTAAAAGACCCATACACATAAAACAAAACAACAAAAAGCAAAAACAACACCTTTTAGCCATTAACAGACTGTAAAATTAAACTATGCATGTAAAAAGGTTCAGTATATATATAATGATGGCTGTCATCAAACTTGATACCCAAGTCTAATACCCAGAATAGAAAATCAACTTCCTCAAGTTGTTCTCTGACCTCAACAGGTACAAGACAGACAGACACGTGTTTTTTAACAGTGACACTGGCAAAATGTTATATAACCTGTTCTGATTTTATTGTAAAGAATCCAATGATAAACTTATTTAACCATCAAATTGAAAAGATGTGACACACAATACACAACAGCATAATTTTTTTTTTTTACCTGTTGTTTCTGGTATGCAGTGTTAGGATTTATTTTGGACTCTAGAAGAAGAGAACCTATAAAACAGGAAAAAATTGTTATTGCAAAACAGAAAACTAGATTTCCTTATAAGTAGTTATGCCTATTTTCTGTCAGTTGCATGTAAACCTTCAGTTAATGAACACATTTTTAAGAAATGTAATTTGGGGCTGGCCAGATGATAGTTCAGCAGGTAAAAGTATTCTTTGCAAGAGCTTGATGACTTGATTTTGATCCCAAAACCACCACAGAACTAACTATTCCTGAAAGCTATCTCTACATGCCCAACTTGGCACAGAGATAGTTTCACTTATACAAATAAAACAATGAATGCAATAAAGAAATTTAAATCCAGTAACTTGTAGCTTAAGAAAGCTGCTCACCTTTTTGGGATTTTTGGTGGTAGTACAGGTAAATTCAAGCCTCAAGCATATATATCTACTAGCCAAATTTACTTTTGTCTTTTTTGTTTTTATTTTGTTTTTACAAGACAGACATGATAATATGAAGAGTGAAGACTGGGAAGCAATAAAAACCTAACAATTTGGTAGTGGTGTTTACCTTTAATCCCAGCACACAGGAAGTGAAGGTGATAGGCCAGTCTGGTCTACAGGATGAATTCTAGAACAGCCAGTGCTACTCACAAAAACCTTGTCTAGACATCCCCTAACCCCCCGCCCCCCAACTAACCTAACAATTTAGAGAGCATAAGACAGCAAACCAGAAGTATGAAGCTAGATATTAATCTCAAAAAATTACACTAATTGCATTTACATAGCACAGTAATATTTCAATAAATATAATTAACATGTACTGATCTTAACCAGGTTAACAGACATTTCTATACCATTATTTTGTTTGGAACCTCTGAAATCCTCAGATAATCTGGGGTTAATAATGTCTGATATGCTGTATGACTTACAAAGTACTTTCAATACAGTGTGACCAGTGTCAAGACAAGAAATGTGGTTTTGTGGTTGAAAGAAATCACATCAAGCATAAGTATTTACTTAAGTAAAACTCAATATATGAAGGAGAGAGCAGTTTACAGGTCACCTTCAGAAGCCTTGCTTTTCTACTTTTCCTGCTTTTTCCTGTTGTGTTCTCACTATGTAACACAAAATTATGATCCTCCAACCTCAGTCTCTTGAAAGGCTCAGATGCACCATTATGCTCATCCACCATGTCTATATCCCTGACTCTCTGCATATTTTAAGAATGAAATTCTACACATCATCTCACCATCCAGTTCTAGTCTATCTGGAGACAAGAATATCTAACCGGAAGTTTTGGACTGAGAAACAGTTTCTTTTTTCTGCAGCAGGTCTCCTCCCTTCTCATATCACACTCTACAGTTGATTCAAACACTCCAAAAGCTGACAAAGAGCCAATGCTTACTACTTCCAAATTCACTTTGACCTTATTCTAAATGCACTTTGTGTTTGCTGAGAGCAGGGCTAAGGGACCACACTGGAAGACTCCATCTTATCCTCAGAACTTAAGGTAACCAAACATGTTTTTGTTTACCCACACCCACCAAATCTCATTTCTTAAGCCTTCTTTCTTTTTTGCCCCTTCCTAACCTCTCTTTTACTGAGGTTCAACCAAGAATTACTACAATTCAGGGAGAGAAAAGGTTTTAATCACCTTCTTTCCCCCCAACTTTTATCAAATTAATCATTTAACTCTATTCACAATTCTCAGATTTTTGTTTTACTGATTAAGACCTATGTTAGTGATCCATCACAAGAAAAATGCAGGAAAATTAACAGAATGTTTAGAACTTCTTTTTTTTTTTTTAAAAAAAAGATTTATTTATTATTATACATAAGTACACTGTAGCTGACTTCAGACACACCAGAAGTGGCGTCAGATATCATTACAGGTGGTTGTGAGCCACCATGTGGTTGCTGGGATTTGAACTCAGGACCTTCGGAAAAGCACTCAGTGTTCTTACCTGCTGAGCCATCTCACCAGCCCTAGAACTTCTGAAAATGGTAAGGTCAGTGGGAAAGGACACAGGGTAGTGGTACACTACATTCTTAGCATGTACAAGGGCAAGTTCAATCCCTGGTACTGTGGAAATAAACAGACAGACCTTGTCCCATGTCAACTACTTTTGTATGTTTTTCAATTTCTTTACTAGAACAAAAATTGCCTTTTATTACTTTTCACTAAAATGATGTTCAGGCCACCTAGAGGCTAAATTTATTTTTAAAGGATTAATGAGGACATATATGAGATTAGATTGAAAATGGTTTCTATGGGAAAATACAGGCATCTGGAGAGATGGCTCAAATTAGGACTGTATGGCTCTTCCAGAGAACCAGAATTCAAATCCTAGCACCCACCTCAGGCAGCTCACAGCCACCTGTAACTCTACAGGACTCTGCCTGCACCTGGATTCATGTCCACATACCACTCCACATACATATACTAATAAAAATAAATCTTTAAAAAAAAAATCCAGCTCAACAAACTCCATTAAGAATTACAACCTGAGCCTTTAATCCCAGCACTAGGGAGGCAGAGGCAGGCGGATTTCTGAATTCGAGGCCAGCATGGTCTACAGAGTGAGTTCCAGGATAGCCAGGACTACACAGAGAAACCCTGTCTCAAAAAACCCAAAAAGAATTACAACCTGAGCTGGGCTTGGTGGCGCAGGCCTTTAATCCCAGCACTCGGGAGGCAGAGGCTAGTGGATTTCTGAGTTCAAGGCCAGCCTGGTCTACAAAGTGAGTTCCAGGATAGCCGGGGCTTCACAGAGAAATCCTGTCTCGAAAAACCAAAAAGAATTATAACCTGAATCCTCAAAAGCAATCCACCTACATGTTGGGAGCAAGACCATCTGAAAATGAAACAAAAACCAATCTAACTCTAGAAAAATCACAAGAATTAGAACAAAACAAAAAAACACCAAAAATCCAAACAAAAAACTCCAACAAAACACACTCAGTTCCTCCCTTCCCCTTCCCCTTCCCCTTCCTTCCTTCCTCCCTCCCTCCCTTTCTTCCTTCCTTCCAAAACAGGGTTTCTCTGCACAGCCCTGCCTGTCCTGGAACTCACTCTGTAGACCAGGCTGGCCTCGAACTCAGAAATCCTCCTGCCTCCGCCTCTCAAATGCTGGGATTAAAGGCGTGCACCACCACTGTCCAGATTGTTTTCTTTGTAAAAAATAAAGTTATTTTAAGGGCCAGGGATGTGGCTCACTGGCAATGGTTGCTCTAAGTTCAATCCTCAGTACCACAGAAGTTTTATCTTAAAAGATGCATTACATCTAAAGGCAGAGAGCTCAACTAGGAAAAATGTTCTTTTTAAACTTAAGATTGTGTAATGGCTACAACCTTGGGGTGTCCTAAAAATTAAACTGTGGCTTTACCGTATACTTTGGGTTGTTGATTAAGCATGTATACGTTGCTTTAAAAAAGTAAAGTAGAAGTTAGAGAGCAATTAAAGAGCCAGGTTCAATCCCAGCACCTACATCATGGCTCACAACCATCTTCAGCTCTAGGGGATCTGACTTCTGGTCTCCGAGCACATGGTCTACATATATATTCATAAAATAATTAAAAAAAAATCACATATCCCAAGTGAAAGGTTATCTAGTGATATATCAAAAGAGAACTGCCAAACTTTACATAAATGCTATGACATGAAGATTTCCTACACAGTGGAAAAGATGTCCAGAATATCATTGTCTATTCTCAGAGATCACGGATGAATGCTAATGGAAAAACAAAGCCACTGAAATTTGTTCTTCCTGTAAAAGATGAGTCCCTTTCCACTGGAGAAAGGGATTAAATAAATCATGGGGTGTGACTGCTAAGCAAACTTCACCAAAAAGTAAACAAGTTATAGCAGGACCTGTATTTTCACTCAAAAAAGACCTAAGAATGTCTTAGATAAGCTCTAATAACTGTGTTAATACTGTCAACTGTCATCGTTAAGGGCATTAAAGAAGTTGTCAAGTTGGTGTTTATCATCCAAATGTCAAACGCATGTACAAATTCATGGATCTTGATAAAAATGGGATGCTCCAAGTGTTAAAATGAAAACAAATGTATATACTTTAACACACATGAAGCAATGTCTTGAAGCAGAACTACTGTGAATCAGGGCCAGTCTAAAAAAGGTGTGTGAACTTTGGTTCTTCTTTTTTTTTGTTTTCAATACTGGGTTTCTCTGTATAGCCCTGCCTCTGCCTCTTAAGTGCTGGGATTAAAGGCGTGTGCCACCACTGCCCGGCTGCTGGTTCACTTCTTGAGTTAGGGTCTCATTATGATGCTTCGGTTGGCTTTGAAATCATGTGTAGTGCAAGCCATTCTCAAATTCCTTGTTCTCCTGCCTCCCAAATGCTAGGATTTCAGGTGTGTCCACTTGGCTTATGAAAAGAAAACGTGTCAGTAAGTATTCTGCTTGTCTGCTAGTCTGTGGGAGGTATTCTGATTTTTTGTATAACATAAGTAGTTTTTTCACCAAATGCCTAAATGGGAGGCAGGGGGATTTCTGAGTTCGAGGCCAGCCTGGTCTACAAAGTGAGTTCCAGGATAGCCAGGGCTATACAGAGAAACCCTGTCTCGAAAAACCAAACCAAACAAACAAACAAAAAAAGCCTAAATGGTCATTTCTATATCACACATACACCCAACCATCTACCTATGTTATCTTTTATTTAAAAGCCAGGGCTGGGAAGTTGGCTCAGGGAGGTACTTACTTGCATGCAATCATGAAAACCTGAATTCCCAGTACCCATGTAAAAAACCTGGCATAGTAGCACACTTTTGTAACCCAAACACTGGGAGAGTGAAGACACGAATCTTGGGATTTGCCTACTAGCAGCCAGCCACCTTAGCCTAGTCTATAACCCCAGGCAGAAGAAAATCTGACTCAAAAAAAAAAAAAAAAAAAAAAAAAAAAAAAAAAAAAAAACCATTGGTCCAGGCGGTAGTGGCGCACGCTTTTAATCCCAGCACTCGGGAGGCAGAGGCAAGTGGATTTCTGAGTTCGAGGCCAGACTGGTCTACAAAGTGACCAGTTCTACACAGAGAAATCCTGTTTCGAAAAACCAAACTCAACAGCAAAAACAAACAAACAAACAAAAAACATTGGCACTGCAAGAATTACATTAGCACACAAGACACTGCAAGTCTTCTAATCCCTACAACAATTATTTCTCAGATAACAGGTCCTTTTGCATTTTCTTTCCTTTTTTTTTCCAGTAATGTTACAGAATTTGGACAACAAAAAGGGAAAAAAAAATGACCATTTCACTCTTACCCCCAAAAGCCTAGGTAAAATAATATTTAGAACATTGATTCTCAACCTGTGTCAAGACCTCACTGGTAAATGCCTATCTCCAAAAAATGCTTACATTGTGATTCATAACAATAACAAAATTAGTTTTGAAATTAACAAATAATTTTATAGTTGTGGGTCATCACATGAGGAACTGTATTAAAAGTTTACAGCATTAGGAAGGTTGAGAACCACTGATTTAGAATGTTCTGGGTTATTTGAGAAATGGGAAAAGACCTTTTCTGAAACTTCTTTCTCCTGTATCTCTTGGCTTTTTCTAAGAAACCACTTTAGAAGTCCAGCTCTGATCTCAAATCAAAAGATCAAAAGAAAAACATATCTAACCATTATTTTGATGATAATCAAACCCTTTCCAAGTGAATAAATATCTGAGTCTCAGTTTTAGTTTCCAATACAGTAAATATTAATGAATAAAATCATATAATTGTGTAAGAGCCTCAAAAGAACAAAGGTATTCAAAGCAAAATCTTAAGAAATGTTACCAAAAGGGTACTGCATAAATAGAATATTGTGCTGCTTTTATGAGGTTTGTATAACCTCACACAGATAACCAAATTATATCAATATACCAATAACAGATGACCAACATGGTTCCTCCTATAAAATAAAATAGGAAGTGTTTTTCTTGTGATTTGTTGCTATAGCCACTTAGATGGGTTTGGGATGAGTGAGGATTGCTAGTTATTAAGGAATGTATCACAGTCTCAGAGAACTCTTTACTAATTGGCACACATACGTAAAAAATAAAAAAAATTTTTTCAGGCTGGAGAGATGGTATTAACTGCTCTTACAGAGGTTCTGAGTTCAATCCTCAGCAACCAACCATATGGTGGCTCATAACTATCTGTAATGGAATCTGATGCCTTCTCCCGCCGGTGTGTGTGAAGATAGCTATACTGTACTCATATACATAAAATAAATACATCTTTAAAAAACAAACTAACTTTTTTCTTAAGGTCCAGCAAACTCCAAGCCTGACAATCTGAGTTAGATCCCTGGGGCTCACATAATGGAAGAAAGAACAGACTCTTGTGAGTTGCCCAATCTCTTCCTGAGCCTGTGTGTGCATGTGCGTAAGCACTGAGATAGTCTGGCTCTAGAGTTCATAGTTTTAACCATGGTGTTTCATGCTCTCTTCAGTGCTATTTTCTTCATTTTTGTTCAGTGTTTTTATAATACAGACTTGATAACAGAATTCAAGAAAAATTTAAGAAAAATCAAACCCAGGCTGGTGACAACAGGCTAGTTGGAGGCCGAGCAGAAAGAGGGCAGATTCAAGGCCCATGAGAGTAAGTAAAAGAAACTCATCTTGAAATAGAAAGTAAAAATGGGCTGGGGAGTTGGCTCAGCAGTTAAGAGCATGCACTGCCTCTACAGAGGACCAGAGTTGATTTCCAGCATACACACCCCAAGATTCACAACTACTTGTACTTCCAGCTCCAGTGGATATGATTCTTATGGCACTAGAATTAATTTGCACATAACTAAAATAAATCTTGAACTGGGGGAAGACAAGCAAAATAGAAGGCTATTGTTGTATAGCTCAACAATACTGTGCTTGTCTGTACTTTGCAAGCCCTAAGTTCAATCCCTGGTAACCTCAAAAAAACTGGAACTGCAAAACAAAACACCACGTGCCCCCCACCCCCACCTAGATTTCTTGTTAAGTGTGGAAGGGAAAACCCTCATTGAAAAAACTATTCAAAGATTCAAAACATTAAAACTTGTGGTTAGGAAGCCAGTGTTGCCAGGCAGTGATGGCATACACCTTTAATCCCAGCACTTGGGAAGCAGAGGCAGGCGGTCTACAGAGTTTTCCAGGACAGCCAGGGCTACACAGAGAAACCTTGTCTCGAAAAAAACAAAAAGAAAAAAAAAGAAAAGAAGGACTCCCCCCCCCCAAAAACCCAAAAAGGAAACCAATGTTATGGGAATTCACTATAAGTTATGTGAAGGGCCTATCCCAATATTTAGTATACCACCAGCACTTAATAACTTAGATTTTAAACTGACAGTCATTTGCAATATGAAGTTGAGCTTTAACAACGGTGATCCAGCACAACATTACAAGCATAAGGTTCGCCGGGCGGTGGTGGCGCATGCCTTTAATCCCAGCACTCGGGAGGCAGAGGCAGGTGGATTTCTGAGTTCGAGGCCAGCCTGGTCTACAGAGTGAGTTCCAGAACAGCCAGGACTATACAGAGAAACCCTGTCTCGAAAAAACCAAAAAAAAAAAAAAAAAAAAAAAGCATAAGGTTCATGATATTGCTTGTTTAGTCAACATTCCATGCAAACTGTCATCACTTCTAAACTTCTAGTACACACATACTTAGCTTTATAGGTATACTTTATATGGATCTCATCATATCCTTCCACAAAAGAAGCTGGGTTAGTATGAGAATTCTTGGCTAGGGATGGTGTAGTTCAGTAGAACACCTGCCTAACATGTACAAGGCACTGGCTTCAAACCCTGTGCTGAGGGTTGGGGTAAGCTGAAAACTTGAGAGTTGTAATTTTTCCAACTCTATCTTCATCATTAACCCAATTAGATTCAAGTGGTACATGAATGTTGTGTTTTGGTCCTGTTTTAGTTGCAACATGAATACAGATAGCTCTGCCCCCATAACTTCACTCAACTCCACGGAACACAACTTTCCCAGAATATTGCCACCACCAGCATCACAGCTTCATAAGTGCGAACAAAGCACCACCAAAAACCACGTTAATGGCCAGTGTTATGGTCCAAGTCTACAAATCTAGCATACAGAAAAACAGAGGGAAAAGAAGCTAGATTGAGGTCAGCCTGGGGTACACAACAAAGACTCTGGCTTTAAAACAACCAGAAGCAGGGGCTCAAGGGTTAAGAGCACTGGCTGATCTTCTAGAGGACCCAGGTTGATCACCAGCACACACATGGTGCCTGCCAATTGTCTGTAGCACCACTGACCTTTTCTAGCTTCTCTTTGCACGTGGCAGCACAAAAAACTATGCAGGCAAAACATCCATACACAAAAAGTTATTAACATGAAAAAATGTATTATGGGGGCTAAAGAAAAGGATCAGTGGTTATGAGTACCCCCACCTTAAAACTTTTTAAAAAAATTTAGATAGATGGGTGTTTTGCTATGTTTGTCTGTGCACCTGGTGTCCAGAGGCCAGAAGGTGGCACTGGATCCCCTGAAACTGGAGTTGTAAATGGTTGTTAGCCATCATGTGGGTGCTAGGAATCTTTTCTAGGTCCTCTGAAAGAGCAGCCAATGCTCTTAATGTTTGAGGCATCTCTCTAGTCCATTGTTTGCTGCCCCCCCCCCCCCAGATCACTGGTTGTCAACCTGTGGGCCTCACTCATGTGGGGGTCATATGCAGATATCCTGCATATCAGGTATACATTATAACTAACAAAATTATGAAGTAGCAACAAAGTAATTTTATGGTGGGGGGAGGGGCACTACAACAGGAGAAACTGTTTTAGAGTTGCAGCATTGGGAAGGTTAAGACTGGCCTCAGATGATCCATATTTGATCAAAACTGGCTCATACCTTTGAATGCTTGAGTCCCCAGTTAGTGGAACTGTTAAAGGATTAGAAGGTGTGGTCTTATTTATTGGAGGTGTTAACGAGAGCAGGCTCTTAATTTTCAAAAGACACATCCACCATTCCTAGTGTGTTCTCTGCCTCCTGCTTGTGGATCAACATGTCTTCACTCTGCCATCATAGACTAACACTCTGGAACCATAAGCACAAGTAAGCTCTGTCTAAGTTGTCTTGGTCATGGAGTTTTATCACAGCAATTTCAAAGTAACTAAGACAGTCTGGGATGTCAAACAAGAAAATTAACACATCACAAAAGCTTAGTCCATGGCTGGAGAGATGGTTAAGATCACTGGCTATTCTTCCAGAGGTCCTAAATTTAATTCCCAGCAACCACATGGTAGCTCACAACCATAATGGGGTTGGATGTCCTTTTCTGATATGCAGGTGTATATGCACATACAGCACTTATACATTAAATACATACATACATACATACATACATACATACATACTTACTCCAGGGTGAGAAATAAGGTGGTTCAGCAGGGAAAGGCACTTAGCTCCAAGCCTAACAACCTGAGTCTATTGCTAGGACCACACAGTGGAAGGAGAGAATCTATTGCCCAATCTTATCTCTGACCAGCAAGCACATTACACACCACTGTGAAGTCAGAGGACATAACACAAATTCCAGGGGTGGGATGTACTGCACCTGCCTAGCATGTACAGACCTGGGCTCAAACCACTGTATTTCAAAAAGTTAGAAATTAAGTGTCTTGTCAAGTCAGGTGGTGGTGCACATCTTTAGTCCCAATATCCAGGAGGTAGATGCAGGTGGATGTCAGAGTTTAAGGACAGCTTTGTGTTTCAAAATTTAATATGTAGCCCTAGTACTTTGATTATACATTATGTACTTCCAGACTGCTAAATTTTCAAATAATAATCTGAATAACTCAGATTCATGGAGAAAAGGAGGAAAATATTACCATACTCAATGTCTTTGAAAGACTTTTTTTCCAGGGGGCAGGGGAAACAATTACTAGAGGTCAAACCCACTCACAATAACTTTTTAAGTTTCCTTTTCTTCTCTTTTGAGAAAGGGTCTTTCATGAAGCTTAAGCTAGTCTAGAACTAGAGATACTTCTGCTTCAAGCTCCCCAAACATTCTGTTTACCAGAAAGACTATAAATTTATGCCATTTAATTTTCTACTGGACAATAACCCATTTTATGGGAAAAACAAATACTTCCCATTTTCCCAGGCATGATGGCAGACACTTACATCTGTAGACCCTGTCCTTGGGAGATGAAGGTAGGAGGATAGGAATTCAAGACCAGTCTTGGCTACATGAGACCCTGCAGCTCTTGTAGTGGACTGGGGTTCAGTTTTCAGAACCCACATGGTAGCTCATGACAGTGTAATTCCAGGTCTAAGGGTCTTCTGACCTTCAACAGAACCAGAACATACATGCAAACACACACACACACACACACACACACACACACATAAGTATAATTTTTCAAAAAAAAAAAAAAGCCTACATTGTCCTCAATGGAGGGGAAAAAAAAAGAATTCTCAATTATATGTAACAAAATAGAGAGCAGCACAATATTGGGTGATCCAAACTAGTAGGAGACACCATAACTAGTAGGAGCAGCCAGGCACAATCCTGGCTGAACGTATGGGTAAATTGGTGCTTGTCCACCTTATAAAAGCCTAGGGTTTGACCCCTACTACCACATAAAGCATGATGGTGCAACATAAGTAATCTTAACAAGAGAAAATGGAGGCAGGATCAGAAACTGAAGTTCAACCTCACTATATAACCAAGTTCAAGAAACCAGCCTAGGATACATGAAAATTTGCCTCTAACAAAATTTAAGTCTGTAAAACTTAATTTTGTTTTCTTTGAAATAATCCTTGAGGTCAAGAATAAAACAGCGCCGGGCAGTGGTGGCGCACGCCTTTAATCCCAGCACTTGGGAGGCAGAGGCAGGTGGTTTTCTGAGTTCGAGGCCAGCCTGGTCTACAGAGTGAGTTCCAGGACAGCCAGGGCTATAAAGAGAAACCCTGTCTCGAAAAACCAAAAAAAAAAAAAAAAAAAAAAGAATAAAACAGCATTACAGAGACCAAAGCATAAATCCACTGTAAGTAGCTGTAAGTGCTTCCAGTTGTAGGCTAGATTTCCCACTAAAATAACAGATCACCACCCCAGGCTGAACTTGTACTAACCTACAATTAGCACCTCAGGCTCGAAATTACCTATAAGACATGGCTAATTATATTACCTAAATTTGAGAATGGTTTTAAGAATTATGTCTGTAAATACAAATGAATTGCTTAAAGAGGCCCTGACACACACATAGGAGGTACTCAATAAACTTAAACTATTACTAATCTTACTTGGAATTTATCTGTTAAGGAGGAAAAATGGCTTTAGTAATAAAACTATAGATTTCTTCACAAGTATCCTACACCTTTTCTAAGTCCATTTTTTTCTTTCTTTTTAAAAAAGATTTATTTATTATTATATGTAAGTACACTGTAGCTGTCTTCAGACACACCAGAAGAGGGCGTCAGATCTCATTATGGATGGTTGTAAGCCACCATGTGGTTGCTGGGATTTGAACTCAGGACCTTCGGAAAAGCAGTCAATGCTCTTAACCGCTGAGCCATCTCTCCAGCCCCTTTTTTCTTTCTTGTTTAGTGAAAATGTTTTACTATGTAATCCCTGAATTTGAGATTCTCCTAACTTGTGTTCTCAGTGGTGGAATTAGGAGTAAGGTACCACACCCAGGTTAAATCCATTCTTCAAAATTACCTTTCCACATAACACAAATATAAAGGGGTAGTTCAGTAATTATGTTTAACTCTTTTCCCTCCTGGGGCGGGGGTGGGGGGGTGCGGGGAGAGGAATTACCTGTTCTAATAAATTAGAATTTCAAAATTCCAAATGGAAGAAAGGGGCTTAGAGGCTATTTCCTAAGTGATAAAATATAAAAGGGTATAAAACACCAGACTTTTGTTGTATAGCCCTGGGTGTCCTGGAACTTTGTAGACAGGCTGGCTTCAAACTCAGAAATCCGCCTGCCTCTGCCTCCCAAGTGCTGGGATTAAAAGCGTGCGCCACCACCACCCAGAAAGTCTACATGCTTATCCTGTCTAAAGGCCTTTGTAAAACTGGCTGGCTGTGGTAGTTCACTGCAGTAATCCAACACTCAGGGGCTCAGGTAGGAGAATCGCTTTGAGTTGCAGACCAGCCATAGCTAGATAATGGCTCCAAAACAAAACAGGTTGGATGTAGTAGTACACCTATGATCCCAGGCATTGGGAAGATAGGGACAAGAGGATCGTGAACTTCCATATTTTGGGCTACACACAATGTTTGATTCTAGTCTGGTACTACAGGAGACTCTTTCCAAAAAACCAGAAGGATCTTTGCATAATCAAATAAAGCACACTGGTGTGAGTATGGTTACATGTATTAGTTCTGAAATTCAAGCTTACATCTAGTTAAATCTCACAATTACATTGGGTCTTAGAGGCAGTTCAGTGGTAGAGCACTGCCTAGCATGCTCAAGTCCCTGTGTGGATTCCATTCCCAGTTAGCCCATCCTCACAATAAGCTTAACCCTGAAACCCACACTTCCACTTTACTGTAAGGAAAGTTTCCACATGTACAAACATGCAGAGGTGATTACGTGACTGTCACAAACACATTTAACTTGTATATTAGCAGCCAAATAAGAACCCAGCTCTGAAAATATACCTGTTGTAATCAGAAAAAAATTTTCAGACCAAGTCTTACTATGTAACTGCAGCTGATCTAGGACTCTATGTAGACCCAGGCTGGCCTCCAAGTCACCAGAAACTGCCTGCCTTTCATGTTAGAAAGTAACTTTTTACCAGTGGTAACTTATTTGGGGTAATCTTTATAATTATACTCCAAGTTAACCATTCTTCAATTCAAATCAATGTTTCTACAGTCTTCAACCACAGACAGGAAAATCTTGGTTTTTGTGGAATGAGTTCTGAGTCTAGTCCAAAAAAGAGGGGAAAAAAAAAAATCTTTGAAATAAATTTGCAATATTTCAGACATGAAACAGCTACAAATAGTTCTCAACTGTAAAACTGCAAATTAATGCAACAAGGTAACTATACTTCTGCTCCAAAAACAATTTGAAGTTTTGGCCAATATGTATTTTCTTCCAAGAGTGAAATTCAGAGAATGCAAACCCTTAAGAAAGGAATATTTTAAAACGTGAAACCGTTATTTCAAACAACCTTATCTTTGAACACTGAAGACTGTTTCAATAGACTTGAGGTGAAAGCAGAAGGACTTGTTCAAGTGTTAAAAGATACCTCTCCCCACCAGCCAACTCAACCAACTAAGGACCATACGCTTAAACAATCAGAAAAGCTTGCAATAAAATGTTCCAAAGGTTCACGAGTTCCCACAGAAGACCTACAAAGTCTTTCTTTCTTAGCCAGGTGTGGCAGCACTTTAATCCCAGCACTGGAGAGGCAGAGGAAGGCAAGCTTTGAGTTCAAGGCTAGCCTGGTCTATAGAGCAAGCTCCAGGATAGTTGGGCTACATACTGAAACCCTGTCTCAAAATACAAAACAATAACAACAATAATAATCATCTCCCTTTCTTGTGAAAAAGACAACCAACCCCGGTCAAGACATGTGTGTCCTCGAAAGCCAAAGCAGCATTTTCTCTGTCTGGTGGAACTGCCAGATTTATAGACCTTATTGCAGACCCTAAAATCTGAAAGATATGGTGGAAAAGGTTTAAAACAACAACAATCCCACCAGAACAGAACTTTCTCAAAGTGTGCAACAGCTATGAACTTTACGAGCGCCAAGCAAGGTTTTATGCCTGCTTTACAGATTGGTGAACTAAGGGGTGTGTGTGTGTGGGGGGGGGGGGAGCAGATCGTTTCCGTTAAATGCCTTTCTCAAGGTCACGACGGTGCAAAAACCACCGGGGAAAGAGGATCTCAGGTCTCCGACCTTTCTGCACTGGAAAGGCAGCACGGCGCAACGTGCTCCGCTCTGCTCGAAATCCCAACGCCACAAGGTTTTCGGGTTAAGGATGGACACCCCGAATGCTCTCCACCGAGCTCCACCGGACTTGGGTACCCCGTGGCGTTCCCGTCCGCACTCCCGCCGTCCCAGTCCGAGCGCCACTGCTCTGAGAGGGGCCAGTGAGGGTCACTTACCGTCGCTCTCCGCCCTGACGAGCAGGGACATGCCCTTCAGCCTCTCCACGTAGCCGGAGGACACATGGCCAGTACCCCGGTCGTCCCACTGCCGGTCCTCGTTGAGCGTGTAGACCTTCACCCGCCGTCGGGTGTCGGTCATCGTGCCGGCCGGGGGCCCCGCCCGAGTGGCCCAGGGACAGTGTCCAGAAAAGGCGGGCGGCCGCAAACGGGGAACTCCGGGACCTCAGTGCCACCGCTGGCCGCCGCGGAGCTGCGCCGCCGCTCGCATGGCCCGCTCCCGGGTCCGAGCCCCGGGCCGCCGCCTTCTCTCGTCTCCTTCTCCCCGGCGCTATTGTCCAGGCCGAGCGAGCGCGGCCGCCCAGCAGCCCCGACAGGGAACGCGCAGCACTACGCAGCCTACCGGCCCGCCGTTCCAACGAGGTGCGGCTCGGTTCACAGACCCGCTCCGGCCTCCACCATGACCTCCGCAGAGCCGCTTTCCCGCGCCGCCGCCTCCTCAGGCCGCCGCCGCCATGTTTTCCTCCCTTGTACCTGGCCCAGCCGCTGCAGCAGGAAGCCCCGCTCCGCTCCTCCCGCTTAAAGCATCCGAAGCCGGTGAGGTAGCACTTCCCGGGAGACTCCGAACGCCTCTGGCCACCCGAGAACCCCTGGCTCTTCTTAGAAGCCGCCTTCCCTACTCCGCCGCCTCTTCCGTCTTCCTCACAGAGCCAAAGCCGCCGCCATCTTGGCTCGCCCCTCAAAAGCGGCGCGCGGGGCCACCTAGGCAGTAGCGGCAGGGGCGGCCCGCAAGCCCCACCACTTAAAGCGACAAGACGGGAGCCGGCAGCTTCGCTCCGGCCGAGGCCTTGCACCGAGGCGGGCGCGGAGCTGCGGGGGTGGCGGGAGCGGAGGAGGCGGGACGCGAGTCGCGCCGGTGACGGACCGGGACTCCCTCGCGCTGCCCTGCGCGTACTGTCGTGCAAGCGCGGGCTGCGTGTGCGTCCGTCGCACTTTGAATTCGTCATCACCTCGGCTCCGGGCGGGGAAGGGGTGTGGAGTCTGTTGGCGGCTTCTGGAGCCAGACTGGACTCTGATCCCGGAGCTCGTCCTTTCCCGTGCGAGCCTTCTCCGGACGCTTTAGGGAGGACCTTTGCAGTCGGCCCTGGGGGCGCGGGCTGCTGGCGTCCTCCTCGTCCTCCCCCCGCCCTCCTCCTCCTCCTCCTCTTCTTCCCTTGGCCTGAAATAGAGAAGTTTCTGAGAGAGGACCGTTTGGACCGCGAGGTTGGCGGGATGCAGTGAGGCACGCAATGGCCGGGCAAGTCTAAAACCCTCGACGCGGTGTTCACGCGTGGCACTGCTCCCCGGGATCATTCTGAGCACTCACCTCACAATAATCAGCGGTTATCTCCCTTTCTCTGTCGGTTATCAAAGCTGATCGTCTGTAGCCCTAGGCTGGTTTGTTTGTTTTTTTAAACAAAATAACAAAACACATCTTGAAGGGCTTGCAAAGATAAATGCCGTACTGTATGAATAAGATGAAATTCTTTGTTTTTTTGTTTTTTTTGAAACACAGCCTCACAATGTTGCTCTGACTGGCTGAAGCAACGTATGCGAGAAGCTGGGATCTTTCTTAACCCACACCAGAGACAAGTGCTCGCAAAGACATACCTGAAATCATTCACCAACAAAACTCGGAAGCATGTAAAAACAAAGCAGTTGCTGTTTCTAAATACCAGAATGCAATCCTTTCAAGCATCTAGATGGAGCCCATGAGCTCCAAGCAGAGCAGGTTAGCAGTATGGCCCTCTATGCTGATTATTTTATAGCAATGCTTCTAACCTTCCTAAAATGCTCTGACTCTTTTATAACACAGTTTCTCTTGTTGTGGTGACCCCTCCCTCACTATAAAATCATTTTGTTGCTACTTCGTAACTGTAATATGCAGGATATCTGCTGTGTCCCGTGTTTGACCGCCAAGGGATCGAGACCCACATGTTGAGAACCACCTTTTTAAAGGCCCTTGGAGACTGACTAGCAGAGCTTACACAGTGAATAGTTTCTTATCTGCCTTGACTCTTTACCCATCAAAGAAGAAACTGTTGCTTTCATCCCTCTGAAACTGTTTTGCTGGAGTACAGAACCCAATAGAACACACCTAGCCAGTCTCAGTATTTTGTCTCCTGGCTTATTCTGATGATGGAAATCATTTACAAACTATTTTGTGTCTTCCAGAGCTTTCCTAAATTGCTATGATCCGGGTCTTCCTCTCCTCTATAAAGTGTCCTTTAGAGACTTTGAATCAGGGTACACCAGGATTTGTACTTCTCAGAATTTCAGAATTGCCAGCTTGTGTTTGGGAACAAGTACTGTGAGGAAATAATTTATTTGGCGTATACTTCTAGGTCACAGTCCATTGCTGAGGGAAATCAGGGCAGGAACTCAAAGCAGGAGCCTGAAGCAGAAACCATGGAGGAATGTTGCCTGTTGGCTTGCTCCCCTCATACTTAGTTTTTTTTTATAAAGTCCAGGACAACCTTACTCAGGGAATATTGCCACCTGCCATGGGCTGGGTGCTCCTACGTCAACTAACAAGCCCCCCCCCCCCCAGACATCCCCAATATCCCCACAGGGCAGTGACCTTAGCAGCTCCTCAACCAAATGTTTTCTCTCAGATGACACCAGGCTGTGTCAATTTGACAAAGCAAAGCAGGGCACATGGGATCTGTTTAGTTAGAGGAATGTGAAGCAATCTTGCCTTCTCTCCCAGTGCACACAACCAACCCTAGATTATTTGCAGACCAGAAGTTCACCTGTGGGGCGAAAAGCAAAGTTCCAGAAGCAGACTGCAGCTTGGTGGCTCGCCACATTTTGTTCTTTTTATTCACAACTTTCTTGCCATCAAGAGATAACTTTTGCCGGACGGTGGTGGCGCACGCCTTTAGTCCCAGCACTCAGGAGGCAGAGGCAGGCAGATTTCTGAGTTCGAGGCCAGCCTGGTCTAGAGAGTGAGTTCCAGGACACAGAGAAGCCCTGTCTCGGAGAGAGAGAGAGAGAGAGAGAGAGAGAGAGAGGAGAGAGGAGAGAGAGAGAGAGAGAGGAGAGAGAGAGAGGAGAGAGAGAGAGAGAGGAGAGAGAGAGAAAAGGGAGAGAAGAGAGAGAGAGAGAGAGAGAACTTTTATCAGAGCAATTTAAAGAGCCTATCTGCTAATGTATTGGATATACACAAGAACATGGGAACATATTGTTCAGTTTATTGAATAAAATGAGCAACTGTTAATTGACATATACCATAGATCATTAACTTTATTTTCTGAATATAGTATCTTTTTTCTGTCTTCATTTTTTAAATATGATGCTGGGGTTCCAATGCAGGCCTTGTATGTACCTGACAAGCACTGTACTGCTGAGCTTCATCTGCACTGTTAAATCCTGTTTCCTTTCCTCCTTCCTTTCTGCTCCCCTGCCCTTCCCTGACAGGTCTCATTATATACCCCAGGCTAGTGACCTAACTTTGAACTGATTCAGGCAACAGGAAACGCTAAACAATTCACTCTTCAGATCTAAAAACCTTAATATCTAATCCCAGCACTTCAGAGATGGAGGCAGGCAGATCTGAAGTGCAAGGTCATCTCTGGTTACATAGTAAGTTGGTCCCTGGGGGGGGCGGGGGAAGCAAATAAAGACGTTTGTATCTGCTCAAGTTCTGAGAAGGCCTTAATCAGAAAAAAATGCTCATATATCTGCCTTGCTCCTGTTAGGAGGCCTGGATCCTTTCAAGGTCACATCAAATCTCTACTTCCTTTTCTGTCTTGTACTTTATTAAGACCCCAATCCAGTTGCATTCATATTAACATCTCTGGTGTCCAAATGACAAGAGAACCTTTTGTTTTGAAGAATTACTTTGTGGTGGATTTTTTAAAAAATTATTATTGACAGAGAAAATAGCCTGTCTTGTTTGAGTATACAAGTGTCTGTGCACTCACTCCATTCTCTTCGCTGCTTTGAGACAGGATCCCATATATCCTAGGATGGGTCCAAATGCACTGTGTAGTCAAGAGTGACCTTGACTTCTCCTGGTCCTCCAGTCTCTACTTCCAAAGTACTAGTATTATAGGTGTGTGTACCACCACACCTGGCTTCTTTTCCACCTTTGATAATCCAAAGTGGCAAAGATGGTAGACATAAATGTATTGATTTAAAACAAAGAACAACAACAAAAACAAAATGTGGTCTTGCTATGTAGACCAAGCCATCCTCAAATCTCTATTTCCCTACCTCTGCCTCCTGAATGCAGTAGTGCACCATCACTGCACGATAGACCTTAAAAAAAAAAGCTATCTTTAATAGCCTACAGGTTGTGTCTTGGTTTTTGTAATTCCAAATACTCTTGCTAATTTGTATTTTGGGCTTATATGATGTCCCTTAAACAATGGGACATTTCAGTTCTATATCTGGTCACAGTGGCTAGGGTTGTACTTGACAAAAGTCAGGCCAATGTAGAGCTTATATTTTTCAGACTGAGGGAGAGGGATGGAGGTGTGCATATCATATGCACCCACGACTCCATCCTAAATGTAAATGAATATCTGCACCATTGAGAAGAAAGCAGACCATTCTGTGTGGGCTGAGTACTCTCCTATAGTCGAGCATTTCCTTCCTGAGTTCTGTTAATGAGATGGATTGCCCCTTTATATAAATGTAACTTTTATTTGCCTGTTGTAATTGCCATCTTGGAGGCTTATTGCTTCTGTCTGCTAACCTAGGCCTAGTCCTAGAAGCCTCTATCCCCTGCACAATCTAACCTAGGCCCAGAGTGTTTTCAGCCTCTGAGATGTGCTGAATAATCTCACCCCTTTTTAGTTCTTTCTGAGCTCTGGCTGGCGGTCAACTCAGCTGTTCTGGCTCACACTCCTCTCCAAGATAAGGGATTCAATTTGGCTTCTCTCAACTTCTGGCTGAATTGCTCTACTTGGGGCTTCATAGTAACTTTAGAAATCTGTTCTTAATCTTTTGGCTCCTTCTCATTTTCTAGCTTGTTCTGTCTTCACCTGTGTCTAGCTTGTTTTCTCTCTGCAAAACTGTCTCAGTAAAACTGCCCCTTCCTCTCCTCCCCTCCTCCAACCCCTGTACTGCTCTCTTTTCTCATGAGAGTTGGGTGTATCCTATTGTGTCAAATCTTTCTCTGCCATTCAATTAGACACCACTTTACCTTCACTGTTTGTGTAGTGTACTAAGGGTGAGTCTGAATTCCAGCCAGAGGGAATAAAGGTGATATGCCACGGGCTGAGCCACAGCGAAATTAAAAACAGCTTTTCTTTTTTTCTTTCACAGTAAATGACACAACCTCGGGGTTCGACGTGTGATAAGGTATCCTGTAACTACTCTTTGTACCGCTGGGATCTACCCTGCTTCACTGGATGACATGCAGCCTTTTCTCTTAGCAACTGCATGAATAAACATCCAAGAGAACTTGTTTGTTTGGTTTAGTTTTTTGAGACAAGGTTTCTCTGTATAGCCCTGGCTGCCCGGGAACTCACTCTGTAGACCAGGCTGGCCTCAAACTCAGAAATCTGCCTGCCTCTGCCTCCTGAGGGCTGGGATTAAAGGCGTGCGCCACCACACCCGGCGATAACTTTTTTTTTTTAAAGATTTATTTTTATGTGTATCAGTTTGTCTGCGTGTATGTATGTGCACTATGTGTAAGCCTGATGCTCTTGGAGGCCAGAAGAGGATGTTGGATCACCTGTTAACTGTGATTACAGGCAATTGGGAACTGCATGCGGATGATGAGAAGCAAGGCCTTGTCCTTTACAAGAGAAGCCTGTGGTTTAAACTGCTGAGCTGTCTTTCTAGTTCCAAATACCTAAGAGGAGTCTAAAGTCCTTCTCAAAGGACCTTGAGATATCTTTTTTTGCTTGTTTTTTCAAGACAGGGTTTCTCTGTGTAGCCCTGGCTATCCTGGAACTCACTCTGTAGACCAGGCTGGCCTCGAACTCAGAAATCCGCCTGCCTCTGCCTCCTGAGGGCTGGGATTAAAGGCGTGCGCCACCACTGCCTGGCCCTTGAGATATCTTAGTGAATGAGGAAAGGCACTTAAACTGCTAAACCCAACCAAGTGAATTTGATCCTTGAAACTCACATGATGGAAGGAGAGAACCAATCCCCTTACCTTGTTCTCTGACAGCTACACACCCCTCTCCCACAGAAATAAAATGTTAAAAAGAAGTGACTTTCAAGTTCTTTGACATTTTTCTAAGACTGTAAGACATTTTCCAAGGCCTCTAAAAATGGACTCTTTACTGGTTCTGATGGTGCATGCCTTTATTCCATGCCTTGGAGAGGCAGAGGCAGATGGATCTCTGTGAGTTTGAGATCCTGCCTTAAAAAAAGAAGAAAAGAAGAAGAAGAAGAAGAAGAAGAAGAAGAAGAAGGAGGAGGAAAAAAAAGGAGTCTTGGTTGCAGCAGGGAACCCAGGTTCTGTTGCCAGAACCTACTTTGGGCGACTCATTACCATCTGTATCTTTAGTCACAGGTGATCCAATCCTCTCTTCTGGCCTCTATCTTTTTTTTTTTTGTTTGTTTTGTTTTTTGTTTTTTCGAGACAGGGTTTCTCTGTGTAGCCCTGACTGTCCTGGAACTCACTTTGTAGACCAGGCTGGCCTCGAACTCAGAAATCCACCTGCCTCTGCCTCCCAAGTGCTGGGATTAAAGGCATGCGCCAGCACGCCCAGCTGGCCTCTATCTTTATGGGCATCTGCACTCAGATGATACATATATATTCATTCACACTCAGGCATACACACATAAAATAAATCTTTTTTTAAATGGAGTCTTGGGACCGAGGATGTAGCCCAGTTTATAGAATGTTTGCTTAACAGAAAGAAAACCCTGGATTCAGTCCCAGACACTGCTAAGACCAGGGATGGTAGAGAATGCCTGTAATCCCAGCACTTGGGAGTTGAAGGAAGAAAAGAACTGAAATTCAATATCATCCCTGGCTTCACAGCAAGTATGGGGCCAGTCTATACCATACAAGAACCTGCCTCAACAACACAATAGAGTCTCAAGACAGCTGAAGTGCTGGGAGACAGGCCTCCCAGCACTTTGAACACAGAGGCAGTGGAATTGTGAGTTTGTGGACATCAGGACTATATATAAATTTAAGGTCAGTTTGAGCTAAATAATAAGACTTCGTTCTCTGTAGTCCAGGCAGGCCTTGAACTTTTCAAAAATTTTCCCCTCAGACCATCAAACAAATTAAAACAAAAGTAACTACTCCTCCCTCCCCAAACTTGGGCTGATGCTAGCACTTGTTTGTCCCAGTAGAGTCAAGTAGGATTGACACTGTTGACATCAGAGACTAGGACAGAAGGGGCAAGTGGCTTTAGCCTGCTTCTCTCAGAATGCATTCTGTGGGGAAACCAGCCACTATGTGAGGATTCAACAAGTGCCCTGCCAGAAAGGCCACCTGTGGTTGCACAGGTGTAGGGAGCCCTGGCCGAGCTCCAGATGACAGCTATCAACAGCTGTCACCAAGTGTGTTTCATTGTAACTTCAGGAGAGGCCTCAGGTCAGGGACTGCCCAGCTAAGCCTTCCCCATTCCTGACCCATAAAGTCCAAAGCACAGTAAATCTGCCTGAGCACAGATTTTGGAAGTAATGGTACATCATAGCAATAGGAAGCAGACTGTTATCTGTATAGTTGAATCTATTTTCTTTTTTGTTGTTGTTATTGGTTTTGTTTTGTTTTAGTTTGTTTTCCAGAAAGGGTTTGTCTATGTAGCCCTGGCTGTCCTAGAACTCACTCTGTAGACCAGGCTGGCCTTGAACTCACAGAGATCCACTTGCTTCTGCCTCCTGAATGCTGGGATTAAAACTGCACCACTACCACCTGTTGAGTCTACTTTCAAGAGGGTAGAAATACATTTTGTCAGGACTGAATGAATAGGATCGAGATAGTTTGTGTTTTATTTTAAGGCCTGAGCATGCTAGATAATTACCTTGAGCAACATTCTCAGCTTTCCCTTTAAAGTGCCTGCTGAGAAAGCATGAGAAGTGGATTTCTGGTACCCACCTGAAAGATAAGTATAGTGGCTTATTCCTATGACCCCAGTGGCTAAGAGACCGAAGACAAGCAGATCCTTGAAGTCAGCTGGCCAGCCAATGTAGCCAGTTAGTGATATTGGGGCTCAGCTATTGACAGATTCCCCCAAAGTAAGGTAAAGTGATTGGAAAGAGTGCTTGCCCAAGTTCAGGTCTAAGCATCCAAATCGGGCAGATTACAAAGGTCTGGAAATCCAGCTCCAAGGGATTTGATGTCCTCTTCTTACTTTCTTGGGTATAATATGATGTACACACACTTACACACATGCATAAGATAAAACAACTAAGGTAGAGAGTTGAGGAAGTTATCTAACGTTGAGTTCTGGCAGCCATATGTATGCTACACACTTGCATGTACACATGCACATATACACATGGAAAAAAAACTTGCTGGTAATAGGTATAGTGCTTCTGTGCAGTGCATTTTCTTCCTTTGTTGGTAAAGGGGATTAAACCAAAGACCTTTCATGTGCTGGGTAAGCAATTTACCACTAAGCCACACTCCCAACCTTTTACTGGCTTATTTATTTCTTGATCTACAGTGTGTATCGTGTGTATGGGTGAATGAGGCAGAGTCTAGGCATGCCTGTGGAGTTTAGAAGACAACCTTCAGGGATGGTTCTGCCTTTCCATCATGAGTTCCAGGGATTAAATTTAGGTTATCTGCTTTATATAGCTTTTACTTGCTGAGTAATTTCACTTGCCATATTCCCAGTCTTTGCTTTTGTTGTTTGTATGTTTGTTTGTTTTTGAGAAAAGATTGCCCAAGGTTTGCATATACAAACCCAGATTATCATATACAAACTCATTGTATATGATAGGGTGACCTTAAATTTGTCACTCAGCTGCATAAACCTCCAAAGTACCAGAGTTACACACATGTACAACTGGGCCTGGCTAGGCATCTTAGTTAGGGTTTCCATTGCTATGAAGAGATGCCATGACCAAAGCATCTCTCATAAAGGCAAACATTTAATTGGGGCTGGCCTTCAGTTTCAGAGGTTTGGTCCATTATCATCAAGGCAGAAGGATGGTGGCATCAAGGCAAACATGGTGCTGGAGAAGGGGCTGAGAGTTCTACGTTTTGATTCGAAGGCAACCAGGAGTGACTGCCATCCTCGGGCAGCTAAGAGGAAGCTCTATTCCATAATGGGTGAAGCCTGAGCATAAGAACAGACCTCTAAAGCCCACCCCCACAGTGATGCTCTTTCTCCAACAAGGCCACAACTCCTAACAGTATCACTCGCTATGGGCCAAGCATATTCAATCCACCATATTCCACTCCCTGGCCCCCATAGGCTTGTTCCAACACATTAGTCTCTGGGGGGGGGCATACTTAATCATAGAATAATGCAAAAATACATTTAGTCCAACCTTAAGAATCGCCATAGTCTATTCACAATCTCATCAATGCTTAAAGGTCCAAAGTTCAAAGTCTCTTCTGAGATTCATGCAATCTCTTAGCTGTAATTCCCTATAAAACCAAAAACATAAAGCAGATCACTTCTTCCAACATCATGGCATAAGATATACATTACTGTTCCAAAATGTCATAGTGCAAAATTACCGCAGCAAAGCAAGACCAAAAAACCAGTTGGTTAGACTCTAAATTCAGAGTATCTATGTCCAATGTCAAAGCACTCTTTAGATCTCCAACTCCTTTTATACTTTCATGACTGGTGTTGGCAGATATGGAATTCTGCAGCAACAAACTTCATTCTCTTTCTCAGGTTGCACACCCGTTAGCAGCTTTCATTGGCAGGTGTCCCATGGATCTGGCATCTTGAACATCTTGGGGTATACAAAACAACTTCAACTTTACAGCTTCTTGTTCCAATGTCTGGGATCCATAAATGAACTTTTGAGATTCTTCAAAAGGCTTAGGTCACTTCTCTAGCTCTGCCCTCTGTAGCACTCTAAGCTCTGGTTGACTCCACTCCATTGCTACTGCTATTCTGAGTGGTCATCCCATGGTACTAGCATTGCCAATATGTTGGGATCTTCTGCTGCATGTAGGTTTTACCAATAGTGTCTCATAGGCTCCTTTCATGATGCCAAGCTTCAACTTCTTTGCATGACCCTTCAGTCCTGGGCTGTCAACTGCAACTGAGGCTGCATCTTCACCAATGGCCTTTCCTGGCTTCTTGAAGTGCCAAGCCTTATCTTCTCTCCGTGACTCCTTCATGCCTTCAAAACCAGTACTACCTGGGTGATTCTTACATATTACTAAGTCTATCTACAGCATGAGGTACAACCTTGGCTATCTCTGGAACACAGCTTCTTGGTGTTCTCAGAAAACACCTCCCAGAAGATTTCACATTTGTGATGCTGATCACCATTAATTTCTTAGTTCCAGTTAACAAGCATCATCAATCTTCCCAGTAGTTCCTTCTATTTTTGACTCTAAAGCCATAGCTAGCCCTGAGCACTAGCTCTGTACCTAGTCCCACAGCATCCAGAGGAAGCTCGACTCCCAGGTGCTCTAACATGTCCAGGATTATAGGTAGGAGGCCACAACATCTACCCCAACACCAGGAGTAACTGGGACCCTTGGGATTCAGGGACGCAGGAACCCCTGCCTGGCCAGTGGCACAGGTTTCTTCCAATCTGAGCCGGTGCCCTAGCTCCGCACCCAATCCCACAACACCCAGAGGAAGCTCAACTACAGATTCAATGCAATCCCCATCAAAATTCCAACTCAATTCTTCATAGAGTTAGAAAGAGCAATTTGCAAATTCATTTAGAATAAAAAACAAAACAAAACAAACAAACCCAGGATAGCAAAAAACTATTCTCAACAATAAAAGAACTTCTGGGAGAATCACCATCCCTGACCTCAAGCTGTATTACAGAGCAGTAGTGATAAAAAACGTATGATATTGTTACAGAGACAGGCAGGAAGATTAATGGAATAGAATTGAAGACTCAGAAACAAACCCACTCGCCTATGGTCACTTGATCTTTGACAAAGAAGCTAAAACCATCCAGTGGAAAAAAGAAAGCATTTTCAACAAATGTTTCTGGTTCAACTGGCAGTTTGCATGTAGAAGAATGCAAATCGACCCATTCTTATCTGATTGTACAAAGCACAAGTCCAAGTGGATCAAGGACCTCCACATAAAACCAGATAAACTGAAACTAATAGAAGAGAAAGTGGGGAAGAGTCTCAAACACATGGGCACAGGGGAAAATGTTCTGAACAGAACACCAATGGCTTATGCTCTAAGATCAACAATAGACAAATGGGATCTCATAAAATTGCAAAGCTTCTGTAAGGCAAAGGACACTGACAATAGGACAAAACGGCAATCAAGAAATTGGGAAAAGATCTTTACCAATGCTACATCCAATAGAAGGCTAATATCCAATATGTACAAAGAACTCAAGAAGTTAGACTCCAAAGAACCAAATAACTCTATTAAAAATGAGGTACCAAGGGGCTGGTGAGATGGCTCAGTGGGTAAGAGCACCCGATTGCTCTTCCGAAGGTCCTGAGTTCAAATCCCAGCAACCACATGGTGGCTCACAATCATCCGTAATGAGATCTGACTCCCTCTTCTGGAGTGTCTGAAGACAGCTACAGTGTACTTACATATAATAAATAAATAAATCTTTTAAAAAAATGAGATACAGAGCTAAACAAAGAATTTTTAACTGAGGAATATTGAATGGCCAAGAATCACCTAAAGAAACGTTCAACATCCTTAGGGAAATGCAAATCAAAAGAACCCGGGGATTCTACCTCACACCAGTCAGAATAGCTAGATCAAAAACTCAGGTGACAGCAGTTGCTGGTGGGGATGTGGAGAAAGAAGAATACTCCTCCATTATTAGTGGGATTGCAAGCTGGTACAACCACTCTGGAAATCAGTTTGGCAGCTCCTCAGAATATTGAACATAGTATTATCTGAGGACCCAGTTATACCACTCCTGGGCATATATCCAAAAGATGCTCCAACATACAACAAGGATACATGCTCCAGTATGTTTATAGCAGCTTTATTTTTAATAGCCAGAAGCTGGAAAGAACCCAGATGTCCTTCAACAGAGGAATGGATACAGAAAATGTGGTACATTTAAACAAAGAAGGAGCCAGGCATGGTGGTGCACGCCTTTAATCCCAGCACTCGGGAGGCAGAGGCAGGCAGATTTCTGAGTTCGAGGCCATCCTGGTCTACAAAGTGAGTTCCAGGATAGCCAGGGCTATACAGAGAAACCCTGTCTCAAAAAACAAAAAAACAAACAAAGTACTACTTAGCTGTTAAAAACAATGACTTCATGAAATTCTTAGGCAAATGGATGGAACTAGAAAATATCATCCTGAGTGAGGTAGCCCAATCACAAAAGAACACACATGGTATGCACTCACTAATAAGTAGATATTAGCCCAAAAGCTTGGGATACCCAAGATAAAATTCACAGACCACATGAAGTTCAAGAAGGAGGAAGAACAAAGTGTGGGTACTTTTGTCTGTATTAGGAGAGCGAACAAAATATGGGAGCAAATATAGAAGTGTGGAGTAGAGACTGAAGGAAAGGCCATCCAGAGACTGCCCCACCTGGAGATCCATCCCATATACAGTCACCAAATGTAGGCACTATTGTGGATGCCAAGAAGTACATGCTGAAGAAGCCTGATACAGCTGTTTTCTGAGAGGCTCTGCCAGAACCTGACAAATACAGAGGTGGATGCTTGTAGTCAACCATTGGAATGAGAACGGGATCCCCAGTGGAGGAATTAAAGAAAGGACTGAAGGAGCTGAAAGGGTTTGCAACCCCATAAGAAGACATAAGAAGAACATCAATGTCAACCAACCAGACCCCTCTCCCCTGAGCTCCCAGAGACTAATCCACCAACCACGGAGTACACATGGAGGGACCCATGGCTCCAGCCACCTTTGTAGCAGAGGATGGCCTTGTTGGGCATCAATGGGAAAAGAAGCCCTTTGTCCTATTTAAGGCTAGTTGATCTAATGTAGGGGAATGTGAGGGCGGGGAGGCAGGAATGGGTGGATGGGAACACCCTCATAGAAGCAGGGGGGGGATGCGATATGGGGTTTCTGGGGGCGTAGGACCAGGAAAGGGGATAACATTTGAAATGTAAATAAAGAAAATATCTAATAAAAATGTGTAAAAAAAACCAAAATTATGTATGTATGTGTGTGTGTATATATATATATACACACACACACACACATATATATGTTATAGATAGATAGATAGATAGATAGATAGATAGATAGATAGATAGATAGATATAGAAAATCTCCAGAGCTCCAATACTATGTGTCTGAAGCTGCTGAATTCTGCTGTTTTATGGGGCTGGAACATTGTCCCCTGCTTCATTATATTATCATCAGCTTTCTGTTTTCCGACTCCTAACCTTGCCTTTCCTAGAACTTGCTCTGCAGATTGATCTTGAACTCAGAGATCTGCATGGCTAAGTTTCCTGAATGCTGGGATTAAAGGCAGGTGCCACCATGGACTTAAGCTTTTCTTCACCTAGAACTTGCTCCGTCCCAGGCTGGCCTTGAACTTGGAGATCTGCTTTCCTTTGTCTCCCAGGATTAAAGGTGTGTACCACCTCGGCCTAAACTTTATTAATGCCATATTGATCTAACTCTCCCTTTTCCAACTGCAAATGCATAAACAATATAGTTTAGCTGGGTGGGATCTTGCCCCAAGGTCACCATTCTCTAATCTGTTTCTGTTTATCTCCTTGAATATAGAATTCAGCGCCATTCCTTTGTTCCCCTTTTTTCTTGGAGCCATACATTTTGTACTTTTCTTTTTGAAGCTTGTTACACTTGATCAAAGTGCACTAAACCTGAAAACATAGTCTCTGCTGGGCTTTTTTCCCCCCCCCAGGAGACTTTCTTTGTCAATGCAGTTAATCTGAGTCTCTTTACCTTAGCCTCAGGCAGACTATTCGGACAAGGGTAAAAAGCAGCAACATTCTTCACCAAATATAACAAAAAATATCTCTAGGCCACACACTAACATTTTTCTCTTCCAAAACCTCTTGAGCCTGGCCCCCACAGTTCAAATCACCCTCAGCACCATTGTCTTCCAAATCCTTTCTAGGATGCCCATCAAGCCCCACTTAAAGCATTCCATGGTTTTCTAAAACCAAAGTTACAAAATCTACATTCATTCATACAAAAGCATGGTTAACTTATCACAGTACCTCAGTCCTAGATACCACCTTCTGTCTTAGGGTTTCCATTGCAGTAAAGAGACACAATGAACAAGGCAACTCTTTTTATTTTTTGGTTTTGTTTTTTTTTTTTTTTTTTCGAGACAGGGTTTCTCTATATAGCCCTGGCTGTCCTGGAACTCACTCTGTAGACCAGGCTGGCCTCGAACTCAGAAATCTGCCTGCCTCTGCCTCCCGAGTGCTGGGATTAAAGGTGTGCACCACCACGCCCGGCCAAGGCAACTCTTATAAAGACAGAATTTCATTGGGGCTGGCTTTCAGGTTCAGAGGTTCATTATCATTAAGATGGGAGCATGGCAGTGTCCAGGGAGACATGGCACAGGAGGAGCTGAGAGTTTTATACCTTCCTCTGAAGTTCGTTAGGAGAAGACTGACTTCCAGGCAGCTAGGATGAAGATCTCTCAAAGCCCACCCCAACATTGATGTAGGACCATTAAAGGAAGCCTGGTTTCTGGTTGAGCTAGGTTTAAAACCCCGGAGACCCTGCAGGTAACTCTGCAAATAATGGTAGGCTCTTTGCCATGCTTCTAGACACCAGGCTCCTGACACGAGGCCACAGCTCTCCATTCCACAGGTCTGTGGCCATCAGTCCCGTAAGAGCAATGCCCTAAGCCCATCCACAGGTGACCACAGATCACCTTTTTAATGAGGCACCTAAAGGTCTGAAGTGTGGAGAGCCGTGAGCAATTGCCATCATGAGCCTCCGCTGTGCCTAACTGGTAAACAAGTAATGTGCGCAGGTGCAAGAGTAAATTCGTGCCAAGTCACTGCCCATCCCGGGGCGTAGTAGTGGGGTGATGAGTGAGCAGCTAATCAGGAGCTGACACGTCACATGGAGGGGTATATAAGCAGCACCATTTTCCTTGTTTGGGGTCTTCCTTCAGATGAAGCAATAAAGCTTTGCTGTAGAAGAATCCGGTTGTCCGAGTGAATTCTTGCTGGCAAGATACTAGCTCGGGATAAGTGGCACTGAAAACCCGGGAAAATTCCATCACCAGGCGCTGAAAAGGGGACCCCCCCACCCCCCGTTTCACGGGGCGGATTCAGAACTACGGGACACTAAAGCTCTGTAAGGTACGTTCGGTCTTGAACTTTCTCCAGCGTTAGAGGCCTTTTAAGGGGGGCAGAGGATCCTGGAGGAAGTCAAAGACAGTCTATCAGAGACAGAGTGGGGAGAAAGATTAGGAGTTAAGAGGAAACAAGGTGCACCTAAGAAGAAAACCGGCCTTTCCACGGACCTTGAGCCTGAAGAAAAGAGAAACAAGGGAAAGTATGCCCTGGGAGAGCAAAAGGAGAAGGGAGAGAGAAAAAAGAAGAAATATAAAAAGAGAAAAAGAAAAGAAACTAAAATATAAAGATACAAAAGATAATATAAAATATAAAGATACAAAGGATAATATAAAAAAGAAGAGTCAATTTACCCTCCTCTGGAGGACTTTGACTAAAGAGGCAGCCTTCATCAAAGGCTTAAAGATAGCTCTCAGGGCCACTGTGCCTCCTCTCCCTTCTCTGGCAGTATTCCCAGAAGAAGGAGATAAGGAAGTCGAGTCTGAACATGAGAGAGAGAGAGAAAATAAGTTTTAGAAAAGCAGTTATCCCCTGTTTGGGATCTTTTAGCAAAAAAGAGAAAAAATGAAAATAAGCTATTTCAGAGCTCTCCTGGGAACAGAAGGAAAACGGGAGACGTCCTGCTTCCTCTCTGGCTCCTATGGAGATATTCTTAGCTCTGGTTAGGATATCTGTGTCCCTTTGAGACACCAAGTTCTATTCCCTGTCTGTCTATTATCTGTTTTTGGTGCACCAAATTGTCCATATGTCTGTCAATTCATGTTTGTTTTTTGTTTTGTTGTTTGAATGATTATTGTTCTGTGTTTCATGTTGAAAAATATAATTGGTTAAAACTTTATTTGCTGGCTGTCCATCATTTAACTTGTTTGAAAAGCAGCCTCAGTTTGCACAGCAGAAAGTGATAAAAGCACTGTGGCTGGGAGTCAGGTACAGCTGAAAAAGCCCTGCTGAGGGCCGATTGCAAATGGAGCTCTTAAAGGGGCAGGCAGCCGCATATAGACGGACCTTCTGTTCAGAGATTTGGAGAGAGATTAGATTCTCCTTGCTGGGATGTCCTATTTTCACCGACCAAGCAGGGCAGAGATATCATGAGCCTCTAGATTTCAGAGTAATCAGGAATTTGGCTGAGTCCGTGTGGACGTATGGCTTAATTGCCTCCTATATTGTGGCTCAAGTAGAGGCCTTGAATAGACACTGCATGATGCTGTCTGATTGGGCAGGCTTGGTAAAGGCATCCTTTCACCTGGGCAGTATTTAGACTGGAAAGCCTTCCTTATTGAATTTTCAAAATCCAGCATGGGATAGAGATATGCTGCTTGATCAAGGTCGCTTTGCACAACAACAGACAGGATATCCAGTGCAGGTGTTTGAGCAGGTGAATTAGATTGCCATAAGGGCCTGGAAATCATTGCCCACCGGTGTTGACAGTGTTGTAGAACTCCAGAGACAATGAGGCACTGAATCAGGTAAAAGAAGCTCTCTCAATTGGTTTGGGAGAGAGGGTCTGTTTGTGTTTCCTCAGGATCATCGACAACAGCTGCAGGTCCCAGAGCAGCTGACCAGAGCAATTCAGGGCAGGTGGAGCTGTGAGGACGTGGATGTTCCTGTGGCTGGAGGTGCTCCCACTAGTGAAAACTGAAGAGCTCTGTGTTCCTGAAACCATGCTGTTGACGAATTCGGGTGTTTCCTCAATTCTTTACATCTAATGCCAGATTTTAAGCCTTAATGGAACTCGAATAGAATTCATCATTGTTGGCAATTTTACCTCTTGGCTTACCTCTGCCTTTTATTATTTTAAGGAGTGGGTGGGGGTAATTTTGTTTGCTGCTGCCATCTGCTGTGGGCTTGTGTTCATGCTCTGGTTGGTCTGCAAGCTCAGAACCCAACAAAACCGTGACAAGGTCGTTATTGCTCAAGCACTTGCAGCCATTGAACAAGTGGCCTCCCCTGAAATTTGGCTATCCATGCTTAAGACTTAATTGGCATCTGAGTTCTCTGCTCTTGCGCTCCTCGGTTCTGCGAAAAATGAGAGAGACTCAACAATTAAAGCTCGCCCTAGGCCATACTCAGCTCTTGCACCCCTAGAAGCTAGACTCATTGCACAGGGACGAGTGAGTAGGTCGTTGACTCTTATGGATTGTTGGGCTAAGCACCACATAGGAGTCGCTCAGAGGTTTGGGCACTCCTAGAAGACAAGTCGATTTGCATTAGGGTTGAGTGTCCAAATGTCCCTCCCCTAAAAAAATAAACGGCACGGGAGCAGGTCAGGGTTGCTCTGGGTAAAAGCCTGTGAGCCTAAGAGCCAATCCTGTACATGGCCCCTATTTCTGTACACTAGGGATTCGACCTCTATCTTCATCTATTAAAGAGTGGCTTGCGTTTTAATAAAATAAAAAGGGGGAGATGTGGAGAGCCATGAGCAATCGCCATCATGAGCCTCCGCTGTGCCTAATTGGTAAACAAGTAATGTGTGCAGGTGCAAGAGTAAATTCATGCCAAGTCACTGCCCATCCCGGGGCGTAGTAGTGGGGTGATGAGTGAGCAGCTAATCAGGAGCTGACACGTCACATGGAGGGGTATATAAGCAGCACCATTTTCCTTGTTTGGGGTCTTCCTTCAGATGAAGCAATAAAGCTTTGCTGTAGAAGAATCCGGTTGTCCGAGTGAATTCTTGCTGGCGAGATACTAGCTCGGGATACTGAAAGGCTTAACCAATTAAGCTCCCCTTCCCAGACACTCCTTCCTGCAAAAGGTATTTAACCTCAGGTCCACCCTGAGAAAGTGGGGTATGTTTTCACTCATCAAAACTCTCTGCCATGACAATAAATGCTTTAAAACCATGGACTGCCTCTTTTCATCGGGATCCACCATGGGGAGCAGGTCTTCCTCTAAAGAGCCGTGTCTAATCTCCCACAGGAGGCTTCTCTGTGCTCCCAGCTATGAACTCCTCCAGAGCAAGCCAAGGAATCTTACCACCCCTCAGGACCCATCTGGATTATCCTCCTGCCCTTTTCCCTTCAGTCCTGGGCTAGGTTCAGCCCATGGACCCCACTCCGTTCTCAGCTCTCTGGAAGCATCCAGCAGCTTCTATGGTACCCAAGAGTCTGAGAACCTTACGTCCTTGGCCTCTGTGCAGGTCTACCCCTTCCCCTCCCCCAGCTGACTCCACCCACCTGTCGAGTGTGGGGAGCACACAGATCACATAGCCTCAAGACATCTCCATTTTAATGAGGCACTTAAAGGTCTGAAGGGCTTAGCTAATTAAGCTCCCCTTCCCAAAACTTCCATGTCCCACCTCCCCCAGCGGCCCAAGCCCTGAATGGATGCGGGACCCCCCCCCCCCTATTTAACCCACACATTTTCACACTTCTTTGAACAAGGCCACATCTCCTAATAGTGCCATTCCATGGGCCAAGCATATCCAAACCACCACACTCGTATAAAAAAGGATATGCTATATACTGGATCATTATTATGTTTGCAAAATCATACATCTGATAAAAGGATTTTCTAGAATATTGAAGAACACTAATCATTCAACAGTAAAAATCAGATAATCCAATCTGTGAAACACAAGCTGACATTTTATCAAAGAGATAGCCATAATAAGCTCTTCAGATCATTAGCTATTATAGAAATGCAAAGTAATTCCATAATTAGATATGTATACATACCTAACAATTGCTAAACAAAAAAATATGTAATCAATTGACAACATCAAATACTGTTGGTGACACAAAGAACAGGTTGCTTGTTTTCTTGCAGATGGTCAATATCCTAAAAATAAAAATTAATATGACTCAACATTGGTACTCCCTGGTTAGGCGACAACATTTTCAAGGATATTGCCTTTGCCTTTCAAGTCAATATGGCCTATGAAATATCTAGTTCTCAGAATATGTGTGTGTGTGTGTGTGTGCGCGTATGTGAATGAATAGAAATATAAGATAAAATTTATCTTTATGTGCATGATACTGGCCCCCAAGATTTGGTTGCAGTCTGATAAGCATATTCGCACATACAACAAATTATGTTGTCTAAAGTTTGCTTGCTAATCCTGACTGGTTAAATAAATGTGGCTAAAAGCCAATTAATTACTACGGGGAATAGAAATAGGCAGGATTGCCAGGTGTGGTGGCACACGCCTTTAATCCCAGCACTCGGGAGGCAGAGGCAGGCGGACTTTTGAGTTCGAGGCCAGCCTGGTCTACAGAGTGAGTTTCAGGGCAGCCAGGGCTATACAGAGAAACTGTCTCAAAAAACCAAAAAAAAAAAAAACCAAAAAAAAAAAAAAAAAAAAAAGAAAGAAATAGGCAGGGCTTCCGTTCCCAGGATGGGGATTGAAGGTAGGGACCACAAGGAGATAAAGAGGAGAAAGAAGACAAAGAGAGCAGGAGATCTTCTTTAGGATGTCCGGGAGCACAGAGCAAGGGAGAGACGTGCATGCTGACAAGGACTGATGGAGCAAAAGAACAAATAACCTGGGGAGTGTACCTGAGAAATAGCCAGTCTAACAGAGAAAGATAGGGGTAATCACCCAAGCTAAAGTTGACTAAATAAACCAGTAGGACTCTGACTTGATTATTGGGGGTGCTGGCCAGGTTATAATAACTAATAGAGTTATTAAACACCTTACAACAGTACCTACAGAGGACAGAAGGTGGCGTTGGGTTCCCTGAAATTGGGACAGTCACTGCCCTTGCAGAGGGCTGAGTTTTGGGCACTCACATGACTGCTCAAGACCATCTGTAACTCTAGTTCCAGAGAACCGATGCTCTCTTCTGGCCTCTGCAGGTACTGCATGCACACACTGTATATGTGTACATGTAGGCAAAACACCCACATACGTAAAATAAAAATAAACTTAAAAAAAAAAAAAAGGACATGCAGGCAGCTTGACAGGTCAAAGACTGGCTCAGGCAGCTCAGCTAGCCAGAGTCTCTTCCTGGTCTTCCACTCCCTCCTACCTCTTCGAGTAATCGTTTCACTGCTTCTGTAACTATGGGGAAGACACTATGAATCTCCTTACTTTCAGCTCTCCAGGACTGGTAAGTTTGTTTATGTCTTAGTTGTGGTTTCTACTGCTGTGATATAACACCATTGTAACCGTTTAATTATCTAATATTTTTATACCAAGAAAGACATGGAGGCATAAACTGAGATAAAAATTTACTAGCTTAGCAAGGTATCTTTCTTTTCTTTTCTTTTTCTTTTTCTTCTTCTTTTTTCTTTTGGTTTTTCGAGACAGGGTTTCTCTGTATAGCCCTGGCTGTCCTGGAACTCACTTTGTAGACCAGGCTGGCCTCGAACTCAGAAATCCGCCTGCCTCTGCCTCCCAAGTGCTGGGATTAAAGGCGTGTACCACCACGCCCAGCTGTATCTTTATTTTCTTAACTATATACAAAATACCTATTTTCAAGCTTGAATCTTTTTTTAAAACATCATTAAATTTTATTAACAAAAACTTTGTACATTTTAATACATGTAGAATTTTACATCTAAGTAAAATAAAAGCACATTAAAAATTTACCATTTATACAAATTGTTATAGAGTAACAACCAGTGGATTACATATGTAAAATAAACCTCACTGATTCTTTTAAATTATCTACAAAAGGTTTGACTTTCTTTAAAATTCCCCTGAACATATAAAAATAAATTGATTTTGCCTTTCAATTAAATCTACCAATTAGAAATATTACAAATCAAAATATCAATGTTATCTTATGAAATTTCACATTACAAAACAGATTCACAATCTTATTTACAGAATTGAGGTAAGAGGTGTGAGCGTCACAGGAGACAGAGTGCTAAGCCGCCCATGGTCTTCGTTGGGCCTTTCCCACCAGTAATTCATGTGTTTCAGAAACAGAGCAATGATTACATCCCCAACTGTCTAACCTACTAGGCAGCCATATTGTCACAATCAAGAGCACGGCTACTCAAAGTCGGAAGGCTGTGGGACAGATTTTAGGAACTGTGGTGGCGCTTCTGTTCCAGTGCGTGGTTTGAGGCTGATGAGATAAACAAGCATGTAGACTCTTCCCAGGTCTACTTGTTTCCTTGTGGACAGTTTGCCTGAGCTCTCTATGGTGGCACAGAAAGGTTCAATATAGAAGCATGGGGAAGCTGGCACAAGTGGCCTACCCTGCTGTACAGAGCCCTTTCTACCCAGGAAGGTCCCAACAGACACTTTGATTGATACCAGAACCTTCCAACAGTTTCCAGATTGGTGACTCTGAAAAAAAAACTGTTCTCTTCCAATTGATCTGGTTCTCCCAGCAGCCGTAGAACTCACTTAACTCAAGAGTAGGTTTTAACACACACACACACACACACACACACACACACAAACTTTTTTTTTTTGCAAAAGATAATTACTGTTAGCAGAAGCACTTGTCTCCATCCTAATTTGATCTCCAAAAGGACAAATCTCATTAGAAAGGAATTCTTTAAAACATTTGCAAAGCCCCAGGTGAGGACCTGTATAATCACAATATTTAATGAATACAACTCCAAGAGAAGAAATCAGACAGTTCTCAAAACTTAAGATCTGCCTCATGGAATAAGCACACTCTATCCCAATAAGATATTTCATATTCCAACTTTTATGATATAACCAAGGGGTTTGCAAATAGAATAGTCTTTAGTTTTATATGTCTCCAATTTATAACAAAACTAGCTGTGCAGCAAGCACATTACATTTTTCTTGGATTGATAAACTCATTGCATATGAATTATTTCATTGACAAAAAGTTATTAATTTTTCTTCCAAAGTTCAAACACTTTGGTAGGGGATGGGAATATAGGAATTCCATTTCAGTGCAAGAAAGCAACAAGAAAATCAGAGCCTTACAAGGGAGTGTGTGGCATCCTCCTCTGTGTGTTCCCGCTGCCCTTCTTCATAGCTGTGTCAGACACTGCAGCAGCCAGTGAAGCACAGAACAGCAGGAGAGGCGAGTTCTGGCCTTTTCCAAGTGTTAACTTTTCTCTTGAGCTACAGGCCCAGTTTTATCGCTAAGTCTTGTGACCTTCTGGCTTGTGCTGTTCCCATGGATGGTGAGGAAAGGGTTGGTGGTAGCCGTTGTGGAGTGGGGGCGCCTGAGTGTCTGCTAGGAGATTGTTGATGGGAATCTGCGTGGATCTCGGGAGCTGCAGCTGCTGGAGCTCGGGTGGACGGTGCTGCTGCTGCATCAGCTGGTACAGGAAGGCCTGATTCTGTTCCGGTGTGAGCTGCTGAGAGTTTAACAGCTGCTGAAACTGCTGTTGCTGGATAAACATCTGTCTCTGCTGGGCCGACAGCAACCCTAGTCCCTAGGCACTGTTGGTCAGTGCGGCGGCCGGCATTGGACGTGCTGCGTTAGGTGGTACACTGGTGTGGGTGAGAGGGGCAGGGTTCTGGGAGATTGTGCCTCAAGCTTGATTCTACAACTAATGCAGCTAATGTTAGCTCTTTAGGAATCTCTATCTGTGTAGATAGACCTAGCTAGTCTACCTTTCTCTTGAGCTCCTCCAAACCCAAGAGGGCTCTTAGCTCTCTTTCCTAGAATACTGGTTTACCTATGTCTTGCCAGAGAGAAAGAGAAGGCGGAGCAGGAGCACGGGGAGTGGGAGGGGGAAGGAGAGGGAGGAGAGCATTCTATCAAAGGTCCAATTGCCTATGAAAGAAGTCTCTAGACTCTCCCCCCCACCCCCCAACATCCTTGGCAGGCTGAGCCATGTCACCATCATGGTGGGGGAACTCCAAGTCAGTAGGGGTTGAACCATTACAGTGGGGTAGCTCGAGGCCATCCAGCTGATTTTGTCCCGGCTCATAAAATATTCAAAGTCTCTCCAAAATATCCTGCTGAGAGCCTGCTCAGTCTGGAGCGGGTTGAAGCAGAACATAGGTGTAGCTTTTAAAACTGCTGGTCTCTGGCCTTCTAGCTAACTACACCGAATGCTTGCTGATAACTTCTAAAAAAATCCTACAAACTTTCTTGCTCATTCTGAGGGTCGATTACCACCTGTAGCCTAGCAGCTGGGGATTAGGTAAAGGATTAACGACTAGGGCTTTTTTCTCTCTTGCCCAGAAGCCTCACTCTGACCTGTTAGGCTGGATGGAGGGAGGTTTGGAGCAATAAACTTTTATTGAACCAGGAGAAGGAAAAACTTTTACACAAGTAAGTATGCATAAACTCACACGAATTCATATGCAAATTCAAGCATACATATTCATACATTTCTATGCAAACCAGTTGGGCCCAACTACATACTTATAATTACACACTTACCCATACACATCCATACTTAACATACGCATATGGAGCAAAAGACCAAGCACCAGTGCAGAAAGTACTCATTCATTCTGGATGGAGAATGAGCTACAATCTTATTGCATAGAGAAAGAAAAAGCTTCTACCCTTTTATTGCTAAATGAATTAAACCCTAGTCTGTAAGAAGAAAGCTTTGTCCTCTTTAGTAAGGCTAAGCCTGCCTTGCAGTTAAGAAAAAGACCTGTTCATATTGTTGTTGTTCCTATGGGACTGCAAACCCCTTCAGTTCTTGGGTTCTTTCTCTAGCTCCTCAATTGGGGGCCCTGTGCTCAGTCCAATGGTTGGTTGAGAGCATCCACCTCTGAATTTGTCAGACACTGGCAGAGCCTCTCAGGAGACAGCTATATCAGGCTTCTGTCAGCAAGCACTTGTTGGCATCCACAATAGTGTCTGGGTTTGGTGTGCCCCCAAAGCTCCCAGGGACTAAACCACCAACAAAAGAGTACACATGGAGGGACCCATGGCTCCAGATGCATATGTAGCAGAGGATGGCCTGCCTAGTCGGTCACCAATGGGAGGAGGGGCCCTTGGTCCTGTGAAGGCTCGATGACCCAGTGTAGGGGATTGCCAGGACCAGGAAGTGGGAGTGGGTAGGTTGGTGAGCAGGGGGAGAGGGGAGGGGAATGGGGGCTTTCCAAGGGGAAACTAGGAAAGGCGATAACATTTGAAATATAAATAAAGAAAATATCTAATTAAAAAGAAAAGGCCTGTTCAGTTCCATGGTAAGGTGAAGCCTGCTTGCTACTTCTGCTTTCTTTGCAGCTTCTTTGTCTCTTTCTCTCTGCATTCTGCATATTACTCTCAATTTCTACGTTTCCTTTTAATTTCTAAAGTATCCTACTCTGCTGCCCTTCTCTTTCCTATCTCGCTCTCTCCTCCTGCTTTGATGTAATAATAGTGACCTCTGATATAATAATTCCCTTGCTCCAAATGCAATTTAATCATTTCTAGTCTTTTGTACTTTACCTAAGAAAATAGACAACATGGTTTTTCCAAGCATCCTTTTTTTCAAGCAAAAGTTCACTAAAAGTTCAAACATAAATTCAAATCATAAATTGAATAAGTTTACAACAGAGATATTTACATATGTATTCATTAAGACTAGACATTTGTTTTAGTTAGGGTTTTACTGCTGTGAACAGATACCATGACCAAGGCAAGTCTTATAAAGGACATTTAATTGGGGCTGGCTTATAGGTCCAGAGGTTCAGTCCATTATTATCAAAGCAGGAGCATGGCAGCTTCTAGGCAAGCATGGTGCAGGCAGAGCTGAGAGTTCTACATCTTCATCTGAAGGCTGCTAGTGGAAGACTGACTTCAAGGCAGCTAGGATGAGGGTCTTAAGCCCATGCCCCACAGTGACACACCTACTCCAACAAGGCCACACCTCCTAATAGTGCCACTCCCTGGGTTAAGCATATACAAACCATCACAACATTCACTGTCACTAGCTCTACAGGTTCATGGAGTGTTAAAGGCCATAACTAAGTTATCATTGAAGCTTTGTAGTGATGAACTCAGCCAATATTTTATCGGCTGACCTTGCACCTACCATAAATCATTACCTCCCTTTTTATGACTTTTGGTTAATTGTTTTACAACCTCTTGGAAGGTGCTCTAAGTTAAAAATGCCTGTTTTCTATCTCAGAATCAATTAACTCCTGACACTTGAAGACTGGCAGAATTCTCATTGCAGTTTTGACATAAGAGCGGATTTAATAGCAGTCCTACTATAAAAGGGCTTGATAATTACTAACATAATTTTAGAAATTCTTATAGAACCATCATTAAAAATTAAGAAATCATCTATTTGTCTATATAGCACGACTACAAGACTCATTGTTCTGCAGAGATATTCTCAATAGGGTGGGTTAATGCCTAGTGATTGTTTTATATATATATATATATATATATATGATAACAAGAAAAGCATATTAATAGAAGGAAGCTTTCCTCAAATGCAATCTCATTGGCCTTGTCTAAAGGAGTGAATTCATCATAGCTTTACAGTCCATGGTGGAACCATCTCAGGAAAGTCACCTGATAGTTTTTAGCTTCTCCTAGATGGCTCCTGACAATATCCAAAATCTATCAACTGTGGACTCTTCCCCAAGAGAGAAAAACCAGGGCACAGCCACAATCAAGTCAAAGCAAAACCAAAATTTAATAGTTTAAAATGTTGATATCTGGGACCCACTCAGGATCCTCTCTGCTCCAACGGGCTTTGGCATTTGTATGGTTCTGCCATCCACATTACACACAGCTTATCTCCTAGGCTCAAGCCAGTTCCTCCCTACAACTGTTGTACTTGGTGGTCATCCTGCCTTACTGAGAGAGGTCTGTGCTACAACTAGGCTATACATTCACTGATAGCCTCTCCAGGCTTCTTTTCAGGGACTCTGACCCTGCCAATTAGTGTCAAACCTCAGCTTCTCTCATTCAAATCTGGGGCTTCTACTGCAACTGAGGCTGTACCCTTCAAAACTGGCCTCTCTTGGTCTCTGATAGTGCCAAACCTTAGCAGCTATCCATGTGGAAAGCCTTTTGGGGTGCTGCTTGGTAAGGAGTCTGACATTGGTCAAGGACAAGGAAATGGGCTTCAGACAGGAATCTGACAATAGCCATGACAAGGAAGTAAGCTCAGGCAGGAATCTGACATTAGGGCATGATAAGAAAGTAAGTTTCCAAAAGAGTCTAACTTTAGGCTATAAAAGAAGTAGGGTTCAGGCAAGATTTTGGGCTTGGACAAGGAAGTGTGCTCAAGTATTTTGGTCATTCTGACAAACCCTTGGAAACAACTGTCACAGGAGTAATCATGGGACTTCGCTTACTGCCTTGTTATTTCATCATTGTACAGCTTGCCCTTAATACTTGCATGTAATTAAAATGGTATAAAAAGCAGATTGGGAAAATTAAATTTGCTTTCAGTCTCAGAATTGACTGGGGTTCAGGCTACAATGTTGTCTAACTGCCTTTTTCATTTTAATCCTCAGTCCTAAGCTGGAGAACCCATTGACTGACTGGGCTTGGTCATATCCATGACTCCTTCATGCTTCAAAACCTGTACTACCTGAGAGACTCTTACATATTATCAAGTACAGTTGACAGCATGAGATGCAGCCTTGGTGCCACTGGCCAGGCCCAGTCAGCCCCCCTCAATCTGTGGGAATCAGGGCCTCGGACAGATGGGCATAGAGTCAGCGAAAATGGGGTGACAAACAGACGTGGACAAGAGAGAGTGTGTTGGATCTGAATGTAATGTCCAAACAAACACCAGACTTTTTTATACAGAAGAAAAACAAGAAAAGTCAGGTGAACACATCTGCCAAGTTACAGTGACACAAAACAAAAGGAATGCATACATCAAAAGATGATGGGGACCAGGCCGAGTTTATCACTTAAAATGGAGCCAGGTGAATGCTCTGATGTAATGCTAGTCTATTGTTAAACCCACCACCAGGGGTTCTTTAGTAAATACCTGATTAATGCTATTCCTCTGGGACTAGTGAAGAAACCTGCACCAGGGAAATTCCCTTCCACTAACTCTTTCATGAGACAACCCACCTATTTGCTAGGTCATTGTGTATTCCTGTGTTTGAGTTCTGAGTAATCACTATGCAGACTAGCCCAGAGCTTTTCTAGCTCTGTTCTTTGTAATGCCTAATTGGTTTCACTGTCTCTACTAGAAGTGAATTTGAATGTTATTGAATAGGTAACATTCTTACTGAATTCCAAGCTCATCATCAGCTTCAAGGATTTTCTAGGAACCATTGGAACACTGGTGGAGGCTTAGCTATGTCAAAAATCAATCCTTAAAGGCACTTATAATAAAACAATAGTGAAAGAGAGCACACAGATCCAAACACCAGACTAATGAGGGGATAGGGTTTGAGTATACGTGCTATGGGAATGCCAAGGTTCCAGGAGGCATAGTTTCCTTGAAACTCTTTGCCTTGTGAGTGCTTCCAGGCCTTTTAACCTGTCAAGCAGACTTCACTGGAGTGGGCGTAGCACCTTGGCTCCCATTTGGACCACAACACCTGTGTGCTGACCCTGAGGAAACATGTCCCAGGAGATTTTTACCTTAGGGATGCTGTTTTCATCTTAATCACAGATGATTCTTCATCCCCATCTGACAATATTTATTATCCCAGTAAAGCAAAAATTTTGCTTGTGTGGTTCTCTTGTTAACCACAGCCAATTCTTCAGCTCCAGCTAACCAGAAACACAGATTCTTAATTCAAAATATTAAACTGGCCCCAGTAGAGAGTGTTTAAGGAACTCTCAAACTTCCCTCTGAAACTTCACAAGCCAGATCTCCATCGCCTGCATCTCTCTCAGCACTCATCTTTGAAGTGCTCTTTGCTTTGAACAGTCCACTGAGTACTCAACAGATTTTCCAGCCCAAGTCCAAATGTCACCACAACATTTTCAAAACACATGGTCTGGTCTGTCACAGCAATACCCCATGGCTTTGACCCAATTTTTGTTTTAGGGTGTACATTGTCATGGTAAAACACTATCACCAGAAACAACTGAAAAAGAAAAGTGTTTATTTGGATTGCATAGCCTGTGTCACAATTCATAGAGGGAAGCAGAGGTGGAAACTGAAGCAGGGGAGGAATACGGCTTACTGGCTTGCTAATCCTGGCTTGCTCAATTTGCTTTTGTATACTACCCAGGACCACAAGCCCAGGAGTGCCAGTGTCTATAGTGATCCAGGCCCTCCCACATCAATCATCAATCAAGACAGTATCCCTAGAACCTTGCCTATAGGCCAGTCTTATGGGAGCATTTTCTCTATTAACTTTTCCTTTTTCTAGTTAGTCTAGCACAGTTTACTTCCTGATTCTCCAGCAGGAGAGAATGTTTCAATTCATAGTGAATGTTTCACTCAGAGGAAATTGCTACACAAGTGCCGTGGACCAGCCTCAGTTTGCCCCCCTCAATCCTCGGGAGAAATCAGAGTTCCGGTACAGGTGGGTAGGAGTCGGCAAAAAGGATGACAAACAGACACAGACACAAGGGGATGTGCTGTATCTGAATGTAATTTGCCAAATCGAGCATCAGACTTTTAATACAGAAGAAAATAGGGAAGTTAGGTGACATATCAGCAAGGCACAATGAGGTTACCGGATGCTTAATGGCTCTTACACAGAACAGAGGAATGCAGACATAAAGACTGACAGGAACTGGGCAATAAAACAACTGAAACAAAGTCAGCTCTAGCTAAGGTCAGCTATATTCTTAGAAGCCAGGTGTGAGGTCTTTACACTCCCAGGGCAAGAGCTTTCATGCCCAAGCCATGGTTCTAATTAGGGAGTTCCACTCTAGCTAACCTCATGAATAATGCAATACTCTAGTTTCTCCTTAAACCACAGCAAGATCTACTTCCTAAACCATTGTAAATTCCTGTATATGGGAGTGACTCGGCTTTTATTCTAAGTGATTGTGTGGGGGGACTTTCTACTAATAAGTAATGTAGTCTGCTATACATAACTATAATAAGAATTCTAAACTTACTTTGCTAAGCTTGCCCTGAGATTTCTAACTCTATATAGTAGATAGTAATGCCTGATTTTTTTCACTATCTCTCTTACAATACTAGAGGCAATTCTGAATGTCACTGAATAGGCAACATTCTTACTGATCTCCAAGCCCAGGGTTGGCTCAAGAACTACCTAGGGCATTGGTGAAGCAAAGTTCAATTTTGCTTAGGTATTTGGCAAGTCATTGCTTGGAGACACCTATAATAAAACAATACAGAAAGAAAGCAGACAGATCCATACTCTGACTAATGCAAGGACAAAATTGGAGCCTTCGTTTTCCAGGATGCCATGGTTCCAAGAGATTAAGTTTCCATGTACTTTTCACCTCAGGACTGCATCTATGTTTCTAGGCCTGTCACCAGAGTCCCTACTGGAGTGGGTGTAGCACACAAGGACTGCTAGCCTTGGCTTATTACTTTGTTGCTAAGAGAGTGTGTGTGTATGTATATAAAATATGCTATATAATATATTATATAATGTGTTATATATACATATATAATTAAAAGTAATAAGAATAAATCTTACCAAAAAAAAACCCTGCATAGCAACAATTTATTATTATATCTGAAATGTTAGTGGTGGTGGCTTTAGGAAGAATTGGGTAAATCATTCAGAATATTTTGAGCTTACTCCTTATTACAACTCAGACTAAGGCCCTCTTACATTACAGGGTCTGTATAGTTGTGATGACCTAGAACTTACTATGTAGACCAAGCTGGCCTTGAATCCATAGATATCAGTCAGCCTCTGTCTCTTGAATGTTGGGATTAAAGCATGTGACTCTATTTGATTAGTTATTCTAAATGTATACTTAACCGAAATTCCAAGTTTGTATATATTTCAAAGGATCCTTGAGTCTTGAATGCTCTGCTCATCAAATGGCTCTCTGGATCTTTGTGTTGCACTTGTGATCTGGACCAGTATATAAGGATGTTTCTCATTCCTGACCCAAGAAATTGAGGATTTTCCTCTTCATTTGAGCCAACCTTTTGAAAAATTCAAGACGATATTTATATCTTACAGTGAATAATATAAAAACACTCTGAAGGAGCTGAGACTCAAGCCTACATTTGAAAATGCCTGATACCCACCTTTTAAAAAATACATCTGAGCCAGGTGTGGTGGTACTCACCTTTAAACCTACATTCCAGAGGCAGAGGCAGAGGCAGAGGCAGAGGCAGAGGCAGAGGCAGAGGCAGAGGCAGAGGCAGAGGCAGAGGCAGAGGCAGAGGCAGAGGCAGAGGCAGAGGCAGAGGCAGAGGCAGCCAGATGTCTGAATTTGAGTCCAGCCTGGTCTGTAGAGAGACTTTCAGGACAGCCAGAGCTACCCAGAGAAACCTGTAAATGTAACTATTTTCCTGTAGTAATATTATCACAGAGGTTTACTGCCTCCATCTGCTAACCTAGACCTAGTCCTGGAAGCTTCTAGTCGCTGTATAACTTACCTAGGTCTAGGATGTTTTCAGCCTCTGAGATTTACTGTTGAGTATGCTCATCCTTTCTCATTTAACTCAGCTATTCTGGCTCAAACTGCTCTCCAAGATGACTGATTCAAACTGGCTTCTCTAAGCTTTTGACTGAATTGCTCTACTTGGCTTCACACTAACTTTGGCAATGTGCTCTAATTTTCTGGCTCCTTCTCATTCTGTGGCTTGTTCTGTTTTCTCTTCTGTCTAGCTTGTTCTCTCTCTGCTACCTATCTCTCTGTACAACTGTCCCAATAAAACTGCCTCCTTCCTCTTTTCCACTATGCTGCTTTTTCTCATGTTGCCTCTCTTTCCTCTCTGTCGATGTGATTTGGGCATGTCCTATTTTGTCAAATGTTTTTCGGATTTGTCACTTTGTCTGCCTCCCAATTAGATATCACTTTCAAACATGGGTGCTTCCTTCTACAAACTTTCTTTACCTTCATTGGTTTGGATTAATGATGTATACTAAGAGCATGTTTGCATTTCAGCCAGATCACATAGACCAAGAAGGTCTTTGGATATGATCAGAGTGGCCATATTGCTGGATTAAAATTCCTATACAGAAACCCTGTCTTGAAAAATAACATCAGTTAAAAAATGCATTTGAAATTGAAGATTCTGTTTTGTTTCTGAGTGAGAAGGAGGTAAAGAATAGAGTTTGAGGTCCAGTGGACCACTGAACCTCTATTTTCCATTAAAACTTTAGGACAGAGAAAAATTTGGGCTAGATTTGGTGGCCCATGCTCTTATTTTTAGCATTGGGGAGGCAGAGTCAGAGGGAATCTATGTGAGTTCAAGGCCAGCTTGGTGTACATAGAGAATTCCATGTCAGCCAGGGATATGTAGTGAGACTCTGTCTCAACAAAAAAGCAAAACCAATTATGGCTGGTGGTCTATTGCTCAACCTTCTCTGCCCAGGGACCCATACCTCTCCAATCTGTTCAACTCCTTTCCTGACTAGAGAGTGCTCACTTTGGCAGTGACTCCATCTCTCTGTCTTTATGCTCCTGGGTATTTGATGTTAAAAAGGGTTTATTTGATTCTTGTTTGAATGTTCTTTTTGTTTTGCTTTGTTGTCAATGTTGGTTTAACAGTGGTTAGTTAATACACTTTTCAGCCCCTTTCAGAAATTTGGCACAGTGTATGCTTTGCTGGGTGGCAACAATTCAGTTAATCTCTCCCTGCCCTCCAAATTAAAACTCTCACTAAAGACAAGTTAGAATCACTCTTGAGAGTAAGTTTCTTCTCTTTGGAATATTTGAGACCATCTTTAAGTTATGATTATCATCATCATCATCATCATCATTATTAATTTATTTTCTAGATCCATTTATTAGGTGTATGTACACCTCTTGCCTGCTTGGTGGCACAGATCAGAAGAGGCCCTAGATCTGGAACTGAAACAGGATGCCACTTAGGTTCTTGAAATTGAAGGTAAGTCCCTTGGACAGCAACAAGCATTCTAAGCCACTGAACTATCATTCCAGCTCCAAAATTGCCTTAAGGTTTTCTGCTTAGTAAATGCCCATGAATTTTGAGACTCTGAGATCTCTTTTCATTCAGGGTAATGTTATCTTGTTTAGGCAGAGGTAATTATACAACAAGAAAATTGCCCTGATCTTAAACTTTACGGTCCCTGGGGGGGAGGTTGGGGTGGTGGGGTGGTGACCATTTCTGAGTAATCTACTCTGTTCCTTCTCCATGCCCAAATGTACCCATAGCACTGACCTCACAATCCTCCATGTGTGCCAGGTCTGATTCCTGGGATAGACATCACTTTCTGGATCCTGGGAATAGGTTCCCCAAAAGCACATAGAGACATATCCTTTGGAGTTCTGTATGCTGAATGTTTGAAATCAATATCTGGCCCAATCACTATACTCCTCCAGTACTCCATGATGATGTCATAATCCCCTGTCATTGGGTACCACAGGATGGTTTTTGGCTTCTTCAAGAAACCGGTACTCTTCTATTGCTGTGATAAACACCACAATCAAGGCAACATATAGAAGGAAGGGTTGTTTTGGCTTATGGTTCTACAGGCATAGTATTCTATAATGGCAGGTCCACAGTTAGAGTAACAAGCTGAAAACACACATCTTGAGCCACAAACAGGAAGCAGAGAGAGTGAACTCAAAATGATATGAGCTTCTAAATTCTTAAAGCCTGTCTCTAGTGACACACATCTACTAGCAATACTATACCATCTAAGCCTGCCAAACAGAGTCATCAGTAGGAATTAAGTACTCAGATGCCCACAATGATGGGGGCATATCTCATCCAAACCATCACTAAAACTCAATGGCTTTCTTCCTGGACCCCCAACCCAGGGCTCTGAAAATATATCCACTGATGACCTCTTCTCACCTGACTCACATGGTGTAATAACACCCTTGTTGTAACACTGGTCTATATAGAACCTGGCTCTACACAATGGACTATAGACCACAAGAGCTGAATGATGCAGAAAATCCTTTCCATTAAGAACTTATTATAAGTTTATATTTTTCAAAATAGTCTAAAACAAAACAAGACCCATATAAATGACAAAATAATTTTCTATGTATTAACTATGGAACTATTGACCAACTGCAATTTGAACTATAACTATAATGAATTCTATAGCATTGTACCTAATGTGTATTTTTTTTTCAAGACAGGGTTTCTCTATGCAGTCCTGACTGTCCTGGAACTCACTCTGTAGACCAGGCTGGCCTCGAACTCAGAAATCCACCTGCCTCTGACCCCCAAGTGCTGGGATTAAAGGCATGCGCCACCACCGCCCGGCCTAATGTGTATTTTTAAAGTGTAAATATATTGTGTGTACATGTTTAATAGAACTAGGAATAAAGATAATTATCATTTGTTCACTATCCAGGCTTTCATTTGTCAGGAGCCATCATAAGAGAAGCTAAAAACTAGCAGGTGATCTTCATGAGATGGGTCCAACTTAGATTAAAATCTATGAAGGATTTACTCTGGTAGACAAGGCCTAGGAGAAATCCATTTTAGCAAAGATTCCTGTTATTAATATGTTTTTCCTGCTATTACTAAACATATATAACAATCACTAGGCATTAGCCCACCTTTTTAAGCAGATCTCTGCAGATATATGAAGATGTACTATCTTGTAGTGATGCTATATAGACAAATAGGTAATTATTCTATAGAATTCCTGATTTGACAATTTTAGGAAGAAAGTTTTTAGAGATGGTCTTAGTTGCTTCACTAGAGAGATGTAATAAAGTTACAATCAGGAATAGAATATGCTCACTCCTCAGAATAGTAAGTAAAGGCTGAGCCAGTGCCCTGAGCAGACCTTGGGTACTAGCTCTGCACCCAGTCCTACAAAACCTAGAAGAAGCTCAACTCTCAGGCGCTCTAACACTCCCAGGATCATAGGTGAGGAGGCCACAACATCTGCCCCAACACTGGGAGTAACTGGGACCATTGAGATCCAGGGACTCAGGAACCCCTGTCTGGTCAGTGGCAGCGGGTTCCATCTGGTACCCTGAGCAGACCTTGGGCACTAGCTCCTCACCTAGTCCCACACACCCAGAGGAAGTTCGTCACTCAGGTGCTTTAACATGCCCAGGATCATAGGATCACAGGATCTCAGGAGCTTGGTCACACCAGGATCTCAGGGTCCCAGGGGCAGCTTGACTCCCAGGAGCTCTGACACACCCAGGATCTCAGGATAACAGGATTCCAGAATCACAGGGTCACAGAGACAGCTGAACTCTGAGGAGTTCTGACACAACTAGGATCACAGGAAGGACAGGCTCCAGTCAGATATAGCAATGGCAGGTAGCACAAGAGATAATCAGATTGCTAGAGGCAAGCCATAAGAACGTAAGAAACAGAAACCAAGGTTACTTGGCATCATTGGAATCCAATTCTCCCACCATGGCAAGTCCTGGATACACCACCACACAGGAAAAGCAAGATTTGGATCTAAAATCACTTCTCATGATGCTGATAGAGGACTTTAGGAAGGATATAAGTAACTCCCTTAAAGAAACACAGTAGAACACAGGTAAACAGGTAGAAACCCTTAAAGAGGAAACACAAAATTCCTTAAAGAATTTCAGGAAAACACAACCAAACAGATGAAGGAATTGAACAAAACCATCCAGAATCTAAAAATGGAAATAGAAACAATTAAAAAAAGTCACAAAGGGAGACAGCCCCGGAGATGGAAAACCTAAGAAAGAGATCAAGAGTCACAGATGTAAGCATCACCAACCAAATACAAGAAATAGAAGAGAGAATCTCAGTTGCAGAAGATACCATAGAAAACAGACACAACAGTCAAAGAAAATGCAAAATGCAAAAAGCTTCTAACCCAAAACATCCAGGAAATCCAGGACACAATGAGAAGACCAAACCTAAGGATAATAGGTATAGATGAGAATGAAGATTAACAATTTAAAGGGCCAGTAAATATCTTCAACAAAATTATAGACAAAAACGTTCCTAACTCTTTTAAAGAAAGAGATGCCCAGGAACATACAAGAAGCCTACAGAACAGTTTGTGCCAGAAAAGAAATTCCTCCTGTCACATAATAATCAAAACACCAAATGAACAAAACAAAGAAAGAATATTAAAAACAGTAGAGGAAAAAGGTCAAGTAACATATAAAGGCAGACCTATCAGAATTACACCAGACTTCTCACCCGAGACTATGAAAGCCAGAAGATCCTGGGCAGATGTCATACAGACCCTAGGAGAACACAAATGCCAGTCCAGGCTACTATACCCAGCAAAACTCTCAATTACCATAGATGGAGAAACCAAAGTATTTCATGACAAAACCTAATTTATGCAATATCTTTCCACAAATCCAGCCTTTTAAAGGATAATAAAGGGAAAACTCCAACACAAGGAGGGAAACTGAAGGAAAGGCCATCCAAAGACTGCCCCACTGTTGTAGACTCTAAATTACTGATGCTAACTCTCTGTGGTTAATTTTCCTGATTCTTGGAAGCCTCACCAAAGAGACTCCAATCTTGGGTACAGATGATTTGCTTCCGAATTTTTTTCCCTCAGAATCTTCCAGTTTCCCTCCAGCTCTTGGCAAGTGCAGTAAGCAGGCAGCTGATTTCTGTGCTGTGTGCCCCTGCAGCAAGCTCAGGGTTCCCTCCACCTCCATGGCTCCTCAGAGGGAATCCAGCCTGGCATTAAAATGACACTGCCCATAAAAACCCCCTTAATAAAAACACGCTGAAGAGCCAGATGCTAGCTTGTAACAGCCTCCCTGCATCTGCAACACCAAAACTAGTTCTCCCCTGATAAATGGCCAAGCTCTCCAGGTGCCTGTCCTTGGGACCTTAAAGAAATAACAAACTCTTGAGTTTCATGTGTTTTGCATATTGTATCTTAGGTATTCTAAGTTTCTGGGCTAATATCCACTCATTGTACAAACGAACCACATTTTCTTTATCCATTCTTCAGTTGAGGGACACCTGGGTTATTTCTAGCTTCTGGCTATTATGAATAAAGCTACTATGAACATAGTGGAGCACATGTCCTTGGGGTATGGTGAGGAATCTTTTGGCTATATGCCTAGGAGTGGTAGATCTGGGTCTTCAGTTAGAACTACTTCCAATTTTCTGAGGAACTGCCAAATTGATTTCCAGAGTGGTTGTTCAAGTTTGCTATCCCACCAGAAATGGAGGAGTGTTCTTTCTCCACACCCCCATTAGCATGTGCTATCCCTTGAATTTTTGATCTTAGTCATTCTGATGGGTGTAAAGTGGAGTCTCAGAGTCATTTTGATTTGCATTTCCCTGATGACTAAAGATGTTAAACATTTCTTCAAGTGTTTCTCAGCCTTTAGAGATTCCTCTGTTGAGAATTATCTAACTCTGTACCCCATTTTTAATTGTATTATTTGTTTTTGTTTTTGTTTTTTGCATCTAACTTTGGGAGTTCTTCATATATTTTGGATATTATCTCTCTGTCAAATGTAAGTTTAGTGAAGATCTTTTCCCAATCTGTAAGCTGCTGTTTTATCCTATTGACAGTTTCCTTCGCCTTATAGAAGCTTTTACATCTCATGAGGTCCCATTTATTAATTGTTGATCTTAGTGCCTGAGCCATGGGTGTTCTGTTCAGGAAGTAATCTCCTGTATCAGTGTGTCCAAGACTAAGCCCTCCCATGTTCATGGATAGGTAGGAAGAGTAAATGGTCATCTTACCAAAAGCAGTCTACAGATTCCATGTAATTCTCATCAAAATTTCAACACAATTCTTTACAGACCTTGAAGGAGCAATTCTCAACTTCATATGGAAAAACAAAAAAACCAGAATAGCTAAAATAAACCTGAACAATAAAAGAACTTAATAAAAGGTACCACTATCTCCGACTTCAAGCTGTACTCCAGACCAATAGTAATAAAAACTGAATGGTATTAGTATAGAAACAGACATGTTGATCAATGAAATCTAATTGAAGACCCAGAAATAAATCTACACACCCACAGACACTTGATTTTTGACTAAGAAACCATATAGTGGAAAAAAGAAAGCATCTTCAACAAGTGTTGTTAGCCTAACTGGATGTCTGCATGTAGAAGAATGCAAATAGATTAATATTTATCGCACTGCATAAAACTCAAGTCAAAGAGAATCAAAGACCTCAACATAAAACTAGATACATCAATAAATTCTATAAAGTTTTGCCTCAAAGTAATTTTATTTTACTTCTGATGAAATTATATCCGGATAAACCCATATTAAGTTGCAAATAACATAATTGAAAATACATTTAATCTTGGTTACCAATTTGACTGGACCTGTAATCAACTAACCTATTTCCATAATTAATTCAAGTGGGACTCACCAAAATCTGAATGCACCTTTGGGTAGCAGCCCAGATAAAAGGAGGTCCAGGAGAAAAACTTTTGTCTGCTTGCCTTGGCCTCTCATCTTCCTTCCTCTACCTTGGTCCTGCTGGCATCTTTTAGTAACATAAGAACCCAGCTTCTTTGGGTTCCAATGTGAAATAAAGACCAGTGGATCCCAAGGAATCTTCCAGCCTTTCAGTAGGATCCCAGATTGGGATTGCTCAGGCATCTAGATTCATAAACTATACTGCTACCAGGTTCTTAGCCTTTCCAGGGTGAAGACAGCCATTGTCATACTACCAAGGCTGTATGGTGAAAAAAAGTCTAATAACCTACTATTTATATATTTTAACTGGTTATATATACACATATATATTTCCAGTTTTGTTGTCTATCTGGAGAATTCTAAGTCATATAACACCCATCTTTTTCTCTCAGTGTAACTGCCATGTTAATTCCATTTTAATGTTTTGTCTTTTTTACTATTTTTGCCTTAATTTTTCTCTCCTGGTAACCTATTTCAGGATTTTAAAGTGTAAAGCAAGACACTGCTTTTAATGGGAAACAAATTATTCTTGGAAATGCACAGGACTTACCTTCTCATCTCTTACTCCTCTTTTCCTCCAGATCTGCTCACTCTGTAAAGGTAGTTAATGTGATAATTTCAATGAGAATGGATACCATATTTGAATACTTGGTCCCCAGTAGGTGGAAGTCTTTGGGAGGGACTAGGAGGTATGGCTTTGTTGAAGAAGATGTGTTTCTAGGGGTAGGCTTTGGCATTTCAAATGGTTCATGTGATTCCCACTAGCTTTCTATCTCTGCATAGTGTTTGAAGATGAGGATATAAGATCTCAGCTACTGCTCCAGACCCATGCCTGCCTGCTTTCTGCCATGTTTCCTGCCTTAATGGTCATGGACTCTAATCATTAAAACTATAAGCAAGTCCCTTATAAATACTTTCTTCTATAGGTTGCTTTGGTCATGGTGTCTCTTTACAGCAATATAAAACTAACTAACACAGTAACTTTTTCTGGGCAAGGTGGTGCAAGGCTTTAATCCCAGCACTAGAGAGATAGAGGCAGGAAGATTTCTATTAATTTGAGGCTAGGCTGATTTCATAGTTAGTTCTAGCATAGTGAGATGCTATCTCAACACACACACACACACACACACACACACACACACACACACACACACAGATCTTGAAGCCACCGAAGCATTTGTGTGTGTTTACATGTGCATAAACAGGGCAGAGGATAGGCAGGATTTCTGTTAGCTTAGAGGGCAAAGATTAGGCTGGACTGATTGGTCCACGAGTCCTACGGATTCTCCTGACCTGGCTTCCTAGCATTCGGATTACAGGCATGTGCCAATTCATCTGGCATTGTTCCATGAGTTCTCAGGACTCAACCCAAATCTTCATGTTTAGAGGGCAGATATTTTACTAACTGAGTTCTCTCTCTAACCATACAACCTCTTTTTTGGTGCTTTTAACTATTAATACTTCTTGAAAAGTGTGTACACTCCATGAGAAAAAGGATCACAAGAATCCTTAGTGAGTGGAATAGTGTGGAGCATATAAGAGGCCCCCAACAAATGTCACAGAATAAGAATGTACAATACTTTTTGTGACAACTATAGACAAGTTCAACCTAGGGCTGTCCTGTTTTATATTTTCTAAGTATTCTGCTTTGTCCTCCTACCCCCTTTTCATGCTTATTCAGTTTTTCTTTTCTGTTGCAGAGCTGGGTGTTGAACCCAAGCTTCATGCATGTCAGACAAGCTTGGTGGCTCTCTTCTCTATACTCTTCTACTTTCACATTTTAAGTGAATTATAATAAATTTACTTTAAAATATTTCTGATTGTAATATATATATAAATGATAATAAAATAGAAAGTAAAAGAAATTCTGAGCATTATATTCATTCATGTTAATTTGAGAAGTCCTATTTTGTATCATCTTCAGGTATGGCAAAAGTTTAGCTTTTGGGGATTTAAGAGGGCACTTCCGGTCTGGTAAGATGGCTCAGTGGGTAAGAGCACCCGACTGCTCTTCCGAAGGTCCAAAGTTCAAATCCCAGCAACCACATGGTGGCTCACAACCATCCATAATGAGATCTAACGCCCTCTTCTGGAGTGTCTGAAGACAGCTACAGTGTACTTACATATAATATAAATAAATAAATCTTAAAAAAAAAAAAGAGGGAACTTCCAGGACCCTCTACAGACAACAAAATCTGAGGATGTTCAAGTTCTTTACACATATAATAGCTTAGCATTAGGGATAGAGCAATGGCTTTATGGTTAAGAGCACCGACTGCTATTCCAGAAGACCCAAGTTGATTGTCAATTACATGATGGTTAACAACAGTCAATAAATACAGTTCCAGGAGATTTGATCCATTTTCTGACATCTGAAGGCACAGAAAATACATTACGTTTAGATTCATTTTATTATTTGTAATTATGTGAAGATGTGTGTGTCTGTACGTGGGTAAGAGCACCAGAGGTGTTGGTTCATCTAGTGCGGGAGTTACAGACAGTTAAGCCTGATGTGGTACTGGGAACTGAACTTGGGTCATCTGGAAGTACTCTTCACAACTGAGATGTGTCTTCAGATCCCTTTTCTCCCATTATTAACGGTCAAGTTGTTTTGTTTATTTGATCACGATGTTCTGAGAAATATTTACTCACATACTCACATTTTTATGTGTAGTATTGTTTTCTAAGAAATTGCATACTTTTCTCATTGTTCAGTGAACTTTTTAATAAAAAACTTTTAGCATTGTTTAGCAATGTTTAGCATTGGTAATCATATACTTGTTTCATATTTTAGATATTTGGAAATTAAGAAATTTTATCATTGATGTGTCTTATGACTATTGTCCACCAGGTGGCAGTCATACCATAGACATTGTCTGACTGTTTCGTAGCATTTCCAAGACCCCTCTACAGACACCAAAATCAGAGGGTATTCAAGTCCCTTACCATAGTTTAGCATTAGGAATGGAGAGATGGTTCTATGGTTAAGAGCACTTACTGCTCTTGCAGAAGACTCAAGTTGACTGTCAATTACATGGTGGTTAACCCATAAATCTAGTTCCAGGAGATTCTATCATTTTTCTGGCTTCTGCAGGCACATAAAGCTCACAATGCACAGACAGACGTGCAAGCAAAACATCCACACACATACAATAATAAATGAATAAATAGATAGGTCTTTAAAAATAATTCAGCATTTGCATATGACCTATGCACATTCTCATATATTATATTATATATTGCTAGCTATAAATTACCTAGTACAATGTCAACTCTGTATAAATAATCATTACACTTTATTGTTAGAAAATGACAAAAGCCAAGTTTTTCTGAATATTTTTAATCTTTAGAAGAATCTAAAATTTTGAAATCCATACATACCAATGGATAGTTGTTCTTTGTATTCACTGTAATATTGTCATCTCCCTCTCTCTTTCTTTATCTCATCATCTAAGGGTTGTAAGGGCTTTACAACTACTTGCATTTAGACTGGCAGAAGAATGGGTAACAGTTCTGTAGAGAACAACACTTGTGATATAATATTGTAACTACATTTAGTTACAATAACAATCATAGGTTTTACAAAAATTGTAGGGTGATGTGCTATTTATGGATATGTTAGGACACTTGCTAGGAGGGTAGAAAAGAGAATATCTTAGATCTTTAAACATCTAATCTGAGGTCAGAGCAGCTTTAAGGAAGAATTTTTTTTTTAAAAAGATTTATTTATTTATTATATGTAAGTACACTGTAGCTGTCTTCAGACACTCTGGAAGAGGGCATCAGATCTCATTACAGATGGTTGTGAGACACCATGTGGTTGCTGGGATTTGAACTCAGGACCTTTGGAAGAGCGGTTAGTGCTCTTAACCACTGAACCATCTCTCCAGTGGGAGAAAAATTATCAATCCATAGTACACATAAAATTAGAGATTCTACATAGGCCCATGTATGAAATCTGAAATAGCCTACCCACTAGAAGAGAGGAAAACAGCTTCATAATGTTGGGATAAGAAAATAGTTATTAAGTGAAATATAAGATACAAAAAGCACTATTAATAAAGGAAATAATAGATAATTTGAACTTGTAAAAATTAATAGCTTACCTGTGTCTGGAGCAGGCCCACAAGTTCTGGCTCCCCACCCAGTCCTGCAACACGCAGAGAAAGCTTGTCTCCCAGGAGTTCTGACAACCAGACTCTCAGGTGAGGCTTCAAACTCTGCCCAAATACCTGGCATAACTGGGACCCCTGGGACCCAGGGGATGCAGGAACACCCTCTCAGCAAGAGGCACATGATCTGTCTGGTTTGTACCTGCTCCCAGAGTGGACCCAGGGCTCTGGTCCCCCACCCATGCCTCTCAACACCCAGAGGAAGCTTGATTCTTAGGAGCTCTGGCACACCAGAATGTCAAGATCACAGGACCCCAGGATCCCAGAATCACAGGATCACAGGATCACAGAGATAGCTGGATTTCCATGAGTTCTGACACAACTAGGCTTATAGGAGGGTCAGGTTCCAGTCAGAAACAGCAAGGCCAGTTAGCACTAGAGATAACCAGATGGCAAGAGGCAAGCACAAGAACATAAGCAACAGAAACCAATGCTTCTGGACAACATCGGAACCTAATCTCCCACCACACCAAGCCCTGGATACTCCAACACATCTGAAAATCAAGATTCAGCTCTAAAATTCCATCTCATGAATATGATAGAGAACTTTAAGAATGCTATAAACAGCCCCCTTAAAGAAATACAGGAGAACACAGATAAACAAGTGGAAGCCCTTAAAAGGAAGCATATACATCTCTTAAAGAAATACAGGAAAACACAATCAAACAGGTGAAGGAACTGAAGAAAACCATGCAGGGTCTAGAGATGGAAATAGAAACATTAAAGAAAACACAAAGGGAGACAGCCCTGGAGATGGAAAACCTAAGAAAGAGATCAAGAGTCACAGATGTAAGCATAGCATCACTAACAGAATACAAGAGATGGAAGAGAGAATCTCAGGTGTAGAAGACATTGATAACAACAGTCAAAGAAAATCAAAAAGCAAAGAGCTTTAAGAAACCCAGGACACAATGAAAAGACCAAACTAAGATTAATAGGTATAGAAGAGGGTGAAGACTCTCAACTCAAAGGGCCAATAAACATCTTCAACAAAATTATAGAAGAAAATTTCCCTAACTTAAAGAAAGAGATGCCAAAACTAGGCGTGGTGGCACATGCCTTTAATCCTAGCACGTGAGAGGCAGAGGCAGGCAGATTTCTGAGTTCGAGGCCAGCCTGGTCTACAAAGTGAGTTCCAGGACAGCCAGGGCTATACAGAGAAATCCTGTCTCAAAAAGCCAAAAAAAAAAAAAAAAAAAAAAAAAAAAAAAAAAAAAAAAGAAAGAAAGAAAAGAAAAGAAAAAGAGATGTCAATAACATACAAGAAGCTTACAGAACACCAAAAAGATTGGACCAGAAATGAAATCCCTCTCTCCACATAATAATCAAAACACCAAGATAGACATATCAGACATACACCAGACTTCTCAACAGAGACTCTAAAAGCCAGAAGATTTTGGGAAGATGTCATACAGACCCTAAAAGAACAAAATGCCAGTCCAGGCTACTATACCCAGCAAAACCCTAAATTACCATAGGTGGAGAAACCAAGATATCCCACGACAAAATCAAATTTAAACATTATCTTTCCAGCCATCCAGCTATACAGAGGATAATGGAAGGAAAACTCTAACACAAGGAGAAAAACTACATGCGAGAAAAAGCAAGAAATTAATATCGTCATAACAAGCCCCAAAGAAGAGAACCATACAAACGTAATCCACCTCTAACAACAAAAATAACAGAAAGCAACAATCATTGGCCCTTAATGTCTCTCAACATCAATGGACTCATTTCCCCAATAAAAAGCCACAGACTAACAGACTGAATATGTAAACAGGACCCAGGATTTTGCTGCATACAGGAAACACACTTCATTGACAAAGACAGACACTACCTCAAAGTAAAAGACTGGAAAACAATATCTAAGCAAATGGTTCTGAGAAATAAGATGGAGTAGCAATTCTAGTATCCAATAAAATAGACTTTCAGCCAAAAGTGATTAAAAAAAAAAAGATGGGGAAGAACACTACATACTCATCAAAGAAAAAGTCACTGAGATGAACTCTCAATTCTAAATATCTATGCCCCAAATGCAAGGGTGTCCACATTTGTAAAAGAAACATTACCGAAGCTCAAAGCACACATTGAACCTCACACAATAATAATAGGAGACTTCAACACCCAGCTCTCAGCAATTGACAGAGCATGGAAACAGAAACTAAACAGAGACATAGTGAAACTAACAGAAATTATGAACCAAATGGACTTAACATATGTACAGAACTTTTCATCATAAAAAAATCATACACCTTCTCAGCACTGCACAGTACCTTCTCCAAAAGTGACCATATAATTGGATACAAAACAAGCCTCAATGCATAAAAGAAGATTGAAATAATCCCATGCATCCTATCAGATCACCACAGAGTAAAGCTGGTCTTCAATAACAACAAAAAGAAAAGAAAACCCACATAGACACAGAAGCTGAACAACACTCTCCTCAATGATAACTTGGTCAGGGAAGACATAAAGCAATTAAAGACTTTTTTGAATTGAACAAAAATGAAGGCACAACATACCCAAACGCATGGGACACAATGAAAGCACAGCTAAGAGGAAAACTCACAGCTCTGAGTGTCTCCATAAAGAAATTGGAGAGAGCATACACTAGAAGCTTAACAGCACATCTGAAAGTTCTAGAACAAAAAGAAACAAATATACTCAAGAGGAGTACACATCAGGAAATAACCAAACTCAGGGCTGAAATCAACCAAGTAGAAACAAAGAAAATACAAAGAATCAACAAAACCAGGAGTTGGTTTTTCCAGAAAACAAACAAGATAGATAAACCCTTAGCCAGATTAACCAGAGGGCACAGAGACAGGATCCAAATTAACAAAATCAGAAGTGAAAAAGGGAGACCTAACAACAGGAACTGAAGAAATTTTAAAAAATTACCAGATCCTACTACAAAAGCCTATACTCAACAAACTTGGTAAACTGAGATGAAATGGATAATTTTCTAGAGAGATTCCAGATATCAAAGTTAAATCAGAATCAGATAAACCATTTAAACAGTCCCATAATCCCCAAAGATATTGAAGCAGTCATTAAAAGTCTCCCAACCAAAAAAAGCCCAGGACCAGGTGGTTTTAGTGCAGAATTCTATCAGACCTTCAAAGAGGCCTAAAACCAATATTTCTCAAACTATTCCATAAAACAGAAGGAACATTACTCAATACATTCTATGAAGCCAGTTATGCTGATTCCTAAACCACACAAAGACCCAACAAAGAAAGAGAACTTCAGTCCAATTTCTCTCATGAGTATTGATGCAAAAACACTCAATAAAATTCTTGCAAACTGAATCCAAGAACACCTCAAAACGATCATTCACTATGATCAAGTAGGCTTCATCCCACAGATACAGGGATGGTTCAATACACAGGAGTCCATCAATGTAATCCACTATACAAACAAAATCAAAGGAAAAAACACATTATCATCTCATTAGATACTTAAAAAGCATTTGACAAAGTACAACACCGCCTCATGTTAAAAGTATTGAAGATATTAGGAATTCAAGACGCATACCTAAACAAAATAAAAGCAATAGACAGCAAATCAATAGCCAATATCAAACTAAATGGAGAGGAATTTGAAGCAATCTCACTAAAATCAGGGACTAGACAAGGCTGCCCATTGTCCCCCTATTCAATATAGTACTCGAAATTCTAGCCAGAGCAATTAGACAACAAAAGGAGATCAAAGGGATACAAATTAGAAAGGAGGAAGTCAAGATATCACTATTTGCAGATGATATGATAGTATACATAAGTGACCCCCCCAAATCGACAAGAGAACTCCTATAGCTGATAAACAACTTCAGCAAAGTGGCTGAATATAAAATTAACTAAAAAAAAAAATCAGTAACTTCCCTCTACTCGAAGGATTAACAGGCTGAGAAAGAAGGTAGGGAAATGACACTCTTCACGATAGTCACGAATAATGTAAAATATCTTGGTGGGACTCTAGCCAAGCAAGTGAAAGATCTGTATGACAAGAACTTCAAGTTGCTGAAGAAAGAAACTGAAGAAGACCTCAGAAGATGGAAAGATCTCCCAAGCTCATGGATCACCAGGATTCACAGAGTGAAAGTTGCTATCTTACCAAAGCCATCTACAGATTCAATGCAATCCACATCAAAATCCCAACTCAATTCTTCATAGAGATAGAAAGCAATTCTCAAATTCACCTGGAATAACAAAAAGCCGGGATAGTGAAAACTATTCTCAACAATAAAAGAACTTCTGGGGGAATCAGCATCTCCGACCTCAAGCGGCCCTACCAAGCAAAGTGTTAAAACCTGCATGGTATTGGTACAGAGACAGGGAGTTTGATCAGTGGAATAGAATTGAAGACCCAGAAATGAACCCACACACCTATGGTCACTTGATCTTTGACAAAGAAACCAAAAGCATTGAAAAAAAGACAGCATTTTCAACCAATGGTGCTGGTTCAACTGGCAGTCGGCTTTGCAGAAGAATGCAAATTGATCCAGTCTAATCTCCATGTATAAAACTCACATCCAGCTGGGCAGTGGTGGCGCACGCCTTTAATCCCAGCATTTGGGAGGCAGAGGCAGGTAGATTTCTGAGTTCGAGGCCAGCCTGGTCTACAGAGTGAGTTCCAGGACAGCCAGGACTATGCAGAGAAACCCTGTCTCGAAACAAACAAACAAAAACAAAAAACAAAAAAACCCCCAAAAAACCAAAAAAACAAAAAAGCAAAAAAACCTTCAATTCCAAGTAGATCATGGACCTCCACATAAAACCAGATATGCTGAATCTAATAGAAGAGAAAATGGGAAAGAACCTCAAACACTGGCACAGGGGAAAATTTCCTGAACAGAGCACCAATGGTTTATGCTCTAAGATGAATAATTGACAAATGGGACCTCATAAAATTGAAAGGTTTCTGTAAGGCAAAGGATACTGTCAATAGAAAAAAAAAGCAACCCACAGATTGTGAAAAGATCTTTACCAACCCTACATCTGATAAAGGGCTAATAGCCAAAATATACAAAGAACTCAAGAAGTTAGACTGCAGAGAACCAAATAACCCTATTAAAAATGAGGTACAGAGCTAAACAAAGAATTCACAACAGAGGAATCTCGAATGCCTGAGAAGTACTTAAAGAAATGTTCAGCAACATTAGTCATCAGGGAAATGCAAATCAAAACCACCCTGAGATTCTACCTCACAGAAATCAGAATGGCGAAGATAAAAAAAAAAACCACAGGTGATAGCAGATGCTGGCAAGGATGGGGAGAAAGAGGAACCCTCCTCCATTGCTGGTGGGATTATAAGCTTGTAGAAGCACTTTGGAAATCAGTCTGGAGGTTCCTCAGAAAATTGGAAATAGTTCTACTGGAGGACCCAGCTATACCACTCCTGGGCATATCTAAAAGATGTTCCAACATATAACAAGGACACATGCTCTACTATTTTCATAGCAGCCTTATTTATAATAATAACCAGAAGCGTGAAACAATCTAGATGTCCCTTAGCAGAAGAATGGATACAGAAAATGTGGTACATTTATGTAATGGAGTACTACTCATGTATTAAAAACTATGACTTCATGAAATTTGCAGGCAAATGGATGGAAAGAGAAAATATCATCTTGAATGAGGTAACCCAGTCACAAAAGAACCACACATGGTATGCACTCACTGATAAGTGGATATTATTCCAAACTGTTTGGAATACCCATGATACAACTCACAGACCATATGAAACCCAAGAAGAAGGAATTTTAAAGTGCAGAGGTTTTAGTCCTACTCATAGGTGGAAGAAAATAATCTTGGGAGGTAGAGGGAGGGAAGGATCTTGGAGGGAAAGAGGAGGGGGAGGGAAAAAGGATGTCAGGGTCAGGTGTGGGAGGAGATGGGGGAGAACTACAGAGGGTGAGGAATTTGAGTGGAGGTGTGTAGCAGAGGGGGATGGGGAACTGGGGGGGGTAGTCATTAGAAAGTCCCAGATCCAGTGACTCAAGAGGTTCCCAGGGCACAACAGGGATGACATTAGCTGAAACACTCAACAAAGAGGAGATAGAACCTGTAGAGACTATATCCAGTGGATAGGCATGGCCCCTGGTTGAGGAATCTCGAAAATATTAATTCAGAATTTCTCTTGTCAAAAGGGAATGCAGGGACAAAGAATGGAGCAGAGACTGAAGGAATGGTCATCCAGTGACTGCCCCAAGTAGGGATCCATCCCATTTGCACATACCAAACCCAAACACTATTGCTGATGCCAAGAAGCTCTTGCTGACAGGAACCTGGTATAGCTGTCCTCTGAGAGGCTCTACCATAGCCTGACTAATACTAACTTGGACGCAAGCAGCCAACCCTCAGACCGAGCATGGGGTCCCCAATGGAGGAGTTAGGGAAAGAACTGAAGGAGCTGAAGGGGTTTGCAACCCCATAGGAAGAACAACAATGTCAACCAACCAGACCCCCCAAAGCTCCCAGGGACTAAACCACCAACCAAAGAGTACACATGGAGGGAACTCGTGGTTCTAGTTACATATGTAGCAGAGGATTAGTTTATCTGGCAACAATGGGAGGGGTGCCCCTTGGGCCAGTGGAGGCTCTATGACCCAGTGTAGGGGAATGCTAGGTAGGGTGCTGAGGCAGGAATGGATGCTTGGGGGAGCACCTTCATAGAGGCCGGGGCGATGGGCATGGGATAGGGGGGTTGTGGAGGGGAAACTGGGAATGAGATAACACTTGAAATGTAAATAAGTAAAATAACCAAAAAAAAAAAAAAAAGAGGAAAAAATTAGTAGCTTATAATCATATGGAATAGTAAAGAGAACAAAGTGAGAAACATCTGGTTAGAACACATTAGTACTTTCACATGAAATTTCTCACCGGAAATTTATACCTATAATATAATAAAAATTCACAGAAATTGATAAAAACTCAATCCAATAAAAGTTGACTCAAGGAGACAAACAAAAAAGAATAAAAAAGTTGACCTAACATTTGAAAACATGTTCAACATTATTATGCAAGCAAAAGAAATATTTCATGAAACACTGTCTTAGTTAGGGCTTTACTGGTGTACTGGTGTGAAAAAACACCATGACTCAGGCAACTCTTATAAAGGACATTTAATTGGGGCTGCCTTACAGGTTCAGAGGTTCAGTCCATTATCATGAAGACTGGAGCATGGCAGCAGCCAGGTAGGTAGGGTGCTGGAAGAGCTGAGAGTTCTACATGTCCATCCAAAGGCAGGACCAATAAACATCTTAAAGGAGGTTGATGGCACTCCTGAGGTTGTCCTTTGGCCCCTATATTTACCACCCCTCCTCACCAGATGAACATGCATGCATGTATAGATGTACGTGAAAAAAAAAAAAAAAGACTAATGCTACTATCCTGTGGGGAATTGCAGGCTGGTCTCCAGTTGAGCTGAGGTCTGAACCCCGGTGGTGATAATTCACCTAAATGACAAGGTAGGCATTCCCTCATGCTCCTGGAACTCTGGGCCCTGCCTAAGGTACCACCTCCCACAGCTCCCACAAGAGAAGCATGGTCAGTAGTCATGTAAACAATGGCCCAAGCTTCTGACCTTTAGGCTAAACTCCTCCCCAGTTACCTAGCAACAGTAAAGACCACACAAAGGGCTGTTCAGCTCCACCTCAGTCTCTTACCTCTTATGCTCTTACTTGTCTCCTTCTTACTCCTTTCTCTCCTCTCCCTTTCTCTTCTCTCCTTTCTCCTCTCCTCTCTCTTCTCTCTAGTCTTCTCTCTCTCTCTCTCTCTCTCTCTCTCTCTCTCTCTCTCTCTCTCTCTCTCTCTCTCTCTCTCTCTCTCTCTCTCTTCTCTCTTTCCCCCTGCCTTTTTATAATAAAGCTCTTAAACCATTGAGAGTCTCTGCTCCATCAAGATACGCTCCACACACTGGTCAGTGTCGGGAACCTCTTCCCTTATCCCTCTCTCCTATAAGCCTGGGGCTTTAGCAAGGCAGCTCGGGGGTCCTCAGGCAGGGCTGCCCCTTGGCCAGCTCCTGAAGAGTGGGATAGAGGAATGCCCACCCAGGGATGAGTGGAAAGGGTAGGTAGCAGCCCTCCCACGCCTGACTGACCATAGAATAGGTGGAACTCTGGTGGGGTGTGGGCCTTTTCCCTTCCCCCTCTTCCCCAGGGGCCCCCTTTTTAGTTCCCAACACTATCCCATGCAAAGCACTTTAATGGCAGCACTTGGGAGGCAGAGGCAGGCAGATCTCCGTGATTTTTGAGGCCAGCCTGGTGTACATAGTGAATTCCAGGAGAGCTAGAGCTACATAGTGAGACCTTGTCTCAATCAAACAAACACACAAACAAGCAGCAACAATAATACCAAAAAGAGTAATGATATTAAATGTTGCCAAGAAGTGGGAGTAAGGAAAACTTATCCATATTGGTGGTTGCAGCATAAATTGATACATTTATTTTGTAATAACACTAGTTGCACTTACAGTGTTTTTCCACAAATATAAATAAACATTTAGTTTGTAATGCAACAGTTTGATTCCTAGATGTATAGAAGAGAAGAAAGCTTATGTCCAGCAAAAGACTGATATGGAAATCTTTGTCACTCTGCTTACTATAAACCTTAACTGCAAGTAATTCAATATGTATCAGAAGCAAGTAAATGAATAAAATGTAGTAACATCCACACAATGAAAGACTATAGTTGTAGAATGAACACAGGTCCTTTGACAAATATAAAAGTATCATTTAGTCATGTCAACTGACAAAAGTCAGTCACAAAACAATAGATTTTGTATAATTTCATTTTACAAAGCTAGTCTATATATTAGAAGTTAAAATAATGTCTAATCTGATAGACAGAAGAAACATGGCATAAGGAACTTTCTGGATACTGGAATACAGAAGTGGATGCTCACAGTCATCCATTAGACAGAGCACAGGGTCCCCAATGATGGAGCTAGAGAAAGGACACAAGGAGCTGAAGGGGTTTGCAGCTCCATAGGAAGATCAACAATATGAACTAACCAGTACCCCCAGAACTCCCTGGGACTAAACCACCAATCAAAGAAAACACACAGAGAAACTCATGGCTCTAGCTGCATATGTAGCAGAGGATGGCCTAGTCAGTCATCAATGGGAGGAGAGGCCCTTGGTCCTGTGAAGGTTTTATGCCCCAGTATAGTGGAATGCCTGGGCCAGGAAGCAGGAGTTGGGTGGGTTGGGACAGGTGGAGAGGGGAGAGGATAGGGGATTTTCAGAGGGGAAACTAGGAAAGGGGATAACAGTTGAAATGTAAATAAAGAAAATATCTAATAATAATAAAAAAGAACTGATTCTGACTCTGTATTCCTATTGCCAAAGTGGTATTAAATCACAGGGTGTCTACTTGGCATCTTTAGAAAACAGAAAAATTGCTCAAGGTGGTAAATCCAAACAGCTGATGCCACAAGTGTTGTAAATGAGAGTCTAGAGAAAAAGCCATCCTTCTTCCATATGCCATTAGATATTTAACAATAATTGAAAAATTCATTCATAATAAATACAGTAAGGTAGTGACTCTGGAATAACAATAATGATTTATACACTGCAAAAAAGAAGGTAGACTAGACACAATAAACAATTTCTTGAAAGACAAAAGCAAATAACAAAGAGCAGAGGACAGGTCAACCAAGATAGCTATCTATTGATAGATTGGCTTGGTTGATTAATTTTCAAACAGAGACTAACAAGTGTCTCAGCCTAATTAATATGAACAAATAGTATGGAATCTTGTTATTTGAGATAACATTGATGAGTCTTGAGAACATTGTATTCGGTAAATGCCCCAGGCATAGAGTGACAAATACTGGCATCAACTCATTCACATGGAGAGTATAAAGGAGTTGCTTTTTGTAGGACAGAATAGAATGGTGTTTCTTAGAGTCTTGGGTAGTTAGGTACTAGAGAGACATGGGATGACATTATTCACTGACACATAATTTATATTTAGAGAGGAGGACAAAAAGGTCCTTAGTAGGAAAACAAACGGACAGAAATAAAGAAGAGATTGTTTGGGTTAGGTACTTGGAAGAGTTGGTAGGTAGGCAGCAGAGGAAAATTGGGGCTGACTGCAAAAGGCCATGCTTTCTTCCCTTTGTGATGAAATGATCTAAAACTGAACTAAGGAGGATTATAAACTGTTCACGGGCTGTTTTAAAAACAGGATACTGCTCGGTGTGTTAGGCTCATGCCTTCAATTCCAAAAGGCAGGAAGCATAAGCAGGAAGATCTCTGTACCTTTGAAGCCAGTCTGGTGTACATGGCAAATTCTAGGCTAGTCGGAGAAACAGAGTGAGGCTCAGTTCCAAGCTAAAATAAAATATTAGGCTTGCCTTCAGCCTATCTTATAAAGATATTTTCCCAATTGAGACTCCCTCTCAGATGACTTTAGCTTGTGTCAAATTATCCAGCACAGTTACAAATATTGCATGTCAGCACAGTCAACTTGTAAGGTTGCCAGATAAAATGCTTGGTTACTTTTGAATTTCACACAAACAATAAATAATATTAATATGTCCACCCAGCTGTTATATTTACATGGATATTTACAGGTATTGTATGGTACATCCCTCTAAATTGCACCATTTTTTTTCCAATAAAAAACATTTCCTCCAGAGGGCTTGTCTCGGTTCACCAGTTACAGGTTAACAAAAGGGTAGAAACCCAGAGCAGAAATGTGGAACATTTTTGAGTGCCTCCAGCCAGCTGTGCTAAGGAGTAAACATTTGCTGGGGTAGAGACTGACCAGACATCCCAGGAGAGAGAGAGGTTTTGTAGTGAGCTACAGTGCTGTATGTGTTGGGGACCCACAAGCCTTGTCAAGGTGGGCTTTCTGGTGATGCAGCTGCATTTGAGTCATTTGTGAATCTCCTAAGTAACCCTAACAACATGTTTAGTAAGTCTCAGAAAAACTCCCACTTCACCAAAATGGACACGTGAAATAGTTACTTTGTTGCTGGCTCCCTTTCTGGATCAAGAAGACAGGTGTGTTCCATCTTTCCACGAAAAGTCTGTCACACAGTACTGGAGATAAGACCTGATTTATTTTGTGAAGTCAATGCTGCTAAATTTGGCAATACAGACCCATGAGTATTAGAATTACTTAGATCTCTTACCTGTGTTTCCTGTGATGTTTTCTCTAGGAATATCAATTAGCCACTCAAGCCAATTGCTGAACTTAAAGGCAGAAGAAGTATGGCTATGTTAGTTTGTAATGTTAATACCAACATGTATTTTGGCATAGTCTGCCCAGTCTTTTAAAATTAAAATTAGTCAACAATATCCAAATACATACGCATCTGTATACTTAGAGAGGAAGGGCTTTCACTAGCAAATTTCAGTGTTAGGGACTTTTGCCACGTTATACTCACAGATGAATGAAATGACATATATTAAAAAATATTTTGCATCAGTGTTTATAATAAAAGATTGATGGCAATGTTAATATATAATTTTATAGTCACAGGTTGAAACAGCCCAGGAAGCACAAAGTTGAATCATTACTTACCTAAGAAGTCAGAGTCAAGGCATGGGGCTGGTGGAATATTTGGAAATTTAAGAAGGAAATTCCAGGAACAGGAGAGCAGTAAGAACAGGGAGCTAACATAGAAAACATGTTTACAACAGAAAACATGTCTAAATCCTCTGCTACACCAGTACTCAGAACACTCCCAGAATAGCTTTAAAAGAAAAACAGTAGAAACCAAAATCAAACCTCAGAGATAATAATCTTCAGAACTACAGGTTAAGAGAGTTTGCAGGATTTTTTTTTTATTTTATTTATTTTTTTTTCTTTTTTTTTTTTCCATTTTTTATTAGGTATTTAGCTCATTTACATTTCCAATGCTATACCAAAAGTCCCCCTTACCCACCCACCCCCACTCCCCTACCCACCCACTCCCCCCCTTTGGCCCTGGCGTTCCCCTGTACCGGGGCACACAAAGTCTGCGTGTCCAATGGGCCTCTCTTTCCAGTGATGGCCGACTAGGCCATCTTTTGATACATATGCAGCTAGAGTCAAGAGCTCAGGGGTACTGGTTAGTTCATAATGTTGTTCCACCTATAGGGTTGAAGATCCCTTTAGCTCCTTGGGTACTTTCTCTAGCTCCTCCATTGGGAGCCCTGTGATCCATCCATTAGCTGACTGTGAGCATCCACTTCTGTGTTTGCTAGGCCCCGGCATAGTCTCACAAGAGACAGCTACATCTGGGTCCTTTCAGTAAAATCTTGCTAGTGTATGCAATGGTGTCAGCATTTGGAAGCTGATTATGGGGTGGATCCCTGGATATGGCAGTCTCTACATGGTCCATCCTTTCATCTCAGCTCCATACTTTGTTTCTGTAACTCCTTCCATGGGTGTTTTGTTCCCACTTCTAAGGAGGGGCATAGTGTCCACACTTCAGTCTTCATTTTTCTTGAGTTTCATGTGTTTAGGAAATTGTATCTTATATCGTGGGTATCCTAGGTTTTGGGCTAGTATCCACTTATCAGTGAGTACATATTGTGTGAGTTCCTTTGTGATTGTGTTACCTCACTCAGGATGATGCTCTCCAGGTCCATCCATTTGGCTAGGAATTTCATAAATTCATTCTTTTTAATAGCTGAGTAGTACTCCATTGTGTAGATGTACCACATTTTCTGTATCCATTCCTCTGTTGAGGGGCATCTGGGTTCTTTCCAGTTTCTGGCTATTATAAATAAGGCTGCTATGAACATAGTGGAGCATGTGTCCTTCTTACCAGTTGGGGCTTCTTCTGGATATATGCCCAGGAGAGGTATTGCTGGATCCTCCGGTAGTACTATGTCCAATTTTCTGAGGAACCGCCAGACTGATTTCCAGAGTGGTTGTACAAGCCTGCAATCCCACCAACAATGGAGGAGTGTTCCTCTTTCTCCACATCCTCGCCAGCATCTGCTGTCACCTGAATTTTTGATCTTAGCCATTCTCACTGGTGTGAGGTGGAATCTCAGGGTTGTTTTGATTTGCATTTCCCTGATGATTAAGGATGTTGAACATTTTTTCAGGTGCTTCTCTGCCATTCGGTATTCCTCAGGTGAGAATTCTTTGTTCAGTTCTGAGCCCCATTTTTTAAGGGGGTTATTTGATTTTCTGAGGTCCACCTTCTTGAGTTCTTTATATATGTTGGATATTAGTCCCCTATCTGATTTAGGATAGGTAAAGATCCTTTCCCAGTCTGTTGGTGGTCTTTTTGTCTTATAGACAGTGTCTTTTGCCTTGCAGAAACTTTGGAGTTTCATTAGGTCCCATTTGTCAATTCTCGATCTTACAGTACAAGCCATTGCTGTTCTGTTCAGGAATTTTTCCCCTGTGCCCATATCTTCAAGGCTTTTCCCCACTTTCTCCTCTATAAGTTTCAGTGTCTCTGGTTTTATGTGAAGTTCCTTGATCCACTTAGATTTGACCTTAGTACAAGGAGATAAGTATGGATCGATTCGCATTCTTCTACATGATAACAACCAGTTGTGCCAGCACCAATTGTTGAAAATGCTGTCTTTCTTCCACTGGATGGTTTTGGCTCCCTTGTCGAAGATCAAGTGACCATAGGTGTGTGGGTTCATTTCTGGGTCTTCAATTCTATTCCATTGGTCCACTTGTCTGTCTCTATACCAGTACCATGCAGTTTTTATCACAATTGCTCTGTAGTAAAGCTTTAGGTCAGGCATGGTGATTCCACCAGAGGTTCTTTTATCCTTGAGAAGAGTTTTTGCTATCCTCGGTTTTTTGTTATTCCAGATGAATTTGCAAATTGCTCCTTCTAATTCGTTGAAGAATTGAGTTGGAATTTTAATGGGGATTGCATTGAATCTGTAGATTGCTTTTGGCAAGATAGCCATTTTTACAATGTTGGTCCTGCCAATCCATGAGCATGGGAGATCTTTCCATCTTCTGAGATCTTCTTTAATTTCTTTCTTCAGGGACTTGAAGTTTTTATCATACAGATCTTTCACTTCCTTTGTTAGAGTCACGCCGAGATATTTTATATTATTTGTGGCTATTGAGAAGGGTGTTGTTTCCCTAATTTCTTTCTCAGCCTGTTTATTCTTTGTGTAGAGAAAGGCCATTGACTTGTTTGAGTTAATTTTATATCCAGCTACTTCACCGAAGCTGTTTATCAGGTTTAGGAGTTCTCTGTTGGAATTTTTAGGGTCACTTATATATACTATCATATCATCTGCAAAAAGTGATATTTTGACTTCCTCTTTTCCAATTTGTATCCCCTTGATCTCCTTTTGTTGTCGAATTGCTCTGGCTAATACTTCAAGTACTATGTTGAAAAGGTAGGGAGAAAGTGGGCAGCCTTGTCTAGTCCCTGATTTTAGTGGGATTGCTTCCAGCTTCTCTCCATTTACTTTGATGTTGGCTACTGGTTTGCTGTAGATTGCTTTTATCATGTTTAGGTATTGGCCTTGAATTCCTGATCTTTCCAGAACTTTTATCATGAATGGGTGTTGGATCTTGTCAAATGCTTTTTCTGCATCTAACGAGATGATCATGTGGTTTTTGTCTTTGAGTTTGTTTATATAATGGATTACATTGATGGATTTTCGTATATTAAACCATCCCTGCATCCCTGGAATAAAACCTACTTGGTCAGGATGGATGATTGCTTTAATGTGTTCTTGGATTCGGTTAGCGAGAATTTTATTAAGAATTTTTGCATCGATGTTCATAAGAGAAATTGGTCTGAAGTTCTCTATCTTTGTTGGATCTTTCTGTGGTTTAGGTATCAGAGTAATAGTGGCTTCATAAAATGAGTTGGGTAGAATACCTTCTACTTCTATCTTGTGAAAAAGTTTGTGCAGAACTGGAGTTAGATCTTCTTTGAAGGTCTGATAGAACTCTGCACTAAACCCGTCTGGTCCTGGGCTTTTTTTGGCTGGGAGACTATTAATAACTGCTTCTATTTCTTTAGGGGATATGGGACTGTTTAGAAGGTCAACTTGATCCTGATTCAACTTTGGTACCTGGTATCTGTCCAGAAATTTGTCCATTTCGTCCAGGTTTTCCAGTTTTGTTGAGTATAGCCTTTTGTAGAAGGATCTGATGGTGTTTTGGATTTCTTCAGGATCTGTTGTTATGTCTCCCTTTTCAGTTCTGATTTTGTTAATTAGGATTTTGTCCCTGTGCCCTTTAGTGAGTCTAGCTAAGGGTTTATCTATCTTGTTGATTTTCTCAAAGAACCAACTCCTCGTTTGGTTAATTCTTTGAATAGTTCTTCTTGTTTCCACTTGGTTGATTTCACCCCTGAGTTTGATTATTTCCTGCCGTCTACTCCTCTTGGGTGAATTTGCTTCCTTTTTTTCTAGAGCTTTTAGATGTGTTGTCAAGCTGCTAGTATGTGCTCTCTCCCGTTTTTTCTTGAAGGCACTCATAGCTATGAGTTTCCCTCTTAGAAATGCTTTCATTGTGTCCCAAAGGTTTGGGTACGTTGTGGCTTCATTGTCATTAAACTCTAAAAAGTCTTTAATTTCTTTCTTTATTCCTTCCTTGACCAAGGTATCATTGAGAAGAGTGTTGTTCAGTTTCCATGTGAATGTTGGCTTTCTGTTATTTATTTTGTTATTGAAGATCAGCCTTAGTGCATGGTGATCTGATAGGATACATGGGACAATTTCAATATTTTTGAATCTGTTGAGGCCTGATTTGTGACCTATTATGTGGTCAATTTTGGAGAAGGTACCATGAGGTGCTGAGAAGAAGGTATATCCTTTTGTTTTAGGATAAAATGTTCTGTAGATATCTGTCAGATCCCTTTGTTTCATCACTTCTGTTAGTTTCAGTGTGTCCCTGTTTAGTTTCTGTTTCCATGATCTGTCCATTGGTGAAAGTGGTGTGTTGAAGTCTCCCACTATTATTGTGTGAGGTGCAATGTGTGCTTTGAGCTTTACTAAAGTTTCTTTAGTGAATGTGGCTGCTCTTGTATTTGGAGCATAGATATTCAGAATTGAGAGTTCCTCTTGGAGGATTTTACCTTTGATGAGAATGAAGTGTCCCTCCTTGTCTTTTTTGATGACTTTGGGTTGGAAGTCAATCTTATCAGATATTAGGATGGCTACTCCTGCTTGTTTCTTCATACCATTTGCTTGGAAAATTGTTTTCCAGCCTTTCATTCTGAGGTAGTGTCTATCTTTTTCTCTGAGATGAGTTTCCTGTAAGCAGCAAAATGTTGGGTCTTGTTTGTGTAGCCAGTTTGTTAGTCTATGTCTTTTTATTGGCGAGTTGAGACCATTGATGTTAAGAGATATTAAGGAAAAGTAATTGTTGCTTCCTGTTATTTTAGTTGTTAAAGGTGGCATTCTGTTCTTGTGGCTGTCTTCTTTTAGGTTTGTTGAGGGATTACCTTCTTGTTTTTTCTAGGGCGTTGTTCCCGTTCTTGTATTGGTTTTTTTCTGTTATTATCCTTTGAAGGGCTGGATTCGTGGAGAGATAATGCGTGAATTTGGTTTTGTCGTGGAATACTTTGGTTTCTCCCTCTATGATAATTGAGAGTTTGGCTGGGTATAGTAGCCTGGGCTGCAGTTTGTGTTCTCTTAGTGTCTGTATAACATCTGTCCAGGCTCTTCTGGCTTTCATAGTCTCTGGTGAAAAATCTGGTGTAATTCTGATAGGCTTGCCTTTATATGTTACTTGACCTTTTTCCCTTACTGCTTTTAGTATTCTATCTTTATTTAGTGCATTTGATGTTCTGATTATTATGTGTCGGGAGGAATTTCTTTTCTGGTCCAGTCTATTTGGAGTTCTGTAGGCTTCTTGTATGTTCATATGCATCTCATTCTTTAGATTTGGGAAGTTTTCTTCAATAATTTTGTTGAAGATGTTTGCTGGACCTTTGAGTTGAAAATCTTCATTCTCATCCACTCCTATTATCCGTACGTTTGGTCTTCTTATTGTGTCCTGGATTTCCTGGATATTTTGAGTTAGGATCTTTTTGCATTTTCCATTTTCTTTGATTGTTGTGCCAATGTTCTCTATGGAATCTTCTGCACCTGAGATTCTCTCTTCCATCTCTTGTATTCTGTTGCTGATGCTCAAATCTATGGTTCCAGATTTCTTTCCTAGGGTTTCTATCTCTAGTGTTGCCTCGCTTTGAGTTTTCTTTATTGTGTCTACTTCCCTTTTTAGGTCTAGTATGGTTTTGTTCATTTCCATCACCTGTTTGTATGTTTTTTCCTCTTTTTCTGTAAGGACTTCTACCTGTTTGATTGTGTTTTCCTGTTTTTCTTTAAGGACTTGTAACTCTTTAGCAGTGTTCTCCTGTATTTCTTTAAGTGATTTATTAAAGTCCTTCTTGATGTCCTCTACCATCATCATGAGATATGCTTTTAAATCTAGGTCTAGGTTCTCAGGTGTGTTGGGGTTCCCTGGACTGGGCGAAGTGGGTGTGCTGGGTTCTGGTGATGGTGAGTGGTCTTGGTTCCTGTTAGTAAGATTCCTCCGTTTACCTTTCGCCATCTGGTAATCTCTGGAGTTAGTAGTTATAGTTGACTCTGTTTGGAGATTGTTCTTCTGGTGATTCTGTTACCGTCTATCAGCAGACCTGGGAGACAGATTCTCTCCTCTGAGTTTCAGTGCTCAGAGCACTCTCTGCTGGCAAGCTCTCTTACAGGGAAGGTGCGCAGATATCTTGTATTTGGACCTCCTCCTGGCCGAAGAAGAAGGCCCAAAACAGGACCTTTCTCAGACACTGTGTTGCTTTGGCAGTTCCCAGGTGGTACAGACTCTCACCTAAGCAGACTAAATTCCTAAGTTCCTTGGAGTCCCGGGACCAAGATGGCGACCGCTGCTGCTGTGGCTTAGGCCGCCTCCCCAGCCGGGCGGGCACCTGTCCTCCGGTCCGGACGGTGGCCGGCTGTCCCCGGCCCACAAAGGGTGCTGCCTCAGCGCCTCTGTGCCTCCGCCTGTTCCAGAAGCTGTCAGGTTCTCTGGCGCACCCTCTCTCCTGTTCAGACCAATTTCCCAAGTTCGGCGGGTCCCGGACCAAGATGGCGACCGCTGCTGCTGTGGCTTAGGTCGCCTCCCCAGCCGGGCGGGCACCTGTCCTCCGGTCCGGAAGGTGGCTGGCTGTCCCCGGCCCACACAGGGTGCTGCCTCAGCCCCTCTGTGCTTCTGCCTGTTCCAGAGGCTGTCAGGTTCTCTGGCGCACCCTCTCACCTGTTCAGACTAATTTCCTAAGTTCGGCGGGTCCCGGACCAAGATGGCGACCGCTGCTGCTGTGGCTTAGGCCGCCTCCCCAGCCGGGCGGGCACCTGTCCTCCGGTCCAGACGGTGGCTGGCTGTCCCCGGCCCACAAAGGGTGCTGCCTCAGTGCCTCTGTGCTTCCGCCTGTTCCAGAAGCTGTCAGGTTCTCTGGCGCACCCTCTCACCTGTTCAGACTAATTTCCTAAGTTCGGCGGGTCCCGGACCAAGATGGCGACCGCTGCTGCTGTGGCTTAGGCCGCCTCCCCAGCTGGGTGGGCACCTGTCCTCTGGTCCGGAAGGTGGCCGGCTGTCCCCGGCCCACACAGGGTGCTGCCTCAGCGCCTCTGTGCTTCTGCCTGTTCCAGAAGCTGTCAGGTTCTCTGGCGCACCCTCTCACCTGTTCAGACTAATTTCCTAAGTTCGGCGGGTCTCGGACCAAGATGGCGACCGCTGCTGCTGTGGCTTAGGCCGCCTCCCCAGCCGGGCGGGCACCTGTCCTCCGGTCCGGAAGGTGGCTGGCTGTCCCCGGCCCACACAGGGTGCTGCCTCAGCCCCTCTGTGCTTCTGCCTGTTCCAGAGGCTGTCAGGTTCTCTGGCGCACCCTCTCACCTGTTCAGACTAATTTCCTAAGTTCGGCGGGTCCCGGACCAAGATGGCGACTGCTGCTGCTGTGGCTTAGGCCGCCTCCCCAGCTGGGTGGGCACCTGTCCTCTGGTCCGGAAGGTGGCCGGCTGTCCCCGGCCCACACAGGGTGCTGCCTCAGCGCCTCTGTGCTTCTGCCTGTTCCAGAAGCTGTCAGGTTCTCTGGCGCACCCTCTCACCTGTTCAGACTAATTTCCTAAGTTCGGCGGGTCTCGGACCAAGATGGCGACCGCTGCTGCTGTGGCTTAGGCCGCCTCCCCAGCCGGGCGGGCACCTGTCCTCCGGTCCGGACGGTGGCTGGCTGTCCCCGGCCCACAAAGGGTGCTGCCTCAGCGCCTCTGTGCTTCTGCCTGTTCCAGAAGCTGTCAGGTTCTCTGGCGCACCCTCTCACCTGTTCAGACTAATTTCCTAAGTTCGGCGGGTCCTGGACCAAGATCAGGATTTTTTTTTTTTTTTTTTTTTAAACCAAGGAAATCATACGTCTTTTAGGCTAACAGTAAAAACAGCACCTCTTAGAAAAACAAACCAGAATCCAGAGTCAACACATGTTAGCTTCAGTGTCCAGTCAACAACAAGAAGAAACATCATAGGAAAATAAACAGACAATTGAAGGATATTATGGGGGAAATGAAGACAATCAGTTGACTTACATTTCAGTGAACAGACAATGGATTAAATGTCATTCTCAGAAATCTGTGCAAGACACAAGAAAACTGTCCTACTGAGTGAACACATAGGTAATTCCAAACAGTAGAAAAGGAACACAGACAAAGCCACATGCAAAGTATAAGGCTGTGAGTATGGTAACTGAAGTAAATCCACTCCATATAGGACCAATAGGAGACTATTGAATAAGATCGATAAAGAAATCCTGAATTTAGAGATATATATAAGCAATCCAATAATACAAGAGAAGAAATCAGGAGCATGGCTGAAGACAGTACCAATGTACTACAGATTTTAAAAAGTTAAAAGGGGACTTTAGCATTTTTACCATAAGACATGAGATTCTGCCTCAAATAAAAAGAAAAAATAGAAAGCAAACTCAAGAACAAAAATGGTACATATTTGAGAGAGTATATTTAATCTAAGACAAATGTTACATGATATGTACATTTATTGAGATACCAATAGATACCCCACTAATATGTACAATTTTTATATATTTATGTATCAGTTAAATTTAGAAAAAATGAAAATGCCTAAAGAAATCTAATAGGTTCAGAAACTTGTGGGACAACATCTTGCCTTCCATAATTTGTATAATTCAATTCCTAAGAAGAAAACAACAAACAAAGGGGCAACAAACAATACAGAAATAATTATTCAGGGCTTTCAACATTTGGCAGACACAAATATGGAGCTCAGATATCCAGACAGGAAGGTATAAAGAGAAAAATTTAAACATGTGCAGAAAAGGATGACAAATTACATACAGAGAGAATGGTTAAATTTAAAGCCAACTTCCTATCTAGAAACGATGGTGTCAAGTGACTTTAGAATGGGGTGTTGCAAGTGCTGAAAGAAAATTAAGTCAATGAGAAATGGTATATCTGACAAAACTGTCTTTCAAAACTTAGGTGACTAATAAAATTGTTAGAAGTCACAATATGTTTAGAAAAGTTGTAAAAAGAAAAGTACACAAAAGTGAAATGTTGGGGATAGATTTAACAGAGTAACAAAATGTGTACCGTTGATGACTGCATGGAATTTTTGGCAGAAATTAAAGGAGATCTAAATAAACAGAATGATGTCTCATGGTTATCAGTTGGAAAGCCTATGTTATAAAAATGGTAGTGTTAACCAACTTTATTTGCAGTGTGATCACAGTCCAAGCAGACTATTTTGTAGTCACTGGAAAGGTTATCCTAAAACTAGGAAACCAAAGAGGCTCAAACTGGGCAAAAACCATATGGGTATCAACATAAGGGTTAGACACGCAGATAAAAGCACTAGTATAGTTTTCAACAGAGATACTAAAAACATTCCATCAGGAAAACAAACAAACAAACAAACAAACAAACAACAACAACAAAAACAGTATTCCTCAATATAAGTTGCTGGAGTGTACTCCAAACAATAACTATAGTACACTGGGGCTCCGCCCACAGGCTGCTTGCTCTCTGATTGGCTGTTGCTTCTGAGGAGGCTGGGAAACAGCGGTTAAAACTCCAGTTGGGAGGGGACGAGGAGACAGGGAAGACTAAGGACCTGTGATTACTTTGAGCAGATGCTGAACTAGTATCATGAAGGAAGAGGTAAAGGGAATTCCTGTAAGGGTGGCATTGAGGTGCCGCCCTCTGGTCCCGAAAGAGATCGGTGAGGGTTGTCAGGTGTGCCTTTCCTTTGTGCCTGGGAAGCCTCAGGTGGTGATTGGTACTGATAAATCCTTTACCTACGATTTTGTGTTTGACCCTTCCACTGAACAGGAAGAGGTTTTCAACACAGCAGTAGCACCGCTCATTAAAGGGATATTTAACGGTTACAATGCCACTGTTCTGGCTTATGGACAAACTGGCTCTGGAAAAACCTACTCTATGGGAGGCGCATATAGTGCAGATCAAGAGAATGAACCAACCATAGGGGTCATTCCTAGGGTAATACAACTTCTTTTTAAAGAAATGGAAGAAAAGAGAGACTCTGAGTTTACACTGAGAGTGTCTTACTTGGAGATTTACAATGAAGAAATTTTGGATCTTCTATGCTCACCTTGTGAGAGAGCTTCTCAAATACATATCCGGGAAGATCCCAAGGCAGGAATAAAGACTGTAGGACTCACTGAGAAGACGATTTCAGTTGCCTCGGACATGGTTTCCTGTTTGGAGCAGGGAAACAACGCCAGGACTGTAGCTGCCACAGCCATGAATTCACAGTCTTCCCGATCTCACGCCATCTTCACAGTTTCCATAAGGCAAAGGAAGAAGATGGACAAGAACAGCAGTTTTCACTCTAAGTTGTGTCTGGTAGATCTTGCAGGATCAGAAAGGCAGAAGAAAACCAAGGCTGAAGGGGATCGATTGAGAGAAGGCATTAATATTAACCGAGGACTCCTGTGCTTGGGAAATGTAATCAGCGCTCTTGGAGATGGCAAAAAAGGCAGCTTTGTGCCCTACAGAGATTCCAAGTTAACTCGCTTGCTTCAAGATTCTCTAGGAGGCAATAGCCACACTCTTATGATTGCCTGTGTGAGTCCTGCTGACTCCAGTCTAGAGGAAACATTGAATACCCTACGTTATGCTGACAGAGCTAGAAAAATCAAGAACAAACCTGTTATTAATACGGATCCCCAGACAGTTGAACTTAATCAGCTTAAGCATCAGGTACAACAGCTACGAGTCTTATTGCTACAGGCCCGTGGAGGTAGCCTGCCTGGATCTATAAAAGCAGAACCATCAGAGAGTCTCCAGTCTCTGATGGAGAGGAATCAGTCCCTGGGAGAGGAGAATGAAAAGTTAAGCCATGCTCTGAGCGAGGCAGCTGGTCAGACAGCCCAGATGTTGGAAAGGATCATTGTGACAGAGCAAGCAAATGAAAGACTGAACACCAAGCTGCAAGAGCTCAGGCATCACGAAGCCTGTAAAGTAGATCTCCAAAAGCTAATGGAGACTTTAGAAGACCAGGAATTAATAGAAAAAGTAGAGATAATTCGCAGTCTGCAACAAGCTGTCATTCATCTATCAGATGAAAATGTTGTGGCCTCTGAATCGGCAATGGAAGCTCAAGTGGCAATCAGTCCAGAGAGTGGGAGGTCTTCTGATGCTCTCACCACACAGCATGCTCTACGCCAAGCTCAGATGTCTAAGGAACTTACTGAGCTGGATAAAGCTCTTGCAGTGAAAGAGGCCCTAGCTAGGAAGATAACTTTCAATGGTGGCCAACTACAGCCCATTCACTGCCAGTATGAGACTAACATCAAAAGTCTAGAATCAGAAGTCACCTGTCTGCAGAAGGAAAAGGAACAATTGCTCCTGGATCTTCAGTTGGCAAAGAAGGATGTCAACCAAGCCAAGTTGAGTGAGCACCGCCGCAAATGTCTTCAAGAGCTGGAAGCTCAAATAGCTGATTTGAAGAGGAAACTAAATGAACAGTCCAAGCTTCTGAAACTGAAAGAGTCCACTGAGAATACTGTCTCCAAACTGACTCTGGAGATACAGATGATGAAAACCCAGCGAGTCCAGTTAATGCGTCGGATGAAGGAAGATGCTGAGAAGTCTAGACAGTGGAAACAACAAAAAGACAAGGAAGTAATCCAGTTAAGAGAACAAGACCGTAAAAGGAGGTACGAGCTGGTTAAACTTGAAAGAGACTTCCAGAAACAGTCCAACGTGCTCAGGCGTAAAACTGAAGAGGCAGCAGCTGCAAACAAGCGCCTCAAGGATGCCCTCCAAAAGCAACGGGAAGCAGCGGAGAAGCGAAAAGAGACGCAGAACCGTGGCCTAGAAGGCACAGAAGCACAAGTGAAGAACTGGCTTACAAATGAGATTGAAGTTATGGTCAGTACTGAAGAAGTCAAACACCACCTGAATGACCTTCTGGAAGAGCGGAAGAGACTAGCCCTGGATGTGGCCCAACTTAAAGAAAACAAGGAACCCGGGGAAAACCCACCTCCTAAGCTCCAGAAGTGGACATCCCCTAGTGATGAAGTATGTGGTCCTATTTCTGAGCCTGAGGATTCTATTACAAAGCAGATTAGGAGCCTAGAGGCTGAAATAGAACTCAGGAGTGCTCAGATTGCTGACCTACAGCAAAAGCTCCTGGATGCAGAAAGTGAAGACAGGCCAAAACGACACTGGGAAAATATCACCACAGTTCTCGAAGCCAAATGTGCTCTAAAGTATTTAGTTGGTGAGGTGGTTTCCTCCAAACTTCAGGTCAGTGAGCTTGAAAGCAACCTGAAACAGAGCCAGGCAAGCCATTCTAAAATGCAGAAGATGCTGTTTGAGGAGCAAAGTCATCTTGTTGAGGTAGAGACAGAGTTGAAAGCTGAGCTGCTCAAGGTGGAGCGAAAGCACCAAGAAAAGGTACTCTACTTTCTCAGTCAGCTGCAGCAAAGCCAAATGGCAGAGAAGAAGCTGGAGGTGTCAGTTAGTGGGAAGGAACAGCAGCTGCTGAACACATTGCAGTGTCAGGAGGATCAGTTTAGCAAAATGCAAGAATTATGTGAGCAAAACCAGCAGCTTCTTCAAGAGAATGAAGCCATCAGGCAGAAACTGAGTCTCCTTCAAGGAGCCAAAGAGCAGAAATCTCATCTTCCCAAGGATGGCCTCCAATCTCCAGACTCTACCTTTGACTACATCCCACCTCCACTCAAAGCACTCCATGTTAGAGGCAAGTTCCTGGATCAAAGCATGGACATTGATGATGTAAAGTATCATTCAGAGCATTCCACGAGTGAATCTGAAGATAGTGATGGAAATGATAAGGAGTGGAAACCAAGGAAACTGGCTAAAGTGTCCAGGAAGACTATCCAAGGGTGTTCCTGCAAGGGATGGTGTAGGAACAAACACTGTGGGTGCAGGAAACAAGGGGTGGACTGCTGTGTGGCCTGTGGCTGTGACCCCACAAAGTGCCGGAACCGCCAGCAAGAAGAAGAGGGCTTGGGTACTGTTGAGTGGAACCAGGATACTGATGGCTCCTTCAAACTGGACGACCCTACAGAGGTGACCCCAGGACTGAGCTTCTTCAACCCTGTCTGTGCCACTCCCAATACAAAGCTTCTTAAAGAGATGTGTGATATGGACCAGGCTCTGTTGCGGGAGACTGATCTTGCAGTTTCCTTAGACCTCCCAGCCATAAAACACAGAGCAACAGAATCCCAAGAAAATAAGGCCACAGGGAAGAAAAAGAAACGAGCTCTGGCCTGCAATAGCAACTTCTTCTCTGGTTGCTCTCCTGCCAAAGAAGAGGCGTGCTGAGATATGGTCAGCTCTATCCACATCTGGCCTGACAGATACTTTCAAGTTGCAGCAGGGAGTGGTTTCTACTGACTTCCCTGGACCTTCCTTTTCTTTGTACTGAGAAAAAGGGACAAGGTGTTACTGAAAGAGCACCTTTTGTCTTCAGACCCCTAGTTGGTACCTCTATTCTCTTCTTCAGAATGGACACCATCTATGAAAGGCCCATGGACACTTCAGGAAACCATCTTCAGGTCATTGCAGCTCTTTCTTTGTGATTAATCAATTCTATCTGCTCATGGATACGAGCCTGAGGTCTGCAAGCTTAACATAAAGCCTGGTTCAGGTGGGAGGTGGGGGTTCAACTTCTTGACCCCACTTCAGAAACCAGGCTGGGATAATTCCTATCCTGATTCTTTCTGGATTTTAAATGTTTTAATAGGACCCCCAAATTGTTTTCATTTTAAAATGTTGAATAAATTAACCTTAGCTATTCCAAAAATGGTTATCAACTCTTATTTTACTGTAGTAATAAAAAATGGATGACCAAATTGTTTAAAGAGGAAAAAAGTGAAAACTATAGACACCTGGAATCTTTAAGACTTTGGACCAGGCAACGATTTTCTGCATGTGAGAAAAAGAGCATAAGTAACAAGTCTAAATTTCCTCAAAAGAAAAAAACAAAAAACAAAAACCAAACCTTAGATGTATTGGAGGGTGTGAAAACAGAAACTATAGAGCACAAGAAAATATTTGCAAATCGTATCTTTTTTTTCATTTTTTATTAGGTATTTTCCTCATTTACATTTTCAATGCTATCCCAAAGGTCCCCCATACCCACCCCCCAATCCCCTAACTACCCACTCCCCCTTTTTGGCCCTGGCGTTCCCCTGTACTGGGGCATATAAAGTTTGCAAGTCCAATGGGCCTCTCTTTGCAGTGACTAGGCCATCTTTTGATACATATGCAGCTAAAGACAAGAGCTCCCGAGTACTGGTTATTTCATATTGTTGTTCCACCTATAGGGTTGCAGTTCCCTTTAGCTCCTTGGGTAATTTCTCTAGCTCCTCCATTAGGGGCCGTGTGACCCATCCAATAGCTGACTGTGATCATCCACTTCTGTGTTTGCTAGGCCCCGGCATAGTCTCACAAGAGAGAGCTATATCTGGGTCCTTTCAGCAAAATCTTGCTAGTGTATGCAATGGTGTCAGCATTTGGAAGCTGATTATGGGATGGATCCCTGCATATGGCAATCACTAGATGGTCCATCCTTTTGTCACAGCTCCAAATTTTGTCTCTGTAACTCCTTCCATGGGTGTTTTGTTCCCATTTCTAAGAAAGGGTAAAGTGTCCACACTTTGGTCTTCGTTCTTCTTGAATTTCATGCGTTTGGCAAGTTGTATCTTATATCTTGGGTATCCTAAGTTTCTGGGCTAATATCCACTTATCAGTGAGTGCATATTGTGAGAGTTCCTTTGTGATTGGGTTACTTCACTCAGGATGATACCCTCCAGGTCCATCCATTTGCCTAGGAATTTCATAAATTCATTTTTTTAAATAGCTGAGTAGTATTCCATTGTGTAAATGTACCACATTTTCTGTATCCATTCCTCTGTTGAGGGGCATCTGGGTTCTTTCCAGCTTCTGGCTATTATAAATAAAGCTGCTATGAACATAGTGGAGCATGTGTCCTTCTTACCGGTTGGGACATCTTCTGGATATATGCCCAGGAGAGGTATTGCTGGATCCTCCGGTAGTACTATGTCCAATTTTCTGAGGAACCGCCAGACTGATTTCCAGAGTGGTTGTACAAGCTTGCAATCCCACCAACAATGGAGGAGTGTTCCCCTTTCTCCACATCCTCGCCAGCATCTGCTGTCACCTGAGTTTTTGATCTTAACCATTCTGACTGGAGTGAAGTGGAATCTCAGTGTTGTTTTGATTTGCATTTCCCTGATGATTTAGGATGTTGAACATTTTTTCAGGTGCTTCTCTGCCATTCAGTATTCCTCAGGTGAGAATTCTTTGTTCAGCTCTGAGCCCCATTTTTTAGTGGGGTTATTTGATTTTCTGGAGTCCACCTTCTTGAGTTTTTTATATATATTGGATATTAGTCCCCTATCCGATTTGGGATAGGTAAAGATCCTTTCCCAATCTGTTGGTGGCCTTTTTGTCTTATTGATGGTGTCTTTTGCCTTGCAGAAGCTTTGCAATTTTATGAGGTCCCATTTATCGATTCTTGATCTTACAGCACAAGCCATTGCTGTTCTATTCAGGAATTTTTCCCCTGTACCCATATCTTCGAGGCTTTTCCCTACTTTCTCCTCTATAAGTTTCAGTGTCTCTGGTTTTATGTGGAGTTCCTTAATCCACTTAGATTTGACCTTAGTACAAGGAGATAGAAATGGATCAATTCGCATTCTTCTACATGATAACCGCCAGTTGTGCCAGAACCATTTGTTGAAAATGCTGTCTTTTTTCCACTGGATGGTTTTAGCTCCCTTGTCAAAGATCAAGTGACCATAGGTGTGTGGATTCATCTCTGGGTCTTCGATTCTGTTCCATTGGTCTACTTGTCTGTCACTATACCAGTACCATGCAGTTTTCATCACAATTGCTCTGTAGTACAGTTTTAGGTCAGGCATGGTGATTCCACCAGAGGTTCTTTTATCCTTGAGAAGAGTTTTTGCTATCCTCGGTTTTTTGTTATTCCAGATGAATCTGCTGATTGCCCTTTTTAATTCGTTGAAGAATTGAGTTGGAATTTTGATGGGGATTGCATTGAATCTGTAGATTGCTTTTGGCAAGATAGCCATTTTTACAATGTTGATCCTGCCAATCCATGAGCATGGGAGATCTTTCCATCTTCTGAGATCTTCTTTAATTTCTTTCTTTATAGACTTGAAGTTCTTATCATACAGATCTTTCACTTCCTTAGTTAGAGTCACGCCAAGGTATTTTATATTATTTGTGACTATTGAGAAGGGTGTTGTTTCCCTAATTTCTTTCTCAGCCTGTTTATCCTTTGTGTACAGAAAGGCCATTGACTTGTTTGAGTTAATTTTATATCCAGCTACTTCATTGAAGCTGTTTATTAGGCTTAGGAGTTCTCTGGTGGAATTTTTAGGGTCACTTATATATACTATCATATCATCTGCAAAAAGTGATATTTTGACTTCTTCCTTTCCAATTTGTATCCCCTTGATCTCCTTTTGTTGTCTAATTGCTCTGGCTAGGACTTCAAGTACAATGTTGAATAGGTAGGGCGAGAGTGGACAGCCTTGTCTAGTCCCTGATTTTAGTGGGATTGCTTCCAGCTTCTCACCATTTACTTTGATGTTGGCAATTGGTTTGCTGTAGATTGCTTTTATCATGTTTAGGTATGGGCCTTGAATTCCTGATCTTTCCAAGACTTTTATCATGAATGGGTGTTGGATTTTGTCAAATGCTTTCTCAGCATCTAACGAGATGATCATGTGGTTTTTGTCTTTGAGTTTGTTTATATACTGGATTACATTGATGGATTTTCGTATATTGAACCATCCCTGCATCCCTGGGATGAAACCTACTTGGTCAGGATGGATGATTGTTTTGATGTGGTCTTGGATTCGGTTAGCAAGAACTTTATTGAGAATTTTTGCATCGATATTTATAAGGGAAATTGGTCTGAAGTTCTCTATCTTTGTTGGGTCTTTTTGTGGTTTAGGTATCAGAGTAATTGTGGCTTCATAGAATGAGTTGGATAGAGTACCTTCTGTTTCTATTTTGTGGAATAGTTTGTGAAGAACTGGAATTAGGTCTTCTTTGAAGGTCTGATAGAACTCTGCACTAAACCCTTCTGGTCCTGGGGTTTTTTGGCTGGGAGATTATTAATGACTGCTTCTATTTCTTTAGGGGATATAGGACTGTTGAGATCATTAACCTGATCTTGATTTAGCTTTGGTACCTGGTATCTGTCTAGAAACTTGTCCATTTCATCCAGGTTTTCCAGTTTTGTTGAGTATAGCCTTTTGTAGAAGAATCTGATGGTGTTTTGGATTTCTTCAGGATCTGTTGTTATGTCTCCCTTTTCATTTCTGATTTTGTTAATTAGGATGCTTTCCCTGTGCCCTCTAGTGAGTCTGGCTAAGGGTTTTTCTATCTTGTTGATTTTCTCAAAGAACCAGCTCCTTGATTGGTTGATTCTCTGAATAGTTCTTCTTGTTTCCACTTGGTTGATTTCACCCCTGTGTTCCATTATTTCCTGCCGTCTACTCCTCTTGGGTGAATTTTCTTCCTTTTCTTCTAGACCTTTTAGGTGTGTTGTCAAGCTGCTAATGTGTGCTCTCTCTAGTTTCTTTTTGGAGGCACTCAGAGCTATGAGTTTTCCTCTTAGGAATGCTTTCATTGTGTCCCATAAGTTTGGGAATGTTGTGGCTTCATTTTCATTAAACTCCAAAAAGTCCTTAATTTCTTTCTTTATTCCTCCTTGACCAAGGTATCATTGAGAAGAGTGTTGTTCAGTTTTCACATGAATGTTGGCTTTCTATTATTTATTTTGTTATTGAAGATCAGCCTTAGTCCATGGTGATCTGATAGGATGCATGGGACAATTTCAATATTTTTGTATATGTTCAGGCTTGTTTTGTGACCAATTATGTGGTCAATTTTAGAGAAGGTACCATGAGGTGCTGAGAAGAAGGTATATCCTTTTGTTTTAGGATAAAATGTTCTGTAGATATCTGTTAAGTCCATTTGTTTCATCACTTCTGTTAGTTTCACTGTGTCCCTGTTTAGTTTGTTTCCATGATCTGTCCATTGGTGAAAGTGGTGTGTTGAAGTCTGCCACTATTATTGTGTGAGGTACAATGTGTGCTTTGAGCTTCACTAGAGTTTCTTTAATGAATGTGGCTGCCCTTGCATTTGGAGCATAGATATTCAGAATTGAGAGTTCCTCTTGGAGGATTTTACCTTTGATGAGTATGAAGTGCCCCTCCTTGTCTTTTTTGATTATTTTGGGTTGGAAGTCGATTTTGTTAGATATTAGAATGGCTACTCCAGCTTGTTTCTTCATACCATTTGCTTGGAAAATTGTTTTCCAGCCTTTCATTCTGAGGTAGTGTCTATCTTTTTCTCTGAGATGAGTTTCCTGTAAGCAGCAAAATGTTGGGTCTTGTTTGTGTAGCCAGTTTGTTATTCTATGTCTTTTTATTGGGGAGTTGAGTCCATTGATATTAAGAGATATTAAGGAAAAGTAATTGTTGCTTCCTGTTATTTTTGTTGTTAAAGTTGGCATTCTGTTCTTGTGGCTGTCTTCTTTTAGTTTTGTTGAGGGATTACCTTCCTGTTTTTTCTAGGGCGTTGTTCCCATTCTTGTATTGGTTTTTTTCTGTTATTATCCTTTGAAGGGCTGGATTCGTGGAGAGATAATGGGTGAATTTAGTTTTGTCGTGGAATACTTTGGTTTCTCCATCTATGGTAATTGAGAGTTTGGCTGGGTATAGTAGCCTGGGCTGGAATTTGTGTTCTTAGTGTCTGTATAACATCTGTCCAGGCTCTTCTGGCTTTCATAGTCTCTGGTGAAAAATCTGGTGTAATTCTGATAGGCTTGCCTTTATATGTTACTTGACCTTTTTTTCTTACTGCTGTTAGTATTCTATCTTTATTTAGTGCATTTGATGTTCTGATTATTATGTGTCGGGAGGAATTTCTTTTCTGGTCCAGTCTATTTGGAGTTCTGTAGGCTTCTTGTATGTTCATGGGCATCTCTTTCTTTAGATTTGGGAAGTTTTCTTCAATAATTTTGTTGAAGATGTTTGCTGGTCCTTTGAGTTGAAAATCTTCATTCTCATCCACTCCTATTATCCGTAGGTTTGGTGTTCTCATTGTGTCCTGGATTTCCTGGATGTTTTGAGTTAGGATCTTTTTGCATTTTCCATTTTCTTTGACTGTTGTGCCGATGTTCCTTATGGAATCTTCTGCACCTGAGATTCTCTCTTCCATCTCTTGTATTCTGTTGCTGACGCTCAAATCTATGGTTCCAGATTTCTTTCCTAGGGTTTCTATCTCCAGTGTTGCCTCACTTTGAGTTTTCTTCATTGTGTCTACTTCCCTTTTTAGGTCTAGTATGGTTTTGTTCATTTCCATCACCTGTTTGTATGTTTTTTCCTCTTTTTCTATAAGGACTTCTACCTGTTTGGTTGTGTTTTCCTGTTTTTCTTTAAGGACTTGTAACTCTTTAGCAGTGTTCTTCTGTATTTCTTTAAGTGAGTTATTAAAGTCCTTCTTGATGTCCTCTACCATCATCATGAGATATGCTTTTAAATCTGGGTCTAGGTTTTCGGGTGTGTTGGGGTGCCCAGGGCGAAGTGGGCGTTCTGGGTTCTGATGATGGTGACTGGTCTTGGTTCCTGTTAGTAAGATTCCTACATTTACCTTTTGCCATCTGGTAATCTCTGGAGTTAATTGTTATAGTTGACTCTGTTTAGAGATTGTTCTTCTGGTGATTCTGTTACAGTCTCTCAGCAGACCTGGGAGACAGATTCTCTCCTCTGAGTTTCAATGCTCAGAGCACTCTCTGCTGGCAAGCTCTCTTACAGGGAATGTGTGCAGATATCTTGTGTTTGGACCTCCTCCTGGCTGAAGAAGAAGGCCCAAAACAGGACCTTTCTCAGAAGCTGTGTTGCTTTGGCAGGTCCCAGAAGCTGTCAGCTTCTGTGGTGCAGACTCTCACCTGTGCAGACTAAATTCCTAAGTTCGGAGGAGTCTTGGAACCAAGATGGCGCCTGCTACTCCTGAGGCTGAGGCCTTCTGAGCCAGGCGGACACCTGTCCTCTGGTCCGGACGGTGGCCGGCTGTCTGTGGCCCGCAAAGGGTGCTGCCTCAGAGGCTCTGTGCCTCCGCCTGTCCCAGAAGCTGTCCAGTTCTGTCGATTTCTTTCTTTAGAGACTTGTAGTTCTTGTCATACAGATCTTTCACTTGCTTGGTTAGAGTCACACAAAAATATTTTATATTATTTGTGAGTATTGTGAAGGTTGTCATTTCCCTACTTTCTTTCTCAGCCTGTTTATCCTTTGAGTAGAGGAAAGCTACTTCTTTGTTTGAGTTAATTTTATATCCAGCCACTTTGCTGAAGTTGTTTATTAGCTGATGAAGTTCTCTTGTGGAATTTTTTGGGGGGGGTTGATTATGTATACTAACATATCATCCACAAATAATGATATATTGACTTCTTCCTTTCCAATTTGTATCTCTTTGGTCTCCTATTTTTGTCTAATTGCTGTGGCTCAAACTTTGAATACCATATTGAATATATAGGAGGAGAGTGGGTAGCCTTGTCTTGTCCCTGATTTTTGTGGGATTGCTTCAAGGTTCTCTACATTTAGTTTGATGTTGACTATTGGCATGCTGTATATTGCTTTTATTATGTTTAGGTATGGACCTTGAATTCCTGATCTCTCCAGTACTTTTAACATGAAGGTGTGTTGGATTTTTGTGAAAGGCTTTTTCAGCATCTAATGAGATGATCTTTTTTTTTTTTTCTTTGCGGCTTCATAGAATGAATTGGGTAGTGTTCCTTCTGTTTCTATTTTGTGGAATAGTTTGAGAAGTATTGGTATTAGGTCTTCTTTGAAGGTCTAATAGAATTCTGCACTAAAGCCACCTGGTCCTGGACTTTTTTTCGTTGGGAGACTTTTAATGACTGCTTTTATTTCTTTAGGAGTTATGGGACTATTTAGATGGTTTGTCTGATCCTGATTTAACTTTGGTATGTGGTATCTGTCTAGGAAATTGTACATTTCATCTAGATTTTCCAGTTTTGTTCAGTATAGGCTTTTGTTGAAGGATCTGATGATGATTTGCATTTCCTCAGGTTCTGTTGTTATGTCTCCCTTTTCATTTCTGATTTTGTTAATTTGGAAACTATGTCTGTGCCCTGTGGTTAGTCTGGCTAAGGGTTTATCTATTTTGTTGGTTTTCTCATAGAACCAACTCCTGGTTTTGTTGATTCTTTGAATAGTTCTCTTTGTTTCTACTTGGTTGATTTCAGCCCTGAGTTTGATTATTTCCTGCCTGTGGGTTTGTCTGTGGTGTTTCCTTCAGCATTGGATTTCTTGTTGTACTAGGCTTTGATGGAAGATATAGTACAGGCTGAGTCTCACCCCCTCAACATCGTTTTAGCTCACTTTAAAAAAGTGAGGACTAGAGAGTGCAGTCTTTCTGTGGATGTGAGGAATGGGAAGATGTACACATATTGCAGTTCAGAGTGGCCAGCCTTTTAAGTTGGATGGCTGCCAGAGGGGACCTTTCACCTCCCCATAGTATTAGTGATAGAAGACTGAGTGTTTCAAAAAGCACAGGGACACCTGGAAGTTTGGAAGGATTTGGTTACTAATCCACCACCATGGGTTAAATCCTTCCTCTTTCCTCTTGCTAACGCTTCTTCATTACCAGAAACATTGGCAGCCCTGGTGGTGGAAGAACAGAAACGGGAAGTCCCCAGACCTCCTGCACCTCTTTACTCCATCTTATAGGATAGCACACCTGAGAAGGTCCTCTTTCTACCACCTTACACCCAAGCAGCCCCACCAGCACTTCCACCAGAGCCAGTTCCAGTACCACCCATATTCTGGGGGGTGCCAGCTTTGGCACTGCCTGTACCCCTGCAGATGCCATTTCCAGCTCAGCACATACTTCCCTGGGAGGGAGCCCTGGAGGAAGTACCACCAGCCCCAATAGTGTCAACTTCAGGAATGGAGGGGAGCAGGGTTGGCACAGTGGACTAGAAGCAGATGCATGGTGCCTTCTGAGGCTGTAGAGCCAGAGGCATATTCTACTCTTTTACCCCTAAGTGTGACTGGACCAGTTGACCAGCAGTAAAATCACCCTCATCATTATTGGCCCTTTGCTACTGCTGATCTTTATATTTGGAGGATACAGAATGCCAGATTCTCTCTCAACCCTAGAGAGCTCACTGTCCTCTTAGGCACTATCCTTTTCACCCATCAGCCCATTTGAGCAGCTCTTGCTGATCCTCTTTACTACCGAGGAAAAGGAACACATCATTTTGGAGGCCTGGAAGAATGTTCTGGGAGCTAATGGCACTCCAATCCAGAATCCTGCTGACATAAATGATGGATTTACCCTAAAGAGACTAGCTTGGGACTACAATATGGGTGTAAGTAGGGAGTGTCTCCGAGTCTACCATCAGTCTCTAATGGCCGGTCTCAGGGCAGCTGCTAGGTGACCCACAAACTTGGCTAAGGTTTATGATGTCAGGCAGAACGACAGTGAAGGTTCAGCAGAGTTCCTTGAATGGATTATGGATGCTTTCTATCATTATATGCACATAGACCCTGAGCAGGAGGAGAATTCTAACACAGTAGCACTGGTGTTTATAAATCACTTAACACCAGATATTAGAAGGAAGTTACAGAAGTTAGAAAGATTAGGGGAGAAGTCATTGAGAGATTTAGTGGAGGGTGTGGAGAAGGTGTACTATAACAGGGAAACTAAAGGTGAAAAGATTAAGACAGGGAAGATATTTACTAGAGATCTGGCTAAGTCCTTCTGGTCAATAGTAATCCAGACCAGAGAGATAGGAAGCACCAGCTCCAGAATATTGCTGAAGGGAAAGAGCCTAAGGGATGTCATAGACAAGTTTTAGGTAAGAACCAATGTACCTATTGTAAGGAGGAAGGACATTGGGCTAGAGAATACCCAAAGAGAAAGCAAAAGACTAAGACCAAGATCACCGAGGAAGAAGATTGAGGGAGTCAGGGCTCAGATCCCCTCCCAAAGCCCAGGGTAACCCTTAGAGTGGAGGGGAAGCCTCTAGACTTCCTGGTATGGATACTGGAGGTAGACATTCAGTGTTTGTAAAGGCTGAAGGGCTGCTGTCTACTAAGAAGTCCTGTGTCCAAGGGGCCACAGGTACCAAACAATGTTCATGGACTACTGAAGAACAGTGGAGTTGGGAATGGGATGGCTAACCCATTCATTCATAGTCATTCCTGGGTGCCCCTACCACTTACGGCGGGAGAGAGATCTAGCTAAAATGTGGGCCCAAATTCATTTTAAATCTGGGGAAGTCTGGCTAATGGATCAGAACGGTGATCCAACCCAGGCGCAGACACTTGACTTGGCCTCTGAGACAAGTCAGTGGCAGCCCCTGAACAAGATTTATTGGGGCAGATTGGAAATTACATCGTGCATACTGACCCCAAAGTTCAGGACAGGTAGAAAGGATGAACAGAACATTAAAAGTCACCTTAATTAAATTGACCATGGGGACTGGAGGAAACTGGGTGATGCTTCTTCTCTTTGCCCTGTATTGGGTGAGGAACTCCCCTTACCAGATGGGATTAACCCCCTTTGAGATTATGTATGTTATTCCTGCCCCCATCCTACCTAACCTCTGGTTGGCATCTGTTACAGAATTGTAAGATGATGAATTAATAACTAAGGTCAGAGAAACCCAGTGGGCTCACGTGTATGTTAGGCCTAAACTGCATGCCCTCTACAAAGCAGGCCTGGTTCTGGAACCACACAAGTTTCAACAAGGAGACTGGATCTACATGAAGAGATTTCACCTGGAGGTGTTGGAGCCCAGGTGGAAAAGACCTTTTGTTGCCTTGCTAACCATGCTGACTGACATTAAAGTAGACGGGATTACTGCCTGGTTGCACTACACTCACATTAGACCATCTGATCCCCACTTCTCAGAGGAAGATTACCAGGTTCCACCATTGCTGCTGGAATGGAAAGTTCAAAAGGGCATTGCCTGAACAGGACAGTTGAACAGGGTCTGGGGATCAACTGTGGAGAGAATGAGGGACAAGAAATGCAAAGAACAGACAAGAAGTCAGGAGATCTGATCAAGCTGACAAATTTTTATTATTCCCACACAGGTTATATACTCATAGAAGCAGGATATGGGGCAAGGGGGTGACGTAGAATCGCTTTGTTTCTGGGGGAATGCACCTGTTACCAAAAGCAGGATATTGACTAGTTAAAAAGTTCAACAGGAGGAACAGCACAGAATGGGTTGCTAGGTACCTGTCCACAAGATCTTGTCCACAAGATCTATAGCTCTTTGTTCTTAACTATGCCAGTACTTTCCCACAAGGCCAAGTCTTCATGTCAGTAGGCACTTATGGCTGACAAGGCATTAAAGCAGTTAACACCCAAACAAGGTCACTCCCAATAGGGCATTCATCCTGTAAAGTTAAAATTAACCTGGTCCCAAGCCTACTATTTTGGTTAACTGTATGCATTGCAGCCCCTAATCCACATCAGCCTTTGGACCTAACCTGGGTAGTTGAAAATCCTGAGACTGGCTATTGTGCCTAACTAGCTTGTATGAAGAAGCCACTTGGGACACTCTGGTTTTCAGATTTGACTTTTGATTTGTGCTGGCTGGCCAATAATTTATGGCCTGACACTCAACAGACTTTACGAGACTCTTACCCCAGTTGTAGATGGAGGACTTTTTATATATGTCCTGGGGTGGGGGAAGAACCACCACATGTATGGGTCTGGAACAGTTTTACTGTGCTGCTTGGGGATTCGAAACATCAGTCACAGGGTACCGGGAGTGGAAGGTGTCAAAGAAAGACCTTATCACGGTTGCCCAGCAGGGGGACAGTGCCAAAGCTTTACTTAGGTTCACTGCCAAAGGGAGGCAAGGTAAGGATGGGAAACTGAGAAATCATGGGGCTTCCGGCTTCACATTTTCAGGGGGAACAACCCTGGACTGCTTTTTACAGTTAGACTCTCAATAAAGCCAATTGTAAATCCACTGCCAGTAGCTGAAGGACCAAATCATGTTTTGACAGACCCCAAACCTGTGTTAACATCATCCCCCAGACTAGTGATCACTCTATCCCCAGTCATTCAACCACAGGGATCTTCAATTCCAGAACTTTTCCTGAAACACACAGAACCAGTGGACCCCCTCTGGTCGGTGATGTTAAAGACCTTCTAAATCCTGAATGTCTCCCAGTCAGAACTTACCACCTTTTGCTGGTTATGTTATAATGCTAGACCCCTCCCCCCCCCCCCCCCCCCCGTTTATGAAGGTGTTGGGTTAATAGCTGGATATAATGTGTCTGAAAGGGATGTTGCATGTATGTAGATGGTCTCAGGAAGGTTTGGATTTAACCTTGCAGACCATATCAGGTCAAGGTACCTGCCTGGGAAAAGTCCCCTCATGGTACCAACACCTCTGCAATTGGACCATTCCCACTGTTCATTCCAAATGGATTATGCCTCCGGAGAGGCATGGTAGGCATGTTCAACAGGACTAAACCTGTGTGTACATGGAGAGGTTCTTAATTCCTCTACCCCAAAAGAATTCAGTACCTCATATAACCTATTACTCAGAAGAGACAATGCTGAGAACTCTGGTAGGGAATGTTGAAGGAGACATCATAAGGCAGAAAAGGAAACCTATCTTTCTAACCTTAGCCATAGACTGCCTGGAGCCTGCACTGGGATAGCTATAGGAAAGAATTACAATAGCTCAAAGGCAGACATAGATGAAGACATCCAATGCCTAGAAAAGTCTATCTCATACTTAGAGCATAACATGGACTATCTGAATGAGGTAGTCCTGCAGAATGAGGCTGGGATTAGACTTAGTGTTCCTATAACAAGGAGGGCTATATGTCACTTTGCGTGAAGAGTGTTGTTTCTATGTCAACCATTCTAGAGTTATTAGGGAATCATTAGCCAATGTTAGGGAGCATATAGATTGGTGCCCTAGGGAATAAGAGAATTCCAAAGTTGGTATCACTCATTTGATTCTTCCCTCTGGTTAACAACTCTCATCTTTACCCTTGTGGGACCTCTTGTCCTCATTTTACTCCTCCTCATTTTTGGGCCACACATTATCAATAAGCTTTTTCAGCATATGAAACAGAAACTGGGAACTATCCAACTGACGGTAATGAGGTCACAGATAACCCATATCTCAGAGCGCCCAAGACTGACCTCTAAAGTTACTAGCAGAGGAAGGACTGAAGAGACATGTGGTATCCTGCCCTGACTCTGCATTCATCCTTGGCCCACACTCCCTTGTCCCTGCACCAAGTCAAAGTGGCCAGCACTTCTATCCCCTCCCCTTATCCCTCCCTCCGGAAGATTCTGGCCTTGGGATCAGACGAAAGGTAGCCTACCCTAGCCTCCACATTCCAAAACTTGCCTTTCCTCCCCTGATTAACAATCAGCATTTCTCCAGTGCAGATGGCTCCTGTCCTTGAAGGAGGCAGGAGCCAATATTCTTGAAGTGATATAAGCCCATTCTTAGACTTTGGGAAAGAGTCAAGTAAATGTTCCTAGACAGCTGTGACCAGTTTGTAAAATACACTAGCTTCTGATAAGGGAATGAGTTACTTCTTCCAAGGCCAGGAAGGTCCTTTTCCAGCTGCATGATTCTGCCCCACTGTCTGAACAAATGTTATCAAATTTGAAGGACGACACTCCTTTACCCCTTCCCCAATCCTGTAACTCTAAAGCTTGAGAATCCTGACTTATTTATACTCCTATATATATCTCAAGCCCTGGACTCTAGCATCTCATTCCTAATTGGCAGAACAGGGAAGGCTTGTGATCTGAGTCACACTTGTATAATAAAGACTCTCTTTGTTCATGTATCAGACTCGCTATTCCTGGTGGTCTCCTGGGGTTCCCTCAAGCTGGGCATAACAACAGCAGCAGACTTGGTGGTGGTTGTGGCTGGGGTGCAGAGAGACCTTCTATGGGAGATTAGACAGCGGTTCTACAGGCAAAGGCCTTTTCCATAGCTCTTTTCCACAGTGGATTCCAATGAAAAGAGATAGTCTGTTGTTTCAAATAATTTATTGCCATAGTGGAAAATGGATGTGTAAAACCATAATCCACTTCTCAGAGGGCCTGTGATTAAATACCTTTTGCAGGGAGGAATGTATGGGAAGGAAAGCTATGCCTTCCACATATCTTCTTAGCATGGAGTTCTCTGCTTTGAGCCTTCGAGACCACAGGTCACATCTCTTTTCCTATTGTCTTGGTCTAAGATATTAGGGATGCCCCATCTATATGTGGAAGGGGTTGGGGTATTGCCCTTACATGACTGATGGCCACAAATCAATGGGGGGCTGTGGTTAGTAACAGGGGCCTGGTGCCCGGTAGAAGGTGAACAAAACTCTTATTGTCCCTTTATGATCTCCGGGGCTTCAAAGCCTTTAGCTTAACTGAGAACCAAGGTACCTCTCACTGTCCACTGCCCCACAAGGATCCAAGTGCAAACTGAAAGGAATGTGTGCCTCTGGTTAGGCAGTGGTTCCTCGTCCCCTATGTCCCCTGTGAGGTTGGGGACTGACCTGAGATCCTGGTGTGTCAGAGCTTCTGGGAGTAAAGTCTTCCTCTGGGTGTTGTAGGAATGGGTGGGGATCCAGTGTCCTGGATCTTCTCCAGGAGCAGGTGCAAACCAGAAGGAATGTGTGCCCTTGGATCTTAGTCATTCTTATGGTTGCAAGATGGAATCTCAGGGTTGTCTTGATTGGCATTTTCCTGATGAATAAGGACACTAAACATTTCTTTAAGTGCTCTTTGGTTGGTGGCTTAGTCTCTGGGAGCTTCCAGGGGTTTGTGTTAGTTGACACTGTTGGTTTTCCTATGGGGTTGCCCTTCCCTTCAGCTCCTTCAATCCTTCTCGTAACTCTTCCATAGGAGTGCCAGACCTCAGTCTAATGGTTGGCTGTAAGAGTCTGGATCTTTCTCAGTCAGCTGCTGGTAGAGCCTCTCAGAGGAGAGTAATGCTAGGCTCCTGTCTGTAAGCACAACATAGCATGAGTAATAGTGTCAGACTTTGGCTGCCCAAGTGGATCCCAAGTTGGGCCCATCTCTGGATGGCCTTTCCTTCAGTCTCTGCTCCATTTTTGTCCCTGCATTTCTTTTAGACAGGAATAATTCTGGGTCAGAAATTTTGATGGTGGGTTGGTAGCCCCATCCCTCCATTTGAGGCCCTGTCTATGTATTAGAGGTGGTCTCTTCAGGTTCCCTCTACCCACTGTTGGGCATTTAGGCTAAGGTCAACCACATTGAGTCCTGGAAGCCTTTCACATCCCAGCCTCTGGGATTTTCTGGAGGGTCCTCCCACCCCCCCCCCAAAAATTTATGCTGGCTACAAAAAAAATGCAGGGACAGGAAATGGAGCAGAGACTGTGGGAATGTCCAACCAATAACAGGCCCAACTTGAGACCCGTCCCATGAACAAGCACCCATCCCTGACACTGTAAACGATACTCTGTTATGCTTGCAGACAGGAATCTAACATGGCTGTCCTCTGAGAGAGTCCACTCAGTACCTGACTCAAACAGATCAGACACCCACAGCCAAACAGTGGATAGAGTTTAGGGACTCTTTTGGAAGAATAGGAAGGAGTGCAGCCCCTGAAGGGTATAGGAATTCCATAGGAAGACCAATAGAGTCAGCTAACCTGGACATTTGGGACTCTCAGAGCCTGAACCACCAACCAAAGAACATAAGCTGCTGGCTCTAGATCTCCCCACACAGATGTAGCAGATGTGCAGCTTAGTCTTCATGTGGGTCCTGAACAACTGAAGTGGGGATGAGGGTAGGGATGGGGGTGGGGGTGACCAGGAGGGGGGCAGTGAGTGGGATGTAATGTGAATTAGTTAATTTTTTAAAAAAGAAAAAGTATATATCACAATTATAAAACAATCAGACAATACTGTTTAATCGTCAATGTCTAGACAATGAGAAACAGAACTAATTACTTCTTCAACTAGTTAGGTACAAAGGAAAAAATTGAAAAACTGATTAGGAGGGAAATGATTTGCTATTTAAATACTTGAAAAGTACAGACACAGGACAATTTTCAATGCCACACTCAATGATGAACTGTGTGGATTACAGTGGCCTATATTTATATTTATAATACACTGTATAATAATTACAATAAGATTATAATGGAACCAAAAGATTCTTGTAGACTACTTATATCGTCGTGATAATATTACAATACTATATATTACTCATGTTGGTGATGATGTTGGTGTAATCAAACCTGCCAGGCATATAAAGTACAGAAACTACACTTATGGATATAACATAAAACTTAATGGTCACAAAAGATGATATGCACTGGTTGATGAAATTGCTACATCATAACTTTTTGCTATTCTATTAGAGTGTACTCCTACTTACAAATGATAGTTTATTGTGTAAACAGTAGGCTGGAATATGCTCCCAGCAGTCTAAATCAGTTTGTGCACATCCTGTATCTCAATACATGAAGAGGCCACATGGAACAATTAATTGTCTCATACAATGTAAGTTTTATGAGTACCCTATGTTGTTTGCTCAAGATGAAGTCCCCTAAGGACACATCTCCATGATGCATCCCTGACCTTAAGAGATACATGACTACCCATCAACCAGCAACAAAGTATGTATTGTATGGGATCTTGTTTCCTACAACCACAGGAAATTTTATGAATAATACAACTGAGAAAACATAAGCAGCCACTGAGTGGATGTACAGGAATCATTATTATTTGTAGGCATGAAATGGCATAATTTTGTTTCATTTTTATAAAAAGACATTTTCTCTTAGAACTGAGCAATGGGGTTGAGTGGGTTGGGAATTCATTCATTCAACAGAGTACTTGTTCGACAAGCAAAAGGACCTGAGTTCAAGTCTCCAGCACCATTATAATAGGTTACTGGGGAGGCAGCCATAGGCAGATTCCTGGGTCCTATTAGTCACCCAGTATCCTCATTCTGTGGGCTCCAGGATCAGTGAGAGGCTCTGTCTGGAAAATGCTTACCACCTTCTAGTGCAAGAGACAACATGCAACAGAAAGGAGCCTCCAGTATCTGGGACTGTGTTATTATTAGTAGAGATACTTTGTTTCAGGGTGAGGACTAACTTCTTTCATTCAAGTTCACCAGGGGAGAAGAAAAGATTAATTCTTACACAGGATCTTTCCAGGAACACAGAGCAGTCTACTTCTGTGATATTTATATGAACAGGTTTGATGTGGTCACGTTACAGTTCTTTTGAAGTAAAGCATCATTATAAAATGGGATTAACATTAATGGCTTGTTCTGTAAGATCAAGAGTTGACAAATGGGACCTCATAAAATTGGAAAGCTTCTGTAAGGCAAAGGACACTGGCAATAAGACAAAAAGGTGACAACAAATTGGGAAAAGATCTTTACCAATCCTAAATCTGATAGGGGGGCTAATATCATATATATATATATATATATATATATATATATATATATATATATATATATATATATATATATATATATAAAGAACTCAAGAAGTTGGACTCCAGAAAACCAAACAACCCTATTAAAAATGGGGTACAGAGCTAAACAAAGAATTCTCAACTGAGGAATACCGAATGACTTAGAAGCACCTGAAAAAAAAATGTTCAATATCCTTAATCATCAGGGAAATGCAAATCAAAACAACCCTGAGATTCCACCTCACACCAGTCAGAATGGCTAAGATCAAAAACTCAGGTGATAACAGATGCTGGCAAGGATGTGGAGAAAGAGGAACACTCCTCCATTGCTGGTGGGATTGCAAGCTGGTACAACCACTCTGGAAATCAGTTTGGCAGTTGCTCAGAAAATTGGACATAGTTCTACCAGAAGATCCAGCAATAGCACTCCTAGGCATATACCCAGAAGATGTTCCAACTTGAAATAAGGACACATGCTCCACTATGTTCATAACAGCCTTAATTATAATAGCCAAAAGCTGGAAAGAATCCAGATATCCCTCAATGGAGGAACAGACACAGAAAATGTGGTACATTTACAAATGGAGTACTCAGCTATTAAAAACAATGAATTTATGAAATTCTTAGACAAATGGATGGATCTGGAGGATATCATCCTAAGTGAGGTAACCTAATCACAAAAGAACACACATGGTATGCACTCACTGATAAGTGGATATTAGCCCAGAAGCTCAGAATTCTCTTTTTTGGGGGAAGGAAAGGGTTTTATTTAGCTTACACATCCAGATCACAGTCCATCACTGAAAGAAGTCAAGGCAGGAACCTCGAGGCAGGAACTCAAACAGAATCTATGGAAGAATGCTACTTACTGGTACACAAGCTTACATTCAGCTGCATTTCTTCTCCTTAACTTGTTTTAGATGTATGTATTTATTTAATGTGTATGAATATTGTGCTTGTGTAGATATTTATTCATCACATGTAAATCAGGTGTCAGAAAGTATCAGATGCCCTGGAAGTGGAGTTACAGATGGTGTGGGCCATCATGAGGATTCTGGTAACTAAATCTCAGCTCTCAGAAGAGCAACAAGTATTCTTAACCACCAAGTCAACTCCATCCCCTCAGCTACCTATCTTTTACCGCCTAGGAGCACCTGCCCAGGAACAGCATCACCACAGTGGGGCAGCACTTCCCCAGTGGGGTAACAACCCCCACAGTAGAATAAGCAAGGTTATCAAGATGCTGGCGAGAATGTGGAGAAAGAGGAACACTCCTCCATTGCTGGTGGGATTGCAAACTTGTACAATCACTCTGGAAGTCAGTCTGGCGGTTCCTCACAAAATTGGACATAGTACTACTGGAAGATCCAGCAATACCTCTCCTGAGCAATACCCAGAAGATGTTCCAACTTGTAATAAGGACACATGCTTCACTATGTTCATAGCAACCTTATTTATAATAGCCAAAAGGTGGAAAGAATCCAGATGTCCCTCAACAGAGGAATGGATACAGAAAATGTGGTACATTTACACAATGGAGTACTACTCAGCTATTAAAACAATGAATTTATGAAATTCTTGGGCAAATGGATGTATCTGGAGGATATCATCCTTAGTAAGGTAACCCAATCACAAAAGAACTCACTTGATATGCACTCACTGATAAGTGGATATTAGCCCAGAAACTTAGAATACCCAAGATACAATTTGCACAACACAAGAAAACCAAGAAGAATGAAGACCAAAGTGTGGATACTTCATCCCTGATTAGAATAGGGAACAAAACACCCATGGAAGGCATTACAGAGACAAAGTTTGGAGTTAAGACAAAAGGATGTACCATCCAGAGACTACCCCACCTGGGGATCCATGCCATAATCAGCCACCAAGCACAGACACTATTGCATATGCCAGCAAGATTTTGCTGACAGGACCCTGATATAGCTCTCTCTTGTGAGGCTTGCCAGTGCCTGGCAAATACAGAAGTGGATGCTCACAGTCATCTATAGGATGGAACACAGGGCCCCCAATGGAGGAACTAGAGAAAGTACCCAAGGAGCTGAAGGGGGTCTGCAATCCTATAGGCAGAATTCTTCTTAGAAGGAGGAACAAAATACCCATGGAAGGAGTTACAGAGACAAAGTTCGGATCAGAGACTGAAGGAAGGACCATCCAGAGACTGCCCCACTTGGGGATCCACCCCTTAAACAACCACTAAACCCAGACACTATGACAGATGCCAACAGAAGCTTGCTGACAGGAGCCTGATATAGCTGTCTTCTGAGGGGCTCTGCCAGTGCCTGGAAAATACAGAAGTGGATGCTCACAATCATCCATTGAACAGAGCACAGGGTCCCCAATGAAGGAAAGTACTCAAGGAGCTAAAGGGGTTTGAAGCCCCATAAGAGGAACATCAATATGAACTAACCAGTACCCCCAGAGCTCCTTGGATCTAAACCACCATTTAAAGAAAACACATGGTGGAACTTGTGGCTCTAGTTGTATATGTAGCAGAGGATGGCCTAGGTGGTCATCAATGGGAGGAGAGGCCCTAGGTCCTGTGAAGGTTCTATGCCCCAGTACAGGCGAATGTCAGGACCAGGAATGGGAGTGGGTGGGTTGGGAAACAGGGGGAGGGAAAGGGGGTAGGGGATTTTTGGAGGGGAAACTAGGAACTAGGAAAGTGGATAGCAATTTGAAATGTAAATAAAGAAAATATCTAATAAAAATGTTAAAAAAATCAAATAAAATTGGGTTAACTAGCATCATAGCATGATTCCTTGTCAGTTTTGTGCACATTTATGACTATTTGGTAGTGAGGAACTCATTCGGATTTATGCTGGGGACCCTTAGTGAGTCTGCACACCCAACAGAGAGCATCCATGCAGCAGTGAATATGGGAGAAAATGGGAAATTCTGTGCACGTACAGTTCTTCCCAGGCTTGCACCCTGTGTGCTTGCTTGTTTTTCTTTCAGTAAGTTCATTTGCAAGTCATTAGTTCTTAGTCCTATTTTTCTTTCGAGACAGATATGAAGCTCTCCCTGATGGTTGCCTTAGCTTTAGTATTTGGAGACAGAATGACCCTTTGGCTGTTACAGTTTTCCTTAAGTACTCAATAAGCATCCTAACACTCTACAGTAGATATTATATTAAGACTTATAGGTTTGGTGAAGTACTGCTTCTCATAACTTTCCACAGAAAATCTCTGATACTCGTGATAGAGGCAGTCAGTTGGAAATTCCAACTGCCTATCCTTTAAGATTGTTCTTAGCAGGCTTCTGTATTTAGTAGCAGCTAATTGGCTGTTTCCAAAGTTAGGTAGACTGCTAGGCAGTTAACTGTGAAAACTCAGCTCTTGATACTTGGGTCTTCAATCTGTAGAGAAGAAACAAGGCTAAGGTAGAAACAAACAACAACACAAAGCCAAAAAGAAAGGCAACGAGGAAGACATTCAATTAAAGGTAATATAGAGAAAGGCATTAAAATAAACTTCCTTGCTCAAATGTTAATTTGATGTAATCTCTTTTCTGTGCCAATGGAATAGCTGCAAGTGATTCAAAGGAGAAGAAGTTAGGCTTCTTCTCTAGTTGAATTTACAATGTTTTTAATCACAGAAGAAAAAGTCATCCCAAATATCTTGTTTGTCTTAGACACTTGGGTAAACTGAGTTTTTGATACTGGAAATACAGTTTTTGAAACTAGATCTTCAGTCTACATAGGAGACTCTACACAGAAGAAACATGGGTTAAAGATAAAAAAAAAAGGCAATCAAGTAGCAACTAAAGGTAGTTGTAGTTATAAATAATAAAATAAGCTCCCTGCTATAATATTAATTTAAAGTAATTACTTTTCTATGACAATAGCATAGTTACAAATGAACAGGATGGAGAGGAGTTAGGCTCCTTCTTTCTTTTTTTTAATTAGATATTTTCTTCATTTACATTTCAAATGCTATCCTGAAAGTACCCTATACGCCCCCCACCCCTGCCCTGCCCTTATCCCCAACCCACCCACTCCCACTTCCTGGCCCTGGCATTCCTCTGTACTGGGGCATATGATCTTGGCAAGACCAAGGGCCTCTCCTCCCATTGATGGCCAACTAGGCCATCCTCTGCTACATATGCAACTAGAGACACAGCTCTGGGGGATACTGGTTAGTTCATATTGTTCCTCCTATAGGGTTGCAGACCCATTTAGCTCCTTGGGTACTTTCTCTAGCTCCTTCATTAGGGGCCCTGTGTTCCATCCAATAGATGACTGTGAGCATCCACTTCTGTATTTGCCAGGCACTGGCATAGCCTCACAAGAGACAGCTATATCAGGGTCCTGTCAGCAAAATCTTGCTGGCATATGCAATAGTGTCTGGGTTTGGTGATTTGTATATGGGATGGATCCCCAGGTGGGGCAGTCTCCAGATGGTCCTTTCTTCCATCTCAGCTCTGAACTTTGTCTCTGTTACTCCTTCCATGGACTTTTTGTTCCCTATAATAAGAAGGAACGAAATATCCACACTTTGGTCTTCCTTCTTGAGTTTCATGTGTTTTGCAAATTGTATCTTGGGTAATCTAAGTTTCTGGGCTAATATCCACTTATCAGTGAGTGCATATCATGTGTGTCTTTTTGTGATTGGGTTACCTCACTTAGGATGATATCCTCCAGATCCATCCATTTGTCTAAGAATTTCATAAATTCATTGTTTTTAATAGCTGAGTACTCCATTGTGTAAATGTAGCACATTTTCTGCGTCCATTCCTCCGTTGAGGGACATCTGGGTTCTTTCCATAGCTTCTTGCTATTATAAATAGGCTGCTATGAACATAGTGGAGCATGTGTCCTTATTACAAGTTGGAACATCTTCTGGGTGTATTCCCAGGAGTGGTACTGCTGGATCTTCTGGTAAACTGTGTTCAATTTTCTGAGGAACCGCCAAACTGATTTCCAGAGTGGTTGTACCAGCTTGCAATCCCACCAGCAATGGAGGAGTGTCCCTCTTTCTTCACATCCTCGCCAGTATCTGTTATCACCTGAGTTTTTGATCTTAGCCATTCTGACTGGTGTGAGGTGGAATCTCAGGGTTGTTTTGATTTGCATTTCCCTGATGATTAAGGATATTGAACATTTTTTTCAGGTGCCTCTAAGTCATTCGGTATTCCTCTGTTGAGAATTCTTTGTTTAGCTCTGTACCCCATTTTTTAATAGGGTTATTTGATTTTCTGGAGTCCATCTTCTTCAGTTCTTCATATATATTAGACATTAGTCCCCTGTGTGATTTAGGATTGGTAAAATTTTTTTCCTAACCTGTTGGTGGCTTTTTGTCTTACTTTCTTTTGCCTTACAGAAGCTTTCCAATTTTATGAGGTCCCATTTGTCGATTCTTTATCTTACAGCACAAGCCATTGCTGTTCTGTTCAGGAATTTTTTCCCTGTGCCCATATCTTCCAGGCTTTTCCCCACTTTCTTCTCTATAAGTTTCAGTGTCTCTGGTTTTATGTGGAGTTCCTTGATCCACTTAGACTTGAGCTTTGTATAAGGAGATAAGAATGGATCAATTTGAATTCTTCTACATGATAACCGCCAGTTGTGCTAGCACCATTTGTTGAAAATGCTGTCCTTTTCCCACTGGATAGCTTTATCTCCTTTGTCAAAGATCAAGGGACCATAGGTGTGTGGGTTCATTTCTGGTTCTTCATTTCTATTCCATTGATCTACCTGTCTGTTGCTGTATCAGTACCATGCAGGTTTTTTTTTTTTTAATCATAATTGCTCTGTAGTACAGCTTGAGGTCAGGCATGGTGATTCCACCAGAGATTCTTTTATTGTTGAGAATAGTTTTTGCTATCCTAGGTTTTTTGTTATTCCAGATGAATTTGCAAATTGCCCTTTCTAATTCATTGAAGAATTGAGTTGGAATTTTTCTGTAGATTGCTTCCGGCAAGATAGCCATTTTTACTATATTGATCCTGCCAATCTATGAGCATTGGAGATATTTCCATCTTCTGAGATCTTCTTTGATTAATTTCTTAAGAGACTTGAAGTTCTTATATTTTTGGTTGTGAGCCTAGCCTTTAATGGCTGAGCCATCTCTCCAGCCCAAGCCTTGAAGTTCTTGTCATACAGATCTTTCACTTCCTTAGTCAGCGTCACACCAAGGTATTTTATATTATTTTTGATTATGGTGAAGGGTCTTGTTTTCCTAATTTCTTTCTCAGCCTGTTTATTCTTTGTGTAGAGAAAGGCCATTGATTTGTTTGAATTAATTTTATATCCAGCTACTTCAGTGAAGCTGTTTATCAGGTTTAGGAGTTCTCTGGTGGAATTTTTAGGGTCACTTATATATACTACCATATCATCTGCAAATAGTGGTATTTTGACTTCCTCCTTTCCTATTTGTATCCCCTTGATCTCCTTTTGTTGTCTAATTCCTCTGGCTAGGACTTCGAGTATTATATTAAATATGTAGGAGAAAGTGGACAGCCTTGTCTAGTTTCTGATTTTAGTGGGATTGCTTCCAGCTTCTCTCCATTTAGTTTGATGTTAGCTACTGGTTTGCTGTACATTGCTTTAATTATGTTTAGGTATGGGCCTTACTTTCCTGATCTTTCCAAGACTTTTATCATGAATGGGTGTTGGATTTCGTCAAATGCTTTCTCAGTATCTAATGAGATGATCATGTGGCTTATGACTTTGAGTTTGTTTATATAGTGGATTACATTGATGGATTTTCATATATTAAACCATCCCTGCATCCCTGGGATGAATCATACTTGATCATGATACATGATCGTTTGAAGTTTTCTTGCATTCGGTTAGTGAGAATTTTATTAAGTATTTTTGTACCGATATTCAGAAGTGAAATTGGTCTGAAGTTCTCTTTCTTTGTTGGGTCTTTATGTGGTTTAGTATCAGAGTAATTGTGGCTTCATAGAATGCATTGGGTAGAGTACCTTCTGTTTCTATTTTGTGGAATAGTTTGTGGAATAGTTTGGGGAGAATTGGAATTAGGTCTTCTTTGAAGGTCTTCGCTAAACCCATCTGGTCCTGGGCTTTTTTGGTTGGGAGACTATTAATGACTGCTTCTATTTCTTTAGGGGATATGGGACTGTTTAGATCATTAATCTGATCCTGATTTTAATTTTGGTGCTTGGTATCTGTCTAGAAATTTGTCCATTTCATCCAGGTTTTCCAGCTTTGTTGAGTATAGCCTTTTGTAGTAGGATCTGATGATCTTTTGGATTTACTAAGGTTCTGTTGTTATGTGTCCCTTTGAATTTCTGATTTTGTTACTTAGGATACTGTCCCTGTGCCCACTAGTTGATCTGGCTAAGGGTTTATCTATCTTGTCGATTTTCTCAAAGAACCAACTCCTGGTTTGGTTGATTCTTTGTATAGTTCTTTTTGTTTCCACTTGGTTGACTTCAGCCCTGAGTTTGATTATTTCCTGTCCTCTACTCCTCTTGGGTGAATTTGCTTCCTTTTTTTCTTGAGCTTTTAGGTTTGCTGTCAGACTGCTAGTGTATGCTCTCTCCAGTTTATTTTTTGGAGGCACTCAGATCTATGACTTTTCCTCTTAGGACTGCTTTCCTTGTGTCCCATAAGTTTGGGTATTTTGTGGGTTAATTTTCATTAAACTTGTAAAAGTCTTTAATTTCTTTATTTCTTTCTTGACCAAGGTATCATTGAGTAGAGTGTTGTTCATCTTCCATGTGAATGTTGGCTTTCTATAATTTATGTTGTTATTGAAGATCAGCCTTAGCCTGTGGTGATCTGATAGGATGAATGGGATAATTTCAATATTGTTTTTATCTGTTGAGGGCTGTTTTGTGATCAATTATATGGTCAATTTTGGAGAAGGTACCATAAGGTACTGAGAAGAAGCTATATCCTTTTGTTTTAGGATCAAATCTTTTTAGATATCTGTTAAATCTATTCGTTTCATAACTTCTGTTAGTTTCAATGTGTCTCCATTTATTTCTGTTTCCACGATCTGTTTATTGATGAGAGTGGGGTGTTGAAATCTCCCACTAATATTGTGTGAGGTGCAATGTGTGCTTTGAGCTTTATTATAGTTTCTTTAATGAATGTGGATGCCCTTGCATTTGGAGCATATAAATTCAGAATTGAAAGTTCCTCCTGGAAGATTTTATCTTTGATGAGTATGAAGTACCCCTCCTTGTCTTTTTTGATAACTTTGGGTTGGTAGTCGATTTTATTCAATATTAGAATTGCTACTCCAGCTTGTTTCTTTGGACTGTTTGCTTGCAAAATTGTTTTCCAGCCTTTTACTTTGAGGTACTGTCTGTCTTTTTCCCCTGAGGTGGGTTTCCTGTAAGCAGCAAAATTTTGGGTCCTGTTTGTGTAGCCAGTCTTTTATTCTATGTCTTTTTATTGGGGAACTGAGTCCATTGATATTAAGAGATATTAAGGAAAAGTAATTGTTGCTTCCTGTTATTTTTGTTGTTATAGTTAGGATTCTGTTCTTGAGGCTATCTTCTTTTAGGTTTGTTGAAGGATAACTTTCTTTTTCTAGGGTGTAATTTCCTTCCTTGTGTTGGTGTTTTCCCTTATTATCCTTTGAAGGTTTGGATTCGTGGAAAGGTATTGTGTGAATTTAGTTTTGTCATGGAATACTTTGGTTTCTCCATCTATGGTAATTGAGAGTTTTGCTGGGTATGGTAGCCTGGGCTGGCAATCGTCTTCTCTTAGCATCTGTATAACATCTGTCCAGTATCTTCTGGCTTTCATAGTCTCTGGTGAGAAGTCTGGTGTAATTCTTATAGGTCTGCCTTTATATATTACTTGACCTTTTCCCCTTAATGCTTTTAATATTCTATCTTTATTTAATGCATTTGTTGTTCTGATTATTATGTGTCAGGAGGAATTTCTTTTCTGGTCCAGTCTATTTGGAATTTTGTAGGCTTCTTGTATGTTTATGAGCACATCTTTCTTTAGGTTAGGGAAGTTTTCTTCTATAATTTTGTTGAAGATATTTGCTGACCCTTTAAGCCTTTAAGTTGAAAATCTTCATTTTCATCTATACTTGTTATCCTTAGGTTTGGTTTTCTCATTGTGTCCTGGATTTCCTGGATGTTTTGGGTTAGGATATTTTTGCCTTTTGCATTTTCTTTGATTGTTGTGCCTATGTTCTCTATGGAATCTTCTGAACATGAGAAGAACATATGGATGCAACATAGCTTCTTGAATGGTTTTGTTCAACTCAGTTACCTGTTTGGTTGTGTTTTCCTGTAATTCTTTAAGGGATTTTTGTGTTTCTTCTTTAAGGACTTCTACCTGTGTAGCAGTGTTTTCCTGTAATTCTTTAAGGGATTTTTGTGCTTTCCTCTTTAAGGACTTCTACCTGTTCAGCGGTGTTCTCCTGTATTTTTTTTTAAAGGAGTTTTTAATGTCCTTCTTTAAATCCTCTACCGGCATCATGAAGTATGATTTTAAATTTGAATCTTGCTTTTGGGTATGCTGTGCTGCGACTGCTAGGTTCTGATGATGCTGAGTGGTCTTGATTTCTGTTAGTAAGATTTTTACGTTTGCCTTTTGCCATCTGGTAATCTCTGGCATTAGTTGTTATAGCTTTCTCTGACTGGACCGTGTTCCTCCTGTGATTCTGTTAGCCTCTGTCAGCACTCCTGGGAGTCTAAGTCTCTCCTGAGTCTCAGTGGTCAGAGCACTCTCTGCAGGCAAGATCTCCTCTTGCAGGGAAGGTGTACAGAGGTCTGGTGCTCATCTCTGCCTCCTGGCTTAGGATGAAGGCCTGAAGGGACCCTGTCCAAGAAGATACATTGCTTCTGCAGCCAGTGCACTCTCCTGTGCACACTGGTCTCTGATTGACCTGGGATACAAGGTCAGGCTCCTTCTTTCATACAGTGCTCAGTGTTTGGTACCAGAAAAGAGGGAAATTCCAAATCTGTGACTTGTCATAGACAGTTATATAAAAGCCTCAATAATTAAAGGCATGGGTAACTAGAGTTGTTCAGCTGTTGTCAGTTTAACTGTTAAACAAGCTGAAAAAAGTGGTGGAAGACATTGTCATGTACCTTATGCAGCTTTCAGGTTTGAATCTGACTAGTGAAAGGATGGTGTTAAGAAGTAACATCTGGATGTAAGGCTTTGAAACTTATATTACTGAATAAAGAAGTTGTAGAACTAATAATGTACTTTTTGTAACGAAGCTGTCAGATACAGCAATTACAGATAGTGTAAGAGGATGTGATATCAATCTTAGTGAATAAAAGTAACCTTTTATTATTAGAAAAGCAACTTACTGAAAAATACTTCAATTGTTTAAGGTAAACTCAAGCTAAAATTTAGACAGTTTCTCTAGATATGAAATGACTCTTGAAAAGAGGGTATTTCAAGTTAGGATGTATTGCTATATTGAAGGATAAAGGAGAGAAAGCTAAGTGTCACCCAGTTTACTGATAGGTCAACTATAGTCATATTTCTGATATCCTTGAATTTTTTACTTTTTGGCATCTTCTAGTGTTATTTCCATGGAGTGCAAAGATCATGGTTCCAAGCTCATCTTTCCCTAGGCAGTAATGAACTTGAAATGTGTTTTTGTTACTTTTCTATTACTGTGATAAAATGGCTGCCTGTTTTCATTCCTTCTGCTTGCCCTCAGCTTCAGTCCTTTTCCCCCACCCAATACTGCATCATGTTCCCCTCTTCCCACCCCCACCCCCATTCCCTTTCCTGCCCAGGTCTCTCCCTCCCTTTCACATTGTGGTTGCTTTCTTCTCCCTCCCAAGTGGGACTGAGGTATCCTTACTTGGGCCCATCAGCTTGTTGACCTTTTTGAGTTCTGTGGACTGTAACTTGGGTATTCTGTACTTTTTTTTGGGCTAATATTCGCTTATTATGAGAAACTATCATGCATGTCCTTTTGGTGTGAGTTATGTCGCTCAGGATGGTATTTTCTAGTTCCATCCATTTGCCTGCAAATCTCAGGATGTCCTCATTCATTCTTAATTGCTGAGTAGTATTCCATTGTGTAAATGAACCACACTTTCTATGATTTTTTGGGGGGGTGTTTTGAGACAGGGGTTCTCTGTGTAGCCCTGGCTTTTCTGGAATTCACTCTGTAAAACAGGCTGGCCTTGAACTCATAAATCTGCCTGCCTCTGCCTCCCAAGTGCACCACCACTGCCTGGCTTGAACCACAGTTTCTGTATCCATTCTTCTGTTGTAGGACATCTGGGTTGTTTCCAGCTTCTGGCTATCACAAGTAAGGCTGTTGTGAACATAGTAGAACACATGCCTCTGTGGCATGGTAGAGCATCTTCTGGGTATATTCCCAAAAGTGGTCTTCGGGTAGATTTATTTCCAATTTTCTGAGGAACCTCCAGATTGATTCCCAGAGTGGTTGTGCCAGTTTGCAATCCCACCAGCAATGGAGGAGTGTTCCTCTTTCTCCACATCCTTGACAACATGTGCTGTCACCTGAGGTTTTGATCTTAGTCATTCTTATTGGTGTAAGGTAGAATCTCAGGGTTGTTTGATTTGCATTTCCCTGACTACTAAGGACTTTGAACACTTCTTTACATTTTTCTCAGCCATTCAAGGTTCCTCTGTTGTGAATTTTTGGTTTAGTTCTATATCCCATTTTTTTTTGATTGGGTTATTTGGTTTCTTGGTGATTAACTTCTTGAATTCTTTATATATTTTGGATATTAGCCCTCTATCAGATGTGGTGTTAGCAAAGTTTTTTTCCCCAATCGGTAGGTTGCTGATTTGTCTTATTGACTATGTCCTTTGCCTTTCAAAAGCATTTCAGTTTCATGAGGTCCCATTTATCAATTGTTGATCTTTTTATACAATATATTCTGATCACAGCTTTCCAACACCAACTCCTTCTAAATCCTCATATTCCCATCCAACTTCATACCCTTTAGCTGTTCTCATTTTAGAAAACAAACAGATAAGTAGAAGAAAAGAAGAAAGAGAAAGAATACAAGAAACAGAGAGAGACACACACACATACACAAATCCATAAATACCCACTTGGGAAACCGTAGCACCCAAGCCAAAGACCAGTAGGACAAAAACAAAACAAAACAAAACAAAACAGAACAGAACAAAACAAAACAAAACAAAACAAAACAAAACAAATCAATATGATGAAAACAAAGCAATATGGGATATAAAATCACCATTGAGTTTAAGTACTGCTAGACATGAAACCTACCCTAAAGTCTGGTTTGTATACCCAGTGAGACTCCACTTAAGGAAACTAATTTTTCCTTTTCAAGATGTTGTCATTGGGAGATAGCTTGTTGGTTATGGATGGAAGCGCCTGTCCATTCCTCTCCTCAATGCTGGCATCCCAGCTGGTTTTAACCTGCCCATGCCCTGGGCATGCTGCCACTGTGTCTGTGCGTTCATGTATAGTTCAGACCTGGTGTGTCTGGCAGACACTGTTTCCTTGGAGTCACCCATCACCTCTGGTTCTTAAAATCTTTTCACTTACTCTTTTACGTAGCTCCCTGAGTCTTGAGGGAGGTGATTTGATGAAAACACCTCCTTTAGGACTGAATATTACAAAATCTCTCATACTTAGCACATTGTCCAGTTGTGGGTTTCTGTGTTAGTTACTACCTATTGCAATAGTAAGTTTCTCTTGTGATGGCTGAGTTGAGGCACTCATCTATAGGTATATCAGAAATTTGATAGGAGTCAATGTTATTTGGTTTTCCCTAGTCATGTTACCTATTCTGCTTCAGGTTCTTGGCAACCTGAGCAGTGTTAGGGTTCCAGCTCATGGAGTAGGCTTTAACCCCAATCTCTTTCTAATTGGATTTAACCAGAGGGTTGTTTATAGAGGGTTGGTGGTTGTCTTTATCTTCCAATAGCTTGCAAAAGTACCTTTCAGTACTATGAACTCTAGTTGGTAGAGATGAAGGCCCTACTTAGGTATCAACTTGACTTTTTCTTGTTCAATGAGATATATATGTAAGTGCTGTTCTCAACAGTAAGACTTTACTATTAGTTTGTGGAGAATAAATAATACATATACTTTTAAAAGTTTTCAAAAGTTTTATGGTACATGCCTTTGAAATCCTGGAACTTGGAGGCAGAGGTAGGCATGTCTCAATGATAACAGACTGGTGTCTGTAGTGTGTTGCAGCCTAGAACATTGAGACCCTTTCTCTAAAAATAACTGAGTAAATAAAATAGACCTCCTTGATAATATGAAAATGATAAATTCAAAATTTCAATGGATATTTGAGCACTTGATCACCAAATATTCTTAAATAAGCAAATCAAATTTTGAAGGAGGGAAACCCCTAATTAGTTGAGCCGTTATCAGGAGCTCTGCAGAGTTTGAGATTTCTGTCTACTAAAGTTGACGAGTCAGTTTAGCGTCTGCTTTCTTTGATGCTGGCAAAAGACACTAGATTCCTATGTTAGAGACAAAAGGCATCATTACTCACAGAGAAAAGCATGGGCAGAGTATCAGCGTGAAGCTCTTTCCAATTCCCTCACTTCCAAAGTCCAACAGCATTTTCTAAGGTTCTATGACAAAGCACCACACACTGAGCAGATTAAGCCAGAGAATTTTTTTTCCACAAGTCTGGAGGCCAGAAGCCTGAGGCCAAAGGCTTCCATGGTTGACTTCTTCTATGGGACATGAGAGAAAATCAGTTCTGGTCTCCCATGAATTTTTAGATATGTTATGGTCTCCCATGAATTTGACTGTCTTTGCCTCAGCTTTCTTTTGTGTAACTCTGTGCCCAAGTTACTCAGCTTTTAAGGACACTAGACATTTTCAGTTAGAGCATTGCCAATGACCTTATTCTCCAACTAGGATCACATTATAGGGATTAGAACTTGAATATGTGAATTTTGTTATAAATGATACTTTTAGAGGTAATGAGATGCATCACAGGGGAAGAACACTAATATTAGGAGAGTCACCAACGAAACCGGCCTGTTCTTGCAACTCCCTTACATCTATTTGCTTAAAACAGGAACCTGTGAAAAATCATGGATAAAGAGCAGTAGAGACTTGCATTCTTGCTGTAGACACAACAGGCAAGAATGCTTGGAACTATGTAGACTATCTCTCTCAAAATATTGTTAAAATAGTAAAAGGCAAATATATATTCAGCTCTATCATTCCCAGAGTGTTTATTGATCCAGGTTCTGGATCACATAGTTGATCTAAGATCATAAATCTCACTTCTCACACAACTATCTATACTGAGGAAAATCATGATCCCTTCCCCTCTGTCTCTCAAAAAGACTATAGTTTTATGTGTTTTAAATCCAGAATAGGAAATTTAGATCTTGGTAAAGTGCCATGTGTCTGCCTCAGGGTTGTGTTTGTTGGCTAATTTTGATTTGGGTGCTGGGCTCAAACCCAGGGCTGTATACTTACACACTCAAACTCCAGCCCTATCATCTGGTTTTGTCACAAATAGAAAATAATTTTTCACTTGAAATGATGTTTTCTTACCTCCGTGTTAGTTGCTTCTATTTTTAAAAACTCAAAATAATATTTTCAGAATAAATGAAAATTATTTATATTTATTTCAACAGATGGAGTCACCACTTATATATGTTATGCTGGTGCTTTTGAATGTATTTGTATTTTCGTCAGGCATAATACATAATAAGGGTAAGTTTCAGACTATAATTCGTTATTTCCCTCTTAGGTATTCATATTGATATTCCTTCCCCATTTAGTTGTAATATTTTTCATTTAGCATTCATTACGGAAAGTTTTCTCGTCATTCTCATGCATCACCTTTTTACTGTGGTGCAGGTGTGTACTAAAATTATTGTGAACCCATTCTTACTAAGTTGTGTCTGCAGACCTTTGTTATAGCACTTCTCACCTCCAAGTCATGGAATGATTCATGTTAAAAGAAGAATTAACTTATTGTTTTAATAGATATAAAATTCTCGTGTGAATGAATGAGTTATGGGGCTAGACACTTAAAAGTAGAATTTCATGAAAGAAATAGGGAAATGGAAGTAGGCTGCAAAACTTTCTTTCTTTTTCTTTCTTTGTTTTTTGTTTTACACTCCAGATTTTATTCCCCTCACAGTATCCCCTCTGACTGATCCACATCCCATACCTCCTGTCTCCAGGAGGATGTCACCACAGCTCCTCCCACCAGACCTCTAAACTCCCTGGGGCCTCCAGGCTCTTGAGGGTTAGGTGCATCTTCTCTGACTGAACCCAGACCTGACTGTCCTCTGCTGTATATGTGTTGGGAGCCTCATATAAGCTTCTGTATGTTGCCTGGATGGTGATCCAGTGTCTGAGAGATCTCAGGGGTCCAGGTTAATTGAGGCGTATGGTCCTCCAACAGGGTCACCCTTCTCCTCAGCTTCTTTCAGCTTTTCCTTAACTCACCACAGGACCAACAGCTTCTGTCTATTGGTTGGGTGAAAATATCTGCATCTGACTCCTTCAGCTGCTTGTTGGTTCTTTCAAAGGGCAGTCATGATAGGTTCCTTTTTGTGAGCACTCCATAGCCTCAGAAACAGTGTCAGGCCTTGGGATCTCCACTTGAGCTGAATTCTACTTTAGGCCTGTTGTTGGACCTTCTTTTCCTCAGGCTCTTCTCCATTTCCATCCGTGAAGTTCTTTCAGACAGGAACAATTATAGGTCAGAGTTTTTTGACTGTGGGATAGAAACCCCATCCCTCACTCAATGCCCTGTGTTTCTACTGGAGGTGAGTTCTATAAGTTTCCTCTCCCCACTGTAAGGCATTTCATCTAGAGTCCCTCGCTTTGCGTCCTGAGAGTCTCTAACCTCTCAGGTCTCTGGTGCATTCTGGAGGATCCTTCCAACCTCCTATCTCCCAAAGTTGCCTGTTTCCAGTTTCATGAGACCCCACTTATCATTTTTTGATCTTACAGCGTGAGCCATTGAAGTTTTGTTTATAAATTTTCCCCCTGTGCCAGTGAGTTCAAGGCTCTTACCCACTTTCTCTTCTATTAGATTGAGTGTATCTGGTTTTATGTTGAAGTCCTTGATCCACTTAGACTTGAGCTTTGTGCAAGGTGACAAAAATAGATATATTTTCATTTTTCAATAACCAGCAAGCTAGTTAGTCCAGCACCACTTATCAAAGATGCTTTAATTTTTCCATTGTATATTTTTGGCTTCTTTTTCAAAGATCAAGTGTGTGTAAATGTATGGTTTTATTTTTGGGTCCTCAATTCTATTCTATTGATGAACCTGTCTGTCTCTGTACCAATACCATGCATTTTTTAAAAATCTCAATTTCTCTGTAGTAGGACTTGAGGTCAAGGATGGTGATTCCTCCAGCTATTCTTTTATTGTTAGGAATTGTTTTCATTATTCTGGGTCCTTTGCCTTTCCAGATGAATTTAAGAATTGTTTTTTTCCATGTCTTTGAAGAATTGTGTTGGGATTTTAATGAGGATTGCCTTGAATCTGTAGATTGCCTTTGGTAGGATGGCCATTTTTACTATGTTAATTCTGCCAATCCATGAGCATGGGAGATCTCTCCATTTTCTTAAATCTTTGATTTTTTTCTTGAGAAACTTGAAGTTATTGCCATACAGGTCTCTCACTTGTTTGGTTAGAGTTACTCTGAGATATTTTATATTATTTGTGGCTATTGTGAAGGGATTTTTTTCCTCCTTAATTTTTCAGCCTATTTATCATTTGTATAATGGAAGGCTAATGATTTATTTGAGTTAATTTTATATCTGGCCACATTACTGAAGTTGTTTATCAGCTGGAGAAGTTCTCTGGTAGAATTTTGGGGGCCATTTATTGTACTATCATATCAGCTGCAAAGAGTGATACCTTTATTTCTTCTTTACCAATTTGTATCCCCTTGATCTCTTTTTGTTGTCTTACTGATCTAGCTAGCACTTTGAGTTACTATATCAAATAGATATGGGGCAAGTGGGCATCCTTATCTTGTCCCAATTTTTAGTAGGATTGCTTCAAGTATCTCTCCATTTAATTTGATATTGGCTGTTGGTTTGCTGTTTTTGCTTTTAATATGTTTAAGTATGGATCTTGATATCCTGATCTCTCCAAAACTTTTACAGGGGTGTTGCAGTTTGTCAAATGTTTTTTCTGCATCCAAGGAGATGATCATGTGATTCATGTGATTTTTTTTCTTTGAGTTTGTTTATATAGTGGATTACGTTAATAGATTTTCATATATTGAACCAACATGCATCCCTGGGATGAAGCCTACTTGATCGTGGTGAATGAAGGTTTTGATGTGATCTCTGGATTCGGTTTGCAAGAATTTTATTATTTTTGCATCGATATTCATAAACGAGATTGGTCTGAAGTTCTCTTTTTTGTTTGTGTCCTTGTGTGGTTTAGGTATCAGAGTAATTGTGGCTGCATAGAATGAGTTAGGTAGTGTTCCTTTTGTTTCCATTTTATGGAATAATTTGAGGGATATTGGTATCAGGTCTTCTTTGAAGGTCTTGTAGAATTCTGCACTAAAACCATCTGGCCCTGGGCTCTTTTTGGTTGGGATGTTTTTAATGACTTCTTCTATTTCTTTATGGCATACGGACCTGTTTAGATAGTTTGTCTGCTCTTGATTTAACTTTGTTATGTGATGTCAAGAAAACCATCCGTTTCATCTAGATTTTCCAGTTTTGCTGAGTATAGGCTTTAGTGGTAGGATGTGATGATGTCTTGAGTTTCTTCCGTTTCTGTTGTTATGTCTCTCTTTACATTTCTGTTTTTGTTAATTTGGATACTGCCTCTGGACTCTTTAGTTTGGCTAGGTGTTTATCTATCATGTAGATTCTCTAAAAGAACCAGCTTTTGGTTTTGTTGATTACTTGTATTGTGCTCTTTGTTTTTATTTGGTTGATTTCAGCCCTGAGTTTGACTATTTCCTGCTGTCTATTCCTCTTGGGTGAGTTTTCTTCTTCTTCTTCTTCTTCTTCTTCTTCTTCTTCTTCTTCTTCTTCTTCTTCTTCTTCTTCTTCTTCTTCTTCTTCTTCTTCTTCTTCTTCTTTTTCTAGAGCTTTCAGGTGTGCTATAAGTTACTAGTGTAAGGACTCTCCAGTTTCTTTTCCAGGGCACGTAGTGCTATGAATTTTCCTTAGCACTGCTTTCATTGTGTCCCATAAGTTTGGGTATGATGTATCAACATTTTCATTAAATTCCAGGAAGTTTTTAATTTTTTTATTTCTTTCTTGACCAAGATATCATTAAGTAGAGATTTGTTCAATTTTCACGTGTATGTGGGCTTTCTGTTGTTTTTTGCTGTTATTGAAGACTGGCCATAGGCCATGGATATCTGATAGAATGCATGGGATTATTTCAATCTCCTTGAATAGGTTTAGGGTTGTTTTGTGACCAATTATATGGTTGATTTTGGAGAAGGCACCATGAGGTGCTGAGAAGAAGGGGTATTCTTTTGTTTTAGGGTCAAATGTTCTGTACATACCTGTTAAATCCATTTGGTTTATAACCTCTTTTAGTTAGTTTCATTGTGTCTCTCTTTAGTTTCTGTTTCAATGACCTGTCCACTGGTGAGAATGGGGTGTTGAAATCTCCCACTATTATTGTGTGAAGTACAATGTGTGCTTTGAGGTTTAGTAAATTTTCTTTTATGAATGTTTGTGCCCTTGTATTTTGGTGCTTAAATGTTCAGAACTGAGACTTTCGGTGGATTTTTCCCTTTGATGAATATGAAGTGTTCTTCTTCGTCATGCTTGATAACTTCTGGTTGAAAGTCTATTTTTCAAGACCAAGGGGCCTCTCTTCCCAATGATGGCCGACCAGGCCATCTTCTGCTACATATGCAGCTAGAGACACGATCTCTGGGGGTACTGGTTAGTTCATATTGTTGTTCCACTTATAGGGTTCCAGACCCCTTCAGCTCCTTGGGTACTTTCTCTTGCTTCTCCATTGGGGGCCCTGTGTTCCATCCTATAGATGACTGTGAGCATCCACTTAAGTGTTTGCCAGGCACTGGCATAGCCTCACAAGAAACAGCTATATCAGGGTCCTTTCAGCAAAATCTTGCTGGCATATGCAATAGTGTCTGGGTTTGGTGGTTAATTACGGGATGTATCCCCAGGTGGGGTAGTCTCTGGATGGTCCATACTTTGTCTTAGCTCCAAACTTTTTACAGAGTTACTTCTCTGTAACTCCTTCCATGGGTATTTTGTTCCCTATTCTAAGGTAGAATGAAGTATCCACACGTTAGTCATTCTTCTTCTTGATTTTCTTGTTTTGCAAATTGTATCTTGGGTATTCTAAGTTTCTGGGCTAATATCCACTTATCAGTGGGTGCATCTCAAGTGACTTCTTTTGTGATTGGGTTACCTCACTCAGGATGATATTCCTCCAGATATGCCAGGGTCAAGAAATGGGAGTGGGTGGGTAGGGGAGCAGGGTGGGGGGAGGGTATAGGGAACTTTTGGTATAGCATTTGATATGTAAATTAAAAAAATATCTTAAAAAAAGAAAATGAAAAAGGACTCAGAACCTTTTCAGCTCTGGAGAACATGCAGACAAATAAATTGAGAAGTGGGAGAGGTGGAACTAACCCCTCCCCCCCAAAGTCTATTTTATTGGATATTGAACTGGCAACTGCAGCTTGTTTCTTGGGACCATTTGCTTGGAAGACCTTTTTCTATCCTTTTACTCTGAGATAGTGTCTATGTTTGTTAGTGATGTGTGTTTCTTTTATGCAGCAAAATGGTGGTTCTTGTTTGCGAATCCAGTCTGTTAGCTTATTTCTTTTTATAGGTGATTTGAGTCCATTAATATTGAGAGATATTAAAGACAGATGACTGTTGGTTACTGTTATGTTTGTTTTTGTAGGAGGTTTTATGTGCTTGTGGTTTTCTCCTTTTGGCTTTGTTGTAAGATGCTTAATATCTTGTCCTTTCTTTGGTGCAGGTACCTTCCTTGTGTTGCAGTTTTCCTTCTAGGATCCTCTGTAGGATTGTAATGGTATATAGATACTGTTTGAATGTTTTTTGTCCTGGAATATTTTGGTTTCTCCACCTATGTTAATTGAGAGTTTTGCTGGGTATAGTAGTCTGGGCTTGCATTTGTGTTCTCTTAGCATCTGCATAATCTTTGATCAGGCTCTTCTGGCTTTCATTGTCTCTGTTGAGAAGTCTGGTGTAATTCTGGTAGGACTGCCTTTATATGTTTCTTGGCCTTTTCCCCTTGTAGCTGTTTAGATTCTTTTTTGTTCTGTGCATTTAGTGTTTTGACTATTATGTGATGAGAGGATCTTCTTTTCTTGTCCCATTTGTTTGGTGTTCTATAGGCTCCTTTTACCTTTATGGCCATCTCTTTCTTTAGGTTGGGGAAATTTTTTGAAGACATTATCTGGTCATTTGAGCTTGGAATCTTCACTCTCCACTATTCCTATTATTATTAGATTTGATCTTTTCATTTTGTCCTGGATTTCCTGGATGTTTTGGGTTAGAAGACTTATGTTTTGAATTTTTTGACAGTTTTGTCAATATTTTCTAAGATATTTTTTATACCTGAGATTCTCTCTTCTATCTCTTGTATTCTTTTGGTGATGCTTACATTTGTAATTTCTGGCCTCTTTTCTAGTTTTCCCATCTCAATGGTTGCTCCCATTTGTGTTTTCTTTATTGTTTCTACTTCCACATTTAGGTCTTTGAATGTTTTATTCAATTCATCCACCTGTTTGATTGTGTTTTTCTATATTTCTTTAAGTGACTTATTTGTTTTCTCTTTAAGGGCTTCTACCTGTTTACCTGTGTCATCCTGTATTTCTTTTTTCTTTTCTTTTTTTAAATTGGGTATTTATTTCATTTACATTTCCAATGCTATCCTAAAAGTCCCCCACACGCTCCCCCACCCACTCCCCCACCCACTCACTCCCACTTCTTGGCCTTGTTGTTCCCCTGTACCGAGGCATATAAAGTTTGCATGACCAATGGGCCTTTCTTTTCACGGATGGCCGACTAGGCCATCTTCTGATTCATATGCAGCTATAGGCTTGAGCTCCGCGGGGGTGGGGTGGGGGGTGGGGGGTACTGGTTAGTTGATATTGTTGTTCCACCTATAGGATTACGGATCCCTTTAGCTCCTTGGGTACTTTCTCTAGCTCCTCCATTGGGGGCCCTGTGATCCATCCAATAGCTGACTGTGAGCATCCACTTCTGTGCTTGCTAGGCCCCGGCATAGTCTCACAAGAGACAGTTATATCTGGGTCCTTTAAGCAAAATCTTGCTAGTGTATGCAATGGTGTCAGCGTTTGGAAGCTGATTATGGGATGGATCCCCGGATATGGCAGTCTCTAGATGGTCCATCCTTTCGTCACAGCTCCAAACTTTGTCTCTGTAACTCCTTCCATGGGTGTTTTGTTCCCAATTCTAAGAAGGGGCAAAGTGTCCACACTTTGGTCTTGGTTCTTCTTGAGTTTCATGCGTTTAGCAAATTGTATCTTATATCTTGGGTATTCTAAGTTTCTGGGCTAATATCCACTTATCAGTGAGTACATATTGTGTGAGTTCCTTTGTGTTTGGGTTACCTCACTCAGGATGATGCCCTCCAGGTCCATCCATTTGGCTAGGAATTTCATAAATTCATTTTTTTAGTAGCTGAGTAGTACTCCATTGTGTAAATGTACCACATTTTCTGTATCCATTCCTCTGTTGAGGGGCATCTGGGTTCTTTCCAGCTTCTGGCTATTATAAATAAGGCTGCTATGAACATAGTGGAGCATGTGTCCTTCTTACCGGTTGGGACATCTTCTGGATATATGCCCAGGAGAGGTATTGCAGGATCCTCTGGAAGTACTATGTCCAATTTTCTGAGGAACCGCCAGACTGATTCCCAGAGTGGTTGTACAAGCTTGCGATCCCACCAACAATGGAGGAGTGTTCCTCTTTCTCCACATCCTTGCCAGCATCTGCTGTCAACTGAATTTTTGATCTTAGCCATTCTGACTGGTATGAGGTGGAATCTCAGGGTTGTTTTGATTTGCATTTCCCTGATGACTAAGAATGTTGAACATTTTTTCAGGTGCTTCTCAGCCATTCTGTATTCCTCAGTTGAGAATTTTTTGTTTAGCTCTGAGCCCCATTTTTTAATAGGGTTATTTGATTTTCTGGAGTCCACCTTCTTGAGTTTTTTATATATATTGGATATTAGTCACCTATCTGATTTTGGATAGGTAAAGATCCTTTCCCAATCTGTTGGTGGTCTTTTTGTCTTATTGATGGTGTCTTTTGCCTTGCAGAAGCTTTGCAATTTTATGAGGTCCCATTTGTCGATTCTCGATGTTAAAGCACAAGCCATTGCTGTTCTATTCAGGAATTTTTTCCCTGTACCCATATCTTCGAGGCATTTCCCTTCTTTCTCCTCTATAAGTTTCAGTGTCTCTGGTTTTATGTAGAGTTCTTTGATCTACTTAGATTTGACCTTAGTACAAGGAGATAGGAATGGATCAATTCACATTCTTCTACATGATAACCTCCAGTTGTGCCAGCACCATTTGTTGAAAATGCTGTCTTTTTTCCACTGGATGGTTTTAGCTCCCCTGTCAAAGATTAAGTGACCATAGGTGTGTGGGTTCATTTCTGGGTCTTCAATTCTATTCCATTGGTCTACTTTTCTGTCGCTGTGCCAGTACCATGTAGTTTTTATCACAATTGCTCTGTAGTACAGCTTTAGGTCAGGCATGGTGATTTCACCAGAGGTTCTTTTATTGTTGAGAAGAGCTTTTGCTATCCTAGGTTTTTTGTTATTCCAGATGAATTTGCAGATTGCCCTTTCTAATTTGTTGATTCTGTGAGTTATTTATATCTTTCTTAAAGGACTCTATTATATTTATGAGATAGGGTTTTAGACCAATTTCCTGATTTTCAGGTGTGTTGGTGTATCTAGGGCTTGTTGTGGTGGGAGAATTGGGTTCTGATGATGCCAAAGTATATTGGCTGCTGTAGCTTATGGTCTTGTGCTTGTCTCTTGCCATCTGGTTTCCATTGTGCCTGCAGGTCTGGGTGTCTCTGGAGCCTGCCTCTTGTGTCCCTGGGTTGCTTCACGTCTCCTGGTAGGCCTGTGGCCCTGGCTGTAGCACACCTCTTGTGGGGTCTTCAAACTCTAGGGTCTTCAGAGGGGCAAAAAAGCTTCTGATCTTTTGAACTGGCTACAGCACATCTGTGAAGCCTTCAGCCTGTTGGGTCTTCAGAAGATCAGCGAAACTTTTGCCCTATATGCAGCTGTTCTCTAGAGAGGCTGTAGGATTGTGGGGTCTCCTGCCAGGTGCCCTGTGTGCATTGGAACTACTGAGATGCCTTTAGGCTTTTGTGTCTTTGGGGAAGCAGACAAGCTGGCCTTCTACCCTAGCAGAAGGTGCAGGAAGAAATAGGAGAGGAATTTGGGGAGGGTGGTGGGGAGGGTCGGAGAGGGGTTGGAGAGTGATATGTTCAGAATCCACTGGGCTCCAGTAGGCTATGGGCCTTTGAGTGTGTTTCTTACCATTTGCCCTGCGTGCAGAACAACTCCTGTGATACTTTCAGGCTGTAGTCTCTTCAGGGGAGCAGATAAGCTGAAGGTCTCACATAGGTATTTTGTTTTGTTTTGTTTGTTTGTTTTACAGACAGGGTTTCTCTTTGTAGCCCTGGCTGTTCTGAAACTCACTATGTAGGCCAGGGTGGCCTTGAACTCAGAAATCTGCCTGCCTCTGCCTCCCAAGTGCTGGGATTAAAGGCATGTGCCACAGTGCCCGGCATGCATAGGTGTTTTTAAAGTTAACTTTTAAAAATTGTTATTGCTATATACAAAATATTTGTTTGACTTTAATGACCTGGTACTTTATTCTCTCTACCAGCCAGTTAAACACTGTCATTAAAATATTTAGAAATTCTTAATGATTTAAATATATAGTTTCTTTGTTGGGATAACATTTTTAGAAATCAATCTTAAGCTTTATAAGCTCTAACCTATATATTATTTTAAAGTTAATATAAGGTTTATATTTTATTTCTTTAAAAATATTTAGGGTGACTTGAAATACTAACTAAAAACCTCCAGCTATGTAATGGTATCATTTGGGAACTTTAAAAACATGTTTATACCTAAACCAATAAAATTAAATTTTCCTGAGGGTCAGGACAAAAGCATCTGTAGTCGTCAATAAATTCATCAGTAGTGAGTCTAGTGTGTTGTCTGGCTAGAGAAGTACCAAAGTGGAAGGGAGAAATTAGAGATTAAAATGAAAAACAAAATAAAAAAATTGTTAAAGTGGTAAGAAGGATTAAAATTTCTTTCTAGTTGCTTCTTGATGGTATTTTCAATCTCGGCCCCCAGTGTATGTAGAAATAACATTTGCTACAACACTTTAAAACTTACTTAAATTACTATTTTGTTATTCACTCACAGTAATTGTGGCAGGAATTAGTCACTGGTATCAATTGTAATAGATTAGAAGATAGTAAGAGGCAGTCATATTTTACAGAAGATATAAGTATCAAATGGATGTTTCATATATTAAATACTAAAGATAGGTTATATCAGAAGATAACTCAGTGAAAGTAATTGAGAAATTATTTTCTTTGAAGAATTTGATGGTGTGGTTATAGATATATTCTTGTTTTTTAGAAATAAACTTTATCATAAAAATTCAAATTAAAACATTATGCACTGAAATTAAGCAGACCATATATACGAGTTTTATATTTAGAACAGCCATTATAAAGCTCTGGATCTTCTCACTATTGAGTATGTTTTTATCATTTATCAACCACCCAAACCAAAAAAAAAAAAAAAAATCAAATGGCAGAATTAGAACTGGAAAAGTTTAGCTGTATACGTCTTTCATAAGTTATGTTTATTACCTGCAGTCAGTCTTTGTTTATCATCACCTAATACTTAACCTTTCTTATTCTCTTTTTGTATGTTATACTGTGTTCTCACATGTGGTTATTTTTCAATATGTTGTTGGCTAGGTTCTGCATATGAGTAAGACCATCCAATTAGTTTTCTTCCTAAGATTCTTGACTGAGCTTAATCATATACATTATAAGCCTATGCATTTTCCTGAAAATCTTTGGATTACATTTTTTTTCTCTAGAGCAGAATAACATTTTATTTTCTACATATATGAAATTTTCTTACATTTCATGTTAGTAGACAACTACGTTGATTCAAACTCTTTACTATAGTGAATAAAGTAGCAATAAATGAGGATGAAGATTTTTCTATGGTAATGTTTAGAGTTCTCTGGTTATTTGTGTAGGAGAGATATGACTGGGTCATATGATATTTTTTATTTTTATTTTTATTTTTGAGAATACCCCAAAATGAGTTCCACAGTGGCTGGAATAGTTTGCATGCCTACCAACAGTGAATAAAGTTTTCTCTTTCTGCACATCTTCTCCAACATTGTTGTCAGGTTTGTTTATAATAGCCGTCTGACTGTAGTTTCTCAAAGTCATTTTAATTTGCATTATTTGATAGCCTGGGTTATTGTACAATTTTAAAAACAGTTATTGACCATTTATGTCATTGTCATTGTAGTTGTCTCTTCACTGTCCTCCTCCTCCTCTTCCTCCTGTAGTTCATTTGCTTGTTTCTTGTTTGGCCTGTTTATTTTCTTAGTATTTAATTTCTGGATTCTTGGTAAATGCTGGATGTTAGCACCTTGTTTGAATTACAGTTAGTGACAAGGAAGCCTCCACTCAGTGCTGTGCACATGCTGCTCACAGGAATTCCTTTTCTGGAACTCACTCAGGAGAGCACAGGCCTCAGAAGCAGCAGAGCAGCTGGGACAGGGTCCTATGGGCCTACATCTGCAGCCATGAGGTGGGGCTGTTTCACAGCCCTCTGTGCACTGGTCTTGCCAGGAGAGAGCTTGTCTCCCAGGAGTGCTGGCACAGGCTTACAGACTCACAGGAGGAACAAGCTCCAGCCAGAGACAGCAAGAACATCTAATACCAGAGATTAACAGATGTCAAAAGGCAAATGCAAGAATCTTACCAACAGAAACCAAGACTACTTGGCATTATCAGGACCTAGTACTCCCACCACAGGAAGTCCTAGATACCCCAGCACACTGGAAAAGCAAGATTCAGATTTAAAATCATGTTTCATGTTGCTGGTAGAGGATTTTAAGAAGGACATTAACAACTCCTTTTAAAAAATACAGGAGAACAAAGCTAAACAGGTAGACATCCTTAAAGAGGAAACACAAAAATCCCTTAAAGAATTGCAGGAGAACACAGGTAAACAGGTAGAAGTCTTTAAAAAAGAAACACAAAAATTCCTTAAAGAATTACAGGAAAACACAACCAAACAGGTGAAGGAATTGAACAAAACCATCAAGAGCCTAAAAATGGAAGTAGAAACAATCACAAAGAGAGACAACTCTGGAGATAAAAATCCTAGGAAAGAAATCAGGAGCCTTAGATACAAGCATCACCAACAGAATACAAGAGATGGAAGAGAGAACCTCAGGTGCAGAAGATACCATAGAAAACATTGACACAACCATCAAAGAAAATACAAAATGCAAAAAGATCCCAACTCAAAAAATCCAGGACACACTGAGAAGATCAAACCTAAGGATAATAGATAAGAATGAAGATTTTCAACTTAAAGGGCCAGTAAATGCCTTCAACAAAATTATAGAAAAAAACTTCCCTAACCTAAAGAAAGAGATACCCATGAACATACAAGAAGCCTACAGAACTCCAAATAGACTGGACCAGAAAAGAAATTCTTTGCATCACATATTAATCAAAATACCAAATGCACTGAACAAAGATAGAATATTAAAAGCAGTAAGGGAAAAAGGTCAAGTAACATACAAATGTAGACCTTTACAAATTAAACCAGAATTTTTACATGAGACTATGAAAGCCAGAAGATCCTGGAAAGATGTTATACAGACCCCAAGAGAACACAAATGTCAGTCCAGGCTACAATATACCCAGCAAAACTCTCAATTACCATAGATGGAGAAACCAAAGTATTCCATGACAAAACCGAATTTACACAATATCTTTCCACGAATCCAGCCCTTCAAAGGATAATAAAGGGAAAACTCTAATACAAGAAGTGAAACTACACCCTAGAAAAAGCAAGAAAGTAATCTTTCAACAAACCTAAAAGAAGATAGCCACAAGAACAGAATCTCAATTCTAACAACAAAAATAACAGGAAGCAACAATTACTTTTCCTTAATATCTCTTAATATCAATGGACTCCCTAATAAAAAGACATAGACTAACAGACTGGTTTCATAAAAAGGACCCAACATTTTGCTGCATACAGGAAACCTACCTTAGGGACAAAGACAGACAGTACCTCAGAGTCAAAAGCTGGAAAACAATTTTCCAAGAAAATGGTTTGAAGAAACAAGCTGGAGTAGCCATTCTAATATCAAACAAAATCAACTTCCAACCCAAAGTTATCAAAAAAGGCAAGGAGGGACACTTCATACTCATCAAAGGTAAAATATACCAAGATGAACACTCAATTCTGAATATCTATGCTTCAAATTCAAGGACATCCACATTCATTAAATAAACTTTACTAAAGCTCAAAGCACACGCTGCACTGCACACAATAATAGTGGGAGACTTCAACACCCCTGTCTCAATTGACAGATTATGGAAAAAAAAAACTAAACAGAGACAAAGGGAAACTAAAAGAAGTTATGAAACAAAGGGATTTAACAGATATCTATAGAACACTTTATCATAAAACAAAAGGATATACCTTCTTCTCAGCACCTCATAGTACCTTCTCCAAAATCGACCATATAATTGATCACAAAACAGGCCTCAACAGATATAAAAATATTGAAATTATCCATGCATCCTATAATCACCACAGACTAATGCTGGTCTTCAATAACAACATAAATAAAACCCCATATACATGTGGAAGCTGAACAACACTCTACTCAATTATAACTTGGTCAAGGAAGAAATAAAGAAAGATACTAAAGACTTTTAAGTTTGATAAAAATGAAGCCACAACATACCCAAACTTATGGGACACAATGAAAGCATTCCTAAGAGGAAAACTCATAGCTCTGAGTTCCTACAAAAAGCAACTGGAGAGAGCATACACTAGCAGCTTGACAGCACACCTAAAGACTCTAGAGGAAAAGGAAGCAAATTCACCCAAGAGGAGTAGAGGGCAGGAAATAATCAAACTCAGGGGCGAAATCAACCAAGTGGAAACAAGAAGAATTATACAAAGTCAATACAAACAAACAAACAAACAAACAAAACAAAACAAAACAACCAGGAGCTGGTTCTTTGAGAAAATCAGCAAGATAGATAAACCCTAAGCCAGACTAACTAGAGGGCACAGGGACAGTATCTGAATCAACAAAATCAGAAATGCAAAGGGAGACATAACAACAGAACTTGAGGAAATCCAAAAAATCATCAGATCCTACTACAAACGCCTATACTCAACAAAACTAGAAAAACTGTATGAAATGTACAATTTTATAGACAGATACCAGGTATCTAAGTTAAATCAGGATCAGATTACTGATCTAAACAGTTTCATATCACCTAAAGAAATAGAAACAGGCATTACTAGTCTCCCAACAACAACAACAACAGAAAAGCCCAGGACCAGATGGGTTTAGTGCAGAGTTCTATCAGACCTTCAAAGAAGACCTAATTCCAATATTCCTCAAACTATTCCACAAAATAGAAACAGAGATACTGTACCCAATTCATTCCATGAAGATACAATTACTCTGATACCTACACCACACAAAGACCCAACAAAACTTCAGATCAATTTTCCTTTTGAACGTTGATACAAAAAATACTCAATCAAACTCTTGTAAACCGAATCCTAGAACACATCAAAACGATCATCCATCATGATCAAGTAGGCTTCATCCTAGGGATGCAGGGATGGTTTAATATACAGAAATCCATCAATGTAATGCACTATATAAACAAAGTCAAAGACAAAAATCCATGATCATCTCGTTAGATGCTGAGAAAGCCTTTGACAAAATCCAACACCCATTCATGATAAAAGTCTTGGAAAGATCAGGAATTTAAGGCCCATACCTAAACATAATAAAAGCAATATACAGCAAACCTGTAGCCAACATCAAACTAAATGGAGAGAAACTTGAAGCAATCCCACTAAAATCAGGGACTCTACAAGGCTGCCCACTTTTTCCCTACCTATGCAATATAGTACTTGAATTCCTAGCTTAGCAATTAGACAACAAAAGGAGATCAAAGGGATACAAATTGTAAAAGAAGAAGTCAAAATATCACTATTTTCAGATGATATGATAGTATTCTTTTTTTCAAAAACAATTTTTTATTAGGTATTTTCTTCATTTACATTTCAAATGCTATCATGAAAGTCCCCTATACCCTCACCCGACCCTGATTCCTAACCCACCCACTCCCACTTCCTGGCCCTGGCATTCCCCTGTACTGGGGCATATAATCTTCTGAAGACCAAGGGCCTCTCCTCCCAATGATGGCGACTAGGCCATCCTCTGCTACATATTCAGCTAGAGACGCAAGCTCTGGGGGTACTGGTTAGTTCATATTGTTGTTCCACCTATAGGGTTGCAGACCCCTTCAGCTCCTTGGGTACTTTCTATAGCTCCTCCATTGGGGGCCCTGTGTTCCATTCAATAGATGACTGTGAGCAGCCACGTTTGTATTTGCCAGGCCCTGGCAGAGCCTCAGAAGAGACAGCTATAACAGTGTCCTGTCAGCAAAATCTTTCTGGCATATGCAGTAGTGTCTGGGTTTGGTGGTGGTTTATGGCATGGATCCCTGGGTGGGACATTCTCTGTATAATCCTTCTTTCCATCTCAGCTCTGAACTTTGTCTCTGTAACTCCTTCCATGGGTATTTTGTTCCCTATTCTAAGAAGGAAAGAAGTAGATTGGATAGTATTCTTAAGGAACCCCAAAAAATCCACCAGAGAATCCTATGCCTGATAAACAACTTCACTGAAGTAGCTGGATATAAAGTTAATTTCAACAAATCAGTGGCGTTTCTCTACACAAAGGATAAACAGGGTGAGAAAGATTAGGAAAACAACACCCTTCTCAATAGTCACAAATAGTCTAAAATACTTTTGTGTGACTCTAAGCAAGTGAAAGTTCTGTATGAGGAGAACTTCAAGCCTCTGAAGAAAGAATTCAAAGAAGATCTCAGAAGATGGAAAGATCTCCCATGCTCATGGATTGGCAGGATTAATATAGTAAAAATGGCTATCTTGCTGAAAACAATCTACAGATTCAATCCAATCCCCATCAAAATTCCAACTCAGTTCTTCACAGAGTTAGAAAGGCAATTTGCAAATTCATGTGGAATAACAAAAAACCTAGGATAGCAAAAACTATTCTCATCAATAAAAGAACCTCTATTGGAATCACCATGCCTAACCTCAAGTTGAACTACAGAGAAATTATGATAAAAACTGCATGGTACTTGTACAGTGACAGACAGGTAGATCAATGGAATAGAAATGAAGACTCAGAAATGAACCTACACACCTATGTTCACTTGATCTTTGACAAAGGAGTTAAAACCATCCAGTGGAAAAAAGACAGCATTTACAACAAATGGTGCTGGCTCAACTAGCAGTTATCATGTAGAATAACCATTCTTATCTCCTTGTACAAAGCTCAAGTCTAAGTGGATCAAGGAACTCCACATAAAACCAGAGACACTAAAACTTATAGATGAGGAAATAGGGAAATGTCTGGAAGATATGGGCACAGGGGAAAAATTCCTGAACAGAACAGCAATGGCTTGTGGGGTAAGATTGAGAATTGACAAATGGGACCTATAAAATTGCAAAGCTTCTGTAAGGCAAAAGATACTGTTAATAAGACAAAAAGGTAACCAACAGATTGGGAAAAGATCGTTATGAATCCTAAATCCCAATAAATGGCTGATATCCAATATATACAAAGAACTCAAGAAGTTAGACTCCAGAAAACCAAATAACCCCATTAAAAATGTGGTACAGAGCTAAACAAAGAATTCTCAACTGAGGAGTACCGAATGGCTGAGAAGTAGCTAAAAAATGTTTAACATCCTTAATCATCAGGGAAATGCAAATCTAAACAACCTCCTGAGATTCCATATCACACCAGTCAGAATGGCTAAGATCTAAAACTTAGGTGACAACAGAGGCTGGCGAGCATGTGGAGAAAGAGGAACACTCCTCCATTGCTGCTGGGATTGCAAGGTGGTACAACCACTCTGGAAATAAGTTTGGCTGTTCCTCAGAAAATTGGACACTGTACTACTAGAAGATCCAGCAATACCACTCTTGGGCATATACCAAGAAGATGCTCCAATTTGTAATAAGGACACACTATGTTCATAGCAGCCTTATTTATAATAGCAAGAAGCTAGAAAAAACCAGATATCCCTCAACAGAAGTATGGATACAGATAATGTGTAAATTTATGCAATAGAGTATTACTTAGCTATTAGAAACAGTGAATTTATCAAATTTTTAGGCAAATGAATGGAACTGGAGGATATTGTCCTGAGTGAGATAACCCAGTCACAAAAGAACACATATGACATGCAGTCACTAATAAGTGGATATTAGCCCAGAAGCTCAAGAAGAATACCCAAGATACATACAATTTGCAAAGTTTGTGAAATTTAAGAAGAAGGAAAACCAAAGTGTGGATACTTTGATCCTTCTCAGAAGGGGGAACAAAATACCCATGGAGAGAATTAGAGTGATAAAGTGTGGAGCAGAGACTGAAAGAATGACCATCCAGAGGCTGCCCCACCTGGGGATCTGTCTGATAAACAACCACCAAAACCAGACAGTATTGTGGGTGCCAACAAGTGCTTGCTAATAGGAGCCTGATAAACCTGTCTCCTGAGAGGCTCTGTCAGTGCCTGACAAATACAGGATGGAGCACAGGGTCCTCAAGGAAAGAGCTAGAGAAAGGGCCCATGAGCTGAAGAGGTTTTCAGCCCCATAGGAGGAAGAGCAATATGTACTAACCAGTAGCTCCAGAGCTCTCAGAGACTATACCACCAATCAAAAAAACACATGGTGGGCTCATGGCTCTAGCTGCATATGTAGCAGAGGATGGCCTAGTTGGTCATCAATGGGAGGAGAGGCCCTTGGTCCTGTGAAGGTTCTAAGCCCCAGTGTAGGGGAATGCCAAGGCCAGGAAGTAGGAATGGTTGGGTTGGGAAGCAAGGAGAGGGTGGAGGAGATATGGCCTTTTTGGAGGGGAAACTATGAAAGGGGATAACATTTGAAATGTAAATAAAGAAAATATCTTTTAAAAAAAAGAATTACAGTTAGTAAAGGTTTCCTCCCATTCTGTTTGCTATCATGATTATTTCCTTTGCTGTGCTGAAGTTTTAAATTTCTTGTAATCTCATCTGTTGATATTTGTAGTTGGTTCCTATGCTATTGGTGTTCTATTAAAAATGTGCTTGATGGGGCTAGAGAGATGTCTAAGTGGTTTTGAGAATCTGGTATTCTTGGAGAGGACTGAGGTTTGGTTTCAGCATCTGAATGGTAGCTCATAATCACCCATATGCTCACTAGTTACATATACAGGCATGCAAGCAGACCCCTTATACATATGAAAGTAAGATAAATCAGTCTAAAACCTTTAAAAATTTAGTTCTTGCAAGTTCAACAATTTCAAGGATATCTGCTGTGTTTTCCTCTAGAAATTTTACTGTTTCTGGTTTAAAATTAATATCTAGGTGCATTTTGAATTGATTTTTTACAAGGTGAAAGGTAAGAATCTTATTTCATTTTTCTGCAGGTATACATCCAGCTTAGTCAGTGCCATTTGTTGACTAAGTTATCTTTATTCCTTTAAGATAGATTTTATCATATAGTCCTTGCTGTCCTGGATCTCTCTGTGTAGACAAGGCTGTTTTTGAACTCAGACATCTACATTCTTCTGCCTCCTGAGTGTGTTGGAATGAAAGGCTTGAGCCAATATGCTGACTTTTAAGCTATCCTTTTTTCCCCCTAATGAATGTTTTTCTTTGTTTTTCTGTAAATCGACTGGGCATAGCTTTGTTGCTTTATCTCTCAGTACTTTATTTTATTGTTTTACCTGTTTATATTTATGCCAGTGTCAGGATGTCTTTATTACTATGGCCCTATAGTATAATATAATGTTGAACCTTAGAATTACTTTGGCTATTGTGGTCTTTTGTGGTTCCCTATGAATTCTTATATTGGTTTTTCCTAAACCTGTATAGTATTCTATATTCTGTATAGTATTCAAAATTCTGTATGACATCAGAATTTTGATATGTTCTTGAATTAAGTGTGTAAATTAATTTTGGTATTAGAGTCATTTATATGATATTAACTTTTCCAATACAGGCGTGTAGAATGTCTTTCTATTATTTAATATCTTCTCTGATATCCTTTTTTCATAGCTTAATTTTATTTTTGTTGTAGAAGACTTTTACTTCTGTTGTTAGATATATTTCTAAGTATTTTTTCCTGATATTTTGGTTATTTTGAATGGAATATCTTCCCTAATTTCATTCTCTGAGAGCAAAATAAGGGTTACTTTTTCAATACTGACTTTTTAATACCTTAAGTGTTTCTTTATTAGGTAAAAGAGTTTTCTAGTAAACCCCTAGTGTCTTTCAAGCAAAGACTCCTTGTCTACAAATTCAGATACTTTGACTTCTTTCTTTCCTCTAAGACTTCAAGCCATCTATCAAATAAGAGAAAGGAGAATGGACATACTTATTTTAATCCTGCTTTTAGAGGAAATGCTTTCATTGTCTCTTTTTAATATAACAATAGCTATAGGTTTGCTGTATGTAGCCTTTATTATTTTTAGGTATGTTCTATCCATTTTCAAAATCTCCAGAACTTTTATCATGAAAACATTGTCAGATGCCTATTAGGGATAATTGAAATCAGTATGTGGTTTCTGTCCTTAAGTTTATTTTATGGTGAATTACATTTATTGAATTATAAATGTTGAATCATCTTTGATTTTTTTTTTTATGAAGGCAGCTTTGCCTTAATGTATAATTATTCATTTACTTATTTACATCTTGATCATTGCCTCCTTTTTGATCACCCTTCACACAGTCCTTCTGCCACTCCCCTCCCCTTTTCTGAGAGGGTGGGCCCCCTTTGGTTATCCCTTCCCTGTGGGATATCAAATCTCTGCAGGCCTAAGCCCACTGTCTCCCACTGAGACCAGCCAAGGTAGCAGAGTTAAGGGAATGGGATCTACAGGCAGGCAGCAGCTTTAGGGAAAGCTCCCATTCCAGTTGTTGGGGGACCCTCGTGAAGACTAAGCTGCACATCTGCTACATATGTGTGAGGGGGAGACTATGTTCAGCCCATGTATCTTCTTTGGTTTGTGGTTCAGTCTCTGAGGACGTCCAGGGGTTCATGTTAGTTGACTATGTTGGTCTTCCTGTGGAATTCCTATCCCCTTCCGGACCCTCAAACCTTCCCCTAACTCTTCCATAACACTCCCAGTATTCCGTTCCACATTTGACTGTGGACCTCTGCAGCTGTTCCAGTCAGCTTCCGGGTGGAGCCTCTCAGAGGACAGTTATGATAGGCTCCTGCTCCAAGCATTAATAACAGAGTGTCATTAATAGTGTCAGGAACTGCTGCTTGCCCTTGACATGTGTTTCAATTTGGACCAGTTATTGGTTGGCCATTCCCTCAGGCTCTGCTGCATCTTTGTCCCTGCATTTCGTGTACACAGGATGAATTTTGGGTCAAAAGTTTTGTGGGTGGATTGGTGTCCTTATCTCTCTACTGGGAATCCCGCCTGTGTACAGGAGCTAGGCACTTCAACATCCATATCCCCACTGGTATGAGTCTCAACTAAAGTCACTCCCATAGATTCCTGGGCGCCTCCACTATTCCACATCTTTGGCATGTCCTATAGATACCCCCTACCCTCACCTCCAATAGCCACTGATTTCCATTCCTTCTCCTGACCCTCTGACTCTCTTTCCTGTCTCTCTCAACACTTGATCCTGGACCCCATTCCACTTCCCTTTTTCTCTCTCATCCAGTTCCATCTGTCTGTCTGCCTCCTATGCCTATTTTATTCCTTCTTCTAAGTGAGATTTGAGTATTCTTGCTTGGACCTTCCTTCTTGTTTAGCTTCTTTGTGTTTGTGGAGTGTAGCGTGGGGATTCTGTACTTTTTGGCTAATATCCACTTAGCAGTGAATACATATCATGCATGTCCTTTGGTTCTGGGTTACCTCAGTCAGGATGGTATTTTCTAGTTCCATTCACTTGTCTGAAAAAATTCATGATGTCTTTGTTTTCAATAGCTGAGTAATATTCCATTGTATAAATGAACCACATTTTATTTTTGATCCATTCTTTGGTTGAGGGCATCTGAAGCATTTCTAGTTTCTGGTTATTATGAATAAAGCTGCTATGAACATAATGGAGCATGTGTCCTTGTGGTAAGGTGGAGCATCTTTTGCATATATGCACAGGAGTAGTGCAGCTTGGTCTTCAGTTACAACAATTCTAAATTTTCTGAGAAAATGCAAGATTGATTTCCAGGGTGATTGTACCGCCACCAGCAATGGAGGAGTGTTCCCCTTGCTCCACATTTTAATGTGTTTCTGAACTTCATTTCAAGTATTGAGAACTTTGTTCTCTCTCTCTCTGTCTCTCTGTCTCTCTGTCTCTGTCTCTGTCTCTGTCTCTCTCTCTCTCTGCTCTGTCTCTCTCAACACTAGCTTCATAGGATCAATTAGTTTGGTGAATTAATTCACTTTCTGCTTTATGAAACACATTACAAAGAGTCTTCATGGAAAGTTTTATACAATTTTGTAATGAATCTGCCTGGCTTTTAAGGGGTGGGGGGGAGGTGCCTTTAAGAACATCTTCCATTTCATGGACCATAGTTTTTTTTTTTTTTTATATATCTTTGGGGCTTTATTTTGGTAGATTATATATGCATTTAGATATTTTAATTTTATTCAGGTTTTCCAGCTTTTTAGAGTATTAGTGTTCATAGGGATTTGTAATGATGTTCTTTATTTCATTGGGGTCCATTGCAATGATAGCATTTTGATCTTTAGTTTGTTAATTTAATTTTTTCCCTCTTTATGTCACATTGGCTAAGGTTTAGTCAGTCTTTTTCAGAAAGCCACTTCTTTGGTTGACTTTCTATATTGCTCTTTAATATTTATCATATTAATTTCTCCCCTAATATTTTTGATTTTTATTGGTTATTTTATTTATTTATATTTCAAATGTCCCCCTTCCAGGTTTCCCCTCTGAATCTTCCCATCACATCCCTTCTCTCCTTGACTCTATGAGGGTGCTCTGCTACCCACCCACCAACCCACTCCCACCTTGCTGCCCTAGCAGCCTCCTACGCTGTGGCACCAAGCTTCCACAGGACCAAAGGTCTCACCTCCCATTGATGCCAGACAGATAAGGCAAATTCTCTGCTGTATATGCAGTTGGAGCCATGGGTCCCTCTATGTATACTCTTTTGTTGGTGGTTTAGTTGGGAGCTTCTGGGGGTCTGGTTGGTTGATGTTGTTTTTCTTCCTATAGGGTTGCAAACTCCTTTGGCTTCTTCAGTCCTTCCCCTAACTCTTCCATTGAGGTCCCTGTGCTCAGTCCTACGGTTGGATGCAAGGATCTGCCTCTGTATTGGTCAGGCTCTTGTAGATCCTCTCAAGTGACAGCTATACCAGGCTCCTGTCATACGCACTTCTTGGCATCAGCAATAGTGTCTGGGTTTGGTGTCTGCAGATGGCATGGTTAGAGACAAAAGGCATCATTACTCACAGAGAAAGGCAGCTGTGGGACGTTGGGAGGGTGCTTACCAAGTGCTCTAAGTGCAGTGGATATTCTGGGATGCCTGAGGATATTGCAAAACTTTGTAAAAGAAAAATTTAATAAGGAAATACATAAAAATCCACATGTATTTGTGCATTGTTTTAAATTTTACAATAGAATTTTATTGTTAAAGACAAGATAAATTCACATTCATATTGTACACATTTTTGACATGGTCCTGCATCCTAGCATGCATGTTAGGATACAGTTCTGCTTAATAAGTGGGTAGATAGAATTCAGAACTTCTAGTCACAGATGTGTTGCAGAACTGATGAGATATTTTTATCTAGGTTTCTAGTTCTCACATTGTAGTAGGAAGTACACAACATACATGTGGATATAAGCCAATCTTGGAGAGTTTTAGACAGACAGATGTCAGAGAAAAGGGTGACTATATCTGACTATGGAAAAGCATGTTGTTAAGGCATGCTTTAACATATAAATGAGAACAGTCCATCTAAGACATTAAAATGGGTCTAATTTGTATACGCAAATGTAGCAAAGAGAATTCTTTAAAGGTAGCAAAATGACACATGATAGTGTGGAGGAGGTAACTTGCAGAGTTTGTGAGGGAAGCAGTGCATAGTTCAGTCTGACAATTCAACCATTTCATAAAACTGGGAATTTGTGTATATCAAAGGTACTTGCATATGAGAGAAAGTAATATTGATGTCAAACTACGATCACTGGGAGGATATGCAAACTGGTAATGATATCCTTACACAGGCAAATTGAGAATAACGCTGAAACAATCATATTATACAAACAATATTTAGTGGAAAGGATATTTTCCCCCACTTCTTATATAAATCTAATAAACTAGGTGGGATAGTGATATACCATAGCTGGAATTTGGATCAATATGGCAACATAAGGTGAGAAACAATTTTTCCCTATTCTGTTATATTCTGTGGCTGATGTTCTTAATCTAATAAAGGACAGGCCAACAAGGGAAAAAACATGGATTTCATTTGATATCAATATTTTATGGAGCAATGAGGTCTTTGAGGAATCTGTGAGTTCCTAAAGAAGTGGTTAACCCAGTAAGCTAGTGTACCATATCAACAAAAAAGTAACAAGTTGGGAGAAGAGAAGAAAAGGGGGTTTGGGGATGGCTAACAGTGCATGAGTCTATTAGGAAATATATAGGATTGAAATGATGGAAGATAAACACTGTTTTAGTAGGTTTGAGCAGACTCAATGACATTTCTGTTTTCGGTGAAAGGAAAAGTATAGTTTCTTAAGCTTGAAATAATCCCCATGCCAAATTGGCTTATGTTCAGGGTAGCATTTTCTGATCTCTTCCAACAGCACTGTGTGAATGGAATTGGTGAGAGAAAGGAGTTTTGTTGTCTCTGGTTACATGTTTCTTGACACACCTGAGTAACTGCGAGCAGAACAATGAATGCATTTAATAAATGACCCCAGTTCTCCAAGTTTGTCCCAGAGTGTTCCCTTATTCTATTTGGAACAAACAATCCCCCAGGAATTACACTTTTGTGATGTCTAAATTGTTAAAGATATCACTTCTCTGGTTCCATCTTTCTTAGAGGCACTTAAATATTATTACCATTCTAGTGTTAAAAATCTAGTAAAGTCTATGCTCCGTGAGTTTCTAGAAAGATCCTTCATGCAAAGGCACAGACCTGAAATTTGCTTCAGTCTCTGGCCACAACATATTTTTGACTTATTGTTTGCACCCCAGCATCAAAAGAGCCTGCTGATATGACACACAACTCTCAAAATGATACAACAGTTGAGACTATCAGTTAATTTCATTGAGAAAAACAGTAGATAATTTGAAGATCAAATTATTTGAAGATCAAAGAAAGTTAAAAATCTGTGCTAAGTACAGAAGTTGTGAGCATCTAGGAGCATTTGGGATGGGCTTGGGTATAAGGTTAATTCAAAAGAGTGAAAAGAGGGCTTGCTTGTTGAAAGACTGTCTGGTAGAATAGATGAAGGTCCTCACAGACCTTTCTCCAGTCTGACTTACTGTCAGGTATATGACTTGTGAGCTCAGTGACTTGAATCTTGGTTGTTTCTTCCTTAAGAGAGGTCAAAGTGATACAGAAGGCACAAAGTATTGTGGGAATGAAAATACATGGCTTACAAACCCCATGGGTGTCTCAAAGTATGTTTTTCAAAACAGCTAGGTCATTTTTTTTTTTTTTTTGCTTTGGTTTGGTTTGTGTTTTATTGTTTTTCTTCCCTTACTTCTACTCTTACTTGCTAAGCATTATCAGTGAGGTTTTTGTTCACTTTTAGCAGACAGAGAAGTGATTTGGACTTTAGAATTAAATTATAGCTTAAAAATAAGCTTAGGAGACTCTCTGCTCCTCCCTGTTCCAGAGATAGCTACATCTTCTTGTGCAGTGCCAGCCTTGTCCCATAGACAAAATAGTGAAGGTTGATGTGAACGGATTTGGCCGTATTGGGCGCCAGGTTACCAGGGCTGCCTTCTCCTCTGCACTTGGCAAAGTGGAGATTGTTGCCACCACCAACCCCTTCATTGACCTCATCTACATGGTCCACATGTTGCGGTATGACTCTCCCCATGGCAAATTCAATGGCACAGTCAAGGCTGAGAACGGGAAGCTTGTCATCAACTGGAAACCCATCACCATCTTCCAGGAGTGATAGCCTGCTAACATCAAATGGGGTTGATGCTGGTGCTGAGTATGTTGTGGACTCTACTGGCATCTTCACCACCATGGAGAAGGCTGGGGCCCACTTGAAGCATGGGGCCAAAAGGGTCATAATCTCTGCCCCTTCTGCTGATGCCCCCTTGTTGGTGATGGTGTGAACCAGGAGAAATATGTCAACTCACTCAAGATTGTCAGCAGTGCATCATGCACCACAAACTGCTTATCCCCCCTGGCCAAGGTCATCCATGACAACTTTGGCATCGTGGAAGGGCTCATGACCATGGTCTATGCCAACACTGCCATTCAGAAGACTGTGGATGGCCCCTTTGGAAAACTGTGGCACGATGGCCGTGGGGCTGTCCAGAACATCATCCCTGAATTCACTGGTGCTGCCAAGGCTGTACACAAAGTCACCCCAGAGCTGAACGGGAAGTTCACTGGCATGGCCATCCATGTTCTCACCCCCAAAGTTGTGGATCTGACATGCCACCTGTAGAAACCTGCCAAGTATCATGACATCAAGAAGATAGTGAGGATATCATCTTGAGTGAGGTAACCTAACCACAAAAGAACACACATGATATTCACTTACTGATAAGAGGATATTATCCCAGAAGCTCAGAATCCTTCTTAGAAGGGGGAACAAAATACCCACAGAAGGAGTTACAGAGACAAAGTTCAGGGCAGAGACTGAAGGAAGGACCATCCAGAGACTTGGGGATCCATCCCATAAACAACCACCAAACCCAGACAGTATTGTGTGTGCCAACAAGTGCTTGCTGACAAGAGCCTGATATAGCTATCTCCTGAGGGCCTCTGCTAGTGCCTGACAAATACAGAAGTGGATGCTCACAGTCATCCATTGGACTGAGCACAGGGTCCCCAATGAAGGAGCTAGAGAAAGTACCCAAGGAGCTGAAGGGGTTGGAGCCCCATAGGAGGAACATCAATATGTTCCTAACCAGTACTCCTAGAGCTCCTTGGAATTAAACCACCAATCAAAGAAAACACATTGTGGGACATGTGGCTCTAGCTGCATATGTAGCAGAGGATGGCCTAGTTGGTATTCTCTTGAATACCATCAATAAAGTTTGCTGCTCTCCCCCCTCAAAAAAAAAAAAAAAAAGCTTGGAACACTTTGAAGGAGAGATAATGAACATAAATGTGTGAACTAAAAGTCCTTTGAAAACTGTTTACTGTAACTCTCTGACAGACTTTAAGGTGCATATGTCATGCTTACACTGATATTATTACATAGACAGATTTAAGAACAACATTGAAACAATTTGTGTTGTTCAAACAATAGGCAGTATAAAGTAAATTTATTCTTAGTTCTTATTAAAATTTAATCTAATCCCAATATCTCCTCTAACTCTAGTTGAAATTTTGACCTGTTTTAGGAATATTTTATTTTATTTTTACAATCTAATATATTTTCTGGTAATGGGTATGGGTTTAAGTCCTAATAGTTGTAACTAAAGTCTCCAGTCTTATGAAACATTCCAAACACAACTCTTTTCTATAATAGAGGCTAATTTCTCCCTGTTTGGGTCAGATTGCAAGAAGCCTGCATTTTTCTTTCCTCCTCCTTGGTTTAATGTTTCAAGTCTGTTTCGCTGTTGGGCTTTAACCTTTGAACCTTTGAGGGAAAAGCTATAAAGTGTCTCTGGCCTTACCTAGAAGATCTTGATATGATAATCACACAACTGCACCTTCTAGATCCAGCAGATATAAGGCTTTCCCTCCATCTGTAGATGCTTCACCAGGTCTTTCATGCTCCCTCTGCTCTCTTGTACTATGTCAAAGCTACAGTAGTAGCTACGTGTGTGTGTGTGTGTGTGTGTGTGTGTGTGTGTGTGTGTGTAGCAATTGTGGTCGTGAAGGGTTTCTAAAGTAACTGTCTTTCTCACAGTGACATGCCTTATCTTATCTGCCAAAGGACCCCTGTTCCAAACTAGAGAGTCGCATGTTACATTTCTATTGTACCCATTACAACATTTCTCCTCCAAGATAAGGTGAATGGGTTCTCCTTCTAATCTCTTCCTGCCAGTAGTTCTCTGAGTTTGACATTCCCTCTCTAGCCTGGTGTGATGGTGTAAATGTACAATCCCAGCACTTATTAGGGTGAAGACAGGAAGGTGTCAGTTATTGAGAGGACAGCCTGAACTACTTAACAAGTTCATGACAATCCAGGACATGAAATCCTGTCACAAAAGCACCAAATCTTTCTCCAAACTCCAGCTTTTAATAATCATATGCTCATAACAAGAGTGAGGATATTAGCCAAGAAACTAAGAATACCCAAGATATAAGTTGCAAAACACATACAACTCAAGAAGAAGGAAGACCAAAGTGTAGATCCTCTGTTCCTTCTTAGAATGGGGAACAAAATACCCATGGAAGGAGTTACAGAGACAAATTTCAGAGCTGAGACTGAAGGAAGGACCATCCAGAGACTGCCCCACCTGGGGATCCATCCCATAAACAACCATGGAACCCAGACACTATTGCATATGCCAGCAAGATTTTGCTGACAGGACCCTGATATAGCTGTCTCTTGTGAGGCTCTGCCAGTGCCTGGCAAATACAGAAATGGATGCTCACAGTCATCTATTGAATGGAACACAGGGCCCCCAATGGAGGAGCTGAAAGGGTCTCCCTATAGGAGGAATAACAATATGAACTAACCAGTACCCCCAGAGCTCGCATTTCTAGCTGCATATGTAGCAGAGCATAGCCTAGTCGGTCATCATTGGGAGGAGAGGCCCTTGGTCTTGAGATGATTATATGCCCCAGTATAGGGGAATGCCAGGGCCAGGAAGAGGGAGTGGGTGGGTTGGGGATCAGGGCGGGGGGGAGGGTATAGGGGACTTTCAGGATAGCATTTGAAATGTAAATGGCCAAGGAGATAAAGGGATCTGCAACCCTATAGGTGGAACAACATTATGAACTAACCAGTACCCCGGAGCTCTTGACTCTAGCTTCATATGTATCAAAAGATGGCCTAGTCTGCCATCACTGGAAAGAGAGGCCCATTGGACACGCAAACTTTATATGCCCCAGTACAGGGGAACGCCAGGGCCAAAAAGGGGGAGTGGGTGGGTAGGGGAGTCGGGGTGGGTGGGTATGTGGGACTTTGGTATAGCATTGTGTACTGGCTAGTTTTGTGTCAACTTGACACAGCTGGAGTTATCACAGAGAAAGGAGCTTCAGTTGAGGAAATGCCTCCATGAGATCCAACTGTAAGGCATTTTCTCAATTAGAGATCAAGGGGGAAAGGCCCCTTTTGGGTGGGACCATCTCTGGGCTGGTAGTCTTAGGTTCTATAAGAGAGCAGGCTGAGCAAGTCAGTGGAGGCAAGCCAGTAAAGAACATCCCTCCATGGCCTCTGCATCAGCTCCTGCTCCCTGACCTGCTTGAGTTCCAGTCCTGACTTCCTTTGGTGATGAACAGCAGCATGGAAGTGTAAGCCGAATAAACCCTTTCCTCCCCAACTTGCTTCTTGGTCATGATGTTTGTGCAGGAATAGAAACCCTGACTAAGACAAATTGGTACCAGAAGTGGGGTATTCCTGTGACAACCTGACCATGTTTTGGGGAGGACTGAGGAAGGACTTTGGAACTTTGGGCTTGAAGATCCATCCGTTGTTAAAAGCTCTGTCAGATGTTGTGTAGGAGCTTGGAAGATAATGTTGAGAACACTGCAGAAGATGGAGGTCTGGTTTGTGAAATTTCAGAGGGAAAATTAAAGACTCTTTTTCAGGGCCATTGCTGTTTTGATTGTGAAGATTCTGTAGTTCTGGTTAGCTGGGGCTGAAGAATCAGCTGTGATTAACAAGATACCAGAACTACCAAAGCAAAAACTTTGCATTACTGGGACTATTGATGCTGGTTAGCTGGAGCTAAGAAATTAGCGGTGATTAAGAAGAGACCAGCATCATTGAGGTGACATCTTCTGGGAAGTGTTTTCTGAAAGCACAAAGAGGCTGTGTTCCAGAGATAGCCAAGGCTGTACTCCTGCTGCAGCGGGACTTGGTAATATGTAAGGGTCACCCAGGTGGTACTGGTTTTGAAGGCATGAAGGGGTCACGCAAAGCAGCTGAGGCTCGGCACTGTGAGAGGCCATGGAAGGCCATTGGTGAAGGTGCAGCCTCAGTTGCAACTGAAGGCCCAGGACTGAAGGGGTCATGCAGTGTTTTGGAGATGCCAGTACCATGAGATGACCACCAAGAGCAGCAGCAGCAGTGGAGTACAGGCATCTAGATCCTAGAGGATGACGCGTGGCTGGAGAAGTGACCCAAGCCCTTGGAGGAGCCCAGAAGATCGTTGAGTTGGATCCCAGACATTGGAAGGTTGGAGATTGACTTTTGCTTTTGATTGTGACTGTGCCCTGATATTTTCCCTCTTGAAGGAAGAAACTGTTTTAGTGGAGCCCACAGTTAAAGAGACTTTTAATTGCAAAAAGACTTTGAATTTTAAGAGATTGAAATTTTAAGAATATGTAAAGACTGTGGGACTTTTAAAGTTATTTAGATCTTGGGGATGAATAAGATTGTAAGGGTTGAGGCTTACTAGTGATGTTTTTGTGTGTCAAGTTGACAAGGGGTCAATTGTACTGGCTAGTTTTGTGTCAACTTGACACAGCTGGAGTTATCACAGAGAAAGGAGCTTCAGTTGAGGAAATGCCTCCATGAGATCCAACTGTAAGGCATTTTCTCAATTAGAGATCAAGGGGGAAAGGCCCCTTTTGGGTGGGACCATCTCTGGGCTGGTAGTCTTAGGTTCTATAAGAGAGCAGGCTGAGCAAGTCAGTGGAGGCAAGCCAGTAAAGAACATCCCTCCATGGCCTCTGCATCAGCTCCTGCTCCCTGACCTGCTTGAGTTCCAGTCCTGACTTCCTTTGGTGATGAACAGCAGCATGGAAGTGTAAGCCGAATAAACCCTTTCCTCCCCAACTTGCTTCTTGGTCATGATGTTTGTGCAGGAATAGAAACCCTGACTAAGACACATTGGAAATGTAAATGAGCTAAATACCTAATAAAAAAATGGAAAAGGAAAAAAAAAAAAAAAAAAAAAAAAAAGAAGAGACCAGCATTACTGAGGTGAAATCTGGGAAGTGTTTTTTTCTGAGAGCACAAAGAAGCTGTGTCCCAGAGATAGCAAAGGTTGTGTCCCTCATGCTCTAGCTTCTCTTATAGGGAAGTGTGTTGGTAGCAAGAGTTGACACATCTGTATGAGGGCTTTAAAAAAAAAAGAAATGTAAATGGAAAATATCTAATAAAAAGTTGTTTTTGCTAAAAAAAAAAGAGTGGGGAATTGAAGAGTCATGACCTAGTTTTTGTCACTCCCTGCAAACTTGAAATAATGGCCCAACTTATCCTGGACTATACTTTAATGCTTCAGCCTGTCAGAGACACATGCATCATATGACTGTAAGATATATATTATATATTTGCATATATTTGCATATATATGTATTTACTATACACACACATATATGTATGTATGTATTTACTATACACACACATATATATGTATGTATGTATTTACTACACACACACACACACACACACACACGCACACACACAAACACACACAAACACACACACACAAACACACACACACACACATATATATATGTATTTATGACACACACACATATATGTGTATATCTATGTATATATTTACTACACACACATATATGTATGTATGTATGTATTTACTATATTTAGGACCTTTGTTCAGTTGTCAGTTTGTGTAAGGAGTGATGAGAGAATTTTTTTTTTTTTTGGTTTTTTTGAGACAGGATTTCTCTGTATAGCCCTGGCTGTCCTGGAACTCACTTTGTAGACCAGGCTGGCCTCGAACTCAGAAATCCGCCTGCCTCTGCTTTCCAAGTGCTGGGATTAAAGTGATGACTTTTAAACAAGCAAATAAACAAAGTAACATCAAGTTTAATGCTCTAGCCCAAGAAGTAGTTCCTGACTCCTGATAGTATAGCTTTAAGAAGAAAAAAGTGCAAGATTTGAGTTTTCTCTAAAGTCACTGAATTCAAAACTACAATTCTGCTTTTGTGGAGGATGGGAATTAAGTAAGACATAATCTCCTGTAGCCAAGAATGGCCTCTGACTATTTTTTTTTCCAATTTTTATTAGGTATTTAACTCATTTACATTTCCAATGCTATACCAAAAGTCCCCCATATCCACCCACCCCCACTCCCCTGCCCACCCACTCCCCCTTTTTGGCCCTGGTGTTCCCCTGTACTGGGGCATATAAAGTTTGCAAGTCCAATGGGCCTCTCTTTCCAGTGATGGCCGACTAGGCCATCTTTTGATATATATGCAGCTAGAGTCAAGAGCTCCGGGGTACTGGTTAGTTCATAATGTTGTTCCACCTATAGGGTTGCAGATCCCTTTAGCTCCTTGGCTACTTTCTCTAGCTCCTCCATTGGGAGCCCTATGATCCATCCATTAGCTGACTGTGAGCATCCACTTCTGTGTTTGCTAGGCCCCGGCATAGTCTCACAAGAGACAGCTACATCTGGGTCCTTTCAATAAAATCTTGCTAGTGTATGCAATGGTGTCAGCGTTTGGATGCTGATTATGGGGTGGATCCCTGGATATGGCAGTCTCTACATGGTCCATCCTTTCATCTCAGCTCCAAACTTTGTCTCTGTAACTCCTTCCATGGGTGTTTTGTTCCCAAATCTAAGGAGGGGCATAGTGTCCACAATTCAGTCTTCATTCTTCTTGAGTTTCATGTGTTTAGCAAATTATATCTTATATCTTGGGTATCCTAGGTTTGGGGCTAATATCCACTTATCAGTGAATACATATTGTGTGAGTTTCTTTGTGAATGTGTTACCTCACTCAGGATGATGCCCTCCAGGTCCATCCATTTGGCTAGGAATTTCATAAATTCATTCTTTTTAATAGCTGAGTAGTACTCCATTGTGTAGATGTACCACATTTTCTGTATCCATTCCTCTGTTGAGGGGCATCTAGGTTCTTTCCAGCTTCTGGCTATTATAAATAAGGCTGCTATGAACATAGTGGAGCATGTGTCCTTCTTACCTGTTGGGGCATCTTCTGGATATATGCCCAGGAGAGGTATTGCTGGATCCTCCGGTAGTACTATGTCCAGTTTTCTGAGGAACCGCCAGACTGATTGCCAGAGTGGTTGTACAAGCCTGCACTCCCACCAACAATGGAGGAGTGTTCCTCTTTCTCCACATCCACGCCAGCATCTGCTGTCACCTGAATTTTTGATCTTAGCCATTCTGACTGGTGTGAGGTGGAATCTCAGGGTTGTTTTGATTTGCATTTCCCTGATGATTAAGGATGTTGAACATTTTTTCAAGTGCTTCTCTGCCATTCGGTATGCCTCAGGTGAGAATTCTTTGTTCAGTTCTGAGCCCCATTTTTTAATGGGGTTATTTGATTTTCTGAAGTCCACCTTCTTGAGTTCTTTATATATGTTGGATATTAGTCCCCTATCTGATTTAGGATAGGTAAAGATCCTTTCCCAATCTGTTGGTGGTCTTTTTGTCTTATTGACGGTGTCTTTTGCCTTGCAGAAACTTTGGAGTTTCATTAGGTCCCATTTGTCAATTCTCGATCTTACAGCACAAGCCATTGCTGTTCTGTTCAGGAATTTTTCCCCTGTGCCCATGTCTTCAAGGCTTTTCCCCACTTTCTCCGCCATAAGTTTCAGTGTCTCTGGTTTTAAGTGAAGTTCCTTGATCCACTTAGATTTGACCTTAGTACAAGGAGATAAGTATGGATCAATTCGCATTCTTCTACATGATAACAACCAGTTGTGCCAGCACCAATTGTTGAAAATGCTGTCTTTCTTCCACTGGATGGTTTTAGCTCCCTTGTCGAAGATCAAGTGACCATAGGTGTATTTTTGCTTTCTTTCTTTCTTTCTTTCTTTCTTTCTTTCTTTCTTTCTTTCTTTCTTTCTTTCTTTCTTTCTTTCTTTCTTTCTTTCTTCCTTCCTTCCTTCCTTCCTTCCTTCCTTCCTTCCTTTCTTTCTTTCTTTCTTTCTTTTTTGGTGAAATATTCTGGGATATCTGTTAAATCCCTTTGGTTCATAACCTCTCTTAGGTTCTTTGTTTAGTTTCTGTTTCCCTGATCTGTCCATTGGAGAGACTGTGGTGTTGAAGTCTTCCAGTACTATTGTGTGAAGTTCAATGTATGATTTAAGGTTTAGTTATGTTTCTTTTACAAATGTGAGTGCCTTTACATTTGGGGCGTAGATGTTCAGAATTGAAAGTTTATCTTGGTAGATTTTTCCTTTGATGAGTATGAAGTGTCCTTCCTTATCTTTCTTTGATAACTTTTGGTTGAAAGTTATTTTACTTGATATTAGCATGGCTACTCCAGCTTTTTTCTTGGGACCATTTGCTTGGAAAAAAATTTCCAGCCATTTACTTTGAGGCAGTGTCTGTCTTTATCAGTGAGGTTTGTTTCCTGTATGTTGCTAAATGCTGGGTCTGTTTACATATACAGTTCGTTAGTCTATGTCTTTTTATTGGGGAATTGAGTTCTTTGATGTTAAGAGATAGTAAGAATCAATGATTGTTCATTCCTGTTATTTTTTTTAATTAGGTATTTTCTTCGTTTACATTTTCAATGCTATCCCAAAAGTCCGCCATACCCCCCCCCCCCCAATCCTCTACCCACCCACTCCCTCTTTTTGGCCCTGGGGTTCCCCTGTACTGGGGCATATACAGTTTGCAAGTCCAATGGGCCTCTCTTTGCAGTGATGGCCGACTAGGCCATCTTTTGATACATATGCAGCTAGAGTCAAGAGCTCCCGGGTACTGGTTAGTTCATATTGTTGTTCCACCTATAGGGTTGCAGTTCCCTTTAGCTCCTTGGGTAATTTCTCTAGCTCCTCCATTAGGGGCCGTGTGACCCATCCAATAGCTGACTGTGATCATCCACTTCTGTGTTTGCTAGGCCCCGGCATAGTCTCACAAGAGACAGCTATATCTGGGTCCTTTCAGCAAAATCTTGCTAGTGTATGCAATGGTGTCAGCATTTGGAAGCTGATTATGGGATGGATCCCTGCATATGGCAATCACTAGATGGTCCATCCTTTTGTCACAGCTCCAAATTTTGTCTCTGTAACTCCTTCAATGGGTGTTTTGTTCCCATTTCTAAGAAGGGGCAAAGTGTCTACACTTTGGTCTTCCTTCTTGAATTTCATGCGTTTAGCAAATTGTATCTTATATCTTGGGTATTCTAAGTTTCTGGGCTAATATCCACTTATCAGTGAGTACATATTGTGCGAGTTCCTTTGTGATTGGGTTACCTCACTCAGGATGATGCCCTCCAGGTCCATCCATTTGCCTAGGAATTTCATAAATTCATTCTTTTTAATAGCTGAGTAGTACTCCATTGTGTAAATGTACCACATTTTCTGTATCCATTCCTCTGTTGAGGGACATCTGGGTTCTTTCCAGCTTCTGGCTATTATAAATAAGGCTGCTATGAACATAGTGGAGCATGTGTCCTTCTTACCGGTTGGGACATCTGGATATATGCTCAGGAGAGGTATTGCTGGATCCTCCGGTAGTACTATGTCCAATTTTCTGAGGAACCGCCAGACTGATTTCCAGAGTGGTTGTACAAGCTTGCAATCCCACCAACAATGGAGGAGTGTTCCTCTTTCTCCACATCCTAGCCAGCATCTCCTGTCACCTGAATTTTTGATCTTAGCCATTCTGACTGGAGTGAAGTGGAATCTCAGGGTTGTTTTGATTTGCATTTCCCTGATGATTAAGGATGTTGAACATTTTTTCAGGTGCTTCTCAGCCATTCGGTATTCCTCAGGTGAGAATTCTTTGTTCAGCTCTGAGCCCCATTTTTTAATGGGGTTATTTGATTTTCTGGAGTCCACCTTCTTGAGTTCTTTATATATATTGGATATTAATTCCTGTTATTTTTGTCATTAGGAAATGGAATTATATTTCTGTGACCCTATTCTTTTGGCTTTGTTGTAAGAATATTAAATTATTGCTTTTCTTTAGTGTAATTTTCCTCCTTCTGTTGGTTTTCCATCTATTATCCTTCATTGGGCTGACTTTGTGGATAGATATTCTATAAATTTGATTTTATCATGGACTATCTTGGTTTCTCCATCTATGGTAATTAAGTGTTTTTCTGGATATTGTAGCCTGGTCTGGCATTTTTGTTCTCCTTGGGTCTGTGTGATATCTGCCCACAGTCTTCTGGTTTTTAGAGTCTCTGTTGAGAAGTCTGGAGTAATTCTGATAGGTCTGCCTTTATAGTTGACTTTTCCCTCTTAACACTTTTAATATTCTTCCTTTGCTCTGTGCATTTGGTGTTTTGATTATTATATGATGAGAAGAATTTCTTTTCTGGTCCACTCTATTTGGTGTCCTTTTGGCTTCTTTTATGTTTTTGGGCATCTCTTTCTTTAGGTTAAGAATGTTTTCTTCTACAATTTTGTTGAAGATGTTTACTTGCCCTTTGAGTTGGGACTCTTTGCTCTCTTCTCTACCTATTATTCTTATGTTTGGTCTTTTCACTGTGTCCTGGATTTCCTGGATGTTTTGGGTTAAGAGCTTTTTGCATTTTCTTTGCTGTTGTGCCAATGTTTTCTATAGTATTTTCTACACCTGAGATTCTCTTTTCTATCTCTTGTATTCTGTTGGTGATGCTTGCATCTATGAGTCCTGATCTCTTTCCTAGGTTTTCTATCTCCAGGGCTGTCTCCCTTTGTGATTTCTTTATTGTTTTTATCTACATATTTAGATCCTGAAGACTTTTGTTCAATTCCTTCACCTGTTTGGTTGTGTTTTCCTGTATTTCTTTAAGGGATTTATGTGTTTCCTGTTTAAGGTCTTCAACTGTTTGCCTGTGTTTTCTTGTATTTCTTTAATGGAGTTATTTTTGTCCTTTGTAAAATGCCCTCTATCATCATTATGAGATTGGAATTTGGATCAGAATCTTGCTTTTCAGGTATGTTGCGGTATCTAGGGCTTGTTTTTGAACCCATGAGAACTGGATCCAGATGATTCCAAGCCACCTTGGTTTCTGTTGCTTATGTTCTTGTGCTTGCCTCTCACCATGTTGTTATCTCTGTTGTTAGCTGGTATTGCTGTCTCTGTCTGTATCTTGTCCCTCCTGTGAGCCTGTGAGCCTAGATATGTCATCAGTCCTTGGGGTCAAGCTTTCTCTGGGTATTATTGGAGTGCAGTGGGTTGTAGCATAAGGTCAGGTCCCAGGCACAAATGGAATCCAAAAGGCTATTTGTTTTTTTGTTTGTTTGTTTGTTTTTGTTTTTGTTTGTTTGTTATTCACTTTACATCCCACTCACTATCCCCCTCCCATAACCTCCTCCTACAAACTTTTCACTATCTCCTCTCCCATTCTCCTTTGAGGAGGTGAGGGCCCCTGGGTACCCCTCCCACCCTAGCACTTCAAGCCTCTGTGAGGCTATGCACATCCTCTCTCACTGAGGCCAGACAAGTCTATACATAAGCTAGTCCATTATGTGCACATGGAGCTCACATGGTGTTTGAAGCCCTGGAACTGGAGTTACAGATGGTTGTGTTGTCCTTGTGGTTGCTGAGAACTGAACCTTGATCCTTTAAAAGAGCAGCTAGTGCTCTTAGCTTGAGCAATCTCTTTATCTCCCACCATTCTAGTATTTGTTTGAGGATATTTTGCCTTAAGATTCACCAGGAATATTGGCTTCAAGTTTTCTCATTATGTTCTGTCCCTATTGGTTTGGTATCAGGATAATACTGGCTTGTAGAATTTATTTAGAAGTAGCCCTTCTGCTTCATTTTTGAGGACTGGTTTGGTGAGAAATTCTTTCAACTTTTCCTTACCTGTTTTGTCAAACTCAGCATTGCCACTGTCACAGGTCCTGTACTTTCCTCTGATAGGTATTTTAAAATATTATTATACCCCTTCACAAAGGGATTATGATTTTCATTTTCCTTGCCATAGTTATAAGAGAGAAATTATGATCTAAATTTATTCATATTGAATACATTGTTATAGTAGCAAAACAATTTCATAATTGTTTATTAGTTTACAGAAAAAATGTTTGCATAAAAATGTATGAAATTTGACACATTCATGTAGTCAAAATGATTGTAAAAAATAATATTCACATAGCTTCCAGTTTCACCAACATGACATATAAAAAGTTATTTATCTCTTATTTTTAGATATTGCAGCTATAGAACAATGGATGATAAAGATCACAATGCATGAAGGATTAAACATTTATGAAACTGATGGGACATTATTGGACCTTGTCCGAGGTAAATATCAGCATATAAAATAGATGTCATTCACATACTCTTCGAACAAACTTTGATAATTAACTCATAGTGCCAAGTCCCAGAGGCCAGGACCATTGCTTTTATATATAATATATAAGGTATATTTGAATATATATTCAAATTATAGATATATTTGAATCTCCGGGATGAATTTCATTTGAACAATCTTTTACTGTGCTAGTGACATCTGTCTTTTAGTACTTTAAAAGTTGCATTTATTTTTATTTTATGTGGGTGATTATGAGTGTGTTGTATTCATATATGCATGTGCACCATGTAGGGAGCTCAAAGAGGCCAGAAGAGGCTGTTTGTTCCAGGGGCCAGCCCTGGCAGTCCTTCTTTCTTCTTCTTGGTTCCTCTAGAGGCAGCAGAGTGAGAAGACTTTGTCTTACAAGATATGAGGGTAAGACTTTGTCTTATGAGATATTTAGGGTTGCTGTATACGAAAAAGTTTACTTATCTAAGTCTAAGTTGCTTTGCTTCTGTAGCTGACCTGTGTTCTGTATTCCTCTGTGCTCCTCTTTGTTCCACCGAGGCCAGAAACCACCTTCTCTGGCACTTAGCACCTCATCCTCAACCAGCAAGAGATTAAGTAAAGCAGCCATCCTTCTACCTCTGCAGGCACAGCTCTAACTTTCAGCCTGCTGCTGAAGTTGCAGGAAGGAAAGGGGATACTTTGAAAAGCAATTTTAGTGTTTATTTCTACATTGTAAAAAGTTTCCTATAAAAGCTAAGAAAATGGGGGAAAAAGGAATGCTCATTTTTCTCTTTGTCTTCGGCACTTACACATCTTTCATAGTACATGATCACATAGAAAAAAGTTTCTCACAAGTTTACACATAAATTCAATCATAAATTGAGTAAGAAGTTTACAACAGAGAATGCTTACATGCATGTGCACTGGGAGTAATTATCTGGCTAAACATTCATCCCCTGTTATTCTGATAGTAGCCTGCTTATTCTCAGAAGCAATCAACTGACACACTTGGAGACACTTGGAGAGACAGAGTTCTGCAGTTTTGACTATCAGAAAGGACTTAATAGCAATGTTATTCAAAGAGTTTAATGATTACTATAAATTTAGGAATTCTTATAGGGTTATCCTTAAGGATAAAGAAATCATCTACTTGTCTATATATCATCATTATAAGACAGTACATCTTCATAGTTCTGTAGAGAACTGCTCAAAAGGGTGGGCTAATACCCATGATGGTGATATATTTTTAATAATGACAGGAAACCCATATTAATAGCAGGAATCTTTCCTAAAATGAATTTCCTCTGGGCCTTGTCTATGAGAGAAAATCTGTCATGGGTGATTGATGCAAGGCAGTCTCACCTCAGGACTATTACCTGCTAGTTTTGAGCTTGTTAGCTCCTGACATGTTTGAACACTTGGAACTGGAGTTACAAATAACTGTGAGACTGCATGTGGCTGCTGAGAACTGCACCTGGACTATGTGTGTGTGTCTGTGTGTGCATATGTATTTTATGTATATGATATAGGTATATATATATGATATATGTGTGTATATATGTTTATGTACACATATAAATAGGTAATTTTTAATAGAAGTCTTCACAGTGAATTGAAAAGTTTTATTTACTAATGATATCTGTGGGGTCATTCTAAGCAGTGGCTGTGTAATTTTTTTTATATATATATTTGATCTGAATCTTAGTGTTCATTGTATCACAGGCTCATTAAAAAATACTTGTGTGCTCACAAACACAGTTCTGGTGTATAGATTGTTTGGTTTCATTTTTCTTTTTTTTTCAATGCTGAGGGTTGAACCTAGGCCTAGAAGACTTAAGTATTGTCAGCAAGTGCTTTACCATTGAACTATAGCACCAGCACACACACTGCAATTTTTAAAAAAATGAGGAACAACAACAAAACATCTTGTTCAGTTTTAGTCAGAACAGTTGAAACTTTTCTTGTACTTCTTTTGTAAGGCAAGATCTTACTATGCAGCTCGGTCTGTCTTGAAGTTATCACCTTCTTGCTTCAGTCTCTCAGGTGTCAGGTGCCAGCATAACCAGCAGAATAATTAATTGGTATGAATAAAAGTTCACTGGTTTAGGGGTTGGAGAGGTGGCTCAATGATTAAGAGTACTGGTTGCTTTTCCAGCGTACCCAGGTTCAATTCCTAGCACCCACATGTCAGCTCACAGCTATTTGTAACTCCAGGTCCAGGGGATCTCACACAGACATACATGTAGGCAAAATACCAATGCACATAAAAATAAATAAATAAATAAATAAATTTAAAAGTTAGCTGTTTTAAGCTCCTGAACACTGTGTGTTATAAATGCTTATGTTTCTATTTGATTGACACGAAGCAGATACCTTAATATTTTTCTGAGATGTAACGTAATTATGTGTTTCATTTGGCCTTTGAATGTGCCCTGCAGACACATGTGGCCTCAAATTTACAGAAATCAACCTGCCTCTGTCCTAAATTCCTGGGATCAAAGACATGTGTCACCATGCCTAGGCCTAATTTTATTGATCACCTGTAGCACTGTAGTTAGTGAAAGATGTTAATATTCCTTAAGCTCTCTCTCTCTCTCTTTCATTGCACTACTTTTTTGCTGGTATTAATATCAATCTGATATAATCCTGTATAGACTGAAGAATAAAAATATATAAAATTATATTTTATGGAAGAAATACTTGGGTAGCCTTTCAAAAAGTAATGAATTATCATTAGACTCCATTATACATACACAAATTAAACTCTGTCTCTATAGATAGGCCAGGCAATTGTACTTTAGTAAGTCTCCCACCGTAATTACGAACTCCAATGAGAATCGAGAGTGATTCTCAAGGAATAAGTTATAAGTCTAAAAGACCTATTCATTCTTTTTAATGCATTATTATTTGCGATAAGAAAGAACTAGGAACAACACAAATGTCTATAAAAAAGGAAAGGAACAAAAGCATGCAGGTACATGCCACTGAAGTACAAAAATAGACACATATCAGAGAGAACTGAACTCAGAGAAATTGAGAGAAAAAAAATCAAGCTGCAAAATATAGTAGGAAAGGGCTTGGGAGATTGATTGTTCAGTGGATAAAGCACTGCCTGCAAAAGTTTGAGGACTGGAGTGTGGATTCACAGGACACACACAAAATCGAAGCAGCTGAGGCAATTGTTCTTAATTACACCTGGGAGACAAAGACAGAGGCCATCTTAGGAGCACTAGGTTTTCAGGTTTGGAAGAAGATTGATTCTGTCTCCAATAATAAATAAACTGGGAAGCAATCATAGAAAAATGCCAAATATTAACTTTGAGCCTCCTTGTGTGTGTGTACCTATATATTTATGTATATGCAATAATTCTTTTGTCATTGAATAACAAAGTTTAAGCAAGCTGCTTCATAGTAGCATTTTTAATATGTCTTTTTTTTTTGAGTATTCCAGACTGACCAAGTTTATTGATGTAGTATTCTAAGAATGTTGTGTACCCAAGTAGATGATAACGGTGGTGTGTGGACTTGAGATTATCAACTGTAGGCATGTTTGTCATGAAAACTCAAGGCTTATAAAAATTCAGGGAATCCTTCATCTAGAATGGTCTAGATTGTTTGATCTTCTGCGTGGTGGTAAGCTGGTGTTGACAGTTAGCCATAGGTGGTCTTGAACTGGCCAGTCTTCCCCAACATTGCGTGCTTGAAAACTCCGTTTAGACAGACATGATGTGTTTGACAAAAGCTTCCTAGTTGATGCAGCCATTGGAGTCCTCCTGGCCTGCCAGCAACGCTTCTACCTCTTCCTCCTTCATCTTCTCTCCCAGAGTGGCGAGGACATGGCGGAGTTCAGCACCCATGACGGTGCCATTGTCCTCCTTGTCGAAGACACGCAGACCCTCAACGAAATCTTCATAACCTCCCTGGTCCTTGTTGTTGGAGATAGCTTGCATCATGGGCAGAAACTGTTCAAACTCGATTTTCTTAGCATTCATCTCTTCATTGCTGGGGTTCCCAAGAACCTTCTTGACCTCTGCATTGATGGGATTGGTGCCCAGAGCCCGGAGGACGTCTCCCACCTGACTTAAGGTGATCTTGCATTCACCTGTTCTGTCAAACAGGAGAAATGCCTCCTTGAAGTCATAATCTGCCCCAATCTGGAAAAAAAAAATGCTTGTGCCTTGTGGTTTCATGAGTCACACGCTATTTTTCGTCTTTCCAAAGGTCTCGTGGAACTGAAGTCCTCCTGCTTCTGGCTTCAGACGCCAGGCATGGTGCTCCGAGGACTTGCAGTTGCCTAGCTCAGATGCTGGTGTAGGGATGGGATTTTTATGGCTGTAATGGAATCTCTCTGACATTATCTTTTGATAACTTAAAGGCAGAGGCTGGAGAAGTAATTTTTTTTTAATTAGGTATTTTCCTCATTTACATTTTCAATGCTATCCCAAAGGTCCCCCATACCCACCCCCCCAATCCCCTACCCACCCACTCCCCCTTTTTGGCCCTGGCGTTCCCCTGTACTGGGGCATATAAAGTTTGCAAGTCCAATGGACCTCTCTTTGCAGTGATGGCCGACTAGGCCATCTTTTGATACATATGCAGCTAAAGACAAGAGCTCCCGGGTACTGGTTAGTTCATATTGTTGTTCCACCTATAGGGTTGCAGTTCCCTTTAGCTCCTTGGGTAATTTCTCTAGCTCCTCCATTAGGGGCCGTGTGACCCATCCAATAGCTGACTGTGATCATCCACTTCTGTGTTTGCTAGGCCCCGGCATAGTCTCACAAGAGACAGCTATATCTGGGTCCTTTCAGCGAAATCTTGCTAGTGTATGCAATGGTGTCAGCATTTGGAAGCTGATTATGGGATGGATCCCTGCATATGGCAATCACTAGATGGTCCATCCTTTCGTCACAGCTCCAAATTTTGTCTCTGTAACTCCTTCTATGGGTGTTTTGTTCCCATTTCTAAGAAAGGGTAAAGTGTCCACACTTTGGTCTTCGTTCTTCTTGAATTTCATGCGTTTGGCAAGTTGTATCTTATATCTTGGGTATCCTAAGTTTCTGGGCTAATATCCACTTATAAGTGAGTACATATTGTGCGAGTTCCTTTGTGATTGGGTTACTTCACTCAGGATGATACCCTCCAGGTCCATCCATTTGCCTAGGAATTTCATAAATTCATTTTTTTAATAGCTGAGTAGTATTCCATTGTGTAAATGTACCACATTTTCTGTATCCATTCCTCTGTTGAGGGGCATCTGGGTTCTTTCCAGCTTCTGGCTATTATAAACAAGGCTGCTATGAACATAGTGGAGCAAAAATATGGAACGCTTCATGAATTTGCGTGTCATCCTTGCGCAGGGGCCATGCTAATCTTCTCTGTATCGTTCCAATTTTAGTATATGTGCTGCTGAAGCGAGCACTAATATGTCTTTTTATTAGATATTTTCTTCATTTACATTTCAAATGCTATGCCTAAAGTACCCTATACCCTCCCCCTGCTCTGCTCCCCAACCCACCCACTCCTGCTTCCTGGCCCTGGCATTCCCCTGTACTGGGGCATATGATCTTTGCAAGACCAAGGGTTTCTCCTCCCACTGATCCTCTGCTATATATGCTACTAGATACATAGTTTAGGGTGGGGTGGGTACTGGTTAGTTCATATTGTTGATCCTTCTATAGGGTTGCAGACCTCTTTAGCCTCTTGGGTACTTTCTCTAGCTTCTTCATTAGGGGCCCTGTGTTCCATCCAATAGATGACTGTGAGCATCCACTTCTATATTTGCCAGGCACTGGCAGAGCCTCACAAGAGACAGCTATATCAAGGTCCTGTCAGCAAAAATCTTGCTGGCATATTCAATAGTGTCTGAGTTTGGTGGTTATATATGGGATGGATCCCCAGGTGGGGCAGTCTCTGGATGGTCCTTTCTTCTGTCTCAGCTCTGAACTTTGTCTCTGTAACTCCTTCCATGGTATTTTGTTCCCCATTCTACGAAGGAACAAAGTATCCACACTTTGGTCTTCATTCTTGAATTTCATGTGTTTCCCAAATTGTATCTTATATCTTGGGTATTCTAAGTTTCTGGGCTAATATCCACTTATCAGTGAGTGCATATCATGTGAGTTCTTTTGTGATTGGGTTACCTCACTCAGGATGATATCCTCCAGATCCATCCATTTCCCTAAGAATTTCATAAATTCGTTGTTTTTAATAGTAATGCAAATATCTGATATGCAGGATATTTGATATGTGACCCCCCCCATGGGATCATGACTATTTTAGAGTCAATAAAAAATATTTCCTGTGTGGAACCAGGTGGGTTCAGAGGATCTTGATGGAGTCAAAGAAAAAGAAAAGCATGATTAAAATATATAAAATTTTCCTCAATAAAAATTTCCTTATCATATTAAGTAAAAAATCAGTATGCATTTTACAATTAATAATTAAAATGAATTTTTCTTGAATTCTTAGAAATGAATTTTATTATTTTAGGATGACATGTTCTTTTGAAAACTCTTTTCAGGACTAGTGAAATGGCTTAGTTATTAAGAGTGTAGGCTGACCTTCTGGTCCACACCTCATACCTACAACTGCAGCAGTCGTGGATTCACACACTATTATATACTTCTCAGATCTGCTTACAGGAAACCCACCTCAGGGAAAAAGACAGACACTACCTCAGAGTGAAAAGCTGGAAAACAATTTTCCAAGCAAATGATCTGAAGAAACAAGCTGGAGTAGCTTTTTTTAAAAAGCCTATACTTAGCTGATGACAATTTGTATCTAGTAAGAAAGAGATCAACATCTATCCTATGTTTTATATTTGAAGTTTTGTTCAGCTAAACTGGATAATCATCTATTCTGTATCCTTATAATAGAATGATTTATCCTTTATTCATAATTCTGTCTTTTCATGGTGCACAGTGAAACCTGTGGTCACATCCCTAGACCAGAAGATCCTGAAACTCAGTCCCAACCTTGAATGAAATGTTTTCTTTGATCATTGATTTTAACTAAGCCTATTTTTCTCTTCCAAATACAGTTATGTGCTTGCAAGGCAATAACTCACTATACTATTTTCCTAACTTATGTAGCCCTTAATATTCTACAAGGAGGGGGAACTCTATTCTACATTCCTATGTTATTAGATTTTTCTGGCAGAACAACTTAAACCATATCTTTAAACTTTCTATCAACTACCCTAACTTTCTAAACTACTTAAGTCAAATTAGGAATTCTGTAAAATCATTAGTTCATCTGAATAATATTATTTTAAGAAAGTTCATCTTCATATTGACTTGCAGGAAAATTGTCAAATAGTGTGTACAGTCACACCACATTATAGGAAGTGAAGGTCTCCCCATGCTCAATCACACCATGGTAGGTAGATGAGAAATATGGTAATGGAAAACACGAGAAGGCACAGCAGCAGCAAGAAGCAATCAAGATGAAGGCAGTCAGGTTGTGCCTCTCCAAGGTATACCCATCACAGCTGAGCAGAATAGTGAACCATCTCCAAGATGCTCACCTGCCCACTGAAGCTCCTCCTGCGTCATGTCTGCAATATAAGACAGTGAATTATTTTTCTAAAAGAAATGAGTAAGGAGGACTGGAGAGATGGCTCAGCAATTAAGAGCAATTGTTGCTTTTGCAGAGGACCAAAGTTTGGCTCCCAGAACAGAAATGGTAGCCAATAACTACCTCAACTCCAGTTCTAGGGGCATCTGATGCTATATTTTGGCTTCTGAGGGCATCATGCAGCAATGTGGTACAAAATTATATATGGAAGAAACACATACACATACACACACACACATAGTAAAATTAATTGAATCTTTAACAGTTAGAAAAATACCATAATTAAACTTCAAGAGTCATACAAAGCAGTGCTCTGAATTCTTCATGCATGCATAGCAAGTATTAAAAACATAATATGTAACAACATGGACTAGGGCCTGAGCAAACAGTTCAAATATTAACATGTTTTTCAAGTATGAGGATGTGAATCTGATCCCTAGAACTAACCTAAAAATTTGGCTGTTGTGAAATGGAGTTTTAATCCCAGCACTGAGGTGGATTTCCGGGCTCACGAGCTGGCCAACTTAGGCTAATTGCGAACCTCGGGCTCCTGAAGATCTGTCTAACAGGACAGGTGGACAGTGCTTAAGGAGTGACACCCAAGTTGCATTACGTTCTTTACACGCATACACACACACACACACACACACACACACACACACACACACACTCAAACATTTTGTGTATTTGATTATAGCTTGGGTATGGGACTATGGAAAGAAGCAGACAAATTTTAAATAGCATCTGTACTGTTTTTATTTACTGAAACAAAATTAAAATACTTGCCACTAAGGGTATATGTAGTTGCACTGGTTGCAGGCTTTCCCTTAATATGTGAGGGCCTAGGTTTGATTCCCCAAGCCTTAGAAAATCTAGAAGTAAACTGGCAAAATATTGTACCCTGTTTACTTTGTTCATGCTTTCTAAAAATTAAGAAAAGGCAATCAATGGTAATTGTAGTACCTGCTTTGGGATTTTAATATTTGTGTAGTGTGCTAATTTTAAGCACTAGAATACCAATATACAATCACTTCAAATATTAGAAACTCTAAAATTTCACATATTGAGGTACACTGCATTAATGTTTAATGTTTGCAGTTGCTGAGACATCAGAAATACTATGAAAATTGCAGAATTGCAGAAATAGGATTGGTCTGTTTGAGCTGAAAAGACTCTTCCTTGGAAATTCCTGAACATTGGGGGTTCTCTAGGACTGCACAATAAGCATAAACCACATCCAAACACCTTGTTTCACAGAGAGAGCCTTTATTAATGTAGGAAAAAAAGTTTAAGTGGCTGCTTCGTGACTCAGGAAGAAAAACAGCAGCCAATGACCTTGCCGGTGTAATCTCAAGCAAAGAAAGGGGAGGTCTGTGTTAGAATGGGCTGTGATGTAGTGGTATATTTTGATTGGGTATGCTACTTAGGTGAACTGAAGTATGTGTGTGGGGTTATTCTGGACTTTAAATCTGTGACACATAGAATTCTTAGTGGCTGCTTTAGCAATGCAATCTACAGGTTTTTTATTTTTTATTTTTTATTAGATATTTTCTTTATTTACATTTTAAATATTACCCCCTTCCCTAGTTTCCCCTCTGACAATCCCCTCCCCTCTTCCCCTGCTCCCCGTCCCACCCACTCTCATTCCTGGTCCTGGCATTCCCCTATATTAAAGCCTAGAGCCTTCACAGGACCAAAGGCCTCTCCTCCCATTGATGACTGACTAGGCCATCCTCTGCTACATATATAGCTAGGGCCAAAAGTTCCACCATGTGTTTTCTTTGATTGATGGTATAGTTCCAAGGAGCTCTGGGGGGTACTGGTTAGTTCATAAGATGTTCCTCCTATGGGGCTTCAGTCCGCTTCAGCTTCCTGGGTATTTCTCTGGCTTCTTCATTGAGACTTTGTGCTCTGTCCAATGGATGACTGTGAGCATCCACTTCTGTATTTGCCAGGCACTGGCAGAGCATCCTAGGAGATAGAAATATGAGGCTTCTGTCAGCAGGCCCTCGTTGGGATCTGCCTAGTGACTGGGTTTGGTGGTTGTTTATGGGGTGGATCCCCAAGTAGAGCAGTCTCTGGATGGTCCTTCCTTCAGGCTCTGCTCTGAACTTTGTCTCTGCAACTCCTTCCATGGGTATTTTTCCCCCCATTCCAAGAAGGAATGAAGTATCAACACTGTACTGGCTAGTTTAGTGTCAACTTGACACAGCTGGAGTTATCACAGAGAAAGGAGCTTCAGTTGAGGAAATGCCTCCATGAGATCCAGCTGCAAGGCATTTTCTCAATTAGTGATCAAGGGGGAAAGGTCCCCCCTTGTGGGTGGGACCATCTCTGGGCTGGTAGTCTTGGGTTCTATAAGAGAGCAGGCTGAGCAATCCTGGTAAACAAGCCAGTAAAGAGCATCCCTCCATGGCCTCTGCATCAGCTCCTGTTTCCTGACCTGCTTGAGTTCCAGTCCTGACTTCCTTGGTGATGAACAGCAGTATGGAAGTGTAAGCCAAATAAACCCTTTCCTCCCCAACTTGCTTCTTGGTCATGATGTTTGTGCAGGAATAGAAACCCTGACTAAGACAGACACTTTGTTCTTCCTTCTTGAGTTTCATGTGTTTTCAACTTGTATCTTGGGTATTCTAAGTTTCTGGCCTAATATCCACTCATCAGTGAGTGCATATCATATGTGTTCTTTATTTATTTATTTAAAAAACATTTTTTATTAGGTATTTTCCTTGCTTACATTTTCAATGCTATTCCAAAGGTCCCCCATATCCACCCACCCCCCCAATCCCCTACCCACCCACTCCCCCTTTTTGGCCCTGGCGTTCCCCTGTACTGGGGCATCTAAAGTTTGCAAGTCCAATGGGCCTCTCTTTGCAGTGATGGCCGACTAGGCCATCTTTTGATGCATATGCAGCTAGAGACAAGAGGTCTGGGGTACTGGTTAGTTCATATTGTTGTTCCACCTATAGGGTTGCAGTTCCCTTTAGCTCCTTGGGTAATATCTCTAGCTCCTGCATTGGGGGCCGTGTGACCCATCCAATAGCTGACTGTGATCATCCACTTCTGTATTTGCTAGGCCCCGGAATAGTCTCACAAGAGAGAGCTATATCTGGGTCTTTTCAGCAAAATTTTGCTAGTGTGTGCAATGGTTTCAGCGTTTGGAAGCTGATTATGGGATGGATCCCTGCATATGGCAATCACTAGATGGTCCATCTTTTTGTCACAGATCCAAATTTTGTCTCTGTAACTCCTTCCATGGGTGTTTTGTTCCCATTTCTAGGAAGGGGTAAAGTGTCCACACTTTGATCTTCCTTCTTCTTGAATTTCATGCGTTTAGCTAGTTGTATCTTATATCTTGGGTATCCTAAGTTTCTGGGCTAATATCCACTTATCATTGAATACATATTGTGTGAGTTCCTTTGTGATTGGGTTACCTCACTCAGGATGATGCCCTCCAGGTCCATCCATTTGCCTAGGAATTTCATAAATTCATTCTTTTTAATAGCTGAGTAGTACTCCATTGTGTAAATGTACCACATGTTCTGTATCCATTCCTCTGTTGAGGGGCATCTGGGTTCTTTCCAGCTTCTGGCTATTATAAATAAGGCTGCTATGAACATAGTGGAGCATGTGTCCTTCTTACCAGTTGGGGCATCTTCTGGGTATATGCCCAGGAGAGGTATTGCTGGATCCTCCGGTAGTACTATGTCCAATTTTCTGAGGAACTGCCAGACTGATATCATAAAGATCTTTCACTTCCTTAGTTAGAGTCACGCCAAGGTATTTTATATTATTTGTGGCTATTGAGAAGGGTGTTGTTTCCCTAATTTCTTTCTCAGCCTGTTTATCCTTTGTGTACAGAAAGGCCATAGACTTATTTGAGTTAATTTTATATCCGGCTACTTCACTGAAGCTGTTTATCAGGCTTAGGAGTTCTCTGGTGGAATTTTTAGGGTCACGTATATATACTATCATATCATCTGCAAAAAGTGATAATTTGACTTCTTCCTTGCCAATTTGTATCCCATTGATCTCCTTTTGTTGTCTAATTACTCTGGCTAGGACTTCAAGTACAATGTTGAATAGGTAGGGAGAGAGTGGACAGCCTTGTCTAGTCCCTGATTTTAGTGGGATTGCTTCAAGCTTCTCACCATTTACTTTGATGCTGGCTACTGGTTTGCTGTAGATTGCTTTTATCATATTTAAGTATGGGCCTTGAATTCCTCATCTTTCCAAGACTTTTATCATGAATGGGTGTTGGATTTTGTCAAATGCTTTCTCAGCATCTAACGAGATGATCATGTGGTTTTTGTCTTTGAGTTTGTTTATATACTGGATTACGCTGATGGATTTTTATATATTGAACCATCCCTGCATCCCTGGGATGAAACCTACTTGGTCAGGATGGATGATTGTTTTGATGTGTTCTTGGATTCGGTTAGCAAGAACTTTATTGAGGATTTTTGCATCGATATTCAAAAGGGAAATTGGTCTGAAGTTCTCTATCTTTGTTGGGTCTTTTTTTGTGGTTTAGGTATCAGAGTAATTGTGGCTTCATAGAATGAGTTGGGTAGAGTACCTTCTGTTTCTATTTTGTGGAATAGTTTGTGAAGAACTGGGATTAGATCTTCTTTGAAGGTCTGATAGAACTCTGCACTAAACCCATCTGGTCCTGGGCTTTTTTTGGCTGGGAGACTATTAATGACTGCTTCTATTTCCTTAGGGGATATGGGACTGTTTAGATCATTAACCTGATCTTTATTTAGCTTTGGTACCTGGTATCTGTCTAGAAACTTGTCCATTTCATCCAGGTTTTCCAGTTTTGTTGAGTATAGCCTTTTGTAGAAGGATCTGATGGTGTTTTGGATTTCTTCAGGATCTATTGTTACGTTTCCCTTTTTATTTCTGATTTTGTTAATTAGGATGCTTTCCCTGTGCCCTTTAGTGTGTCTGGCTAAGGGTTTATCTATCTTGTTGATTTTCTCAAAGAACCAGCTCCTTGATTGGTTGATTCTTTGAATAGTTCTTCTTGTTTCCACTTGGTTGATTTCACCCCTGAGTTTAATTATTTTCTGCCTTCTACTCCTCTTGGGTGAATTTGCTTCCTTTTGTTCTAGAGCTTTTAGGTGTGTTGTCAAGCTGCTAGTGTGTGCTCTCTCTAGTTTCTTTTTGGAGGCACTCAGAGCTATGAGTTTTTCTCTTAGAAATGCTTTCATTGTATCCCATAAGTTTGGGTATGTTGTGGCTTCATTTTCATTAAACTCCAAAAAGTCCTTAATTTCTTTCTTTATTCCTTCCTTGACCAAGGTATCATTGAGAAGAGTGTTGTTCAGTTTCCACGTGAATGTTGGCTTTCTATTATTTATTTTGTTATTGAAGATCAGCTTTAGTCCATGGTGATCTGATAGGATGCATGGGACAATTTCAATATTTTTGTATATGTTGAGGCTTGTATTGTGACCAATTATGTGGTCAATTTTGGAGAAAGTACCATGAGGTGCTGAGAAGAAGGTATATCCTTTTGTTTTAGGATAAAATGTTCTGTAGATATCTGTTAAGTCCATTTGTTTCATCACTTCTGTTAGTTTCACTGTGTCCCTGTTAATTTCTGTTTCCATGATCTGTCCATTGGTGAAAGTGGTGTGTTGAAGTCTCCCACTATTATTGTGTGAGGTGCAATGTGTGCTTTGAGCTTTACTAAAGTTTCTTTAATGAATGTGGCTGCCCTTGTATTTGGAGCATAGATATTCAGATTTGAGAGTTCCTCTCTGAGGATTTTACCTTTGATGAGTATGAAGTGCCCCTCCTTGTCTTTTTTGATTATTTTGGGTTGGAAGTCGATTTTGTTAGATATTAGAATGGCTACTCCAGCTTGTTTCTTTATACCATTTGCTTGGAAAATTGTTTTCCAGCCTTTCATTCTGAGGTAGTGTCTGTCTTTTTCTCTGAGATGAGTTTCCTGTAAGCAGCAAAATGTTGGGTCTTGTTTATGTAGCCAGTTTGTTAGTCTATGTCTTTTTATTGGGGAGTTGAGTCCATTGATATTAAGAGATATTAAGGAAAAGTAATTGTTGCTTCCTGTTATTTTTGTTGTTAAAGTTGGTATTCTGTTCTTGTGACTGTCTTCTTTTAGGTTTGTTGAGGGATTACCTTCTTGTTTTTTCTAGGGCGTGGTTCCCGTCCTTGTATTCATTTTTTTCTGTTATTATCTTTGAAGGGCTGGATTCGTGGAAAGATAATGTGTGAATTTGGTTTTGTCGTGGAATACTTTGGTTTCTCCATCTATGGTAATTGAGAGTTTGGCTGGGTATAGTAGCCTGGACTGGAGTTTGTGTTCTCTTAGTGTCTGTATAACATCTGTCCAGGCTCTTCTGGCTTTCATAGTCTCTGGTGAAAAATCTGGTGTAATTCTGATAGGCTTGCCTTTATATGTTACTTGACCTTTTTCCCTTACTGCTTTTAGTATTCTATTTTTATTTAGTGCATTTGTTGTTCTGATTATTATGTGTCGAGAGGAATTTCTTTTCTGGTCCAGTCTATTTGGAGTTCTGTAGGCTTCTTGTACGTTCATGGGCATCTCTTTCTTTAGATTTGGGAAGTTTTCTTCAATAATTTTGTTGAAGATATTTGCTGGTCCTTTGAGTTGAAAATCTTCATTCTTGTCCACTCCTATTATCTGTAGGTTTGGTCTTCTCATTGTGTCCTGGATTTCCTGGATGTTTTGAGTTAGGATCTTTTTGGATTTTGTATTTTCTTTGATTGTTGTGCCAATGTTCTCTATGGAATCTTCTGCACCTGAGATTCTCTCTTCCATCTCTTGTATTCTGTTGCTGATGCTGGCATCTATGGTTCCAGATTTCTTTCCTAGGGTTTCTATCTCCAGTGTTGCCTCACTTTGGGTTTTCTTTATTGTGTCTACTTCCCTTTTTAGGTCTAGTGTGGTTTTGTTCATTTCCATCACCTGTTTGGATGTGTTTTCCTGTTTTTCTCTAAGGACTTGTAACTCTTTAGCAGTGTTCTCCTGTATTTCTTTAAGTGAGTTATTAAAGTCCTTCTTGATGTCCTCTACCATCATCATGAGATATGCTTTTAAATCTAGGTCTATCTTTTCAGGTGTGTTGGGGTGCCCTGGACTGGGCGAAGTGGGAGTGCTGGGTTCTGATGATGGTGAGTGGTCCTGGTTTCTGTTAGTAGGATTTTTACGTTTACCTTTCGCCATCTGGCAATCTCTGGAGTTAGTTGTTATAGTTGTCTCTGTTTAGAGATTGTTCCTCTGGTGATTTTGTTACCCTCTATCAGCAGACCTGGGAGACTAGATCTCTCTTCTGAGTTTCAGTGGTCAGAGCAGCCTCTGCAGGCAAGCTCTCCTCTTTCAGGGAAGGTGCACAGTTATCTGGTGTTTGGATCTCCTCCTGGCCGAAGATGAAGGCCCAAAACAGGATCTTTCCCAGAAGCTGTGTTGCTTTGGCCTGTCACAGAAGCTGTTGTTTCAGTAGTCCACACTCTCACCTGTGTAGATTACTTTACGTGGACTCCCGGAACCAAGGTGGCTCTCGCTGAAGCTGAGGCAGAAGCCTCTTGGGCCGGGCAGACAGCTGTGCTCTGACCTGGAAGGTGGCCGGTTGTCTGGAGCCAAAAATGTCGCCGCCTCAGAAGGTCTGTGGCTCTCGCCTGTCCCACAAACTGCTGGCCTCTGTATCCCACACCCTTACCCGTGCAGCCTGCCCTCCACAGAGTCCCGGAACCAGGGTGGCTGCCACGGAAGCTGAGACAGAAGCCTCTCGGGCCGGGTGGACAGCTGTGCTCTGACCTGGAAAGTGGCCGGTTGTCTGGAGCCGAAAATCCTTTTTTTAATTTTTATTTTTAATTTTTTTATTAGATATTTTCTTCATTTACATTTCAAATGTTATCCCAAAAGTTCCCTATACCCACCCCTCACCCTGCTCCCATACCCACCCACTCCCACTTCTTGGACCTGGCGTTCCCCTGTACTGGGACATTTAAAATTTGCAAGGCCAAGGGGCCTCTCTTTGCAATGATTACCGACTAGCCATCTTCTGTTACATATGCAGCTAGAGACACGAGCTCTGGGGGGTAATGATTAGTACATATTGTTGTTCCACCTATAGGGTGCAGACCCTTCAGCTCCTTGGGTACTTTCTCTAGCTCCTCCATTGGGGTCCTGTGCTCTGTCCAATAGATGACTGTGAGCATCCACTTCTGTATTCTGTACTGGCATATCCTCTGAAGAGACAGCTATAGCAGGGTCCTTTCAGCAAAATCTTGCTGGCATATGCAATAGTATCTGTGCTTGGTGACTGATTATGGGATGGACCCCTGGGTAAGGTAGTCTCTGGATGGTCCATCCTTTTGTCTTAGCTCCAAACATTGTCTCTGTAACTCTTTCCATGGGTATTTTGTCCCCTATTCTAGGGAGGAATGAAGTATTGACGCATTGCTCTTCCTTCTTGATTTTCTTGTGTTTTGAAAATTGTATCTTGGGTATTCTAGGTTTCTGGGCTAATATTCACTTATCAGTGAGTGCATATCAAGTGAGTTCTTTTGTGATTGGGTTACCTCACTCAGGATGATATCCTCCAGATACATCCGTTTGCCTAAGAATTTTATAAATTCATTCTTTTTAATAGCTGAGTAGTACTCCATTGTGTAAATGTACCACATTTTCTGTATCCATTCCTCTTTTGAGGGACATCTGGGTACTTTCTAGCTTCTGACTATTATAAATAAGGTTGCTATGAACATAGTGGAGCATGTTTTCTTATTACCAGTTGGACATCTTCTGGATATATCCCCAGGAGAGGTATTGGTGTGTCTTCTTGTAGTACTATGTCCAATTTTCTGTTGAACTGCCAGACTGATTTCCAGAGTGGTTGTACCAGCTTGCAATCGCACAAGCAATGAAGGAGTGTTTCTCTTTCTCCACATCCTCACCAGCATCTGATGTCACCTGAATTTTTGATCTGAGCCATTCTGACTTGTGTGAGGTGGAATCCCAGGGTTGTTTTGATTTGCATTTCCCTGATCACTAAGGATGTTGAACATTTTTTTCAGGTGCTTCTCAGCCCTTTGTTTTTCCTCAGTTGAGAATTCTTTGTTTAGCTCTGAGCCCCAATTTTTAATGGGGTTATTTGAATTTCTGGAGTCCAGCTTCTTGAGCTCCTGGTATATATTGGATATTGGTCACCTATTTAACTTAGGATAGGTAAGGATTCTTTCTCAATCTGGTGGTGGCCTTTTTTTTTTCTTATTGACATGTCTTTTGCCTTATACAAGCTTTGCAATTTTATGAGGTTCCATATGTTGATTCTCGATCTTACAGCACAAGCCATTACTGTTTAGGATTTTTCCCTCAGTGGCCATATCTTCCAGGCTTTTCCCCACTTTCTCCTCTATAAGTTTCAGTATCTCTAGTTTTATGTGACGTTTCTTTTTTTAAAATATTTTTTATTGCATGTTTTCCTCAATTACATTTGCAATGCTATCCCAAAAGTCCCCCATACCCTCCCCCCCCCTACTTCCCTACTCACCAATTCCCATTTTTTTGGCCCTGGCATTCCCCTGTACTGGGGCATATACAGTTTGCCTGTCCAGTGGGCCTCTCTTTCCAGTGATGGTCAACGAGGCCATCTTTTGATACATATGCAGCTAGAGTCAAGAGCTCCGGGGTACTGGTTAGTTCATAATGTTGTTCCACCTATAGGGTTGCAGTTCCCTTTAGCTCCTTGGGTACTTTCTCTAGCTCCTCCATTGGGAGCCCTGTGATCCATCCAATAGCTGACTGTGAGCATCCACTTCTGTGTTTGCTAGGCCCCAGCATAGTCTCATAAGAGACAGCTACATCTGGGTCCTTTCGATAAAATCTTGCTAGTGTATGCAATGGTGTCAGCGTTTGGAAGCTGATTATGGGGTGGATCCCTGGATATGGCATTCTCTAGATGGTCCATCCTTTTGTCTCAGCTCCAAACTTTGTCTCTGTAACTCCTTCCATGGGTGTTTTGTTCCCACTTCTAAGGAGGGGCATAGTGTTCACACTTCACTCTTCATTCTTCTTGAGTTTCATGTGTTTAGCAAATTGTATCTTTTATCTTGTGTATCCTAGGTTTTGGGCTAATATCCACTTAACAGTGAGTACATATTGTGTGAGTTCCTTAGTGAATGTGTTACCTCACTCAGGATGATGCCCTCCAGGTCCATCCATTTGGCTAGGAGTTTCATAAATTCATTCTTTTTAATAGCTGAGTTGTACTCCATTATGTAGATGTAACACATTTTCTGTATCCATTCCTCTCTTGAGGGGCATCTGGGTTCTTTCCAGCTTCTGGCTATTATAAATAAGGCTGCTATGAACATAGTGGAGCATGTGTCCTTCTTACCGGTTGGGACATCTTCTGGATATATGCCCAGGAGAGGTATTGCTGGATCCTCCAGTAGTACTATGTCCAATTTTCTGAGGAACCTCCAGACTGATTTCCAGAGTGGTTGTACAATCTTGCAATCCCACCAGCAATGGAGGAGTGTTCTTCTTTCTCCACATCCTCGCCAGCATCAGCTGTCACCTGAATTTTTGATCTTAGCCATTCTGACTGGTGTGAGATGGAATCTCAGGGTTGTTTTGATTTGCATTTCCCTGATGATTAAGGATGTTGAACATTTTTTCAGGTGCTTCTCTGCCATTCGGTATTCCTCAGGTGAGAATTCTTTGTTCAGTTCTGAGCCCCATTTTTTAATGGGGTTATTTGATTTTTCTGGAGTCCACCTTCTTGAGTTCTTTATATATGTTGGATATTAGTCCCCTATCCGATTTAGGATAGGTAAAGATCCTTTCCCAATCTTTGGTGGTCTTTTTGTCTTATTGATGGTGTCTTTTGCCTTGCAGAAGCTTTGGAGTTTCATGAGGTTCCATTTGTCAATTCTCGATCTTACAGCACAATCCATTGATGTTCTATTCATGATTTTTTCCCCTGTGCCCATATCTTCAAGGCTTTCCCCCACTTTCTCCTCTTTAAGTTTCAGTGTCTCTGGTTTTATGTGAAGTTCCTTGTTCCACTTAGATTTGACCTTAGTACAAGGAGATAGGTATGGATCGATTCACATTCTTCTACATGATAACAACCAGTTGTGCCAGCACCATTTGTTGAAAATGCTGTCTTTCTTCCACTGGATGGTTTTAGCTCCCTTGTCGAAGATCAAGTGACCATAGGTGTGTGGGTTCATTTCTGGGTCTTCAATTCTATTCCACTGGTCTACTTGTCTGTCTCTATACCAGTACCATGCAGTTTTTATCACAATTACTCTATAGTACAGCTTTAGGTCAGGCATGGTGATTCCACCAGAGGTTCTTTTATCCTTGAGAAGAGTTTTTGCTATCCTAGGTTTTTTGTTATTCCAGATGAATTTGCAGATTGCTCTTTCTAATTCGTTGAAGAATTGAGTTGGAATTTTGATGGGGATTGCATTGAATCTGTAGATTGCTTTTGGCAAGATAGCCATTTTTACAATGTTGATCCTACCAATCCATGAGCATGGGAGATCCTTCCATCTTCTGAGATCTTCTTTAATTTCTCTCTTCAGAGTTATGTGGAGTTTCTTGATCCACTTAGACTTAACCTTAGTACAAGGAGATAAGAATGGATCAATTTGCATTCTTCTACATGATAACCGCCAGTTGTGCCAGCAGCATTTGTTGAAAATGCTGTTTTTTCTCCACTGTGTGGTTTTAGCTCCCTTATCAAAGATCAAGTGACCATAGGAGTGTGGGTTTGTTTGTGCATCTTCAATTGTATTCCATTGATCTACCTGTCTGTCGCTGTACCAGTACCATGATGTTTTTATCACAGTTGCTCTTATTGTTGCTGAAGGTCAGGGATGGTGACTCCACCAGAGGTTCTTTTATTGTTGAGAGTAGTTTTTGCTATCCTAGGATTTTTATTATTCCAGATGAATTTGCAAATTTCCCTTTCTAACTCAGTGAAGAATTGAGTTGTAATTTTTATGGGGATTGCAATGAATCTGTATATTGCTTTTAACGGAATAGCCATTTTGACTATATTAATCCTGCCAATCCATGAACATGGGAGACCTTTCCATCTTCTGAGATGTTCTTCAATTTCTTTTTTCAGAGACTTGAAGTTGTTATCATACAGATATTTTACTTCCTTAGTTAGAGTCACACCAAGCTATTTTATATCATTTGTGACTATTGTGAAGGGAGTTGTTTCCTTAATTTCTTTCTCAGCCTGTTTATCCTTTGTGTAGAGAATGGCCATTGATTTGTTTGAGTTTATTTTATATCCAGCTACTGCACCGAGGCTCTTTATAATGTTTAGGAGTTCTCTGGTGGAATTTTTAGGGTCACTTATATATACTATCATATCATCTGAAAATAGTGATATTTTGACTTCTCCCTTTCCAATTTGTATCCCCTTGATCTCCTTTTGTTGTCAAATTGCTCTGGCTAGGACTTTGAGTACTATATTGAATAGATAGGAGAAAGTGGGCAGCCTTGTCTAGTCCCTGATTTTAGTGGGATTTCTTCTAGTTTCTTTCCATTTAGTTTGATGTTGGCTACTGGTTTGCTGTATATTGCTCTTATCATGTTTAGGTATGGGCCTTGATTTCTTTATCATGAATGGATTTTGGTTTTTGTCAAATGCTTTCTCAGCATCCAATGAGATGATCATGTGATTTTTGTCTTTGAGTTTGTTTACATAGTGGATTACTTTGATGGATTTCCCTATATTAAACCATCCCTGCATCCCTGGGATGAAACCTACTTGGTCATGATGGATGATCGTTTTGATGTGTTCTTGGATCGGTTTGCGAGGATTTTATTGAGTATTTTTGCATCAATATTCATAAGGGAAATTGGTCCGAAGTTCTCTTTGTTGGGTCTTTGTGTTGTTTAGGTATCAGAGTACTGTGGCTTCATAGAATGAATTGTGTAGAGTACCTTGTGTTTCTATTTTGTGTAATAGTTTGAGGAGTGTAGGAGTTAGGTCTTCTTTGAAGGTCTGATAGAACTCTGCACTACACCCATCTGGTCTTGGTCTTTTTTTTTTTTTTTTGGTTGGGAGACTATTAATGACGGCTTCTATTTCTTTAGGGGATATAGGACTGTTTAGGTCATTAATCTGATCCTGATTTAACTTTGGTACCTAGTATCTGTCTAGAAAGTTGTCCATTTCATTCAAGTTTTCTAGTTTTGTTAAGTATAGCCTCTTTGTAGTAGGATCTGATGATGTTTTGGATTTCCTCAGGATCTGTTGTTATGTCTCCTTTTTGATTTCTGATTTTGTTTATTAGGATACTGTCCCTGTGCCCTTTTGTGAGTCTGGCTAAGGGTTTATCTATCTTGTTGATTTTCTCAAAGAACCAGCTCCTGGTTTGATTGATTCTTTGAATAGTTCCTTTTGTTTCCACTTGGTTGATTACAGCCCTGAGTTTGATTATTTCCTGCCCTCTACTCCTCTTGGGTGAATTTGCTTCTTTTAGTTCTAGAGCTTCTAGGTGTGCTCTCAGGCTGTTAGTGTATGCTCTCTCTAGTTTCTTTTTGGAAGCACTCAGGGCTATGAGTTTTCCTCTTAGGACTGCTTTCATTGTGTCCCATAAGTTTGGGCATGTTGTTGCTTCATTTTTATTAAATTATAAAAAGTCATTAATTTCTTTCTTTATTTCTTACTTGACCAAGGTATAATTGAGTAGAATGTTTTCAGCTTCCACATGTATATGGGCTTTTATTTATGTCGTTATTTAAGATCAGCCTTAGTCCATGGTGATCTGATAGGACACATGGGATAATTTCAATATTTTTTCTGTTGAGGCCTGCTTTTTGACTGATTAAAATGTCAATTTTGGAGGAGATACCATGAAGTGCTGACAAGAAGGTATATCCTTTTGTTTTAGGATAAAATGTTCTGTAGATATCTGTTAAATCCATTTCTTTCATAATTTGTTAGTTTCACTGTGCCTCTGTTTAGTTTCTTTTTCCCAGATCTGTCCATTGATGAGAGTGGGGTGTTGAAGTCTTCCACTATTATTGGGTGTGGTGGAATGTGTGCTTTACTAAAGTTTTTTTTTTTTAAATGAATGTGGTTGCCTTTGAATTTTTAGCATAGATATTCAGAATTGAGATTTCATCATGGTAGATTTTACCTTTGATGAGTATGAAGTGCCCCTCCTTGTCTTTTTTGATAACTCTGAGTTGGAAGTCAATCTTATTCAATATTAGAATGGCTACTCCAGATTGTTTTTTTGGACCATTTGCTTGGAAAAACTTTTTCCAGCCTTTTACTCTGAGGTAGTGTCTATCTTTTCCCCTGAGGTTAATTTCCTGTAAGCAGCAAAATGTTGGGTTGTATTTGTGTATCCAGTCTGTTAGTTTATGTTTTTTTATTGGGGAACTGAGTTCATTGATATTAAGTGACATTAAAGGAAAGTAATTGTTGTTTCCTGTTATTTTTGTTTTTAATGTTTGGATTCTATTCTTGGTGCTCTCTTCTTTTAGGTTTGTCGAAGGATTACTTTCTTGCTTTTTCTAGGGTGTAGTTTCTGTCCTTGTTTTGGTGTTTTCCCTTTATTATCCTTTGAATGGCTGGATTTGTGGAAAGATATTGGGTGAATTTGGTTTTGTCATTGAATACTTTGGTTTCTCCTTCTATGGTAATTGAGAGTTTTGCTGGGTATAGTAGCCTGAGCTGGCATTTGTGTTCTCTTAGTGTCTGTATAACATCTGTCCAGGATCTTCTGGTGTTCATAGTCTCTGGTGAAAAGTCTAGTGTTATTCTAATAGGCCTGCCTTTATATGTTACTTGACGTTTTTCCCTTACTGCTTTTAATATTCTATCTTTGTTTAGTGTATTTGTTGTTCTGATTATTGTGTGTCGGGAAGAATTTATTTTCTGGTCCAGTTCTTTTGGAGTTCTGTATGTTTCTTGTATGTTCATGGGCATCTCTTTCTTTAGATTAGGGAAGTGTTCTTCTATAATTTTGTTGAAGATATTTGCTGACCCTTTAAGTTGAAAATCTTTTTTCTTATGTACTCCTATTATCCGTAGGTTTGGTCTTCTCATTGTGTCCTGGACTTCCTGGATGTTTTGAGTTAGTGTCGTTTTGCATTTTCTTTGATTGTTGTGTCCATGTTCTCTATGGAATCTTCTGCATCTGAGATTCTCTCTTCCATCTCTTGTTTTATGTTGCTGATGCTCACATCTATGGTTCCAGATTTCTTTCGCATCTGTGTTTTCTGATTTCTTTCCTAGGGTTTCGATTTCCAGAGTTGTCTCCCTTTGGGTTTTCTTTATTGTTTCTACTTTCCCTTTTAGATCCTGGATAGTTTTGTTCAATTCCATCACCTGTTTGGTTGTGTTTTCCTGTAATTCTTTAAGGGATTTTGTGTTTCTTCTTTAAGGACTTCTACTTGTTTAGCAATATTTTCCTGTAATTCTTTAAGTGATTTTTGTGCTTCCTTTTTAAGGCCTTCTACCTGTTTAGCCGAGTTCTCCTGTATTTCTTTAAGTGAGTTATTTATTTCCTTCTGAAAATCCTCCACCAGCATTATGAGATACGATTTTAAATCTGAATTTCACTTTTTGGGTGTGTTGGGGTATCCAGGACTCGCTGAGGTGGGATTGCAGGGTTCTGATGATGGTGAGCTGTCTTGGTTTCTGTTAGTAAGATTCTTAAGCTTGCCTTTCACCATCTGATAATCTCTGGTGTTAGTTGTTATAGTTGTCTCTGGGTGGAGCTTGTTCCTCCTGTTAGCCTCTGTTAGCACTCTTGGGAGTCAAACTATCTCCTGAGTTTCAGTGGTCAGAGTGCACTCTACAGGTTACCTCTCTTCTGGCAGGGAAGGTGTGCAGATGTCTGGAGCTCAGATCTGCTTCCTGGATGAGGATTAAAAAGGGGCCTGTCCCAGAAGCTATGTTGCTTCTGCAGTCTGAGCTCTCTCCTGCCTCTTCTGGAGATTTTTAATATCTTAATTTGTTTTAAATTTTTTTCAGTGTTCCTTTTCATGAGAATGAAAAAAAAAATAAACTTGTTATATATGATAAATTTGGCTTAAATTTAACCTTTTTCATATCCATCTAAGAGTTCTAAATTTAAAAAGTGTAACAGTTATCTGTCAAAGAATATCCTTACCTACTCCAGCCTTTTGAGTAAGAGTACATTATGATCAGATAGGGGACTAATATCCAATATATATAAAGAACTCAAGAATGTGGACTCCAGAAAATCAAATAACCCCATTAAAAATGGGGCTCAGAGCTAAACAAAGAATTCTCACCTGAGGAATGCCGAATGGCTGAGAAGCACCTGAAAAAATGTTCAACATCCTTAATCATCAGGGAAATGCAAATTAAAACAACCCTGAGATTCCACTTCACTCCAGTCAGAATGGCAAAGATCAAAAACTCAGGTGACAGCAGATGCTGGCGAGGATGTGGAGAAAGAGGAACATTCCTCCATTGCTGGTGGGATTGCAAGATTGTACAACCACTCTGGAAATCAGTCTGGAGGTTCCTCAGAAAATTGGACATAGTACTACTGGAGGATCCAGCAATACCTCTCCTGGGCATATATCCAGAAGATGTCCCAACCGGTAAGAAGGACACATGCTCCACTATGTTCATAGCAGCCTTATTTATAATAGCCAGAAGCTGGAAAGAACCCAGATGCTGCACCTCAACAGAGAAATGGATACAGAAAATGTGGTACATTTACATAATGGAGTACTACTCAGCTATTAAAAAGAATGAATTTACGAAATTCCTATGTAAATGGATGAACCTGGAGGGCATCATCCTGAGTGAGGTAACCCAATCACAAAAGAACTCACACAATATGTACTCACTGATAAATGAATATTAGTCCAGAAAGTTAGAATACCCAAGATATAAGATACAATTTGCTAAATGCATGAAACTCAAGAAGAATGAAGACCAAAGTGTGAACACTTTGCCCCTTCTTAAATTGGGAACAAAACACCCATGGAAGGAGTTACAGAGACAAAGTTTGGAGCTGTGACGAAAGGATGGACCATCTAGAGACTGCCATATCCAGGGATCCATCCCATAATCAGCTTCCAAGCGCTGACACCATTGCATACACTAGCAAGATTTTGCTGAAAGGACCCAGATATAGCTGTCTCTTGTGAGACTATGCCTGGGCCTAGCAAACACAGAAGTGGTTGCTCACAGTCAGCTATTGGATGGATCACAGGGCTCCCAATGGAGGAGCTAGAGAAAGTACCCAAGGGGCTAAAGGGATCTGCAACCCTATAGGTGGAACAACATTATGAACTAAGCAGTACCCCGGAGCTCTTGACTCTAGCTGCATATGTATCAAAAGATGGCCTAGTTGGCCATCGCTGGAAAAAGAGGCCCATTGGACTTGCAAACTGTATATGCCCCAGTACAGGGTAACGCCAGGGCCAAAAAGTGGGAGTGGGAGGGTAGGAGAGTGGGGGGGGGGGAGGGTATGGGAGACTTTTGGGATAGCATTGGAAATGTAAATGAGGAAAATACCTAACAAAAAGTGCAAAAAATATATATAAGATACAATTTGCTAAACACATGAAAAGAAGAACAAAGACCAAAGTGTGGACACTTTGCCCCTTCTTAGAATTGGGAACAAAACACCCATGGAAGGAGTTACAGAGACAGAGTTTGGAGCCGAGACGAAAAGATGGATCATCTAGAGGCTGCCATATCCGGGGATCCATCTCATAATCAACCTCCAAATGCTGACACCATTGCATACACTAGCAAGATTTTGCTGAAAGGACCCAGATAGAGCTGTCTCTTGTGAGACTATGCCGGCGCCTAGCAAACACAGAAGTGGAAGCTCACAATCAGCTATTGGATGGATCACAGGGCCCTTAATGGAGGAGCTAGAGAAAGTACCCAAGGAGCTAAAGGGATCTGCAACCCTATAGGTGGAACAACAATATGAACTACCCAGTAACCCCCCTGAGCTTGTGTCTCTAGCTGCATATATAGCAGAAGATGGCCTAGTGGGCCATCAGTGGAAATAGAGGCCCATTGGTAGTGCAAACTTTATCTGCCTCAGTTCAGGGGAACGCCAGGGCCAAGAAGTGGGAGTGGGTGGGTGGGGGAGCATGTGGGGGACTTTTGGGATAGCATTGGAAATGTAAGTGAAATAAATTCCTAATAAAAATATAATAAAATAAATTGGAACAAAAAAATAAAGTGCTCAAATTAAAAAAACAAAAGTATGTTATGACTTTTGAGTTGCAGTGACACTCAGCTGCACTGAGGTCCAGAAAGTGCCCTACTTCTTCTAGCATTGTGTGGAGTGCTTCTCAGACAAGTAAGAACAGATGAAAAGTAGAAAATTTTTAGTCAAAGCTTAGCAAAAATCAAAGCAGAGGAATTAAACCAAACTAAACCAAACCAAAACACCACTTCCTGGAACACCTGCTTTTTCATAGGAAAGACCCTGACCATGTGAGCTGATATGCATCCTTTGATTGGCTGAAGAGTCTTACATTCACTTACTTTTTTCTGTTAATCCACTCCCAATGACTACCTATTTCCTAGAGACTTTAGCTGCTTGTTCACTGATAATAACATCTGCTTATACTCTAGGTTCATTGTCCTTTTTAATTTATCAACTGCTGATTTGATAGGATTATAAAATGAAACAGAAATGTTTGATTAAAAAAAAGATTTATTTATTTATTATATGTAAGTACACTGTAGCGGTCTTTAGACACTTTTACTTCTCTCTCAGCCCTTCTTTCTCCCGCCCAAAGATTGATTGATTGATTGATTGATTTATTGACTGATTATATGTAAGTACACTGTAAATGTCTTCTGACACCCCAGAAGAGGGCATCAGATCTCATTATGGATGGTTGTGATCCACCATGTGGTTGCTGGGATTTGAACTCAGGACCTTCAGAGGAGCAGTCAGAGCTCTTAACCAGTGAGCCATATCTACAGCCTGAGAAATGTTTGATATTGAAGCAGACCCTTGTCCCTAAATTATAAATATTCCTGCTCTATTCCTAATATTCTCATTTGGGATGACAGACCATGTGACCATGTATTTGCTGTGTTCGGATTAAGCAATGTATCCCATTCTAAATCTTCTTCAGCAGTGTGACTTTGCCAAAGGCTTATTAAGAGAATTTAATTCTTTCTCCGTTTCATAATAAAAAATTACCAATTTTTAACTGATAAAGTGTAATGTCATATGTTCATGGGTGTGAATATACAAATGTCTGTGCATCAGGTGAGGTGACTGGTGCCTTGGGAGACCAGAAGAGAACATTGGATGTCCTGGAACTGGAGCTTCAAACAATATTGAGCTGCTCTGCATGCTGAAAGAGCAGCCAGTGTTCCCAACTGCTGAAATATCTCTCCTACCTCTACTGTGCCACCTACACCTTTTGGACAATCAAATATTTCCCTTATTTAGTTTTCCTAAACCCCCCCCCCCATTTTTAAAAAGTAATGGTGTTCCAGTTTCAAGAGTTCTGCTTTAACTTTATATGCCCCAGTACAGGGGAACGCCAGGGCCAAAAAGGGGGAGTGGGTCGGTAGGGGATTGGGGGGGTGGGTATGGGGGACCTTTGGGATAACATTGAAAATGTAAACAAGGAAAATACCTAAAAAAAAAAAAAAGAGTTCTGCTTTGATTTAAATGTCTAAATTTGTCTTCCACAGAGCCTATTCTTCAGTGGAATCTTGGACGTATAATTATAGATAGTGAGATGGATTATATATATGATGATGTGAGAGAAATAGTAGTGACAAAGAGCCCTTGTGCCAATGATGTAGCTTTAATAGGCCTTAATACAAGACCATCATCCAGTGGTAAGTTTACAGTCTGATTGAACGTTAGAAGGAACCTGTGTTTTGTAATTGTTAAGGGTGGTTTTAAGTGGAATCACACATGGAATGTATACAGAGAGTAAAATATATTATTTTTTACTCTGCCTCTTTTGCATGCCAGTGTGATATACTAGGAGAGATACTCCTCTGTTGTGAACTTTGCCATGTGAATGTTGACTCATATTTGGGCATGATGGCATATGCTTATAAACCCAGCTTCTTGGCACTCTGAGGTAAAATGACTAAGTTTAAGGTTAACTTGGGCTCTTTCTTTTAAACCCTGCTCCTAAAACCAAGTCCATCAGTCAAGCAATAGGTAGCTGTCCTGACTAACTAGTCCTCTGTTCTCTAAGTTTGTTGCATATTCCCAGAGATTACCAAGCCCACTCAGTCAGTCAACAGGGTCTTGAGGAATGGAGTAAAGACGAAAGAAAAAAGACAGACAACAGTATATCATGACTCCAGTAAGCACTGAAGCAAGTTTTTCCCAAGCTGCTTTTATACCATTCTAAGTAGATGCAAAGAATAGGGCCAGTTCTTGGTCAAGAAACAAATAAGTCATAAACAAAAGTCCTGTGATCATTGTATGCAGGGTCTTATTAAGATGATCAAGATATAAGGAACACATTCATCAGCTGTATTTTTCTTGAGCCTACTTCCTTGTCCTAGTCCAATGTCAAATATTCTTGCCAATTTCCTCGAAGCAGTGCCAAGAGCTCTCCACATAGAGATTTTTTTTATCGCTTCCAGTCTATCTTCTTTTCTGTCATGTATAAATCAGTATTGTTTTTCCAGAGACACTATGTATGTATGTATGTATGTGTGTATGTATGTATGTATGTATGTATGTATGTATGTATGTATGTATCTATCTATGTATGTATGTATCTATCTATCTATCTATCTATCTATCTATCTATCTATCTATCTATCTATCTATCTATCTATCTATCGATCATTAGATAGCCCAGAGACGGTCCCACCCACAAGGGGCCATTCCCCCTTCATCACTAATTGAGAAAGTGCCTTGCAGCTGGATCTCATGGAAGCATTTCCTCAACTGAAGCTCCTTTCTCTGTGATAACTCCAGCTGTGTCAAGTTGACATGCAAAACCAGCCAGTACAATTGACCCCTTGTCAACTTGACACACAAACACATCACTAGTAAGCCTCAACCCTTACATTCTTAGTCATTCCCCAGGTCTAAATAACTTTAAATGTCCCACAGTCTACATATTCTTAAATTTTCAATTTCTTTAAAATATCTATCTCTTTTAAAATCCAAAGTCTTCTAAAATCCAAAGTCTCTTAATTGTGGGCTCCACTAAAACAGTTTCTTCCTTCAAGAGGGAAAAATATCAGGGCACAGTCACATTCAAATCAAAAATTAAACTCCAACTGTCCAATGTCTGGGATCAAACTCACAATCTTCTGGGCTCCTCCAAGGGCTTGGGTCACTTCTCCAGCCCTGTCCATTGTAGCACACAGCTTTTCCTCTAGGCTCCAGATGCCTGTACTCCATTGCTGCTGCTGTTCTTGGTGGTCATTCATGGTCCTGGCATCTCCAAATCAATGCATGACACCTTCAGTCCTGTGCCATCAATTGCAACTGAGGCTGTACCTTCTCCAATGGCCTTCCATGGACTCTCACAGGCCTGAGCCTCAGCTGCTATGGATGACCCCTTCATGCCTTCAAAACCATTACCACCTGAGTGACTCTTATACATTACCCAGTCCAGCCACAGCACAAGGTACAATCTTGGCTATCTCTGTAACACAGCCTCTGTGCTCTCAGAAATCACTTCCCAGAAGATGTCACCTCAGTGATGCTGGTCTCTTCTTTTTTTATTATTTTATTTTATTTATTTTATTATTATTTTTTATTTTTTTTATTACGTATTTTCTTCAATTACATTTCCAATGCTATCCCAAAAGTCCCCCCCCCTCCCCACACTACCCTACCCACCCATTCCCATTTTTTGGCCCTGGCATTTCCCTGTACTGGGGCATATAATGTTTGCCTGACCAATGGGCCTCTCTTTCCAGTGATGGCCGACTAGGTCATCTTTTGATACATATGCAGCTAGAGTCAAGAGTTCTGGGGTACTGGTTAGTTCATAATGTTGTTCCTCCGATAGGGTTGCAAATCTCTTTAGCTCCTTGGATACTTTCTCTAGCTCCTCCATTGGGGTCCCTGTGATCCATCCAATAGTTGACTGTGAGCATCCACTTCTGTGTTTGTTAGGCCCCGGCCTAGTCTCACAATGGACAGCTATGCTGGTCTCTTCTTAATTACTGCTAGTTTCTTAGGTCCAGCTAACCAGGATCAATAGTCCCAGTAATGCAAAAGTTTCACCTTAATAGTTCTGGCATCTTGTTAATCACAGCTGGTTCTTCAGCCCCAGCTAACCAGAACCACAGAATCTTCCCAATCAAAATAGCAATGGTCCTGAAAAGTCTTTAATTTTCCCTCTGAAATTTCCCAAGCCAGACCTCCATCTTCTGCACTGTTCTCAACATTATCTCCCAAGCTCCTACACTACATCTGACAGAGCTCTTAACAACGAATGGATCTTCAAGCCCAAAGTTCCAAAGTCCTTCCACAGTCCTCCCCAAAACATGGTCAGGTTGTCACACAAATTTCCCACTATGCTGGTACCAATTTGTCTTAGTCAGGGTTTCTATTCCTACACAAACATCATGACCAAGAAGCAAGTTGGGGAGGAAAGGGTTTATTTGGCTTACACTTCCATACTGCTGTTCATCACCAAGGAAGTCAGGACAGGAACTCAAGCAGGTCAGGAAGCAGGAGCTGATACAGAGGCCATGGAGGGATGTTCTTTACTGGCTTGCTTCTCCTGGCTTGCTCAGCCTGCTCTCTTATAGAATCAAGACTACCAGCCCAGAGATGGTCCCACCCACAAGGGCCCTTTCCCCCTTGATCACTAATTGAGAAAATGCCTTTCAGCTGGATCTCATGGAGGCATTTCCTCAACTGAAGCTCCTTTCTCTGTGATAACTCCAGCTGTGTCAAGTTGACACACAAAACCAGCCAGTACACAGGAGAACACTGATAAAAAGGTACAAGTCCTTAAAGAAAAACAGGAAAACACAACCAAACAGGTAGAAGTCCTTAAAGGAAAACACAACCAAATAGAATGAATTTGATTGATGGAATTAAAAAAAACCCTACAAGACCTAAAAAGGTACGTAGACACAATAAAAAAAACAAAAACAAAAACAAAGAAATCCCAAAGTGAGGCAATGCTGGAGATAGAAACCATAGGAAAGAAATCTGGAAACATAGATGTGAGCATCAGCAACAGAATACAAGAGATGAAAGAGACAATCTCAGGTGCAGAAGATTTCATAGAGAACATGGGCACAACAATCAAAGAAAATGCAAAATGCAAAAAGATCCTGAGTCAAAACATCCAGGAAATCCAGGACACAATGAGAAGACCAAACCTACGGATAATAGTAGATGAGAATGAAGATTTTTCAACTTAAAGGCCCAGCAAATATCTTCAACAAAATTATAGAAGAACACTTCCCAAACCTAAAGAAAGAGATGCCCATGAACATACAAGAAGCCTACAGAACTTCAAATAGACTGGACCAGAACAGAAATTCCTCCCGACACATAATGATCAGAACAACAAATGCACTAAATAAAGATAGAATATTAAAAGCAGTAAGGGAAAAAGGTCAAGTAACATAGAAAGGCAGGCCTATTAGAAATACACCAGACTTTTCACCAGAGACTTTGAACTCCAGAAGATCCTGGACAGATGTTATACAGACACTAAAAGAACACAAATGCCAGCTCAGGCTACTATACCCAGCCAAACTTTCAATTACCATAGATGGAGAAAGCAAAGTATTACATGTCAAAACCAAATTCACCCAATATCTTTCCACGAATCCAGCCCTTCAAAGGATAATAACAGAAAAAAAAATACAAGGATGGAAATTATGCCTTAGAAAAAGCAAGAAAGTAATCCTTCAACAAACCTAAAAGACAGCCACAAGAAGAGAATGCCAACACTAACAACATAAATAATACGAAGGAACAATTACTTTTCCTTAATATCTCTTAATATCAATGGACTCAATTCCCCAATAAAAAGACATAGACTAACAGACTGGCTACACAAACGGGACCCAACATTTTGCTGCTTACAGGAAACCCATCTCAGGGAAAAAGACAGATACTACCTCAGAGTGAAAGGCTGGAAAACAATTTTCCAAGCAAATGGTCTGAAGAAACAGTATGGAGTAGTCATTCTAATATTGAATAAAATTTACTTCCAACCCAAAATTATCAAAAAAGACAAGGAGGGGCACTTCATACTCATCAAAGTTAAAATCTTCCAAGAGGAACTCTCAATTCTGAATATCTATGCTCCAAAGGCAAGGGAGCCACATTCATCAAAGAAACTTTAGTGAAGTTCAAAGCACACATTCCACCTCCCACAATAATAGTGGGAGACTGCAACACACCACTTTCATCAATGGACAGATTGTGGAAACAGAAACTAAACAGGGACACAGTGAAACTAACTGAAGTTATGAAAGAAATGCATTTAACAGATATCAACAGAACACTTTATCCTAAAACAAAAGGATATACCTTCTTCTCAGCACCTCATGGTACCTTCTCCAAAACTGAGCATGTAATTGGTCACAAAACAGGCCTCAACAGATCCAAAATATTGAAATTGTCCGATGCATCCTATCAGATCACCATGGACTATGGCTGATCTTCAATAACAACATAAATAATAGAAAGCCAACATTCACATGGAAACTGAACAACACCCTACTCAAGAGGAAAACTCAAAGCTCTGAGTGCCTCCAAGAAGAAACTAGAGAGAGCACACACTAACAGCTTGACAACACACCTAAAAGCTCTGGAACAAAAGGAAGCAAATTCACCCACAAGGAGTAGATGGCAGGAAATAATCAAACTCAGGGGTGAAATCAACCACGTGGAAACAAGAACTATTCAAAGAATCAACCAAACCAGGAGCTGGTTCTTTGAGAAAATCAACAAGATAGACAAACCCTTAGCCAGACTCACTAGAGGGCACAGGGAAAGCATTCTAATTAACAAAATCAGAAATGAAAAGGGAGACGTAACAACAGATCCTAAAGAAATCCAAAACACCATCAGATCCTTCTATAAAAGGCTATACTCAATGAAACTGGAAAACCTGGATGAGATGGACAAATTGCTAGACAGATACCAGGTCCCAAAGTTAAATCAGGATAAGGTTAATAATCTAAACATTCCTATATCCCCTAAAGAAATAGAAGCAGTCATTAACAGTCTCCCAAACAAAAAAAGCCCAGGACCAGACGGGTTTAGTGCAGAGTACTATCAAACCTTCAATGAAGATCTAATTCCAGTTCTTCACAAACAATTCCACAAAATAGAAGCAGAAGGTACTCTACCCAATTCATTCTATGAAGCCACAATTACTCTGATACCTAAACCACAGAAAGACCCAACAAAGATAGAGAACTTCACATCAATTTCCCTTATGAATGATACCTAAACCACAGAAAGATCCAACAAAGATAGTGAACTTCAGACCAGTTTCCCTTATGTATATCAATGCCTAAACCACAGAAAGATCCAACAAAGATAGTGAACTTCAGACCAGTTTCCCTTATGTATATCAATGCAAAAATACTCCATAAAATTCTTGTAGCCGAATCCAAGAACACATCAAAACAATCATCCATTCTGACCAAGTAGGTTTCATTCCAGGGATGCAGGGATGGTTTAACATAAGAAAATCCATCAATTTAATCCAAGATATAAACAAACTCAAAGACAAAAACCACATGATCATCTCGTTAGATACAGAGAAAGCATTTGACAAAATCCAACACCCATTCATGATAAAAGTCTTGGAAAGATCAGGAACTTGAGACCCATACCTAACCATGATAAAAGCAATCTACAGCAAACCAGTAGTCAACATCAAAGTAAATGGTTAGAAGCTGGAAGCAATCCCACTAAAATCAGGGACTAGACAAGGCTCCCCTCATTTTCCATTCCTATTCAACATAGTACTTGAAGTCCTAGACAGAGCTTTTCGACAACAAAAGGAGATCAAGGGGATACAAATTGGAAAAGATGAAGTCAAAATATAACTATTTTTAGATGATATGTTAGTATATATAAGTGACCCTAAAATTTCCACCAGAAAACTAAACCTGATAAATAGCTTCAGTGAAGTACCTGGATATAAAATTAACTCAATCACGTCAAAGGATAAACAGGCTGAGAAAGAAATTAGGGAAGCAACACCCTTCACAATAGTCACAAATAATATAAAAACTTTGGCATGACTCTAAGGAAGTGAAAGATCTGTTTGATAAGAACTTCAAGTCTCTGAAGAAAGAAATTTAAGAAGATCTCAAAAGATGGAAAGATCTCCCATGCTCATGGATTGGCAGGATCAATATAGTAAAAATGGCTATCTTGCCAAAAGCAATCTACAGATTCAATGCAATCCCCACAAAATTCCAACTCAATTCTTCAATGAATTACAAAGGGCAATTTGCAAATCCATCTGGAATAACAAAAAACCTAGGATAGCAAAAACTCTTCTCGATGATAAAGGAACTTCTGGTGGAATCACCATGCCTGACCTAAAGCTTTACTACAGAGCAATTGTGATAAAAACTGCATGGTACTGGTATAGCGACAGACAAGTAGACCAATGGAATAGAATTGAAGACCCAGAAATGAACCCACACACCTATGGTCACTTGATCTTTGACAAGGGATCTAAAAGCATCCAGTGGAAAAAGGACAGCATTTTCAACAAATGGTACTGGCACAGCTGGCGGTTATCATGTAGAAGAATGAGAATTGATCCATTCCTATCTCCTTGTACTAAGGTCAAACCTAAGTGGATCAAGGAACTCCACATAAAACCAGAGACAGTGAAACTTATAGAGGAGAAAGTTGGGAAAAGCCTCAAAGATATGGGCACAGGGGTAAAATTCCTGAATAGAACAGCAATGGCTTGTGCTGTTAAATTGAGAATAGACAAATGGGACCTCATAAAATTGCAAAGCTTCTGTAAGGCAAATGACACCGTCAATAATACAAAAAGGCCACTAACAGATTGGGAAAGGATCTTTACCAATCCTAAATCAGATAGGGGACTAATATCCAATATATATAAAGAACTCAAGAAGGTGGATCCAGAAAATCAGATAACCCCATTAAAAAATGGGGCTCAAAGCTAAACAAAGAATTCTCCCCTGAGGAATACCAAATGGCTGAGAAGCACCTGGAAAAATGTTCAGCATCCTTAATCATCTGGGAAATGCAAATCAAAACAACCCTGAGATTCCACCTCACACCAGTTAGAATGGCTAAGATAAAAAATTCAGGTGACAGCAGATGCTGGCAAGGATGTGGAGAAAGAGGAACATTCCTCCATTGCTGGTGGGATTGCAAGCTGATACAGCCACTCTGGAAATCAGTCTGGCGGTTCCTCAGAAAATTGGACATAGTACTACCGGAGGATTCTGCAATACCTCTCCTGGGCAAATATCCAGAAGATGTTCCAACTGGCAATAAGGACACATGCTCCACTATGTTCATAACAACCTTATTTATAATAGCCAGAAGATGTAAAAAACTCAGATGTCCCTCAACAGAAGAATGGATACAGAAAATGCGGTAAATTTACACAATGGAGTACTACTCAGCTATTAAATAGAATGTATTTATAAAATTCCTAGGCAAATGGATGGACCCAGAGGGCATCATCCTGAGTGAGGTAACCCAGTCATAAACGAAGTCATTAGATATGTACTCACTGATAAGTGGATATTAGCCCAGAAACTTAGAATACCCAAGATGCAAGTTGCAAAACACATGAAACTCAAGAAGAATGAAGACCAAAGTGTGGACACTTTGCCCCTTCTTAGAATTGGGAACAAAACACCCATGGAATGGTTACAGAGACAAAGTTTGGAGCTCAGACGAAAGGATGGACCATCTAGAGACTGCCGTACCCGGGGATCCATCCCATAATCAGCCTCCAAACGCTGACACCATTGCATACACCAGCAAGATTTTGCTGAATGGACCCTGATTTCGCTGTCTCTTGTGAGGCTATGCCAGCGCCTGGCAAAAGCAGAAGTGAATGCTCACAGTCAGGTATTGGATGGAACACAGGCTCCTAATGTAGGAGCTAGAGAAAGTATCCATGGAGCTAAAGTGTTCTGCATCCCTATAGGTGGAACAATAATATGAATTAACCAGTACCCCCAGAGCTCGTATCTCTGGCTGCATATGTATCAGAAGATGGCCTAGTTGGCTATCATTGGGAAGAGAAGCCCCTTGGTCTTACAAACTTTATATGCCTCAGTACAGGGGAAAACCAGGGCCAAGAAATGGAAGTGGGTGGGTAGGGGAGTGCGGGGGAGTGTAGGGGGACTTTTTGGATAGCATTTGAAATGTAAATGAAGAAAACACCTAATTAAAAATAAATTTAAAAAAGGAGAGGGATCAGAAAAACAACAACAACAAGAAGAAAAAACCAACAACAACAAAAAAAGAAAAATAAGGAACATATTTCATGACAAAACAACATTTACACAATATATTTCCAAAATCTAGCCATACAAAGATGGGAAACACCAACACAAGGAGAGAAACTGCACCCTAGATAAGTAAGAAAGTAATCTTTCAAAACACCCAAAATTAAATAGCCACAGAAACATAATTCCACCCCTAACAACAAAAATAAAAGGAAGTAACACTCACTTCTCCTTAATGTGTCCTAAAATTAATGAACTCAATTCCCTCGAAGACATAGACTAACAGACTGGATACATAAACAGGACCCAGGATTTTGTTGCATAAAGGAAACACACCTCAGTGCCAAAAGAAGATATGTAAATGGAGAGAGTAAATGGTTCGAAAACAATTTTCCAAGCAAATTGTCCCAAGAGACAAGCTGGAGTTGCCATTCTAATATCGAATAAAACCAACTCTCAACCAAAAGTTATCAAAAAAAAGAGAAGGAAGAATACTTCATACTGATCAAAGGAAAAATCTACTACGATGAACTCTCAATTCTGAACATCTATGCTCTAAATCAAGGGCACCCACATTCATAAAAGAATCTTTACTAAAGCTCAAAGCATACATTGTACTCCACACAATAATAGTGGAAGACTTCAACATCCCACTCCTTTTTTTCATTTATTTATTTTTTAGTAGATATTTTCTTTATATGCATTTCAAATGCTATCCCGAAAGTTCCCTATACCCTCCCTCCGCCCTGCTCCCTTACCCACCCACTCCTGCTTCTTGGCCCTGGCATTCCCCTGTATTGGGGCATATAAAGTTTGCAATACCAAGGGGACTCTCTTCCCAGTGACGGCTGACTAGCAATCTTCTGACATATATGCAGCTAGAGATATGAAGTGTGTGGGTACTGGTTAGTTCATATTGTTTTTCCACCTATAGGGTTGCAGACCCCTTCAGCTCCTTGGGTGCTTTCTCTAGCTTCACCATTGGGGGCCCTGTGTTCCATCTTATAGATGACTGTGAGCATCCACTTCTGTATTTGCCAGGCACTGGCATAGCCTCATATCAGACAGCTATAACAGGGTCCCTTCAGCAAAATCTTTCTGCCTTGTGCAATAGTGTCTGGGTTTGGTGGCTGATTATGGGATGGATCCCTGGGTGCGGTAGTCTCTCCATAGTCCATCCCTTCTTCTTAGCTCCAAACTTTGTCTCTGTAACTCCTTTCGTGGGTATTTTGTTCCCTATTCTAAGGAAGAATGAAGTATCCACCCATTGGTCTTCCCTCTTCTTGATTTTCTTGTGTTTTTCAAATTGTATCTTGGTTGTTCTATGCTTCTGGGCTAATATCCACTTATCAGTGAGTGCATATCATGTGTGTTCTTTTGTGATTGGGTTACCTCACTAAGGATGATATCCTCCAGATACATCCATTTGTCCAAGAATTTCATAAATCCATTGATTTTAATTGCTGAGTAGTACTCCACTGTGTAAATGTACCACATTTTCTGTATCCATTCTTCTGTTGAGGGACATCTGGGTTCTTTCCAGCTTCTGGCTATTATAAATAAGGTTGCTATGAACATAGTGGAGCAGGTGTTCTTATTACCAGTTGGGACTTCTGGGTATATGCCCAGGAGAGGTATTGATGGATCTTCTGGTAGTATTATGTCCAAATTTCTGAGGAACCTCGAGACAGACTTCCAGAGTGGTTGTACAAGCTTGCAATCCCACCAGCAGTGGAGGAGTGTTCCTCTTTCTCCACATCCTCATCAGCATCTGCTGTCATCTGAATTTTTGATACTTAGCCATTCTGACTGGTCAACACCCCACTCTTAGCAATCGACACATGATCGAAATAGAAACTAAACAGAGACACCGTGAAACTAACAGAAGTTATGAACCCGATAGATTTAACAGATGTCTACAGAACATTCCATCCTAAAGCAAAAGAATATACCTTGTTCTCAGCATTTCATGGCATCTTCTCTCAAATTGACAATATAATTGATCACAAAACAGCCCTGAACAAATAAAGACAATATTTAAATTATTCCATTCATCTTATCAGATCACCACAGACTAAGGCTGGTCTTAAATTCCAACAAAAACATCAGAAAGCACACAAACATGCTATACTCAATGATAACTTGGTCAAGGAAGAAATAAAAAAATGAAATTAAAGGCTTTTTACAATTTAATTAAAATGAAGACACATCCTACCAAAACCTATGGGACACAATGGAAGTAGTGGTAAGACGAAAACTCATAGCTCTAAAGTGCCTCCAAAAAGAAACTGAAGAGAGCTTACACTAGCAGCTTGACAGCACACCTGAAAGCTCTAGAACAAAAGAAAGAAAACTCACCCAAGAGGAGTAGATGGCAGGAAAGAATCAAACTCAGGGCTGAAATCAATCAAATAGAATCAAAAAGCACCATACAAAGAATCAACAAAACCAGGAGCTTGTATTTTGGGAAAATCAGCAAGATAGATAAACCCTTTTTGAGAATAATCACAGACACAGAGATAGTATCCACATTAATAAAATCATAAATGAAAAGGGAGACATAAGAATGAAGTATACCTTAAAATAACTATTCTGTTTTTTGAATATCAACAGTTGAAAATATTAAAATAATGTTCTACAAAAAGAAAGAGAAAAAGAAAGTGAACTAAGGAAGAGGGTATAGGATAAAGAAAACTATGGGGTAAAAGAATGAAGAAAAACCAAAGGAAAATACCAGCAACTGTGTTCCAAGCAATGTAGGTAGTTTCATTGAAAATTATTGCTTTCTTTGTTGTTGTTTTGGGACAGGATATTAGTGCATAGCTAGCTAGAGCAGCTGGCTTGGAGCTCATTATGCAGATCAGGCTGGCTTCAAAATCAAAAACATCCATGTGTCTCTGCCTGTCATGTTCTGGGATTAAAGATTCATGCCATCAATCCAAGCAATAATTTTTCCTACTGTGTTTGAACACAGTCAAAATTAAGCATCTTTAACAGTAACAAATAAATGATCAAACCTTGAGATAAGATTGAGAATAAACCATACACACACACACACACACACACACACACACACACACACACACACACTTCCTTAGAGTACCTTGTAACATACTAATAGATTTAATCAATGTATTTGGAGGAGCGACAGAAAAAGTCTACTTCCAAATTTGTATGATTTACTAATGTCTTAGAGTCTGTTTCATAACTCTAAGTGTAAATGTCTTTTTCTGTTGAGTTTAGTCATTATCACGTTGTCATGCCTCCCTCTGCTTTCCCTATACTAGAAACTATGTCAACCCAGATGAAAACTCAGCCCATTCCTTCTTTGTTCCATTGATACATCTTTCTCTTTATTCATCTACCAACACTCCATGCACCTCAGTAGAGTAGCCACGGTCAGCATTACATGTTATATCATGACATCCACACAATAGACACAGGAGGCAATTCTCACCTGAGGAATACCGAATGGCAGAGAAGCACCTGAAAAAATGTTCAACATCCTTAATCATCAGGGAAATGCAAATCAAAACAACACTGAGATTCCACTTCACTCCAGTCAGAATGGCAAAGATCAAAAACTCAGGTGACAGCAGATGCTGGCGAGGATGTGGAGAAAGGAGACACTCCTCCATTGTTGGTGGGATTGCAAGCTTGTACAACCACTCTGGAAATCAGTCTGGCGGTTCCTCAGAAAATTGGACATAGTACTACCGGAGGATCCCGCAATACCTCTCCTGGGCACATATCCAGAAGATGTCCCAACCGGTAAGAAGAACACATGCTCCACTATGTTCATAGCAGCCTTGTTTATAATAGCCAGAAGCTGGAAAGAACCCAGATGCCCCTCAACAGAGGAATGGATACAGAACATGTGGTACATTTACACAATGGAATACTACTCAGCTATTAAAAAAAATGAATTTATGAAATTCCTAGGCAAATGGATGGACCTGGAGGGTATCATCCTGAGTGAAGTAACCCAATCACAAAGGAACTCGCACAATATGTACTCACTGATAAGTGGATATTAGCCCAGAAACTTAGGATACCCAAGATATAAGATACAACTTGCCAAAGGCATGAAATTCAAGAAGAACGAAGACCAAAGTGTGGACACTTTACCCTTTCTTAGAAATGGGAACAAAACACCCATGGAATGATTTACAGAGACAAAATTTGGAGCTGTGACGAAAGGATGGACCATCTAGTGATTGCCATATGCAGGGATCCATCCCATAATCAGCTTCCAAATGCTGACACCATTGCATACACTAGCAAGATTTCGCTGAAAGGACCCAGATATAGCTCTCTCTTGTGAGACTATGCCGGGGCTTAGCAAACACAGAAGTGGATGATCACAATCAGCTATTGGATGGGTCACACGGCCCCTAATGGAGGAGCTAGAGAAATTACCCAAGGAGCTAAAGGGAACTGCAACCCTATAGGTGAAACAACATTATGAACTAACCAGTACCCTGGAGCTCTTGACTCTAGCTGCATATGTATCAAAAGATGGCCTAGTTGGCCATCACTGCAAAGAGAGGCCCATTGGACTTGCAAACTTTATATGCCCCAGTACAGGGGAACGCCAGGGCCAAAAAGGGGGAGTGGGTGGGTAGGGGAGTGGGGGTGGGTGGGTATGGGGGACTTTTGGTATAGCGTTGAAAATGTAAACGAGGAAAATACCTAATTAAAAAAATAGACACAGGAGGCAATGAGGTCATTCATAAGATGTTATGGTATAACCTGGACCTACTTCATCCTCCCATTGTCTTTGGAAATGAGAGTGTGAGGCAAAGTGAGGAGAGGACAGATCAGGTTCTTTGATGGCTATTCTTGGTTGTCAAATTGACTATATATGCAATTAATTAAAACCCAAGTAGATGGGCATTCCCATGGGAAATTTTTCTTTCATTGGAAATAGCATGACCCAATTATTGTCTAGATCATTTGAGTAGGGAAGAACCACCTTTAATCTAGGCCACACCCTTTGGTGGCTGCTTTAATATAGGACATATAAAATGAAGCATTTGCTCTTTGCCTGAATGTTCTTGCTGTTACTGGCAAGTCCACTCCTTCACTTGGTCCCTAACTGTGGGTTCAAGTTCTGCCAAGCGACTGGAGTGTGCAACAGACCACTGGGAGGCAAAACAACTGGAGGAGTGCTCTGGACTGCCTTTACCCAGGACCACTGATGTCAGGTGCTGGACTTTAGGGAAGTACCAAGTACGACTCAGGGGTGTGGGGCAAGGCACTTTAAAATGTGAGAGGCCAAAGCTGGGGTTCCCTGCCTCCCAGAAATCCAGTTGCTGCTGGGGTATTGCACAGAGTTATTGGGAATGAAGATTCAGGAGCTGGCCCATGGGCTGCAATGCACAAAGGATGAGGTGTTCCCACACTCCTGGGCCTCCAGGCACTGCTGAGTCGAGAAGAGTTGGGAACAGAGTTGTGGGCCCACCGACCAAGGACTGAAATGAACCTGGGACTGGGAAAATGAGGAACTCCAGGTTAGCTTGCTTGTGATTGTCCTTAGCTTAGCAGGGGTTGTAGGAAGTGCAGAGAGGAAGTCTATGGGAGCTTTAGTCTAAAACTGCGTAGGCAAAGGCTTTCTCCATGCTCCCCAGAGTTTTTTTTTTTTTAAGAGACTGTTTATTCCTGCTGCTTATCGACTGTTCATCGTGGAAAATGGGTGCATATCAACTTCTCAGAATGAGTCAGAAATTTTTTTTTTTTTGCAGCAAGGAATATCTGGAAAGGGACACTTATTGACTAAACTCTCGGGGCCTCCAAATACGTCACTAGCATGGAGAACTCTGTCCTGGGGCTATGTGACCTTAGGTCACGTTTCCATAAGTAGGAAGTATGGCATGTGTTCCAGGCTAGGAATCTGACAGGGAGCAGGGAGCAGCCTACCATCTTAAGTGGGTGCCTAGGTGCCAGGGACCCTGAACCTACTCCAACTACCAAGTTTCCTGGTATGGTCCCATCTCACACCTACCTCTTAAGGATTCTGAAGACCAGCTGAGGCATCCAGAATTAAGGAATGAACAACTATTGGATCCTTGAACTTTCCATTGGTAAATAGACCACAGCCTGCAAACCTATTACAAATCCCATGTAATTAATACATATTGGAATTAGTATATTGAATTAATACATGTATATTCATATATTAGAATATACACATATATGGGAATAATAAGGTTTTCTATAAGTTTTACTCCTCTAGAGAACCCTGTCTAGTATAGATTCTGCAGTAGTATTATATAAACCAGAGCAATGGAAATATAAGGATGAAAAATAAAAAAATAAGGATGAAAAATTTTAATTATCTGGAATGGCCTTTTGAATTTACTGGCAGGTCTAGTTGCTAAAGTCTCTTCCAGATACTTAGAGAATACTGAAAGCTCATGGGTGAACTATTTTATGGACTTATCAAGACTAATGCATCTGATTATACCACTTTGCTGATTATAAGAGGCAAGGGATTTAGTTACTATAAGAGTTTTGACAATTTGTTAAAAAAAAAAAAGAAAGAAAAAATGGTGTTAGTTGGGTGTTCCAAGAACCTCTGGATAAACTGACAAATGAAAAGAAAAAGCTTCCTAATAATGTCAAGCAACTTCTAGCATCTCGGAATACAGTGAGAGACAGCAGTGAACTCAATGTAAAGTTGACCAGTTCCAGATGTGTAGAAGCAGTTAAAAGGTGTCTAAGTTTGCCCAAGAAGAGAATGTACAATTGGTACAGATATACTGAGAAGTTGGCAGAATACCCATATTGATTCCCTGACTTGTGGGGCAAGGGCTGTTATGGTTGGAAAGGTCAAATAGAACCTATTGGAGTAGCATGTACCTGTGAAAACAGTGAATTGAAGACAATTATCACAGCCCAGGAGTAATTGCAGAAATTAGTGCCACCATCAAGGGGTGGCGGTTTCCACCACATCTCCCATTTACTCTCCTAACTGGCCAGTGCAGTAGACAGATGTTTCTTAGAGAATGACAGTTGGCTATAGAAAGATATCAGTAGTAACTCTGATTGCATCTGCTCTACCAGATACTGTCCTTACTTGAGGGGGTTAACACATATACTGGTACATGGTATACATCTACTGATCTATCAAATGTCTTTTTTAAAGTACTTGTACATAAGAAACATCAGAAGGAAGTTGCATTCAGTTGTAAAGGGTAAATGTATACCTTAACAGTTCTACCACTTGTACTAAGGTCAAATCTAAGTGGATCAAGGAACTCCACATAAAAGCAGAGACAGTGAAACTTATAGAAGAGAAAGTGGGGAAAAGCCGCGAAAATATGGGCACAGGGGAAAAGTTCCTGAATAGAACAGCAATGGCTTGTGCTGTAAGATCGAGAATCGACAAATGGGAACTCATAAAATTGCAAAGCTTCTGTAAAGCAAAAGACACTGTCAATAAGACAAAACAGCCACTAACAGATTGGGAAACCTAAATCAGATAGGGGACTAATATTCAATATATATAAAGAACTCAAGAAGGTGGACTCCAGAAAATCAAATAACCCCATTTAAAAATGGGGTACAGAGCTAAACAAAGAATTCTCACCTGAGGAATACCAAATGGCTGAGAAGCACCTGGAAAAATGTTCAGCATCCTTAATCATCAGGGAAATGCATATCAAAACAACTGTGAGATTCCACCTCACACCAGTCAGAATGGCTAAGATCAAAAATTCAGGTGACAGTAGATGCTGGCAAGGATGTGGAGAAAGAGGAACACTCCTCAATTGCTGGTGGGATTGCAAGCTGATACAACCACTCTGGAAATCAGTTTGGCGGTTCCTCAGGAAATTGGACATAGTACTACCGGAGGATCCTGCAATACCTCTCCTGGGCATATATCCAGAAGATGTTCCAACTGGTAAGAAGGACACATGCTCCACTATGTTCATAGCAGCCTTATTTATAATAGCCAGAAGCTGTAAAGAGCCCAGATGTTCCTCAACAGAAGAATGGATACAGAAAATGTGGTACATTTACACAATGGAGTACTACTCAGCTATTAAATAGAATGAATTTATGAAATTCCTAGGCAAATGGATGGACCTGGAGGGCATCATCCTGAGTGAGGTAACCCAATCACAAAATAACTCACATGATATGTACTCACTGATAAGTGGATATTAGCCCAGAAACTTAGAATACCCAAGATGCAAGTTGCAAAACACATGAAACTGAAGAAGAATGAAGACCAAAGTGTGGACACTTTGCCCCTTCTTAGAATTGGGAACAAAACACCCATGGAATGATTTACAGAGACAAAATTTGGAGCTGAGATGAAAGGATGGACCATCTAGAGACTGCCATACCTGGGGATCCATTCTATAAGCAGCCTCCAAACACAGACACCATTGTATACGACAGCAAGATTTTGCTGAATGGACCCTGATTTCACTGTCTCTTGTGAGGCTATGCCAGCGCCTGGCAAAAGCAGAAGTGGATGATCACAGTCAGCTATTGGATGGATCACAGGGCCCCCAATGGAGGAGCTAGAGAAATTACCCAAGGAGCTAAAGGGGTCTGCAACCCTATAGGTGGAACAATAATATGAATTAACCAGTACCCCCAGAGCTCGTGTCTCTAGCTACATATGTATCAGAAGATGGCCTAGTCCGCTATCATTGGGAAGAGAGGCCCCTTGGTCTTGCAAACTTTATATGCCTCAGTACAGGGGAATGCCAGGGGTAAGAAGTGGGAGTGGGTGGGTAGGGGGATTGGGGGTGGAAAGGGTATGGGGGACTTTTGGGATAGCATTGGAATGTAAAATAAGAAAATACCTAATTAAAAAAAAAACAGTTCTATCACAAGGATGTAATAGCTATCCACCCCTATTTCATAACTTGGAAGGGATCTTGATTGTTTATTTCTTCCACAAAATATCACCTTAGGCAACTATATTGATGGTATTATGCTGATTGGACCAAGTATGAGGCAGGTAGCAACCACTTTGGACTTGTTTGCAATAGATATACACATCAGAGAATGGGAAAAAAAATCCAACCAAAATTCAAGTGCCTTCTATCTACCTCAGTCAAGGTTTTTGAAGTCCAGTGCTGTGGGGGCATGCAGAGATATTCCTTCTAAGGTAAAGGATAAGTTATTGTACCTGGCTCTCTCTCACCACCAAGAAAGAAGCAGAACATTTACTGAGCCTATTTGAATTCTAGAGACAGCATATTCCTCACTTGAATATGCTACTCTGGCCCATATACCATGTGACTCAGAGAGCTGCTAGCTTTGTGTAAGGCTAGCACAGGAGAAGGCTCCGTAACAGGGACAGGCTGCAGAGAAGGCTGATCTACCACATGGATCATATGATACATCAGACTCAATGATACTTGAGGTGTCAGTTGCAGATAGGGATGCCATTTGGAGCTTTTGGAGATCCTATATAGGAGAATCACAGAAGACACCTTTGGGATTTTGGAACAAGACTCTACCATCATCTGAAGAAAACTATTCTCTCTTTGAGAGACACTTCTTGGGCTGTTAATAGTCTTACTGGAAACTGAACATTGAACAATGGACCACCAAGTTACTATGCAAACTAAGCTTCCTATTATAAGCTGGGTGACCCACCAAGCCATAAAGTAGGATGTGCACAGCAGCAATCTATTACTAAATGGAAGTAGAATATAAGATCAGGCCTGTGGAGGTCCTGAAGGCACCGGCAGGATTCATGAAGAAGTTTCTCAAATGCCTAGAGTTTCTACTATTGTTACAATGCTGCTTATTCCCAAGTATGCAACTGTAGCCTCATGGGGTACATGCCATATCAGTTGACTATGGAGAAGAAGAGTAGGGCCTGGATTACTAATGATTCGATTCTGCATGTTATGCACGCACAATGCATAGGTTGACAGCTGCAGCATTATAGCCTGTTTTCTGGGAGCCTCAAAGCACCAGCAAAGAGAAATCATCACAGTGGGCAAAGCATCAGGCAATATACATGGCCATGTATTTTGTTTGGAAGGAAAAATGGCCAGATGTGTGATTATTTATTGGTTCACAGGCTGTATGTAGCCACTGGAATGACTAGATGTCAGGGATTGGAAAGACAATGGTTAAAACTTTGTGAGAAAGACATATTGGGAAGATTTATGCAGATAGATCTTTCCAAAAGGGTGGAGGATGTGAATATACTCATGATCCATGTAAATGCCCATCAAATGGTGACTTCAGTTGGGGAAGAGTTCAATAATCAAGTAGGTAGGATGACCCATTCTATGAAGAGTTAGCCTCTTTCCCCTGACATCTTTGTCATTACCCAAAGATCTCATGAACAAAGAGGCCATGGTGGCAGAGATGAGGGGTATGTATGAACTTGACAACATAGACTGCCACTCACAAAAGCTGACCTTGACACAGCTGCTTCTGAGTACCAGATCTTCTGACAGTAAAAACCAACACTGAGCCCCAGTTATGGAGCCTAGATTAAAGGTATAGTATGTTTACAGAGTTCTATAAAGTTGCCTGGCTCTAATTACTTTTTTTCATGGTAGGTCTTTTCATAGGCAAAACCGTTTCTGGATTTTGGACCTTTAAGGAATGCAAATGGTATGAGCTGACAGACTTAATCTTTGCAGAAATTGATGATGGTAATTTTTCTGGCTGTCTTCATCATCATCATTTTATTGATATCAAACTGTATTTAGTATTTCTGAAATGTCTTTGCTAAAGAGCTCACTGTTTCTAATCTATGGTGTGATTTGATTTCTTCCTTCAGAATATCAAGTACTCACAGCGATAGATTTGGTTTTAACAAATCATTTTTTAGTCATCCTCACCAATTTGGGTCTTTATGTAAGTAGTGATCTTCGTTATCCAACTACTTCAAGGTTAAAGGTATGAAAATTGCTTTGTATTTACTTGTTAGCTTTTAATGTAGTCTGTGGTATACAAAGACATATTTTTCAGTTGAATGATGTGTAGTTGTCAGGAGCCATCTAGCATAGGCTAAGGCTAGCAGATAACCTTCCTAAAGGTGGTCTACTGTTGTTTTGCAGGATCAGTGGTTGGTGAGCTCTTTGAGGCAAGGTCTAAAGAGATCTCAGGATTGCTTCTTGCAGCTTATATGCTTTCCCTCACATTATTAAATTAATATAATAATCCCTAGTCATTAGCCCATCCTATTGATCAGATTTTGTGCAGATCAACATAAAGATGAACTTTCACGAATTAATGCAGTTAAGCTGAATTAATGATTCTGTACAATTCCTGATTTGATTAAAATAATTTTAGGAAGCAAGATTCAAGGAATGATCTTAGTTGTTTTGCTAGAAAAATGTAATAAAATTAGAATCAAGAATATAATGTGTCCATTCCTCATAAAACTAAGTAAAGGCTGCATATTAAGAAATACAATGAGCTTTCATAATTACACTAAAAAGATAAATAGGCTGGGAAAAATTGTGTTCACGGAAAAACATTTATTTCCAAGGATAAAACCATAGGTGTGCACTATGAGAAGGGAAGGCTATGTAAAAGTTGTTGCTTTAAATGTACAATGATCATATTTGAATAAAACTCTGCTTTGAACTTACTATCAATATCCTTATGCAACTCCCACTTTATGTAAAATTTAACTCTGAGGTAGTTTTCTAAAGAACTTTTTGTCTAATAAGTTATAAAAAGTCTAGAGAAAAGAAATAAATTTGTTGTTTGAATGGTCTGGCTTAAGGAGCGTTGCCCAGTTCATCCATTCATCCATCCATTCACCCATCCATTTATCCATCCAACTGTATATGTCTATTTGTCTATATGTATGCGTGTAGGTATATGTGCACATTTGCAAACATCCATGAATACTTTTATAGTTAATTGAGGCAGATTGTAGGGCCTGCCCAGAGTGTGGGTATATGAATGTTTGTGGGTCTGTGCATATTTGCCTATAGAAAAAAGCATTTTAATTCTTTTCCTTTCCTTCTTCTCTGGTTCGCAAAGAGTTATCCAGCCTAGCCACAGAGGTTTCTGGCTGCTTGGACAGAGAAGAAGGCAATAGCAATAAATCCTTTACCTAATATCCAGCTGTTATAAACAAGCTTCAATAGATCTAGAGGCCTGCAGCTTTTGGCCTCAGAGTAACTTAAAATAAAGATAGACATAAGTTATTATAAAAAGCAACCCTTTGCTCTTCTCCCTCAGTTGCATCAGAGAGGACCCAGCCTGGTGCAAAGCTCCCAGCAATCTTAGAACCAATAATCATAAAAGTTAAAAAGATGTGAATATGATTCAGCAACCTTTCCCTTCATATTATTTGGTGTACGAGTTGAAATTGCCACTAGTTTTATTGCTTACCATTTGTAGCAAACTTTAAATATATGTAATGGAAAAGATATCATTTACCCATAAATACTTGTATATTTATTTATTGGTCAATAGGGTCCCGAAATGCTGTAAAGTAATTTATAGAACTAAACATTATATTAAAATTAACAGAAATTAAGTGTTTTCTGAGAAATGATACATGCCTATGATGACGGATGTGCCAACTATCCTGATGATAATTATACACCTACCAGTGCGTTGAAGTGCCATGCTGTCCCCATACATACATAAAATTACAAACTGATTAAAAACAAGGAAGACCCCAAAATTCTGCATAGAACTGTGTTCAATCCTGTTAGGAATTTCTGTGATAGGACAACTGAAAATTATTCCACCACGAAGCAAGTAGAAGTGAAGTTGGGACAGTATATTCAGGCCTTGCTACAGAGAATAGAAAGTTTCCTTAGGCAGAAAGACATATAAGAAAATAAAAGCTAACATAAAGCTAGGATGAAGAGAAGAAAAATGTATATTTAGATGGAGCTATATGCATACAATTAAGTTCCATCAAGAGACTAAAGAAGATGTTACATTAATGTTTGGCCACATATTTGCTGAAACACAAAAGAAAACAAAGGATTTTTTTGTGGTTCAATTAAAATACAAACTGTATTATGACTTTTGAAAAAGCTAAAGAGTTCTGCAACCCTATTGGTGGAATAACATTATGAACTAACCAGTACCCCAGAGCTCTTGACTCTAGCTGCATATGTGTCAAAAGATGGCCTAGTCGGCCATCAATGGAAAGAGAGGCCCATTGGTCAGGCAAACTTTATATGCCCCAGTACAGGGGAACGCCAGGGCCAAAAAAAATGGGAATGGGTGGGTAGGGGAGTGGGGGGGGGAGGGTGTGGGGGACTTTTGGGATAGCATTGGAAATGTAATTGAGGAAAATATGTAATAATAAAAAAATATAAAAAAACCCAAAAAACAAAAAACAAAACTCCTAAGCCATCCCAGGTGAGACACTAACTGTCTTTAATTAAAATTTGTTTTCATACCGAAAAAAAAGAAAAAGTACTACACTTAAAACTTTCTCCTCCTCCTCCTCCCCTTCTTCCTACAGCTTTCAAGAGTAGAGTTTTGTGGATTTGAAAGGGTAAGACTTTTGATTTCCTAATATTGGTTTAGAAGATACCTATTCACTTGGTAACTTGCAAAGTGATAATTCATAATCTAGAATTTTCTTGCTACCATAAAATGACTTTCAGTTAAAACTAAAATTGTTTCTCTATAGCTATCAGGCCCTCCTCATTTCAGTAGCCACAATTTCCTACTGTTCAGTTCTCTCTGGGCTTGCTCAGATTGCTCTGGAGATTGCTAACATTGCTATATCAGGAGATGTAGCTCAGTGGTAGAGTCTTTGCCTTTCACATTCAGGCTCTGGGTTCAATTCCTAGCAATACCAACATATTCAGTGTACACAAACATTTACTTGTTCTAGCAAAACAATATAGCATGGAAATTATTTCACCAAATTCAGGGTACTCTGTCTAAAGAATAGAATACAAACCAAACTAATGAGGACATGGCTCTTGGCATGGTAGAGCAGGAGAGGATAGGCAAGTAGACGATCCTGCAGAGAAAAAGCTTATCCTCAGAATTCTAAGAACAAACAATCCTGTGACTCAGGGTCAAAACATCCTTGGCTTGAGGTCAGCCTCACATAAGTGAAATCATTCCTAAGGCTAGTCACTGGACTGTTCCAGTTTGGATTCATAGAGAAAAATGCATGAACCATCTAAACAGAAGGGAGAGGCATAGCATCGTTCAATACACACTAAAGGTTCTGTATTAAAATTGTCCAGATTAATAATAATAATAATAATAATAATAATAATAATAATAATCATGGTACCCTGCAAACCTTAAGGTTCTTAAGAAAACTCAAAGGTTTTATTTTAACTGGATAATTTCAGTAATGATATAGCATAATTCAAATAAATAATTGAGCACTCATTCTTGAAAGGTCTTTGTCTTTGCTTAGCAGTTTTATCAAGGAAAAATTCACATGGTATAAACTTTTATGTTTTTAATATGTTCATCCATATGTTATTTTGTGTATTTGTGGAGTTGTGTAATCATCACCAGAATCAATTTAAGGATATTTAATGGTTTTTCATGATTAAGTTGTGGGACATATATTGTGTACCAATTGTATAAAGATTATCCTTATATTATGCGAATGCTGATTTCTCTGCCCCCATGTCTGGTAGTAATCAGAACAGGGTAGAGAACAGCATCATATTGTCATGCCTATTCTAAGTATCTCCTGCCTCAATGTTGTGTAAGCATTTGTCTTAGTTAGGGTTTTACTGAGGTGAAGAGACACTATGGCCAAGGCAATTCTTTTAAGGGACAACATTTAATTGGGGGTGGCTTAAAATTTCAGAGGTTCAGTCCATTATCATCATGGCAAGAAAAATGGCAGCATCAAGACATCCATGTGCTAGAGAAGGAGCTGAGAGTTTTAGATCTTGATCTAAAGGCAGCCAGGATAACTCTCAAGCAGGAAAGAGGAGGGTCTCAATGTTCATGCCCACAGTGACACACTTCCTCCAACAAGGTCACACCTACTCCAACAAGGCCATGCCTCCTACTCCCTGGGCCTAGCATGTTCAAACCACCACAACATTGCACCTCGTTTATTCTCTGATTTGTCAAAAACCTGATCAGCCAATGGCTGAGCAGGGCTGAGAACAGAGTTGGACTTCAACCAGCCAGCAGAGTGGTCGAGAGATAGGAAGTGAGAATCCAAGCATGAGAAGATGGTCCAGGGAACATCATAAGAAAACAGCTGGATGAGAATACTAGAGTAAAGTAAGAGCTGGAAACCAACAAAAAGCTTTTCATATCTCTGAATATGAATCATTTTGTACTACATTTCAAACCAGAGTATTGCTTGTTGAGTTTAGTCTAGAGCTGGGCCATCCCGTAGGGACTAGTTGTATGTGATGATTTAAATATAAATGCAGTCAACTGTAATGAAATAAAATTAAAATGCTATTCTTTAGTCTATTGGTCCATGTTTCAAGTGTTAACAGAAATGTATGTCTTTGGCCACTGAACTGGACAGTGCAGATATGCATATCACCTCAGGTACACCTCAAATGTGCATTTGAATTGTGCTATTGAGTTACAAGGTATTCTTAGATCCTTGGAGTTTTTTTCCTATACAATCAGGGTGTACATTAAAATAGAAGCCATTCTTTTTCTATTTGTTGATGACATATGCTAACATCTGGTTGAGTAAAATAAAAACTGGTTTGTTCATGTCACTGTAAAAAAAAAAAAGAAAAAGGAAAAGAAAACAGCTTGAGCAGAGAAAGACACAAAATGCAAGCATCGTGGGGGGTTGGGCTGGGAGGTAGGCAGATTAGTTGAGGGGATTAAAATAGATCAATACTGCTGAGTTGTGCCATAAATCTATCAAATAATTAAAATATTCTGCCTCAATTATTTGGGAGCTAGCTGGGCTAAGCGAAAAGTGCCATGTTATAGAATATAATTAATCTCAATCTGGGGTTTCTGCCACATCTTTGATCATTTGGTTCCTGGCTAACAGCCATACAACTTTTATAATTGTAATAAGCTCTAATCCATACTAAAGCTGAGCAGATATCTACCTTGTATACTATTTTCCCTTGATAATGCCATTTTATACTTTGCCATGTTCTATCTGGGCAGCTCCAATTGGCTAACCCTCATGGCCATTTTTTTTTGACTCACCTACCCCATGATGGTTTCCACCTCTCTCCACTTTCTACTGTCTTTCTGTCATGGTTATCCTCAGACACCAAGCCTAGGAACTCCATACACTGCCTATCTCAATTCTGCTCAGTTTCAGGCTATAGACATATTTATTCAGCAATCATGGATATCTTGGTGTGAGCAACAAGGTCATGTAGTATCATTTGAATCTGCAATCACAGTTTTTAGGTCCATGGGGACAACCAGACCTTGGGGGTCAGTACCTTACAATACTTAGCAAAACACTGAGCCACAAACAACTTTCCTTTTTTGTCCAATAAAGTGCTCTTTTCTCCTTAAATATAAATTGAATACAATTATAACAATTATGAAAACTATAAGCTATGATATTCATTTATAAAAGCCTGTCAATTTATATTTGACAACTTAGATAGTCTATCATCTATCCTATCTTGGTGAGTTTAGAGTCCCATATCTAAATAATTTTCTATTCAAATCCATATTATTAAAGTAAAAACATCTTCTTAGACTTAGAGAACATCTTTTTAAATCGAAAACAATTTAGGCTTATAATAATACTAGGACTATCTAGTCTTCAAACCCCATCAGAGACCTGAGAAGGGATAAGCATTACTTGAGTATGCAGGAATTCAGCTTCCAAAAATTATAAATATGACAGAGACAGCAGACTTTCTGGAAAGTATTCAACATTCTTTATACTGTTGGAGCATCTCCCTTCAGCCATCTTGTCAAGAACACCTGACAGCCCTTAGGTGAAGCAGGAAGTATGAAGCATTAGCTTGCCCTCTCTTGGTAGAGCTTAGCAGTTGACTGTCCTGTGTCCATTTGTCCTTTTAGGGCCACATTCTCTCTGAAGATGAAGTTAGAGAATTTCTCGCCCAGTGGCCAGCTTGCCACGACTGAAGCAACTTTACATGGAGGTTATGGATGCTCATCATCTTTCAAGTGGAATGGCTGTATTGTCAGAGCAAACCTGTCTCATAGTCAAAGAGGTCTTAATAATGAAATAATTGTACATGCTATATTCTGTGGATCTCTGGTGCTTTTGAAGATCATCTATCTATTCATAGTATACCGAAGCAAGCAAAATTTGCCTGTCTCTAGCTACCCATTATCTGTTTAATCCAGGATGTACGATTTAGATTAGTATCTCACATGGCTGTGAGTTTGACTCTCTGACTCTTAACTTGCATTACTCATTATCTTAAACAGTTTGAAACAGCAGCTAGTAAAACAACTGGGACTAAATCTTGTATATTTAAATGGGTAGCATAGACACAATGCCTATGTAAAAATTGAAACATACCTATATTATATTGAAATACAATTAATGTTAAATTTTGTATCAATATACAAAGATTTATACCAATGGAAACCTTAAGCTTGTATTAGTCTACAAAATTCAATATGAATATAGGGAAATATAACCTCAATTTTGTGTTAATATAAAATGATCTATATCAATATATGATTATGGCTATAGGATGTTTTTTATTTAAAGGGGTAGATTCAATAATCTACCACTATTTGTTTACTTTATATAATATTTCTATATCCCTTCTTTTCCTTCTCAACCCCCGACCCTTTATGTAAGAAAGGATATGGAAAAGGAATGGAAAAGTAGAAATCCCTGAATCTATCATCCCTATTTAGTTTTCTCCCCATCTAAGGCCATAATTATTTGTAAATTATCCCTTAAAATGACAGTATATGTCTAATTTATAAAATGACCCAAACCATCCTCCTTGACTTAAGGGAATATGAGGACAGTCTCCTTATAATTGCTTCCTGCTGTATTGGGGCAAAGAATTCCTGTTTGGGGCCCAAATGAAATGGGAAAATGGATAAAAAGAAAACTAGCTCTAGCATTTATTGCCCAGTCTCTCTGTGTTGAGAAAGTTCAGGGTTAATTGCAATCCTGAGTGAAACAGTCTGAAAGGATGGATGAACCAAGGTCATTTGGGATTAGCGGTCCTTTTTGAAGCTGTTTCAGAAGCACTAGCGGTCCTTTTTGAAGCTGTTTCAGAAGCACATCTAACAGTATCCGTTTGAGGCAGGATCTCATAGGGAGATGGAACAGCAGAGCAGGTCTCGGCATCTCACCATCCTTGAGGCTGAATCCTGTCAGGGCTGTATTATTGGTTGTGTTTTTTTTTAACAGAAAGTTTTTAAAGGTAATATATATTTTTATATTAACATAATGTATGGAATGTGTATAGATCAGTTCAAAATAATTTTTTGTTCCTCGTTTGAGGAGGTGAAGACAATTCTTCATGAGTTAATTTGAACATATAACCAAACTAATATAAATCTCCAACTCATGCTATATGAAAGGATCACATTACAAATCTTGAGAAGTCTGTACCAACAAGACTATTGGCTATGCTTAGCTGAAGTTCTCGCTAGAGACAGTTTATGTCTCAGCCAGTTCAGGACTGTTTCCATGTAGAGGGATCAGCAAATCATGTTACCTGTTTTGTTTGGTCTTCTTGATTTCTTACTTCTTCTCTGAAGCTAAGATCTTCAGTGAGTCTTCCTCTATCAAATCTGATCCTTAGTACATTGCTAGGAGTCCAAAGCCTTTTTTTTTCTTTCCTGTTAGCATATAAACAGAGCCTCTCTCTCAACATAGCTTGCCTTCCAGCAGTTAGAAGTCATCAAAAATACAGACTGCTCCAATTTAGCAGGCCACTTTTTATTTAGATCTGCTTCATTTTGACTTCTGTCACAGACAATTTGTAATACCATTATAACCATCAAACTTATAACCACCTTAATTTTGATAATTAAAACAATTTGAAATAGTTACTATTATTTATTGAGACAGAGTTTCTCTTTGTAGCCCAAGTTGATTGGATCTGTTCTATAAATTAGGCTGGCCTCAAATTTGCCATCTTATTTGTCATTGCCTTTTTCTCCCGTGTTTTAAGATTGAAGGACTGGATTTATTTATTATCAATGTTCCCTAAAAAACATTTACATCAATTCCAATTTCTTTCTTTCTTCTGTGGAAATGAGTATCTTTGATAATTTAAAACAATCACTCTTATTTATTAAGGCATGGTCTCTCTCTGTAGCCCAGGCTGATTTGGATGGGCTCTGCAGATTAGGCTGGCCTCAACTCACAAGGAATTCATCTGTCTCTGCCTTTGTCTTCCCGGGTATTGAGATCAAAGGCACAAATTTATATATTCAAAATCAATGTATTCCCTTTTTCATAACTTAATATTCTCTCTATATTCAACTTCAATTAAATTTTCATTCATTGTAGATTATCTCTCATGAGTTGCCATTAGTTTTCCTGTGGAAGCTCCACATTCCAAGGAGACAGATTGGCTGCTCAGAGTAGAGTGAAACTCTACCCCATGTTAGCTCTCATGAGCTTAGCTTTGTTTTTCTGTTTTATAAGAGCAAAACCCCAATTCTGGGCCTTTACATTGACTAGAATAATATACCTTTCTAGGGCAATAGAAAAACATTATCTTTTAATTTACAGTTATAGCATAGAAATTATAAACATAACATAAATATACCCATATTCCCCTCTTATATAAATTTAAGAATGAGGTTTACCAGAATTCAGAGATCTGCCTGTTTCTGTCTCCTCTGTGTGTTACTCTTATTCTTATTATTTTGTTTGTTTGTTTTGCTCAGAGGCTGTGTTATGCCAGTGTGACTAAGTTGACATCTGTCCTCAGCTCAGAGCTGCTCTTTAGCAGCAGCACTAAGGAGTACCCACAAAGGCTGACTTTTAAGCCTGCCACTGTAGCTCATTGGCTCTGCCACCTGTCATGTCATTTGGTTTGGGTTCCAGCTGTGTTTTAGTTCATATTTTAACCACTAAATCACCCCCTGGAGTCATGGACTAAACCAGCATGCATTTCAATCCTTGTCCCAAATCCCACATGACTTGAGGGGGAAAAAGACTTGATAACTTCAGCCAGCTAGCCCTCATAGCCATATTTTTGACTCACTTTTCCAAGGATGGCTTTCTCCTCTCTCAATCTTCTCTCTCTCTTTCCCTCATGGGTTTCATACCTTAAGCCCACAAACCACAAACCCCACCTATCTCAATTGTGCCTAACTATAGGCTGTAGGCATCTTCATTCACCAATCAGGGATAACTAGGGAGTTGGCAAGTTCACATAGTATTCTCTGCATGAAAATTCCCTAGTTCTTGGAGAGTCACTATTCAGCATTGCAATACATAACAAAAGTAGCCAATTGGAGTTAAGAACCACCCCCATGGAACATGGCAAATTAGTACTTAGGGTTATGGATGGGAAAATAGATTTTAATTGTATAAAGCATAGCTATCTGCCCAGCTCTAGTGCTGATTAAGGCTTATAAGTATAAAGATCATGTGCCTTTTCTTTAAAAACTGAATGGTCAAAGGTGGACTAGAAGCCCTGGATTGAGATTAACTGTTGCTACAACCATGCACCATTTATAAACTAGCCACTAATATTTGGCATAATAAAGTATGGCAAGAACTTACATAGAATCAAAACTTAGGACCAAGTGCTCCCTGGATGCAAAGCAGTTTCTCAGTTCTGTCCCTTAAAAGAAAAATGTATAGGACTGGGGGTCGGGGTGGTGTTAGCGGACATGATTGGAATGTAAAGTATTAAATAGATGAATAAATGAATGAATGAATGAATGAATGAATAAATAAATAAATAAATAAATGAATAATCTTCCCCACCATAGGGTGATGCCACCTCTGAGCAGATAGCACTTGGTGGTATAGGAAACCAGGTTGAGTAAGCCACTGTGAATAAGCCAATGATTTCCATGGTTCCTGCCCCTGCTCTTGCTTAAGTTCCTGAAGGAAACGCCATCCACCTGCTCTACTTTTTGTCTCTACATTTCCTTTTGACAGGAGGAATTCTGCATTATTATTTTTGAGATGGGTGGGTATAGAAACATTTATAAACAAAAATATACAAGATACTAAAAATATAGAAATACAAGAAAAAAGATTGTGAAAAATGGAGAGAAGCCTTAGAATAACAATTACTTATCATGTCATCCTTTCAAATGGCAGAGATAAGAATTTATATTACATCATAGCTATGCAGTCCAAACTAACATATAAAGAAAAACAAATGCCTTACCTGCTCCAATAGAGAACAAAGAACTATCTTTAACGAAATGTTGGTCATTCTATGGGATAAAAGTTTGTTGGAAGTTTCGTGTTGCTTTAGGGTTTTGGTTATAGGAATGATAAACAAAAGGGTAGATTATTGAATCTACTTTTAGACCAAAGAACATTAAATCTTAAGCGACTAATCTTACATTGGCATAGATCTTTGTATATTGATATAAGTTAGGGTTATACTTGGATACATTGGTATAGATCATTGTATATTGATACAATTTAAGGTTAGCCACATTGGCATAGAATTTTGTATATTAATACAGATTTAAGAGTATACAACATGCTACAACATGCTAAGGTATAGTACCTATGTAATACTTAAAATTTAATGTTAAGTTCTATCCTTTAAACTGCTATTACAAACTGTTCAGAATAATTAAAAATCAAATTTAGCAGTCAGAAAATGAAACTCATGGTCATTTTGGATATTAGTTTAGTTAATTATAAAAATATGTTTCCCAGATTGAAAAGATAATAAAGAGCTAGAAAAATCCATTCAGATGTACTATACACAAATTGTCAGAGATTAAAAATCTCAGAGATATATAGAGGCATTTAAAGATATTTTATTATTTTAAGACATTTTTCTTGTTTTAAAAAAGATTTCTTCTTCTTATTTGTCTTTTTTTTAACATTTTTTTATTAGATATTTTCTTCATTTACAATTTAAATGCTATCCCAAAAGTCCCTTATACCCTCCTCTCACCCTGCTCTCCAACCCACCCACTCACACTTTCTGGCCCTGGTATTCCCCTGTATTGGGGCATATAATCTTTGGAAGACCAAGGGCCTCTCCTCCGAATGATGGCTGACTAGGCCATCTTCTGCTACATAGGCAGCTATAGACATGAGCTCAGGGGGTACTGGTTAGTTCATATTGCTGTTTCTCCTGTAGGGTTACAGACCCCTTCAGCTCCTTGGGTACTTTCTCTAGCTCCTCCATTGGAGGTCATGTGTTCCATCTAATAGACGACTCTGAGCCTCCACTTCTGGATTTGCCAGGCACTGGCATAGCCTCACTAGAGTCAGCTATATCAGGGTCCTGTCAGCAAAATCTTGCTGACATATGCAATTGTGTCTGTGTTTGGTGGTTGATTATGGTATGGATCCTAGAATGGGGCAGCCTCTGCATGGTACTTCCTTCTGTCTCATCTCCAAACTTTGTCTCTGTAACTCCTTACATTTGTATTTTGTTCCCCATTCTAAGGAGGGACGAAGTGTTTACACTTTGGAATTTCTTCTTCTTGAGTTTCATGTGTTTTGCAACTTGTATCTTGGGTATTCTAAGTTTCTGGACTAATATCCACTCATCAGTGAGTGCAAATCATGTGTGTTCTTTTGTGTTTGGGCTACCTCACTCAGGATGATGCCCTCCAGGTCCATCCATTTGCCTAAGAATTTCATAAATTCATTGTTTTTAATAGCTGAGTAGTACTCCATTGTGTATATGTACCACATTTTCTGTATCCATTCTTCTGTTGAGGGACATCTGGGTTCTTTCCAGCTTCTGGCTATTATAAATAAGGATTCTATGAACATAGTGGAGCATGTGTCCTTCTTACTAGTTGGAACATCTTCTGGATATATGCCCAGGAGAGGTATTGCAGGATCCTCCTGTAGTACCATGTCCAATTTTCTGAGGAACCGCCAGACTGACTTCCAGAGTGGTTGTACAAGCTTGCAATCCCACCAGCAATGGAGGAATGTTCCTCTTTCTCCACATCCTCGCCAGCATCTGCTGTCATATGAATTTTTTTTCCATTTTTTATTAGGTATTTAGCTCATTTACATTTCCAATGCTATACCAAAAGTCCCCCATACCCACCCACCCCCACTCCCTTACCCACCCACTCCCCCTTTTTGGCCCTGGCGTTCCCCTGTACTGGGGCATATAAAGTTTGCGTGTCCAATGGGCCTCTCTTTCCAGTGATGGCCGACTAGGCCATCTTTTGATACATATGCAGCTAGAGTCAAGAGCTCCGGGGTACTGGTTAGTTCATAATGTTGTTGTACCTACAGAGTTGCAGATCTCTTTAGCTCCTTGGATACTTTCTCTAGCTCCTCCATTGGGGGCCCTGTGCTCCATCCAATAGCTGACTGTGAGCATCTACTTATGTGTTTGCTAGGCCCTGGCCTAGTCTCACAAGGGTGTTGTTTCCCTAATTTCTTCCTCAGCCTGTTTATCCTTTGTGTAGAGAAAGGCCCCTGATTTGTTTGAGTTAATTTTATATCCAGCTACTTCACTGAAGCTGTTTATCAGGTTCAGGAGTTTCCTGGTGGAATTTTTAGGGTCACTTATATATACTATCATATCATCTGCAAATAGTGGTATTTTGACTTCTTCCTTTCCAATTTGTATTCCCCTGATCTCCTTTTGTTGCCTAATTTCTCTGGCTAGGACTTCAAGTACTATATTGAATAGGTATGGAGAAAGTGGGCAGCCTTGTCTAGTCCCTGATCTTAGTGGGATTGCTTCAAGTTTCTCTCCATTTAGTTTGATGTTGGCTACTGGTTTGCTGTAGATTGCTTTTATCATGTTTAGGTATGGGCCTTGAATTCCTGATCTTTCTAAGACTTTTATCATGAATTCGTAGTCTCTGGTGTTAGATGATCTAGCTGTCTCTGGCTGGAGCTTGTTCCTCCTTTGATTCTGTTAGCCTCTGTCAGCACTCCTGGGAGTCCAACTCTGTCCTGAGTCCTAGTGGTCAGAGCACTCTCTGCAGGTAAGCTCTCCTCTTGCAGGGAAAGTGTCCAGAATTTTGGAGCTCTGATATACTTCCTGAGTCCTGGGGTCAGAACCCTCCTTGTAGGCTAACTCTCCTCTGGCAAGGAAGGTGCCCAGGGGTCTGTGTCTGAGCTCTGCTTCTTGGCTGAGGATGAAGGACCGAAGGGACCCTGTCCAAGAAGCTCTGTTGCCCACGTGCTTTCCAGTGGTCACAAGGTCCTGGGTGTGCTAGGGGTCCTGTGGTGTGGAGAGTCCTCTGGGGCCCTTGGTGCCCTCTGCCAGGATCAGACAGAAGATGTTGGGGCTGGCCCCAACCAGAATGAATTTCAGCCTCTGGTCGAGCGGGGTTTCTTTGACCTTCCTGCTGGCACAAGACCCTCCAGGACTCTTTGGAGCTGATGTTGTTTTCTACTCACCCGTGATACTGAGGTCCTGGTTGTGCTACGGGTCCTGTGGCATGGAGAGTCCTCTGACAGTTTTGACAATAAGATAAGTCCGATCCTAGCAGAACCTTATTCGCCTTCAAAGAACATGATAAGCAATCAAAGGACCTCCATGTGGAGTTGGCTTCATATGTGGTAAGCTAGCCACTGGGCAAGAAAATGCCCTTGCTTTAATTGCAAACAGAATGCTGTCTAAACTGGATATACAGGATACAGGGAAGTTGATGGCCAAGATTTGCCAGGACAGGTAGGCAAGTCCATTATAATTCCTCCTCCATAGAAATGTCTGCCAGATATTCTCAGCTGAAGATGTTATAGAAAACTTCAGGGGGACTGTGCAGGCAGTCAGCTATCTCTGTCACTTTTATGGTTTTGGAAGCTGCTTCCCTGCACTTCCTGTATATTCAGGTAATATTTATTCCTTTCCATGTTTCTGATGCAATTGAAGACTAGATAGTATCAGTATCTATATCAAGCTCAAATTGTTTGGGATTTAATAAAATGTTTTTAGGCCTATGCATGTCATAATGATAGAAATTGATGTAGGTATAGAATTTTAGATGCATCAAGATATTATGCACTTAAAAAAAGATATTATGCACTTAGATTCAAAAAAAAGATATTATGCACTTAGATTCATCAAGGATGAATAATAGAATACTTTTTCCAAGGTTGCTAAACACATGAAGGTAAATCATATTATAAGAGAAAGAGCCTTTTATTGGACCGAAAGGGGCAGGTGTATGCATAATATTATTGTGCCCTGTGTATAGAGTATCTTGTATTGTTCAACTGCTGATTCTCTGCCACCATGTGTGGTTGCAATCTGCACATGACATTGCAATGCTTATTCTAAGCATCTCCTGCTTAACAGAGTATAAACATTGTTCCCCATTTAGTCTCTGATTTGTCAATAAAAGCTGGAAAGTCAAGGATAGAACAGGGGAGAGAGTAGGGCTGAACTTCCTCCCAGCCAGGGGAGTGGGTGAGCGTGAGGAAGTGGAGATTCAGTCATGAGGAGAAGGTCCAGGAGAAATCATAAGAAAACAGGTGGAACAGAAAAAAACTATAAAGTGTAAGCATCTTGGGGATTTTGGCTGAGAGATAGCCAGATTAGTTTAGGGAATTAAAAAAAGTCGGTACTGCTCAATTGTTGTGCCATAAAGCTGTTAAGTAAATAAAATACTCCGACCTCTACTATTTGGGAGCTAGCAGGGTTAAGAGAAAACCTCAATATTTATATAATTGCTACTAATAAGTTATGCTAAATTTCTCATTAAAAATAAAAGAGGGTTTCTTTGTCTCAATTCCAAATGGAAAGTTGAAACCTTCCCCTAACAAACTTTCTCATCATATTATAGTTAGTATTAACAAAAAATAATTCTACTTGCCTACTATTTCTTTCTTATGATCAGTTCTCAGTGCCTTTATATTGCTGCTATTGCCATTACCAGTCTTCTGTGCAGGTTCCTTCTGCCCTGTTGCAGCAAATGTGGAACAACAACAACAACAACAAAATAAACATGCACCATTCTAACTGGTGAAGATCTAAGCAGCTTCTGGGTTCTTTAAAAAACCACTTCATAGCCAAGAACAGCATCATGCCTTTGCATTTCTTTCTTAGGGACTCTTGGCAATATAATTGCTGTTTCTTTACTTTAGTCTTCAACCTCTTATATAAGTACAGATTTTTTTCTTAGTTGGCCTCACATCCACAAATGATCAAAACTTTGGAATTTTAAAGTAAGTTTCTTTCTGTTTAATATATATCTCTATATGTGGTCCATTTGACATTATCATTTATATATTTATATAGGATGATTATAAGAAAGGAAAACTGTGGTATAATGAAAAATGTTTTGCAAACAGAGAAAGTTTTGAAGGTAAATTTTTTATTAGATATTTTCTTTATATACATTTCAAATGCTATCCCGAAAGTTCCCTATACCTCCCCCCCCCCTGCTCCTCTACCTACCCACTCCTGCTTCTTGGCCCTGGCATTCCCCTGTACTGGGGCATATAAAGTTCACAATACTAAGGGGCCTCTCTTCCCAGTGATTAAAAACAATGGATTTATGAAATTCTTGGATATCATCCTTAGTGAGGTAACCCAATCACAAAAGAAGTCACTAGATATGCACTCACTGATAAGTGGATATTAGTCCAGAAACATAGAACACCCAAGATACAATTTGAAGGTAAATTTTAAATGTACTTTTATCACTATAGATTACATATATAGATCAAATAAACTGCATTAAATATAAAATTGAATAAAATGTAAAGATAATGATTATATATGAATTAATGGCCTAAAAATGAGAAATCCAGGCTTACTAGAGGTGTATATCTGTCATTCCTTTAACACTCAGAGGCAGAATCAGGAACACTGAAGACATGAGGCTACCCTGAGCCACATGCTGAGATAACTTTTATAAAAATGAGTGAGAGTGGCACTGCTATCCATTTTCAAGAGAGATGTGTGTAAAGATAAATTATTAGATGGCACAAACTACCATTTTAGCTTATGTAGGCAGCTCTATTAACACTAATACTTCCCAAGTGAAAAAAGTATAGATGTTGTTCATAATTTCTGCACCTTTGTACTTTACAGTTGATTATGTTACTGTCACTTTCAAAAGAAACAGGACCCTCAGTGAGGTATGATATAGAAAACTTTCAAAGGTAGCTAATTTTGTTAAGCATGATTTTGAGAACTGTTCTTGATCTGCAATTTGGTACTTGAACACATGGAAATACTTAACCAGTCCCAGTGGTGTCTCCTTGTTTACTTAATAGCAGATACCTACTTTTGTTAAAGCTAAATGTATCTAGGGTCTCTAGACAAATGCTCCATACTAGAGAAAAGTTTCTTCTCAGTGTCTTCTAAAAATAAAATCCATCCAGAAGAAAGGAATAGATCTTAAAGAATTTAAACTATGATATCTGAGCCATGTGTATAATCACAGACATGCAATTCTAGCAATCAGTAGGAGGAGGCACACAGACCTGTGCGACCTAGATCTAGAATACCCTTGGTCACATAGTAAGAACCATTTTGTGTATCTGCCTGTGTTCATGCACGCGTGCATGCATAAGAAAAGGGGAGGGGACATATGGATTTATTTGTGGCTTGTCAAAAGAACACAATGATTCATTAGCTTGTTTTTCTACAGTACGTAGTTGCAATTTATGTTTCAGAAACAATTTTCTCTCTTTCTATTTTGTAGTCCAGTTCTTGTTTTTTCAGTAAAGAACCATTTCTTCAATGGTTGCCTTGCGCATTTTCTACTTATAAAAACGAAAGATCCGTTCCACGTGTGATAGCATTTCTTATTGATCAAGAAACTCAAAGCGGAGTTTATCTTTTCCATATGCAAGTAAGTCTTATAGCCCAGAGGGTTTTTTTTGTCTGTCACAAAGCATTAAAAAACTAATTTTAGCAGACATTATTTCCAGTTTGTCATGATCTCTGGCATAGAAATTGATAAAATCATTTGTGAAATAGTTTGCTCCTGAGCATTTCTTTTTATTCGTCATTCAAATGTATAAAAGTGAAAGCCACAATGCTAATTGTTTTCTGATTCTCCATGGAAATATAAGCTGAATATTTTCCTCAAAAATCAAAAGTTCCTTGAAAGGCTTAGTTTAAATGGACAAAGAAGGGGAGCCCATTGCCATAGATGTATATTGTTTTTTGTTGCATAAATCCTTAACCATGACTATTAATTATAATTATTTTCAGAACCATTAGAAAATTCAAGGGTTCTCCAAGTGGCTGTTCAACACTAAGTCCTAAGTGGGGCATATATATATATCACCTCAATGTAACATCAAATAAGCTGCTTTTCAGCTGAAAAATTTAAGGCAGAGTCTCACTATGTAATACTATGTGTCCTTGAGCTCACAACATATGCCTAACCCTTACCCCGAGTGCTGGAATTAGAGGCATTTGCCACCATGCCTATGTAGGCTGAACTGAACATATTTTAGATTAAACTGATGTTTTCTTGAAAAAACAAAAAAACAAAAACACCGAACTTCTTTTTAGTAGGTAAATAGTTCCAGGACAACAACAAGGGAGGAAAAGGTGATAGCATAAGCCTGTGTATGTATCACTCCCAGACTGATAAGACTTCCCCGGAAAAATGATTTTGGGTAGATATTATTTGCTGTCTTTTTTTCTGAGAATAGATCTGCTGTGAGATGAAATATGTGGTGGTGCCCTTTAGTCCAATTTTCTACTTTTAGTTTAGAGCAGATTCCTTAGTTTCCTATGTTACGTCTCAGCATCTATAAAACTGAAGCTGAGGTAGTGGAGTGGAGTAATCAGTGATTCCTAATTTTTCTTTGAAATCTTTGCTGTGATAGTGGGTATGCCCTTGTCTCAATTAAAACTGGAATAGTGGAAAAGTCTAGAAATTATACTGTGGACAAAGAATAAAAGGACATGTCTCAAGTCTTCCTTTGCTTTATCTAGGATACCAAAGAGACCTATGTCACTGTAGCTATGCTCAAGGATGGGAAACCAAGCCCTCGACCAAAATTTCCTAGTTTTCAATTTCCTTCCACATTTGTTCATCCAGTTGGAATGGTGTTCCATCCCCGCAGCCACTTTCTGTATGTTTATGGCAATCAGGTAAGCAGACATAAAATTTTCTTTTTTGAAATAAGAGTAGTAGTCCAACTTTGGTAGACTGTGTGATTATATACATGAAGAACTGGAGTACTCAGGAGATCTAGGGGGTAGAAGTAGAGGAGTTAATAAATTCTTATCAACTATTTATTGTGTGTTAAGCTTAGTAGTCTGGAGCTAGTTGTAACCTTTCAAATCACTCACTGGCTGATAAAAATGAGACATGGGTCACCAAATTTTTGAATATTACTGGAAATAACTAATTTCTTTACAACATTAAAAGACTTAGATTTTACCATTAATCCATTAAAAGTATGGTTTTTATCTGGTGTTTCTGAAAATTCACCCGAATTTGTCAAAGAATCCTCTTCTGGCTCTGTTGTCACCTGAGCTCTTTTGGTAATGTTCTCCATCCGTGGGTTTCCAGCCAGCCAGTTCTATTATCAGTAACCTGAAAGCTTTGACAAATACCTATGTTTATCACCCAAGTTAAAAGTAAGGTCACAAAATATGAAACCCGAAGGCATTGAGTACTAAGATGTGATGTGGTATCTTCCAAGAAAAGCACTCCGTTCACTTTCTCAGTGAGATTTCTTCTTGGGAAAGAAAAATTTAATGGCTGCAGTTCAGTCAAGAGAGAGAATAGACTTTCTCAGTGAGATTCTAAGATCACAATGCAGGTTACAGCTTTACTTTAAGTCATGAGCTCCTCAATCATTAACATCCAAGTAAGATTTCTATTTGTGCTTAAAGATTTCAGAGGTTGGCAGTTGAATACTAGAATTTTTATTCACTTCATGACTCTCTCAGAAAATCTATTGCTTATGAATAATAACTCCCTGGAGCAGTTACCGATGTAGAAAGACATTGAGTACCAGTCTAAACCTATTGGGAACAATCAGGGAAATGAAGCATAATGACTCATACAGATTGCAATCCCAGTAGTCTGAAGGCTGAGGGAGGCAAGTTGCTGTGAGTCCAAGGCCAGTTTTGGCTCCAGTGTGAGACTCTGTCTCAACAAAAAACAACTTGGGCAACTGACAAGGCCAACCAAAGTTGTTTAGACTGATTTTTAGCACCGTGCCTCATTGTTAATTCATTCAGTCTTTCTCACTTGACACAACATATAAGTGGTTTCTACTGAATCTGTGCCTCCCAACTTGAGAATCTAGGGTATATGTGAACAAAATCCATCTTTATTTTATCCATGCTCACAAATTTTTGGCTTACAGTCTCTACTGTATACAGAAATAAACATATACACATCTGATATCCTGGTATTAGGGCTTCTTGAGACTACCTTATTTTAGTTTTTATACTAACAGTTTACAACCTCTAATTTCTCCTCTGGCCATCGAATTTTTATTCTTTTGGATTAACTCTTTTTTTTTTTTTGATTTCTTTGTTCCTCCTTTTCATTGTTTTATTTTCATTTTTTTTACATATATGAGAAATAAATGTAGTAAACAAAATACATGGACAAAAAATACAAGAATCATCTCAATGGAAGCAAAAGAAAAAAGAAAAAAGTCATTGGTAAGATTAAACATGCCTTCTTAATATAAGCCCTAGAACATGTAGGACTGTAGGAAGTGTATTCCAACATAGTAAAGGCTTTGTATGACAAACCCATGATCAATAACATACTAAATGAATGAAACCATTAATAAGCCCCCTTAAAATCAGGAATGGGAGAGGACTGCCCACTATCCCTACTGCTTATCCATAATGTGATTGAAGCATTAGCTGGAGAAATAAGGACCAGAGAAGGGATACAAATGGGAAAATATTAAGTTAAATTATTTTAAATTGAAGATTATATTGCCTCATACCCAATGTTCCCATTATTTGACTGGAAAAATTGTAGAAATTATCCATAATTTCAGCAAAGTGTTAGGATATATAATTAACTTACAAAATTTACCAGTCCTAATATATATGAGTAACAAGCATGCTGAGAAAGAAATCATGGACATTCCCACTTTCTAAAATAAAATAGAATAAAATAAAATAAAATAAAATATTTAGGATATATACAATAAAAGAAGTTAAAAAAAGTCTCTATAATGAAAATTTTATATGTGTAAAGAAAGAGATTAAGAAGCATACTAGATTTTGAAGACCTCCAAAGTGTATAGCTTGGTAGAATTAACATTGTGAAAAATGACCTTCCTAACAAAAGAATTTACTGATTCAATAAAATCACAATCAACATCCACATCTCATTCTTCACATAAATAGAAAGAAAATTCTCAGTTTGATATGGAACAACAAAAGACCCAGAATAGCCAATGGGTCCTAGATAAGTGTTTATTTCTATGCATTCTGCTAATTTTAAGTGATAAGTGCATCTGTCTAAGACCCCAACTTTTATACATGTGTTTCTATTGAGTCTATTTTGTTCAATATTTGAACAGCTACTCTAGTTTGTTTCTTGGGACCATTTGCTTGGAAAAATGTTTTACAACCTTTCATTCTGAGGTAGTTTCTGTCTTTGTCACTGAGGTGTGTTTCCTGTATGCATCAAAATGCTGGGTTCTGTTTATCTATCCAGTCTATTAGTTTA